>NC_140582.1:1126201733-1128601733 GCF_964204655.1 Triturus cristatus
TTATTCTTTAATGACTGGTAAAGCACTGGGAGCAAGCACTGGCCACTGACAACAATATTTTAAGACAGTGAATAAGGTATCCTATTGTCATTAATATTTATGAAGATTTGCAATGCAATAGTATGGCAGTAACAGCTGCTTCATAGCACATAAATGCCAATGGACCTAAAATCACAAAACATTTTGCACAACTAGATTTTAATTGGTGCTCAGAAAGTGCCCACAGCGAGCGACAACTGACTTTTTTTTGCCTGCTAGCAGATGACACGTGCAAAATCCAAAAAAAGATAGCATGGTGAGTTTTATGCACTGGTACGTATAGGATTAGGGATGGGAAAATGTGGGTTGGCAAGGGAAGAAAAGCACGGTGGCCACTGGGACTGTGACAAGAATCCACAAATTTGTACACCTGAGTATTCATGTACCCTTTTGCACTCAATTTGCACACCTAGATTTCATGCCACAAAAAAGTCAAGTGAGAAAGGTGACAGTTGAAAATATATACTTTTGCAATTCTTGCACCTTAGTAGTTTGTTTACACAGAACAGTTTTAAATCCATGACACAATCAACATAAGTGCACTGTCGACCATACATTACTGAAATTGGTTATTCGTTTGGGAAAAGGGCATCCCTACCAACTAAATAAACCCACTCTATTTCAAAGAAAACAACCTTTTGAGTGAATGTCTGCTGAAACACTGGTAGTATTGGCACAAGATGCAGTCAATCCCCAGAGAAGTGTGTTTAAAATCAAGCAGTACCAACAATTGTGAGGTAAAGAACACAACGCAATCTAATTTCCAACATTACCAAATTCATCAAAGTAGTATAAGGGGAACCAAAAATATGAATTTTTTAAGTTTGAAGGCAAAAGGCTTCTGGAAAAATCAACAGTTCAGAGTGACCTGAGACTTAGGTGCAATTTCAGGCCAACCACAACGGAGTCGAGGTTAAATATAGCACACCAAGCGGGTTGTCCCGCAAAAGGATATGGCTTCAGATGCAGGACCTGATTTAGGCTGGGTACTCCATCAGACATATTACAAGAGACATAGCTTATAATGCGCTTGTAATAAGGCAGATGGGATACCTGTCATGTTTGTAATGGAGTAACCCATCTGCCATATTCTAAATTGGGCCATTAGTCTCCAATTGCTGGGAAAGTTTCTTCTGGTCAATCTTGAAACCCTAGGTCCTCGGGGATGACTTCTAAGCAGCAGGTCTCTCTCCAGGCATGTTTGATCAGGGTCCAGTCCTCTTTACTTAGCTGGGCTTTCTTGGAGTCTGTAGCCTTTCTGCTTTTTGTGTCCCAGAAGCAGGTAAACAGCAGGCTAACAACTTGACCCTGGGAAAGAAGTTCCAATCCCTGGGTCCAGCAGGATTCAAGACTCCTTGAGTCTTATTGAAAAAGGCCCAGAAATGTTCTCTGGAGGTGGTGGTTGTGATGACATAGGTGCCAGATTCATCCTCACACTGACCACTGATTGGAGAAAATATATGATTCAATTCTAACTATTTTCTCTTAGTCCCCCTCATACTTTTTCAGCTCTTCCTCTTTACCTTACTGTACGATTATCCAGGATCTTCTGTCTCAACATAGCAGTCCTTGGCTGCCATCAGGGAGGCCTGTTTTCAGCATCTTGACAATCCTTTACTTCACAGGTTCAAAACAGTTTTGCACTCCTACTATTCATGGAGCCTGACTGTCTAGGAGGGTCCTGGGGATGAAAAGGAGAATCTATCCCTGACATTTCCAAGTCCAAATAGTTAGTTTTACATCTTCACTTTATTCTGCCAACTGTTCCTGCCCACTCTCAGATAGCGAATCATTTCTAAATGGGCAGCAGTTAACACTCTTTGGCATTTTCTGGGCCTGGAGACAAGCCATTGCCCTCTGAGCTGTTAGTTCTCACAGCCAAGGATGTATATTCCAGTTCTAGAGATGTGATAAGTGGCAAAACTGTGCTTCCCCATACTGTGACTGGATTATGGCTGCCTGGGAGGTCCTGAGAATGACTGAGAGACATATCCAAGGCAAAAGTGGTAGTGTTAGAGCTGCCCATTGGTTCTGCCCACAGCTCCTCTCCAATTCTAAGCAGCTCAACTCTATTAGGTGGTCAGTAGTTAACACCTATTGGCCATTCCTGGATAGAGCGGCAAGCCACTATTCTCTGAGCTACAATGTTAATTCTCCCAGGCAAGAATGTGTAGTCCACCTGTGGAGATTTGATGAGTGGCAGAACTAGTTGTAGGCCCTTTCTAGCTCATGCAGCCTAATGTATAATTTTACAAAGTAACCTTCTCCTTAAACTATGAAAAAATGATTAAAGCATCAAGTCAGATTTTGAAAGCAGACAATAACTTTGAAGCATTGTTGCAGTCATTTCTAAAGAGTAGGTGAAAAATAAAGATGTTGATCCCACTTGGCCTACTAGGAATAGTATAGCCTGGCTTGCATACTAAAATATTTTTATTGTTCTATTTCACAGTGAGGTTGGGGGAGGGGGTGAGCCACTGAAAGCTCTAGCCAGGCTGCCTGGCTCTGGCTCAGCTCTAGGTCCTTCAAGCCCAAAATAAGTAGAGCCTTCTAGTGCTTTCAGCATGCCAGTCATGCTCTAACCTCATACAACAAGAATTAGAGGCAAAGCAGTAACATTTGATCTAAAAAAGGAGAGAGAATGAAATAACCATGTAGTGGCTGAATTACACAATATGAAGCCAGAAAACCTTGGACCAGATTCTTCACTTGAACAAATTGTATGATCCGAGGCAAATATTACAGTCCACTGCGCCTCTTTCTTCTTCATCGTCACATATGAGAGCACCTTCAAATACATTACTTCAGGATGTGCACTGCACAAAAACCCCTTGTACTTGCTATAACAGAGTATATGTTGCTCCATATATAATGGGAATTTAGGCCACGTATAGGATACTCATGACAACTGACTGCCTCTTAGTTCAGTAATGGCACAGTACCCAGCGCAGGTAGGCAAGAATGTTTATAAATGCATGTTAAGAATCTGTCAGTTTCAATAAATGCCTTTTAAGGAATTAATATAATCTGATGTACTAAGGTGAAATGCTTCTCCATGTTAAAGAAATACACTTTTTTGAACTTTGAAGAGACTTTATCATTTATACATGCGGTTTTTTTGTGTTGTTTACCGGCCAAATATTTCCATGGCTTGCGTGTACATAAAATCTTAGAGCCACGCGAAAGCCCTGACTCTCCTCTCTCTGTTAAATTGTTAGCTCACCCATCTCTAAGCAAGGGCACACGAACACCCAATAAGTCATTTACCACAACCCAACATGTTAGGAGTGACACATGTATTTATAAAATAGGATTATCGTACACGGCAGAGATTTTTTTCCTCCTGCCATACCTCACTGTAATACATTGGAACTGCAACCAAGCCAGATCACAGTGGTGTTCCTGTCATAAATATATTTTTGTCACATAGACGGGTGATGTAAATATACAATGCAGTCCACATATGACGTTTAACTTTCTAGTTAATATTAAGCTAAGAGAGCTACCCATAAGCCTAAGAGGCCAGGGTATAAATGCTAAAATACAACAATGGCTTTTGTAGGTAACACTGAAAGATTAATATATCATTTATATAGCTGAATAGCCATGCACAATGAATACCATCACATATTAAACATGAATTCAGACCACCATGATGATTCCAAGCAATAATTATCATATTCATTCATAAGAAAAATAAATAAAAACATTGTACATTCACTAAATGAAAGACAGTACATAGTGCCCCCAGAGAACTACAAAAAAGAAAAGAAAATTACTACACAAATATAACTTTTTCACACAATAAACAAAATGGAATGCTCAGGAATATTCCATTAGCCTTTTGTTATATCTGTTGACGAAGTTTCGACCTGATAAAAAATAACCAGGTCTTATCAGAATATAATTATTAAGGAACCATCTGCAAAAAACGAACATGCAAGTGTAATAAATACTACATGGAGCAGTTCGTAAGCGCGCTTGAATCAGCCAGAGCAAATTAATTACGCCTGATATAGCAGCAGCGACGGCCCGTATAGGGCGTGTTACCGGGGCGGTGACATGGGGCAGAGGAGGGGCAGGGTGGGGGGTTGCAAAATGCGTCATACGGCCGATTGCAGGTAAGTTACGAAAAAATAAAGAAAACGGATTTTGTTGCGCGCGCTGCATCGCATTAAGCGATGCTGCACGCGCAACGAAATTCGTTTTCTTTATTTTTTAGTATACAATTGTGTAATAGTGCGAAATTGACCTGAAGGTATTTGAGTGCTTTGCATGAGCACCAATCACGCTATATCGGCAGACGTTCAGGTTTTTTTTCATAACATTAAATTGGGTTGCGTGATTAGCGTTGTTGTCAACTGGCATGAGGGGCGGGAGCTTCTTCAACCAAAAGAGGAGGGCATATCTCAGCACAGCAGCGAATCACAGTACGATGCTTAGGAGGCGCACGATCGTCAGGGGCTGTAATCTTTTACACTTTAGAAACATGACGCCAGCTGAAATTTGTGGCTGAATTGCATGCTTTTAAAACAACACAGTACGATGCCTAGGAGGCGTAGGAGGCGCAGGATCGTCAGGGACTGTAACCTTTTAGACTTTAGAAACATCACACCAGCTGAGACAATGAGTGTGGGTGAGGTGTGTTGGGGGGGCGGTGAGAACGCACAGGAGGAAAGTAGTCTGTGCTGTGAAGGACCAGTAGCCATGGAAGGATACAAATGACTGACATGGCTGTTATGGGGAGGGACTAACAAGCTCAAAATCAATCGAAGGCAGCATTTAGAACCTAAGCCAATGAAGAAGATGGGCCAGAGAGTGGGCGGAGCCCCCACAAAGCTTCCACACTACAGTGTATACTGCATGCCTCGCAAAGCGATGGTAGCTCATTTGCGCTGCATCACTAGGCGAGACCTAAAAAAGGGTGCCACAATACATCAAGAATATTCCAAAAACAGTATTGTAATAAATGTAAAAGTGGGCCAAAAAGGAAAAAAGAAAAAAAGGAAAGAGGAAAGGCCACCTCCAAACACTGGTCATCTATGATGAAAATCACATTATTATTTACTTTGTATTTTGTGTGGTGACACTGTGTTACTGAGACATGGCCTCATATTTTTACAATAGAATTGAACCTAGGAACTTTCAAACAATTTATTTGAGACTGTGATCGGACTCTATGTTGACTATGCGTCCTATGGATTTTGTTTGGTTTCTTGTGATTTACTTTGCATTTGTGAGTTGATATAATGGTATTTCAGTATTAATGTGATTTTCTTCATAAATGTACACCTGAACTCCTTCCTTTTGTTGTCCCTTCATATCCTTGTCGTTTTTTCAAGGGGTAAAAGCCACTATACACGCTGACAGTTTATTACAGTGTAGTGATACCTATATACGTGATCCTTTATTTGTGTATTGACTTTTACAGCTTAATTTTGCCCCTGTCCCCTGAGTCAGTAAATTAGTTGGATACCACATGCGGGTAACTACTTACTTAATTAGTATCCTCAGCATTTTGGGTGCAAGGAAGTATTTATTACCCCTGCTTATTAATATCAGACCCCTTTAACTAATGTACCTTTCTAACCAACTTATGTTATTTTTTTCAGATGGTTCCCCTAATAATTATGTCCTGCTGAGGCCTGGTATTTTTTTGTCGGGTCTAAATGTCAGCGACAAATTTAACAAACAAACATACTGATAAGGCTTATGGACTATTTAGGAGGATTCCAAGTTGTTTGTTATGAGAAACATTTGTATTTGTTTGGTAATTTTCTTTTCTTTACTGTTCTCTGGTCACTGAGGCACTGTGCACTTTATCATTTATTTAGTGAATTTATAATGTTTTCATGTTCTTTTCTTATGAATTAACATCATAATATTGCTTGAAATCATCATGGTGATCTGAATCCATGATTAATATGTGATGAGTATTTAGCCGTATAAATGATATATTAATCTTTTAAATGTTACATACGAAGGCCATTGCTATATTTTAGCTTTTAATTTTCCATGGCATAGGTGGACTCTGGGCACCATTAGCAAAGGACGTACAGGGAAGTGGCCAAACTGGGGATGTTTTAGAGGGGATGCTCAGGAGTCTTTAAGCCAACAAACATAGGACCCATACGGAGGTGAAATATCTGGGATGACCATGCAGAAAAGGAAATTTGCTACATTAAACAATTCTCCCATCACATTATTAAGTACTTCATATTTTATGTGTGAGACCCAACCCTCTCTGCAGGGTCATCCCCAGACTCTTTGTCTTCACTCCTCCTATTTTAGTTGAACTTGTTTTTGTTTCTGGGCCCACTACCACTTAGCCAGTGCGAACGTTCTTGTGCTCTCTCCTTTAAACATGGTCAAATTGGCTTACACCTTTTTAGCATTTTTAATTCACCTACAAATCCTTTGATTAGTGGTATACAATAAACCTGGAACTGTAAGTGAATTGCTACTAATGAGGCTGCAGCACTTATCATGCCACCCACTTAGGTATCCCTTTAAGGCATGGGTACTCACAAACTTTCTCTTGGGAGCCAAACTTACAGTGTGGTTTGTGGCCAAGGGCCGCACTGGTGGGGGCAGGGTCATAGGGGGAGGGGTGGGGGTAAAGCAAAAACAATTGTGACCATGAGGTTGAACACAGTTCCCTGCAGCAGACGCCTTCGTCCACTGAGCCACCAGACCCAGCATTCACACATCTCTCTCTCTATCTCTCTCTCTCTCCCCTTCCCTCCCCTCTCCCTCCCCCTCTCACTCCCTTTCCCTCACTCTCCCCCTTCTCCCCCTCCCTCTCTCTCCCCCTGTCTCTCTCTCCCTGTCTCTCTCCCTGTCTCTCTCCCTGTCTCCCTCCCTCTCTCCCTCCCTCTGTCGCCCTCCCTCCGTCGCCCTCCCTCCGTCGCCCTCCTCCCTCTGTCTCCCTCCTCCCTCAATCTCCCTCCTCCCTCTATCTCCCTCTTCCCTCTATCTCCCTCTTCCCTCTCTGTCTCCCTCTGTCTCCCCCTCTGTTGCCCTCCCTTTGTCGCCCTTCCTTTGTCGCCCTCCCTCTGTCGCCCTCCGCCCTCTGTCTCCCTCTCTGTCTCCCTCTCTGTGTCCCTCCCTCTATCTCCCTCCCTCTGTCTCCCTCTCCCTCCCTCCCTCTGTCTTCCTCCCTGTCTCTCCCCCAGTCTCTCTCCCTCCGTATCTCTCCCTCCGTTTCCCTCCCTCTCACTCCCTGTCTCCCGCTCCCTCCCTGTCTCAGTTTCCCTCTCTGTCTCCGTCTCCCTCCCTGTCTCTCTCCTTGTCTCCCTCCCTCTCCCTCTGTCTCCCTCCCTCTCCCTCTGTCTCTCTCCCTCTGTCTCGCTCCCTCTGTCTCCCTCCCTGTCTCCCTCCCTCTCCCTCTGTCTCTGTCTCTCTCCCTCTGTCTCTCTCCCTCTGTCTCTCTCCCTCTGTCTCTCTCCCTCTGTCTCCCTCCCTCTGTCTCCCTCCCTCTGTCTCCCTCTGTCACCCTCCCTCCCTCTGTCACCCTCCGTCTCCCTCCCTGTCTCCCTTCCTCTCCCTCTGTCTCTCTCCCTCCCTCTCCCTCTGTCTCTCTCCCTCCCTCTTCCTTCCTCTCCCTCCGTCTCCCTCCATCTCCCTCTGTCTCCCTCCATCTCCCTCCCTCCGTCTCTCTCTCTGTCTCCCTCCCTCCGTCTCTCTCTCTGTCTCCCTCCCTCCCTATATCTCTCCCTGTCTCTCTCCTTCCCTCTGTCTCCCTCCCTCTCCCTCTGTCTCTCCCTCTGTCTCCCTCCCTTTCTCTCTCTCCCTCCCTCTGTCTCCCTCCCTCCCTCTGTCACCCTCTGTCTCCTTCCCTGTCTCCCTCCCTCTCCCTCTGTCTCTCTCCCTCCATCTCCCTCCCTCTCCCTCCGTCGCCCTCTCTCTCCGTCTCCCTCCGTCTCACTCCCTCCCTCTGTCTCCCTCCGTCTCCCTCCCTCCCTCTGTCTCCCATCCTCCCTCTGTCTCCCTCTCTCTCCCTCCTTCTCCCTCCCTCTGTCTCCCTCCATCTCCCTCCCTCCGTCTCCCTCCCTGCATCTCTCTCTCCGTCTCCCTCCCTCTCTCTCACCCTGTCTCTCTCTCTGTCTCCCTCCCTCTGTCTCCCTCCCTCTGTCTCCCTCTCCCTCCGTCTCCCTCTCCCTCCGTCTCCTTCTCCCTCCGTCTCCCTCCCTCTGTCACACTCCGTCTCCCTCCCTCCGTCTCCCTCCCTCTGTCTCCCTCCCTCTCTGCCTCCCTCTGTCTTTCTCTCTCTGTATCCCTTCCTCTCCTTCCCCCTCCCTCCCTCCCTCCCTCCCTCTCCCTCTGTCTCCCCACCCTCTGTCTCCACCAGACTGCGCCTCTCTGTCTCCCTCTCTCTGTCACCCTCTGTCAACCTCCCTCTCCCTCCCTCCGTCACCCTCTGTCATCTCACCCCGTGTGTGTGTCAGCCCTCAGCCCGGGCTGAGACAGCTTCCCAGCGTGCACACACAGCCCCACCCGAGTACTTCACAGGTCTTTAAAAGACCATTTACATGTTAATAAAGCTTTTTTGTATTTCACCTCTTAGACCCCTGCATCTCCACTTTGACAATCACTGGAATCCCCCGGCCCCCACAGAGCAGAGTCTCAGAGTCCGGGCTGCTGCACCCGGCAGTGTTTTTTTTTTAAAACACAGGTAGGATGTCTGCAAGGTCCGCGGGCTGCCAAGGAAGGCTTGCCGGGCCGCTGGAGGCCCACGGGCCGTACTATGAGTAACCGTGCCTTAAAACATGTCCCAGACATGCCATTCCACCTTTAATACAGTTTTAAACTGCCAATTTGACTTGGTAATATAACCCCTTTGACATGCCTGAAACTCCCTTTTTTACATATAAGTCACCCATAAGGCAGGCCCTAGATAGTCCATATGGTAGTGTGTATTGTAATGAAAACATTTGAAATGTACTTTTTAAATTTTACAGTCCCTTGTAGTGAAAAACTCTTAAATGTGTGCTAACTTTTGATTGGGAACAGAGCTGCATTTCATGTTTGGTATTATGCAATTGTAATTAAAAATCATTTTTAATGGTAAAGTCAGATTTTAAAATACATTTTTGAAAATGCCACTTTTAGGAAGTTAGGATTTTCCTGCCCTTTGGTATTTGGTGCGTGCGACCTGTCCTAGGTCACAGGACTGGGTGTAGTTGGCAGTTGGACTTTATGAAGTCCTCCCAGACAGTCACACAATAGAGGGATTAAGTGTGATTAAATTGGCCATCTGCTGCCAGGAAGGGGGGCAGAGCTGGCCATAGATCTCCTTGCAACTGAATAGGCTGTGCCCTGCCGTCACACAAAAGGCTTGTCACCAGTGCATTGTATCTGAAGCCAGTCAGGGCAGGGAAGTCAGGGCATTCCAAGCACTCCAAAGGGAAACCTTTAGAAAGTTCTCCTACTTCAAATAAGATGTCAGGAATAAAAATAGGAGCCTCAGACCCACTCTTTAGTTCACTTTCTGCACCAACAGAAGGACTCTCAGAGGACTGACTGCTGCTGTGCCCTGCTGTATACTCCACAAGGCTGCCTTGCTGCACATGGAGCCCTGTTGCTTCACCTGAGCCCAGTACTACCATTGACTCCAAGGGCTAATTTGCTGATCTCCTGTTCAGAGCTACAGGAACATAACAGGCTCCCACAATCTTGAACCCACACCTGAACCCAGCCTGAGTGAGTCCTAATCCACCAAGTGGTGCCCTTCCAGTACTGGTCCCGTTGTGGTGGTGCTAGAGGTGCCCATGCAGCCAAAATCCAAAACTTGGGAATTTTTCATTTAAAAACTGATCTGAGAATCAAGTGAAGACTGGCACATGCCTGCCCGTCTATCCACCAAAGGTGCATCACCGGGCGGCCGGACTTTTTAGTAGTTCTTGCTACGTTCTTCTCTGCAGCAGCAAATCCTGTTTAGTGGTCCTTCGCCAAAGAGGTATCCGGCATCCTGGAACTCTCATAGGCTGCAGCCTCCTGCCTCATCCTACTGGACATTTTTAAGTTCCACAGACGTGACTAAGTCCAAACGTAGGAATCACCAGCACTACTTTGTCCAGCGACTCCCCGACGATGACGCTCCCTCGTCAAATACCACCAGCAGCCTTGTCCCACTGAGCTTTAGCTTCTCAGAACTTTTTCTTCAACATTTCTTCTAAGTCTGAAGGTAAGTGAGGATTGGGGCCAATCCATTTCTTGTATCCAGAATGGTGATGGATCAAACCCAGATCTGTTGACTGGGTGTGAGTGTTTGATTGGTTCTGATGCTCCGTCCATCACCACCCCCTTTTGTACCGCTCGGTTCGCCATAAGTTGACAGGGTATGCTCAGACGTGAGTCCCTTGCTCACTTTGCCTCTGGATTCAAGCAAGCCTGGCTGAAGACGGCTGAAATGCCAGAAACCGGTCCGAGGAAGCTTGTTTCCGGTCCAGGGAAGGCATGGCTTGGCAGTTCGGGCTGGACTGTTCCCATGAGGCACAGGGTCAGACTGATTTGCATATGGCCATGTCTGAAGCAAGCCTGGCTGAAGACGGCTGAAATGCCAGAAACCGGTCCTAAGAAGCTTGTTTTCGGTCCAGGGAAGGCATTGCTTGGCAGTTCGGTCAGGACTGTTCCCATGAGGCACAGGGTCAGACTGATTTGCATATGGCCATGTCTGAACTGGGGTGGCAGAGTGGGCTAAAGAACGGTGATGGATCAAACCCAGATCTGTTGACTGGGTGTGAGTGTTTGATTGGTTCTGATGCTCCGTCCATCACAACCCCCTTTTGTACCGCTTTGTTCGCCATAAGTTGGCAGGGTATGCTCAGACGAGAGTCCCTTGCTCACTTTGCCTCTGGATTCAAGCAAGCCTGGCTGAAGACGGCTGAAATGCCAGAAACCGGTCCTAGGAAGCTTGTTTCCGGTCCAGGGAAGGCATTGCTTGGCAGTTCGGGCTGGACTGTTCCCATGAGGCACAGGGTCAGACTGATTTGCATATGGCCATGTCTGAACTGGGGTGGCAGAGTGGGCTAAAGAACGGTGATGGATCAAACCCAGATCTGTTGACTGGGTGTGAGTGTTTGATTGGTTCTGATGCTCCGTCCATCACCACACCCCCTTTTGTACCGCTTTGATCTTTTAGGCACTAGTTTTAGCTAAAAACTTTAAAAATTCATAATTCCAGTTCTACTGATTTTAATTTTGTCATTTTGGTGTCAAATAATTTATTAAAATGTACTCAATGTTTCTAAATTGGTGTGGGCTTTTTCTTGTGGTTTGTGTTTTCACTTTATTACTGTTTGTGTGTGGCATAAATGCTTTATACATTGTCAAGTAACTGTTTTTTTACCAAGCTACCAGAGCTTTAAGCAAAGGTTAATAAAGTGAAATTGTGAGATTAACCCTGACTGGGATTGTGGCTGTTGCTTCAACAGGTGTCACCCCCTCCCCCCTTCAACCAAGAACTCAATCTCTCACAGTATGCTTAGTTGGAACTTGTGCTGTTTTATTACTTTTGAAATAATTTACATTTGGAGGTAGTCCTGATGTCATGCCCACTTTGAAATTTTGCACAAAAAATGAGAGTGTATCTGACGCAATCATAGAATGTGAATCAATCATGACAAATGGTCTACAGAACGAGTTTGCAAATTTGAAAGTCCTCTGACTAGTACAAACTAGTTCCAAAGACTTTTCATCGGGTTTCAGGTATTTTGTAACACAAGTCTGATGCACAGTGTTAGGTTGAAATTTACAACTCAATGCCAATAATGATTAGCATTGGATTGTATCCAAAAGTAATACAAAGCTGTGCAATGCGCTGCCAGCAATTCTTTTCATCAAGGGGGGCATTCCATGAGGGGTGCGTTGGTGTTTCCTTTCAACCTCACATGGATGAGGAGACAAATCATTATCTACAAAGAAGTGTCAACAGGGATTTACAACAAAATCCTGTGTGGCCCTAAGGCAGGCATAACAATGAAAATATATGAATTTCTCCTATGTGCATTCTACACTGTACATGTAAAGAGGTAAATGCCTTAAAGCATAGTTTTGTTCAGCAAGGGACATCGTCCTGCACAAAAACTATTCTTACCACAACACAGACACTCTTGCACTACGGCGCAGGGGGGTCTGCGTGGGCGCATGGCAGCCACAAGTGCTACAGCCGATGGAGAGAGCAGAACACAGTTACTCTTGCACTATGGCGCAGGGGTGTCTGCGTGGGCGCGTGGCAGCCACAAGTGCTGCAGCCGATGGAGAGAGCAGAACACAGACACTCTTGCACTATGGCGCAGGGGTGACTGCGTGGGCGCATGGCAGCCACAAGTGCTACAGCTGAGGGAGAGAGCAGAACACAGACACTCTTGCACTATGGCGCAGGGGTGTCTGCATGAGCGCATGACAGCCACAAGTGCTACAGCCGATGGAGAGAGCAGAACACAGACACTCTTGCACTATGGCGCAGGGGTGTCTGCGTGGGCGCTTGGCAGCCACAAGTGCTACAGCCGATGGAGAGAGCAGAACACAGTTACTCTTGCACTATGGCGCAGGGGTGTCTGCGTGGGCACGTGGCAGCCACAAGTGCTACAGCCGATGGAGAGAGCAGAAGACAGACACTCTTGCACTATGGCGCAGGGGTGTCTGCGTGGGCGCTTGGCAGCCACAAGTGCTACAGCCGATGGAGAGAGCAGAACACAGACACTCTTGCCCTATGGCGCAGGGGTGTCTGCGTGGGCGCATGGCAGCCACAAGTGCTACAGCCGATGGAGAGAGCAGAACACAGACACTCTTGCACTACGGCGCAGGGGGGTCTGCGTGGGCGCATGGCAGCCACAAGTGCTACAGCCGATGGAGAGAGCAGAACACAGTTACTCTTGCACTATGGCGCAGGGGTGTCTGCGTGGGCACGTGGCAGCCACAAGTGCTACAGCCGATGGAGAGAGCAGAACACAGACACTCTTGCACTATGGCGCAGGGGTGTATCCGTGGGCGCTTGGCAGCCACAAGTGCTACAGCCGATGGAGAGAGCAGAACACAGACACTCTTGCACTATGGCGCAGGGGTGACTGTGTGGGCACATGGCAGCCACAAGTGCTACAGCTGATGGAGAGAGCAGAACACAGACACTCTTGCACTATGGCGCAGGGGTGTCGCGTGGGCGCATGGCAGCCACAAGTGCTACAGCCGATGGAGAGAGCAGAACACAGACACTCTTGCACTATGGCGCAGGGGTGACTGTGTGGGCACATGGCAGCCACAAGTGCTACAGCTGATGGAGAGAGCAGAACACAGACACTCTTGCACTATGGCGCAGGGGTGACTGCGTGGGCGCATGGCAGCCACAAGTGCTACAGCTGATGGAGAGAGCAGAACACAGACACTCTTGCACTATGGTGCAGGGGTGTCTGCGTGGGCGCATGGCAGCCACAAGTGCTACAGCTGATGGAGAGAGCAGAACACAGACACTCTTGCACTATGGCGCAGGGGTGTCAGCGTGGGCGCATGGCAGCCACAAGTGCTACAGCTGAGGGAGAGAGCAGAACAAAGACACTCTTGCACTATGGCGCAGGGGTGTCTGCGTGGGCGCATGTCAGCCACAAGTGCTACAGCCGATAGAGATAGCAGAACACAGACACTCTTGCACTATAGCGCAGGGGTGTCTGCGTGGGCGCATGGCAGCCACAAGTGCTACAGCCGATGGAGAGAGCAGAACACAGACACTCTTGCACTATGGCGCAGGGGTGTCTGCGTGGGCGCATGACAGCCACAAGTGCTACAGCCGATGGAGAGAGCACAACAGTGGCACATCTTAGTAGTTATGGCATTGTTCTGCTCTTTCCTGTTCACACAACGCAGCTGCGCTCCATTGCATGAATTCTTTGTAAATCAGGACTCTTACAATTTTCTCGTATTAATTCCCAGAAGGTTAAATTGTCATTCACATTTGCTTCCAGCCACCACAGCATACAAGAGGGGAAATGGGCCAGCCTCCTTTATCCATTGATGCCCTTCATTTTGAGTGACTGCACAAAGCCCATGCACATATTTCACATCCGCCTAAAAACAGTTGCTTTCTTTTCATTGCCATAGCTGCTTCAAATGTTACTTAAATAACAGCTTCTTATATTGCCTACACTTGCAGCCGCGGTCGGTAGTAGGAGAAACTGCAGGGTGGTGACGTGGGGAGGAGGAGGGGGAGGGGCAGGGTGGGGGGTAGTAAACTATGGATTACGGAGGTTTACAGGTAAGTTAACATATAAATTAATAAAACAAATTTAGTTGCGTGCACTGCATCCCCAAATGTGATGCAGTGCACGCAACGAAATTTGTTTTATTAATTTATATGTTAACTTACCTGTAAACCTCCATAATCCATAGTTTACTACCCCCCACTCTGCCCCTCCCCCTCCCCACGTCACCGCCCTGCATTTACTCCTACTACCGAGCGCGGCTGTACGTTTGAAAGTGATTTTTTTCTGATTCCTTTCTAAGGTTGCTGTTAATGAGTCTATACGTGATGTAACCTTGTAGATGCCCGCTAGGTTAGGTGGGCATTTTTGTCCCCTTCTCAAATAATACTGATAATAGAATGGCACAATTGTTAGTTTAAAAAACATCATTAGCAAAACAGTGAATGATTTAAATTTTGTATTGCAAGCACATGGGGCCACTTTTAATGGACATCATATTTTCTTTCTAATTGTTGTGGTATATTTTTGCTTTAAATCCACCTTACCCATTCCACCATGTCAGCATCTTGCTAAGGCCAGACATGTTGTTTTGCCAATGGTTGCTTTTTTTCAGAGCTGTATAAAGTGCCATTATAGCAGAGATTTTCAAAGTTACAATATGTTTTTTTTACCTAGGTACAGATATTGACTCAAAAACTATGAAAGACACTGAAAGCGGGAGATTTACGAAGACTTTACCCTGTGTTTGCAACACAAAAGTGACGCAAATTAGCACACATTTATTTTTCCAATTTACTACGTTTAGCGCTGGAAATAACGGGAAAGTAATGCAAGGCAGAGCATGGTGCTGCTTTACATTACTTAGTGCCAAGGAGTCATACCAAGGGTGGAGCATGTGTGGAAATTTAGCTCGCAAACTGAACATTATCTGCGCCATCTTGCCCCTCCCCAGCACCACGCGCAACGAATGCACGGCCGCCATTTTAGGCACCCCGCTCTCTCCGCTCACTCTCGACCGCCAGCGTTTTCCCTTGGCGCTGCAAGCATCCCCCGCGCGCCGGCCACCCCCCGCTCTCTCATACAGGCCATAAACCCTCTCCTTCTGCGCGACCCTGCTACGGAACCACTTCCAACCGACAACCCATACATGGTCATGCCTCTCCTTTGATAACCCCCTTCCTCTGCGCCCCATTGTCTGAACTGGTCCCAGGCCATCACCTAGCCCTGCGGATGCAGTTTACTGCCCCTACTGTAAGGGAAACACCCCACATCAAAGGGATTACAGTAGATCAAAGCCCCTACCCCCTGAGACCCGGCCAGTTGCACACACCCCGGGAATTAGCGGAATTCCCTGCTGCGCGATAGCCATCTCCCACTGCGGGTAGGGTGGGAACTTCTACTGTATCTATGTGTGGGATCGGATCTGAACCGGGGCTCCAGGGGATATTCCCCCGTACTTCAAAAGAATCTCAAGAATGTACTATGTGTAATAAAGCAATAAACCAGTGTATAAGAGACCAGGTCTCAGAGATGCGGTTAGAGCACCTCGTGACGATACCTTGCTGTCTGATCTGATGTGGTCTGCTCCGACGGAATAAAACCTTGTTTCCTGCCTTCCAGTCTCCGGCGCCTGCCTCTTTTATTGGTAAATTATCGAGTGGTATGAGAGGCGATTATCGCCGGGCAAATACTTGGAAGGTTATCGACTGAAACTGCCGCTACCATTTAACAATTGGCGTCCCAAACGTGGGGCCCATCAGCGACACGTGGATCCAGTGGGAGAGGTCCCGACGACAGAGTGAACGACTGCAACGATCGGGAGAGCTCCTGCCCAATAGACCCTCGTCTGGCAGCCGATCATCCGAACTTCACTGGTTCCGAGCAGACCTCTCTCGAGTGATCTACGGTCCTGACTGGGAACCATCAGGAGTGCCGCGGCAAATACGGAGAATAGAGGACGATCGGGCGCTGGAGGCGGAAGACGAGAAACTGTCCATGCGGTCCGGGTAAGGTCGTGAAACACGACAAAAGTGCGAAATAATTGATTGATTGTTTGAATACTAGTATTGCTCATTGATTGTTCTTTTTGAGATATTCGCTGTCTACAAACGGGGAGGAGTAGAAATACTCTCTCTCTCTCCCTTTGCAGATAGTGAAGGGTAGGTAACGCAGACTTTTGTCCCCATTGAAACCCGTCGTGCCTATCTTTATCTCCCCATTGATTGATTGTCCGAACATTGATTGTTTTGAAGAATAGTGCTTTTTGAGATATTCTCTGTTTGCAAATAACGTAGAATAGGAATATTCTGTCTAGTCTTTGCAAATAGTGAAGGGTAGGTAACGCAGACTTTTGTCCCCATTGAAACCCGTCGTGCCTATCTTTATCTCCCCATTGATTGATTGATTGATTGTCCGAACACTAGTTGTTCGATATTGGTTCTTTGGAGGTATTCTCTGCTTACAAATAACGAGGAATAGAGATATTCTGTCTAGTCTTTGCAAGCAGTGAAAAGATAGGTAGTGCTGACTTTTGTCCCCGTTGAAACCCGTCATGCCTATCTTCTCCCCACTGATTGGTAGTTGGTTCTGCCCGGACCGCTTATTAGAGGTGAACCACCCGGCTCCACTGGAAGGCACCCCTAATAAGGACATGTTCACTAAATATGGACTAGTCGCCGTGGCTTATAGCAAGCTGTGGCATAAATATACCAAGAAGGAGCCCGAAAGTCAGTGGCCACTGATGGGATCCTTCGACGACCATAAGATAGAAGCGCTAGAAATAGCTCTGCGTAGCAATAAGACGACGCCTACTATGCTTGACAGTATCGGCATGTGGCGCAAAGAAGCAACGCAACGGAAAAAGAGGGAAGAAGTAAAAGCAGAAAAGGAATTACGAAAGGCAGCTCACCTTGCCGCTAAAAAGTTAGAAGAAGACATAAAAGAGAGAAGGGAAACTAAACTAAGACAGGAGCCCGAAACCTCAGGCCAGTACGCTGTTAGGACCCCTTCTTTGCTCTACCCTGTGTTGTCCTCCAAGCAGCAAACGAATGACGAATTACTGTTAGGTCCCCCGACCATTTACATGCCCCCTCCGTATGCACCCTCCCAATCAATAGTACAACACCCCCGAACACGAGCAAAAGCAGTACAAGGGCCTCGGCCCTCACGGCCTCCGCGCCGGCTGAGCCTCTTGTGCCGAACCCAACGTCGACTACAACGCTAGACGACCATGAGATAGGAAAGAAAGAGTCCACCAGAATGAATCGATTAGCTAAGGATGAACGAACAGGAATCGACAAGATAGTAAAGGCACTGGTAGGATCCTTTTTGACCTTACAAAAACTAAAATAACGCTAGGAGTTAGCCCTTTGTGGGACATATGAAACCAAGGGAAGGAGTCAAGCTCACGGTCGAGCCGACCACGAGGTAGCCCGACCCCATTACTCTCGCCACCTAAACATGTCTGCCCTACTGCCCACCCCGCCCAATAAGCATGACAAAATCCCGCACAAACGGAAGCCTGCTGACACCCACCATCGACGTCACCGAACTAGGGCTAGCTCGCGCACAATTGGGCTATGTTATTTTTCCGATTGCACAGTCACCTCCTGGTGCTCGTCATCTGACTACAAATATGTACAAACACTCCAACGAAGTAATGTAGTTATAACATTTTAATAACTTATAGGATATAACAAACACACCAACAGGGTAAACAGGTTAAAACACGTTTTAAAACCACTATTTACATGACGGTCTGCTGCAACCTCCATCCCAAAGCCTTAACGTCCACGTGACACCGTCCTCGCCTCTCCTTCCTCGAAATTGCAACATTGGCCTGTTTTGGGCGGTCCCTCTTAGTTGACTTTGGGCTATAAAAACCATGCAAAAATCCATTGACATCAGTGGCGAGCGATTGTGCGAATAGGCCGGAGGCTATACGGAGCGCCGAAGTTCTGGCAACACCAAGGCGGAGCCCGCCACGCTGTGCGGA
This sequence comes from Triturus cristatus, assembly GCF_964204655.1. NCBI lineage: Eukaryota > Metazoa > Chordata > Amphibia > Caudata > Salamandridae > Triturus > Triturus cristatus. The sequence goes on from NC_140582.1 coordinate 1,126,219,962, forward strand.
CCTTCCCGTTTTCTTTCTTCTTTCTTCAATTATGGCTGCTGCCCTGGCGGGGGGAGGCGACGCGGACGGACCTCCCCCACCTCCCCAGGTGGAGGCTTGCCAGGCACCCCAACCGTCTTTCACTCACCGGCCAGCTAAGCTGCACCTAGCCATCTTTTTCATCGGCCTGCTGAATTTCACCCTGGCACGCTGTGCGGGTCTTCCCAGTCACTTCTTCCTTCAATAACGGAGGGTGCCCTGGCGGGGGGAGGCGACGCGGACGGACCTCCCCCACCTCCCCAGGTGGAGGCTCGCCAGCAGATGAGGGCACCCCAAACCACACCTTTCACACGTCGGCCAGCTGGGTTGCGCCCTGCCACTTCATTCGCCGTTCGGCTGAGCCGGCACCCCTGCACGCGGCCGCCAGGCAACCACCCAAGGACAGGGTTCACCAGGACTGCCGCTAGCACCCGACGCGGGGAGTGGGCCCCCGCAGCCAAGTAAGTAGGGGCCCACTCCGATGATGATGTCCTCCGGACTGCTGTTGTCGCTGCAACTGATGCCACTCCGGTGGCAGCACCACCCGAACTGCTGCTGTTACTGCTGCTGGCTCCTCTCCGGTGACTGTACCGAAGAGCTGCTGCTACTGCTGCCCTTGAACTCCGGCGGTCGACCCCTCCGGTTCCAGGCCTGGCCCACCGTGAGACAATTCTGGACTCGAAAGCTTGTTTGCTAGGGCATGGGCCCCACCCTTGACAGAACGCTCCCCTCAGCCTTGCAGAATTGGTTGGAGTCATTTGACGTTCGACTCCTGCGGACTTCCGGTAAGGACAAAACCACCACCATTGCCCTTTTTGCCCCCGGGCGGCAGCCACCTTGCCTCCGCTTGATACAGTGAGACAGTAAAGCGTCGGCGGAAGAACCCGCCTGCTGCCCCGCCCTAAGAACAAACCGTGGCATTGCTACAAGGTTGCAGTGACGCAAAGTTGACGCTAACGAAAGTTCTCGAACTACCGAAAGGGATTCTGGTTCAACTGCTAATTCATGGAAAGACTTAGACTGTGCACTAGCCCGACCCCGCCCTAAGATGGCGCTGATGTAGGAGTGGCCTACAACTCCTTGTGGCGTTCCAGTCACGTGACCTTCGTGTTAAAAAGAGATATATATACATGTATGCGATGCTTCCACACATGGCGGTGGGGGAGAGGGGGGGGGAACCGATTTTTATGTTAATCCAGTGTTGCTCATGTTGCTCGGCGCCTCTCACACTGTGGCCGGTCTATGGCGGCTGTAGGCCCGCATTTCCATACTGACATTGTTTTAAATAAAGGGCTTCTTAAAAAGGAATTACGAACTCAGTGTCATGACTAATCATCTAGGTTGTTGAAGGTTTTTCTTTTGAATAAATGATCGTTACTCCTAAGCGAAAGCATACGGATAATACAGACACAATTTGCCTAAAAATCTTTTTGTTTAACGGAATTTGTACCCATCACGCCTGCCCTTTTTCCAAGAATTGTCAAATCAATAATGAACTATAACTTAAGGTATATGTCGCATGCAAGGTATGGTATCCTGCACCATAATACACGACCAATTGAGAAATACATGCACGACCAGGGAACGCGAATTTAGGAGATGAATGAACTAGAGCATCTTTGCCTCAAACTAAAGAATAATGGGTCCGTGGTATTACCCAACCCTGCGGCTAGCCTGGTACATGGTAGGTAGAACCTTTCGTGTCTGCGCGCGCTGGGGTATTTTGAATACTGCACCTCCCCTCCCCTCTTATTTCCCCTCTATAGGTCACGACGAAGTTCCGACTGAAGAGTGGAGTGGACATGGACCGCACCAAGTTCAACATCAGGGAAAACATAGACAAACGTTGTGAGATAGTGTGTAAAATTACAGACCACCATTGAGAACATGAAAAACTGTATGATATGATTGTGCGTGTGTACTACGATTATACGATATGAATGTGTATGCATTTCATGTTCGGATCACTTGAAGAGAGCGTCATTGTATGATTGAAGTGTGCGTCCACCGATCAAAGGGAAGGAGAGGTCCCCGTGCTCGACGCAGCCCTGAGTCTCCGTCTTGACGCATGTACTGTCACACCCTATCCGGCATTTGTGTGTACGTGATCATCGAATTTATGTCTTTTCCCCGCTTGTGTTTTCTTACATGGAACAGACCCATGCTACTCCATGTTGTGTGTGCACCAAGTGACCTATTATCTCTCTCTCTCTCTCTCTCTCTCTCTCTCTCTCTCTCTCTCTCTCTCTCTCTCTCTCTCCCCTCCCTCGCAAAAGGCTCTTTCTTGCCCTCTTTCTTCTTGAATAAATTAACGACATACACCTCTTTGGTAAGTGTATAATTGGCCTGAACACAGTGGTGTTCGAACAAATTGATAGAAACAAAAACGACCATACTTTACCACGTTACTACCTCTCCTTTTTACAAACATTAAGCCTAATCGGCTGAGAAGGAAAGGACAGGTAAGACGACTGATGTCTCCCAATCTGACCCACAACACGGGGACTATATGTCAGTGGTTTTTGTTCTTAACGGACACCATCTCCACCACCCAGAATTACCCCTGACCAATTGGCCCGGAATAAAATGTCTAAAGCACCCTGTTCTCCCAAAGATAACTCCAGCCCTATACTAGCCGTCTCAGAAGTATCCCGAATAAAACAGCTGATGGCCCCTGTTTTAAACTGATAAAGGGTCACCTACTGTATGAAAAGGATGCTCGTGAACGCATGACCATAGCACCTCGCACTTACAGGTATTACCAAACCTTGCATTATAGGGCGCAGAAACTGACACCTAGAAGGCCAGACGATGGACAGGGACACCCACAGAACCCTGCACCACAGCAGTAATTAATAGATTAGTAACACGCACCTTAACATCAGAGTTAATAGACACCAATCATATAGTAACAGATAAGAGCATTTCCGCAACTACTCGGTGGTTGGGAGAGAGAATGAAGTATGTAAATGTCTTCCCTGCCAAGATCTCTAAGACTTTCGTTTCTTATAACCTATTCAAGGATAACCTGCAGCCATCGGAAGAGAGGGGTCGGATGTGACGCACAGTCTGGCTGCGGATCATAAAACATCTATGACATCGACCAAGGGGGAAGCGACGAAGCAACAAGAGCGTGAGACGAGGCACCATTATCAGAACGATGAGCGCGAAGGGCTACATCGAGGCCCCTGCTCACTGACCAGCGTGCCTGAAGTCTTAACCCGTCGGGCCCGATTGATGGGCCCAGTGCTGAAAAGATTCTGCTCTCCTTGGTCCGCATTTTTGATCTGATCCCATGCCACCCCATTCTCTCTTCCTCTTTCATTTGGACTATGACTTTGACCTACTACCGAGGAACAAAAGGCCGGCACCCTGTCTCAAAAGTACCTGTGGTGAACTGTGTTAAGGAACAGGACTGTGATCAAAGAACAGTGAGTGGTCACACCCTGCCACGTGAAGAAATCGGATTTGAGCTGGACCTTAGTTCCACCGCCGGTGCTCAACAGTGCCAACGAAAGAAGAACAACAATGAGAGCTTACCAGTGATAGCTCTTTATAAACAAGGACACTGGAAAGAAGAACCCATGTCAAAGTTGAAAATCCTCTCCCAACCACCTTATTATATTAACTATCTTCTTATCAAGTTTTCATGATGTTGCATCAATCACTTCCGACTGTACACTGAGAAGTTAAGAAAATGTAACTTTGTATAGTAACATTCATACAACACCAGCCATGTACACAACTATACTGTAACTTTGAATGTACTTCCTCCTCGCCTGCTTCATCAAACTGTATGAGACAATGTACAAATGTGTCAGATTACTCCTGCCTACCCTAAAGACTCTGTATCTTTAAATGTGTGACGAACATTGACGATACTGTAACTGAAAGGCTAACAAAGGCGAATATTGGCCGGACAAGCTGGCGAGATATGTTAAAAGGGAGGACTGTGGAAATTTAGCTCGCAAACTGAACATTATCTGCGCCATCTTGCCCCTCCCCAGCACCACGCGCAACGAATGCACGGCCGCCATTTTAGGCACCCCGCTCTCTCCGCTCACTCTCGACCGCCAGCGTTTTCCCTTGGCGCTGCAAGCATCCCCCGCGCGCCGGCCACCCCCCGCTCTCTCATACAGGCCATAAACCCTCTCCTTCTGCGCGACCCTGCTACGGAACCACTTCCAACCGACAACCCATACATGGTCATGCCTCTCCTTTGATAACCCCCTTCCTCTGCGCCCCATTGTCTGAACTGGTCCCAGGCCATCACCTAGCCCTGCGGATGCAGTTTACTGCCCCTACTGTAAGGGAAACACCCCACATCAAAGGGATTACAGTAGATCAAAGCCCCTACCCCCTGAGACCCGGCCAGTTGCACACACCCCGGGAATTAGCGGAATTCCCTGCTGCGCGATAGCCATCTCCCACTGCGGGTAGGGTGGGAACTTCTACTGTATCTATGTGTGGGATCGGATCTGAACCGGGGCTCCAGGGGATATTCCCCCGTACTTCAAAAGAATCTCAAGAATGTACTATGTGTAATAAAGCAATAAACCAGTGTATAAGAGACCAGGTCTCAGAGATGCGGTTAGAGCACCTCGTGACGATACCTTGCTGTCTGATCTGATGTGGTCTGCTCCGACGGAATAAAACCTTGTTTCCTGCCTTCCAGTCTCCGGCGCCTGCCTCTTTTATTGGTAAATTATCGAGTGGTATGAGAGGCGATTATCGCCGGGCAAATACTTGGAAGGTTATCGACTGAAACTGCCGCTACCATTTAACACATGGGCATTCCCATGCAACTACTCAAGGTTTCTGAAGCTAAACCCAATATACTAAGGGCCAGATGGACGACGGTTTTTAACTTGCGCAAACAGGTTTTAGACCCGTTTGCGCATGCTAAAAACCTTGGGCCCATGTAAAAAACCTAATTTGCGAGTCGCTAATTAATTAGCGACTTGCAAAATAGGTTTTGCGACTCGCTATTAGGAAGGGGCTTTCCCTTCCTAATAACGACTCATGAGCCATGTATGAATGTTTTGCGACCGCAATTGCAGTTGCAAAACACTTGCAAATTACCACCTACTTCAAGTAGGTGGTAATGCTATCGCAAATCATAATCGCAAATGGAAAGGGGTCCCCAAGGGACCCCTTTCCCTTTGCAAATGTATGCAAAAATATTTTTTAGGGGCAAGCAGTTGCCCTCCCTTAAAAAATGAAACGCAAATGGTTCATTTTTTTTTTTTTAATGCCTCCTGTTTTCCTTTGAGAAAAACGGGCTGCATTTAAAAAAAAAAAAGCTGCTTTAGTTAAAAGCAGTCGCAGACATGGTGGTCTACTGAGCCCAGCAGGGCACCATCCATGGGAGGGCCAGCCATTCCCAATGGGGTCGCAAAATGCGAAAGACTCATTCATATTAATGAGCCTCCCATTTTGTGACCCCATTGGGAATCGCAATCAGTGTCTCTAAAACACTTGTTGTACATAGTATATTGTGACTCGCAATCGAGCGCAAATTCTGAGTCGCAATTTACTAGGGTCGTACATCTGGCTCATTATAAAGTCAATTGGGTTTAGCATGAGAAAACTGCGCCCTTTTAAAGTTGGCCCATGGAGGAGAAATTATTTCATTTCTCCTTCCTTTTCCGACTTTGCATGCGCGCTGCACTGTGCAGCACACATACAAAGTGGAGAAAGGTTTGCATCTTGTCTAGGCATTGGTGTTTTGTACAAGAAGGGTACCCTTTCTGTACAAAACCTATGCTAGACTCACACCCACACCCTAGCTCTATGGGGCTAAGGTAGGTGCGTGGTGCACGGCAGCTGTAATCAGCGCCAGCACAAGTGAGCCATATCTTTGAAGGTATGGCGCTCTCCTGATCCCTCCCTGTCGCGCAACGCAGCATAGCTTTGCTGGGTGCTGCGCTGCGTTGAATGGAGTTTTTGTAAATCTCTCCTAGAATATCTTGTATGGAAATAGTATTTGGTTCATTCACAAGGGAAAGTTAAGCATGGTATGCACTTGCATACAAAATACTTGCGTTAGAAGTGCGATTCAAATTCAGCTACTTGCAAATAAAGTGCTTGGATAGATATGCACTCATAGATAAGGCTCACAAGATAAATTACTGGTGGCCGCATCCACTCGTGAGTGAAAAATAATTGAGTGTGTAGGCACAGGAACAGAAGAAAACGTCAAGAGTAGACCAATTACTGGGAAAATCGCCAAAATGGACGTGCAGATAAAATCCGTTGTGTCATTCTCATGAGGCATGCATGCATCCTTAGGTGACGTATGAAAAAATAAGATAATTAAAGGCCGCGGTCATCAACCTCTTCACCTAATACGAACATATAATGTCTCCAAAAAGAAAATATACATCATGCGTGGATACGCACAGAAATTCGATTTTCATTCAGAAGTCGGCGCCCTTCACCATTTAAGAAGGAACGTTGCCTAAATAAAACGCTGTCAGCCTGAACAGATAAATGTGGGCTGGCAGTGGCACAATAGGTTTCTTTTCCTAACAAATAGGCAAACCTTTCTCGCGAAATCGACGATAAACAAACATGGGCGTCCGCAGAAATTTTTCCAGGGGGGGGCGAACCTGGCAAATGAAGGGGCGTGGCTAATGTTAATGGGGGCGGGGCTAAAATGGCAGACAATCCGGATCGGGTAATGTTCAGGCCAACCTGAGCAAAACAAGCATTGGCATAGCCAATAGGTCTCGCCTTTGGGACCTTATGACTGACTCACTGACTGAAGAACTTATATAGCGCACTTCTGCCAAGGCGTCTTGGCGCTGGGTAAGTATGATGCCGGCAGTATAAGTATTTAGTTCTGCAGCAGGTCCCAAAGGCGAGACCAATTGGCTATGCCAATGCTTGTTGTTATATCTGGGCATGTTGAGAGGCTAGGGGACTGGGTCTCGATGTCAGGTTGGGAGCACAGCAATGGCCTACTCAATTTGAATGTGTAGATAATACAACCGGAGGGGTGAAATGAAAGGTTCACTACCAGGAATAACAGGAAAGTAGAAAGTTAGGCTGGTTAGAAAGGTAAGGAGGGGTAGAGGCAGGCATGGTGGTGAGGAGAAAAACAGATGCATGCTAGGAGAGCGCTGTGAGGGAGTGAGGCGAAATGGGAAGAGGCACTGAAGGTGGGTCGGGTAAAGACCGTAGTGAGGCAAACAGAAGGGTAGCGAGGGGTGAAGGGTAGACAAAGAAGTGAGGTGTAGAAGAAAAAGATTCAGGAGCAGAGACAGGTAAATCAAAGCTGTAGAGGGGAGAATAACGCAGTCGTAGAACCAGAGAGGGCCAGGTAGAGAGAGGGAGAGGTGTGTCAGAGACAGGTAGAGACAGCTGAGGAAGAGGGAATAATAACGACTGAGGTAGACAGGCGAGGTAGAGGGGTGCGTTGATATAATGGAAGTGCAGAGATGTGTCACAGATGTTACTGAAGAGGAAAAGAAGTAGAGATATTGAGAAAGAAGTAAGGCACAAAAAGAAGTAAGGGGTGAACAGAGGTAGAACGAGTGGAAGGGGGGAGAACACGTAGAAGATGAATGGCAGGGTAAAATTAGCGCTCAGGCAGTGAGTGTGAGGAGTGGGATACAGAGGCATATGTGGCAGTGAGCGCGAAGTGCGGGGTACAGAGGGATATGTTGTGGCAGTTAGCGCAAGGTGTGGGGTACAGAGGGATATGTCGTGGCAGTTGGCGCGAGGTGTGGGGTACAGAGGGATATAAGGCAGTGAGCATGGGCAGGGCCGACTTTAGCGCTCGTGGGGCCCAGTGCGATAATGCTTTTTGGCACCCCCAATGACCACCTCCACTACAGGTTCTTCATAACCATCCTTTCACAGCGCCCCTCAAGCCTCCGTAATCATTCAGTCTCAGGTGCATTTAATTCATTTTATAGCGCCGCTCCTATCAGTGTAAGGTGTCACAACACTTTACATCACACAGATTACATACAGACAATCAATCATAGGTGTGTAAATCAGTGCATAGGAAATGTTACATAAGAGAGAGGCCAAGAAGGTGTAGGAGTCACATGTCATCCGTACAGGTAGGCAGGATAGTTTAAGAGTGCTTGGTTAGGAGAATCAGAAACCTAGAATTTAAAACCTAGCACCATGGATGGGGGGGTTCTCTTTATTAATAAGAATTGATTTCTACCCAAATTAACCCATTTTGCCACATTAGGATAATGAAAAACTGGGGGGAAATCATAACGCTCTAGCCCAGTTTGCATGCATCTTTGCTAACAGTTACTTGCTCACTGTTCCACATTAGGATTTTAACTCATAAAGAGTTATCAACAATATGGTCTCTCTGACAAAAGTGTGACCCACTGACCTATTTACATTACATTATACGCACTTTGTGAGCTGCACGTTCTTTGCAGCAAGCATAGTAACCCTCTGCGCTACCTTAGGATGAGTAGAAACTTCCACTACACAAAACTTTGATCTCTCCCTCTCTCTAAGGAAGTGCATTAATCACTGCAGTCATTTAGACATTTTTATAGGTGGCTGAAAGTTTCTAGGAGTCCAGGAAAGAAGCAGGTGCTTTTAAAATCATCATATTAGGGCCCCCTACACGAAGTCAGCAGCCGGTGCGGTGGCACCGGTCGCACCGCCCTAGAGCCGGCCCTGAGCACGGGGAGTGGGGTACAGGGGGATATGAGGCAGTGAGCGTGGGGAGTGGGGTGCAGGGGGATATGAGGTAGTGAAACACAGGGTCGGGACGTCCTGCCAGACATGATAGGGTGCATACTGGCAGATAGATATGTTATTGACACGAGTCTGTGTACCTTTTAGTGGGATCTGAAATCCGGGCTATGCTGCAACCTCAGTTTTTGACTTGGGAGAATAATGCATTCACCCCCCCCCCCCCCCCCCCCCTGCGAACTTCATTCAGAAGACCCCTTGCTCTCAGGCTACAGAGTGTTCAGGGCCGGCTTTAGCGCTGGTGGCGCCCTGTGCGACAGAGTTTGTTGGCGCTCCCCACAGACTCCCACACTACTACCTTTTAACAGTACAGTACCCCCTCAAGTCTCCATAATCACTCTCTCTCAGATGTATTTAATAGTGCCACCTGTACCAGTTTAGGGTGTCAGAGCACTTTACATCGCAAACACTACTCAGATGCAATCAATCATAGGTGTGTAAATCAGTGTATAGGAAATGTTACATAATACAGAGGACTACAAGGTGTAGGAGTTGCATGTCATCCATACTGGTAGGCAGTATACTTTAAGAGTGCTTGGTCCGGAGAAGCACAGACTCAGAAAGTAAATCAGAACCCGATGGTTGGAGGTTACATTTCATAATGATGATTTTTTTTTACCGAAAGGATCTCTCTGACAAAAGCACTGACCTATTTAAACTATATGCATTTTGTGATCTGCATGGTACACATTCTTTGCAGCACACACATTAACCCTCTGTGATACATAAAATGAGTTAAAACTTCCACTTGACAAAACTCCTTTTCTCTCCAGGAAGAACATTAATCACCAAGTTATCTTGACATTTTTATTTTTGTATGACAATTTCGGAGGCCGGCAATGCAGCAGGTGCTTTTAAAACCATAAAATACTTCCAAATAGGCGCCCCCTCGAAGAGTCAGCACCCAGTGCGGTGGCACCGGTTGCACCGCCCTAAAGCCGGCCCTGAGAGTGTTAAAAGGAGGTCTTTGTGTCCAGACCTAACCGCTCGTGCTTGTGGCGCGCAGCTCAAACCGGCCATTGTCATTCTGTTTGTGGCAATCAGCCGCAGACAGAATGACAATGGGCGGGAGGGGCTGCGAGGAGGCGTGCAAGGAGCCCCATCAGGGAGTTGAGGCCTCTGGCAGGGAACACCTCTGCTCCCTGCAGGGCCCGTAATCCCGGACAAAAGGCGTCCGTGAAAGCATAAGTGGCCACAGGGGGGGCAAGTAGGAGCAGTCCAGGGGGGGGCAAGCGCCCCTCCTTGCCCCCCCCTGCGGACGCCCATGTAAACAAAGCTGTACCTTTATCTCTACTGAAGACTAGCACATGTTGTAACCCATTGCGCGCATGCGCACAGAATGCAAATCCCCCATCCCCTTTCTCTCTCTCTCCCTCTTTCCCTCTCGCGCTCCGTCTCTCCCTCTGCCCTGCATCTAATCATTTCCATTTCCAGAATTCAGCACCCTGGATGTTATCTGCATGATTAATATATGTTTGCACATCGTTTGTCCTCATACATTGTTTTGATTTCACCTACTACAATTTAATAATTTCACCTCGGAATTACAATTGATTATATCTGAATAATTTCCTCCACTAAATTAATATCGATTTCAGGTATGAGACGGCTTTTCTGACGAGTGCAATATTACTTAATGAAGTGCACAATTCCTTCCATGGTCCCTAAATTGTTGCCCCCTTCCTCCTTCTAAATAAGTAACTAGGTCTATCGATCTGACTGGCCTTTCTGGCCTCTTTTAAACACAGGCATGCTCTATTTTATGCACCGCTTTGTACCTCTCACGGCAGTTATTGTCTTCGTTTATAGTACTTCATCATTTTGTTTCATGGGAAAATCAGTTGAGTTCTAAAATGAGCCACTCATGTTCTTACATCAAAGGTTGGCTCAAGCCCCTCCTTCAGTTTTTTCTCAGCACATGGAACCTTAAAATATATATATATATATTTATTGTTTGTCTTGTTAATTAGTGCATGCACTACGTACAGATCCGTAGCAACATGGAGAAAAGAAGGATAAAATCAATAACAAGCTTATCTTGGTTCGTATAAGCAGGGAGACTTTTTTTTATATCAACTAGCCGGCTAACAAATACATTTTCCGTGTTTACTATTTCCACGCGCTGAGATGATCTCCAGACCAGAGTTCTGCCTCATAGGTTGTCGCTCAAAGATGCAGATTCCCAGAAGCCTTTAGAACAGTTCCACATTGTGATGCTAAATTTGAAGCTGAAATAGAGGGCTGCTGAAGGGAGGTGAATGGCTATGGGTCACTTTTTTAATAAATATCTGAGGTACCCAAACCTCTATATTCGCCATAATACTTACAGAGCAGTAGTACAGTTCTATTGGGATATACGAGCTCAGGAATGTTCCCTGGGCCAACCCTAGAAGAGTCACAGCCGCCACTCTCACCAGGCCACTGTCAATCTCTGATGATGAACAGACTAACCACAGACGAGCAGACACCCTCGCCTCACAGACCTCACGAGGCAGCAAAATGCCTTGAAAATCTGGCACAATGAGTTCAGTCTAACCTAAAGAATGTAAAATAAAGATAAATTGGGAATTGGGAGCCTCTTGCACCATCACACAAAATTTAGAAAAATATTAAAACCTCTATTCCACTAACTCCTTGGACGCCTAACAAGCGCTCCCAACGGAATGGCAGGAAGGGGTTGAATATAAATGCCTAATCCTGGTGCTACCGAACATGAGGTTAACCCCCCACAAAACACAGCCACCGCTATAGGTATATTATTTGACTGAAAAGTATTGGAGAGTATATAAACAGAAAATTGAGAATATCAACTTAAACGGCTACATGTACCTGCTTTCAGCAGATTAAAAATTAAATCCGTTACAAATTCCAGAACACATCCCAGGCATATGTTCGAAATAATGTACATGGGGTAGTGAGTTTATTCACTGATGTAGCTACGGGTTGTCTCGAAGTTCCAGGAGCGTCAATGAGTGGTGCAGAGAGGATGGGGTAATGGTGCTAATAAACCACAAACTGTAGGAGGCTTGAAGGGTTTCTTGGAATGGAGAATAAGGGGAGTCATTATTTGAATACTATTCACACTGTAGACTGTTAAAGCAAGGCTTATCAGCACAGGTCTCTATGAGTGACTGATCTAATTATCATAAATCGTTGCAAAACTTGGCAAAAGTTCTGCTATGGTCTCATATCACGCAGTTTTTGTAAGGTGCAGCAAGGCAGCCGCGGCCGCTGCAGGTAAGAACGGTGGGGGCCAGGTGAGGGGGGAATTTGAGAGACGACCACGAGGGAAAATTAATTATTTATTTAATTTTCCCTCATGGTTGTCTCTCGAAACCCCCCTCATCTGGCCCTCCGCCCCACCGTTCTTACCTGCAACAGCTGCCACTGGCACAAGGGGTTTCGCTTAATTCAAGTATCGGCGCCCCTCAAATGTTTGCTTGAGGCTATTGTTTCTGCATCGATTGTCTGAAAAACAGACACTGGCGAGATCTGTTTTGGCAATGTTAATCAGAACTAATTGGTTCCGATTGTACAATTGATAATTGAGCGACTGTGGGTGGCCGTGAGTTACCGGCTGCTGACTCCACAGCAAGTTTCAAGCATTGGTAGATCCTATCACAATAGTGTCATCATAAGGAGAAACCCAACACACAGTCGGCGGTGTGTTGGTTTAAATATTTGCCAGTAATCGTGAAGGACATACACAGGCCTCAAATTGGTTAGGAGTGTGACGAGCAAGATTTGAGAGTTGTAGACATGTCCAACTCAGCTTTGGAAACATGCCATGAATTTCAATGCAAGTTCGGCACAGGAGACTTGTGCACGTTGGTTTCATGCTTGTGTGGCGTTTATACACCCAACTCTACACCGTTTGCTGTTTTACACTTGTGTTCAGGGTGAATTAAATACATTTTTCTCACGCAGAAGTTAACTTTGTCATCCTGGCCAACTGGTTGGCATCTCCTGCCTCGCAAAGCATTCATGTTTGGACCAATGTTCCCACGCTTGTGTACCATCTGGACTGTCATGACAGACCAGCAATACAACTTAGCAGCAAACACTGACACCAAAGGGTGATTTCCGCCTAAATGTTGGGAGGTTTGTAATATATGGAAGCTTTTGTTCAGTCACAATTATAGAAGCTGCTGGCCCCCACAGCAATATTTGGAACTATGGGTTCATTTCCTGATATCCTGTACAGAGTTCATAACTCATGCGTCGACCTTCATTTTCAGAAACTGTTAATTCTTTGGCAGACTACATACCACATATTATTGTCTGGTTGGGTTAATTATTATGAAATAACAGCCCCAACCCCACATCTTCCTCCCCTACATGCAAGCCAATACTTTTTTGGGCCAGTGCCTTTGTGGTTTAGGCCTTCCTTCAGGTCGAGTGGGTCACTCAAGGACATTCCAAGGTCGAAGGCTGGTGTTACAGCTATGAGAGATGCTGATGGTTCTCAAGTGCTTACAAGTGTGACTCCCACTTTGATGTTGCAAGATGTAATTTCTCAACTGTTCGAACTGTGACCTTGCCTTTGGGGCGCCTTTCATCCTTGCCATGCCCCTCTGATGGACTTACAGCACTGGACTGAACCTTTAACTGTGCCTTCTGCCTGCCTGCCTTCTGTGGAGACTCCTAAAAGTTAGGATAAAATAGTTCCTTACACAGATCATACGGGAGCCTCGTCGTCAGTAGGCTATAGAAATTCAACACAAATTCTTGGGGGCATATTAACAAGAAATAGCGATAATGCTCGCAAAGCGCGTTTAGCGCTGTTTCTCCTATTGCCAGCTATCGCTGGATTTCATTGCCGAATCAGCGCGGTTTTACCAACGCTTTTCCCAAAGGCGATATGAAATCCAGCTATAGCGGCGATAAGCACCAATAGCGCGGGAAATACAGCGATAATTCATGAGCGCAAGTGAAAAGCTTGTTAATATGGGAGTGTGGACTTAACATGTCAATCCACCTCCCATATTAAACAAGCTTAAGTCAAGTTTTGAGCAGAAGTTAGGATCCGGCGAATACCGCGGTTAGCGGTAGTTTTGATATCGCTCCTCAAGTCCAGGGCCGCCTTGTAAATACAGCGCTGTTGTGGTAGCGCCCTCTTCCATGTTGTATTTTCATAGGAATGCCTACTTTGCCCCTGAGAATGCCTACTTTGCATCTCATTGGAGATGCGAGGCGAGGCGTTAGGAATCCGGCTGCTAACAAGCGCTAATGCGTTACCGCCGCCTAGTAAATAGGGCAATGTAATTTTGCCGCTTTTTTGGCTTTAAAAGCCAAAAAAGCGGCAAAACGGCCCTTGATAATATGCCCCTTGGCCTTTTGCGTATTTCGCATCATGGCATTTCGATGGAAGCGTGGGACACGGAAGGGATCCCCCACTAGCCTACCATTCAGAATAAACGTTGTCCGCGCCTCCATCACTACAATTCTCATGCACAACGAAAGGGACCCTGGCACTTTGTGTACCATCGCCGTGAGCAGTGCAAAATGCCTTTTTGATACACTTCTTGACTTCCCCCAGGAAGCAAGCCATCATCTGTAGAAATGAGATGCTTTTATGGGTGAGAACGCACTCTGCAAAACCTCTTTCGTTGTCATCTTTGTCATCAGTCGTGCTTGCCACCAGGATGCAAACCATTGCGGCTGGACCCATCCCTCCAGGCTCTTTTCACCACCATAAGTACTACCCTCTTGATGTAATAATGTTTCACTAACCATACCTGTGACAGGTTTTGGCAGGACAAACCGTATGCATTCTGGGAATTGTAGTTCCGGCGCTGACAGGCAGATCTGACTGTCAATGAGATTTTTTTTAAATCTTGGTCTCAGGAAACAGGGTAGTTTGATTCCATCATCATGCCCTCTGCTGCAGATATTTTGTCAGCTGAATGCCTTTAAATATCATATAATATACTTTTTCTGCAATGGGAAGTCACTGCCAGGCTGTGGCATCGATTGCTTCTTTTTGAAGATGAGCTCTCAAGAGTACAGGTGTATGTTAGAGGTAGGATGTTTGCTCGTCTCAAGAAACGTGCTACATTTTACCAGACAACCAGCACTTCCCTGCAGATCTGCGATTATTTGTAACTAACTAATAAATAGGAAAGGCGCGATCCTGGCATTTTGTTAAAATGACCAAATTGCACACAGATTTATAGGGTGGCCGGGCGTCCCGGATTTACCAGGACAGGCTTAGTTTTTCACCAGTTGTCCCAGCAGATTTCAGCAAATTTTGCACATCCCAGTTTTCACAAATGGGTTAACTGAAAAATCCGGGAATACATATTTTATTTTTTTCCAAGATAGGATGAGCTAGAAGCTCTTAAATAAAGCATTTAATTAAGAAACACAAGGCTGTGTTTGAAAGTTGCATTTAATTCAGTCCCTGAGTGCCTGGTCTGTGTTACTGTGTTGATGAGCGCTTTAATACAAGTCATTCTGTGCCTATGTATAATTGTAGTCCTTCTTCCATGTTTGGTAAATGTCCCGGTTTTTGGCTCCCAAAATCTGGCCACCCTAACACAGGAGAATTATGAATCATTGACAGAATATGCAAGAAATCAGTGAATTAGAATTTGAAGAGGCGGGGGCTTATATTTAGGGGTGGGCGGAATTTGCGGAATTAACCTTCGCAAATTATCGCGAGAATGTTTAAAATTATCGCAAACAAGCAGAAATATCGCGAAGATGCGGAAGTTTTTTTCCGGCACGTTCGCGAGATTTTCTGCATGGTTGCGGGTCGCCAACTTACCCATGTGGTTGCTTGCGGGCGCGGCCATCTTGTTTTGAGTTGTTCTCGCGGTGCATGATCGCGAGAAGAAAGACGTGATCGCGCGACGCATGACGTCACTGCGGGCGCGAACTGTCGCGAGACAGCGCAAATGGCTAAAAACAATACAACATCTCATGGAGAACGCGACCGGATCAAGAAAACTTGTCGGCGAACGCAGGGATTCAGGTAAGGCGATCGCGCGCGCGCGAGAATGTATCATTTTACAGCGCGAGCAAGAAACAAATTATCGCCAAGCTGCGGAAACCGGAATTTTTGACATTTTCGCGCTCTCCGCGGAACGCAAAAATGTCAAATTATCGCAATTTCCGCGAACGGAACGAAATTTTTGCCCAGGCCTACTTATATTGTATATTTTCTTAAAAGCAAGCTGTGCTTATTCGGTCTGACTGAATCCGCTGCTTCCATAAAGCGAGCCACGCATACCCTCCAGGAGAACCTTCTTCGTAATCTCCTTGTCTAGACAAAATTGACTGACCAGACGCTGACAGACAAGTCCTCGAGCACCCATTCATCAGTTCCCCCTCCCCCTTCCTGTCGCTGACGTGCCGGCAGGCCCCCTGCACTGCAGAGCAGAGCCGCGCACTCATCGTCGTGCACGCGGAAAAAGATCTGGTGTGAATGGGAGCTGATGAGCCTTCATGACAAAGACACCAGGTGCTTGACTCTGCCAGCGCCAATCCGGTCCCCATTTCACCTTCTGGACCGGGTGCCTGCTGAGGACAAAGCCCTGAAGGTGGGATGTTTTCAGCAACTCCAGGCATGAATAGAGGCCCGAAGACCTTGATTGCTCTGGTCTGTGGAGTGATAATGACATACACTGCATCACAGGGAGCTTCACAAACCCTCAGTGATTGGCCTGTTGCCGTAAATGAGAGGACCTCCGCCCCAGTAAAGCAAAACTTCACGACACCAAAGGCATAATGCCCCCACTCCATATAAGGTATAAAACGATGGATATGGTAAAATTGCTAGTGATTGGACAGATATCAGCAGAGTACAGATGCCTACCACCAGTAGGTGATATATATATTTGAATTTTGACCGTAGTCGCAGGTCAGCTGCCATTTTCGGTGAAAATGTTAAACAAATGTTTTGGGCACTGTCGGGTTCCCAGGGGGGCCCGAGGACCAGAGCTAGTGGGTGAGGGTATTCCTACCCTGCCCCATGTTCTTTTTAAAAAACATTTTTGGGGGACTCGGCCGATGCCGAGTCCCAAGATGGCTGCCAACACTGCGTGGTTGAAGTGTTGGAGGCCAATCAGATTTCAGCACGGGCAATGCCGCATCCTCCGAGGATCAATGTCCCTATATATACAAATTAGAATTTCTTAAAAAGAACACCCCAACTACTGAACGGATTTACACCAAATACCAAAAAGCACTCTTTCTGAACCAAGAGCTACCTTTATGACAAACGTTGTGTAATTCAGTCCAGTGGTTCGAGCTGTAGCCCTCTTCAAAAATCCTATGGTAATTTACATTGTAAAAACACTTTTTTTGCCCCCCCCCCTTTTCTCGGCCCATGCTGACAGATCACTCTGAAACTTTCCAAGTCTAACAAGAATCACCAGCGTACGTTTTTGGGAAAAGTTTGAGAAGATTTGTAAACAGCGCCAAAGATATAGGCAAGTCAACTATAACTATATATAGATATATATATCTATTCATTCACTGAAAAAAGCTAAAGTTAAAGTAACCTTATAGTTAGGTGAAAATTTCAGTGACAACATGTGATTGACAACGTCTTAAACCAATGGTTGAATGAGACTAACCTGAGTAAGCCAATGGTTAAGGGGAGCTGACCAAAGTCACTTTCCATGTATATTGTAAGTAATAGGTCTTGCAGGCAGCTGCACTGTTAACTCCGAGACCTAAAAGAGCACTATGCGATACATTGGCCTGGGAGGGGGTGCGGGGGGGGCGGGGCGGGGGGGAAGCGTTACCGATGAAAAATCAACCCATGATAGGGAAATGTTCATCATCTGACTCTATTATGCAAAAAAATATTTAAAGGGAAAAAATTCTTGTCCTTCAGTGCTGCAGCCGTTAAATGGGAAATGGCACATGCCCGCATATCTTCTCAACAACAATAAGCATTTCCCCCCACACTGCCAGTAGCTACACTTGCTAGTAAATCCCCACTGCTCTGTGTCAAGAAAATACACAATGGTATCACACTTACAATATTGTGTGACTAGCCATATGCCCGCTTGCTCATTAGTGAAAATTGACCTCATGCATAAAACTCAGATGGCTGACTCCAAATTAACGAGCCTTTTGCATTTTATTGTACGGCACATCCACAAATGGCAGAAAATATCAAAAGTCCTTCCTTCTTTCTTTCATATTTCAGCCCTCCACAAAATCTTATGATGAAAGAAGCTTTGTTATTTTGATGAATGAATGCAAAAACTTAAGACCGCCTAGCATTGATGGGCTCGGGTAGTGAAATGTTACAATGTGCCTCGACTTCCTGTATTATAGCCCTGGCTAGATAATTGAAATAATTAACACTGATGATAAAAATGTGCTCAACACTAATTCCCCACCTTTTAGTCTGCATTTCCTGTTGAAATTTACAACCCTACTCCATAATGTAATACTCTTTGTGACTAATGGCCATCAGTGTGATCACAAGCCAGAAAAGCAGCATTTATCTAACCCTCCTGTATTCCACAGCTCTCACAGACAGGCTGCAGGTCTGATGTCTTCTCAATACCCTTATTTTCTAAGTCATAAGCTAGGAATGAAACCATGTAAATATTTGTTCTTTTAAGAATTCAATAACCAGGTGACATGTATGGGTAGATTGTACTCAGGGCAGCGACATTTTGCATGTCACTTGCGACACTTTCGTCATACTGACCAGAGCACATTGTGTTTGTTGGTCACTCGGTACAAATATATTTTTTCACTGCTAATGCATTGCAAATGTAATCGTACAATTTTGCTTGCAATTACAATTAATGTAATCAGGAAATATTGCTGCAAAACTGCCCGAAAGGAGATGTGGTCCGGCCCGAGGTATCTAACGAAATAATGTTATGAGATGTTTCTTGGTAAAGCATTCACGTTCAGACAGAGAATACAATTTGGAACAGCAATGAAAAGAAGTGTATGACTTCCAGATAGCCAGATAAGGTGGGCAGGCTACTGCGACCAGTTTTCAGTAAGCAATACTTCTCACGCTTGAGCAGTCCCGCTGGCGTAGCAAGACTCAATTTCACACTGTGTCTCTAAAGCTGGAATATAACATCGCTAAGACCTTTTGGACTGGGTCCCTGGCTTTCCGCTTTCCAAAGTAATGTGTTCACATTCAATAGTCCTGTTTGTTTCACCTATTTCTGCCTATCTAGATAATATTTCTTCCAGTACCCAAAACCTTTCCCTCTCATTGATTGGGTGCCTGCTCTTTCATTCAATAACTGATAGAAGCAGGAGTTTCATTTCATAGAGCCCTAAAACCCAATTAAAATCCAATTAACTAGATCCCGGGAATTTGAAAATTATTAGGCAACAACCTGAGCAGCATTTTAGAAGCTAAATAATTAAATCTCAATAACTTGTTGGAAGAGGGTATTTAAAAATCAGATTTCTTTTGGTGGATAGTTGGATTTCATCTAAAAAACACACATCAATTGTAAAGGATGCTGGACAGCAACATAGTCTACGGTACTATTTTCAAAGTAAGAATTAAGCAGCATGGAAATAAAATGTTTTTGCTCTAGAACATAAACTTGCAGCATCATTGCTCTTATCTGGCCTTTATTTGCATGAGTGAGTCTAGATAAAATATGGGTCAAACCATACAGACTAGACCATCCGAGAATTCTTTTACTACCTCATGCTGACTAGATTTTGTTTAGTTACATTACTCTGTTGGAATATTGATATGCACTTTTCTGGTGGCTTTACATGCGTTTGTATACCCACCATTCCTTCGGCCATGAGTAGGGTGAAGGAGGGACTCTAGAATATTGGTCTTTAACTGTATTGTAACCAACATTCCTAGACACTGTTTTGATATTCAAAAAAGCCTTGTCTCTCATAAAGGAGATCCCCATCTTTTGGTAGCAAATTCTTATAACAACCAGTTTTCTAGATATGATTTTACCAACTTTTCCTCATTGTTTAGGATGATTGATGAGACCCTTAAACCAATTAGGTTACATTGTTCAGGCAATTTGCACTTATATTATGTGGGTATTTTACTACTAAATTTGGTTGTAAATTAACTTTGTAGAATTCCTTTTTTTAACTGAAAATAGACCCCTTTCACAGTGGAAAACTAATAAGCGTGGTATCATTTTATAGTATCATTTAATTGAGAGGGACTTTATCAAAGTTCATGAACACTTCCAACCTGATGTTAAAATTTCCCTATATTCATAGATAGGGGTATTATCACTCATCATGTGTTTGTCTCTAGAGGACTGTGTGCAAATATCGAAGACCACTCTGTTTTTGAGACTGGTCGTAGCAACCACAATCCTTTAACCATCACTTTTCAGTTCATGATCAGTCAAACCCTTTCTGTCTAATCATTTCCTTGATGGGAAAAAGTCAAGGTTTGGGAACTGAAGCAAAAATTGTGTTTGGTAGACACATGTGGTGTTTTTTTTGAACTGGTAAAATACAGACTTGGTGATATAAACAGTCATGATTTACTTCTTGAGTTTTCCAGAGCCATATGCAAGGCAGTTTATAAACTTCTGATAAAACCTAATGTAAAGAGCTGCATAATTATCATAAGTGGTTTGATTCAGCTTGGTCTTTGGCTAATCAATAGCTTCATATTACCCTGAAACAATCTCCGCAGGATAAAGAGAGAACTGGCAGCTGAGGTTCTTGAAAATGGCCATAGAGAGGAGAAAATCTAATTTGAGATCAATGCCTGGGATCAGATGCAATAGGCCAGTAGTTTGAGGACTGTATCTCTGTTCTGGAAGGTGGTAAATCGTTCCTTTTTTAAGCTCTCTCCTAGATATATGTTAGAAGTATATATTTCACTTGCCCGCTAGGTTTTTCAATTTTCTAACATCTACAGACATTTTTTATAATGATGTAGAAATTAACGTATCTAAGATTCGGATTTAGGTAGGCCATTTTGTTTTTAACCTCTTTAAGCGGGGCATCTCTTGCAATAAACAACAATTGATTATGAAAAGCACGTGGACCAGGGGGGCGCTAGAGGGCGCACAGCGGAATGGCTGCCTCCTGAGACAGCTCCGCCGGACGGGGAACGCTAATGGCGCAAAAAGCATGACCGGGGACGCGCCGCGGCCAGAAACATATCGCAGCAATGATCGGAGACTGCCCTCCACGAAAGGGGGATGAGAGAGTCACTCGAGAGCCTCGCTTTCCCTGAAATAACGAACTCCGGTGATTCCTGGCGCGAGAGGCTAACGGCTCCCAAGATGGCGGCGCCCACCGTTACGAAGACGCGATCTGGATGGCGTCGGCCCTGCCATTAAAGACTGCAGCCGGTGGGGAGCGCGATCGCCGCCTGGACATCGGCTGTTCGCTCCTGACGCGTTGCGGGAGCCCTGGGGGCGCAGGCACAGACTGTGGGACGTTGCTGAGGACCCGTGAAAGACTACGCGCTGGCTGCCTGCCTGATCGACCGCTGAGGAGGTGAGGACTAGACTGCGGTGCGGCCGCGTGGATGGAGGTACATAGCGCTGTGCTGCAGCGGGGGCTGTGAGGGTGGAGAGACGAGGCGACTGCTGGGGCCCCCGTTGAAGGATCGAGGAGCGACTCGCCTGCCACTAAGGAGGACATCTGCTGCAGACTGGCCTCATGGGCATGAAAAACCCGGGCAGTGGCGAGATCCATGTGCGCTGCGACCATGAACGTTACATATAGCGCCCAGCAGATGGTGGTACACGCGTGAGCCTGCTGGCGGGACGGAGAGAGCTGGGTCACATAGCGATCGCAATTGCGCTGAGTGGCGGCAGTGGGGCCCATGCGGGGCGAGCGGCTGGAATGAGGAGGTGAACACCTGAGCTGCTGCGGAGAGCTGTGCGCCTGCCGTACAGCTGCGACGCCCCTGAACTCCGCCTGCGGGGGGGCTGATAGGTGACCTTTGTCGGCGGGACCCAGGGGGCCCAGTGGCGCACTCGGACAAAATGGGGAAGCCGGAGAAGACACAAACGAAGCTCCCCTTTGAAACCAAGCGCCAGACTAGGGGCGCCGCTCTGCCACCAGACGACACAACGGGGGCTGACGACACAACGCCACAGGGCATGGCGGAGGCGCTGAGGGCCATCCAGCAGAGCTTACTGGACGTACATGGTAAACTTGATACCATCACACTGCGAGTCGACAACATGGCGGCGAAGCTGGATGCGCACGGGGAGCGGTTAACGGAGGCAGAGACCCGAATTGGGGCACTGGAGGACGTCTCCCAAGCCACGACCCAAAAATATACGGAGGCTGAGAGACTGCTGGAGGCGATGAGGCACAAGACGGAGGATTTGGAAGCGCGCTCAAGACGCAATAATGTGAGAATCGCGGGGGTTCCGGAATCTACCAACACTGGCCGGATGGAAACGTATATCGAGGAGCTGATTAAGGACGTTGTGGGCGCGGAGCACCTGTCCCCAATGTTCCTCATTGAACGAGCCCACAGGTCGCTGGCCCCAAGACCGAAGCCTGGGGCACCCCCGCGGCCCATAGTCGCCAGAGTCCTCAACTACAGGGACCGTGATGTTGTCCTCCGAATAGCGCGTGAGAAACAACAGATCACGCACCAAGGAAACACACTGGCATTCTATCCGGACTTCACCCTCACAGTCCAACAAGCGCGGAAGGAGTTCAATCCGGTAAAGAAGAAACTTCGTGATATGGGGGTTGATTATGCTATGCTCTATCCTGCCCGGCTACGGATAACGCACGACGGACGTGCGGTGCTGTGCCATTCGCCCCGAGAGGCGTCTGAACTTATCAAAAAAATCGGAGCTAAGCGAAAGGAGAGATGGAGAGTTGAGGAAGTCACGGACGCTGACTAAAGTATTGTGCAAAAGGACCACAGAAGACCGGCGAACCTGCTCTACACCTCGTGTTGAACCCGCGGCCTTGGCGGGGTGAACCATGGAGGGCGACAAGGCCGGCGAAGTGACTTCTAAAATGGCACGGACTGTGAGTGCATTTGCTGTGAATGATCGTGCCGGGGCCTCTGAGGGGCTGGGAACCGGTAATACTGCTACCTTACAAGTCATGGTGGTGCTGCAGTGGCTCCTGACTACGAGAGTTCAGGGGTAGGATTCCCTCATCGGACAGAGACCGCATACAGTTGGAAGCAGCCGTTCCCTGAGGGGATGGCGTTCGTTTTTCTGGGGTGGCAGACGAACCACCCGGATGCACAGCGGGAGAAAAGAGCCCTGACTAACAGGACTAGAACATAGGTATGTAGGTCAGGTGCGGGAGGAGGGATGAGCAAATGGCTGGAAAGTGACTCTCTACTAGCAGGACAGTAATGCTATAAATGGGACGCTGTGAACGCTGCTGAGGCTGCGGCGGGTCCTGGGGAGGGTCGATACGATGCTTACACAGATGTGGGACCTATGGGGTCCTGAACAGGGATTTGTCCCCGTCCACATCCATTGAGTTGGATGGAGTGGTGTGTTCTAGGAGGTCCCCCAAAGAGGGAGATCCCCGAATCCAGTTATCTTAATGTTTGACCTTAGTTATGGGGTATGTCTTTGGCATAGTTGGGGTGCTGAAGTGGGTGGGGGGAAGTGGGATACGGTTGGGAAGTTGAAATGTTGGTCACTGTGCATGAGACGCATCGCTGAATTCCGAGTAAATTTGCTACGACGCCTGAGGGTCCTTGCCCGCTGCGACAGCTATAGGGACGCGCCCGCTAGGTGTTGGGGTGATTGTTGTATACATGCTATTGCTGGGAGATGGCCGACAGCGAATTAGGTGCGAGATCTCTTAGATTAATAACATGGAATGTCCGAGGGCTTGGCAACCCCAAGAAAATCAGGCAAACGCTGGCATATCTGGACAGGCAGCGCGTAGATATTGCACTCATACAGGAGACACACTGCGCACCGTCACGCCGAGTAAATGTGGGCCGTAGGTGGGCCGAGTCAGTACACTATTCCTCTTACTCCTCCTATGCACGGGGGGTGATGGTATTGATAAAAAAAGGGCTGAAATATACAATTGAGACGGTCGAGAAGGATGACATGGGACGGTTTGTTGTTCTGACTGGTCTCCTGCGGGGACAGAGGCTGGCTGTGGTGAATGTCTATGGGCCTAATGTGGATGATCCGCAGTTCTACCAGTTACTGTGGAGCAAACTGCGCGAAGTACAGGCTCCCCATGTGGTGTGGGGTGGAGACTTTAATATTGCGCTCTGCGATGACTTTGACCGCTCTGGGGCGACAACGGAGCCACATAGGCACGCAGTTCATGTCCTCCAGGACATAATGGTGGATAAGGCACTCACTGATATTTGGAGGAATAGACACCCGGATGACTTAGAAGCCACTCATGTGACTACGTCGCGCGGTAGCTGGTCCCGTATTGACTACTGGCTGGTATCGGGTGACGTTGCACGGTGGACGAGGGAGGTTCGTCACCTACCTAGAACGCTATCCGATCATAGCCCGGTGCTCCTCACCTTGGAGCTCCCGAATTACACGCCACCTCCGTTCAGTTGGAGATTCAATGCTAAAGCACTCATAGACCCCCTGTACACTGATACCATCGGGCAGGCGATCCAGGAATACTTTGACAATAACGCGCCTACAGCGACCGACCCGGGAGTGCTCTGGGAAGCCTGCAAGGCTACTATACGCGGCGTCTGCATAAGCACCAACGCAGGCATACTTAAAGACATCCAACGGCAGATTGGAGCCAGAGAGGATAAACTCCGAGTCCTAGAACGTGAATACGAACGCACACAAAATGCTCGGCTACTGGGGGACATTCGAACTACACTGTCCGAATTTCAGACCCTCGCGGACGATGAAATTAAATATACCATGAAACGACAGGTTGCAAGGGCCTATGGGGAGGGCGGCAGACCAGGAGGGCGGCTGGCGGCTAACATCTGTGAGGGACATGCACCGCAGAACATACAGGTGATCCGTGGGCAGCGGGGTGACCGAAAGTATGGCGAGCGAGAAATACTGGGGGAATTTATGGCTGCATACGGGGAGCTGTATGCCTCCAGGCCTACGGCCGCTGAGGCTGAAATCGGGGAGTACCTCGAAGACGTGGCGATAGCGTGGCTGTCAGACACGCATCGCGAATACCTATCCCAACCAGTCACAGTAGAGGAGGTCACAGACATAATTAAGTCACTGCCGAATGGTAAGGCTCCGGGCCCCGATGGCTTTACGTGCGAATTTTATAAGGCGTTTGTTGACCAGCTGGCCCCTCGTCTGGTGGAAATGTATGGTAACGCTCATGAGCAACAACAACTGCCGCCAACATTGCGAGAAGCAATACTGCTGGCACTCCTCAAGCCACAGAAAGATCCGGAGCTATGTGACTCCTATAGACCATTGTCCCTCATAAACGTGGATAACAAGGTCTTGGCTAAGCTGCTTGCTGCTCGACTGAACCCGCTGATGCCCAGACTGATCTTGCCTGACCAGTCTGGATTCATACCAGAACGCTCCACTGCACACAATACACGGACGTTGTTTGCGCTTTCGCATTACTTAACACCTGAGACGAAGGCTGCGGCGGTCTTCCTGGACGCAGCCAAGGCCTTTGATTCTCTAGAATGGAAATATATGACTAAGGTACTGCGGAGGATGGGATTCCCACTCGTGTTCCTTCAATGGATCCACTTGCTATATGACGCACCTGTGGCGCGGATTCGGGTAAACAACTATATTTCAGACACCATTGCTATCCGGAGAGGGACGAGGCAGGGATGCCCGCTGTCCCCTCTCTTGTTTGCAATAGCACTGGAGCCGCTCGCCTGCAAGATAAGACAGGGACATCATTATTCGGCCCTGCAGTTTCCGCAACGGCCGTTGCACATCTCACTGTACGCAGATGATATGCTACTCTACGTGAGGGACCCACAGACCAATCTGAATCCACCGTTGAGGGAATACATAAAATTTGCGCGTAAATCTGGTGTCACTATAAATTGGGCCAAATCCCTGATTATTCCCTTGACTGATACCACACACCCGAACCCCATAGATTATCCCTTGGAGTGGAAAACGGACCCGATAAAATATTTGGGGGTATGGTTTCACAGGGACCCGGAAATTGTTATCAGGTCTAACTATGGGACGGTGATTGACACACTGGAGGAGAAGGTGGGGAGATGGATACAGCTGCCTTTATCGCTGGCTGACCGCATTGCTATCGTCAAGATGGTGATTCTGCCGAAGTTACTTTACCTGTTCACTAACATCCCTATTCACCCCCCAATGGAGGTGTTCCGCAGGATTACCTCGATGGTCCTCCGGCTTGTCTGGGCGGGAAAGTCGGCCAGGGTAGAGATGCGGACACTCACGTTACCGTACAGTCAAGGAGGGTTCGGGGTCCCAGACTTCTATCATTATTATCTCTGTGCGCAGGCACAGTACGCACACTATTGGTACCACAGGATCCCATTTCTCACCCACACTGCGATTGAAGAAGGGGATGCACTGCCTGTCCCGCTCGAGGCGATTATCACCCATCGTAGGCCACCACTGCATACGCAAGACATAAACACCATTGGCGCAACGAACAAAGCATGGCATACCATGGGCAGACTGGCCAATAAACTGCCGCTGTATGCCCCGGCGCTCAGGCTCCAATGGCACCCGGCTATTTCGGTAACGCAAGAAAGAGTGGGGTTGGACTTGCTGCGGCAGGTAGGCATTGACACTGTGGGTGATTTGTACGAAAACGGGACCTTTAAAACACTTGAACATCTCACATTCATTAGTAACATGTCCACGCTATTTCGCTTCAATTACTACAGGCTACAAAGAGCTGTGAAGCGACTGTATCCAGATTACCCGCTGGAACCGAAAGAACTGACCGCGTTGCAATGGCTGATCACCACACCTGCGAAAAAGCACCTGGTATCTACACTCTATACAAAACTGCAGGGGGACATAGCGGGGAACACACACACTTCAATGGAGAAATGGAATAGCTGTCTAGATGCACAGCTAACGGAGGAGGAGTGGACTGCTACCTGCACCCTGACGGGAATGCTGACGCCTAATGGTAACCTCCGCATACTACACTTCAAATACCTGCACCAAACATATTACACACCGGCTAGGCTGCACCGCTATGGGCTGCGTGGAGATGCAAGATGCGAGCGTTGTGGGGCTGATGGTGCAGATTTCATTCATCTGGCGTGGTCGTGTGAGGCAGTGGGGGAATACTGGGAGCAGGTGACGAGATTACTGGGGGCCATGGTGGGGGGTGAGGTGCGCTGCGAGGCTAAAACCTGTTTGCTAGGACTGCTGCCCGAGATACGGGCCCTAAAGCGCAGATTCTGCGTGATTGCATTGCTGTTGGCCAAAAGAAGGGTATCGCTCTGTTGGAATGGGAGGAAGATCCCAAAACTGAAAGACTGGCTCACGGACCTAACGTACTGTAGAGACACCCTGAGAACCTATGAAGAGGAACTCCCTGCTGGATCAAAACCCAGAGACTACTGGGTATATTTAACCCAATATCTGCAAAATGTTTCCACAGAGTCATCAAGCGACTAGCATATGAGTGGAAAGGTGGTGGGGGTAGAGGACCTCTGGTTAAGAAACAAACAGATAATTTGGAAGAAGGATGCTGTTGTGCTGTGACCGAAATGTTTTGGTTGTTGTTCGATTGTAAACAATTACAAATGCCAATAAAAAAAAAAAAAAAAAAAAAGAAAAGCACGTGGACCAACAGGGTCCCTCTGGACATCAACCAATCAAATCATAATGTTTGGGTTCCTTTGATTTCAAATATTCTTTACGTGACCAGTACCTCTAATTTTCCTATGTCCATTCCATCATTGTTACTGTGTTACAAATAGGACCAGGAGTGATCCTCATTGTTATCAGCCAATATCACTTATTGATTCTATTGTTAAAAGCACTAGAAGTGTCCCTGATAGCATGCTAAGATGGTCCAGCGAAAACAACTTCTTAGCTAATGTGCAATATGGTTTTACAGAAGGATTAGGAACTACAAGGCAATGTCTAAATCTCTATTTGTTATCAGCAAAGATGCAGAGGAGACTAGGCAGAAAGCTATCCACCAGGCTTTTACAGCCTTAACCTCTTCAGTGCCCATGACGAGATAGTCTCGTCATGGAGCACGGTTGCGCTGTGCCCATGACGAGACTATCTCGTCATGAACCCCACCCACTAGTGCAACGCCCGGCACAGGAGGGGGAAAGGGCGTGGCACTGAAGGGGTTAAGGAGAGCTTTCGATAGCGTGAACAGGTCAAAGTTGCAAAGAATGCAAGCTTCAATTGAAGTGTATCTGGCTATAGCTGATCTTCTACAGAATGCACACGTTAAACTTTTAGCTTAAGTCTGGTATGGAGTCATGGTCAAATGGACCGAATATTTTCATTTAAATAGAGGGGTACCACAGGGATGTGTTCTTGGACCCATCATTTTTATTTTGCATACTTTATAATATTAATTATCTAAATAATCTATGCCAGCCCAGCTCTAGGCGGATGATGCTGTGTTATTATCATGAAAGACTATTGTCCTTCAAAATTAATTGATGCTTTTCTCTTTTTTATGTATACATTAGGCTTAAATACTAATATCTACAAAAAATATTATGATTTGTGGGTCAAAATCAGCCAAGACAAGATCGTTGTTTATTAATAACCAATTGATTGAAAACGTACACAATTTCTAATATCTTGGAGGGATTTTTAATTCTGTTAGCACTTAGTCTTTTCTTCTGATCTCCACGCAGAAATATTTTTTTACCATCCTTAGGTGCAATGCAGTTTTTAACTTCAGCTCCAAACTAGAGAAGAAATCACTAAGATACATAGAAATATACAGAAAGAAATGTTTGCCAATTTTGTAATTCAGGCATTTGGGATTATTTAGCATTGTACTTTTTACAGGTAGACAAAAAAAATTTCTATCAGAGGCTCCTGAGCCTCCTGCCAAGCCACCCTGATCATTTCTTATCATGGGGAGGTGGGACCTCATTACCTTGAGGCCACCATTAATCTAACCGCAAACATGTCATCAGTTCCTATTTGGGCGAGCTTTACTTTTTTTAACAGAGCCACAATGAATATTTAAAAACTCTCTTTTTAAAATATGTCAAGACTGTGCGTGATGAACCTGGTAGACCCAATGCCATTTCAGACCCTTTTTGTACTACCCTACAAGACAAGGCCTTTGTGAAGAATGCTTTTTATAGTTATTAGGTGTAACGATATCGCCTAATCTCTATAAAAACCTATACATCTCCAATAAAACACCATTTATAGGATACTATAACATGTTACAAACTTGGCTGATATGGAAATCTATTTTTACAAAACAGCTAATTTCTGTGATAAGTTTGTGTTGCGTCGCTTCAGGCTAAGTTCATTTCCAGCTCTCTTTTCTGAAAGGTTGGCAAAGTTCTATAAGTCGTTGCCCAGGTGATACATTCTCTTTCCAAAGCTTGCCTCCTTTTGATCAGTGTTTGCAGTTTTATAAATCCGTGCAACATCGTTACTTTACTTACGAAATGTGGCTTCAACAGTCGCAGTCCTGCATTGATGTTTCTTCAAATGTTACCTAACCTGCATGTTTGCACTGCTGTTGGTTCTTTTATTTTCATAACCGACTGTAATAAGTTCTAAAGAATCTTAAATTTGTATGTAGTTTTTATGTTGTTTTTGTTTTCTACTCTTTTGTATAAATATGTGTTACTTTTATTTTCGAATTAAAGTATAAATGATGGTAACTACTTCCTTATGGGTATTATTCTGAGGTTTAATTTGAATTTTCACCCTAATTGAAAAAAACTATGGGGCAGATTTATAACGGACTTGCGCCACTTTTACGCCGCCGTTGCGTCACTTTTGTGACGCAGCGGCGGCGTAAATCCTGTGCCATGTTGCGCCCCATTTACAACGTGACGCATCTAGGGAGATGCGTCACGTTGTAAAGCTTGCGCCACATGTGGGCGTACCTGCACAGGGGGGGGCGTTCCGGCCCAGGAACGCCTCCGAAAAGTGGCTGAGTGAAATCTACAAGATTTCACTCAGTCACTTTTCCGGCCATGCTGCGTCAAAACCCTGCGCCTGCTTGAAGCAGGCGTAAGGATTGACGCAGCATTGTAACAATAGGGCACCCCCGAGCCTTGCTGGAGCTGCGTCGCGCTTGCGACGCAACTCCAGCAATGCGCCAACCTACCTCCATCAGATGCGTCACGCATCTGTTTATCCTTGCCCCACGATGCGCTGCATTGTAAATGTGGCGCATCTATTGTGGCGCAAGGGTAAACTTTCGTGACGCATCTTCCCTGGCGCATCCATGCTGATTTGCAGGGATGCGCCAGGGAACATAAATCTGCTCCTATATTGTTTCAGAATCTAAAGCCCAGGTCTTCTGACACTGAATTTGTGTTTGGTGGAGTATCCTCAAAGGGAGATACGTAAGATCTTGTGGACGAAGGGAGCTGTGTTCACCTGGAGGAAAACCGCATGATCTTTGTCCAAGAAGAGTTCCCCGAATGTCTAGAGACTTTATATCACCTAATAGGCAGTTATATAGCATTTCCTGAATATTCCGACTTAGACATTTTTTTACTCTGAAGGACACAACAAGGTACGGCGTTTTCTAAAAATGAAGCGACCTCCATTGAAACCTTTTCCTGGTTTGTTCCAATCTGAATTTTAACCTTGAAGTTTGAGGCTACTGTGAGACTGTGTAAATGAGGTCTGCAGCCAACCTTGGCAAAACTATCAGCCTTATGCCACTCAGGTTTTCGACCTCCAGAAGAATTTCCAAGCTCAAAGATAAAAAACCTTTACCTGGGATGAAGCATTAACCCTTGACTGAATTCACTACATAACCAAAGAGTAGCAAGAGATGCCTAAACCCCCCATCATCCATTTATTTTTTTATTTTACAGTTTTACATAGCGCAAACTTGACCCGAATCGGGAATCAGAGCACTTTACATAGCAGCAGTTGCATTACATGAGGACACATTCTTTTTTGTTTTGTTTTTTTGTTAGGCACGGGGAGGTTAAGTGATTTGCCAAGAATCACAGGATGTTCAGCGTCATTGCCGAGGTCGACCGCCCTAGCCGTTAGGCCAACTCCTCTCCTCATCATCCATGAATCTAGATCAGTGAAAAGCAGTAACCCGAACCTAACCTTTCACTATTGACGAGCCGCCTCTGAAGGTAGCTAAAGCCTGGACAGATACACGTTGACCAATCGATTTCTATAGAAGGTGTTTTTTAAAACTCCGGGGGCCCGATTCACAAAACTAACTTAAGACAAAATCCTAAACTTACTACCATTTTCGCATTCACAGAAGGCACTTACTCATTTTGGTATTCACAGAAGACACTTACTCACTTCGGTATTCACAGAAGTTAGGAGTCCTAACTTTAGGACTCCTAAATGCCTTCTGTGAATACCGAAAGTCTTAAAATTAGGATTTTTCTCAGTTTAGGAGTCCTAAAGTTAAGACTCCTAACTTTACTACTAGTAAACTGAGAAAAATCCTAATTTTAAGACTTTCGGTATTCACAGAAGGCATTTAGGAGTCCTAAAGTTAGGACTCCTAACTTTACTACTACTAAACTAAGAAAAATCCTAATTTTAAGACTTTCGGTATTCACAGAAGGCATTTAGGAGTCCTAAAGTTAGGACTCCTAACTTCTGTGAATACCGAAATGAGTAAGTGCCTTCTGTGAATACGAAAATGGTAGTAAGTTTAGGATTTTGTCTTAAGTTAGTTCTGTGAATCGGGCCCCAGATTTCTACATATGATTTTCTTCATTTTGGTGTAACTTCATCAAGATGTTGTGTTCTGTTTAACTAAGCCGCTCTGGGCAATGTAATGTTGTTTTGGTGTTGCTGTCCATGTACCACATGCAGGTTTCTCTTAGGGGGCCTTGCACCTTGTTCCAAGGGCCCAATGGTAGCTAGGGATTCTTAACATAAACATGTTTATCTAAAATGAATTATATTGTTTTGACTTTTGTGGGAGGAAAGCGACAGCTCACCTCAAGACAGATGTCTCTCTGCTGCATATATAAACAAAACAGATGGTTTCCAGGACTTAATTAACCAAACATATTGTAATTTAGACTTGTTTGCTGTGCATGCCACCTGGGTACATGATTATGGGCACATACAAACAATTTTACCATTTGGGACACTGGTATTACCGACA
This sequence comes from Triturus cristatus, assembly GCF_964204655.1. Taxonomy (NCBI): domain Eukaryota; kingdom Metazoa; phylum Chordata; class Amphibia; order Caudata; family Salamandridae; genus Triturus; species Triturus cristatus. The sequence goes on from NC_140582.1 coordinate 1,126,251,882, forward strand.
TAATCTGGGAATTGGGAGAAGTTGGAAGGTGAGTGGATGATTGTGAATACTTATTCCCGTTGCATGTGCCTTTGGCCTAGTGGAAGGCAGTTTCTTAGTCATAGTTGTGCTCACCATGAAATTGAGAGATTGATAGAAATGACAATGATCCACCAGTTGTCTCAAAGTGCATTGACTAAATTATGAGGCCTCTTTTCACTGTTTTTCCTATAAATGACTAAATATAATTGTAACGAATCACTACTAATGAAGGGCCGCTGTTACTGTGAAAAAAGGACAGAAGGAGTCATTTTAGAAAGAAGAGAGGGGAAGTCAAAGTGACTTTACTTGGTGCCCTCACACATTCTGAAGGATGTCACGCTTCATCATAGGGCAGTGCTCCTCTTGAGGGCACCAAGTGAAGTCACTTTGACTTCCCCTCTCTTCTTTCTAAAACGGCTCCTTCTGTCCTTTTGTCATAGGAACAGCGGCCCTTCATTAGTAGTGATTTGTTACTTGGGAACGCAGGGTGCAGGACCTTCATTTGGGGCCAGATGTACGACCCACCAATTTGCAACTTGCAAATTGAGTCGCATTTGCGACTCACAATTTGCGACTCGCAATTTGGGATGTACAACAGAGTCTCAGACAGTGTGATTCCTAATGGGGTTAAAAATTGCATGCCTCATTAATATTAATGAGGCAGGTGCAATTTGCGACCCTATTAGGAATGGCTAGCATTCACAGGGATGGGGGCCTGCTGGGGTTAGCAAACCACCATGTCTGTGACTGCTTTTAAATAAAGCAGTTTACAAAAAAAAAGCAGTCTGTTTTCCTTAAAGGAAAACGGGATGCATATAAAAAAAAGAAAAATGATACTTTTCAGTTTAATTTTATTTTTTTACCCATTCACAAAAGGGGAAGGGGTCCCCTAGGGACCCCCTTACCGTTTGCGAATGGTTTACCACCTACAGGCAATTGCGGTCGCAAAACATTCATACATACAAATGCGAGTCGCTATTAGGAAGGGATGCCCTTGGCACGCCCCATCCTAATAGCCTGTCGCAAACCTCATTTTGTGAATCAGTAAAATTTACCGATTCGCAAAATGAAGTTTGTACATGCCCATGCCCTAAATTGCGGTTGCATACCGGCCGATTGCCTGTTTGCGACCACAATTTAGGGTCATAATTTCGGCCCTTATCTCCCTGTCCCCCCTCTGCTCAGTTCTTGATTAAATATAATTGTAACCATATATAGGAGAGTTCATATCCCCTCACCCCCTAACTAAATGGATACACTGGAACTGAATACTGAAATTAGGGTTTGCCATTTCAGGGACTATTATCACCCTCCTTATGTACAGGCATTGACCTGTATTTCTATAATGCGCTCCTTGCTTCTTATTAAGATATATGTCTTGACAAATGCAACCAATTGCCAGGCCCTAACCTTCCCCTTTCTTACATGTAAAGCACCCCTCAGGTAGGCCCAAGGTATTCCCATGGGCAGAGTGCATTGTATGTGAAAGGTAGGACATGCACTGGTGTGTGTGACATGTCCTGATAGTGAAATAATTTGTATTTCGTTTTTCACTGTTGGAAGGCTGTCTGTCCAATAGGCTATCATCGGGGCTGCACTGCAAATTTTTACATGTGCAACTTTTAATTGGCACAAGATGGAAAAACGGAGTTTGGGCTCTCTGAACTCAGAATTTAAGAACATACCTTTAGGTAAAGGTGTTTTTTAAAAGATGTGTTTGAAAAAGCCACTTCTAGAAAGTGTGCATTTTATTGCTTTACTATACTGCGTGCCTCAAACTGTTTGTGTATTCAGCGTCTGGTGTTGAAGTGGCAGGAGATGGGGATGTGCATTCACTCTTGATGGTCACAAGGGGGGTTGCGGTGCACCCCGCCTTGCCTGGGTAACACATTGCTGGGCTGAATAGACCCGGTCTGCATTTAGAGTGATGGGAGGAGTTTTGCTAGCACCTGAATAGGCTGTATCTCCTTTGCACATTGCTGTCTCCACCCCCTGTGGTCATGCTGGACCAGGGTGGACAGGACTGGTTTGGACTGGGCTCAGAGACCCTTACTACAAAGAGAACAATGACAAAATGGGGTATAATCATGAGACCTAAAACCCCAAGACTTTAGATTACTTCAAGAAACGAGAGGACCCTGTCAAGAAGAGCGGAGGACTGTATGAGGAGTTCTACCTTTTCTGTGTGAGAGGTGGGTTGGCCTAAAGTTGCTGCTTCTATCTGTGGTGGAGGAAAAGGACTGACCCTTTTTGCCCTGCTGTGGTTTCCTGCTTGTGAAGACTATCCAAGGGCTTGTGTGTGCTTGCCTTCTGTTGGGAGTCGCAGTGAGATCAAAGACTTCAAGAAAGATACTTGCTGGATCTAAGAGCAACCTACCTGAAAGGAGGGCTGGGGGCTCTGTGAGGAGTGCTGCCTCTGAGGTGTGTGGGGGTAGGACGACCTGCAGTTGCTGCTCCTGTCTGAAGCAGGGAAGGGACTGGACTGTTCTTTAACTCATTTTTCAAGACAGCACGGGGTGAGGGCTATATTTTCAATCTTGAAAGTGAAAGTGTGTGAGGAGACCTTTTTGTAGCAAGAAACGGGTGGTTAGCACTTTTTTCCTTTGTACAGCTGGGGCTCTGCCTACGTGCCCCCATGCTGCTAAGGATCACGGTGCCGAAGGCACTGTTGAGGCCCCTCTCTGTGGGGTCTGTGGGGTCCCATCCTAAGGAAAGACTCTCTGCAGACTGGGTTGCCTTGGTAACTAGGGCCCGGCATGGGCATGGCCTCCACAGAAGCCCAGAGTCAAATTGCACTGCCTTCATGCAGCTGAGGAGTCTGCTGTGGCATGTGGGGCCGCCCTAGATCAAGGAGCCCCTGGGAGCTGGCCAGAGTTGCTTCAAACCACTAAGGAAATTGAGTGGTGTGGCTGACAGCGGGTGCTTCACTCTGCAGGCAGCGCCGCAGAGAAAGACTGACGAAGGTCTCTCACCCCCGTAGCTGGCTCCAATCACTGTGGCAAAGCTCCCCGGATGCTCAAGACCAGGAGGTCTCCAACAATCACTGCCCCAAATTCCGGCAGCGTGAGGTGCTGAGGGCCGATGAGCAGAGGGTCATGGAGGCTGCACCGCGTGTTGGTGGGCAGCCCCATCCACTGATTTTACACTCGGGGAACACAGCTAGGTCTCCCAACCGATGGTAGCCGGGTTTGTATGCCCCTCACCGAACCTACGCCTACCTTGGGGCATTTCTTCTTGAGCACCACCTTGGCCGGCAGCAGTTGCAACGTGCATTCACAGGCAGCTGCAGTTCTCTAAGTAGTACATCTGTGGGGGGGGGGGCGAGTCACGTCTCTCGCCCTTCCCTAAAGTGTGTGTGCCCTCCCCCCTCCTTTTTTTGATCAGACATATACCCGGGTGCAGCATTTTTGTTGTAGGGTTGGGTGGAACCTCGACGGAGGCCCAGATCCCTGGTGACAGTTACACCAGTACAGATTATCTGTACTTTTAGGGAGTAACTGATACATGGATTTGGCAACAGGGGCCATTCCGGGGCCTTATTCAGTATTGTGGCATGACCAACCCCAGCATGGGGATGTAGGAGTCTCTCTCTGTGTTTTAATCAGAACCACTGCATTTTTGTATCATGCCCTGATGTTATGCTAAGCGTCATTTAATGCCTGGTGACCGGATTAAAAGTATTATTTGTAAGAACTGCATAATGTGCACAGTCATGGTGTTAGGCATAAATTATGTTTTCATGCAATATATAAGTAGTTACTTCCTTGCACTGACTGTGATGTTATGCCTATAATTTCTATGACAGGTGCAACTAATAAGTATTGGCTTTATTGCACTAAATGTGATGCTATGACAATTGCCTAGTTGGCAGTGATTTATGTGATTGTGGTCTAATGTGTTTTACATATAATACAAAGTGATACATTTATATAACCTTGCATGGAGTCTCTTTTGTGGTGTGCGTAGTGTGTCATTGGTATGTGTGTGTGTGTGCAAATGCTTTACACATTGCCTCTGCCATAAGCCTGACTGCTCTGCCAAGCTACCAAATGCGTGAGCAGGGATTATCTTGGGTGTAAACCTCCCTTACACCGACTAGAGTGGTGGGTTCTGTCTGGCTTAGGTGCATACACTACCAACCAGAAACCCCATGTCTAACAATATGGAGAGCACTCCTTTTCATACAGAATTGCGAGGCTATGGAATGCCCTCCCTTTCTCACTGCATTCAGAAAAACAGAAACTTTTGCTCCAGAAACTGATTAAAACATGGCTAATACGGAACACCTCATTTTAATAATGCATAGTTCAAAGTTTTGGGTGCTCCTGTGCTGCACAGTTAGCGTGGGATGCCTACGGGTAGCTATATGCTTTGTAAGTGCTTCATAATAATACTAATAGCTTTCTCACCGCCAAAGCCCACACTCTAATCAGTGGTCTCCTTCTCTACATCGAATAGAAACCCATCCAATGGTCACCCGTCCCTGGGTGCAAGGAGTCTGTGAGCCTGAAGTAAGATCTAAATCAAAAGATCATTTCCCACTGTGCCTGGCTAGGTCTGGGTTATGACAGTGCAGCTGTGAAACAGACCTACTGCTTACAATGTACATAAAGTAGACTTTCAGCAACGGGCTAGCTTCGATCAGCCTCTTTCAATCTTTGGTTTGAGGCTTTGTCAAAAACGTCCTGGCTCAGTCTAATGCAGCATTTATGTCTTACCTGATGCTATTGGGTGTTTGGGCCAATCCTTCTACCTGCACTTGAGTACTTCGAATGGACTGCATGAGGGATGGCTTTATACTATAGCTCTCCGTGTCCTTCTGCTGGCTCTATCCTGTGGATCTCGCTCTAATATGTACATCCAACCCATACTTATTGGATTTGCCAATGCTTGCTTTTAGCACGTGGGCTTGTCATTTGATTATTAATCAGTTTTCTCTGTGTCATCTACCCCTTTGCTCTTACTAAGTCCATTATAGAGCCAGCAGAGCAGATAAACAATTGTAAGTCTAACTATTGGAGGCCCAATATGTGGGTGTGGAGGAAGGCTTCATGCATGCATGGGGGAACTTGGTGGCTTTAAACGTCTGGTCAACACCCAGGTCAGGAAGCTGAAAAGTACAACTTCTCAACAAGAACAGAAAAGTACACCCTCGCGAGAAGACATTTCTGCAATAAACCTACGTTTACTAGTGGATTAGAATTGTCGCAATAATGGAGTCTGTATCAGGACCCTAGCCCAAGATACACAATTACAGGCCAATGCAGTTAAGGATGCTGCTGCTAATGACACATGGAAGTTTTTGCACAATCGCATGTTCCACTTAAACATTATGCATCTGGGTCTTACAGGCTTCAAGGCATAATTCACAGCAGGCTTGTGTTACAGAAATGTTATCAAATTGTTTTTTCTCTGACGTTATCACATTCAGCCATGCTGCATAGATGATTGCCCCTCACGTGTTACATGGATGATTGCCCTCCAAGTGCTACATAGATGATTGCCCTCACAAGTGCCTGGATACCCTATCGGGGTATACATTGGGCATTCACATACATACAATGTGTACGTTTCATGCACTTTGACCCAAGATTTTTCTTACAGAACTTCAACAAAGAAAGTGGGGTTCCCAACCGTCTCAATTATGGTTAAAAACAAATGCGGTGTGCGTGTTTAATACATTCTCACAGCCTATTTCAAAATTCCAGCAATCTAGATCAACAAAAATAAAATTATTGTTGGGTTAGCACGCAAAAATGTGTATACCTTTACCTACGACTGTCATATATAATTTGGGTGTCTAAAATTACTATTTAGTTCAGCAGCGGTACTGCAAAGCTCTTCTTCTCAGAGGTTTGCATATACCACTACATTTAACCTAAAGGCAATCTAGTGTTTTTCAAGATTACCTACTTCACCCTAGATTTACTACAGAAGAGACAGCGTCAGTCATTTTCTCCAGTTGCTAATTTCCTCTCCTGGTTTGCAGTCAGTCCTGCCAAGTACCACGCATCAGGCATTAGACTAACGCATTTCAGCGTGCTGCTCCATATCACCGCACTGAAATGCACTGTCACAAATATAGGCATAGCGCAGCGCCTCAGCTATCACTGAAGCCGCGTTCACCCTGCCTAAAAGCGTTAAATGCTGACGTCGAGGTAGTGCCCACTGGCATCTACTGAGACATGGCAGCCCAGTCTGATAGGTTGTGTGGCACTGACTTGATTGCAGAGGGAGTGGACATAAGGTGTGGCTAGCTGCCAGAGTTAACTTGTGGAATGGGAGGCTACTTTGCACAAATCATCATGGCGCAGCAGAGTTGCCTGCTCGCAGTGGCCGCTGCGTGGCTCAGCTCTCTCAGTCTGAGCAGCTGCAGTAAATTTGAAACCCGGGCACGCAGCGGCAAATTCAATTTCCTGAGAGGGAGAGTGGAGTGACAGACTGTCCCTGGATTGGACACGACAGGCCTGGCTCAGTCGCCGACACACTGACTAAGGAGGTGGGCGGCAGATGGTTACTGACCCTGCCTCGCAGAGCAGGGTCACTGCAACACGTGAAGTTGCAGTAGGAGAGGCAGATGGGTGGAGTGCAGCCTCCCGAGAATGTGTGTGTTGAATTATTTACACTAATCAAATAATTCCTTTGGGCAGCTGCCTACAGTCAGTGGGTGCCACAACCGTGTTACAGAACTCCCTGTAGCTCACATGTTCGGACATTGTGGGTTCTGGCCTCCTTACCTTTCTGGTTTATTTCTCAACAGCGCCGGGGGTAATTTCAAGCAGGTTTCCGACAGTCCCAGCTGTGTAGAAAGGGGGGTGCGGTGGGTGCGGGCCACCCCGGGTGTCATCACTGAGGGGGTGACAAAATGGTGGAGAGCGTATGGATAAGGAAGGGGAGGAGGTGTTTCTTTCCGCCGAAGTCTGTCTCTACAATTTGTACTCGAGGGGGGTTGGGTGGTGACGAGAAATTTTCCCCACTGGGTACCACCTGACCTTGCTACACCACTGGACAGTCCTAGCTGTCAGCTATGTTGTATATGAGATAACTGCGCCGGCCTCAGTCAGCCTGTGAGGATAATACATGGTGGAGTCGGCGGAGACACCTTGGCAGCCGAGATGCCTGCGTCTGTCTGTAACTTCTTCATGTTGGGGCCTCGCACATCCTTACCGTTGGGCCAGGTCCTACGTGGACAGACAGAGGCCCTGGAGCCCTGATGCTCTCGTGAGTGAATACGGCAGGGACCCCCCAGTGAGTTGGGACAGGCTGGCTATCTCTTTTAATTTGCTTTTCTACCGCCCGCTCGCCCGCCAACACTAGGCAACAGTGGGAAGAGTGTTCAGGCCTCACATCCTGTTTGGAATCGGGCAGAGTCTCACCTGGGACAGAGCGGTCCTGGAGTGATGCTTCTAGGCAGCAGCATTAATTGTGGAAGTGGGGGACTCCAGCGCTAAGACGGGGTCAGCGGGAGGGGCAGTCAGGGTGGGAAAATTAAAACAGAAGAGGGCAGCGTACATTGATGAGATATGGCACTGCCAGTTCCAGCATGCTCGCAAACATCTGCACAAGGTCACAGGCTGGCCGGCGTATTAAGGAGGTAACACATGGAGCAGATGTTAATAGGGAATTTTAAAGCACTGTGTTAGTATTTATGTAGCACGTTCCATATGATAGACGTGAGCCACTTTGAATCATTGAGTACGTAGGTGCTCCTTCGTCAGTTATATAGTGCTTATACTCACAACGAGGTTTCTGGGCGCTCTTTGGGTGCATGTTTAATAGGGTGTTGGTAATGGTACTTTGGATGTGTCATTAGGATCAATTGATGAGCTGTACTGAACTTCAGATACTATCTCATCTTTATTGATTAATAGTAGCAGCTGAGATCCGCACTGGCACCTCCCAGTTGGTAGGTCGGTGGCCAGTTTTGTTTTCAGCAGAACCCTTCAGTTATTTCATTGTGGGAGGAACTTCTGGGTTTTTCTAGTGATTAAATTATGTAACACAGGGGCATTTTAGGAGAAGGCTAGTTCAGGTACAGCCAGCGTAGGGGCACACGCTTGCCATTCGTCTCTCGTATTTGTCATCTGGGACGTGTTGAGGAGTTGTTTGTATTACAAGGTTTTTCATTTGTCTGGGCTTGACTGGTTTTAACTGGTTAACTATAGAAGCAGGGCTTTTACCTTGCATAATAAATAATTCACCGAAAAATTCACCTAGAAGCACAAAAATACTAGTTGCTGCTTTGATATACTTGTGAGAAAGTGTCACTCGTTTGGCAGTAGAATGTCATTCCTACTGAAACCACCAAAATGTCGCACATATGCAGCCTGAAACCTCGGCAGCTATGCTGGTCAGGGGGATATAAGAATCAAACATACTCACTGACGTGCTGTTCGCTACAGACTAGTAAGTGCCCCTTGTACCTTCTCCAATCCTTATTTAATTTACTTTTAGCGCGTCTTGGTCATGAGCATAAGTAAACTGGGCACTAGGCTAGCTAGCGCCCTTCCATTTCTGGTGCTTTACAGCGGTTATAAGATATTTTTTAGAATTTCTCTTTGCTCAAATGGGTGTAATGTCTCATATTTGTGTTTCCCTCGCATTCACTGCTTGATTTTGCTTTCGAGAAAGTGTCACTCATAGTCGTTGAATGTCACTCATAATGACACTGAAATTATGCAAATGTCGCACATAAGCAATCTGAAACCTGGGCAGCTATGTGAAGCTTCAAATAACAGAACCACTGGAGCTTTCTTCATTATTGATTCTGTAAGACTCTTATATTTATTTTGCATAGCGCCCTAGTCACCCGAGAGGGTGCCCAGGTGCTGTGCGTGGCCCCCAGGGTGCATAAACTAAGAGCCAGGCCTTCAGCTCCTTGTGGTACTCGGGGTTTGAGGAGGAGGCACTGGTGTGTCGAGGGAGGTCGGTCCATGCCTTGGGTGCCTGTAGAAGAATGCGAGGTACTTTCCATTCCTCTCCAGCAGGACTTGTCTCTCACAGCCGTCTGCCTCTGGGCTCGTGAGCACCCCTTCCCATTGAACGAGTCTGTTACCCACACACACTATGTGAAGGACACAGGTGGTTTTCTAATGTGTTTGTTCGCTGCGGTTAACATGCCAGAATTGTATCAAAACGCTCTGCCAGCCCCGCATTTACATTTAATACACTACCCTATTTCTTCTTGGCTCAGCTTGGAAACCGAAGTCAAGAGAGATTTCGGAATCGAAAATATTTGCAAATGGTGTCCCCTGCTGCAGAAAAATCAATCCTTTTTTTTCTTAGTTCCAAATTGTTCATTTTTTTCTTTCCTATTTTGCAGTAGCAGCGTAGATAGCTGCGTGCGCCGTCAAAGCATCAAATGCAGGTCGCATTATTTAAAATGCTCAAAATCTTGCGGTGTGTTAGCGCTCCCTCTTCTGGAATTCAGCTGTAATGACATCCTCTGTCAAAATTGACCTAAATGTTCTGTATATAGTATACTTGTATTCTCTCCTCTGTGATTTTTCTGGTTCACGCTCATTCAGACGACGGGCAGCACGTCACGTCGTCATTGGAAGAGTATGCATACTTTCATATACATTTACAGCACTGAAAAGAAACATGGAAGAACGGAACTACCGGCCTTAAAAAAAGGTACTTGGTGGATCTGGACATTTGCCATATGTTGGGACCCCAATAGCCATAAGCTCACCCCCAAAAATAGTTAACCTTTTGGGTGACTGTTCAATTAGGCACAGGCAAATGTGTATTTTTCATATGAGCTTTGAGGTGTGTTCGTGCTTTGGGAGCAAGAGAAGGCAAAACTGATAGTCAATTGACCCTCATCCTGTAAATTTTGGGACACATTTATCATACTTTCACGCAGCGCAAAGTACCAATCTGGCGCACCTTTGGCTGCCTAGCACCAACACAGGGACCCTCGCACCAAGGTGCAAGGGTTCTTTCTATGTGTGCTGCAGACTGTAGCATACATAGAAAGAGGAAAGAACGAGGAGAAATAAAGATATTTTAGATTGTTACACCTCCCCTGAGGAGGTGTAGCATTTAGACGCATTCCCAGGTCAACCACTAATTGTAAATCTGGGAATGCGCCAAAATCCATGGTTGGCTGTATGGGAACACCGCTCCATCCATGGAACATCTTCCTGGGGCACAGTAACACAAGGCAGTGTTTTGAGCTGCCTCTCGTTACTCCAGGTTTATCAAACCATGCAGGGCCATGCAAGGTGGCCTTGCGCTGCTTGATAAATCTGGCTTTAAAGTGTTGCATCGTCCTTGCATCCCCTTGCATTGCACAAGGGCGATGTAACACCATGATAAATATAGGCCTTAACCTATTACAAATTAAATTCGTAGATGTTTCATACATTTCGGGTTGCATAGATGTATTCCATCTTCAGAGATATATCTTTATATTAAAATGTAAAAAGGGATTCAATCAATCAAGTCATCCTTGTAGGGCGAGGCTTGTCACCTGTTGGAAATGGCCCATTTTGCAGGGTTATCCCCACACCTTTTGCTTCTTCCTCCCTTGTTTTTCCTGACCTGTGGTTGTTGGCAATAGGACTCTGGGCACTTTACCACTGATGATCAGTGCTAAAGTGCATATGCTCTCTCTGGAAATTGATATGATGATTGGTTATCCATGATTGGCATATTTGTTTTACCAGTAGGTCCCTAGTAAAGGGCACTGAGTGTGCCAGGGCTGGTAATTCAAATGCTACTAGTGGGCCTGCAGCACTGATTGTGCCACCCACATGAGTAGCCCTAAAATGGTGTCTCAGGCCTGCCACCGCAGTGCCTGTGGGCAGTTGCTAACTGCCATGTTGTCCTGGCCAGTGTACACACTTGCCAGGGGCAGGGTGCAGTGTATGTGAAAGGTAGGACATGTACTAGCGTGGGTAACATGTCCTGATAGTGAAATACTGCCAATTTCGTTTTTCACTATTAAAAGGCCATCTTGCCCATAGGATAGAATGGGGAATGCTGTGTCCCATGTGTACCTGCATATCTGCCCATAGGAGCAAGATGGGAAGCTGAAGTCTGGTATCCCTGAACTCAGAATTTGATAACACATCTTTTAGGAAAGATGGTTTTTAAATTCTGTGTTTGAAAAAAGCACTTTTAGAAAGTGGCTATTTTTCTGTTCAACCTTTCTGTGTGCCTCTGCCTGTTTGTGTATTGACTGTCTGGTTTGTGAGTTACAGGGGATGGGGGCGGCTCCAGGAGACTGGGTGAGTCAGCACTAGGCTGAATAGACCCATCTACATGTAGAGTGGTGGGGAGGAGTAGCACCTGGGTCTCAATAGGGCTGTGCCTGCCTCCCACAATGCTGGCTCCACCTCCTGCCGTATGCCTGATAGCCCTGACCCACACTCACAAAGGAAGAAGACATGCCCTGGCAGAGGGCACCTAGAACTGGTTGGGACTGGATCCTGGACCCCTCACACATGAAGAACAAAGACTTTTGGGGTATAAAAGTAAGACCTGAAACCCCTGTAATTGAGACTACTTCTACAATCAAGAGGAACCTCTGCCCAAGGAGATCAACTTAAGAGACTGGAAAGGAAGACTTCCCTTGCTGTGTGTTCTGGGGCTGACCTGCAGTTTGCTGAATCTCCGGAGGGTGAGGACAAGGGACTTTGCTGTGTGCTGTGACCCTCCTACTTCAAAACCAAGGACTTTGCTATGTGCTGTGTCCTGAAAGTCTCCAAGGGCCAGAGGAGAACTGGCCTCCTGTTCTTGAAATACAGGGATACAAAAATTTCAACAGATTTCAAAGCTCGCACTTTCTGACTAAGTGCTTCGCTCTTCTACTGTCTCAGCAGGATAGCTGCATGTGCAATCTGCCAGCTGGAACGGCCGTGGGGTGTGTGCTGTGGCTGTGTGACCGGAGACAGCCTAGCCCCCACCTTTGCGAGTCGCAGCGTGATCCACAAAGCGCTGCTGTTATCATCAGCCAGAGCCGTCCTCTACAAGGAGCTGTGAGCCTTTCACCCGGGCCTCCATTTGCCAAGAAGTATTGTCCGATTTCATCGCAGCAGGCCGGGTTCGCCAAGAAGACAAGAACCGCAAGAAACTTCACCACTGCTGGCCCGGATTCCTGCATCGTTATCGGCGTGCCGTGCTGTGATTGGTTCTTGCCTCCAGGGATTCCTGCAGCGTCATCGGCCTGCCATGCTGGGATTGGTTCCCGCCTCGAGGGCTTCCCCACGCTCGTCCAGGAAGCGGAGCTGCTCGCATGGGGCCGGGGAGCGTCCCGAAGGAGAAGCCGCCCGGGACCGAGACCAACTGAAAGCCTCGCCTGCCCCGCAGATTCCAAGATTCCAAGGGGAAACAGTGTGCGCTGACGAGTTGTACTGGCCACATCTCTTCTTAGGGGGTAACTTTCTGAAGCCAGCACATCACGCGCTACGGCGGGGACCTTTGATACATTCATATTCTGGGTGATAATTGGAGCCTGCTCGTGCTCTAGGAGGAGAAGTAGACAGCAGTGGGGACATCCTTGAGAACACCTCATCACTTAACAGAGCGGGGGCATTGCTGGGCGGGAGCCATCTTTCTTCCCCATTGAAGCATTAACTGTGTATGCCCAAAGGTGACAAAGGTGGACTGTACTACAAGTGGGAACAGTGTGAGCACCAGGAACATTCATGAAGTGATTTTTTGGCTAGAAACATAACAAGGAACCATTTTCAAGGAAAGAAAACGTTTATTAACATGTACGTGGTGTACATTTGTGGTGTTACACTGTGTTACTGTTCGTGTTAGTGCAAATACTTTACACATTGCCTTGGGGATAAGCCTGTCTGCTTGTGCCAAGCTACCAAGGGGGTGAGCTGGGGTTATCAACAGTGTGTACCCCCTTACCTTGACTAGAAGTAAGTGTCCCTATTTGGACAAAGGTACTTACCTATGCCAACTAGAGACCCCCAGATCTAAAATTGGTGGTCAGCGGTGAGGATTTGAACTTGTGTTTGCACTTGACCCACTGTGATTGGTGAACATCACTAGTTTAGCGCAGATCATTACGCAACCACATACTGAACTTTTTGGTTTTTGGTTCTATTTTTGCGTAACGCCCAGGAAGCGTCATGTCTCAGAGGGAGAGTGCAGCAAATGAGAAGGCACAATTGAAATTTTGTGTTGAGGATCTATATTCTTACAAAAAGGATGAGCTCAAACAATTTTGCAAAGATTGTGGTTAAGCTATGAGAAGCAGCCCCAGGAAGGAGGAGCTGCAGGAAGCCTTGAAGGCCTGGTGGGAGGCCAAAGAGACGTAGGATGCAGATGCAGAGAATGGAGGGGAGAATCTTAGGAGGGATGGATTTAGGTCACATGATCTGCCAGTGGGCGGACCGGCCTTAAGGGCTGGTAGAAACCATTCCAGTAGGGGACTCTCTCCAGTGGAGTTACAGGAGAACCAGAAGATCAGAGATCATGAGATGGAAGTCATGAGGCTCGAGGTCCAGATGGAGGAGAAGAGTATGCGTTTGACTCATAAATTGAGAATGAGGGAGCTTGATCTGGAGCTCGAGAGGCTTGAGGCCATGAGTGTCTCAGCCCAGGAAGTGAGTTTTGCTGAGTTGGAGGTGGTGTCCAGCTCAGATGGTGGCAGCAAGATTATGGTATCTAGTGCTGAGGGAGAAGTACACACACCCAGAGATGTGGCATCTGACTTGAGGGAGGGGGTTGACATACACCAGGGGGTGCAGGTTTATGAGGTAGCTCCAGTGGTGTGCAGTGTCCCTGAAGTAGATTGGGGAACTGACACAGGGGATCGTAGTCCTAGTGGTGGGAGGGACACTCTACTGACTCTAGATGAGCGGTGCAGGGAGTTCCCCCATGGTAGAAATCCTGGTGTGTAAGTGTGATGACTGCCCAGAAGAGTGTGAGTTGAGTGACAGAGACAGTCAGACACTGTCTTGCCAATCTCAGGAGAGTGGTGTGGGGTGCTTGTGTGAGGCACTGGAGGGTGAGGCAGAGGGTAGCTTGGTTAACAACAGTGGGGGGCTGTGCGATTCATTTGTTGGAGAGCATATTTCAAGTCCCAGTTTTCCAGAGCTATGCCAACGGCCGGTGGAGTGTGAGTTCTCTGATTCCAGGGGGCTTGCGTTGGAGGCAGACCTCTTGGTGGATTCCAGAGGGTCTGAAGAGGCATTAGAGAGTGATCCCAAAAGGAGTGGCTCAGATATCTTCCGGGAGGGTGTTCCAGGCTTCCGAAGCAAGATGGAAGAAGGAGTGTCCTCTGGTACTGCAGCGGCGTTTACGAGAGTGAGGTGTGCTGAACGGAGACTCCTGGGAGGTCGGTGGAAATGCAGGCGATGGTTCATGAAGGCGGGACCTTGGTTGTGGAGGGCTTAGTAGGCATGTGTCAGGAGATTGAAATGGCATCTCTTTTGGACCGGGAGCCAGTGGTGGTTTTTCAGGTGTTGCGTGATGTTGCGTGATGTGGGTTCTCTTTGGCAAGGATCAGTCTGTCGGCTGTGTTCTCGATTGTCTGGAGTCTTTGCATGAGTTCGTGGTGGTGCCTGCATAGAGTGCTTTGCCGTAGTCCAGTCAGCTGGTGATGAGGGCTTACTGATGGGGAGCCACTTGAAAATGTTTTTAGGAGTGTGTGAAAGCAGGCTGAGGAGATGGTGTTGACCTGATGTTTCATGGAGAGGTTGCTGTCAAGAATGATGCCAAGGTTGCGGCTGTGGTCTTTTTGTGTGCGGGTGGGTCCGAGTTCTGACGACAACCAGGAATTGTTCAAGAGAGCGGTGCGTTTGCAGAACATCAGAACTTCAGTTTTGTCTGTGTTGAGCTTTAAGCAGTTGTCTTTCATCCAGGCTGAGACGCTCTTCATGCAGTTCAGAAAGTTGGTGTTAGGCAAGGCAAAGTCAAGCTGAGAGAGAGAGAGGATCAGCTGAGTGTCATCGGTGTGGGAGATGATATTAATGTCGTGCCAATCTGACGATGACCGCGAGTGGTGTAATGTAGACTTTGAAGAGGGTTAGGCTGAGGGATGAGCTTGGGGGATGTCCCAGATGGTGTGCTAGGCTTGCAATGGGAAGGGAGGGAGGCGGACTCCATGGGTGCGTCCTGTGAGGAAAGAAAGCTGCAGATAGGTCAAACAAAATCAAGGCACCTGATTTTCCTCTGTTGTGGTCTGTTGGGGCGATCAGAGCAGTCTCAATGCAGTGATTGGCGCCAAAGCTGATTGGTACGGGCCCAGTAGGTTGTTTTTCTCCAGGTAAATGACCTTCTCCAGGACTTTGGCGGTGAGCAGGAGCAGTGAGATGGGATGGGAGATGGGTTGTGGAGAAGTGTGGCTCACTGGTTAGAGTAGGCAGACCTGGAAGCAGAGGTCAGCCCGGGACCAGGGTTCAATTCCCGGCTCGGCTGGGTCTTGAGTCCATAAATTGTCCATGGACTCGATAATTCTCGCTCCAGTGCATACTCAATTCATGGGTTCACACTCTGCGACTCTGGGCAATAGCTTGCTTAATCTCCACAATGGCCCCTCGCGGCGGGATGCCTGGCTTTCACCTTGTGGATTCCCTGCTGGGTTATCTCACAGGGGAATACCAGGACGGGTTCCCTAAGCAAGCGCTTAGAGACCGGTTGGTGATTTGCGCTATATAAATATCTGCACAAGTACAAGTACAAGTTCTGGAGCTTGCTGGGATCTGCTGAGGGTCCTTAAGGAGGGGTCTGGAAAGGTGACTGTGGTTATCGATGTGTTGAGGATGGTGGAGTGTTGGCGGCTGATCACGTCTCTTCCGAGGTTGAAAAATCGGTGGGGGCAGGGGTCAGTAGGTGCTCCCGAGTGGATAGAGTTCACTAAAATGAATTTGAGAGGGAAAATGGTTAAATTTTCCACACCACTTCCAATAAACATTCTTTACGGAAGTGCTGTATTAGAGGAGTCATCTAAATGCTACTGACATCTCAGGGAAGTGCGTCATTAAGGTGCTGGTTTCACCAGGTGACAGCTGAAAACCAGCACGTGCCTGAAGGATGGTTGGTCCGCTTCCTTGTTCTTTAGTATTATCTATAACACCAGGAAAGAGGACTGATACACAGGCAGTGTAGTAGCAAAAGTCATCTTAGAAAAGGAATGATATGTGTCATGTGAACCGCGATTGGCTAACATATGGGTATGTAAGGTAGGATAGATAAAAGAAAGGTTATGACTGGTTTACATCCACACCAGTCACTTTATGGGCTCTGCCTATAACATTGTCAAGTGATTTCTGAGCAAGAATGATACCATAAAACCAGGAGATAGAGCAGGAGGGGCTTTCTTACTCACCAAGTGCCCCGACTTCACTGAAACCTCGGTCCCACAGCTGGGGGGAACTAGACTCATATTGGGGCATGGTCTGCTGCTTAGAACGGCAAGGCCCTAATTACAAATTGGCTGGTCTTTGCTGCAGGGATGGGGTGGGGGGCAGAATTCAAATTACTGAATTACTGTCCAGTTTCTCCTCAAAATATCTGCTTGGTCCAGGAGTTACCAGGGGGTGTTACAGCACAGCTTTTCCTTATTCCGCCAATAACACCCCTGCAAATTTCCACCTGTTTTAAGAAGACACAAAGTGTCAGCAAGACCCGGGTGTGGTATGATGGGACAGGGGTCCGGGGCATGCTTGTAACTGTCCAGTGAGAGCATTGTCTGTGCTCTTTGGACTGCTTCAGGTGGTGGCCGGGGGCTGAGCAATATTGCTGCCTGCTTCCCTGAAGCATTCATGACATGTCCGGAGACTGTAGGCTTGAATTATTGGGTCTGGAAATTTTAAGTTCAATGATTCCAGACACATTTGGATTGGCTACGTGGGGTATTTCACCCAGAGTTATAACTCTGTGTTACACGCCTACACTCATCATGAAAGATCAAGTGGCTAGAAGCCTGAGTGCTGTCCCTGTTAGATAGAAGTCGGGAAGACAGAAGATGACAGCGAAGTGGGGACTATGAAAAGATGTAAGCTGATTGCTCACAGACTATTCTTAGTAAGCCCCAGAAAGGATCAACATGAGGATACACTCTTGGCATTGTCATGCACTGTGTTGTAAACTGAGTCGAATGTTAGTCAGCTGCACAGCATGTGGGGTATTCCCTACCCTTCTAATACTGCTTTTTTAGGATGCAAATTCTACAGAACCGCAAGGGTAGTTGTTAGAACTGACATTCTTGGGTGGTAGTGCCTCAAACATTTTGTTGCTTTCACCCCTCCTGTTCTGCTGAATATATTTTGTTGGCTTTAGCATACTGCACTTTACCACTGCTAACCTGTGCTAAAATGCTTGTGCGTTTTTCCTCACATTTGGCACAATTGGCCTACACCTTACTGGCACATATAATTTACTTGTAAGTCCTAAGCAAATGGTACTCCCTGTACCCCGGGTATGTAAATTAAATTATACTAGTGGGCCGTCAGCACTTATTCTGCCACTGACTAAAGTAGCCTTTTAAAACACGTGTCAGGCCTGCCACTGCAGCATGTATTGCCATTTTAAACTGCCATTTCGACCTGGCAAAGTAAACCCTTTGCCAGGCCCAACCCTTGATTTTTAATACATATAAGTCGTTCCAAAGGAGGCCTCAGTAGTAGTCTAGCTTTGCAGAATTCATACATGTAAATCCATGAGAAGATGGTAGGAATCTGGGAAAATGAACAGCCCATGGACAGCTTACTCCAGACCAAAGCATTTTAATTGGTGCAGAGTTATTACTAAGGGACTTATTATGAGTTTGGAGGTGTGAGAGTGGGACCGCCCCTCTACCACATTGCCAAACCTGTGTAGGAACTGCCCGCCAGATCAAGAGTTTTCTCCTAGTCTGGTGGGCGGTTCTCTGGCATTCCCAGGGCAGTGCCTATGAAATAGGCTCCGTAAGGATAACGTCAAAGGCAGTACTTGCACGGCATGGACTGTTGCAGTCCATGCCGTGCAGGTACTGGTGTGCATGCACAAGCCCCCCTGTGTGCATCCACATGGCATGAGGCACCAGGGGACCCTTTAAGGCCCCCTTTGTGTCCTCACCGCCACACTTTTCATGGCAGTCGTTCCGCCATGTAAAGTGGGGCAGTGAAGAAACTTGTAATATGCTGTGTGGGGCTGCAGCCGCCAAGCATATTGCGGCCTCAAGACAGCCACACCACTGCCAAGGATCTCTGATCCATGCCGGTTACAGTGGTCCCATGGCGGCCCAACCTCCCTGGTCCAAATAGAGCAGTTGGAAGACCACCGTGCCCCTTAAAGTCTGGCGTTCCCCGGACCGCCAGACTTGTAATAAGTCCCTAAGGCTCTTGGAAGACTTATATAAGGTAATGCAATATTTTCAGGCTCCAATTTTGACCACCACCTTCTGAGGAGGCCATCCACTCGGCAGCAGAAAAATGGATAAATACTAGCTCTCAGCTTTAAAATTCATCCTGATCCTAAAAGTTCATCAGACGTCTTGAAGGCTGGGATCTGATTCAGCTCACACATGTGGATGGCTGGTGCTGGAACGTTTTGATCTCCATGAAAACTATAAAGAATATAGTTAACTTTTTCGAAAAGGTCCTCACACTAGTATTGGTGTGGTATTCTTCTGAATCTGTCCATGGCATACGGAATGGGGAAGTCTTAGAAGGTATGGTGTGTTCTTCATTGAGAAAGAAGAAGGAATTGAAAAGCAGGACTGAAAGAGTGGAGGAGGTGCTACAGGATCAAATCTTGAATCTTAATCTTACTTCTTGACTCCTTGTGGTTAATTCACACAATTTCATGGTCGGGCTTCTTAAACAGTTTAGGCGCTTCTTTCTCAAGTAAATAAAACAACATTTTGACAAACGTGTGGAGGCAGGACTGTAAGAAATCCTTTTATAAATTGATTAATGTCGGTTCAGAACGTGTTCCTTCCTTTCCAGATGTTACCATCACTTTTGTCTACAGCCACCACAGAGCCAAAGTCCAAACAGCTGCCAACTTATTACTCTGAACACTACACATACATTACACATATTTTTGGTGCTTTTGCCGTTCTATGGCCGTAATTCCAGTGCCATAAATGGAAAACATGTACTGTGGGACACCATATGATGGGTGTAAAGAAGTGGTAGTAAATAGCAAGCTGAGCCACAATGGTTGACGTTATGGGGAGATTAGTCAGGGAGACATATAATGCATTTATTTTATGGTAAACTGGCAACAAGGACAAATGTGGCAGTAAGTCTGTTCTGGATTACTTAATAGGCCACACTCAGACTGTATTTCAAAATATCATACATGGAAAAGGCATGAGCTGAAGATATCTTTGTGTACCCAGCAATTTTCTAGGTGTGATAGCAATAAGTACACTGTAGTGGTTAATGCACTTGCTGAAGAAAGCTGTGTGCAGTGTAGCCACAGGTTTGATGTGTCATAAAAGAGCATTTAAAGTAATCATGCCTAATGAAAGCATAGCAATTAACATGCTGGTCAGATTTGTATTTTATGTACATAACTCAGTGGGTAACTGGCAGAGATCCTTGTGTAACTTGCAGGTCACTAGATTTGTCACATAGCATAGTGAGCTATGAACTGGCACCAAGCATCTGCACTCAAACTGCACATTCAGCATATTTCAGCGCTGTTGGCTCGGATACAAGATCCAACTCCAAAGTAACTGCTGGATCTGGAATCCGGCTGGAACCCCTCCTTTTCCAGCACTGCCTAAATCCCTGAGATCCATTGCATGTAGCATAACTAACTCAGCAATGTGATGCAACCAAAACAATATATGGATATGCAAGAAGCATTAAAAATAGGCAATCCCTTCAAAATATTTACATGGACCCATATTGGGTGCCAGTCTGCAACATCCAAGATCTACTGCACTAAATGTGAATGCCTGTAGCCACATACAGGTAGATGCAAAAGTGATGGTTGGAATGCTTGAATTAATCTCAGCCAATAATACCTACTCTGAGCCATATTCCATGGCATCAATCTCTTGCCCACCATGCCACCCCAGACAGGAGCCAGCCATATGAAAATCAGTCTTGAACCTGCCTCAATATGAGTGGTCCAGCCCAAACTGCTAGTCAGGCTTCCTCTGAACAGTAAGAGAAGCAAAACAAGGGCGACGTCTGCCTGTTTGGGCCTCTTCAGCCAGGTGTACCATGAGTCCTGGGCAAACTGAGGATGGCACCCATGTCCTGGTATACCAACTGCACACAGGGCTTCACACTGAGCTACACACAAAGTGATGGTTGGAATGCTTGAATTAATCTCAGCCGCTGATACCTACTCTGAGCCACATTCCATGGCATCATTCTCTTGCCCACCATGCCACCCCAGACAGGAGCCAGCCATATGAAAATCAGTCTTGAACCTGCCTCAATATGAGTGGTCCAGCCCAAACTGCTAGTCAGGCTTCCTCTGAACGGTAAGAAAAGCAAACCAAGGGCGACGTCTGCCTGTTTGGGCCTCTTCAG
This sequence comes from Triturus cristatus, assembly GCF_964204655.1. Taxonomy (NCBI): domain Eukaryota; kingdom Metazoa; phylum Chordata; class Amphibia; order Caudata; family Salamandridae; genus Triturus; species Triturus cristatus. Next base: position 1,126,272,353 of record NC_140582.1, read on the forward strand.
CCAGGTGTACCATGAGTCCTGGGCAAACTGAGCATGGCACCCATGTCCTGGTATGCCAGCTGCACACAGGACTTCACACAGAGCTACACGCAAAGTGATGGGTGGAATGCTTGAATTACTCTCAGCCACTAGGAAATTCATATAGGCCATATTTCAGTCCATCATTATTTTGGCTATCCATGCCACCTCAGGCAATAACCAGACATGGCACCGTGGACTAAAAACAAATGGACTGGGATGCGGCTCCGAGTCAATCCCAGTGGCTGGGCTTTATTCAAGCATTCTTTCCATCATTTTGTTCCCTCCATGTGCAGACATGCACAAACCGTACCCTAAAATGCACACAAGTTAAACAAGTAGCACATTTAACAAAATTCAGTACCCTGATTACTGGCCTATCTGAGACAACGAAGTTCATCTACACCAAATGGACAAGCCTTCATTACGTTATCTGTTTATTATTACCAGCATAACATAACGCTGCCTATGACATCCAGACAACACCAACCTATCACAAAATTAGGCAATCATTTGTGGGAATTCTGAAACTAGACGAGAATACACAATTCAGACAGCCTAAGTGTGGATGACCATGTTCACCCAACACAGCAATAGTACTAAACCAAACCAAAATCTCACACAAAAATCAGAAATGTTATCTCTTACAATTTTTTTTTTAAATCCTTGAAAATATGCTTGTACGATTTCATGTAAGAGCGCACACATCACATAAAATAAATCTTGGTAGAGTCCAGCAGGAGACTGATTATTAAAAAAAATGTTGTGCCAAGACACATTTTCAGCTTGAATTAGTCTCTCTAGCTGTGTCATGAGATCTTTTTGCGTGAGGTGTGTGTTTGTGCAACAAATAGTGCCACAGTGTACCAGCAAGCTACATTTCCCTAAACAAGCATTTGCAATGCAAGAGGTCTCGCATTATAAAAGTGTGAGCAGTTGGTATTGCTAATAATAATGCAACACTAGCTATTGGCATTGTAAATGATAATGGCATTTATTTATGTGTGTTTTTTAATAAAATAGATAAAGGCATTGTCATGAACAATGCCAATAGCTTACACTTTTGCAAATGCGAGACCTATTGCATTGCAAATGCAATAGGTCTCGCATTTATAGGAGTTTGAGCTATTGGCATTGTAAATGACAATGCTTTTTATTTAAGTTTTTTTTTTTTAAAACATAAATAAAAGGCACTGTCATTTATAATGCCAATAGCTCAAACTCGTATAACTGCGAGACCTATTGCATTGCAAATGCTTGTTAGAGGGGGAGTCTTAGGCTGTGGTGCGCATGTTTGAAGTCACTGTGAGCAGCCACCTCGAAGGTGCAGGCTGCAGACTCATCTTCTGGTGTATATGTAAACGTAGTGGGGCCGCTGCTCCTCTTTACATTATTGAAAGTTGACCATGTTTTCTGTCCCCCACATACAGATCTTCGGTGCGGTTCGCAACAATTTATCTGAAACAACCATGCTAAAAGTACATGAAAGAATCAGTTTGCTCCATGAAATGGGAACCCTGCAGCCCCAGGCAGAGAAGAATGCCTGGTCTAATTAGATAAAACGCGCAGCTCAGATTACCGCAGAACTTTGAACTCAGCCAGAGGCCCAATTCTCACCTCTCTGACAATACCGCGGTATCGTCTGAATGGCTGGCGGACCAGAGATCACTTAAAAACTCTGTTAAGTCCCACTTGCAAATGCCCACAAGAGAGATACCCTGTTTGGTGTGAGAGATGCAGGCAGGAGTCGGCTTAAGTAGCAGAATGCCAGAAATGAAGACAGGGAGAAAGAGAGAGTGTGAGAAAAACACAGCGACAAAAGGAGACCCAGAGAGACTCAGTGAGAAAGAGAAACTAAGAAATTGTCAGAGAAAAGGGGAGAGGAGGAGAGGAAAACAAACAGAGAGAATGACATAGAGAGAGAGAGAGAAAATATATTAAGAGAAAGGAAGGAGGGGCACAGGGAAACTCAGAGACACAGAGTAAGAGGCAGACAGAGACAGACAGAGGGAGCGAGAGAGAAATAGGTTCAGCGATATAGAGACAGAGAAAGACTGAGATAGATATTATACATATCGAGAGAACTAGATATATATATAGAGAGGTGAAAAGAAACAGAGGGAGAAATAAGAAAGAGACAGAGAGGAAGGCAGAGTAGTAGAAAGAGAGATAAAGAGATGGGAACAGGGAGAGTGCAAGAGAGAGAGCGAGGCTCAAGGGAATGGGAAGAGAAAGACAGAAATAGAGTAGAGCAAAGAGAGAAATAGATGAAAGAGACAGGGAGGGAGAAAGAGGGAGACACAGAGGGAAAGGGGTGAAACCGAAAGAGAAAGAGAGTACGATAGAGAGATGGACATAGAGAAAGTGAAAGTGAGAGACTCAGAAAGACAGAGAGGTAGAACATTTCATGCAATTTGGTGTGTGCTGCTTGAAAAAACTGTTTAATCGGGAAAATAAGATTTTATCTGACTGACTCATTGTATGACTAAACCCACCCAAAGGGGAATGGCGTCAAAAGTGATTGTTCTGTCATCTTGTCAGCTCAGCATTAGGCAAAGATAAGGGTGTTTGTCCTCTACGAGAGGGTCTGGAGGTTGCACGAGTCTCTCACAAACAACTACGGCATCTTGAATTTAAATCAGATAGCTGGGTAGACAACAGAAAATGTGCCGGGGAGGCAAGGCTATGATGTCGCTGTAGGTAATGCATGAGAAAGGGGATTGCAAGTAGTTGGGCGTTGATACACAGGAAAACAAGCATTAGCCGCATGCGCGCCTCGCGCTTAAAGTTTTTTAAAAAAACGACAAAAAAAGACAAGCCCGGTGGCGCGCGCGCTTGGGGGCGGGGGAGCGCATTCCAGGATGACACAGATGGTTTCCATCGAGTTCTGGTTCGCATGGCTGAAACAGTCTAAGTTAGAAAGGGGGAACAAAAAAAGAGAAACAGAACACAAAATATGAAGCAAAAAAACGTACAAAGCGCACAAACAATGGGAGATGAAAAGAAATAGAACGTAGAACTAAAGATGGAAGAGAGCTGGATAAGAACAGACAATTATACCGCAAGAGGAAAGGGGTGAACACGAGACATTAATACGAAAATAGAGGAGATAAAAGAAGAAAACGACAATGATTGAAAGAAAACTGCATAAACACGAACACACTGTGGTGGATTATAAATCCTGCAAACAAAAGTCACCTTGTGCACGGTTATGCGTTCACCAAGCACGGATCTGAACTCGGTAACTCGAGCAGCACCCTAAGTGATGAAAACAGTGTGCGTAATGTCTGGCGCGTAGCTTGGTCAATACGTTTGGGGGAGGGGGGTTGGGAGCTTCTTTTCAATATAGCCTCAAATAATGTCTCAAAAACACCCGCCGCCTTGCTTTGCAGACAGATATAAATGCGATTTACTCAGCAGCATGTACATTTTCTGGTTACTTTAAAACGTGTATGAGCACAGCAAGTCTAGAAGCAGCTAAACTATTTGTGTAGAAATCTACGGGCGTTGTCGAAATTGGTTCCATGCTGGAAGGAAAAACATATATAAAATTCACTCTGCAACAAGACTACAACTGAATATTAAGACTCAATGAGTAAAGGAGAGGCATTCATGGAGGGAGGAAGGGAAACGGCCGTGCGGCCGCGAATGTGAAAGTGATAGCGATCGCGATCAAACATCAAAGCGGCCGTGCGGGCGCGAAAGTGAAAGAAAACGAGTGCTTTCAGGCTGCCAAATGGTGCGCGCGCCCGGCGCACATGCACTGTATTTGGAGGCCTGAAAGCACTTGTTTGCACTTCCAAAACTCGCTTACTATAAGTCTCGCCAGAGCAGCGCTAAAGCGCTGTCTCAGGCGAGACCTAAAAAGATTCATTTTGTGAAATTTTCATGGAAGTTTGTGAAACACATACCTGATAACAAGTACAATTTGTGGATTTTTCTTGTAACCTATGTTGACAATAGGTCAACATTGACAATGGGCATCTGCTCAGCCTTGTGTTTTCCTAAATGAGAAACCTTTTTTAATAAAATGTAGTACTGGTTCCTCTACAGAACATGCAGGGACTGATAGCACATACATCGCATTTTAAAATTGAAGAAAAATCACAAACCAATTTTTACAACCAGTCTTTTGGTACATCCTTGATTAGGAGAATTGTTTTTATTGTTGGAAATATTAGAATATTTTTATTTTTTCACCATTTTGATATTTTACATATGGTGGTCATCCAGGACTGCAGACCATAACTGTCCCCTTACTGTGGGGTGGTCCACCCAGGATCCATTCGGTTCGCCTAATTCTTAAGCTAAACTGCGTGTACAACAGGCAGCCCATCTACATAATGGCTTCCACTGTCCAGTTTTTGGAAGATCTTTCAGCCTGCCCCATTTTCACTTGCAAGAACGAGGACCAAGCAGACAAGTGTTTCCTGTTTTGGATGTGGAATCTTATCACTTAAATCACTTAAATCACTTAAATCTGTTTTGTCCTCTGACCATATCAGCCTTCGATGAAAGTACTTGACCTGCCATCATTCCATGATTAACATTCAAATTCACCTAAAAACACCGAAGTTCCTTTCAGAACTGACCCCTTTTCAACTTCCGACCATTGTCTTCACATCCTTACAAAGACTCACGCATATGTCACATGTATGATACGCCTCTCCACTCAGAGCGCATTCGGAGTCGCCCTATCTCCTGCCAAAGCCTAACTTTCTACTGCCTGACAGCCTATCAAATTGCATTACTGATCTTTACTTCTGCCTCCATTTATGTCTAACGCTCTAAACCACAGTCTAGGGCTGTATCTCTCTGACCACTTAAAAGAAGACATTTTGCAGAGCACATAGGCCCCGATTCACAAAGGTAAACAGAGTCCAAAGTCTAACTTTACGACTTTCAGTATTCACAAAGGGCATTTACGAGTAGTAAAGTTAAACTTTTGTCTCAGTTCAATTTAAGTTTTGGTCTTAAGTTTAACTGAGACTAGACTTTTGGTCTCAGTTTAACTGAAGAACAAAACGTAGCCAACTTTACTACTCGTAAATGCCCTTTGTGAATACCAAAAGTCATAAAGTTAGACTTTCCTTTGTTTACCTTTGTGAATTGGGCCCATAGAGTCCTTGTCCCAACCCACTTAAGACCGGATCCTGTATAAAGATATGTAAAGAACTTAACATTCCATGTACAATGAAATTGACATAAATATTTTCCTATGTATATGAACACCAACAAACATACTGGTTTGCGAATATTCACTCAGTTTTGTCAGGCATATACACGCCTTGGGTACATACTGAAAGTTGTTCATTTAAAGAACAGAAGTAACTCCAGATCTGGGGTATGACTGCTGGAGGGCACCTTCAAACGTGGTGGTGGTTGTTGGGAAAGGGGCTTCTCTTTGGAGAGGAATAGCTTGCATGGGGAAAAAAGGTTTAACGAGCAGAACACTTTCAGGTATTGTAAATATACACTTACAACATTTAAGCATACGTAAATTGTTGTGCGCGGAAATAAGATTGAAATCTCACACTATTTTAGAAAAAGTCGTCTATAACTAAGACTGTTGAAGACTCTGGAGAAAAGAATTGGAATCCTTTGTTAAATTCCACAATGATCAGAAATGTATCCCACGCAAAGTCATAAGTTTCCAGGCTGTGCGTTTAACATTTGTTTTTTTCTTCTTACAGCTTGTGTTAAATGGACATTACAGACAGCATTTCTCTTTGAAATTCTTAAATTCCTAAAATTCTAATACAAATAATGGGAAATGGCTGAACATTTACGATAGTCTGCAGAATCTGAAACTCAAATTATTTTCTATGCACGATATCCCAGTGTCGGTCTTTGCCCTGTAAAGCCTTAATTTACATTCTGAACACTCAGTTTTTCATTATTTTTTAAACAGATGCCATTGTATTGAGCAGTGCTTTAATTTGACCTTGTTTGCTTTATTTCCTAATTGTTAATTCCTAGGAACCGCTGAAGCACCAGCTTTCTCCTGTAATTCATTTGTATGTGCAAGTAGTCACATAATATATGTAGAGCCATGCAATTAAAATGAGGGATGGCCGCCATTTAGCCAAACAAGGCTGCTCTGTGATGCATTGTTAGTTTCTGCACTAGCCTGCCCTTAACTCCGAAGGCTCCTTTTTAGAAAACCGAACAGCCTGTAAGTACAAATGTCTGTGGAACTCTAGAATCTCGCGGGCTGCCATCCAATCGTTCAGCACAATGTTCCAATCAGCCGCGAACAGGTGAGCCTTCCAGTGCCCATCAAGGCTCAGTGAAAATTAATCAAGGGAAGGAAATGTTCAACTTAAGCGTTCACGTGCGCAGCACAGAGTTCATTATCGCCATCACTGGCTATGCAGCGTTAACTATGACTTGCTTTTCTAAGCCTCCCTTGAAAAGTCAGCTGGGCATTACTGCCAGGATCAATAGATGGATCGTCCTGTCCAGGCAACCAGAAGTAAATCAGCCAATCCCGCTGACTCAGTAGTCAGGCACTGCCACCAATCACTGATTACTGGGTCCAAGACAGATATGGACATTTTACTGTCACATGAATATAATGGATTGTTCATTGCCACACTGATTAACCTTGCTTAATTCAGAACAACCTTTCAAAGATGGATTTTTAAGCATGGGTACAGTAAGAAATCTTACCAGGAAACTCAACTGTGCCTTACAATTAAACAGTGTTTCATGTTTATTAAAATCAGAATCTGGCAAACTATTGTTACTTGAGATCTTATATCTATATGTGGTACCCTTTTTGAAGGCACTGGGCCATACAAGGGGGCAGATATAGAAGGACTGGCGCATCCCTGCATATCAGCAGGGATGCACCAGGTGAGATGCGTCATGCAAGTTTACCCTTGTGCCACCACAGATGCGCCGCATTTACAATGCATCGCATCGTGGCGCAAGGATAAACAGATGCGTGACGCATCTGATGACGTAAGGGCAGCGCATTGCTGAAGTCGTGTCGCAAGAGCGACGCAACTCCAGCAATGCTCAGGGGCTGCCCATATCTAACATGCTGTGTCACGCCTTACGCCTGCTTCAAGCAGGCGCAGGGTTTTGACGCAGCGGCGTCGGAAAAGTGACTCAGTGAAATCTTGTAGATTTCACTGCGTCACTTTTCCGAGGCTTTATCCGACGGAACGCCCACCCTGCATACTTTAAACCTGACGCAAGTTTAATGTGGCGCAGGGCTTTACAACGTGACGCATCTCCCTAGATGTGTCACGTTGTAAATAAGGCGCAACATGGCGCATGGTTTACGCCGCCGCTGCGTCACAGAAGTGACGCAACGGCGGTGTAAATGTTTCGCAAGGGGCTTGTAAATCTGTCCCAAGGTCTTTGAGCTGCGAGGACTTTCAAAATAATTGTTATTTAGTGGAGAGAAAGGGCAACAGATGTGTGTGCTATTTTGTGCCTTTCAATGACTATACTAATGCCCAAACAGAATGATATATAATGCAACATGGTTTACAACACACTTCCTAGACCACAGATGCACACTTATCTATCACAGGAGGTTACAACCATTATTCAACATTTTCACACCTTTAAAGGACACCAAATCTGAAATGCGAAAAAGCATATTGCAACAATAGGGCTACATGTCTTGAGGCATATTGTGTTTTATATTTGTCTTCTGCACCTCTTAAAATATAATTTCTTAAATATAGACCACATTTAATGTCAGAGAAATTTCAAAATGTGCAAAACAGAGTTGAACAAACAACCACAGATTTACTGGGATTGTGCGGAGAATTGTTTTTTGTTATGATCCGTACTCTTGGTAATATAATTTACAACAATGCTTATATCACTTCAATAGAGAACAAGCTTTTGCAATGCAATAGGTCTCGCATTTACACAAGTTTAAGCTATTGGCGTTGTAAATGACAATGCCTTTTATTTATGTTTTAAAAACCAAACCATAAATAAAAGGCATTGTCATTTACAATGCCAATAGGTCAAACTTGCGTAAATGTTGCAGCCCTCCCCCAGAAGGAGTTCAGCTAGAAGGTGCTCCCTGACCACAACAGCTATTAAATCACTGCTGAAAACAAAACAAAAGCATGAGACATGGCAGATGTTGCTTGCACAGCCTACTTACTCAACACGCACACCCAAAGTCTGCCGGGACGCACCTTCCAAGGGCTCTGCAGTAACAAACATAGGGAAAAATACAGCAAGTCCACTGAGACCAATTCCAAGCTTCCATAGCACAGCCCTACTATGCAGTGAAACTGTAAGGGAACACCCTCCGAGTGCTAACACAGAGTTATCCTGCAGTTTCTGAACTAACTGCGAGCTTGGCACCCATCATCCCTAACTACTCTCTGGGCAGCCCAGAAAGTCCTCCCTGCCAGTGCTGAAGGTGAGCTCTGGTGGTGCTTCACCTCCCCCACTTTCTTCTATGGAGTTCACAGGGCGAGTTGAGGGCTCTGAAACTGCTTAGTATGGGGCCAACGGCGTATCTTACCTCTGACTGCGCCGGCCCTTTAAGCAGCACAACCAGCAGCAGGCACAGTAGGCTGGGGCACACATGACTCTACAACAACGCAATAGGAGCGACAGGGGGAAAGAAAGGCCAGGCCGCCCCCCACTCGACGCATTATAAACAACAACTAGCCTGTCCTGTACTGTAGTACTGTAGGTCAGGCTAGTTGTAGCACACATGACTCTGCCAGCAACGTTCGCCAAACGCACCAGGTCTGGCGAACTGATCCCGCAACACTAGCCGGCCGCAGATTATCTGCCTCCCAAAAGTGGCTGACCAGCTGCACCGAATAAAAGAAAAGCGCGAGTTTTTGAAGAACGTGCATTAAAGAAATATGGTTGGAAAAAAAAAAAAAGTTTGGCGAGCTGCAGAAAGCAAAAGAAACGCGTGTGACTCCAATTTGCAAAGTGCGGAGGGAGGAGGTCAGGAGCAGAGGGAGGAGGTCAGATAGGGCAGCGAATGCTGCGAGGAATGTAAAATAAACTCCAGCAGTTTACCGAAAGATAACATATGGGCGTCCTTTTAGATTAACAACACTGGTGCACAGTGAGCAATGGAGGCTGCAAACCCCTTTCGCCGACCTTTCATTAAAGTTTAAAAATGGACTGTGCACCCATTTTGTTAATCCGATAGGGCTATTTTGCGGAGGTGTGCAGGTAATTAACATACGCAAGTTGTGCCTACACGAAGAGAAACCCGTTCAAGAAAAGAGTGCTCACAAACTTAAGAGCCCTCACATGAGTATATTTGGCGTGCATTCTTATTTTAGGCATTCCACCGAGCAGCCAACGGACAAAAGTGACGCTTACTGAAAAAATACTTTATTCAATAATTGGTGGACAGCTGAATTTGATTCTGATTTTTTCACCCATGGCTCTGTCGACCTCGTTCATACAGACTCCATGCAGATAAACCTGCAGCTAATTTTAAGGAGCGCTCCTGACGATATTGTGGCAGAGTTGAGGAGGTAAAGTGGGAGTTTTCTCATTATAAGCAGCATGGAATATCTGGTCCCGGGCAGGCGCTGGAAAGGTCAGCTCGTTCCTGTGAGCTTTAGTGAACTTCCAGCCGTGTTAATGGCGCCGGAAACAATCACAGTGCTTGAGATAATTACGCAAGAAAAAACTGTCAATTTCGAAGTTAATGCAGATTTGTAACATCACAATGTTATGACTTTCAAGCAAAATTGCTGCCGTATCTTTTTATTGATACACTGTTATTATGTTGTGGCTGAAGCAGGGCACTGAGCTGCATTTCATTTTAGCTGCTGTTCCAGAGACTTAATCCGCTATAAAACAAGCGACAGGCTGCTTCGAAAATGAAAGCGGCATCGCACACTGAATTGTGCAGGAAAGCACATTGTACCTGCAGTAGTAACGAGTGGTGCGCGCGCGCGCGCCACAACGAGACATGTGGTTTCACTTATCGCGCCCTTGTCTGGGCACGATAATTGAAACCCCATGGCGGCGGTGCGGGTAACCGACACCAATAGGCCATGGGCGGAGCAATGCGCCCGCCTTTGGCCAATTGCGTGCTGTCTTTGTTAAAAAGACGCATGCAAAGGCCAATAGCGTGGCACAAAAGGAAAAGCACACGCTTGTGCGTGTGCTTTTCCTAGGTCAGTTTTCAAACCCCCTACAAGAGGCCTCTCGCTGCGCAAGCAGTGCTAAGCACTGCAACGCTAGGCGCAAGACCTAAAAACTAAGCAGAACTCTTCTGGGCAAGTGAAAAGTTAAAACATAATATTGACATAGAACCTCTGATTTGTGCATTGGGACAGTGGTGGCAAATGCGATGGGATAATGTTTTAATGAATCTGTATTTCTTTAGGGTGTCATGATGTCTGAGGGTAAGTACTTTCAAGAATTTATTACTTGTCAGACGAGTACAAAACTACTTTTGGATGGAACTGCTTCCACATTTTTCTTTGTCCATTGATGATAGAAACATTGTCTAGACGTTTAGAGTGATCTAACACTGTTAGTGACTTGAGGAATGATTCGTCTCACATTTGGTAGCACAGTTTCCACTTGGGGTCAGTCTTTTGCTCCAGTCAACAACCTTCACATTACATTTTGCTAACAGTCCTACCAACTGTGACAGAAAACTGTGTGTGGCAGCTGTACCATGGCACATAGCATCTGTTTAGTTACACACCACAGTCCTGATTTCCACATTGTGTTGTTTCTACTCAGAGAGGAGGACATATTCTACAGGGTACTATAGCAATAACTCAATGTAGCTTTTAATTGAGTACATTTTAAAGAGTAAGTCAGGAAGTACAATATTTGACCGATATGACTTGATTGGTGTATCTGACCTCTGCCCCAACGCTGTTTACCTCTTGTTCTCTGGACCTCTAGGTTCTTCTTGTTGCTTTTTGCTTAAAACTTTAAAAATTCCTGCCTTTTGTACCCCTTATTTGATTTTGATTATCTTGTTGTCTTTGTAATCATTATGTTTTGTTCTCTTTTTCTAAGTTAGTTTGTCACTTTTACTGTGTATTGTTCTTTACTTTAAAATTGGTTGTATTGCCTGAATGTCTCTTCTCTGGGAACTGCCTGCTGTGTGCCCCATAGCTTCCATTGGTTGAGCAGAGATTCTCCAGAAATCTGTTTCCACAATGTAACCACAGTCGATTCATTGAGTTGAAATGGGTACACCTCTCCGCAACTAAAAACTCTATTGCTGACAATGTCTCTTTGTTTGCAGACATTCAAAATCAACTGTGAAAAATTAGCATTTGTAAGTGACAAGTTGAAGAGTAATTATTAGAGACTCAAAGGGGGAATCAAAGTTTCAATTGTAATGCAATGCCAAGAAGGTTGCTGAATACCATTCAAAGGTTTGAAATGCTTTTCTCACAAGTGAGAGCATTTCCAAACAAACATTAAGCTGTGAAACAAAAGAACTCATTAAAAAACAGAAACCAAATCTGAAATTTAACATTCCTGAAGACTCTCTGCTATGAGTATATTTCACAGCCACAGGTGTTATCACAGATGTATTCCAGAGTTCTATGTGAATAACAAACACACATATGATCAAAAACCTGTTGAAAACATATACAGTCTGTAGGCACGTTTATGGCTTTTCTGTAAATCAGTTCCATTGGATGCTGTAATCGTACCTTTGATGCATGTCTGTCTTTCCTTTTCAGACCATTAAAACTGAAGAAGCCGGTGCTTATTAGCTGTTGAAGATCTGCATTAGTTCAACGAGTAGATCAGTGGCGTAGCTAGACCTACTGCAACCTGGGGCGTCCCCAAGGTTTGCTGCCCGGTGCAGGTAGGAGTTGGGGGGGTGTCAGCCGACGGACTACTTCGACTTGTTCTAGGGGGCGGGGGATGGTGGTAATCTACAGAAATGTCTTGGTCACCTTTGTCGTCCCCATGAAGAGTGTCGCCCCCCCCACCCCCCGCTACGCCACTGAACTAGATGAAGTTCGGCCCTAAATGAAGTTTGTAAGAAGTTAATTGTCCCTGTTTCATTAATAAACATTCTATCAAGCCTGTTTACCCACTAAAGATTGAGAGTAATGTAAAGTAGGATTTCATTACACAATTTGGTAAAGAACAAAAGCATACGTGAGAAAACTGGAGGAGCCTATCTCTTTCTTGTTTTTTCGTTTCTCTTTATGAATTGCAAGTCAGGATTGCTTTAGAAAACTTTATATTTCAGTCAGCAGGGGATAGTACTGATCCAAAAAGGAAACCTTAGAAGGTATTACATCTCACGCCTATATAGTTAGATGTTTTGCTCTAACTCCTGTTAGTTGCTCATATCATTTATATCCTCTGTTACTGTTAGAGTTCCCACTGCTAAAACACAAACTCGTCTTCTTTTCAAATCTGCAAACAGTTATTTGCAAACATTATTGCAGAGTTGCCGATGGACATGTTTTTTGCAGCACTCACATCTTTTGTACCAAATTTGGAACCATTGAAGAATTGGCTCCTTCATGTCATTCCCTAAATTTGCTTTTGGTAATGTCTTAGCTCCCATAAAAATCTATCATCCTACACAATTATTTCTGCATTTTAAACTCCAATTCCATAATGTGAAATCTGTTGAGAAGTCTATCAACTGCAAAGCAATGTTGATACTCAGTGCACTTTCCTACTGGTGACACTTAAAACCAGATGGGAAAAAGGCAAAATCTGATCATTGTGAATCTTAAATCGTTGTGGCTATTTACTGTGGTTAATTTATACTTAAGCCCAATTCCTTCTGTTTCTTCTTGTCCGCTTCCTAATACGCTGAATTAAATAAATAACCTTTTGCCACCCTGGGTTTTTAATTAAAACTTAAATTAAAACAGCCATATGGCCAATGTGTTAGGCTTAACAATGGACAAGGGAGTTATCCACCAGGGAAATTATTTTCCTTGTAGAGTAAAAAATGAAAAAGAAAGTTTCATTGGCTAAAGGAAATTTGCCACATACATTGTGAAATCCATAATTTTGAGAAATCTGTTCAGCTCCTTAGAAGAAACATACTCCTAGTGCATCTCTAACTTTAAGAAACATACTCTGAGTAGATTCTAGAGACTTACACAAGCCTAGAGATATGTGTCCAATACTATACACAATGTTGTAGGGGTGAAACAGGTGTGTGTGTGTCTGTTGTTTGCCCTCAGGGTCCTTTGATAATTTAGAATGGGTTGCAGACGCTTGCACGGTCCTTGTGTAATATGGATCCCCCGTGCAAGTTATGTGCCTGAACAATCACAGTGGGGGTGATCCCTTATGTGCACTTACAATGGGCAATAGCCAATAAGCTGTCGGGAGCTGCATTGATTGTGCTCCCTGTTGAAGGAGGGACACAGTCAGTGTATCATCATGAGGGCATTCCTTGGGAAAGGATGGGCGAACATCAGGAAAGTCCAAGGCACCCACCTGTGGTCTGTTGCAATCACACACTGCAGACACCAGCGAGGGGACCCATGCCCTCCTTTGCAAGTCAGGCTGGATCTCTGCAATGAAATGCAGAAGGGAAGCTAAACATCATGAATACACTGTTCACAGTGGAGCCTTGCGTTTGCACCTGCACTCTGAACATCACATTCACTGTAATATTGCACACTTTCTCAGTCTGAGCCTGGGACACCCACTTAGTGTAGCGCCAATGTGCAGAGTAAAATAAAAAAACATGTGTTTCAGTGAGTTCTGCACCTATTAATAGTCATATTATAAACAGCATACATAATAGATTTTACTGTAATGAAGAAACGTATAATTGTAATGGAATTTGCATTCGCATGCAGAAAAATAAATATGTTCCACTTAAAAGGAAACATAACATATTAAAAGTGGAAATGAAACAACATGTAAGTCATGGGACACCTTTAATTCACATGTGTCAGAATAGGGGGGTGGACAGATGAGGAAGCATGCGTGGAATATGTATGTACACTCCAGTTACTTTAAATAAATAATTATGTATTGACCACTTTTCAAACAAATTGTAAATGAGGGACTGCAAGAAGCCAAGATGTGCCCAGCGGCCCAAATAATATTTTTCAGATTTGCCATTTTTGACATGTTCCAATGTTGTTTGATCAATAAAGCTGCACACAATGACAACACAAAAGTGTACAGTTTCTTATTGTTATTATTCATTACACATAGCCCAACGTCTTTATGATTTCTGCTCATTAATTTTAATAACTACAGGCTTAAGGTCAATCAGAGGATAAGAACAAGGGAAGAAGACAGAGGCAAGGACAAACAGAACATGTTTCATTTTGCATTACTACCAAGCATTTGATTTCTGAGACTTCACAAAGGGACAGAAGAGTTATTGGGGGAATATTTTGACTGATCTTTAAAACAAGGGATATCATCTTAGTCTGTCTATCGGATTCATCCATACATTCATTCATTAATCTTGCCATCCATCTGTCCCTCTTCATCCTTCCACTGCCTTTCCCTCATTCCATCCATCCATTTGTATTATATTCCAACAAACTTGACTGCAGTAATTCTAAACGCTCTATTGAAATTTTAGGTATGTCCTCTGTACAGCTTTGCATCCATAGACTGTCTGTCGTCACACCATTGTGCACGCAAACTCTGAGGTTAGAGGGGTATAGTTAACAGCCATTGTACATCATCTATGTGAATTTCATTTGCACCAGAGCATCTCAATGATGCCACAGACAAATTCAGATTTGCTCCAGTGCAAATAATTGTGAATGCATTAAAATGCAACCGTCACAATAATTCAGAACACTGGCCACTACCTTAATTTAGTCAGGTGTGTTCAAAATTCGATTCTGGATAATATCACTGTTACCAATACTGCACATAGAATTAAGAATAGGCGGATGTAGATTGTCACCCATCGGGAAGGATTGTTATGTGTAATTTTGGATTTTTTAAATTGGGAAGTTTTGTAAATTTGCATATTTTTAATTCATTAGTTTATTTATGTAGTACACATGTAGCATAGTCTAACTGAATAGGTAGTAGAGATCTTTAAACCATACAAAAGCAAAACTGTAGGAGACCGTGTACAAGGGTACTCCGTTGTTGTAAATTGTGTAAGATTATAGAATACTTTATCATTTACCAAAATGCAATCTATTTGCATTTGTTACATCAAATGAAATAATGATGTCATGCTGTCTATAACATTTTATTTTCTCTTTCAGCTTTTCTTGTAATGTCTGTGTCAATAAAACTATACTTTTAATGTAAATTGCTATATGCTTTTGCCTCACTTTGGAAACTCAGCTTACCTAGGATGCTAAATGTATATATTTCTGATTTGGGAACTAGCAAACATTTCGAATGCACCCACAATACTTTGATATGGTAAACAATACATATTTAGAGATCCTGTAAAACACATACGGCAGCTGAAAATACTCTATTAAAATACTGCCAACAGGACGATTTTACCGGTAAGCCAAAACACATGCTAAATTGTCAGATGAACATCTGCCAATGCTTACAAAATATGATACACCATGCAGTAGAACATTGTTCATAACCTGCCTCACCACTGATTCAATCCCCTCGTCCTGGCAAGGATCGATACTGCACCCCATCTACAAAAAGGGATCAGTGGTGAGCCGTGACAGCTATCGCCTCATAGCTCTCTTGGATGTTGAAGCCCAATATTTCACCTCCCTACTACTGGAAGATCTGAAAGCGTGGGCAAGCCGATTGTATTAATAGTGATAAAATGCTATTATGTCTGGTTTTAGCAACCTTAAATCAATAACTGTGGCTCAATAACTTCTGTTTTAACTCACTTCTACCCATTCCCTATGATTTTTGCTCTCCCTGCCATTCAAGGACGACTCCTTTTTTGTCTTGATGTTGGCAACTGAACCTATTTGCTCTGTTGTCTTGTGTTTTCTTTATATTGTCAGCAATTGCATGAGGCATTTTTAGCTTACTTTGTTGGTGTCTGATCAATCCACCCGTATCTAAGTGCTTCTATAGTGATAAAATGTCATTACGCTGAGCTCTAGAAGCTTTAAATGAACAGGAGCTGCACTACAGTCACTGCTAGTAGATTGACCAATTCTCCTTTATCAAAGTGTATTTACAGTGATGAAATACCATTATGCTTAGTTCTAGAAGCATCAAACATATTACCGCTACACTAGAATCATCACAAGTACATTAGTCCATTTTGTGTCTCTTTCTTCCTTCGCCATAACATGTGGGAATCTGTAATGTACACATTGGGTAGGACTTGGTTTTGTTGCTTAACAGTCATTGTAATTCCACTGCTAAATGTCTGGATTTTTTGACAATTTCTTGTTTACATTATTAAGGGGCATATTATCAAGACAGGCGATAAAAGTATCGCCGCTTTAGTGGCAGAAAACTGCAGTTAACACGGCGATAATGGGCTTGATAATATGCTCTATGGAATTCCAATTAAAGCTCAGGTTAGATGTCCTTCACATCTAACATCGGCTTCAATTGGAATTCCATAGAGCATATTATCAAGCCCATTATCGCCGTTTTAGCGGCGGTTTTCTGCCGCTAAAGCGGCGATAATTTTATCGCCTGGCTTGGTAATATGCCCCCAGGTTACACATCACAGATGTCTTAATCTTCTATGAACTGGTTGTGTTTTTATGATGATATTGCTATTTATGTACTGTGTTTATTCTTTAAATTATTAGTTCTTTAATGGACTTGATTGTCTAAATAAAGTATTTCAAATCTGAATCTTTATCAGTAGAACAGATTATCTAATTGTGGCACACGATACTCCACTTGTTTTAATGCTGATGAGCAACATGTGGAAACCATAACAAATTTTTACCATTCTACTGCTAGTTGCGCCCCTTCGCTATAAATGACATTGTATGTTTATAAGGTCATGAACATTGATCCTTTACTGTATATCCATAACTGGTATCTGCATACAAATGACTAGCACTCTAAATGTGGAAAATATCAACCACGAGTCACAAAATGCCATTAGTGCCGGAAGTGGCAAGTAGTGTAAACTTCACAAAGTAAATAAGACCATGTTTACTTTTTTTCTGGTTAGCCTTAATGACCTTGGAAACCAGAGGAAAGTAAGGACTAAGCTAAAGGTTCACAAACAGCAATCTAGGAGTAGCTTCTGCCATTCTTGGCTATCTCTAATTGACATCAGTAGCCCAATTTGTTAAAAAAGGTAAACAGGGACTTCAGCAGAGTTGAACCTATTCTTCCTCATGGTAAAGAAACAACAACCCTTTTAAATCAGAACGCAGGTCACACAGCTGTAACAGAAATAGAGAAGTATCATTCTGTAATAATCAGAAACATTTATACAGATTCTTCACATTCTCCAGCACGCATGCTACACAAAACCAGAGGGCGTTTCCCAGTGATTAGTTTGATCAATAGTTTTTCATAGGAGCCCAGCACTGGTGCTGGCGAATACTAGGGTTGCTGAATGCCAAAGTTTCTTGAGTTCTGATTTAGAGTTTGGCAGATTCCTGCTTGATCACAAATGGGACAGATATCCCGTTCACCATATTACAAGTGCATTATGTCCTAATGAATATGTATTAAGGCTTATGGGATATCTGTCTCATTTGCCTTATCACCACCCTTTCCATAGCATTGAGCCTGCCATGGTAAGGGTGGCCTGATGCCTCTGGGCCTGGGGGTGCATGCAAGGGGGCACATTTTGTGCCCTCTGGTATTGTACTCCCATTTCCTCCATGGGAAGGAACGTACTGTGACAGTGCCTGTCTAAGGCTCTCCTATGAGTTTTAGACAGGCACCACAGTGACACCGCCGCAGCACCGTCTGCCCACCTACAATTACAATTGTAATCCGGCGGGCAGAAGCACTACTGGTTTGGCAGTCTTCCTGTGAAGCGCTGTGTGGTGCTCCACTGAAGGATTTTCAAACTCGTAATAAGGCCCTTAGTCTTAATTTTACCGCATGCCTCTTTCTTCCACGATTTTACCCTTTGTGTCTCTTTATCTCACACTGTGGTTTCCTTATAATCTGTGCTTTTGTGCCTTCTGTGACTGTTTACCCATTTTTCTCTAACTACTTCTTTCCACTTTTTCAGCTTTTTCTGTCTTGCTTTGAGTCTATATTTGATAATGAAAATAAAATCCCTGTCCTCAAAGATGAGTACCAGTGTCTATCACCTACAGGAGACATCCATTGCATCGCAAAGCCTTTAGATTGCAGTCATTACAATGCAAGTCATTACAACGACTTGCGCTGGATGGCGCTCTAACCTAAGGAATAGTATGATTTACTATTTGAACACCTTCCCTACTGCACGTAGACTGGAGTTGGAATAGCAAATCATACTATTCCTAAGTTCTGCACCTTCCAGCACAAGTCGCTGTAACGACTTGCATTGTAAAAACCACGATGTGACATACCACGTTGTAATGGAGCACGTTGTATCGTCATATATTCATCACCTACAGCAACCGGCACATATAGATAACTGAATTTCCTGTTCTTCCCAAAGGACAGGTCAAACCTTTCCCTTTGTCACCATCACAAAATCGTACATCATCCAGTTGTTCCACCACACAAGATCTCAGTGGTGTCTTGAAACCCAAGTGTGGTTTTTGATTAAGCTTGACTATTGCCATATATTGTTTGTGGAACCCTACAATGGTACTATATCACAAAATTAAATACAATTTCTAAAAGTGGATTATTCAGAGAATATTTAACAAGTATCACAATACACTAACATAAACTGCACTCCTAGTCTGGTTGCATACATATTTGATCCACATAAACTGGCCAATGCTCCAACCAAATTAGTTTCATGAGTAACAATTTCTAGACAGACCTTATTCATTAATTTGTATCTAGGGTGCATGTCTGTTCTGCTCGATTTTCCCGGTCTTCTTGTATTAACAGGTGATTGAATGTGACTTCAGTCTCTTACCATTCAAGCCTAAGGGTTAGAGTAGTGGATGGAGCCTATTTACTAGGCACTTCGACGTGATTCTGTGCTCTTCCCCATAGATCAGGGCTTGCATATATAGCCTAGGGGATAGATTTGTTAGTATTAGGGATAACCTGTCCTGTAGTGAGGGTATTTCATGGAGCCGTGCTGAATGCAGGCCTGGTAGGCCTCAAACGGGAGAGACTCCATCTTTCTTTCTGCTCCGGCAGCTTGGGATGCTTCTAGGTCAAATGTGATGTTTTAGTTATGAGGTGTTATTCGCTTGGAGAGAACCGGTTCAGGCCGGCCCTTATCGAAGGATTGTATTTTTCTTCATGCCGAAGACACTACATCAGGCCGGCCGGCTGGCTGGGAACGTGTCCTTGGTACGGGGAGGTACAAGAATTTGGTGGGCGGCAGGTTACGGGCCGGAATTTTCCATGAGGAAATGCACCTCTATATTAGTGAAAAGGCAGTTACAGGTCCAGTCCGTAGGCAGCATCTAGCCGTTAGCAGTAAAGCTACTACTTATTCCAGGGAAGACAGACGCCATCTTGAAGGCGGAGAAGAACTGAGAGACAGATGCTTTCCTAACAGAATAACCAGAGAGGAGAGAGTAGCCGATAAGGAGGAGGTCCCAGTGACTCGGAGAAGGGTGATTCCAGGCGAGCCGAGGCATAGACGAGAAGGGAGCCTAGATGACCACTGAGTGCAGGCTACATACTAC
This sequence comes from Triturus cristatus, assembly GCF_964204655.1. Lineage (NCBI taxonomy): Eukaryota > Metazoa > Chordata > Amphibia > Caudata > Salamandridae > Triturus > Triturus cristatus. The sequence goes on from NC_140582.1 coordinate 1,126,292,017, forward strand.
TAAGGTGATGTCGACCCTTTCTTATTAGAGTGTACAACTTAATCTTTCACTTTTCTTTGCAGGTTATGTGTTATATCGTAATGTTATGTGATTGTATGTGCAATGAGTAATAAAGTATCCAGTTTGTAGTGAACCAACATGTGCTGTGTGTTCTTGTATAAGAGGGTAGCCTATTCTTCTAGTCAGCTGCGGCTACATGAACAGATGTTAACCCTGATCAGGTAAGTGGTAACTGAATAAGGGAAAGAGGAGCCCCTCAAACCTGAGAACAGGCTATGCCCGAACTGGTAATCCTTGTGTGATCTGATGAATAGTGAGACTGATTCCCTTTTTGTATGTTATGGTGATCATAGGATGAACTGTCGTATGAGACTGCCGTCTAGGCAGAGAGGTCTGGATTCGTAGGGGATCGCGAGGCCGCCGATTGTGCTGATACTGTCGTATGGGCAGAGAGGTCTGGGTTCGTATGGGACCGCGAGGCCGCCACTTGTGATACTGTCGTATGGGCAGAGAGGTCTGGATTCGTAGGGGATCGCGAGGCCGCCGATTGTGCTGATACTGTCGTATGGGCAGAGAGGTCTGGGTTCATATGGGACCGCGAGGCCGCCACTTGTGATACTGTCGTATGGGCAGAGAGGTCTGGATTCGTAGGGGATCGCGAGGCCGCCGATTGTGCTGATACTGTCGTATGGGCAGAGAGGTCTGGGTTCGTATGGGACCGCGAGGCCGCCACTTGTGATACTGTCGTATGGGCAGAGAGGTCTGGATTCGTAGGGGATCGCGAGGCCGCCGATTGTGCTGATACTGTCGTATGGGCAGAGAGGTCTGGGTTCGTATGGGACCGCCAGGCCGCCACTTGTGATACTGTCATATGGGCAGAGAGGTCTTGGTTCGTATGGGACCGCGAGGCCGCCACTTGTGATACTGTCGTATGGGCAGAGAGGTCTGGATCCGTATGGGATCGCGAGGCCGCCGATTATAAGAGGTCTTGGTATGTATAGTAGGAATTCCCTGTCCTTAGGTGATAGATATATGTGGTTGTAGGATTGTAAATAGGTTCTAGGGAGGGGGTAACGTTCTGGCTGGGTTAGTGAGGCTCTGATGAGCGGGTTCTATCTGATCCGAAAACCCAAGCAGAACATTTGGCGTCACGAACCGTTTACGAAACCTGTGTGCGTTGTGGTTGTATTGTGTTTGTCTTCGGCGTGTGCGTGGTTTTGTTTCTATATTATTTGTATATACCTGCGTGTAGTTTTCTTTTCTCTTTCTTTTTTTTTTTCTCTTTCTTCTCTTTTTCTTTCTTTTCAAAGATGTTTTCTAGAAAGTCGAAATCTACTTTTAAGTTGCCCGTTGATATTCCCGGCTGGGATTCAACGCCTTATGAGGCCTTAGCCCGTGAGTGGGCTGATTCTACTGGTTTGAGTGAGAATTGGAATTCTTTTTTGGAGCTGGCGGAGCCGGCTAATGTGATTACTTGCTTACAGAAGGCGCCGGTATCTAAGGGTGATGAGCTTCCCGTTTTAGGGCGCAGAGGTTGGATTGTTCTGTCTGCGTACAGGATTCTCCATGAGAGGTTGTTGAAGTTGCAGAACTTGCATAAGGATTTGGAAGCGAACTTTGTTGAAATTCAGAATGCTCATACTTTGTTGCGGTGTCAAAATAAGTTGCTTGCTGACAAACTTGAGACGTACCAAACTATTGCCGAGAGAGCGGCTGTGCGAATTGCTCGTTATAAATACAAGAATCGGCGTGGTCGGGTTTCGACGCGGAAGGTGCGTCTGGTCGTGGTGAAAGCCGGACTGGATTGGAATCCTGATGAATGGGATGGTAATATCTGGAACTCGAGTGATTCTCCTTCCTCGGGTGAGGAGTCTGCCAAGCGCGAGTCCTCTCGCTCCGGCCGTGCTTGTAAATCTGCTTCTTGCGCCTCTGATGGTGCACCCCGTGATTGCGCTCGTCCTTCGAGCGGGGTCGATGCTTCTTCCACTGATTGTTCCTCTACGTGTACTGGTCGAGCTCCTTGTGATGCTCATCCCGCGGTCTCGGCGCATCCAGTTTTTCGACGGAAGGTGCAGCAGGCTCCCGGTGCTCCGAATGGTATTGCTTTAGACTCTTTGGAGGATTTTACTCAACAAGAAATTAGTGATATTTTGCAGCGATTTCGGCAGCGAGTTGGTGAGCCCTTGCTCACATGGATGGTGCGCCTTTATGAACTGGGCGCTGCTGGCATTATGTTGGATGCTGGCGATTGTTTGAAGTTTTGTTCCTTGAGTTCGGATTCTACTGTACAGGATCATTTTCGTAACTTTAATGGTGGTGGTCAAATTTCTTTGCTTCAATTGGCGACTGAGGGTTGTAATCAAAAATATCCTACTGAGTCTGACTGGCCTGTGAATGACAACCCGTGGTATACTTTGCGCGATGCTGCGCAACGTCTCAAAGAGGAGGTGATGAAAACGGCAATTTTTCTGAATACTGCTGACCGGTTGCTTGATGCTTTCTTGACATCTTCTGTGCGGAATCGTATTATTCGTTCTTCCCCTGTTGCTTATAAGCAGGTCATGATGACTTTATTGATTAATCAGACTGGTAACATGTTATCTGTGGTGCTGGAATCGGTACGCCAACTCGGTGAGTTGGGTGAGTGGTTTAAACCTGAACGGCAGTCCCGGCCTGACACTCGTACTCCTGGTGAATATAAATTTACTAGACGTGATATGTTTCTTGCTCTTCTGGCTGATGGTGTGCGTAAGGAGGACATTGATGGTGAGACTACTTCTCGTTTGTGGGAAATGTTTTGCAAACGTGGCTTGGATCGAAAGGAGGGTGCCCGGCGTGTTCGGACAACTGAGTGTGATCGTGGTTTTTCTGATGGTAGCGGTGATGACGACCGCCGTGGGCGCTCTGATCGTCGTGATGATCGCCGTTATGCGCGTGATTTGTCCCCCCGTCGTGAGAGAGACAGGGAGAGAGAGGGGAAAAGAGAGAGGGGGAGAGATGATTATGTTAACAGCAGACGTAGAGATGATAGGGATCAATCCCCTGAGTTGAGAAGGAGAGAGGATCGACACATATTGGCCGATCGAAACCCGCAGTACAATGCAGGGAACAGTAATCCATTTCGTAATGGAGATGGATATGAACAGGAGGTATCGATACCTAGGAACCGTGAGAGTCTTTATCCTGATTTATCCTGGTACACAGAACACAATAAAAAGGACTAGGAAATAGGTCAAGCTCCAGTACACAGATGGGCTCACAGAGATAATAGACCCTATGTAGATATTGATATTTATTGGAGACATCGTAATATCCAAAGGGCCCGAGCATTGGTAGATACAGGAGCGGAGGCCACTCTTATTCATGGAAAATCAAAGAAGTTTAAAGGTCAGCCTTTTACAATTACCGGATTAGGTGGAAAGGAAACTCCCGCAGTTCAAACCTTACTTGAAATGAGAATAGGTAGAATTCCTAGAAAAGAATACTCTGTATTAGTGGTGCCACTCTTAGAATTCATAATTGGAATTGATATTTTGAAAGGAATGACTTTGCACTTAGATGATGGATGTTACCAATTTGGAACTAAACATTATATATCGTCCAGGCCTGTACGGGTTGGTCGTTTAAGAATGCCCCCCATAAAAGTTCCTCAGGCGACAAAAGTGGTTCGTCAGAAGCAGTATCGTATTCCAGGTGGTCATGAAGAGATTAGTACCACTATTCAGGAGTTGGTGGATGCAGGAGTTATAACCCCAGTTACTTCTGCTTGGAATAATCCTGTTTGGCCTGTACGTAAGAGTGATAATTCTTGGCGCATGACTGTTGATTATCGAGAATTGAATAGACACACACCCTCTTTGACTGTTGCAGTACCGGATGTTATTACCCTAATTGAAAGAATCCAGAAACATCCAGGTACATGGTATGCATCCATTGATATTGCTAATGCTTTCTTTTCGATTCCGATTGCCCCTGAGTGTCAGGAACAATTCAGTTTTACGTGGAACGGGCGTCAGATGACGTTTAGAAGTCTTCCTCAGGGCTATGTGCATAGTCCTACGATATGTCACCGGCTGGTGGCAGAGCATCTGGCTGAGGTACCAGTTCATCCACAAATTCAGATATGTCACTATATTGATGATATTTTGATCCAAGGTGAATCACAAGAAGAAGTTCAGACCCAATTGGATAGAGTCATTGAGTGCTTGCGTGAGAAAGGTTGGGAAATCAACCCGGATAAATTACAAGGTCCATCCCAGGCTGTGAAATTTTTGGGTATTAATTGGCATGAAGGGCACCGAGAAGTGATCCCTCAGGTTAAACAGAAAATTCTTGATTTTGCAATTCCGAGAAATAGGAAAGAAGCCCAAAGCTTCATTGGTTTGTTTGGATTTTGGCGCCAGCATATTCCTCATTTGAGTCAAATATTGGCCCCTTTGTACCAGGTCACTCGTAAAAAGAATGCATTTGAATGGGGTAAACCACAGCAAGATGCGTTCAGTCTGGCAAAAGAAGCAATTCAGCATGCTCTGGATTTATGGCCTGTATGTGATGGTGATGTGGATTTGAATGTGTCTGTACAAGGCCTTTATGCGAATTGGAGTTTGTTGCAGAAACAAGGTAAGAGTAGAGTACCGTTAGGTTTCTGGACCAAAAAGTTACCTGATGCTGGTGAGCGTTATACACCTTTTGAGAAACAGCTACTTGCATGTTATTGGGCTCTGGTGGATACCGAGCAATTGACTTTGGGACATGATATAGTTTTGCGACCTGAAATTCCTATCATGCAGTGGGTTATGAGTTCGCCGAAAACTCACCGAATTGGACACGCTCAAGAGGCGAGTGTGATTAAATGGAAATGGTATATACAAGACAGGGCACGTGTGGGACAAAAAGGAGTTGCATCTTTGCATGAGCAGGTGGCACGGGCACCATCGACTGAGACTGAGAGTGAATGTTCCGTACCTTTAGTACAGGAGTCTCCTGTTAAGTGGGGTAAACCTTTTGATGATTTGTCTGCAGAGGACAGAAACCATGTCTGGTTTACGGATGGTTCAGCAAGGTTCATAGGGATGAAACGGCATTGGAAGGCAGTGTCCTATAATCCGATCACACAAAAATTGCTGAGTACAACTGGTGAGGGTAAGAGCAGTCAATTTGCTGAACTCTATGCTGTTTATCAGGTTCTGAAACAAGAGTTACCTGGCACATGTCATATTTTTACCGATTCTTGGTCTACTGCCAATGGACTGGCAGTTTGGTTACCGACTTGGCATTCCCATAGTTGGAAAATCCATTCCAAGGAATTGTGGGGAAAAGAATTATGGCAGGAGATTTGGGAAATGCTCCCACAGAGTACTGTCACAATCTTCCATGTGGATGCTCATACCCCGATAGACTCTCTTGACAAATTCTTTCATAATATTGCAGATGAGAAATCTAAAATTGCTGAGGCAGTGGTGGACACGCAAGATTCTGATATTGCGGGATTGGCGAAATGGGCCCACCAGAAAGCAGGACACTTTGGAGAGAAAGCCACTAGCAGGTGGGCTGCTGATCGAGGAATTTATATTCCCCTAGATTTAATTAAAAATGTTATTCTACATTGTCCCATTTGTCAGCATATCAGGCAGCGCAAAGTGCCCCAAATTCTTAAAGGTCATTTACATCGCGGGAACTTGCCCGCTCAAATCTGGCAGATTGATTACATTGGTCCACTTCCTATGAGTAGGAATTGTCAATATGTTTGCACCATTGTTGATACATACAGTGGCCTGTTGGTGGCCCTTCCCTGTAAGCAAGCTACCCAATTGAATACTATTAAAACATTGGAATTGATTATGATGTATTATGGTGTGCCATTCCAAATTCAATCTGATAATGCATCCCATTTTCGTGGAAGATTGGTACAGGAATTCTGTGTGGAAAACAATATTGAATGGGTATTTCATATACCATATTATCCACAGGCCTCGGGTCTTGTGGAGAGGTTGAATGGCCTGCTAAAAGACCAACTTCGCAAATTAACAGATGACAAGTATAAGAATTGGCGAGATTTTTTGCCTCAAGCGCTATTGATTTTGAATAACCGTCCTTTTCTAAATGCTGAATCCCCACTTATGCGTTTGTTTCCTCCGAATGTTGATGCTAAACCTAACGAGATCAGAGAGACTGTGATGTACTGGGCGATTACTCCCGGAGCTTTGGCTCCATGCAGAGCGACCCCAGGGTCGGCAGGTTTAGACTTGCATGCCATGGATTACACCATTATAAAAAGTAAAGATCGAGTCATCATTGAGACAGGTGTTGGTGTTCAGATACCACCTGGAAATTTCGGATTAATTGCCCCTAGATCGGGGCTGGCTGTAAAAGGCATTCAGGTGCTTGGAGGAATCATTGATAGTGATTATCAGGGAGAGATTAAGGTGCTCCTGCTGAATAGCAGTGAGGTTGACTTACTGATACATAAAACTGATCAAGTGGCTCAATTGCTAATAATGCCTGTCTTCAGTGGTGAGATGGTAAAAGGCACTGCCCCAACGTTGCTAACTGTACGAGGCCAGAAAGGTTTTGGCTCTACAGATAATCCTGGGGCCAGAGTTTGGGTGCAGTCGCCTAAGAATCCCCCTGAACAAGCAGAGGTCATTGCAACCGGTCAAGATAACACCATTTTAGTTATGAGACCAGGGAAAGATAGCTGGGAAGCAGTCCCGGCTGACAAATGTTACTTACGAGAATGAATAATGCCTGTATTTGATTCTCTTTCAGATCATTCTTTGGACTGTTGCTGCAGGATGTGTCGGCGTCGGACTGTTTTCGGGCTGGTGCGACGAGAGAGGAGGGATCCCATCAACCCGGGATGAGTTGAAAACCCGAGTGTCGCGTTCCTTCGCTGCGTGGGATTCGTCGCCAAACTTTTGGGTTACATTGGCCAAGCAAGTGACGAAGACCCCTCATTTCTGCTTGACACCGATGAGATCGGTAACTGATATATTGGCAACCTGTTTGGTTGCTGTCCCTGCTTCATTGGAGACACTGACTCATATTTTTAATATAACAAATGCTCGTCCCAATGTTCTTCTGGGCGATTTTGCTGCCCATGAGTATTGCCCCTTGTGTACTGTACTGTCAGACCCGATACCGCCTGTCCAGTCCCAAATAGTTACCTATAATATCACACAAGGCGATTTATGTTTTTTCCTTACTTGTGATCCTAGTGCGATTTCTGAATGTATGCGTTTAAAATTGAAAGGTGCCACCTCATTCACCGCTCCTGAACGAACTTTGTGCTTTCAAAGGACACCGAAAACATGTACTTCTGTTCAGAACAACATGACTTGTAAGAGTATGGTAGTTACCCCCAGTCACTATCGCACGATGTTACTACCTGCCGGATGGCTTTTCTCATGTGGTAATACTTCCTGGCCATATATCCCCGCAAATATTTCTGGAGGCCCTTGTGCCATTACTAGACTGAGCCTACTCATGTTTTCCTCACATCCGAATGCCAACTCTCGTGTGATCCGAGATACAGTGAGGTTACAGGAGGATTGTGACTCATCTTTGCATTTATATTCCAAGTCTGAATACCTTAGCCTGGCTGTTTCAATTGTTGGTGTTCCTGCTTTGGCAGTTTATAATGCCAAATCTATTGGGAAAATGGCCTGCTGGATGGTAAAATCCATCAATAATACTTCTACAATCCTGTCTGACATGCTATTAGACGCCCAGGGTGAACGAAGGGCTATCTTACAAAATCGAGCGGCTATTGATTATCTTTTGCTTAAACATGGACACGATTGTTCTGATTTTGAGGGTCTTTGTTGTTTTAACCTGTCGGATCATACAAAATCCATTCAGGTTCACATTGACAAATTACATGACTTGACAGAAGAAGTTAGAAAACACATAGACCAGGGCTGGTTTGACTGGCTCTTTAATTGGTTACCTGATTTGCATATGTTACGTCAAATATTAGGAGGTATTCTGATTGCTATCGGCATTTTGATTTCTATCTGTTGCTTTATTTAGTGTATTCCTTCATTACTTCAATTCTGCACACCTGGTACTAGACATAGATCAGTTAGTCTTGTTTCATATTATTCTTCCACAGATGTTAGTTCTGTTTAATGAATGTATAATAGACTGAAGTCAAGGGTGAAATGTTCTGCTCGATTTTCCCGGTCTTCTTGTATTAACAGGTGATTGAATGTGACTTCAGTCTCTTACCATTCAAGCCTAAGGGTTAGAGTAGTGGATGGAGCCTATTTACTAGGCACTTCGACGTGATTCTGTGCTCTTCCCCATAGATCAGGGCTTGCATATATAGCCTAGGGGATAGATTCGTTAGTATTAGGGATAACCTGTCCTGTAGTGAGGGTATTTCATGGAGCCGTGCTGAATGCAGGCCTGGTAGGCCTCAAACGGGAGAGACTCCATCTTTCTTTCTGCTCCGGCAGCTTGGGATGCTTCTAGGTCAAATGTGATGTTTTAGTTATGAGGTGTTATTCGCTTGGAGAGAACCGGTTCAGGCCGGCCCTTATCGAAGGATTGTATTTTTCTTCATGCCGAAGACACTACATCAGGCCGGCCGGCTGGGAACGTGTCCTTGGTACGGGGAGGTACAAGAATTTGGTGGGCGGCAGGTTACGGGCCGGAATTTTCCATGAGGAAATGCACCTCTATATTAGTGAAAATCTGAGGCAGTTACAGGTCCAGTCCGTAGGCAGCATCTAGCCGTTAGCAGTAAAGCTACTACTTATTCCAGGGAAGACAGACGCCATCTTGAAGGCGGAGAAGAGCTGAGAGACAGATGCTTTCCTAACAGAATAACCAGAGAGGAGAGAGTAGCCGATAAGGAGGAGGTCCCAGTGACTCGGAGAAGGGTGATTCCAGGCGAGCCGAGGCATAGACAAGAAGGGAGCCTAGATGACCACTGAGTGCAGGCTACATACTACTAAGGTGATGTCGACCCTTTCTTATTAGAGTGTACAACTTAATCTTTCACTTTTCTTTGCAGGTTATGTGTTATATCGTAATGTTATGTGATTGTATGTGCAATGAGTAATAAAGTATCCAGTTTGTAGTGAACCAACATGTGCTGTGTGTTCTTGTATAAGAGGGTAGCCTATTCTTCTAGTCAGCTGCGGCTACATGAACAGATGTTAACCCTGATCAGGTAAGTGGTAACTGAATAAGGGAAAGAGGAGCCCCTCAAACCTGAGAACAGGCTATGCCCGAACTGGTAATCCTTGTGTGATCTGATGAATAGTGAGACTGATTCCCTTTTTGTATGTTATGGTGATCATAGGATGAACTGTCGTATGAGACTGCCGTCTAGGTAGAGAGGTCTGGATTCGTAGGGGATCGTGAGGCCGCCAATTGTGCTGAGACTGCCGTCTGGGTAGAGAGGTCTGGGTTCGTATGGGACCGCGAGGCCGCCACTTGTGATACTGTCGTATGGGCAGAGAGGTCTGGATTCGTAGGGGATCGCGAGGCCGCCGATTGTGCTGATACTGTCGTATGGGCAGAGAGGTCTGGGTTCGTATGGGACCGCGAGGCCGCCACTTGTGATACTGTCGTATGGGCAGAGAGGTCTGGATTCGTAGGGGATCGCGAGGCCGCCGATTGTGCTGATACTGTCGTATGGGCAGAGAGGTCTGGGTTCGTATGGGACCGCGAGGCCGCCACTTGTGATACTGTCGTATGGGCAGAGAGGTCTGGATCCGTATGGGATCGCGAGGCCGCCGATTATAAGAGGTCTTGGTATGTATAGTAGGAATTCCCTGTCCTTAGGTGATAGATATATGTGGTTGTAGGATTGTAAATAGGTTCTAGGGAGGGGGTAACGTTCTGGCTGGGTTAGTGAGGCTCTGATGAGCGGGTTCTATCTGATCCGAAAACCCAAGCAGAACAATGTCACACTCTGGAAACGTCCCAAATGTATATACAATTTGAGGCCAATTAACTTTCTGTATTTTCTTTACACTGGGTGGTCCAAAAAAGTAAATTTTAAGGACAGATTAGGAGTAATGATAGACCCAAATCAGTATTATTACACTGGGAAGTACTGATACCACAGGAATAAGTGCTTACAGGGAGTGGGAATCCTGGGCTATTACTAGTTTGTAAGTGAAAAAAGGGAAGCAGCAGGAGAATCAGTGTTTAAACACTGATTCCTGTATTTTCTCCTCAAAACTAGGCCTTTTTAGCCTACACATTTCGGCTACTTCTAGCAGCCAAACGTAACAGGTTAAATTGAAGAGAGTCACGTTTTTAACTCAGCATTTAGTGCTATTTTCTTTGATCAAAGTGCACCATTGTGTCCGAAATGGACCAGATGATGCCTTTTATGCTACGACAAGAGCACAGCTTGTGCTCTCTACGCTTCTTATTCCTGTCCTCCTGCGGTAGGATTTTTGCAGAAAATTATTCTTAAATACTCAAGCAGGTGTAATAGCGTAATTTCTGTAATCTCACATCACAGGAGTTATGAGGATTTAGCAAAATTACTCTAATTACTCCGCCCAGGCCTGTGGTAACTCCAGGTAGTGGGAGACTGGATTTACAGGTCACTCAGGATGAGGGTCTAAGAGACTGGAGATATGTCAAGAAGGGTAATAATGTTTTGCAATCAAGCAAGCACTCTGGAAATGAACTAAGCTATTAAACAAAATATCACTGGACAACAGTTCATAAGCTTCAATTGAGAAAATGTTGTTAAAAATGTTCCTACATCACATAAATGTAGTTGACAACAAAAATCTGTGGCTTACATGCAAGGCCATACTTGAAGGTGGGAGAGGTGTGGTTCAGTGACCAGGGCAGCTGACTCCCAAGCGCAGGGCTCACGGTTGGATCCCCGGCGCTGGTAGCAGCTCAGCTCAGCACCATGTGACTCTGGGCAGTAGCTCACTTAATTGCCCCCAATGCCTTGAGATCCTTTGGGGTGAGTAGTTTACGCTTTACAAATGCCGGATTTAGATTTAAATTAGGAAGAACAAAGGTCCCATACAAGTAGGATAGGTACAATATCACAATTTATACAATCAAAAATTGGAATTATGCGTATATACAGAAAAATAAAAAACAATTCGATTTCCAATGAAATGAAACAAGGTAATACGAAAGGGGTGAGTGAGCAAAGTCTAATACTTACATTTGTATCATATTATTGAGTATGAGATGCTAAGTGATTGTGACTTTGTTTATCTATATTTCTACACAGTCTAAAAGTCACTTTTTATGTCACTTGCCTGCGGTATGGAAATCGGCTGATTTCCTTTTACCCCGTCACGGTTTGCTCACTCACCCCTTTCGTATTACCTTGTTTCATTCCATTGGAAATACATTGTTTTTTATTTTTCTGTTTATACGCATAATTCCAATTTTTTATTGTATAAATTGTGATATTGTACCTATCCTACTTGTATGGGACCTTTGTTCTTCCTAATATATGTATACCCTTGGTCCCATCAGACTATTAGGTATTTTTCTCTGGATTTAGATTTAAGACATCGGTGTAAACTCATCTAAAATAGAAAATGGTGGTAATGGAACCTATCCCCCATGTTCACTGTGCTAAATGTAAGTTCTTCCAAGTCTGTCTTCATTCGAATTGGAAAGTTGTTGCAGAAAGATATAGAGGGAATCTTCATATTTAATGTTGCAGTAACTGCTAATGCACTTCGCAGTTACACAGAACAGAGCAGAAACCAACCACCATGAGTCAAAACGACATGACAGTCGGTAACTTCCCAGCGTGTTTTTCAGGAGGCCTAAAAGCTTGCTCTAAAAACATAACCGAGAACAGAGCATCAAACAGATATAAAAATAAGGGGCTGCATTTCAAGTAATAGTCACCTCAGCATGCACATCTCGCTTTCAGCTTTCAGCTAAAAATAAAACAACAACAACCTTCCAGCTATCTTAACTAGAAAATAAATAACTTTAGCTATCGTCTTTTAAAAACAGAGCACGTTTTCCCATCAGGCCTCACACATTCTGCAGAATACTAATGGGACTTTGAGCAATTTATAGAACTTTCATGGGCAACACAAACTAATGTTAGTTGGTCAAAGTTAGTTTTAAGGATGTGCACTCACAGCTTTTTATTTAACTCTATGGTCTTTTTAAGGTACCAGCCTACAGAGTGTTTCTAAAGTCATGTCATCATTTCAAAGCCTTGAAATGAGAGATTCTGAGCCAGATCACTACAGGTGCACAGGCTCAGAGGATGAGATACTATAAAAGAGTCATAGCAGGCGTACCATGGGACCCAATGCAAGCCAAGTCAAAGACCATAGGCCTGTCTTAACATGCTACGGCAGGCAGACACTGAAAGAAATGTATGATGTTTGTATGGGTTAGCACATTAAAACCAGACCTAACAGCTCTGCAAATGCCTGTGTTGTAATTGTAGGAGGAAGGAGGTTGGGTTCTGTACTGGGGTGCAGCAGTGTGATGTGTTAGAAGTAGGTATTACAAGTTCAAATGCAGTAATCAATATTACCATTACCAGTAGGAAATCTGTTGTCCAATGTTTGAGCATATTTGCCATTTTCTATTCAGCTGTACTTTGACTGTGAAGAAACTTGCAATCAAGCACGTGTATGTATTTTACAAGACTCAGAAAGTCTTATAATACCAGAGGCCAATCTCTCTACTGGAAAATACAGACCACAGGTGAGGTGAACAGCCATTTTACCAGTGGTCTGGTTAAACACAAATCACAATTAGATGCTGCATTGCAAATGCCAGGAACATTTATACAAAAGCATATATATGAAACAAGTCTCTGAGCACATAAACATCTACATAAACATAAATTATGAGTCATCCAGTCGTCCTTACAGTTTCCAATCATTTTCATTAACTGAATACTGACTCCTCTGCCAGCCAACACGTGTTTTGTCAGTGGGTAAGTCACCCTACAACTTCTTCAGGGCTGTTGTCCACAGTTTTTCTCTCAATGATGGATATATTCCCCACCTTATGGGCATAGCGATGGTATGCTTAATTCCAATGAGAATTTGTATGCCCCAAATCAATCTTGTGACCTTTGTATGGGACAGAGTCTCTTCCTCTCGGCGAGTACGCTCACTACCGCATGTAGGGTGACTGACCCACTGACGAAACACTTGTTGGCTGGCAGAAGAATCAGAATCCAATTAAAGAAAAGAATTGGAAACTATAAGGATGACTGGATGACTCTTAATTTATGTTTATATATAAATGTGTGTGCCCAGAGAGTTGTTTCATTGCTTCACATTTATCTAGGGATGCAGGGTTGACATCCCTTCCCTGTACAGCACGGTACAGCATGGCACTAATATAATATTGTAATATTTGTATACCATGTATTGTGCGCCAAATTCCCTTACTCTCCCCCAGCACGCAACACAAGCATATATATCTGACATTGAAACCACCAGTTTGTGCTATCCTTACTGAACCAATGATAAACGCATTTCCAAAATACATAAGTCACCCAACTAAAACAATGCGAGAAGTGGACTGGGCTCAACAAGGCAATGGCTGGAGGGGGCTGACCAAGTACTCAGTATTTTGTGTATTCTATGTTGCTTGGCATGAAATCTGACAGACAGCTGCATATGGCCAAATCAAAAAAACAATTCCCCAAACCATCTGTATGGTACGAAATGTAGGGCAGAAAAGCGCTGCAGTGAGCTTCTCATGCACCTGCAGCCATGTGTACCTCTTGACCTGCTGCACTAATAATAGTTAGACTACTGGGGTCTAAATGAATCATTTAAACCCTTCGGTGCCAGGCCTTTTCCCCCTCCTGTGCCTGGCGTTTCCCACGCGGGTGGGTTTCATGACGAGATAGTCTCGGCATGGGCACAGCGTGACTGTGCTCCATGACGAGACCATATGGTCATGGGCACAGAAAAGGTTAATTATGAATGTGTCCCAATAATAGCACCACTGTTGTTTCAGTGGCTACCACTGGAGGCATTATTATGAATCAGTCTTAGGCTGGGCCACATCCTCCTTGTTCATCTGAAATGTGGCCAAAGATAATTTTCCAAGCCCTAATGTGATTATGTAAATTGAGAACACATTGGGCTATCTTTGCACCAATACTGGTAAGAAATGCTGGCTACAGTAGGAGGAGACAAGGCCCATATTTCACCATCCAAAATAACCCACTAACTGTTATGTCTAGCAAGAGCACCTATTTTTCTAGCACTTCCACTCCATTTATACAAGCATCACCTGTAGCAAATAGAAGTTGTGTTTGCGCCTGTTTTTTATTCAGGGTCCATAATGTGCTGTAAGAAGAGAGACAGGGGAGAAAATCAAAATAACTGATGTGTATTTTTTTGTACAGTAGTTTAGCCTTTAAAAGGTGAAGACACCGAAGTCCCATACATCCTTTAATTTTGGGGAAGAGAACTAGTGTGAAGCCCTTTGCTCACTCTTGAGCTCCTTATGGCTGGCCTACTAGACTAAAATGACCTCTATCAGGGGTTAACAAAATGGACAGCTGGATGTATGAATTTAAAACCATATATTAACAATTTCGTTATAGCGGGAATGTCTAATTTCCATTTTGAATTGATAATACATGTATATACTGTATTGGTCAGCTATGTAACTGTTATAGCTCACGTTATGTAGCACATCAGCTGAGCTATGGCATGAACAATGGACCTATGTCTCTATCACAGATATTTATACGGTGTTCTTAATCAATCAATTTTCTTTTTATGCTTCATTGCCTCACGGCTTTTATTTTGCTGCTTCCTTTAATCCCCTCTCGGATCAATCGGGATTTGTTCTCAGGAGAGCCACCACGCATAATTTGCACATCTTTTTTGCAGTCCTCAACGCGATTGAGCCTTCGATCTCGGCGGCAGCACTTTTTGGAATACCACTAGCATTCGATTCACTTCAGTGGCCGTACTTGTTTGCCTTGCTGGCCCGCTTGGGTATCAGTCCTAGGCTTATTCGGTTAATTGGTCTTCTGAATGCAATCCCTACGGCGCGTCTTCGGGTAACGGAGTCATCACGCTGTTGCTCTCGGTTTTCGGAGCACAAAGCAGGGGTTCCGCTATCACCTATACTTTTTGCTATTGCTATGGAGTGCCTAGCTGCATTTCTTCAACAGCATCATGTCATGTCCCATTATATACCCTGCTAAGAATTTGTACCCTCTGATCAGGGAATTCATAAGATTTGGCGGGCTCTCCAGCATCTCTATTCATTGGGCCATGTCAGTGGTTTTCCCACTCGCAGATGCCACTGAGGAGTTCTCCTTAGACTTCCCCTGCGCTGGGCTAGAGAATCTATTAAATATTTAGGAATATGGCTGTGCCGTGAGGTGGATGTCCTATGGAAAACTAACTATGGGTGTGTGATGGACTGGCTGGAGGGTCAAGTGGCTGCATGGGCTCGCCTTCCTCTGTCTATGGAGGAACAATTGTCTATAGCCAAAATTATCTTTTTGCCTAAATATCTCTACTTGTTTATAAACCTCCCCTTGCCGCTCACTAGCAGTTTTAGGCGTCAGCTGTGATCTAGTCTGGTGGCATTAGCATGGGCTGGAAAAAGTTCAGGATGTCCTGTGAGATCCTCATTCTGCTGTTTGAACACGGGTGGCTTAAGCACGCCTGATATGGATTTATATTATCATTGTGCACAGGCACAATTTGTGTTTTATTTGTTATACCCTACACAGTTTATGGCACATCCCTCACCTGAACATGATCTTGTAGTGACACGCTATGGTGCTGTAGAGAACACAGTCTTGCACATGGGTGGGGATGAATACGGTTAGGTAGACAGTCTGGGCACGGTGTGATCTCTGCCGTAGGGCTAGCTTGGAAGATTTATTCACGCCCTCAGTGCCACTGATTGGGCACCTGAGATTTCCCTTCACCCATGACGTAGGTGTGGGTAATATACTTAGGCATCTCCAGCTCATCATGATCGGGACCGTGGTTCCCGAGGGGGGATTTATTTTGCCACAACTGCTATTTGAGGATTATATGGTGAACTTGCTCAACCGATTCACCTATTATCAGCTGAGGGCTGCCATGTGTGCCGCGTATGCTTCCTTTACTGCAGAGCCTGACTTGAAGGACTGCTGGGGAGCCCTTCCCCGTGAAAGTTGATTACCAGACTATATTCGGACATGCAGCGTGCTACTCCTGTTCGAGTTCCTACTGATTGGTAGGGATGAGAGATCTTGCTGGGAGTGCCTATCTTGGAAGACATATGGGCCATTTGTTGTGAGTAGTCGAGGGCGCTCCAGCCCAACTTCAGGCTGCGGCTGATTCACTTCAAGTTTTTACATAGGCTCAATTGAACGCTGGAGTGGTTCTGCAGAAGAGGGCTCTCAGACGAGGTGCGCTGCACTGGATATTTGGACCCTGGCACTAATTTTTTGCATTTGCCATGGGACTGCCCAGCAGTTTGGAGATATTGGGAGGCTAATATGGATAGCATAGATGAGATGACAAGGCTAAGATTAGACTGCACACCACTCAGCGCCCTTTAGGGATATATAAATCAAGTCCAGCCGGAATTCGAAAGTTAGTCACATTGTTATTGCTCCTGGATAAGAGAATAATGGCAATGTGTTGAGGTCGTAGACCGTGACCGCAGGTTGAGGACTGGCTAAGGGACACCTCGTATTCCCAGAATCAGCTGGTGACCATTCGGGATTTGATGCCAGCCTCCTCTCGCCAGAGGGATATCTGGGAATCATTCTGGACCTATATGCATCAGCGTGAATCAACTGAAGGCACTGCAGACTAGGTTGGGACTGTGTGCTGCGATGTGTGACTTCCCATTAAATGACTCCCATAGACTCAGGTAATTGTGTGATTAGTGCTTGTTCTTCATCTCTTTCTTTTTTCTGATTCTGTCATTTACAATTATTTTCAACGCTTAGTATGTATAAGGCTTACCTGACAGATGGTTTCACATGATTTAGTAATGTGGTACCACACTATGCAGAGGAATGATATCAACTGGTTCTGTATGATGTGCAAGTAATATAAACCCATGCCTGATTGAAAAGTGAATTCTGTATTCTTCCAGTCGAAAAGTAATAAACAGATTTAAATATATATATATATTTTTTTATGCAAAAGTGTGAAGATTTACTTTGAAGCAAAATATCAATAATTTGCGACTGCACTTCCAGTTACAGAGCATTTGCCCGCACCTCAGGGGAGGTAGCAACTGATTTGGAAAGGGGTCCCATTGAGAATTGTGCTGAGAGGCTTGCAGGAAAATGGCAGTGGTCTAGGGGACAACTGCCTGCTCACCTGTTTACCCTGATGTTTTCCCAACTAGAAAACTTTAATTTTTTTTCTTTAAGGAATGCAGGCTGCTTTAAAAAAAGATTTCCATTTGGGAATGCTAGCACATGGATATCAGTCGGCTATCCCTTGAAGGTGACAAACCCTGAGTTCATAGCCAATCACGGAGGGTTTTAAATTGTTACCTGCCTAATTCATATTCATTAGACAGGTCATTCCGTGACCCCCTTTGAATGGTAATTTTTGCAGCAGGAGCCATTAGTACATAGGTCCCTTTGCAAAATCACAGTCCCCTCTCAAAATGTCAGTGTGAAATTTGCAACCATGTCTTCTGAATATTTTTTTAAGACATCTGGCTCAAATTTTCTCATTCACAAAGGCATATGCAAGTTTAAATCTCTAACTTGCATGCACAGATGGTTGCTTTATCAGGGCACAACAATTTTTGAACTTACAAGAAGTCAGAACAATTAAAAAAGGAGCATCCACTACATTGTTTTGTTTCTAGCTTAAAGAGGCGTTTTTCCGCGACACTCAAGCCCTAACGCACGAAGGAGGAAGAGGATTTAGGGGGCACTACACCACCAGAGAAGGGATTTATTACCCATGAAGAGACTGAAAGAGGAGACTACACTTCTTGCTATTTAAAAGTCACACAAGTTTGGAAATCAAGACCCTGATGAAGTCCATAGAGGACTTGGATGGGCTGATTGGAAAATTTCATGCATTGAAAAAACAATAAAAGTTGGATACCGGATGCATTCTTAAGACTCCTGACAACTGAATCTCATTTCTTGTTCATCATTGTTATATTTGTTAACATTGGATTGCTTGACTTTTGGCCAGAAAAAATATAGTGGACACTCTTTTTCCAATTGTTGTGGTGTAAATTGAAAAGTTGTGGCTTCTAGGCAGTGGGGGCATGAAATGTTGAGCGTGGGATCACTGATGATGTTTGGTATGATACACTTTTGCAACGGTAGATCCTACACTGCTTTTGCTTATCTTTTGGTTACAAGAAGTCAGTTTCACATTTGTAAAACATTTGCTCACAGGGATGCTTCCGTATGAGTGGTCCTGCTCCTGTGAGTAAGGAATGGGTGTTGCAGTGCAATAATGAGGTGTAAGAGCAGGGATTTCACAATAGGGAAAATAAAGTAAGACAAAGCTGCATTTGTCCTGTATTTGTTTTTTTCTGGTACAAAAATATACACTTATCTTTTTTCAGAAAAAAAAATTGCAAAGATTTTTAGCAATATGCCTTAAAAGCTGGGTCAAGCATAGGGTTTAAGAAGGAACCTAAAAAATATTGTAATTTCTAAACAGTAGGAAAGCTGTAACTATGCTTGACTGGGAATATCTAAGTGCAGATTTACAATTGGTTGTGAGACTAACATCCACTATATTCAAAGTATGGCAAATGTCCCATCTATCCAAACAAATTAAAATGTGCAAATTTTTATGTGAATGTGGCTCAATCTGTTCAATTGCATATATATATATATTTTAATAGAGTTTTAAATAGCGCAAACTAGACCCGAAGATACCAGAGCACCAGTTTCATAACAGATGGACACATTCATTTTTGTTAGACACTGAGAGATTAAGTGATTTGCCCAGAATCACAGGATGTTGAGCGTCGTTGCTGAGACTAGAACAAGGTTCCCCAGCTTCAAAGTTGACCACTATAGCTGTAAAGTTACATGCTCTACCCACGTATGTTCACAAATTTCAGAAATGGCATCTGAAATTGTGCCCTCTAATTATTCCAATCTCTCATGAAGACTGCGATATTAGAAAATGAAGAAAAATACAAATACAAAGAATTTCCACATTCCTAAAAGGTTCCCATTCATATAAAATGTATGTTTAAAAATATGCTATATACATAAGACCCTGCATATCAGGTTATTATAAAAAAAAAACCCCTGCATAACATTATGTTTTCTCTGAGTTCTCTTGGGGAGGGTAAGACGTGCCTGGTACATCACACCCTTATTAAAATATTTCATAACTTTCCCTTCAGAATTTCTGGATTTTAGTCAATTTATGCTTTGTGCACTGTGCAACATTTGCCCAATTTTTCATTAGTTCTACTAGCAGGGAGAAACCCCTAGAACGTACTGAAAGAAGTGAGGCCTGCTTGCTTGACTTGTTCGCTTAGTCAAATTTGATTCAGGTATTTGCACCAAAAAACATTAACACCTTAAATGTGGGGAAAGTAAAGCTCACAACCTCCACAGTACCTTTGTAGTGAAGAGAACATAAACTGCACATATCCATAGTATGGGCAAATAATTCCACAGTTGTCAGCACCAGAGGGATTTCCTTTTGGAATTTCCTCCTAGGCTGCTGGGCAAAGCTTCTCCTGCAGCTTTGTTATTTTTTGGGAAAGACAATTGACAAACCAATGTAGACACTATAGAAAGGTAAAGTAAAAAGAGAGTTTGTCTCCATTTACTTTAACTGTGTTCAATGCTCAGAGGCACAGCTCAGCCCTCAGGGCACCAATGAGAATGTGAAAGGTTTATCACTGTAAAGGGGGCATTTCCCCTTTCCAATGATGCATCTGAGTAGTAGGTTCCTGCTTGGGGATAGCCACACGAGAAGGGTACCCAAGCAAGGATCTACTGATTGGATCACCAGGGAGGCTTAAAAGTGTGTGAGCAGCCCACCAGGCATAGGCAATTACTTCCTCATTGAACACTGTTCCTGAGAGTAATTCAGCCCCTCCCCTGCCTCCCTCGTGGAAGTTGGAGGTAAACCCACAATCTACCCTCCTCATGAAGGCAGCAGACTCACTAAACACAAGGGTTGTTTTTTAAATCAAATATGAGGTATGGTAGCCAATCCTGGTATTGGGCTGCACCCCCACCATCAAAGCCCGAATACCACACCAGTAAAGCCCTAATAGTAAATATGAGGTATGGTAGCCAATCCTGGTATTGGGCTGCACCCCCACCATCAAAGCCCGAATACCACACCAGTAAAGCCCTAATAGTCTCTCTGCCCCCGAGGGAAGATTGAGGGATTCACCTACAATCAAATATAATAAGGTAAGTGCGAGACCGTCTTCGATTGTGCTGTACACTTGAGCCCTAATGTCCTGTCTTTCTGCTACCCCTTGAGTGGTAGATCAGAGAATTTGCCCATTTTTTCCTCACCAGGAGACAGAAAAGCTATTAGATACCAGGATACTTTTTTGGGGCCACACCCCACTTCCTGAGCCCAAACAGTCTATATGTTACACAAGGGCCTACAGCTCCAATGCAGTTGCCATCCTCATGGCAAGTGAGATGCATGGTGTATTTATTTGGGCATAACTTTGACCTACGGGCCGGCAGAACTGTGGTAAACCCCTATGCTGCCACCACAGGACAGTAGAAAGACTATCTGATACCAGGGGTCAGCACATGATGCCAAGATGGGCCAACACCCCCACACAATTTCTTTTTTTTTTTAAATCCAATCATTTAAAGATAGGTGGTGAACCCAATATTCTTCCTCTAAAGGTACAGAGAGATCCAGTAATCCAGTAATCAAAAAGCCCTGCACCCCATTCTGTTTTCTACTTCTATTTTTTCACTTTATTCCTTGAGGGTCTGGTGGAATTTGTGACCCTTTCCCGGTTAGACAGATGTGGGTTAGACGTTTGAATCTGCCAACACAGGACGGTTTAAAACCCACCATGGAAAAAAAGGATAAAAGGAATGGTGTTGGGGGCTGGACTGTCTTGGCACTATGCCACAGCACCAGGGACCAGACTCTATTTTTGTCCCAATGGAGGCAGAATAAGGGGTTTACCAAACCATCCTCCCCTCATGTCTCATGCGTTAAAACGATAGCCAAAGAAATCAAATCGCAATTTCCTTTAATTTTTCTTGGGAAATGGCTTGTTCAGCCAGCACCCACGGAAACTGTGAGAAAGTGCCTCTGATTGCATAATAACCCACATTTTCTGCAGACTGGTACGGCTGGTTTTAAACCCTGCACACTGTGGCACTGCTGTCCAGTTCCAAGGGTATGTGCTCTGACCCCTAAAACATGGCGAAGTTGTCTAACTCCTAACTGACCTATTTAACTTTCAGAAAGGACATGATGTATTGTGTAGGAAAATACACCAATACCACGGGAAAGTTAAAGGTCATCTGTTGACTGCAGAACATGTTGTACTATCCACTAGTTTTGCAAAGCTAAAATCACTGTAGGCTTACCTGTGCAACCTGACTCATGTAGTTTTTAAACCTGCAGGCATACCTGTTAAATAACCCCTTTTGACATTAAATAACCATATTTTTAAATAATAATTACATTACTCCTAAGTATGCCTTTTGCCCACAAGGTGGCATGCCTAGGATTCAAAGGTGCTGCTGCAACAAATGATGGACGGAATGCTGAATAAATTAAACATTCAACTGCAGAAGAATGATAGATTTAACCCAGATCTCTTGACTGGGGTGAATGTTTGATTTATTCAGCATTCCGCCCACCATTTGTTGCCGCAGCACTTTTTGCCCTAAGTGGAATTGGTATGCCCAGAGGTGGGTCCCTTGCTAGCTGTGCCACTGGATTCAAGCTAGACTGCCTGATGCTTGTTTCTGGTCCAGGGCGGACCCGGCGTGGCAGTTCGGACTGGACTGTCCCCATGAGGCACAGGGTCAAGACTGATTTGCATATGTCTGGGTCCAAACTGGGGTGGTGTAGTTGGATAAAAGAAGGATAGATTTAACACAAATCTCTTGACTGGTGGTGAATGTTTGATTTATTCAGCATTTCATTCAACATTTGTTGCTGCAGCACTAGAATTCAAAGGTGGTACATGCAGGAATATTATGTTGTCTAGCCCCCAAAAGCTATTTTCACTGTAAAGGGCTGCATCTGTCCAACAAAAAATGCAAACTTCAAAATAAAATCATAACTCGGTTATCTTTGGTATGGGACAAAGAATACTTCAAACACTAATTTTAATGTTTATTAATTAAATTCAGTCATGGTCACTTTTTTATCAATATATAGGAAAGTGACTTTCTAAAAGTTAGGCTTTGACTGCCTCGCCCTCTAGTTGGCTAATTAACTCTCAGAGCAGAAACAATGGCTTAGGCCTTTTGGCAGGAAGGCTAGTGTGTGAGGTATGTGACACATATTATCTCCTGAAGAGAAGCTGAGGAGTGTTCAAGGACTTAATTAACTTGAAACAGAGACACTTTAAGGCAAGAGCAAAGTGGGCAATTGCCCAGCGCCCCCATCTTTCTAGCTCACCTCTGTCTATTTCTATATCTAGAACTCTTTTTATTCTTTAAAAATTCATATCTTGATGTCTACTTATTGGATGTTTGGCATTTTGGTCTTGTTTTGTTCAGAATATAATAATCTATTTTTCTAAACCTGTGTGGAGAGTTTCTGTGGTGTATTCATTGTGTTACAGTGTGTGTGTTGCACAATACTTTACACATTGCCTCTTTAGATAAGCCTGACTGCTCTGTGCCAAGCTACCAGAGGGCGAGCACACGCTATCTCTTAGTGTAGACTTAGCTTACCCTGACTGCCTGGCCTAGGTGTATACCTCAGCCAAAATATCGGCAAAAAGAAGGGGGGAGAGCACAAATCCCTACTCCAAACTCCCTGTTCAGTCACTGAATAACACACAGAGGAGTAGGGAAGAGGAGAAGTATATACATTGTGTATACATAAGGAACCAAGGCACGTGTCCAGTGTGAAAAAACTGCCCTCATTCACAGAACTGTGACATGCTTCATCATATGGTGTGTGACATACACCCCTGCTCAGACCTGTGGAGAATGCTCCCAGTCAAGCAGAGATATCTTGAACAATACACTAATCGTGTTTGAGTCTCACAGAATACTTCTCTAGAACTGGTGAGGTGTGGGGGTGACCACCTGTAATCACACTTACATCAAAGTTGGAGCATTCGCCACAGATACCGGAGGTAGGATCGAAGGGGTCCTCCTGTTTTGGGTCCCAAAGGGTCATGATGAATGCAGAGTGACCTTTTCTTGGGGGCACACCTCCAGCGGCAGAAACATGTAGACACTTTGGCAGAAAAGGAGGGATGAAGAAATCTTAATTTTCTCCTCTCACCTTCATCCTTTACGTTTTTAATCTAGCCAGCTGGCCCTGGAATAAATTTGGCAGTGGGTACACATCTGAGCTAGTTATAATCCTCGCTGGCTGCACTTTTTCTTCGATGATCCCAATACTGTGTATTTGTTTGTATGGTCTTCTCCTCCCTGTTGCTCCACCCCAGGCGTTGGTCTGTGTGGGGGTGTATGTAGCACGCCCCATGATGAAGTATGTCACAATTTTGTGAGTGAGGGCAGTTTTTTCACACTGGCCTTTGTCCATCCTAGTGTTCTGGTTTTCGCAGTTAGCTGCCATCAGGTAGATCCCCCGGCCATAAACAGGAGTCCATCCCGCACTTGGTATTAGCTCTTGTGTGCTGGTTTACGCAGGCGTCTGCCATCAGATAAGCTCCATGCATGAACAGAAGTGTTTGCAAATCATCTCTCGAGTGATATAGGCGCACGTGCAAAAACTGAGTTTGCGCACATTTAACCACTGATGATCGGGTCTTAATGACCCAAAAACTCGCTTCAAACATCAGAGTTACTTATAAAATTCCCAAATTTTAATATATTACAACATTTACATTTCAAAACATTACCATCGCGATCCATCCTCTCCATGCACTGTAACAAATAGTTTAGAACGCTTCTTACTCAGTGAGTTCTTACATTCAATTCAACGGCTGTAGTGTTTTTATTTGAAGAATGTATGGCATTAAAACAAAAACCATGAATCAGTCAAGGAACAAAGATGTCTAAATCCCAGGGAGCCAGACCCCCATAGCGAAATGATTTAATGTACAATGCACACGAATACAATATCATTTTACATATAAATAAACCCTCGAAAAAATGATTAAATGAAAAAATAGGCACGTCGCATCTCTACATTGAAATCTTGCAATATGGGTATTCTCTGTACTAAAGCTGCCCTGCTGTTTCGTTTTTTTTTGCTTAAAAATTGTGCATCTTCTTGTTAGCAATAGGCAATGTAATTATCATTTTGTAGGACAACACAATAACCAGAACAATGAAAACAAAATGCATATATGTTTTACTTTGTATGCGGTTCGTGGCTGGTAGTATGCGGACAGCATTAAAATATATAATTAAATAAACAAAAAAACTTGGGAATAATCACTTTTGTAGGACTTTAGCCCATGAAATTAAAACAACAACGATTTAGTGCATTTTTTTTGTTCTTTATTGATATTCCACCCTTGATTCAATACTTTTAGCACTTTGCTTTACAGAGCACATATCATTCTTTGCTCCCCGGACACACAATTAGGCGAGATGCATATCACCTTGTTAAAAATGTGACAGACCCGTCTTTTCGCCTCCTAATTGACTCACTTTGTTCCTCTGACTCATAGCGAGCGGGAACACCTGGGTTTTTACGAGGTATTTAAGCAAGACGTGTCATAAAACCTTTCAGCATCAACATGAAACTGATGAACTTATTTCCTAAATGACAAAAAAAAGGACAGAGGACTTACATTATTCATGTATTCGCTCAGCAGGTCCTGGAGTGCCTGTCGCACCGCGTTGCACTCGGCCACGATGCGCTCGCGGCGGTCGTCGCGCGTGCACGAGGAGTCGGCCATCAGCGCGGCGCCGCTGATGATGCTCTCCAGCCTTTCCTCTAAGGATGGACGGAACCTGGCCTCGCTGAAGGTCAGAGGGTCTAAAATGATCTTGTTCTGCAAAAGGAAAGAGTTGAAAAGAGATACAGTTACGTTGGAAGGCTTTGATTACTCTTTCTTCTAGTCACATTTTATCAAAATTGAATTTCCCTAAAAATAAAACAGTTAAAAAAGTTTGGATGTTCCAGCTCAATCTATGGCGACTAGATATAATTTTCAAATAAGTAAGGTCCCTAAAGGGGCCACACAAAAGGGCAATGCACATGTCTCATTCAACATTAGGGTGTTAGTTTGACCTGGGTGTAATACATTCTTTCAGAAAGTTTTATGGAGCCTGGGTCATCAACTTTATTCAGGCCTTCACTCTGCTTTTCATAAAAAAACATTCAATTCTATGAAAGAAAAATAGTGTCTATGGAAAGCATTTATATGCAGCCAGGCAAATACAGCATTTGATATCACCTAGAGTTAATATTCAAAAAGTCAATATGAATAAAGATTCATTCATATATAAAAATGAAAACACATCTTTACTGTCAAATTCGCCCATTGTGAACTCCACATCAACCCAGACTCAAAAAAACATAGTTAGGCAGGCTTTGAGACCCAGGCCAGAGGTTACTGATTGATGGATCACAGGTGGGTTGGCACGCCGCCGCCAGACTAACGCGCGAACAGGAAACCCCAGATCAATCTCACAGATAGGCGCAGCGACACCACAGTGGTCCAGGGAGATTGGCCCCAATAACAGCACACATGGCCGAGGCCCGCCTTAATTTATGGCTCCAAAGACAGAGGTTCTCATTCCTTACCAAAAACTGATCACCATAACTATTTTATTGCATTCAATGAACTGTATAAAGGTATTGAAAAGTCATTCTGTGTGCCCCGTACACCCCCATTTTATGCTGACTGGTACTGGTGGTAATTGACTGTCCCCGGGCCCAGTTTAATCAGGCCAATAAACAAACAGTTCGAACAAGAGAGTCCAAGGGAAAATTTTAAAGACCACTAAAGGATTACATCCCCAATCAACTATTAACATACACAAGAATCCTAGGGTCTACGAACTACCTCTAAGTTTACTACTTAAACCTATGTGATAGTAAACCTAACTGGAAAGAAACTATTCAACAAAATGTGCATAAGAGCAGATCCCTTTAAGGACGTAATCCCTCACTCACCAGTGGTGACATGCTTCATCATAGGGACTCTCCTCCCAAAGGAAAAACCTAGTTCCTTTGGGGGCTACAACCCCCTCTCTGAGAGGGAGGAGCTCAGGGATGTTTTATTTCTAGTATTTAGGACTAACTAAGTCCACATATGATGAGCAAAGATGTATGAGCAAGGGTGCAGCGCAAAAAATGAAAATTGTGAGTATGTGAGAAAAAGTGATGAACTAAAACTGGCTAGGAGGCACCAAAACCAACTTTAATCAAAAGGTGCCTACTGTCAGGATTAAAAATAAGTACACCTGCGGTATGGATTTAAAACCGCTATGGTGCGAGTTTTAGGTGGTCAACATGTTTCAGCCCACGAAGACCCAAGGTGGATCAGGCTTTCGTCAGGACCTTACAAAGAAACGCTACTGCAAGTAAATAAAGTGAAAAAACTAAACCAAAAAGGATATAGGGCCAATGCAATATCATAAGCCTCTATCCGAACCTGCATGTACCCGCAAAGGCTGGGTACAGGATCTCACCTCTGCCTGGCAACCGCTCAGGAAGGCAGCACCGCTCTATCCGTCGGTACCGCTAGACCAGGAGAGCCTGCTGCCGGAGGTAATCAGGCCCAGGGCCAGTGCTATGTTGAAAACACAGTAAGAGCACACACGTACATGAGGGTACACTATATACTAGGGTACACTTATAATTGGCATGACCTACCTAGGACATAATAGGGCAGGGGGATAAAAACTACCTTTAAGTCCTTAGTACATAATAGGGCAGGGCATTTAAGAGGCCAGCAGCAAATTCTACACTTGCATGTGTGCACTGCTGAGAGCCTGAGGTCATTTTAAATCCATCCCTGTGTTGCAGGATTTCTTTTAAATGTAAATTGTGGCCATACTCAACTCTGGTGATAGGGGCATTTAAAAAGTGATAAACTACAATATTGTAGCATATTAGGTACCCCCAGGGTCTTGTAACTATAACAAGGGTCATTATAAAAGATGTTTTATATGCAATAGTTTATTAATGCATAAGTATCGCTAGGAATTCACCCAAAATATCATTCAAGGACTAAGGATAAACCAACAATATGCTATTGTTGAAGTTATCCTAAACTATACAGAAAAGACGTTATAACACTTTCTTCTCTGTGAGACAGAACTTTGTCTCCCTTTCATCTCTCCTGATTGGTCAGAGTTAAGAGGATTAGCCAGGCTACTTTGGAAAAGTGATAAGTGGCTCCAGGGAGAGGCTATCTCTTAGAGAGAGCTCTGCTACACAGGAATGCCAGAGCAGGATGGATTGGTCGTAAACTACGGAGCTTCAAAGGGGGATAGGACAGGCAGGGAATGCCAGGCCCGTCTGCTCATCAGCTCCCCTGACCCAGCCAGATGGCAGTCTTAAGGCAGAATTTTGGTAGGGGGAGGAAAGCTATGGAAATGACCCATAGTGGAGGAAGGTTTAACTAGTTCTTGCTCCGCTGCTGTAATTTCAGCCATACTGAATTTTGGTGAAATAGTGCTTTCTGGGACAAGATTATGCCGCACTTTGGAGGAAGTGGTCATGCTCTGGGTGTTTTCCTGCACCTCAATGGACTGGAGTGCTCTTCTGCTTGACCCCAGAAAACACTGAATACATATGGGAGAGGTGCAGAGCCTCTCAGATCTGCTGCTTGAATCTAAGAGAAGGAGAAGACTTACCAAGCTGGAAGCTTGATTTGTACTATCAGGCCCTCCATTCTGACTCACTGTTCCTGCTACATTATCTGCAACTACAGCCCTTTGGATCTACCTTGCTTCAAGAGGAATAAAGAGAGGGTTCCCTGCAAGCTACAGGTTAACCGATCTCAGCTGGACCATCACCACACTGAATCCCCAGCCGGGAGTCCGTCCAGTGTATTTGTAAGGGTGTTGTCCAAGTGGACTGTGGGAACTGAAGACCCAAACTTTCAAGGAACATCTAGGAGATTCCAGACCCTTGGATTGTGTTTTGAACACTTTGGACCCCCAAGAGGAACTTCAGGAAGAAGTTCCAGAAGTTTTGATATGTTTGGTGGAACTTTGGAAAAAAGCTTCATAAGGAGACCGACTCAACAGTGAGAGCCAAACCGGCGACCTTCAACTGTCAGCTGGCCTGCCCTGCTGGCTCACCCCGCTAAACAGCTCCAGTAGTCCGACTTCCAGAGTTTGACCGGGAGCTCCCTGGAAAGCAAGCTGGTGAACCCTCACTGAACCTGGACTTGTGAAGAGCATTGTGGAACCCCAGCAGAAAAAACTCCAGAAAAATTGCTAAGAAAGAAGGTAAAATCTTGACTAAGGCCTACCATGAGGGGGTAGCCGAAACTTTGAATTTGTCTTGGTAAAGCAGGACCAGATGTCTCAAGGTGGCACTATAGGTTTCTAGGTGCTATATAGTGCGAAATCTTTAGAAATACATATCTCTGGTTCCCTACATTAGAGGTTTGTTGTTTTGGTGTAATTTTAAAGATAAAAATATTTTCTATTTCTATAAAATGGCGTGGGATGTTGATTGTGTGTTCTGTCTTAATTATTTGCTGAATTGGTGTTTTTCAATGCTTTACATACCTGTCTCTTAAGTTAAGCCTGCCTGCTCACAGCCAAGCTACCCAGGTCTGAGCATGGGAATAATTTACTGAGACCTATTGTGAGCCCTAGACTGTGTTAGTGACCTTATTGCCAGTGGTAGATGCATATTTACCACTACTAATAACCCACTTTCCAACAAAAAGTCTATGTTAGACCGATTGTAAATTGAGCCAATCCCCAGATGCTGTGCCTGATCTTCTGGCTGCATTGTTTAATTAAACAAACAGTTCCTGTTTTGCCAAATGCCTTTTGTCTCTCGTTTTTTTTAGGTATTTCATGTTCAAGCAACACTACTGTATGTATGAATATGCGAAGTCTGTTTTGTTTCTTTAAATAATTTGTAGCACGTTTTGTAGCATGGACCCGATGCCCTGAATAGAGCGGGGACCAGATCAAAGACCCTGACTTCTCCTTCATTGGGAAGATCTGAGGCTTATATATTGCTTTAACTGCAGTGAAGTATTTCTTAATAATAATCATCTAAAATATTATCTACCTAGGAAACTGTCATCTGAAAGCGGGGGTCAAAGCAAGAAATGTGAGTTGGTTTGGGGCAGGTTTGCTAATTTTGTGAATGAGTACAGTGGCGGTTCATCCGCTAAGGTGGAGGAGCGTCACTCCACTGCTTCGAGAGCAGTGAAGAGGGAAAATAAAATGATAATAACTGAACGTTATTATCATTTTATTTTTCTGTTCCTAGGTGCGGGAGGTGTGGGGCTGGCCAGAGCAGAGGCAAGGGGGAGTAGTGGTTTTCACTCCCAAAGTGTGCATTACCGTTTGACCGGCCCTCTTAGGCTGGCAATACAGTCATACACACTTTGCATCTTCCTCACCAGGCTGTAATGCACAGCCTGGTGAGGAAAATACATAGGCTCCCTGCCTCAATCTGAGCGCTGAACCACGGGGCTCAGACCAATCACAATGCAGCATTGCAGCGTTGTAATTGGCTTAGGGGAATCAATCACAATGCTGCATTGCAGCATTCTTCTTCGATTAGGAGAGACCGGGTGCTTTCTGAAACAGAATAGAGGCCGCGTCTGCGACGCGCCAAAGGTACATTTTCTGCAGCCTGCGATGCGACCACAGGTAAGTTTTCTTATTTGTAAAAAATGTTCTACCCACCCCACGTCTCTCCACCCTCTCACCCCATTCCCTATCAGCGGCCACTGAATGAGAACAATGCCGTTTAGACGACCACCTGCACAAATTAAGAAGGGGGCCCCAGAGTAGGACACCAGTTGGCAAATGAGTGGAGTCAGAAAATGCCTCTCCTATCCCCTCAGTGCATCTGTGGCGGTTTGTGTCCTATAAATAAAAATAAAAGTACATTCATATGTAATATACACAACTGTTAATTAAAAGAAATAAGCATCAGAATAGGTGTGCATTTTATTGCGGTCTGGAGTCCATAAAAAGTGTTGCAAGATGTATATCGGTAAAGAATGCAAGATCTTTGTGCTGGTCTTATAAAGCATAACATCCTCATCAGAATTTGCTTTCAGTAGAGGCAGATACAAAACAATGATTCTTTTTAACCTGTTGACCATCATACTTTGACGGTATATGTAAAGTCTATCTACAGTAGTGCTCAGTTTCTTTCTCCTGCCTTAATTTGTAGCCCATGTTCATGAAGTGTATTTCCCAGTTTTTATTTTTGTATTTTTGGAAACACACCATGTACAGTAGTTGTCTGACAGGTGGATTGGTGAGATTATTTGCTAACATTCTGTGCAACATATCACGATAGGGTAGCCTCCTCATGTGGGACTGTGCTGGTTCCTACTCTGGAGGTGGGTACACGGGTAGTACAAGTGCCATTTATGGCTATTCTATCTGGAATATCCTCCAAATCAATTTGAAGCAGGAGTTGAACACAGTTTCCGGTGACGATTGGGTCCTTCATAGTTGTAGCGCTTTTGATGTCTACTATTAGCATTGCTAAATGTAAGCCTTTCACAATATTCTGAAAGCTTGACATCTAAAAGTATTTTAAACTGTAGTTGGAAGTAATGTATGCAACTTTCCTGGATTCATGAAAATCTAGGTTTGTATCTTAAGAAAAGTGAAGATTATTGTTAGAAATGAGGGTCTCTAATTGGCAGTGGTATACACCCTGGCCAAATAATGACCCTTCCTTCTAGTTAGGGTGAGTGAGTTACACACCTGAAATAACTGCTGCTCACACCCTGGTAGTGTGGCACACGCAGTCAGGACTATCTTAGAGGCAATCTGTAAAGAATTTGTATATAACACACACAGTAACACAATGAAAACACTACAGATGGACACCACACCAATTTAGAAAAATGAAGTATCTTTATCTAAAACAGACAAGACCAAAACAACAAAACTCCAACATACAGAACTCGAAATATGACTTTTTAAACGTTTCAAACAAATCTGTCAATAGAACTCTATGGATGTTGCGATTTTACCCAAAGTACCTTAGATATGTCAAAAATCCACAAAGAAAAACAGCCGTAGAGGAGGTAGCATCAGAAAACACAGCAATGAGTCAATTCCTGAGTCCCTGGGGAGGTGATGCGTCGGTTCTGCTGCACGCAGGAGAACTGTTACCTCGAATCTGGACTGTAAGGAGAAGCGATGCGTCGACATCCAAAACGGTTCTGGTCTGTTGGTGATGTGGTGGAAAACCTGGTGCACGGTGCCATGCTTGGAAATCTGGATGCGCTGGAGGTCGATTCAGCGGAGGCAAACAGGCACTGCATTGATTCTCTCAGCCCCACAGCAGAGCCTTCGTCGGAGTCAGTGCAGGGGTCTTGAACATCAGAGACACAGTGCGCTGAACTCGTCGATTTCTTTGCCTGCACGGTGGCAGTACATCAGAAAAACAGGCAATGGAAGAATGAAGCGTCTATTTTGGAGTGGAGTTCAGGGATGCTGCAGGTTACGTTTTAGATGTCTCTGAGACTGCTTAACAGGAGGCAAGGACACAAAAAGCCCATCGAAAAACTTCACCGGCAGGATAACTGTCAAAATCTAGTCCTTTTTCTCTCCAAAGCAGAAGCAGCAACTGCAGGCCAATCAAACAAAGCAACACACAGCAAAGGGGCAGCACTCCTCCTTACAGCTTTTCAGCTCCCTTATCCTTAGAGGAGTTTCCTCTTGATCCATAAGTGCTATAAATATGTGGGGTTACAGGTCCAATACTTAAACCCCTTTTGGCCTTTGAAGTGGGCATACTTCAAAGGAGGGTCTTGGTTTGCCACAAGATCCTGCCTTGCCCTGTCTTGGCTCCAGAAACACTACGGGGGCAGAGACAGCATTGTGAGAGGCTAGGCACAGCCCTATTCAGGTGTTACTGATGACTCCTCCCACGATTCTAGCTCAGGAAGGGCCACCAGCATGGTGATGGGCGGTAGGGATATGCAGGGCACACATCAGCTCCATTTGTGTGACTATCTAGAGTGAATGAACAAACAACTCAGCTGTCAGTCTAAACCAGACGTTGATTCCACAGGCAGGCTGAGGCACCGAATAGTAAAGCAAGAAAATGACCTCTTTCTAAAAGTGGCATTTTCAAACACACAATTTTAAAACCACATTTCCCAGCCCAAACTCCAAATCTCTTGCTCTTCCTAATTGAAAGTTACGCTTGTAAAATGTTACAAGGCAGCTCCAATGATAACCTATAGGAGAGCTAGTCCTTGCAATAGTGAAAAACGAAATTGGCAGTATTTCACTATCAGGACATGTAAAACACACCAATACATGTCCTTCCTTTCACATATAATGCACCCTGCACATGGGGGTACATTGGGCCTACCTTAGGTGTGCCTTACATGTAGTTAAAGGGAAGGCCACTTGCCGGGTCGACATGGCAGTTTAAAACTGCACTAGCAGACATGCAATGGCAAGCCTGAGACCGGTTTACAGGGCTACTCATGTGGGTGGCACAACCAGTGCTGTATGCCCACAATTAGCATTTGATATACAGACCCTGGGCACACACTGTGCACTTTACTAGGAATTTACCAGTAAATCAAATATGCCAATCCTGGATAACCAATAATAATCACAATTTACACAGAGAGTATATGCACTTTAGCACTGATCAGCAGTAGTAAAGTACCCAGAGTCCTAACGCCAACAAAAACACGTCAGAAAAAAATAGGATGAAGAAGGCAAAATGTTGGGGATAACACTGCAAAAAGTGCCATGTCCAACAATTATCCTCCATGGTGCTCAATTTATTTAATAGTCCTCATAAATTCTGCTGGACACATGCTTGCTAAAACAGTTACTAACAATCTTATTCTTAACTGCAACTGGTTTAAGGAATACTAGTAATCATGTATATTTCACAATCTCATTCTTAGATCAAGTGAACTTTCAAAATGTACGTAACAATTTCACTTCTCAATGCAAATATGTCACCTAGAACTGTAAAGTGGGTATATTTGGGCCATTTCGCCTGCTAAACAGATAAAGAGGCCACATTAAATCTGCACCAAGCCTATCTGTGCTTCGCCTTTATCCTTTTGTGGGCCTTAAGTATGAGAATCCAACTTAAAAGTACTAAGCAGAGGAGGCAGGACAGTGTATCTTCCTCAAGGATAAAACAAATGTAACAAAATAAAAATACCAACATAAAACAGTAGTTGTACACAGAAAAGTGTAAATAAAAATGAAAGTGTTAGATCTATCAGCCTTAGGGTGGCCTTCCCACAAACGTTTTGCTTTCACTCCTCTTTTTGCTGATCTCGCTTTTGCTGGCCTTAGGACTCTGCACACCCTACCACTGTTAATCAGTGCCAACGTGCTTCTGCACTCTCTTTAAAACATGGTGTAGGTGGCCGATACCCAATTGGCACATTTAATTTACTTATAAGTCCCTAGTAGAGGGTACCACATGTACCCAGGCCCTGTAAATTAAGTGGTACTAGTGGGCCTGCTGTACTGATTGAGCCACCCACTTGTGTAGCCCTTCTAAATCTGTCTCACACCTGCCATTGCAGCGTATGTGGGCAGTTTTAAACTGCTATTTTGACATGGCAAAATAAACCATTTGCCCTGCCCAAACCTTCCTTTTTAATACACCCCTAGTGTAGCCCTGAACAGCCCAGAGGGCAGGGTGCAGTGTATCTAAAAAGTAGAACATGCATTTTTAAGTTTTACATATCCTGGCAGTGAAAAACTCCTACATTTATTTTTCACTACTGCAAGTCCTACCTTTGCCATATGATATCATTGGGGTTATCTTATTACATGTACTACATTACATTTATTAATCTGCAACGTTTAATTGAGAGCAGGTAGACAGGTTGAGTTTTATGTCTAAAGAATAGTAATAAAAAACCCTTTTCATTGGTGAAGTTGGATTTTTAATCACAATTCTGAAATTGCCACTTTTAGAAAGATGGCATTTTAATCACAATTCTGAAATTGCCACTTTTAGAAAGATGGAATGTTCTTGTCCCATCCATTTGGACTGCTGCCTTTATCCTGGGTCACATACCTTGGGGGAAGTTGCATTTGATCTTTGTGTATTGCTTCCAGACATTGAGAAAAATGGAAGCTCGGCGTTGGGAGGATTTGCTACTCTGAGTTAATGTGGAGAGGAGCTGTCACCTACCACACTTGAACATAACGAGTCTTAGCAATCTCAAAAATGGACTTGACACTAGTTTATTGTGACTCTAGACAATCTAGGGCCACAGCAGGAAGGCAGGATGTACCGAGCACCTCTGTGGGATGGAATCCACTGGAAGCTTATCCCACCATGTATAAATAGTGAACTTCAGACATCAACTCTTTAGTACACCTGTGGACTCTGCCAGAAAGAAGGATTGTCGTGCTGCTGAAAGAGCTGGCAGTCTGCTGGACTTCTGCTCTGAAGCACAGCTGCCATGCTGGGCTGAACTGCTGGCTTGCTGACCTGGGTGTGAAGGACTGGATCTGCAATTCTAAACCTAGGACCCCAGAGTGACTCCAAATGCTAGTTGGCTGGTCTCCTGATCAGAACCCTCAGGCACACAACTGGCTTCACAACCTTGAAGCAAGCACCTGGATTCTGCCATATGTGAGTCATACCTTGCCAAGTGGTGTCACCCTAGTCCCAGACCATTGTGTTCTTCAAGCCCATATCTGGAACCAGCAGAACCGGCACATCTACTCAGATACGCGGTGCAACCTCGAGCAGAACAGATGCGTTGCCTCTGCTGCATGGACTTTTCCACCACAAGGTCTTCACATCACCATCACAGCCAAATTGAAACATCCGCTGCACGACGCATCCCAGATTCAGGCCCTCACATCACAAGTCTCCTGTTTCCGACAGCTTCGACGAAGATAAATGACTCCACATTTTCTTTCGAACCAGACAGTGTGCGGCACATTCTCAATGCAGGACTTCTCATCGCAAGCCCCCTCGTCGACACCCTCTTCAACGATGAAGAAGGACCTCACATGGCAGCCTCACAGCTCTTCTGAACCAATACTGTGCGACCCATTTCTGACCAGGACCTCGCATCTCCTCAGCTGCATGATGCATCCACGAAGTAGGACTCTGTAACTCTTCGCAACCACGATTAAGGTACTCTTGTTCAGCAGGCCTCATTATCTACCTGAAACTGGCTCACACTCCATCCCAGTCAGCCCGAACCTGTAACTTTGTCCCAGTTTAGCATGACCAGACATCCACAGGTGCAACTTTTTACTTAAATCCTTAAAATTACATCTCTACGGTTCTACTGATTGGATTTGGTCTTAAGTTATTTATTAAAATGTACTCTATTTTACTAAGGTGGTGTAGGAATTTTCTTGTGTTGTGTCCTCACTTTATTTCTGTTTGAACTGCGGCATAAATACTTTACACATTGCGCAAAATTAAGAATGTATGATCTGTGCCAAGGTACCAGAGAGTTTAGCAAAGGTTAATTTGGGGTTTGCTTATGACATGATTGTGGTTGCTGCTTGAGTAGGTTTTCACAGCCCTCAAACAGTAACCCAAATTTCTTTCAATCAATCAATCAATCAATCAATCAATCAATCAATCAATCAGAACATTTGTAAAGCGCACTACTCACCTGTGAGGGTCTCAAAGTGCTGGGGGGGCGGGGTGCTGCTACTGCTCGAATAGCTAGGTCTTGAGTAGCCTCCTGAAGGTTAGTAGGTCCTGGGTCTGCCGTAGGGGGAAGGGGAGGGTGTTCCAGGTCTTGGTGGTGAGGTGGGAGAACGATCTGCCGCTGGTAGTTGCTCTTCGGATGCGGGGGACGGTGGCGAGGTCGGCGGAGCGGAGCTGGCAGTTCGGGGTGTAGAAGGTAAGTTGTCTGTTAAGGTATGCTGGTCCGGTGTTGTGGAGTACCTTGTGTGCGTGGGTGAGGAGTTTGATGGTGATCCTCTTGTTGACGGGAAGCCTGGGCAGGTCTCTCAGGTGGGGTGTGATGTGTCTGTGGCAAGGGATGTCGAGGATCAGGCGTGCAGAGGCGTTGTGTATGCATTGTATGCGTTTCAGGAGTTTGGCCGAGGCTCCTGCGTAGAGGTCGTTTCCGTTATCCAGCCTGCTGTTGACGAGGGCCTGGGTGACCGTTCTTCTTGTTTCGGTGGGGATCCACCTGTAGATCTTGTGGAGCATGCAGAGGGTGTTGAAGCAGGAGGACAAGACGGCGTTGGCTTGCTTGGCCATGGAGAGTGTTGAATCCAGGATAAACCCCAGGTTGCGTGCGTGGAAAGTGGGTGTCGGTGCTGCTCTCAGTGCGGTCGGCCACCAGGAGTCGTCCCAGGCTGAGGGGGTGGAGCCGAGGATGAGGACCTCCGTCTTGTCCGAGTTCAGCTTCAGATACTTACACTGGTGATCAGCAATGAGGTGTTTGTGCAGAACCATACAGTGATTTTGTGTTACACTAAAATCCGCGAAAAGTCATCTGAGACCATTTTGAGCCTTTTTAAATTCTCCATAGTGTCTGATTTTCTGTTTTACTTTTTTCTAAACGTAAGTTCTTGGCCTCTTAGTCTCATCCCATGGAAGTGGCGAGGCTCAGTGTGGATAACCTCGCGAAAACTCTTTAAGAAGAAGGGGTCACATGCAGGAAAGAGGCCACAAAGCTGGACCTTCAGATAGCCCTCTGCGCCTATGAGGGGGCCATTAGGATGTAATCTCAGCCTGAGGGCTCTGAGGATCCTATTGTGGAGGATCCTGATGAGGGGGAACTTGATTTGGGAATGGAGGTTAACCCGGGGCCCTGAGTGGAGATCCCAGAGGGGTGAGATAATTTGCTCAATGACAGAAAGTCCATTGTACGGGCAGGAAGCAGTGTGTCTTCCAGGAACGTGTCCCCAGAGGAGCTAGAGGACAGGGAGTCAGAAAAAGGGAGCTCATGCTGGAGTTAGCCAAAATGAGACTAAAGGCAGAGGAAAAGAAGGCTGGCGGATCTTTGGCAGAAAATAAAATGCTGCTGCAGCGAAAGAGAAGTCTGAAAATACTGGAGATTAAACCAAGAGAGAACTCAGAATCCAGTAGCAATGGTGGCAGCTTACTAGCAGTATCTGAAGTTCCGCGTATCTAAATATCTGTGCCCTACTATGTGGTGGATGATGATATCAACAAATGATTAGCTGCCTATCAGGGAGCCCTGAGGGTACACAAGATCCCAGAGGAGTATTGGGGGGTAGCTTGTGGAAGCAAATGCCTACAGTGTGCAGAGACTACTCCTGCAAGCAGTAGATGATCAACCAATGTATTACCCCATGAAAGGCATACTTGTCACCAAGTTTGGCTGAGCCCTGAGAAGTACTGTCAGATGTTTAGGGACAGCCACAAACTCTCAAACCAGTCTTAGGTGGACTTCTTAGATTATTCTACTATTGAGTTGGTTAACAATAAACATCTGTTATTTAGTGTCAAGATGCCCCTTTGGGGGAGAACATGCGCTTTACAAATACATATGTTATGTTATGTTATTCGAATGATGCTCTCAGTGACTGGGTGAAGAGCAGCAAAGTTAATGACTATCATGGGCTGTTCAACCTGATTTTGAGGGAGCACATGCTCAATATTTGTTTCACAGAGCTGCACCAGCGCCTGGAGGATAGCAAGCTGATTGATCCTAGGAAACTTGCTGAGGAGGTAGAAATCTAGGTCAGTCTGTTGTGTAGTGTCTTCCAAATTAGAAATGTTGGAACCCTTTTGGCTCCGGATGGACTCTGTAGAACTGTGACATAAATGTTAAAGCGGATTGCACTGTAGTCTGGTTTAGAATGTGAAGTTTGCTGCTGCACGCCGAAGAATAAAGATGTGTATTAATAAGCTCCATGTGTGGCATAGTCCTTTGCGGGTACCCAGGCTGGGAAGGGTGCAACACCAGGGTGTCCAAAAAGGCATGTAGGGTGAATCCCTAAAAAACTGAAGGAAGAATGGAGGATAAAAACAAAAAAGGAGTCCTCACAAGGCCCCCAGAACAGTTCACAGGGGAAAGTGTACCATTCTCACTCTGGACACTAAAAGAAAAGTGTTGTGAACAAAAGTACTAGCAACTAGCATCAAGTGCTAACAGCTCCCTTTTGGATGGCAATCCCAGGGGTTGGCGGGTGTAGCACTTGGGAGAGAGATGGTCTAATTCACTGATGGGGGGCAGTTTAGGTTACCTTAGTCTTCCTGGGTGAGGGAGAGATTGGGCCCGATTCACAGAACTAACTTAAGACAAAATCCTAAACTTACTACCATTTTGGTATTCACAGAAGGCACTTACTCATTTCGGTATTCACAGAAGACACTTAATCACTTCGGTATTCAGAGAAGTTAGTAGTCCTAGCTTTAGGACTCCTAAATGCCTTCTCTGAATACCGAAAGTCTTAAAATTAGGATTTTTCTCAGTTTAGGAGTCCTAAAGTTAGGACTCCTAACTTTACTACTACTAAACTGAGAAAAATCCTAATTTTAAGGCTTTCGGTATTCACAGAAGGCATTTAGGAGACCTAAAGTTAGGAGTCCTAACTTTACTGCTACTAAATTGAGAAAAATCCAAATTTTAAGACTTTCGGTATTCACAGAAGGCATTTAGGAGTCCTAAAGTTAGGAGTACTAACTATACTACTACTAAACTGAGAAAAATCCTAATTTTAAGACTTTCGGTATTCACAGAAGGCATTTAGGAGTCCTAAAGTTAGGCTTCCTAACTTCTGTGAATACCGAAATGAGTAAGTGCCTTCTGTGAATACCAAAATGGTAGTAAGTTTAGGATTTTGTCTTAAATTAGTTCTGTGAATCGGGCCCATTGTACCTAAGACCCACATGCCTGCCAATACTTCCAAGTATAGGGGGTGGGTCACCATCAATGGGAAGAGGGTGGAGGCTCTGTCAGACACAGGACCTAATATGACTACGTCCAGTATCATTCGATATACTCAGAGCAGGTGATACCTGATACATTCCACAAGGTTTTAGTAGCAGACAACAGTGACAAACACCACCAAGTGGCTCTGATTCCCTTCAAAGTGGAAGCAGGTTCTCTTAAGGCAGCTGTGAGCCCTGCAATGCCTGTGGATTGTTTTCAGGGGAATAACTTGGAGCACACTACCTGGAAGGAAGTGGAGCTCAGGTCGCACTTAAAAGTGTTATGGTTGCCTGAGTGGGTTTCTGCAATCTCTCATTCCTTGGCTTCCCAGGAGGAGAGTCAAGAGAGCATGAAGCCTGGAAGTATGGCCCAGGCAGCTGCAATGAAGGGAAAGGGCAAGATGCATGGAAAACCAGCCTCTGAAGCTCCCATGGTACTGGTAGATGATGGGACGGATGAGACGGCCCCAGAGCTGAACTGGGAGGACATTGCCTCTCTAGGAGAGCAGCCTGTGCTTGCCGGAAGGCAAATTAAGGGTGGGCCCGCCAGGAAGGAGATCTTCAAGGCTCAGAGAGGGTGTCTAACCTTATAGGGGCTGAGGCCTTCTTCCAGGGTATGGCTCACAAGATACCCTTGGCAGGACATCTGGGGAATGAAAAGACCTTTGGCAGACCTGTTACACACTTTTGTTGGCCTCTGATGAGAACAGCCTCAGATGCTTTCTGTAGGACATTTCTCACCTGCCAAGCAAGTGAGAAGACAGGGAAGAAGTAAGGTCCCCTGACTCCCATGCCTGTCATTGGCATCCCCTTTGAGAGGGTGGGCATCAACATTGTTGGGCCCTTGGACTCCAAAACTGCCTTGGGCAAAAGGTTCATCATCCTAGTTTTGGTAGAGTATGCCACATGGTACCCAGATGCCACCCCTCTAAGGACCATAACTGCACCTGCAGTGCCTAGGGCCTTGATGGGGATTTTAACACAAGTGGGTTTCCCCAAGGAAGTGGTGTCAGATAGGGGCGCAAACGTTATGCCCTAAAACATGAAGTTCATGTGGAAGGAATAAGGGTTAAACTATAAGTTCTCCATGCCTTAGCACCCCCAGACTAATGGGCTTGAGTTGTTCGACAAGACCCTCAAGGGCATGATTATGGACTTTCTGGAGTCATGAGGCAGGAGTGAGATGTTCTCCTGCCCTGCCTACTCTCTGCATATAGGGAGGTCCCACAGAAATGAGTAGTGTTCAACTCCTTTATGGTCATCCTGTAAATGGACCTCTCAGTATGGTGAGGGAGGGGTGGGAGCAAGCTTCCAAGAGGCCTCCTCTGGGTGTGGTTAGCTACATGCTGGCCTTCCGCACCCAAATGCAGAAGTTCCGGAAAAGGCATCCGAGAACTTAGAATATAGCCAGGAGGTGATTAAGAAATGGTATGACCAGAAGGTCACCCTGGTCGAGTTTCAGCTTGGCCAGAAGGTGTGGGTAATGAAGCCAGTTGAGCCCATGGCCCTACAAGATTGTTAGACAGGACTCTATGAGGTGGTTGAGAGGAAGGCCACATAAGTGGTGGACCTGATGACTCCCAGAAAGCCCCTACGAGTCCTCCACCTCAATCGCCTGAAGCTCCACTGTGAGAGGTCTGAGGTCACCATGTTGATGGTGAGGGAGGATGGAGTAGAAGCGGAGTGTGAACCTCTCCCTGATAATTTTTCATCCAAGGAGAAAGATGGGTCAATGGAGGGTGTCAACCTCTCCACCCCAGAGCATCAGAAGGACTGTCGTCAGCTATTGGGACAGTTTGCCTCTCTGTTCTCCCTCATCTCTGGATTACACACTTGTGAACCCATGATATTGACACTGGTGACAATTCCCCTATCAAAAACAAAATCTACAGACTGTCAGACAA
The DNA here is from genome assembly GCF_964204655.1 of Triturus cristatus. NCBI lineage: Eukaryota > Metazoa > Chordata > Amphibia > Caudata > Salamandridae > Triturus > Triturus cristatus. The sequence continues at coordinate 1,126,333,016 of NC_140582.1, forward strand.
GGTGAGGGCCAGCAGCATGGAGGAGGTCTACAAAGATGCTAGAGTTTGGAGTGACTGAGCACTGCAGTAGTCTGTGGTCCAGCCCAGTGATGCTGGTACCAAAGGCCGCCCTGACAGGCACCACACCAGAACTCCGGTTCTGTGTGGATTACAGGTGCCCAATTCAGTCACAAAGACGGATGCTCACTGCACCCCCTAAGCTGCTGAGCTCATTGATTGGTTGAGGGCTGCCAAGTTCCTGAGTACTTATGATTTGATGTCAGGGTACTGGCAGATTGCCCTACTTGAGGGGGCTAAAGAGAGGTGGCATTTTCATCAGGCGAGAGGGCCACTTCCAATTCTAGGTAAAGCCCTTTGGACTGAAAAATGCCCCTGCCACTTTTCAGAGGCTGGTGAACCGGGTTTGGACTGGGATAAAGGTTTTCAGCACTGCTCAACTGAACGTTATAGCTGTCTTCAGAATCTGCTGGGAGGACCACCTGTTTCACCTCCAGGAAGTGCTTCAGACTCTGCAACAGGCTGGCCTGACTATCAAGGACAGCAGGTGCCAGACAGGACAGGGGTCAGTGGTGTACGTGGGACATCTAGTGGGCGGGGGTAAGGTGCATCACGTCCAGGCCAAGAAACAAACCATCATGCCTGGGAGCCCCCCAAAGGAAGCCTGCCACCCTGGTGTGCTGGCCTGATTCCAATTTCCCTGAGTGAGAAGGACTAGACCTGCAGCTCTTACACCAAGACCCCAGAGTAACTCCGAGGTCTAGATGGCTGGCTTCCTGATCAGAAGCCTCAGGCACAAAACAGGCTTCCCACAACCTTGAACCCATCATCTGGACTCCGTCATCTGTGAGCACAGGTTAAATTGGAGATTGCTTGTGACTTCACCCTGACAACGATTGTGGTTGCTGCTTGAGTTTGGTTTCACCCCCCTCAACCAGTAACCTAATTTCTTACAGAAAGAAATCATTTACTGAATATGATTAGTTTTACATTTGTGTCTGTTTTTTTTAAAAATAAACTGGCAATCATGAATGCCCATTGTAGTGCTAAAAAGATTCTACTGCCAAGCAAGATAAGGATTTATTTATTTTTACACAAAAAAGACTCATGTATTCCTGAGGCAATGTGATCAAAACTGTTAAAAACCCTGTAGACTGCTTCTGCTCTCAGAGTGCACAAGGGTTTGATACTGCAACTGTTAAATGTCATGGTGGTCTTAAATTTAATTTAAATTTCTTAGGAGATTTGATTAAGCTCACTCTTGTGATCGCCTTCCTGGATTTTCAGCAGTCTTCACATTTCACTAACAAAATACACTGCAAAAAATGAGGCCTCACAAAAAAAAAATCAGATATGAAGTAATCATGATTGGTTCGGCAAGCTTTATTCGGTATGTGTAACAACCAGAAAAGCAGCAAATATATATATGTATATATACAAACAGCTAAATCCAATTACACAAAAATAGTCTATATGATTAGTTACATTAAATACAATTAAAAATCAGTTAAAATCATGATACTTTTTCTCACATAAATTGAGTTTAAAATAAATGTTGCAACATAAAAACAGATCTCGGGGTCTTTTAGTGCAATTAATAGGTTCATAGCAGCATTAGTTGTTCTTACAGTATATTTTTTAAGCAATGGTTTTAGATAAGCGCGTCTAAGATGCAAATAAAAATCACATAAAAGTAGAAAGTGCATGGTGCTCTGTTTGGAATACTCATCACATGGGCATAAGATGATAGGCCCTGCTTTCCTTTCAGGGAACGTGACTAAGTGATGACCAATTCCCAATCTCAGCCTTGTTAATACAAAATGATGTGAAGGCTTTGTAACTAAAGACAAGTAGCTTTGAAAGCCATCAGTGTCTACAATTGTTTGGTAGAACAGATATGTAGTTTGCTTCCAGACAGTTCTCATACGGATCTCATTTTTATGTGCCAGGAATGTGCCCTTTATTTCTTGCTTTGACAGGCCTGTCGCATCAGTTGGGTTTTCCCGGATCTTAATCCTAAATAAATCGTTATTTACATCTGTGATATATTTTATCCAGGGAATGGATTTACTATTATCCAGTTGCAAGAAATTGCGGATAATTATTTGGGTCAATTTTGTCTCATCCTTGGCCCAGATGGATCGCCAGAGCATTAGAGGTCGCATGGCAATCAAATCTGACAAATATTTTATTCCCACTTCTCGGTGTATTATCTCGGTGGATGTGGACGCTGGCAGGCAAAGAAATGTTGTAGAAAAGAATTTTCCTCTATTTGTAATGCCTGACTAGTATTATGGCCCCACACCCCAGCACCATATAGTGCAATTGAAGTGCATCTAGCTTTATAGATATCTATCATGTCCTTAATGCGGTGGTCCCCCAATTTGGATGGAATTCGGAAAAGACCCCATGCACACTCTTTAGCATCTTTGCTCGGACATTAGATAGTTCATGTGACCAGTTAGCATTACCTGAAAAGGTTATCCACAAGTAACAGAAATTATTGACAGTTTCCACTCTCTTACCATCTATAAAAAATCTTATAGGTTTCCTAAGCTTTGAGCCGCATACCATAATAAATGTCTTTGCTTTGTTGATTAACAACTTCCTTCTAGTGATAAAATCTTCGAAATTATCTATTAGTCGCTGCAAGCCGACCGGAGTTATAGATTGAAGCACAGCATCATCTGTGTAAAGCAGAACCGGTATAGCCTGGCCTGCAGTTTGGGGTGCATCCGCCTGCACTGACTTAAGGGCTGTGTCAACCTCGTTAATAAATAAAGTAAAAAGCAATGGTGCTAAGACACAGCCTTAGCAGATATCTGGTTTAACCCTAAAATTTGGTGTACACTCTTCCGCTGACCAAACCGGACTCTAGTTGTTAATCTCTCATATAACCTTGTGAGGAAATAAATAATGGGATCTGGAGCACCTAGGTTAAGAAGAACTGGTCGGAGAATGGCATGGTCAACAAGGTTAAAAACACCGCTGAGGTCTGCAAAACATAAATATAGACTCCCTTGTTTGGGGCACATGTATTTACCTATTAAAAGCTCTAAGTTAATACATTGTTCTGTCGTACCTAGCCCTCTTCTAAAACCATATTGTGCCTGTGATAAAATCTTGTTCTCTGTTACCCATTCCTCCAATCTTGCTAATAAAACTCTACTCATTACTTTTACTGAGGAGTCTAAGATGGAGATAACCGATTGGCCCCAGGTAGGTGGTGTGCCCTCGATTACTGCAGAGTTAAAAACTCTAGTGAGTATTGGTCCCCATAGATCCGGTTCCATTTTATAAACATCAATTGGGACCCCGTCAGGGCCTGGGACTTTTCCTCCATTACTATCCCTTATTCCTAACTTGACCTCATCAAGCGTGATATTTAAGGGGATGTTTGGCCACTTGCAATCTGCTTGGCTAGGGGGTCTAAAAACATCCTGATCAGGTGGATTAAAAATACTGGAGAAATGTAGCACCCATTCTTCACAGCAAACATGGGACAGTAATTCCGGGAGAGATTCATTTTTAAGAAATGGTGAATTGACTGTGTCCCAGAAAAGCTTATTATTGGATATATTTGCTGCCAGGGATAATTTATCCCATGCCTCTTCCTGAAGCTCTCTTTTCCTCATTTTAAGGGCTGATTTGTAGTCACATCTTAAACTTTGGACTAATTCCTTATTCCTAGGTCTACTAAAGGCCTGTTTTATTTGGTTCAGAGCCTGGGTGCATGCATGGTTAAACCATCCCCTTCTTTGGGTAGGATTGCCTCTACAAGGTGCGGTCATTATCTTTTCAATAATTTAATTGATTTTCCAAACATTAGTTAGTAACATTGCAGGGTCAACATCTTCTTTGAGGCAATCAAATATCACCAAACCACATTTTAAAACAATACCGCTTAAAACTTTGCCTGAGTCAGTCCCCTCCCATTTGATTCTTGTACCATTTGGTCTGACCGGGGCAATGTTACCAATGACTGTTTGTTGAAGCACAAGTATATTGCCCCATATCAGTATTGGCATTATGATAAAATTATGATCACTAAGTAACAGTTGTGCAATCCTTGGCGTAGAACATAAATGTACAATACTCGTGGATATTAGAACATGATCAATCGTTGTATTGGCATTTCTTCCACCCCACCATTACTATCACATGCACTTTGTACCAAATCAAGGTCATATTTTGCCATCTTTGTGTTTAAGGTACCGCCATATTTATTATGTGGGAAGTGTATACAGTCCTCCCCTACGTCGCCCTTGTACCCGCAGAGTTTAGTCATGGACAATGGACACATTTGTATATTAAAGACCTCTACCCACACGATTGCAAAATTAGAATTCACTGCTTTGACCAAATTATCTAGCCCTTTTTCCAATCCCAGGACTACATTGTGACGAGTTGAATCAAAGACATTGTTATAAAAATTGACCAAGAGGACATCCCAACCATCTTTGCAGCACAACCATAAAATAATGACAACTCACCTTTTGCTCTCCCTACAGGAGAGGGTAATCATAGGAGGTAAACCCTTCAAAATGTACTTGATCTGTGCTCCATGTTTCTTGCATACAGATGATATCATGTTTATTAATAAAATCTACCCAGCCTAGTGAATCCTTTGTACTTGCCATTCAGGTTATATTTCATGTGACAATGGTATAGCCATTTATTGGCAGGTTCCCAGTATCAACATCGAGGTGTTCACATATTCTTTCATCGTCCTCACTTGTATATGGGAGCACTACAGATGAGCTTATTGTATCTAAAGGGGAGTTAAGCATAGCTATTGACAGCGTATCAGCATTTGATGCTCTGTCTCCCGTCACCCCTTCTCCCGTCAACCCTTCTCCATTGTGTCTATACTCCACACTGGGTAGACGGGCAATACAATGTCAATCATTTTCTTGGAGTGTGCTAAGGGCTTGGAATCTGTTAGACACTGATAGTGCGTATAATGGGTGAGCTGGCTCTACAGAGTTCACACTAGGTGTACCCCGATCAGCGCCCCAATTATTATAGGCCCTAGGTGTCTATAAAAAAGCCAAGGGGTAATAAGGACACATTGGGGTCATGATATGACAGTAAAGCCGCTCTTTCTAGAGTGTTCCTTGCCCAAATAGGGCTTCTAAAATTGATGATAATACACTCTCCTTCAAAAATTCTTATCTAGGGGACCAATCCAGCTTACTCTTCTTAAGAGTATCTGGTCTGCACAGCCCACTGGATAACCACAGTTCTTGTTTAGCCAATAAACCACTTTATTTTTTAGAGTATGGTCTAATTCCCTTTGGCCCGGCTTTAACTGGGGTACATTCACCATAACCGCCACATATGGACAGCATTCAGGGGGTAAATTTATAGAGATGCCAGTTCTTCCCACATACGCCCTCGTCTCTCCTAACTTGTTATGATTCGTGGGCGTCTGAGTCCTCTCAATCCTATCCCCTCTAGTAGTGCATGGTTGGTTGTTAGAGGCCTCGCTCTGTTGAGGGTTGGTTACAACCCCCTTGGTACCATTTTTACTCCCTTGGGATGTTCTACCTTGGCCCCACGATCCCTATTACTATTAGCTAATGTGCCAGTTACCACATTGATGGTGGTTGTTTCCTGTGGCGGTTGTTCAGCAGATCCCCCCAATGTTGCATTCGTCTTCTCCCGGGTATTATCATCAATATTCTTTAGTATTTCGCTAAGTTTGACTATTTATCCTTTCAATTTGTCTAATTTATTATATAGTGGTTTTAATAATTCTTCTAGCTTTTGTGCTATACGGGCTACAATTTGTGTGGTTTGTAAATCTGTTAAGGGCCCTGGGCCAGGGAGATCTTTACGTACTTCAGCTGTCATATTCCTGTGGTGGTCCTTTCTTGTTTTTATTATTCCCTATCTTCGCTTGGCTCTTTCTGCAGCCTCTTTTCCTTTTTGGGGTCAGAGATCCACTTGGAGAATGTAATCGTTGTGCATCGATCTGTATGTACGGATCTGCGCCTGGGTAACCTATGCCCTCTATTATCAATGAGGTGCCTTGTTGTTTATTACAGGGAACTTCCTGGGTATTCTCCTGCTAGGTTTTCCCACTACCCACCCCAACCATGTCTTCTGTCGTCATACCTGCACCTAACGAAAGGCGGCGTTCCGCTCTGTCAATTTCAACATTAATTGCACTAACTGCACGCACTAAGTAAGAAACTATAGTGGTACAAGGGGGGTCAACTACAAGTTTTTGTAGTTTACGCTCCGCCATTTTGGTTTGTCTGCTTTAACGCAAAAGAAAGTGTCCACAAAGTGCGAAGTGCAGAGTGCAAAATACAAGATAGAAAGTGCTGAGTGCGTTAATTTTGAGAACTCAGGATTGGTAAAAATGCCAAGTGCAATACAGAGGGCTAGGTCCAACCGATTTATTACCTTCGGGCTATTTAAAGACAGGTTAAATAAGTATTAAAAGCTAGGGGATGGCAAAGTGCCAAGTGCAGCACAGAGGGCTGGGTCCGACAGATTTATGAAAGGTTTATGACCCTTGAGATAGGATTTAAAAACAGATTAAGTAAGTTTTTAAGGGCTAGGGGTTGGTAAAGTGCCATGTGCAATACAGAGGGCTAGATCCAACAGATGTATGACCCTCGAGATAGAATTTAAAAAACAAATTAAATAACACTAGTCCCCATAAAAATATGCGCTGTAAATTATATAAAATATACATACATTACTTATAGATAGAATTAAGTACAAATGATCTGACCCTAACCTTAAATCCTATCTACTCCTACTAGTAGTGCATGCCACTTATGAAACCTCCTTATTGCAAAATCAATAGAGATCACACAGTTTTTATAAAGACGGTGACCGTAGGGAAAAAGAAAAGTTAATTATAATTTGCGGCTCACCGACATTACTGCTCAGTTCAGGGTTTAAAGATGTAATCCAGCCTGGGTTCAGTCCACAGTATTGGGTTAAGTTTTGGGCCAATGTTCCACACCTGGGCCCCTGCGACAAAAAGCCAAGAGGGATGGCACTGCCCTGCCACGTCCGGCTGTGCACAGGCATAGATGGGCCCGCCCTTGGCCCCGGCTTCGCCCAACACGGGCCGGGCAAACCCATGCGCGTCCTGCGCTGCGGGAGTGCAGGCAACTTTTTAAAGTGCCGGGTGCAGTGTCATAGAGGCTCACAAGCCCAGATATTCAAATCCTGTGCTGCAGGAGTGCAGGTAAGATTTTAAAGTGCGGGCCCCAGGAGGGTGTCGTCACCTCCCGCGCTGTGTACACATCGGGGCCTGCTGGGGGACTGTGTCCCACCCCAGCCCGCTGCTGGCTCTCCCGTTTCTTCTGCAGCTTCTTGGCCCCCCCTGGAGCAGAAACAGGCGTCTTAGGTGTCGTAGGGGCTCACAAGCCTAGATATTCAAATCCCGCCCTGCAGGAGTGCAGGCAAGTTTTTAAAGCGCCAAGCACCGGGAGGGTGACATCACCTCCCGTGCCGTGCACACACCGGGGCCTGCTGGGGGACCGAGTCCCACCCCAGCCTGTTGCTAGCTCCCCGGTTCCTTCTGCAGCTTCTTGGCCCCCCCTGGGGCAGAAACAGGCATCGTAGGCGTTGTAGGCGCTCACGAGCCCAGATATTCAAAAAAATTAAGCCTCACAAAAAAACCAAACACATATGAAGTACTCATGAATCAAATCTTTTCCTTTGGCAATATTGCTGTATGGATCCAACTTGTCATCCTTTCTTAGGATTCTTTAGGAATTGAGATATTTTCTGTTGATCTTCTGTCTTTGCATATTATGAGGAACATTTTAAAATGCAAAAATATAAATATGTCCTCTTCAAATACAGTCTTAGCTAGTCGATAACAGTTATATATTGTAGAGAAATGCCAGTTAGAGTAGGTTGTCATGTTTATCAATCTATTTTCAAGCAATCCCCGTAGGAAGTTAATATTGACAGTAGAGTTCAATTGCGTAGAAATATTCTTGGAGAAGTCCAGATTAACACGTAAAATATTTGAACCTTTTCGCCACCTATGTCCCTATCAATTTCTATTGACATATTAGGCTGCAACTGTATGAGAGGCTCTACTGGAAGACTCACTTGCAGAGAGTGGGTGGTTCACTGATTGTGCAATGCAGAAGGGAGAAGTGTTGAGGAAAAGGATAGGACACAGAATGGTGGTATAAAGCATAGAGTGTTGGACTCAGTGGAAGGGTGGGGGCCTGAGTTGAGTAGCTTCGGGCAGGGCTGTATGTTAAATGGCAGTAAGTTGCATTCAGGGGTTGACAGAAAGAAAGGGCAGCAACATAACAGCAGTTATATCCAGGGCAATAGAGAACAAATCCCTACAGACAATAAAATACAAAAAGTATTAGCAATACCAAATACCCCTGTCATCCTAAATTTGATCAATCCCAGTAGTGATGTGAAGAGTGCTTTTTCGGTTTTCACTCTACTACTTATTTTTTAAAGTAGGAGACAGTAAAAACAATGGAGTTAATTAGGATTAAGATTTAGTTTATGATAATGTTGAAAAACTTCTAGTAGGGGCACACCATAGCCAGCACAACCCCATTGCTCATTGTGGTATGGAAAGATATATTAAAAACTGGCTCCTAGGATAACCTGCATCATTTGGCAGCAGTGCAGCATGTTGACCCTTAAGGATATAACATGAAGCTGCCTGATAGAGAGATTAGAAGTGTGGCAAGACATGTATTTCACTTACCATAATGAATCATCCTCAGCAGGGTAGGTCCTGCTATTGCCTAGTGTTAGAACTGATAGCCTTAGGGTAGTCGTCCCCCCAACCTTTTGCCTGCCTCCTCCACTTTTTCTACCTTGTTTTTGCTGGTACTACAACTCTGTGCACTTTACCACTGCTAACTAGTGCTAAAGTGCTCATGTTTTCTCTCATAAACATGGTAACATTGGTTCATCCCCAATTGGCATATTTAATATAAATATATGTCTCTAGTAAAGTGGTACCTCCTGTACCCAAGACATGTACATTAAATGCTACTATTGGGCCTGCAGCACTGATTGTACCACCCATTGAAGTAGCCCCTTAAACATGTCTCAGGCCTGCCATTGCAGAGCCTGTATGTGCAGTTTACACTGCCATGTTGACCTGGCAAAATAAATCTTTTTTGCAAATAGTTAGTCGTTGTAAACGTTGAGAAAAACATCAGTCAATAAAGAGTCTAGGATAATTTTATCTCTAAATTTTCCACCAAATCACAAGCAATGAAGAAGAGTATCAATAAATGATGAGAACTACTGCATGTTGAACCTGATTTTCATGGGTTGTTTAATGCAAAGCCATTATTAGCGTACAAGCATTCAAAACAGTTCAAAGTATTGTTGTCCCCCCCAACAAAAGATAATATCAGAGATTCGCACTGATACCAATAAATGTCACAGCTGTATCCATTGTAATCATGTGATCATAGGAAATGTTTTAGTTCACACACAAAGAGAACATTCCATGAAGGCAAAGCACTCAGCAGACTGCAAAACTAAGAATGTTGTTGTAGGAAGCTGGCTCTTTATATAGTGGACCAAAATGAGGTACCTCAATAAACAAGAGAAGAGAGCTATAGAATAAAAAAAGATAAAGAAATCACTCAATGTTTGTAAAAGAACCCTCACTCACCAACCTAGTGGTGACATGCTTCATCATTGGGTTCCCACTAGGTTGGTGAGTGAGGGTTCTTTTACAAACACTGAGTGATTTCTTTATCGTTTTTTTATTCTAGCTCTCTTCTGTTGTTTATTGAGGTATTTCCCTGGGGGATTAAGAGTAGCAGAGTACCTTCCCTCTCTTGTTGTTTGGATATACCAAAATGAGGTACACCATGTAAACAGTCCAGGCAAACCCCAATTGGTTTACAGCGGCACAAATTATATCTCAAATACTCTCTTTTGTGGTAGTGTGGGTGAGCAGTTAGACATATCAGAGGGTAGTGCTAAGCATTTGTGTACTCACTGAGGCAGTACATGAGACTCACACTCAAGAATAAATCTGAGACCTATTTAGAAAAATGTTGTATTTTTATATTTTGATACCAAGAACTTTGTTATCAAGTAAGCACTTTTTTAAATATTTAATTTTGCAGGTAAGACAAACAGTCACTTAAATGCACATTTACCAACAATGCTTTCTTATGGAGGGAAAAGGTATAGATAGCATACAGGAAATTGCGACATGTTTCTGGGGATCTCCTTCAGGACTTACGTTTGCTGGGAGCCAAGGCCAAAAGTACCACACGCAGTTATTTGTTACCTGCCCTGGGGCGCCCGGTTGCAGAGTTGCTGGTCGGGTTATTAGCTGTGTACGCTATGCCGGAAGAAAGAATGTGGGCCACCTTGAAGCAGGCTGCAGAGAGGGATTTGGGGACAAGTCCTTGAGCACCCAGCGGGGGCTTGGGTCACAATGGTCCTGGCGATAAGGGAGCACAGTCGGTTCATCGATACCGGGGCTGTGGCTCTTGGGTGCAGAATAAATAGGTCGACTGGGCTCTTTTCATCCTAGGGCCTTGCAGTCGTAGGTCTGAGTATGCAAAAATCAGGACAGGCGGTACACTCTGGAAGTGGGTCTCTGCGGTGCTGATGTCCCTCGATCTTCCGGGTGAGCGGCAGTGTTGGGCTCGCCAGTGAGCAGCAACTTGGTAAACCAGACTTTGCTCTTCAGTGCCTGCGGATTGCAGGGGAGTAGCTCCTCTACTTCAAGGGAGATTGCTTGGCAATTTGCAAAAGACTGGAAGTCTTGCGGGGTTCTTGGAAGCTGGTCAGCTGCAGGACGAGTCACTGGTCATGATTGTCAAGACTGGATGCAGGTAGGCAGAGTTTGGTGCCAAAAGTCATCAGCAGTCTTCAGTTCTCGCTTTTCTTGTGACTCTTCTTTGTCCTCTCTTCTTGATCCATTTAATAAAGGTTCCCGGTATCAGGGGTGCCACCTAAATACTCACTTTAGAGGCATTTCGGGGATTAACAGGTAGTCTTCTATATGACCACTTTCTGTAGGAAGTGGGCATAACCCTGACCCAGAGAGCCTAATTCAACCAAAATGAAGATGGTGGAATTCGAAAAGTCATGTTCACTTCAAGTAGCCCACCTTAGGGGTGGCACTAGCTTCAGAAGGGAACAGGCCACCCGACTAGCTAATTTTCCCACCTGCCCTGGTGCCAAATGGGCCTGGGGTAGGGGATGTTATTTTCCCTGTCTGGGGAAACCTTGGGTCGTATATCATAGGCGGCAGATTCCTTTGAAGTCTCCTGCTTTGATATGCTGAATACTTAGCCATCCTGCTTGGAGGAGGTGACAACACCTCCGGCTGGAGCAGGCATTATTTCTACCCTCAGAGAGCATGGCCTCTCACCTGCATGGGGTCATAAACCTGTTCTGTGGTCAGTACACAGGTAGTCGTTAGGTTTTCAGGAGCACCTCTAAGGTGCCCTCTGGGTGCATGTATCAGCCGTGGCCCATGCAGGTAAGAGGGGCGGGGCCAGATGGGTGGATTTCGACAGACACAACGAAGGGAAAATCAATTATTTATTTAATTTTCCCTCATGGTCGTCTGTTGAATCCACCCCCCCTAATCTGGCCCCACCGCTCTTGCCTGCACGGGCCGCAGCTGGCATGTATTAATAATTCTATCACTGGAATCAGTGAGGGCTTATCAATATGAGTTGCTTGATACAAAGCATCCCTAGTTTTAATTTAGCCATCATGTAGCTGGGGAGCACCAGTTTCCAGCGCATGTACACTTGCAATATCTGAGATTCGACTTAGACATCAAAGGGGCATATCTGCTCATGCAGATATGTCCACACATGTAGTATAGTGCACCCTGCTTTAGGGCCAGAAGGACGGGTTAAGGGGTGGCTTACCTACACTACATGCAGTGTCTGCAGTTATGGCACACAGGGGATGTGCCATGTTGTGTCTTCACTTTTCTCTGCATCATGGCATGCACTCTGCCATGGCAGCTTGCATGTGGGTGCTGAAGTGTCCCTTAGGGTGGAACAATACATGCTGCAGCCCTCAGAGACACTCTTTAGCCTCCTTGGCTTAGGTACCGGGGTAAACACAAGGAGATGATGGATGAAGCACTGACCCTTCTCAGACACTCACCCTCAGTCACAGATCTGGGTTGAATCCATCATAGTTCTTTAGATCACTTCGTCACCCCAGTTCAGACCCGGGTATATGAAAATTAGTCTTGACCCTGGTCCTTATGGGAACAGTCCAGCCTTAATTGCCAAGCCAGGTCTTCCCTATACTGTAAACAAGCATCCTGGGACCGGTTTGGGGTAACACCCCTCATCAGCCAGGCTAGCTTGAATCCATTGGCAAAGTGGGCAGGGGACTCACGGCCAGGCATACCCTGCCAACTTAGGGCAAACAAAGCAAACACAAGGAGATGATGGATGAAGCACTGAAACTTTTAGGACACTCACCCCTAGTCACAGATCTGGGTTGAATCCATCATCGTTCTTTAGATCACTTCGCCACCCCAGTTCAGGGGCACCATTTTCTAGGGTCTTACAAGGGGTGCTAAAGGTATTGCTGATTGGGGAAAACATTTACAGTTTTAGGGAAAGAGATCTGGCACTGGGGATCTGGATATCAGGAACCCAGTGCACTTCTGTCAAAATTATCAGTTATCAGGCAAAAAGTGGGGTTGACCGTGTCGAAAAAAGGGCACTTTCTTGCAGCCGTGTATTGCATAAAATGCCCCTGTGTCTTCTATGTGGGTAAAACAGAGAGAAAAATGAAAATCACAATTACAGAACATGAAAGTGCAATCAGGAATCAAAACCTGAACTCTAGTTTAGTGACACACTGGACTGATCAAAAGGACAACATCTCTCAACTGGCATCTGGTATGGACAACCACAAAAGACATGTACCAAGAGGAACTTTCTGGATTAAAAAATGAGACACTTTACAACCTAGAGGCATGAGTGAATGGCTCATTTTCTATAACAGCAAGATTGTGTTACCTGGTTAATCTTCCATTCATTACAACGTATGATCTATCATTACCATTTTTGGCTCATTATTTTATGATTGTGATTATTCATTGCTGAATGCAAGTGCTTGGTTTGCACAAGTTTGACTATTGCTTGATTTATTTTTTAATAGCATTTAGATATCAGGCAGTTTCCAGTATTTGGCACTTGCGATATTACCCTTTATTGTCGCATCCTATTAAGTCACATGCTTATTATTTTTCTTATATATTTCTCACAGAACGTGTCAACTTGTGCCGTTCTTGTGTTGTGTTCAACTACCATAGATCTGGATGGTAAATAGCGTGAAGATTTTCTTTATTTCTTTGTTTATTGGTGGACACCATTACATCTGGGTTCAAACTAGGCCTGGGCTTAAATTCCGTTCCGCTCGCTGAAATTGCAATAATTTTACATTTTCGCGTTCCGCGGAGAGCGCGAAAATGTCAAAATTTCCGCAATCCGCATTTTACCGGAATTTTTTTGCTTGCTCGCGCTGTAAATTAATACATTCTCGCGTGCGCGCGATCGCCTTACCTGAATCCCCGCGTTCGCCGACAAGTTTTCCCGATCCGGTCACGTTCTCCACGAGATGTTGGATTGTTGATAGCCATTTGCGCTGTCTCGCGACAGTTCGCGCCCGCAGTAACGTCATTCGTCGCGCGATCACGTCTTTCTTCTCGCGATCATGCACGGCGAGACAAGTGAAAACAAGATGGCCGCGCCCGCGAGCAACCGCATGGGTAAGGTGGCGAGCCGCGACCACGCAGAAAATACCGCGAACGGACGGGGAAAAAAATTCTGCATCTTCGCAATATTTCCGCGTGTTTGCGGAGATTTTTAACATTTTCGCGATCATTTGCGAAAGTGAATTTCGCAAATTCCGCCCATCCCTAGTTCAAACACACACTGTTCACCGTGGAACATACTTCGGGCTGCTTGCTGCTTTAAATCCACTGCGTCGCATGTAAAGCACCCTCATCTCTTTCACACAGGATCAGGTTGTTTGGGAGGCTGCATGATTGTTTCTTTACATTCAAGGTAATTTGGTTCATATCTTGACACAGTATGGTGAAATGTCTACGCTTGTTTATGGGTTAGACGGTTAAAGGTTAACACGACTATTTAGGTTTTGTTAGTGTATAGTGGGGAAGGACTGGTAAATACACTGACGGTTATAGGAGGGAATGTGTGTATGACGAGATCATGCACGGTGGTGATTGGTATTAAGTTAGGCATTTTGGTTGCATAAGTATTTGACACAGTGACAGTTATTTGAGGAGTGTTTATTCATCACAAGGAGGATTACCGACTCAATTGCACTTTTTTGTTGGTTGTTTATTTTGTTGTTGAGAGCACACTAATCTGAGTATTACACACACGGTTGGTGAAAGACTTGGGGTTCCCGCTATCCATTTTTACTGTTAAGTAAATTTTATTTTGATTGCAGTTATCCCTGGCGAAGGGTCTGTTCTACATTAAATACGTTGGGTTCCGTGATGTGAGATGTCTTTTGAAGAACATTTTAAGATTCACAATTGAATGTATGTTTGAACATCAATGCTAAGTATCATGGAGATTCACACATGTCTTTCAATGGATTAACAATAAAACATTTAAAGGCTCAATTGAAGGATTCCATACTACTTTTTTGGTGTAAAGCAATTTATAATTAAATATTTAAAATGCTCATGTGTCTTGTTTAGTAATGGACCTTGGGACTGGAAAGTCTGTTGGCTTCCAGCAGTTTCTGAAAATAAATATTTTGCCAGGCCCAAACCTTCCCTTTTTATACAAATAAGTCACTCCTAAGGTAGGCCCTTGGCAACCCAGAGGACAGGGTGCAATGTATTTAAAAGGCAGGACATTTACTTTTAGGTTTTACATGTCCTGGGAGTGAAAAACACCCAAACCCCGTTTTTCTTTACTGCATGACATGCAGGATAACATTGGTATTACCTTAATACATTTCATATGTGTAATTTCCAATTAAGAATAGCTAAGACCCCACACGTCTGGTGTTCCTGGAATCCTACTTTAAAATCCTAAGTTATGATGAAGTCAGCTTTTAAATTACAATTCTGGAAATGCCACTTTTACAAAGAGGCAATGTTCTTACTTTAGTTATTTGGTGCTTGTTGCCTGTCTCTGATCATTCTGGGGTGGGCGACAGGTGGACGCTGTGTATTCCCCCTAACCAGTCACACATAAAGGGAGCTTAGGTGTGACTTGATGGGCCATCCTGGGAGGATGGGAGAGAGAAGCTGGACCCAGCTTTACTTACACCTGAATCAGCGGTGTCATGCCTCGACACAAACAGCTGTATACCCCCCTTTAGTGGGTCTTGAGTCAGGATAGGAGGGGACGACCTCTGTGCACTTCAAAGACCTGTCTCTGAAGTCTCCCCCACATCAAAGGCACCACTGCGAATAAGTGCTGGACATCTGACACAATTGCTTCAGTACACTTCTGGACTTGTGGCTACTCTGCCAGGAAGAAGAACTGCTGTGCTGCTAAAGGTCTGCCACACTGTTGGTCTGCTGTTTGTTGGACTCCTGCCTTTCTGTGCTGCACTGCTGCCTGCTGTTCCCCTGCCTGAGTGAGAAGGACTGGATCTGCATCACTTGAACCCAGAGTTACTCCATGGGCTAGTTGGCAGGCCGCCTTATCTGATGTCTCAGGGACTTAAAAGACTTCCAACCACCCTGCTTCTTTACCTGGTCTTTGCCATCTGTAAGTCTGAACTGCCAAGTGGTGCCACCCCAGTCGTGGATCCTTGGAAGTGAGCCTAAGGGGCTTTCTCCAGCAAAACCGACGCATCCTCTTTTCAACCAGTGCATCGCTGCTGTTGCATAGATCAGAACCAGCACAGAGCTCCTATTGTGTGGATCAGAAACAGTGCATTGCTCCTGTTGCATGGAACAAGAACCTGTGCATACCTTCTGCTGCATGGGTCAGCACCGACGCATCGCCTTCGGTACCACCACTGCTTGATGCTCTTCCCGTCTCAAGGTCTTTGCATCCTCGGCAACGGCATCCTTAAAGACAACGACGAATCTTGGTGTTGCAGCTCCTCGCTTATCGGAGCCGGCACATCGCCGCTGCTGCATGGATCAGGACCAGCGCATTGCCACCACTGCGTGGATCGACACGATGTATCGCTTTGGACGCTCCCCAAATCTTCAACGTCGACACAGCCAGGAATAAGGTACTTTTATTCAGCTGGCCTCACTGGGCCTCACTGGGTTACTGTATCTGGCCCATGCTACGTTGCGGTCAGCTTCATCTTTTGACTTTGTCCTGGTCCGGCTCGACCAGTATCCCAAGCGAGCGCTCATTTCCTTCTAAGCGCTATTTTACAGTTCATATCTCAAGTTCTGATTATTCGATTTTGGATGTTTTAGTCTTGTTTCACTTATTGAATCAACATCTATTTTTCTAACCTAGTGTGGAATCTTTTTGTGTGGTGTTTTCACTGTTTTACCATTTGAAGTATTGCACGAATACTTTACACAATCAATCAATCAATCAATCAAGAAATTTGTAAAGCGCACTACTTACCCGTGAGGGTCTCAAGGCGCTGGGGGTGGGGGCTGCTACTGCTCGAAGAGCCAGGTCTTGAGGAGTCTTCTGAAGGTGAGCAGGTCCTGGGTCTGCCGTAGGTGGGTTGGGAGGATGTTCCAGGTCTTGGCGCGAGGTAGGAGAAAGATCTGCCGCCGGTGGTCTTTCGTTGGATGCGGGGGATAGCAGCGAGGGTGAGGTTTGCTGAGCGGAGCTGGCGGGTGGGGGTGTAGAAGTGGAGTCTTTCATTCAGGTAGGCTGGTCCGGCGTTGTGGAGTGCTTTGTGTGCGTGGGTAAGGAGTTTGAAGGTGATCCTCTTGTTAATGAGGAGCCAGTGCAGGTCTTTCAGGTGGGGGCGATGTGGCTGCAGCGGGGTAGGTCGAGGATCAGTCGTGCGGAGGCGTTTTGGATGCGCTGAAGTCGATGCAGGTGCTTGGCTGGGATTCCTGCGTAGAGTGCATTGCCGTAGTCCAGCCTGCTGCTAACGAGGGCCTGTGTAACAGTTCTCCTTGTTTCTGATGAGATCCACTTGTAGATCCTGCGTAGCATGCGGAGGGTGTTGTAGCAGGAGGCGGAGACGGCGTTGATCTTCTTCGACATGGAGAGGGAGGAGTCGAGGACGAATCCGAGATTGCGTGCGTGGTCGGTGGGGGTAGGTGCCGGTCCCAGCGTTGTCGGCCACCATGAGTCATCCCAGGCCGAGGGGGTGGGTCTGAGGATGAGGACCTCCGTCTTGTCCGAATTCAGTTTCAGACGGCTGCTCTGCATCTAGTCGGCGACGGCCTTCATTCCCTCGTGGAGGTTCATTTTGGCGGTGTGTGGGTCCTTGGTGAGGGAGAGGATGAGCTGGGTGTCGTCGGCGTAGGAGATGATGTTGAGGTTGTGCAGACGGGCCACTTGTGTCTCCAAGTTAAGCATGACTGCTCTGTGGCAAGCTACCAGAGGGTGAGCACTGGTTAATTTACGGTTTGCCTGCTTGTTACCCTGACTAGGACTGTGGTTGCTGCCTGACTTCGGCTCATACCCTTCTCATGGATTAGTATATATTTTGTCTCCCATGTATATGACATCTGTATTTTATGTTGAAGATTCAGAATCAGAGACCTCAGTAACTAAGTATTATGTTAATGAACTATTAACTTTATAGCAATAAACTTTCTCAACGGAATCCTGTGAAATCGGGTTCTGACCCCATCGCAGGGGTATTCGATGTGAAAACAGCGAAGCCTTCTTCCGCTACAATTAATTAGCTGGAAAGGAGAAATTATGAGAATTGAAGGAAAAATTAGGATGCACCTATGGTACTTAAGTTTAGGTATTAAAGGGTTCTCGATATAATCAAAAGTTTGTCTTAGCAGGTAGACCCGCTTGAATGTCTCCATGCTCATGATGGACCAAAGTCCCGGTGGATAGTGTAGACCTGGCATGATACCTGCCCAAATCGTGCTGTGAGGTGGTGGCTCCAAAGAGAGAGAGAGAGACAGAGAAAAAGAGAGAGAGAAAGAGAGAGAGAGAGGTAGGGAGAGAGAGAGAGAGAGAGGATTTTGCAAGAAGTAGTCCATGCTGGGAGCTCAAGCCACCTGAACCCCCACAAGGCTGATTTTCAGCAATCATTGATAAGAGAAGCAGTGAGTCACATTTGTATCGACATTGCTAGAACAAGACTTCCTCTATAATTTATTGGATTTTGGGGCATATCAGCAACAACTGGCGATAATTATCGCTAAGCGCACTTAGCGCTAGGATAATTATCGCCGGCTAGCGTGGATTTTTATCGTTGAGATAGCCTGCTATTAGCAACGCTTATCTCAAAAGCGATAAAAATCCTAGCGTTAACTGCCAAACGTGAGATTATCGCTAGAAACCCAGCGATAATCTCACGAAGTTTGGCGATAGCTTGCTGATAGGGCCTCACATACTTAGCCATGATATCCACATTACATAGGATATCATGGCTAAGTCAGTTTCAAAGCAGACTAAAGGAAAGTAGCGATAACAGAGGTTATCTCTACTTTTCTTGTTGCTATGCTGCTTTGCGTGAGGCTTGATAATAGGAGAAATGTCCCTTAGCGACATTTCTCCAGTTATCCTGGGGAGGAACGCCCATTTTGCATCTCATTAGAGGTGCAAAGATGGGCGTTAGGAATTCAGGCGCTAAGGCAAGGTTTCACGCGATAGCGTGACCTTGCTAATATAGCAAAAGCGGCGATAATTTTATATCGCCGCCTTGTAGATATGCCCCTTTGTTCTTCTTTCATAAGAGTCACTAGTCTTCCCTATATTTTCGATCCCTTTCAATGGCCGTCATTGTAATGGCATTTACTGCCTGTTCTCAAATGGGATTTTAAATTAGCTGAAGGGTGTGTCACCTTCAATCCCGGTGGCTTTCATTGCTTAATAAAACGAGTACAAACTGTGTGGAGAATCAATCGTACTCTTTTCCTTCGACCTGTGTCAGCTAAAACGACAACCGCTTGTTCATAATTCATATAGCAGATTATTAGCTCAAAGTTATCTGTTTTATTATTTACATTTTAGAAGCTGAAAGCAGACTTGAAAACGAGCAAACACGGGCAGATATTGTTGCCAGCTTTAGAGACCTAGGAGTTTTCTGACAGTGAGCGCGAGGCACTATCCTTGCACGTGCTACCGCAGCCTCGTGATTCTACTGGACAGATTTTCCAGCTGCTGAGTGCGTGCCTGTGTTCCCTCATCCGTGACGTCTGGGTGCGGGAACATTGGTGCTGTTCTAATCGGGCAGAGCAGCATCCTACCGGGAAAAACCACTTCACCCAAAGTGTAATCAGTCCCCAGGAATCTGGGCATTAGGATTCTTCACACCATGCAAAAAGGGACCGATAACAAACTTCATAATAATGCAAACATGGCAACCCCATTTTAATCTGTTTGATGGTGCTCATTACAGACGCCCGAGCAAATTATATCACTTTAATATTTTTGGAACCTTTATATTTCGAGATCAAAAATGTTTATTCGAAAACACGAACGTACAAACATTTCAAAAGTAGATTTTGGCAGCAAACCACGTGACAGATGTGTGCTGTTAAAGTAGCATATGTCTGAAGCCTAAAGCGAGATTCCAAGGTGACCTTCAGGAATGGAAAACGTCTCTCAGTTGCTTTTTACTGGGTTTTTATAAAGCTTTTAGCTTGTCTAAACCTTGCCTCCAAATGAAAGATACTTCATTGCATGATTTTTTACTAAGTCAACTAGTTTGGGATAATAGTAACCAACATTTTATTGGCTTGGTTTGTGTTCCCATGTTCTGTTTTTCCCAATAAATAAAAGATACACCATGTGTGTCAACCATTTAAAGCTTTGACAGCCTTGGTTCCACATGCCTGCAGTTGATGAAATGATACTGCTGGTAGCACTATATGCTCTCAGTGGTCAAATGGTGAAAGTACTAGCAGGTGCATTGTAAAGTTTTAGTGAATGCACATGAACCAGCCTATACTCTTATACAGCTGGACTGGAGAGATGATGGCATAAACCTGACCAATATTGTTTTATTTAACAACTAGTGAGCCTGTGAAACTAATGTTGGTGGTACAAAATAAACAGTTCATTCATCAAATACGAGAATAGCAGAGTCTCTATTTTCCCCAACTACACACTGCTTACCCAGCAACAATGCTCTGCTTTCCTCTCGGAGAAGCGACAGCTTCGAGACCTGAATATACAATATTCTTTGATGTTCCCGGCAAAACTACGGATTGTGAATGAACATCGATCTCATTTCTTCATGGATCCTGAATAAGCCTGGGACTGGGTTGAAACTTGCTTTGAGGGAAGCAGTCACTCCACGGCGGCTTCTAATCAAACACCACAATCTAGGTGTCAGAGGGGTAGGCGAGGCAGGAGGTGTGGTAGGCTTGAAGGGTCCCCCAGACTTCCTTCTCCAAATGAGTTACGGCAGAACCAAAAATCCACTATAGAGGCTGCGTACGCTTTGTGTTGGCCTTCACTTTCGCATCGTACAGACTCAAGTTCAAGAACAAGTGGCAAAGATGATGCAGCTTTGACGAACTTGGGTCGTGGGGGGCTTTGGGTCCGACCAGTCGTAACACCGCAGTCAGCGGATTTATTTTGACATTTTAAGTATTGTGCACCATGCTCAACCGCTCATATACATGTAGCATGATATAATTTGAGGGCCTGCTGACCATCACCCCTCCCATTTGACAGTTGTCACTACACAGTGCATTGTCACTTCCCCCTAATTCAAGAGTCAGTCTTTAGACCACATGTTTGGGCGTGGAGTCATTGGTTGCAGGCTCTGGCTTCAGTTTAAATGGCATTGGTAACACCCCGTTGTTAATCCCCACAAGTTACGAGAGATGCAGAACTTCCTTCTCAGGCAAGCAAAAAGGGTCTGGGGTGGGGAGCTGTATACCCCTCACGTAATTCACATGACAACATGGAACATCACTGTAATATCAGATATCTAACCCTAAATGTACAGGGGATACATTCAGCGCACCGTTGATACTCTGTCTATGCATAGAGCAAACAACAGCAGGCACATATCTGCTTACTGCAAGAGACTCATCTAATAGAAAGTGAATTTCAGCAGCTGAGCAAACGCTGGATGGGGCAAACTTATGGTACAAGAGATTCTTCTTATGCATGAGGAGCCTTGTTATGGATCGTTCCAGGGACACCTTTTCAGTCCCTTCGAACAACAGTTGATAAGGAAGGAAGATTTGTATTTCTGGAGGGCTTATTAGATGGTGAACGCGTCCTCTTGGGATGTACTTATGTCCCAAACATGAAGCAGGTGGTCTTTTGGACTACCCTATCCAAGATACTTGTCCAATGGGTGGGCATTCCATGGTTGCTAGGAGGGGACTATAAAAGCGTTCTCGATTTTTCTCTTGATAGATCGCACCCATTGCTTTCCGGTGTTAGAATTAGCTGCAATTTAGTCAGTGGACCCAGCAATGGTCCCTCCTTGATGCTAGGAGAACTCATAATCCACATCTGCATCTATCTCTGACTTCTCCGCCCCCATGATATGTATGTTCGACTAGATTGTTTTATTTGCTTCTCAAAGTTTATCCCTCAATTGATGCACTGTGACTACCAGAAGTGGATAGTGTCTGATCACGCTGCCCACATCGTAGATATTAGATGGGGTATGCCGCATTCTCCGTTCCCTACGTAGCGACTTTCAAAGGACACATTAACTGATGTGGCATTTTTTGTAGGCAGCGCACACATATTACCAGTAACTTTGTGGATAATTATGCCACTGCTACAAGTTGCGCTATAGAATGGGATTCTTTTAAGGTGGTAAGCAGGGGCTTTTGTATGCAAAACATATCTGGGGTTCATAGAGAGCTTGCTGGTGACTTGAGGTAGTTATAGGGGAAATAATAATCCTGGACAAGCATCACCCTCGAGATGCGATAACCCGTTGCACCCTAAGTGACGCAAAAGCTCGTTATGCCTCACTGCTAGAACTCCTATGTTACCATTGTGCGGAATATACAGCTCAAATTCATGCAATAGGTGAAAGGCCCAAGTGCCTGCTTGCATGGTTGGTTTGTCAAGAGGCACAATCTCCGCCAATCATGTAGATTGCACAGGATGGTGGGCTAGTCCTCCAAACCCAAATTGACATATCACAAGCGTTTAGCTCCTATTACACTGCACTATATCAGTCATTGCCTTCACCTCCTCGGGAGATTATTCAGCAATTTCTTGATCCCTTGGCCTTCCAAGCCACATGTGAGGAACTTGATGGCTTGATCACTATAGGGGAAGTTAAGAATGCTATACATAATCTGGCCCGTAATAAGACTCATGCTTTAGACTGCCTACCATTAAATACCATGAATGTTTCTCTATGTTTCTCGCCCCAAAATTGGTTGAAATTTACAATGAGGCCCTTACCACATGTTTGCTCTCAGCTTCTCTCCATGAGTCTCTTCTCGTTCCCTTGCTCAAGTCTGGCAGAGACTCCACTCTACTCTCCTCATATAGGGCTATTGCTATATTAGGGGCAGATTATGAAATACTTGGTAAGGTGTTAGAGGAGCGGTATGTGCAGTTATTACCTACGCTGATATATCCGGATCACAAGGGATTCATCCCAGGGCGCAACACATCTATTAACATCAGGCATTTTTTCATGTTATGGATCAGCCATCTCTTTGCTACCCTCTAGCAGCTTGTCTTATACTAGACATTGAAAAGGCCTTTGATTACTTATCTTGGGACTACTTATTTGATGCACTGAGAGCCATGGAATTGGACCAGCGTCTCTTAGCTTATAAAAGGTTACTATACACAAACTCTTCTTCTCGAGTGCATAGGAAGATTGATTTCAAAGCCTTTTACCATAGGCCATGGAATGCAACAGGGGTGCCCTCTGTCACCATTACGATTTCACTTGCCATGGAGCCCCTAGCACAGCGATTTCGCTTGGGGTGGGGGGCAACACTGGGGTATTCCACTGGATCTAGAAATGCATGTTGTGTCCCTGTACTTGGACAATGTACTGCTATATCTTTGGGTTGCATCAACTGACATAGCCCCCATTTCGGCAGTCTTACACGATTTGTAATAGGTGGCGAGGCTGTGGTTGAACTGGGGGAAATCATGCGCTTTCCTGCTTAACCGTGATGCTCCGACTCGGGTAATTCAACTAGTTAGTGAGCCATTGAAATGGGAGACAGACGCAGTCCAGGATCTTGAGATTTACCTTTATCACTCTCAACAAAATCTATTTGTTGGAAGGTTACAGGGGGCGTTTACAGTAATCAAATCTCAAATGTGGTTTTGCCAATGATTTGCATTGGCTCTGGCGGGTAGAATCGCCCTTTCAAAAAATGATAGTCCTTCCCTGTCTACTATATTACTTGTTAGATTCTCGGTATTTCCTAAGCAATGATTCTTTCTTCATTTAGACCGGGCATTGGGAGATTTACTCTGGGACAACGGGTGAGGTAGGGTGGCTCTAAATAAGCTTCAGTTACCAGTGGGGTTGGAGGGCGGGAGTGCCATCCTCCAAGGCTTATTATCTGGCAGCGCAGCTGTAATAGGTGGCCAGAGAGCTATCTGGTAATAATCTTTTTGAAATCAGTACTGGGGATGGCCCCCAGTCCCTGCATGTGATACAATAAATTCTACATCTTGCAATTAAGCTGAACCGTTCATGGAATCTGCATGTGTGGATAGCTCGGATGTCCTTGCCACGAGTCTTTCAGCTTACAAAGTCCACAATCCCTTACTCTCCAGCCACACTGATACAGGGTCTACCAGGACCCCTGGTGCACTTTACTGATGATCAACTAGCAACCTTTTATGAGAATTCCAGTGATGTAGTGGAGGATTTGTTTCAGAATGACCACTTGCTTACATTTGATCAGATATGCCAGGATTATAGTATTCCCCCGACTCAATTTCTACTACATGAACAGTTATTAGGAGCCCTCAGGCCATTGTGGGGTGTGCAGTGTTGCATGCGCTACACACCTTGAGAATAGGTCGATACCTAATCAATTGATTTTACAGAGCCATTAGGGATCACACTGGGCTCTCTCTAAGCCAACTACATAAGGAATGGGAGGAGGATTTAGCGTGCTCCCTTGTATGACACTGAATGGACGCTAATACTTGAATATCCTCATGCTATCTCTAGAAATGTGCGATTCAAGAATATTCAATACATGATAGGACTTACCTTACACCTTCTCGATTAAACCGTATGTTCTCATCTGCTGATCTGCTGATCGTGGCTGTCCTAGATGCCAAGCACTGCCACATGCTTTGGGCATGCCCGGATATTGTGAGTTTCTGGCGTTCAGTAAATGCCATATTAGCTACCATTACAGAGTTAATAACGATCAACTCATGGGAAGCCACAGCGCTGGGTATTTTTCCAAGGAGGAAAAGCTTTAAGGGGCTGATGCGCTTTGCTAATCTAGCCCTTCTTTTAGCCAAGCCCATACTAACCATGCATTGGCATGCACAAAAGCCCCAGTCCTTTCTTCAGTGGTGTCAAGCTTTGCTACGTTAGAGTGAAGCAAAACGTTCTGTGCTGCACTGGGAGGAAGACTAAAGAATGAGAAAACGCCCCATAGAAGCAGTCTGGGACACAATGCTAATACAACTCAAAGAGCATAAAGCAGAGTATCCCTCTATCATCTTACATCAATATACTCTTCTTATGTACTCTTCTGATGGGGAATAACAGGGCATACATTAGATATGGCCCCACACTACTTAGTCAAGGCCACCTAATTAATATTTTGTGGTGGATCTGGCCTCACACTACTCACTCATAGCCACCTAACCAGTATTGCGGAGGATCTGGGCTCCCACTACTTACTCACGGCCCCCAAACCAGTATCTCCTCTATCCCCTCATTTGCCTAATCATGCTTTCCGATTGTATATTCCTCTTTGTTCTACCCTATCCAAGTTCGACTTCCCAAACTTAAATTTCTTCTTATCTTTATAAATTTTCTCTTGGTAAAAAATGAAACAGTTAGGGATGGGAGAGAGAGTATGCCACTAGTTCAGAGGTAATGATTAAGTGAGGGGTGATGACGGAGTGAGGTGATAAATTGCACATGCTAGAACCAAACTAGTGCTACCCTGCTGACACCAGGGCAGTGGACGTGTATGGGTGAAATCATGCTGACATAGGAGGTGGAATATAGTATCTCATACCTAGTGGTAAGTTCTGTTGTGCATAACGTGAAGGCTTTATGCCCAAGGTGTGGATGCATGCCATATGGGTAGAAGTAGCCCTGACTAGGTGATCCTTTATGTGCTTGTTTTTCTTGAAAGCAAATAGGGGCTGTTCTCTATTCCATTATGCTGGAGGCAAATGGATTGACTATAGACTCCCTTCATTATACATCTTCTCAAAATCTGTCTTTCGCATAATTTCTTCGCATTTGATGGCAATTTTTACCAACAAATCAAAGGGATGTCCATGGGTGCAGTTTTTGCGCCAAACTTTGCCATCCTGTACATTGACTGGCTTGAAACCAACAAAATTCTATCTATAGTCAATCCATTTGCATCCAGCATAATGGAATGGAGAAGATATATAGATGATATCTTTCTGATTTGGGAGGGACCCGAAACAACTCTGCTCCAGTTTCTCAACTGGCTTAACGCTCATTGCAATGGCCTCAAATTCATACTGACTAACAGTAAAAATCAAGATTGCCTTCTTTGACCCACTGATTATATCCGAAGGTGAAAGACTCAACACTACACTCTTCTGGAAGCTGACTGAGAAAAACACTTTACTAGCTTACAATAGCCATCACCCACGTGCCTTACGAGACTCTTTACCCTTCTCTCAATTCTCCCGCATAAGACGGAATTGCTCTCTTAAAAGTGACTATTTTAAGGAAGCTAAGACCCTCTCGAAAAAACTGACCAATAGAGGGTTACCCTGCAAACTTGTTAAGAACTCACTCAAATGTGCCTGGTACTGCCCACGTGAGACACTCCTGACCCCCAAACCCAAAAGCAATGACGACCGGATGGTATGTGTGACAACATTCTCTCCCATTTCTAATTTGGTGAAAACATGTTTCTTAAAACATTGGTCTATACTCAACGCCGGTAAACTGACATTAGAATTCCCATATTTGCCTTCAAGAAAAACAAGAACATAAAGGATCACCTAGTCAGGGCAGCCCTAAGAAAACCTCACAAACACTCACAGAAATATGGGGCCTGCCAACCACACTAGGCCACTACCGGTGCGAAGGTTGTAGTGTCTGCAACCTAACTATTGAAAGCAAGAAATGTGTTTATGGCAACATTGATGTAACCCTAACTAACTTTTCCAATTGTAATAGCCATAATGTTGTGTATGCAATTACATGCCCATGCAACCTAATCTATATTGGGCAAACCACACAGAAAATTAGGATCCAAGTTCACCAGCAGCAGAGCAGACTGTGATGCCAAATACCAAATGCACCTCTGGTGGAACACTTCACAAGCCTAGGAAATATGGAGGATGATTTGAAATGGCAAGTAATTAATGTGATCCACCCACCCGAAACTCCGACATCAGTGGAATCATGAACAAGGAGGAACTCAAATGGATTTTACATACCAACAGTCTCCATACTGGACTGAACCGTTTGGAGGACTGGACTAACTTGATTTGAATATTTTTAACTCCTTCCCCTCTAATAACAAGTAAAAAATACTTTGCGTTGAGCATGTTCCCGTGTTTATTTCCAGTCTAGCACATAACTGAAACCAGTAACCTTGTTGTACCTCCTGTCTTTGGTCACCTACCTACAACTTACTGTTGACAGATCACATTCTTCTTCATTTTTCTATATCATATAACTGTGCTACAATTTGCTGCTTTAATGTCATCTTAAATATGGAATTATAATATTTCTGATTCGGCTCTTGCTCATGCACTATGTCAATCCCTTAATATAACTGTGTCACAAATTGAGGCTCCAATGTTATCTCGGTTTTAATATACATACCTGATGGCATGGCTAACTCATGTTTCCATACCTTGTGCTAACTTAATTGCATTATCATCCATCAATATATAATAATGTCATACTTGGTTGTTTATTTGGTCATCTCACCTAAGGATCCAATATGTCCTGCCGGTTAACAGCGTTATTTTATGACTCCAATATAGCCTTCTGTTCCCACTTTTGTATCCCCTCTCTATGGCCAACTAGTAACGTGCATTATAACACAGCATGGCGCTTATCGCTTCCTGCTACATTGGAACCTTGACAGTCTAGTCCTCGATTGGTGCACGCGTGCGCACCTGCGGCATTAATCCAGCATGGAGGTTATCGCTTCCTGCCACATTGGAACCTTGACATGCTAGTCCTTGATTGGTGCATGCATGCGCACCTGCGGTATATATTTCCGCTATTCCCTGCATGCACCTGTTCCAGACGCACCTCCCATCTCGGAGAAGCCACACGTAGCACAACCAGGTAAGCAGACGCGCTGGACTGCGTACGCATGTTCCCACTGGATCGACGCCCTCGCGCCTGACCATTCCCTTCCCTTTCCCCGCAGACCTTCATCTTGCTCCATCGGGAGCGCTACCATAGATAGTCAAGGGAACAGGCATCGACCCCCTTTAGACGTACCTTCAAGCAG
The DNA here is from genome assembly GCF_964204655.1 of Triturus cristatus. Taxonomy (NCBI): domain Eukaryota; kingdom Metazoa; phylum Chordata; class Amphibia; order Caudata; family Salamandridae; genus Triturus; species Triturus cristatus. Next base: position 1,126,360,731 of record NC_140582.1, read on the forward strand.
CTGTGCTTTACTACTTGGTAAGCAGACGGCCTGGTTTTCGTGATTTGCGTTCGCACTGGACCAACGCCCTTGCATCTGACCATTTCCTTCCTCTCCCCACAGATATCCATCTCACCGTATTTGGAGCGCCATCAAGGGATTAGGCCTTAACCCCCCCAGACTCCTTGGAAGCTAAGCATCGGCTGGAGCCCCTTTCCATAAAATGGGCAGGTCTAACCCATGCCCGGACCTTATTGCCTATCACTTTCTTGCAGCTCTGCTCATTACCGTCGGGTCCCCGTGTAGACCCGGTTCCACGGGCGGGACTCCGTTCCCCCACTCTTACTGCCAATGAGGTCCCCAGCTTGGACCCACAATAAGTGCTACTTCTACCCATATTTCATGCATCCACACCGGATTAAGGCCGTCACGTTATGCACAACAGAACTTACCCCTAGGTACGAGATACTATATTCCACCTCCTATGGCCAGCATGTTTTCACCCACACATGTCTACTGCCCTGGTGTCAGCAGGGTAGCACTAGTTTGGTTCTAGCATGTGCAATGTATCACCTCACTCCATCATCCCCCCTCACTTAATCATTAACTCTGAACTAGTGGTATACTCTCTCGCCCATCCCTAACTGTTTCCTTTTTTCCTCCTTACCCCCTCCTCTCCCCATCCCTTTACCCTCCTTCCACCCTTCGCTCTCTTCCTTCCCTGCCTTATTTAGGCATCTTCTCAGGCATTCAGATTCACTTGTCCTGATGATGATCCCATAACCGCTGTTGGGGATTGAAACGTCGTCAATCAATACATCTTAACTCAATTTTATACCTATGATCGCTGTGGAGTACTAGATGTTTTTTCTATTGTGACTTTAATCCCGTTATCACTAAAAAGTCACTTTACAGCTACATGTCTGAGGTCAGGAAATCTTTTGATTTCCAGAACCTTGTCACTTTCTGCTCACTTATGTGTTTTTTTGTGCTGTCTAATGTTTATTGAATATGTAAATTAATATAATACGTCCCATTTGGACAATAAGACACCCAACGCTGATTGCAGTTTTGTGGTTATGATGATATATTTTCCTTGAAAGGGACTATTGTCTCTAATAGTATACTTCTGCCCTTATTCCCTTCCGACTTACAGGGTTCCCTTGTTCTTTTTTCACAGACTATTCATGGAACCAGCATCAAGATCCACCAACATGCCAATGATATGCAACACTACCTGAAATTCTCTCCTGCTTCAGACATCCAGTGCCTCAAACACTGCTTGCACATCATCCAGAGTTTGATATGTGGCACTTACCTGAAGCTCCATGGAACCAAGGCAGAAATCATGTTATTCGCCAAGAACAATAAACAAGAAAATCCACAAACCTGGCTAAATGACATGAATCCTGACAGCTTTGAAACCCAAATTTCACCCAATGCCAAGTCACTTGGATTCATCCTGGACACCAACTTCACCTTCAATGAACAAATTGGCAAAAAACACAGCTCTCTCTTCTAAATAAAGTCAAAATGTTTCTTCCAAAAAGTGGCTTTGGAACTGCTGTTCAAACACGTGTACATGTGGAAGGTGGTACTGTCCGTACCATCTTCAAAAACACCGGTATCATTTACAATGCCATCACGACTAACACCCCTGCTTATCCTACACACAAGCTTGCAATCTCTGGTGGTTTTTGGCAGACCCACAGCCAGGACACCACCAGACTCCAGACTAAGAAATGTGAAAAGTAAACACAAGACTGCAGGCCTTCTGCATATATGCCCCTAGGATCTGGAACAACAACCCTGCATTCATTAGGACCAACCCAACGCTGCTCCAACTTAGGAATGAGTTGAAGGCTCACCTGTTTAAAGAACACTACATCACAATGCATTAAGCGTCCACAACCCAGCTTCCTCTCCTGTTACTCGCTAACTGTATGCTTCAATTTGATTATGCACAGCGCTCCTCAGCCTTCTCGCTAGGCTTGTGCCATTGAAATACCACATACATACAAACTTACATTCCTTTGTTGTGCCTGTTATGTTTTAATTGTTTTATTATGTTACTTTGTACATGTTATTGTTATGTTCTGTTGTTTTACCTAACATATGTCGCCCAATGTTGCTACTTTTCGATCCAAAAGAAGCACATACTTTTGAGGTTCTTGTGACAACCAACCATCGACCACTGTCTAAGGTGGTAAAATAGCGCTGCTCTACTTCTTCAAATAATTAAAGAAGCAGTTAGTGAAAAATCGTGGCTGACATGAGATAGGACCCATTAACTTTAGATGCAGAATCTGATGAGCGGTACCTAGCTGAAGCCTCTTGCCAGCTCATCATTTTCTTGAAATTCAGGAGTAGCTTTCTGCTCTCCTTATTTGGATTCTTCTCCAAATGCAGCCCTCACACCAGAAAGACAAGGATTTTCTGTTTCCATCCATCAGGCACTTGGGGCCTTGATTAGAGATTGGCAGATGGGATGCTGACAAACACGGCAGATGTGCCGGCTGCCATGATACAAGTGCATTATAGCCTATGGCAGTTGTAATACAGCAGACAGGATATCCATCATGTTTAGACAGAAAATCTCAGCTTCCACACTCTAAATAGCTGTGAATGAGCATATATGAAGTATCTACTTAGTTTTCTGTAATAACCTATGAATTTGAGTACTGTCACAGTATAATTATTATGAAGCCAAGTGAGTATGCATGAATTATCTTTTTAGCTTGTTCAAACGTACGTATCCGGGTAATTTTTACAGAGTTTTTAGGATTGCTTGGAAAGATTCTGTTGTATAGTATTGCTTGATATGTTAACATTATCCAGTATGTGGTTCAGGGGCGGCCGGTCCATTGGGCAGAGGGGCCATGCCTCTCCACCTATTGCCCCGTATGAACAGTGTCTGTCAGGCTGAACAAAGGTCAGCCTGACAGCCACTGTTCACTTTCAGTTCAGGCAGCCAGGAGCCAGACATGCGCATTTAGCGCTGGCTCCTGGCTGCCTCAACTGAACTTTGCTGGGCTTAGAAAGTCACAGCTCCTGTGGGCATAACATTCTCAGCTCAGCAAATGTTCCCGAGGCCCTCCCATCAGTGACGAGGGGTAGTGTCACTGATTGCCTTGCACCTGGGCACTTCAGTTTTAAGCCCTGAAGCGCACAGGGTCAAGTGTCAATCAGTGACACTTCATCACAGAGTGGGGTGGGGTCAGTAGACTCACTGATCCCATCCCACTCTCTGATGACGTTGGGACTGCTGCCTTCCCTCATTGGCTGACCTTAGGTCCCAAGCCTTCTAGAACCACCGAGGCAGCGCAGAGCTGGCTGCAAGTAGGTGTGTGTTTTGTTTTCTTTTTAAATTTTTGTTTGGTGCGTGCGTGCGTACATGTATGTATGAATGTTAGGGAAAGAGTGTTGTGAATGAATGTGTTTGAGTGTGTATGCGGACGTGTGTGAATGCATGGTTGTGATTGTTATGTGTATGTGTGCGTGTGAGTGTGTCCCAACCGCCCCCCTCCCTCCAGAACTTAACAGCCGCCCCTGTTGTTTCTCATATTGTTAATGATTTTCGTTAATCAAACCATAAGTTAAATATATTTAATATTACTTTAAGTAATTCCCTAAGGTTGTAATAAGTCACACCTGCTCACTGAAACACATTTGTAAACGAGATCCAAAATGTTTACTCTTATTTTTATTTATTTTTTAAATAGAAAAAAAATCTTTGTGAGCAAATTATTCTGTTATCTGAACGGTGTTATAATTATTCCTACCATGACAAACTGTGTGTCCCTTGAGAATACAGTTAACTAAATTATTTGCTCAGAATCTTTCCTCTCAGATGAAAAGCTTCACATTCCCAAATGCATTGGGAACTCATTAACAAATTTCTAGAAAATAGAAGCGATGCACAAGAATGTTGGATTTCAAATAGGTAAATTAAATGATTTAACATGATAATACATAATAGTTTGGATTTTGGTAAGAAAATGCATATATGTGCGCATGCGTGGGTGTGCACAAAACGTGACTCAGGTGGTAAATCCGGTAATGAGCAACTAACAATCAATATATGCCCATTGGGAACACATAAGAAGGGTATGTGCAGAACCTCAAAAGGTATCAATAAAGAGCCGGCACCTCCACAGCATGTCTTAGTGATATTTAGTTCACCATCTCAGCACCAGAAAAGTCAACAAATTTCCGCTATAAAGCTTCGTTCACAAACAAGTCAATGTGTTGGGCAAGCCCCATTTTAAACCAATAATATATAGAATTATAGATGAGTAAAAGTGAATTACGGTGATATTTTTCACCAAGGGTTTCTAAGTGACATGAAACAGACAAGAGAGAAGCGCAAGTTGTCTATGATGTCAAGCAGAACCCTGGGGTTCCCTGTAATTAGTTTTTTACCATCAATAAGTTTCGGTTAGGCATGCCGTCAAGTCATCTGCTCCTGTTTTCAACTGCTACGCAGGGGCAGAGGAGTAATGAGAGAGCCATACATAACATGGCCTCTCCTTCATGTCTCAAGTTAAAACAAATATCCCTGACCTCCAGGGCCGGACTGGGAACCAAAACCGGCCCTGGCAAAGTGCTCGGCCGGCCCCCCCCCCGGGGCTTGGGGGTGCCGTCGAGCTCTTTGCCAGGGCCGGCGGCCCTGTAACAAAAACGGCCCCCAGGGGCCCAGAACCGGCCCCCACCCGTGCGGCGCACCGGGGGATTGCCCGGTGCCCGCTACGGCCAGTCCGGGCCTGCTGACCTCCTGTCACCCACCCCCACCACTCTCTGTGCCTTCTTTCCCCCTCCTTCAGAAGCTGTGCTCCCTGCATTGCAGCGCTGCACTGACAGGCTCACACCAGCCCAGTCAGGGCAGCCTGGAATTTCTTTGGGAGGTAGCAACCGAGCGTTATGAGATCTATAACTTACCCACTGCTACGTTACAGTATTGAATTATCAGATTTAAAGTCTGACATTCACGCTGATGGATCTCAGTTAGAGCCATACATAACAGAGAGAAAGCAAACTGACCATACTAATAAACATAAGGAAAGTATGCCTCTAGCAAGTCCAAGAAACAATGCTTGTAAATACCTTTGACTGAAAGTCTCCTGATTAGACAGACATGCAGCATTTGTGTAACTTCAATGTGCCCCAGTGTTGGACATGGCCCTTTTTGCAGGGTTGTCCCCAAACGTTTTGCCTTCTTCCTCCTATTTTTCTGACCCTCTTTTTCTTGGTTTTAGGACTCTGGGCACTGCACCACTGCTAATCAGTGCTAAAGTGTATGTGCTCTCCCCTCTAAAACATAGTATGATTGGGTTACATCTGTTTAACATACTTAATGTACTTGTATGTCCCTTGTACAGTGGTATCCCATATACCTAGGGCCCATAAATTAAATGCTACTTGTGGGCCTGCAGCACCGCTTGTGCCATCCAATGACGTAGCCTGTCAAACCTGTCTCATGCTTGCCACTGCACGGCCTGCGTGTGCTGTTCACTGCCACTGAGACCTGACATTTAAAACTATTTTCAAAGCCTTAAACTCCCCTTTTACTACATATATGCCACCCCTAAGGTAGGCTTTAGGAAGTCTTGTAGGCAGGGTGTTGTGTAAGTAAAGTATAGGGCATATGCCTTTATTGTGTGGCATGTAATGGTAGTGACAACCAGCCTATTTGGTTTCTCACAACTGTGATGCCTACTCCTCACATAGGCTTGCATTGGGAATTCAGGCGTTATATTTGCGTTCATCTGCATACTGATAGTTGTCCTGGAATGGGAGAGAAAGAGGCGGGCGCACTTACATTTCAATAGGTTGTGTCCTGCCCCCACACAAATGGCTGATTTAAGCCCATCTGATGTCTGGAGCCAGGGCTGGGTGGAAAGGGATTGTTGCGCACTTCTAAATGTTCCCCTTGAAGTTCCACCTTGAACAAAGACAAGTTTGAGTATAAGTACAGGTGCTCCAATCCCATATTTATAGACACTTCATGGGACTTCATGGAACTTGTAACCAGACGCTGCTGGCTCTACCTGCACATATTTGGACTTGAAGTTTCTCCTGAGGCGGAAGCCGGGAGACTTAGTTGCTATTTTTAAAATACTTCGCTCACTCTATTGTTTTATTTTGTGCATTTTCTCCTGAGGCGGAAGCCGGGAGACTTGACTCGAATTTTAAATACTTGTTTTTATACTGTTTAACTTGTGCACTGTGTTCTTACCTGCATTTCTGGCCGTCAGATCTTCGGCGCTGGACCGTGCTCTTCTCTCTCCCTGGTTGAGCACCGCTATCGGGATCCTCGCTGCCTCAGCCAGCGCGGTGACTTTGGCGGACATCTTGGGTGGGGCGCGAGTGCGGAGAGCGTTCTAGCGGTCTAGTTGACTGGCTCAGCAGGACTATAAGTCTGCATGCCACCGCGAGCGCGCTGACTTGAAGTTTCTCCTGAGGCGGAAGCCGGGAGACTTAGTTGCTATTTTTAAAATACTTCGCTCACTCTATTGTTTTATTTTGTGCATTTTCTCCTGAGGCGGAAGCCGGGAGACTTGACTCGAATTTTAAATACTTGTTTTTATACTGATTAACTTGTGCACTGTGTTCTTACCTGCATTTCTGGCCGTCAGATCTTCGGCGCTGGACCGTGCTCTTCTCTCTCCCTGGTTGAGCACCGCTATCGGGATCCTCGCTGCCTCAGCCAGCGCGGTGACTTTGGCGGACATCTTGGGTGGGGCGCGAGTGCGGAGAGCGTTCTAGCGGTCTAGTTGACTGGCTCAGCAGGAGTATAAGTCTGCATGCCACCGCGAGCGCGCTGACTTGAAGTTTCTCCTGAGGCGGAAGCCGGGAGACTTAGTTGCTATTTTTAAAATACTTCGCTCACTCTATTGTTTTATTTTGTGCATTTTCTCCTGAGGCGGAAGCCGGGAGACTTGACTCGAATTTTAAATACTTGTTTTTATACTGTTTAACTTGTGCACTGTGTTCTTACCTGCATTTCTGGCCGTCAGATCTTCGGCGCTGAACCGTGCTCTTCTCTCTCCCTGGTTGAGCACCGCTATCGGGATCCTCGCTGCCTCAGCCAGCGCGGTGACTTTGGCGGACATCTTGGGTGGGGTGCGAGTGCGGAGAGCGTTCTAGCGGTCTAGTTGACTGGCTCAGCAGGACTATAAGTCTGCATGCCACCGCGAGCGCGCAGCGGGCGAGCGCAGCGGGCGCGCCGACAGCGCGCCGAAGGCGCGCTAAAGGCAAGCCCGTCTGCGCCCGTCCGCGACCGTTCGGGACCAGGGGCCATGACCCCTGCCCCCCAGTCGTGCCAAATAAAGTCCTACAGCGCTGACGATCTACTAAAGCTGCGCGACCTTAGGAATACAGAATGCCTGCACGCTTTACACGTCTTAGATCTCCCCGCGATCTGTCCTCAATGTAATCATGTGTTCTACAGTTCTCTGTCTACCCCTTTTAAACAAGTCTTTAAGCTGCTGCTCTTTAACTGTAGATCTTTACCGAAGCACCAGCTCGAATTCAAGCTGCTGTTGGAGGAACACAAACCCGACGTATGCTTCTTGACAGAGACCTGGCTTACGCCACACTCCGACCCAGACACCGTTGCAGCCTTGCCTCTGGGCTTCCAGATTTTACGCAAGGATCGCTTGACTGGTAGAGGAGGCGGCCTGGCAATCGTTTATAAGGAAGAATATTCCTGTAGAAGTATGACCAGTGTTATTCCCGATTGCGAAAGCCTTGCCTTCGGTATCAACTTTTCCCCCAATACCTGCTCGGGCACCTTGGTCTACAGGCCCCCAGGCTCCTCGAGTCAGTTCCATACGGCCTTGCCTTCGCTCTTAGCTGAAGACGTCACCACATTTTCAAATTATACAATGTTGGGTGACCTTAACCTCCACTTCGATACTGTTCATGACCACATTGCCACTGAGCTGTTGAATGATCTAGCGGCTCTTCAACTGGAGCAGCTGGTTGATTCTGCCACTCATGCTAAGGGCCATTTACTGGATCCTGTGTTCAGCAACTGTCCCGACCTTAAGGCTGAACCCCCTATTGCTCTGCCATGGACAGATCACCTGCTTGTCCCCCTTTCGTGGTCTACCTATACCTCTCCCCGGGCTACTCACCAGGAAAAGAACTTCAGGAACTGGGGAAAACTCCCTACAATACCCTGGTCTAAGTGCCTCGCGAGTTCACGTCCTTGCCCCAATAGAGATCTCAATGTAGCCAATCGGGAATATGAAGAATGGATCTCGCGTTCTCTTGAGACCATCCTCCCCCTCCAAAAAATTACCACCAAACGCCTGCAAAAGTCCGCCCCCTGGTTCTCTGAGGAACTCAGGGAAAAAAAGAGGGACTGTAGGAAAATTGAGAGGCGATGGCGACTTGATTTTCTTTCATGTGAGAAAATACGGTACAGAAAGGCTATTAGAGCGTATAAAAATGAGGTTAAACTCGCTCAAGCTACCTATTTTTCCGCTCAAATCCTGCAAGCCAAATCCAAACCTAAGGAAATTTTTAAAGTAGTAAAAAGCCTTATCAAACCTCCCCCGCCGCCCATATTACTGGATAACACTCCACTACACTGTAACAAATTAGCAACGTTCTTCCATCAAAAAGTTCTTCAAATATATTCCTCCTTCTCTGCCGCTGACGCAGATCAGACTTCTCAAACTCAGCCCTGCCATGTGGAATCTCCCCCCCAACCCATGGCTAATTTGGAATGTTTCCCCATATTGGAACAGGACGCTGTTGAGTCACTAGCACGACAGGTGAAATCTGGATCTCCCTGCGACCCTGCCCCTCCTAAGGCCATGATGTCGGTTATTCAGACGGTCCTTCCCACCATCAAGGACCTTCTCAACGCCTCCCTTACGGCAGGCGTCGTCCCAGCACCTTGGAAGCAGGCCATGGTTCGTGCCTTGCTTGAAAAGCCCAATCTGGACCCCGACGACTTCAGTAATTATCGCCCCATCTCCCTGCTCCCATGGATAAGTAAAATCTTGGAGAAGCACATCAACATCCACCTTATGGCTTTCCTGGAGGCCAATCAGCTGCTAGACATCACCCAGACTGGCTTCCGACCAAAACATGGGACGGAGACTGCCTTATTGGCGGTAACCGAAGAAGCCAGGAGGATGATGGATCAGGGAGGATCAGTGGCAGTGATCCTCCTTGATCTAAGCGCAGCTTTTGACACAGTGAGTCATGACGTGCTTCTCCGTCGTCTCTCTGAAACAGGAATCTCGGGCAAGGCTCTAAGTTGGTTCACATCCTTTTTAAGCAACAGATCCTTTCGGGTCTTTGAGGGAGACACTGTCTCCACCAGTAAACCTCTCACCTGTGGGGTCCCGCAGGGCTCATCATTGAGCCCTGCACTGTTCAATATTTACATGCGTCCGCTGGCTGAGATCGTCCGCCCATTTGGCATCAAAATAGTTTCTTACGCGGACGATACTCAGCTAGTGGTATCCCTTGCACAGGAGAACAACGACCCCATGCAAAAAGGACTAAGGGACTGTCTGGAAGCTGTGAAAGTGTGGATGACAAGATCTTTCCTCAAACTCAATGGGAGCAAAACAGAGCTGATGTTTCTGGGACCTGCTGTCCCCACTTCCTTCGACCCTTTTTGGCCACCCTGCCTTGGCACCCCGCCTGTCCCTAAGGACAATATAAAAAGCCTGGGCATTTGGCTGGATAAGGCTCTAACACTCAACACCCAAGCCACGAAGTTGTCTGCAACCTGTTTCGGCCTGCTTAGGATGCTTAGGAAAGTGCTCCCATTACTACCCATGGAGGCCAGGCAAGTCACTATACAGGGCTTGATACAGTCTCGACTTGACTTCAATAATTCTCTATACCTAGGCGCCCCCGAATACACCCTCCGCAAGTTGCAGACAGTGCAAAATTGTGCTGCCCGCACACTACTCCAACTACCCCGGAAAATATCAGTAAAACCCGGACTGAGGAAACTGCTCTGGCTCCCGGTCCGTCAAAGAGTTTTTTTTAAAGCGCTGTGCATTGCTCATCAGGCCTTCTGGGATACTGGCCCGGCAATCTGCCGGAACCTCATGTCTCATTATCATCCCACAAAGCACCTCCGATCCAGTCAGGCCTACTTAGCAACTGTACCAAGAGTTAGAAGAATGCGGTCTGGTGGCAGGATGTTTTCATTCAATGCCGCCAAACTTTGGAACCTCCTGCCCCTTCAACTCAGATCCAACTCCAATCTCTCCTCATTCCGTAAACTCTTGAAAACCTTTCTTTTTACTTTCCAAAATTAGCTTCCCGAAGTGTTCCCGGCCAGCCCTCACTCCATTCTTCAAGTAGCGCTTGGACGCCTTCTGGCAGCAACTGCGCTTTATAAATCCACTTTTCATTTCATTTCATTTCATTTCATATTGCCAGCGGGACTGCTAGGCTGCTCAAAGCATTCATCTGGACTGCTTTCCAGCTTGTTGCCCTGTCTCCTACCCTTGTGCCCCACATCCGGTGTTCTCCAAGGACTTGTCGGCTTGCCCCCTGTTCAAAAGGTCTCAGGGACATCAAAGACCTCAAACTTTCCCCCTGTTGTTGCACTTTGCTGCTGGAGGAGTCCCGCAAGGAAAGCTTGTAAGGATCAGCCTCTACAGCCTGAACGCCAATTTAATTTCCCAAGGAAGATTTGTTCTTGCCCTTGTTACTGGGGTACTCAGCGCTCGGTTTGGGGCTCGAACTGCGCTGCATGTAGAAATCAAGGCAGCCTGGCCGGGCTGGTACAAATCGGCATCACCTGTCGCATCTGCGGTTGAAGCAGAGCCACTCAGCACAAACCTGCCTTGACACCTGGGTAATGAGGGGCGTGCCTGAAGACACAGGTTGTAAGCCATCTCCACCCTTCTGAGCAGCGTTGTGTGTATCGGGGCTGGGAGGGCTAGAAACGGAAGACGTGGTCCCCCTTCCCGAGGCCGGCTGCCACTCTGGCAGGTGCTTTCTCCCCCAGCACCATTAGGGGTGCCCTCACCTGGAGGCAATAAAGCCGTAAAGCACTCCTTCGCGAGTGCCACTAGGGAATCCGACATGGACTCCTGCATGCCCCCCCCCTCCCTTGAAGTTGTGTGGATACGGCTACATCGCACACTTGCAGGTAGCCGATTCCTAACAAGAAGTCTCTAAGGCCTCAGAAACAGCTACACCACACTTGTGCAGATAGCCAGTCCCTAAAGAGAGCTCACTCCCATGCAGCCTAAGGCCGGTACTTTGTGTTTGCCTGAGTCAGACCTGAGCGGTCCTAGAATCGCACTGTGCTCCATGCAGCGCCCAAATCTACACCATTGGTTGGCCGTCCTCCCCTCCGTACCAAGGGGAGTAGGAGGGCTACGGCAACACCATAATTTCCCTGAGGATTCCAGATGTTGATTCTGTCAGGGATCATTATTTTAGCTACCGTGAAGCCCCTAGTAAGCGTGCAAGTTCCGTGCCCGTGGGTATTCCATAGGGGCTTATGGTTTCACCAGGGCTTACAGAAGTACCTTTTACGATGTACAAGGAACAGAGGTGCGCCATGCCTAGATCCTCACTGCAAGTCACGTGACATTACTATAACTGTGTATGTGATGTTTTAAATGCTAACTATGTTGGAACTAATTATGCAGTTTATGATGTTTTCACTGTGATGTGCAGGACAACAAGACCTATTATTCGCGAGTAATTCTATTATTCATTAGACTTGCACTAAGAGATTACCGTAACAAGCCTAATATAAGGGTGGATGCTTCTGGCGGCTGTTAGGCGTTCTAGATACATTTAAAGCGATATTCAGTGAAAATGTAAATATATGAAAATTACTTGGCTGACTTATGTCGTATTTGTGCCTAGGTTTGGTCAGAACAATGCATACTACTTTTTACTTGTGATAACTGGAAAATATATGTGATATCGATATCATTTTGGTCTATGTTTTATGTACAATATACACAATATATTTTTATATAATCCAGTTTGGAGTCTTTTTTGAGGTGTAATCGTGTTACTGTTGTGAGTGTGTTGTGCAAACACTTTACACACTGCCTCTGATGATAAGCCAGCCTGCTCAGCGCCAAACTACCAGAGGGTGAACACAGGTTATGTTTAATGTGTAACCTACTTGCCCTGACTAGGGTGGTGGGTTCCGCCTGGCTTAGGTGCATACCCTAGCCAACCAGAAACGCCATTTCTAACACCCAGGAAAATCCAAATAATTTAAAAACTCATACTTAATACATCCATTATAGATTCAGCAAAACAATATTTCGAGCATCATTATTGATATAAATCCTGTAAGAGAATATGCACTAATGCCCAAGTGGGCCACTCATTGACTCTTACACAGAAACTATATTTCTTTGCATGAGCATTGTACTCTTGCAATGTGTCCCATTCAACACACATAATGTTACTCCCTACAGGCACATCACAAATTAATTCTTCTCTCTATTCCACTGTCCACAAACTGAAAAAACAGACATTATGTGCAACCTGAATGACGTGACCCAATCTAACTTTTGCACTATCACTGATGTACAAATCAGTTGCAGTGAAAACCCCCCAGATCCAGTGAGTCGCAAAACCTTTTGTCTCATTAACATGTATGAAAGAAGACTTCTTTTGCAAATCCCTTTGAATGGATGTGAATGCAGAGAGAGTGGTGTGTGAGGGACATCAGACACATCCATACAATCACATTCACTAAAAACTTTAGAAAAGCATGCAGAGGTGCCCTGGACCACTGTCTTTTACCCCCATTATCAATTTCACTTTGGCATTCCTTTGAAAGAGTTGGTATTTGACATCAGTCAATCATAACTGCAGGTACAAAGCATTGATAAATGTCACACTGAATCAGATTGTAGAGGGGTATAACCTTTACATGTCCACCTTCCTTTGAGATTCTTTATGGCTCATAAAGGGCACAGTGTGATTTGCAAAGACAATACCGACCAGAAATGTGACTTCTACAAATTGCAACGTACCTTTTTGTTTCATGATTTGAAGTTTTGTGACCACAGAAAGGTTCTATATATATCTGGCCCTACATTTGTATGTATCCTGTGGGAAATTGCAATTTTCATATGCTCCAATGCAGCTTCTTGCACTCTACAGCTACTCCAGAACAGTGCTAACTGCAGGTAATATAAACCATCCCTATTTAATGTCCCTCTTGATCACAAATATAATGATAAAAATGAAAACAAATGAGGATTCTTTGTCTACATCAATACCTTTGATATTTATTTTACAGACTTGAGAGACTACATTTTAGTTTTTTAACACATTATTAAAAAGTGCAGCAAACCCTAAGCCAATATACAGATGCTGGGGGATATATTGGTCTGCCCTGAACTGGATGGGGAAAGGTAATCACTTGTTGAGTAGCCTTCATTGAAGGGGCACTGTACTTCAACTAATAGAAGATCAAGGGGTATAATTCACACAGATTCTCATTGATTCTCTAGTCCTCATTGGGAGGACGCCAGACTCTCAGGCTCACTTTCAAGCAAGGCAGATCATTCCAATACTTTGCTTTGCCACATGGGATATCTTTGAAGTACAGGAAGACTATGATTAAAGTGACATGGGTGCTTATACCAAAATGCTAACAGCCCAAATTGCAAAGGAATTGTCCATACTTAAAACAGAAAGGGACATTTGTACAAATTTTAGGGATTATTATTTTCTAATTGAGATTCTTTGCGAATCGCAATTAGGAAATCGCAATTCCTAATGTATGAAAACCATTGAGCTTCATTTTGTGATTCCTAATGGGGTTGCAATCGATCTACCTCATGAATATTAATGAGGTGGGTCACAAATTGCGACCCATTAGTAATTACTGCCATCACAGGAATGGTAGTCTGCTGGGGTCAGCAGACCACCATGTCTGTTATTGCTTTTTAATAAAGACATTTAAAGGAAGGCGGAATGTATTTCCAAAAATAAAATTAAACATTTAAGTTTCATATTTTTAAGAGTAGGCAGTGGTCGCTTCAGACTTTACCAGTAACTTCTTCTTGCTTGATGTCTCAGGGGCTTATTACGAGTCTGGTAGTCAACGGACCGCCAGAATCGCGTAGACAGGGTGGTGGAGGTCTTCCGACTGCCCCATTATGATCAGGGCTGTCGGGCCGAACTGGAACCACTTCAACAGCGATTTTTAGGCGAATGCCATCAAAAGTGTGGCGGTGAGGAACCAAAGGGGGCCCTGTTGCCTCACGCCATGTGGATGCTCTCAGGGGGGCAAAACATGTGTATGCGCACCAGTTCCTGCACAGCAGGGACCGCAGCAGTCCATGCTGTGCAGGTACTGCGTTTGATGTTCCCACTGCTGTGCCTATATCACAGGCACCGCCCTGGGAATGCCGAAGAATCGCCCGCCAGACAGGATAAAACTCCTAATCTGGCGGGCTGTTCAAACATGTGTTTGGCAGTGCGGCGGCAGGAAGGTCCCTCTCCCGCACCACCAAACTCATAATATGGCCCTTAGATGTGTTCAGCCTCAACGTGACAATGAAATATTCCACTATTGACAAGGAAAGACCCTTGATTAAAGTCCTACTAAAATAACACCTCCATTTTCCCCACTTTTATTAGTTTTATCACTCCCTCCATCTGGTACTTAAGATCTACACTTCCAAAAGGTATCATATGTGGGTTTTTTTCTTGGAAATCTAAGCACAAATGAAGGATTAAGAAATGAGCATGTCCACGTCAACCAAGGCAGCCTTAGTGAATCTTTGATCCAGCCCTGTCCATGAACATCTGGCATCTGACTGCTGTGGAAGCAGAGGTAGAGGGCATCCAGCTGCAGTATTCTTTCCAAATCTGAAACCGCAAGTGACTTCCTCACATCCTGCTCAAATTTGTGCTCTGCAAACATACTTTTGAGTAGACCTTGTTGGTTCAACTACTCAGCACTATGAGTCCCAGAGTTTTATGTTTGTTGACTAGTTTGATAAACTAATGATTTATAACACATTTTCTTACATTTTAAAAACTGATCCTTTACATGAGCAAGTCAGTAGAAGTGATCCCCAGGGTGTAATAATGAGCTCACATTAAAAGATGGACCCTGCTGGGCACTGGCATATAGAGTGATGCTAAAACGTGTTCTGACATGAGCAATACACTTTTCATTAAAAATCCCAGTCCAGTTTTCATTTACTGTAATGTGACTATATAGGATTCGTTAACCTTCCCCCTACTAGTAGAAAAAACTGAAAGTCAAAGAGAATAAACTTCTTCTGAAACAAGTGGTTAAAGGGTGAATAATGCCGAGTCTGAAGTCAGCATTTCTCTTTTCTAATGGAATATATATTGGGCTATAAATGCAACTCCCCTGTCTGGTGGCGCATTACCTGGAGTTTTAAACAGGTCAATAAACACAATAGCACAGATAAAACCCCTACTCGCTCAGCCACACGAGCGTAAAAACTGATTCACGGACTAAGCAATCACCCAAAGAACGCCTCGTCTTGGAAAAATGGCGGGAAATTGCTCACATTACACTGACGGGAGATAATACTTGTATTGAAAATATCAGATAATGCAGCAGAAATGTTCACGGCCTATCTGAAAGACCCTAATCCCGCGCATTGAATCACATTTAACAGGCAGAGATGTCCAATAAACCTACTATTCCAGGAAATAATTTTGAGCCTATCGAGTTTTTCGGTCATAAAACTGTTGTCAGGGTTTAAAGGCTCTACAAAGCCACTAGATACCTTTCCCCCACATCTATTTGACACTCTTTAGCATAAAATTCGGAGACTGATGTAAAGCGGGGGAAGACACAGCATCTATTCTTGCTTTTTGGAGATGTTTATAAGGCCAGTGCACACCTGCTCCCTGTATCTTCCTTGCAGGGTCCTTACTTTTAGAAATACGGCTAACACAAATCATGGCATGTAGTATGCAGTATCCCTCCGCGCCTTTAAAAACTGAACCAACAGTTTCTCTCTAAGCTTTGTGAAAACCACAGTATCTATGAGTATCTTTCATAAAGTAACTAACACAGTATCCCTTCAAATCTTTATAAAAATACATATCATAGTAATCTTGGATACCTTTAGAAAAGTAACTAATTTGGTATCCCTTCATACTGTTGATTATTCTTTTAGGGGAATATCAGCAAGGCCCGGAGTTAAAATTATCGCCGCTTTAGGGTCCGTTTTCGGACGAAAAGCGGCGATAATTTTAAAGCCCTATTAGCAAGGACACGCTAACGCGTGAATCCATGCTTCTTCGCCCATTTCCTTTACGCCTCGACTCGCATCGCTAATGAGATGCGAGGAAGGCGTGCCCATCTGAAATACTGCAAAAATCATTGCTAACACAGCTTCTCCGTATTTACAAGGGTATGGCTAACCTGACTAGCGACTTAAAAATTAGCAATAACCAGGTTTTTCGCCGGTTTCTTACACCTGCTTTTTTTCCTACTATGCCATATCTATCATGGGAGGTGGATTATTATCCTGAGTCCACATCTCCCTATTTACAATATTTTTCCCTAACGCTGTTCCCTATCGCTGGAATTCCAGTGATATTGTCGCTTATCGCCGCTACTGGCCGGATTTCTATTGCCTCGGCGATGCGCCTTGTTAATTGTGCGCTGACCGGGCGATAGAATCCGGCGACAGACGGCATTAGGATTTGTCACGCTAAAAGCGGTCAGCGATAAATATCGCTGCCACTTGTTGATATGCCCAAAACTCTCTTGTCGGTGGTCTCTACCTTTCCCGGTGCTCTTTGGGATCTTAACCGTTTTAGCAGCTAGAGGCAGGATACAATTTGGTGACGGAGTGCTTTATAAATTTTATAAATAAATAAAATAACACTAACACTATATGCATCAATATCTTTTGAAAAGTAACCAAAACAGTGTGCAACAATATCTTTTGAAAACTAATTAACACAGTAGCCCTCGATACCGTTAAATCACGTAAAGGTAACTTTAGTTAGTTTTAAAGCCAGTGGAAACTTTACTGTCTTATACAACCTAGCTCTTGCTTACAGTGTTAGAAAGATCAGTGTCTGATCCCAAAACGTCTTAGTTTGGAAAAATGGATAAGGAGATCAATATATATATATATATATATATATATATATATATATATATATATATAAACATCACACATTCTGGCAAGTGGGTTCTGTTACTTAAATGCTCTCAAAGGGCTCACAAATATATTGACTTTCGTTCTAAAGTCAATATATTTAGCAGTATTGGGCATTATAAACATGCAATAGTATCATCACGGCAGTGAGACTGCATGACTTATTTTGCAAATATACATTTTAAATAAAATACTGTACGTTCTACTGGAATACTTCAGAAAAACCTTCATTACTAATACCGACTATCAAATCTAGAGCTGTTGATATTTAATTTTATAAATGCGAGGGGATAAATTGATGATATATAAGCGTAGGGAATTGGGTTTATGATTGAGGGGGTAGAAACCATACTTAAGCAGCAACCACAATTGTAGTCAGGGTGAAAAAAAAGCAAACCCCAAATTAACCTGTGTGTAACCCTGTGGTAGCTTTGCACAAAAGAAGTTAAGAGTAATTTAGAGGCAATGTGGAAAGCATTAATGCAACACTTCAAGCAGTAATAAAGTGAAAACATAACCCAAGAAGAATGCCACACCAATTTAGAAAAATAGAGTACAATTTAATAAGTTATTTGAGAGCAAAATAACAAAAATGCAATCAGTTAAACCGGAGATAATGCAACTTTTAAGATTTTGGTGAAGAACAGTGCTTAGAAGCACAAAGCAAGAATTGTGGTTAGACTGGGACAATGCACAAGTTCAGTAGGGGTGGGCGGAATTTGCGAAGTTCACTTTCGCAAATTATCGCGAAAATGTTAAAAATCTCCGGAAATATCATGAAGATGAGGAAGTTTTTTTCCCGCCCGTTCGCGGTATGTTCTGCGTGGTCGCGGCTTGCCAACTTACCCATGCGGTTGCTCGCGGGCGCGGCCATCTTGTTTTCACTTGTCTCGTGGTGCATGATCGCGAGAAGAAAGACATGATCGCGCGACGAATTATGTTACTGCGGGCGCGAACTGTTGCGAGACAGCGAGAATGGCTACCAACAATCCAACATCTCGTGGAGAACGCGACCGGATCGGGAAAACTTGTCGGCGAACGCGGGGATTCAGGTAAGGCGATCGTGCGCACGCAAGAATGTATTATTTTACAGCGCGAGCAAGCAAAAAATGTCCGGTAAAATGCGGATTTTGGAAATTTTGACATTTTCGCGCTCTCCGCAGAACGCGAAAATGTCAAATTATCGCAATTTCCGCGAGCGGAACGGATTTTTAGCACAGGCCTAAAGTTCAGGCCGACCTCGATGGAGTGTGGGCTGGATACAGGGATCACGGTAGGCCCGCTTAACAAAGTACCTTAAATTATGGTTTTGGAGCATTATCAAATCCTGCGTCGTGGATGCATCTTGCAGCAGTAGGTTTGAGGGCCTGTGGGTGGCGATGCAAGGTCATGTTTCGGAGATGCATCCCTCACTTGTGATTCCGTGGAGGATGTTGACAGGGCTCGCAATCCGAGGTTCTGCAGTGGTATTGAGGATGCAGTCGACAAAGGCTTGTAATGAGAAGTCGTACATCGGCGATGCATCACGCAGCGGCAGTTCCAAGAAGCTTGGAGGTCCTGCATCAGGAATGAGTTTCGATACTGTGCTGCAAGGAGATGCCTCATGCTGCTTTGGTTTTGCCCAGACCACAGCTGAGTTGGCAGAGCACATTCAGTCCCAATTCGGAGGGTATAGGACTGGGATGGCATCACTGGGGGGGCAAGGCTCTCAGCAGGAAGAGTCCAGGTGCGGGGTTCCAGGAGGTTGCAGCCTAGTCTGTCCCTGAGGCTCTGATCAGGAGGCCAGCCAACTAGCCGGTGCAGTCATTCTGGTGGTCCTGGGTTCAGGATGCAGATCCAGTCCTTCTCACTCAGGCAGCAGGGTAGCAGGACAGCAGTGCAGCAGAGTAGAGTAGCAGTCATTCTTGCAGAGCAGCAGCAGTCATTCAGAGTCTTCCACAGGTCCAGAGGTGCACTGAAGATTTGGGTCTGAGGATCTAATATTTATACCTAGTGCCCACTTTGAAGTAGGAAGAGGTTCTGGAGGATTCCAACCCTTCCTGTCTCCCTGCCCTAGATCCAGCTTCTCTGGGGGCATGAAAGACTAGTGGCAAACCCTTTGTGAGAGTGCTAAGGCAGAGGCTTTGTGATGTGTAAGTGTGGTAGGTGACAGCTCCTCCCTCTCATCAAGTGAGAGATGGCCCATCCTGCCAACACCTTTTCTCCTTTTGTCTCACTGTCTGGGAACGATAAACAAAGTGCAACTGCCAACTACACTTAGTCATGTGTCACAGGATACAGGCTGAAAGCACCAAGTGGTTGGGACAAGTAAATATCAACTTTTTAAAGTGGTATTTGCAGAATTTTGACTTAAAATATGAGTTCACCATTAACTTGCGTTTTAAATTACAATTCTTCAGACACCAAACTCAATATTTATATCTGCTCCCAATCAAAAGTTAGCATTTATTAAATGTAAAAAGGTAACCCAATGTTATCCTGTGGGAGAGGCAGGCCTTGAAGGATTGAAAAACAAATTGTAGAGTTATTCACTACCATGACATGTAAACTTTTTTAATACATTGCACCCTACCCTATGGGCTTTATAGGGCCTACCGTAGGGGTGACGTATATGCCTTAAAAAGGAAGGTTTAGTGTAAGGATCCACCTCCACGCAGTTTAAGAAGACAAAATAGTTCTATTGTGGAGTAAACACAGATACCTCCAGCTCAGCTTCACAGCTTCAAGTAACTCAATGCTTTTCAAAGGATAACATTCCAGCCTGGCAACAGGCTTAACATTCTATTATATGTAAAACAACTCCACACATCTCCCCCCTTTTATACACCCCTAATACAATAATACATTTAGTATTGCCCTTTCTACCCCAGGTTCGGCTACTATTATTATTACACAGTTTCTTCCACTACTACTTTCATAACTGCTGTCAGTACTACCATTAATACTTCTTATGCTACTACTAAAAGTAGTATTATCAACTAGTGAATTGCTACAGATGCAGTACTGGTTTCACTAATACCACTGTCATTGCTACATTTACTGACACTGGAGGTAATTACATTAGTAATATGAGCTGTTTATTAATTTACCTCAGTTACAGCTGTTTTATTACCACTGCTGCTAGTACTACTACAACAACTAATACTTCTTCGTCTCCTCATTTCACTAATATTAATCATAGTAGAGCGTTGGTAGTGGTGGTAATCCCAATATAATAAAGCGTAACGGTAGTGCAAGAAGACGCATCATTAGTACCAATTGTAACTAAAGTAAAAGTAACATTTTATGCTACATCCTTCCTCCTGCCATGCCTGAAAGGACATATTCTCCATAATTATGCGCACTGGAGCAGGAAACCACACTGATAGTTCCAAATCGAACGG
Organism: Triturus cristatus; assembly: GCF_964204655.1. Classification (NCBI taxonomy): domain Eukaryota; kingdom Metazoa; phylum Chordata; class Amphibia; order Caudata; family Salamandridae; genus Triturus; species Triturus cristatus. The sequence continues at coordinate 1,126,381,234 of NC_140582.1, forward strand.
ATCATGCTTTAAAATCTGTTCCACAAAACATTGGCAGATGCTCACGGTCTGTTTAACTATATATGGCACGGTAATGGGGACGCCCGCCACTTACATCAAAGCTGTTAGGAGCCTATATGGCAAGACTCTTCCTTTTAATAGCTTCTTCTCCCAGTTATCCCCTTCATCTAGCCACCGGGTCACGTGCTGCAAGTGAGCCGCATAGTAGTTAAGGTCAAACCAAGGGGCCTCCATTTCCCCCTGCCCGTACAGCTAGTTCAGAGTGTCTAATGCCTCTCTACTACAATGGCCAACCCAATAGAGGTTCAGTAGTATAGAGTTCAACTGCCTGAGTACTCGACTTGGGATAGGGCACAGCGAGTTTTGGAGCATATATAAACAGCGGGACAGCACTATCATCTTAGCTACCGCCAGCCTACCTATCAAAGAAAGAGGCAGACTGTTCCAAAACGACACTGATCTCCCCAGTACATCCACCATTCTATGTACATTGAGGTGCAATAATTATGTGTCCTCAATGCCCACCTGTACACCCAGGTATCTAAAATGTCACATCTCCCAACAAAGTCCCAGACAGGGAAGTCGCTCCAGGGGCAGTCCAGTCAGATGGGCCAGTGGGAAGATCAAACATTTACACTTCTTAAGTCGAAGTCCCGAGAAAGAACCAAAATCCTCCATGATGTGCAGTAGTTCCGGCATTGCTTCATGGGGCGAGGCAACATAGAAAAGGGCATCATCTGCATACAATGATATCACATATTGCGTCCCACCTGTACGAATGCCTCATCAATCTAGGTCCCTCGGTGCCCAAATCGTCAGCGGGTTAATCGCCAGCGAGTCATTAGCCAGAGCAAATAGCAGCAGCAAGAGCGGGCAGCCCTGGTGCATGCACATCTCCAGTAGCAATCCCTCTGAACGACTATGACCCACATGGACCGGGCGCACAGCGCAGTATACAGAAATTTAACCCAGCGATAAAACAGAGGACCGAATCCTGCCACCCTCAGTACTTCCAGCAGGTACCCCCAATAGACAGTGTTGAAGGCTTTCTCGAGATCTATAGATACGAGGACCAGTTCTTCATCTCTATGGTGTATCTCGTGCATGATATCTGTCAACCGCCTTATATTCATTCCGGTGTTACAGTCGGGTATGAACCCACATTGGTCCTCATGAATCAGAATATGGAGCCAGCCTGTGCACCAAAACTTTACACAATACTTTTACATCCAAGTTAATCATGGTTAGTGGTCCGTAGGCTGCTGGGTCTCGGCCTCCCCCCGAAGCTTCACGAGCATAACTATCTCCCCTTCACGCATGGTTGGGGGCAGTATTCCCTGCTCATACGCCTCCTCATACACCTTTAGTAGGGGCTGTGCCAGCTTCACCAGGAATGTCTGATAAAATTCCATTGGGAATCCATTCACTCCCGGCGCCTTGGCTCCAGGCATTGACCACAATGCCTCCTGGATCATTCACAGTTAAGCGGGTTTGAGTTCTTTCAACCCAGGTGACGCTAGCCAAGGAAGCAACAACTCCTGTATAAACAGATCCTCGGTCACCGCCAGGTCCGCCATATATACTGTCTGCAAGTACTGTCTAAACACTTCTAAGATTTCCCCCCTGGTATGCACTAGGTCCCCACCCACATCTGTCAAACAGGTCATCAGAGGCGTCGCCTGCTCCTTCCCCAAAATCCAGACCAATAGTCACCAGCATTTATCACCCTCAGCATGGAGCTGCTGGCAGTGCCGGCAAAGTGTGTACTTGTTCAGTCTGTCCAATAAGTCTCAGAAATAACCGGACTCCCTGCCTGCATCTCCGCCAGTGTGCTCTCCTCCTCGCCCAGTTCCCTTGCAGCTGGCACCGGACCCCGCATGTTAATCTCATACTCGCCAAATGAGTTACCTCCGCCTCCAGAAAGGTGGGCACTCCTGTCACCTACTATAAGGGCCATGGGTGGCGGAGAAACATGTCAACAGCTTGTGGGCCTGGTGCCCCTTACGTCAGACATCCCATAAATCCAGCTCTCGCATGACTTCCTGAATCTTTTGTGTTATACGTAGTTTACCTCCTTTTTTAGGGGGGTGTCTATCTAAGTCAGGGTCTAACACACAATTATAGTCCCCCATCTACAGTAGTGGTGTATCTAATTCTGGGGTTATTAAATCCTGTATGGTTTGAAAAAACATAGGGTAATCTGCGTTTGGGGCATATGTGTTTAAAATAGTGATGTCTCGGCCATTGAATGTACCTCGTAGAAGCACATTGCGGCCATTCACATCTGCTTCCATGTATGTAAGGGGGAACGGCATCCCAGGGGTCACACTCACCAGTGTGCCTCTGGCATATGTTGAGTATCAAGAATGAAACATTTGGCCCACCACTTCTTTGCTTCTCTGGGAGCCCTGTGTCATCTAGGTGCAATTCCTGAAGACAAGCTATTGACACCTGGTGTTGTTTAAGAAGGGATAGCACTCTATGGTATTTTGAAGATGTACCCAAGCCCCTAACATTCCAGCTCAGGAATCTGAACTCTGTCCCAATGCCAATGTGGTTTAGAAATTGCATATCTCGCATGTCCCTGCCCACCTCTTGCTGTTACCTCACATTGAGCACCTGTAAAACAAACTACATCAAAACGATTCTGACGTATAACTCCCCAACTTCCACCCATGGACAATGTACGGACAACTGCGTAAACATTAATGCCCACCCCATGTTTGAGCCAGGATGTGCACATCCTCCCAAAACACCCAACAAGGGCCATATATCCCCCACATGTAACAAGCTATCCTGGCCCACCCGGTCAACAAACTAGGTCAGCCATTGGTTTATACGTTATTTATGCAGCAAGATCCCTATTGGCCGCACTAAGGCCCTGTGCGCCCTCTCAATGGCAAAGAAGTTGGATAGTCCCTGAGGGCTCAATTTCGATTGTATCCATTGTTTGAGGAATTTCTCTGCACCCTCCTCCTCCACTGGCTCTGGTAACCCAAAGACTTGAATGTTACTGTGCCTGGTATGCACTGTAAATAGATGTTTAACATTACACATTAACATGTCCTAATTTTAAATATCATGCACTCTGCATTATGGATATTTAAGGCCTAATTAGGGGTGACTGCTTAGTATTTAAAAAGAGGATTTGGGCCTGTAAAAGGGGTTTATTTTGACCAGTTGAATTTGCAGTTTACACCTGCACAGCCGAGTTACTGGTGGCAGGCCTACAGGGATGCTTTGCACAGCCACTATAGTGACACCGAAGACTGGCAGAATGGCACATTTAGTTCAGTACGATAATGACAACTTTTCAAAAAGTGTCATTTTCAAAACAGTAATATAAAACCTGACTTGACCATTAAGTAGGTAAATTTCAATTTATAATTAAAATGAGTAGCTATTTTTAGAGCTATTCCCAAACTGAAGTTAGACATTATAAGGTGTTATGTGTAACCCACTGCTTTCCTATGGGACAGCCAGGCTTGCCACAGTAAAACATGACTTTGGAGGTTTTTCACTGCCAGAATGTGTAAAACATAACTAATCACCAAAAGGATTAGATGGATGAGGGTACATTTTGGAATCTATATCAAAATCAGAAAGTAACTGAGTCAAACAACATCCAAGTTCATGGAAGAACCTAAAATTTGATTGTGTGCTAATTGCCCCATTTCACCATCAGAGATCATGCTTCACCTTAAACAAAAGCAAACCAATGCTCACACACGCTTACAAGGTCCTCCACAACACGGGACCCTAATACCTCAACAACCCAATCTCCTTCCACGCCCCCAAAAGAAACCTCTGCTCAGCCGAGCTCTCCCCAGCCACCATCCCATCCTTTTATTGGACCAGAGCAGACGGAAGATCCTTCTCCTACCTCGCAGTCAAGGCCTGGAATGAACTCCCCCTTCACCTCCGACAGAGCCCGACACTGCACCAGTTCAGGAAGGGACCCCAAGACCTGGCTTTTCTAATAACCCCAACGGAAACCAACGGAGCTGATCACTCCCTCCCTCGTGGGCAAGTAGTGCGCTTAACGAACACTGATTGATTGATTTATTAACTGTTGAAAGGGTCAAGCATTCTCCTGGACAAAGAAATTCTTCTTGGAGAATGATGCAAGAATGACTCCTTCCATAGGGTCTGTGTGTTGCCTTTCGTTCTCTGCATTTAGTTTAACTCCTTAGTCAATTTAATTGCTGCTTTCCTTCTTTTCCTATTGTTTTTCTTATGACGGGACAGGATAGATTATATCCTTCATGTAGTGCATTTATCTCCTTGCTATTTTCACCTAGTATATAGATGGATTTTAGAACTTGCTGTTATATCCTCAACATTCAAAATTGTTAACATTTGCTGTCAGGGCATTCCAGGTTAGAAGCCCCAAAGTCTGTTTTCTTCCGTACTGAGGACTACCCACCATTTTTTGCCTGATCCCACTCACTACTCTGACTGCTGCTGGAGGTCATTATGTCACATGAGTATTTATTAAGCTATGTTTTTTTTTGTTTTTTCCCAATGCTCCACACCAGCAAACGTGTAAAAAAGTGGATGACAGAGGACGCTGGGCTATTGCCGAGATTAAGATTCAGGGCTGTAAATACACCTTAGTATCCTTTTATGGTCCTAATGAGGACGACGTGGTGCCTTTATAAATAACCTTTGCCTTGCGCTGGCAGACTTTGAGTCACCTCTGATAATGGGAGGAGATTTTAATGTATTATTAGATAATAACAGATTTCTGCACCACGTGTTAAAGCCCACCTTATGTCCACTCTCAAGAATTTAAATTTGAGTGATGTGTGGCGGGAAATAAAGGGCTAGAATAGGGAATATTCTTTTTATAGTAAACGAACTCGCATTACTCCAGGCTCGACTATATATTTCTGGATCGCTCTGAAATCGACAAAGTCAACCTAATCGAATATCAGCCTATCCTTATTTCAGACCATGGAGCTGTAGCCCTTGTTTTAGATCTCCCTCAAGAATTTCCCTTGAGGAGGTGGACCCTAAATAGGAGATTTTTACTACAGTCATCTACTCCAGGTTTTTTAGAAGCTTGTAACAGCCTGCTTTCTAAAAGATAATGTGGGGTCGACGTCTCTGAATAATGTGTGGGACACATTTAAGACCTGGTTAAGGGGTACACTAAAGGGGGCAATATCGGGTTGGAGCAAGGCAGAGAGGAAAGATCTGTTGGATTTAGAAACTCAAATAAAAAAAGCTGAAGGTGACTTAAAGTTTAGGACCCCTCCTGGTAAAGACTATGAACATTTAGAGAAGAGACTAGAAGAGCTGCAGCTACATTTCAGACACAAGTCGGAGGAGATTCTGAACCAAAAATGGGAAGTCAGCAAGATGAGAGAATTTGAACAGGGGGAGAACTGTGGAAAAATATTAGCCATGAAGACTAGAATTGATAGGTCTCACAATTACATAAAAAAGATTAGAGTAAATGCTCAAGTAATTGACGCCAAAGATAAAATAGAGCAGGCTTTTGCGCAGTTCTCCCAAGAGTTATATCAAGAGGAAGAAGTTGCTGCCAAATTAGACATTGATAAATGGCTTATAGCTAAACAATTGACAAAACTTTGTGAGGATAATCAAATGTCTCTAAAAGCAGTAATTACAGGGAGTGAGATACTGACAGTATTGGAAAAAGCTAAGAACGGTAAAGCTCCCGGTCCAGACTCAATTCCGACTGAGGTTTACTCTCTTCTTAAGGAAGAGCTTTTCCCTGTCTAGTTGGAGTTATTGAATGATATTTTGGCAGGTAGATCTCCCATGCCAGCTTCTTGGAGTGGGGCTGTCATAACTCTGATATTAAAACCCAGGAAAGGCCCAATGCAACGCCAATCGTACCGGCCAATCTCGTTATTAAACGCTGATTATAAGATCTTTGCAGGGGTATTGAATACTCGGCTGTCCAAGATAGTAGGTACTATTATACACCAAGACCAGAAAGGTTTTCTCCCGGGCAGACAGATGTCGGAATTAGTTTACACCTTAATAGGAGCAACAGACTTAGCAGTTTCACACGGTCAGCCACTTTCTATTATCACGGTTGATGCTGCCAAAGCCTTCGACCGTGTGAGGTGGGTCTTTCTAGATAGGGCTCTGAAGGTTTTTGGGTTCGGTGAAGGGTTCAGAGAAGTCCTTAAAAAAATATTTAGTGAATGGTAGTTTATCTTCCACGGTCAGAATTGGTCGTGGAACTAGGCAGGGCTGCCCACTATCTCCTAATCTTTTTGACTTATATATTGAACCTTTCGCACAAAGCCTACGGCAGAATATGAATATAGCCCCTTTAATATTGAACGGGTTTGAAAGGAAGGTAGCCCTTTATGCAGACGACCTGGTCTTATTTTCTTCAAATGTTGAGGTCACTCTCTCAAAACTTTTGGTTGATGCTCAGCTTTTTGGGAATCTCTCAGGATATGAGATTAATGAAGATAAAACCGAGATCATGGCCTGGAACATCCCCGATATTAGGAACATCTTTGCAAAACAGGTCAGATATCTCGGAGTCATAATCACCCAAAATCCTGATAATATTCCAAAAGTGAATCTAGACAGGGTTTCTAAAGAGGTGGATGTCTTATTAAAGAGGTGGCAGAGTATCGCACTTTCCCATTTTGGTAGAGTTAACCTCGTTAAAATGTGCATACTCCCAAAATATACCTACTTATTTAATAACATACCGCTGGAATTTGCAAGGGCAGACCTGCTCAAAATTCAGGGTAAGATCTCTTCCTTTATTTGGGCAAGTAAAAGAATTCAGCTGTCTTGTAAAAAACTCAGACGCAAACTTCAGAGTGGAGGTATGGGTTTGCTGGATTTACAATTATATTCATGGGCCTATCAACTAAAAAATTGTAGGATGCTTTTGCAAACGCCGGATGACACATTAACCGGGAGCATGTTTAAAGCTATGCTAGTAGGTATAGCAGAATCTGGGTTTATGTATAAATTTGGGTCCCTCCAATTTTTTAAGAAAGTACGTCTGAAGACTTTGCGTGCGGCGGCCAAGCTTTGGTCGACTTGTCGAGGATGTTTCGGACTTTCTTACTATAGTGACTGGGCCCCGGTGTGGGATTCCCCTGGTACTCCAGACTGTGTATTAGATGCTCTAGCTCGTCCTTTGATTGAGGCTGGAGTCAAGCATTGGAAAGACATTATGCAGGCTAATGAATGTCATCCTTGGGAATACTGGAACGCCATCATCGGAGGTGCAGTTTCCAGGTTTAAATTCTACCAGATCTCCTCGTGGAGTAAGGCACAAAGCTGGCCCTCTACGCTTGAACTTTCAATAGAAAATGATTTACAAATCCCCACATTGAGGAAAAAAGAAAGTGGCTCTATGGTACAACCATTTTCTCTCCGCAGCAGACATTAAGATGAAGAAGCCAAATCAAGTCTGGAATAAATACTTGCCGAGCGAGGAGTTGGATGAGATATGGCAAGTATCTATAGACGCTCTTTACCCACTAATAAAATCTGCTGCACTCAGGAAAAACCACTTTTTTACAATCCACAGGTTATACTGGTCCCCTCTTAAGATCTCAAGAATAAAAGGTGGTGGAGAAGCGAGATGTCTTAGATGTGGCACTTTGAACGCGGATGACACCCACATATTGCTTCCTGTCCCAGGCTCCATGAATTTTGGGGAAGAGTGGGTAAGACCATCGCTAGGGTGCTGGGTCCTGCTGTGGAGGTAAGCCCAACTCTAATATTATTTGGGGTAGCAACCAAAGTTGAGGGTGCACATACTCTAAAGGGGGTACAACAGAAGTTACTATTTTACTTGATACTCTTGGCCAGGAGAGTGATATGTAAGTTGTGGCGCCAGGAGACTCCTCCTTCATGGAGCGCTTGGTGGAACTCTGTTAGATACTTTAGAGCTTTAGACCAGAGAGTAAACGTACACAGAGAGAGACTGGATATTGGGTCAGTCTGGAATCTGCTAGATACCGTATTCTCTGCTTAGATAGAACTTATTAAGTATTTGGTTGATTCCAATGATTAAAACCTCTGGGTCAGCTCAGGTTGAGTATTTCGGGAGATCCCCGAAAAAGAAAATACTGGCTGAGACTGTAATCCACCAAGCTATTACTAACAGAGGTGGACCACGTCGAGAGGTTGCTATAGCTACGGAGGTCATATGAGGAGAAATAAATATAAAAAACTAATAAAAAAAAACAACATTGCTGTCAGGGCATCCTGATCATGGTGCACTTCCTACCTAGGGTGAGAACACTGAGGCAATAGGATTCTACTGGTGGCACTTGCGAATAGCGTGGCCAGCGAGTCAAATCAATGGTTAACTCCCTGTGCTTTCCAACTACTTTTAAAATAAAGGTCCTTATAATACCTGGTTTTCTGTACATTATTTGAAGCTCATAACAACATAGTGCTATGAGGCCAACTGATAAACAGTGTGGATCAAAATGAGGTAAGATGACAAGTAATAATTTAGGTACACTACCCAGCAATTTCAGGCAGATGCACAACTATAAAGTCATCAAGAGGTGCAGTGGTGCCACAGCCCAGGAACCCACAGTTCCGGAACAGTGACTGCTTTTCACTATCAAGACAAAGTTTAGGGAGGTAATTTTCCATGCTAGCATTAGGGCCCATGTACAATTGCTTTACCACTGTCAGGGACCCACTGCTAAAATGGATGCACTCTCTCCCCTAAACATTGTTTGATTGATGTATCCACATTTGGTACATATAATTTACTTATAAGGCCCTAGTGAAGTGCAATACATGTGTGCAGAGACTGTAAATGTAATGCTACTGGTGGGTCTCCAGCACTGATTGTGCCACCCACTTAAGTAGCCCTTTAAATATGTGTTAGGCCTGCCATTGCAGAGCCTGTGTATGTAGTTTTAAACTGCCATGTCGACCTGACAACTTAACTCTATTGCCAGGCCCAAACCCTCCTTTTTAATACAGATAAGTCACTCCTAAGATAGGCCCTGGACAGCCCGCGGGCAGGATGTAGTGTATTTAAAAATTAGGACATGTACTTTTAAGAATACCTTGTTACATTTTATAAGTGCAATTTTCAATGAGGAAGAGAGTTTGGTGTCTCTGGAATCACAATATCGCCCGCTTGATAATATGCCCCTTGGTGCCTACTGCCTGTCTCTGAAAACACCTCTGGGGTGGGTGACAGCTGGGCTTTGTGCATTCCCTCTAGACAGCCAGACACAAAACACCATTAGGTGTGACTGAGTGGCCAGCCACAACCTGATTGGTCATCCTTGGCAGGATGGGAGGAAGGAACTGACACTTACACCTGAATAGGCAGTGTCCTGTCACCACACAAAGTGCTGCATACCCCCTGCAGTGAATCTGGAGGCAGAGCTAGGTGGGAGCACCTCTGTGCACTTCAAAGCCCCTCTTTGAATTCACTTCCACTTCAAAGGCACAACTGGCACTCTGATCCCAACAAATCAGACACTAATTGGCCTATGAGAAACTCTGTCAGGAGGAAAGGCTGCTGTGCTGCTACAAGACCTGCCACTCTGCTGGACTGCTGCTTTGGAAGAACTACTTTTCTAATGTGCTTCCCTGCTGCCTACTACCCTCTGCCTTGCTGATGAAGAACTGGACTAACTTACTTGAACCCAGAGTAATCACCAAGGGCATGCTGGATTGCCTCCTGTTTTGAGGCTCAGGAAATCAAAGTCTTACCCCCACTCCTGTGCCTTGTCCATTAGAACTGGGTCCATATACTTGCTCCAGTAGAACCAATGCATCCTGTGCTACGTGAAGCAGATTAGATGCATCGCTGCTGTTACAGAAACAGAACCGGCGCATTGCACTTGGAACCAGCGCAAGCGCATCAGAATCAACGCATCTGAACCAATGCATCGCCGCCAATGCAGTGAGAGTTGATTGACACATCCCCTCAACTGCGTGGAGAAAACTGATACGTTCTGCCTTCCTGCTTTTTTTCCAACTTGATCTTTAAATTAAGACCAGTCCATCTTGCTTTGCTGTTCCCAACAAACAGTAGTTAAAGGGTGCACAATTTGTAAACCTGCAGTTATTTTTCCTTAATATTTATAAAAAATCTGACATCACCATTAGATGGGGGTTTTGATAAATTTAGTAATGTACCGGGCACCACTTGTAATGTCCCACCCATACCGAAATGCACAGAGCAAATATGAGTTGCAGCGCATAGAATGTTGGAGTATAGAATATGAAAAGGGAGGACAGAGTGGTAAAAATACACAGATTTTATGCTTACATTAAATGAAGATTCAGCAAAAAACACTGCTGACAAGAGAGGAGACAAGTGTGGAGATGATGAGGCTAAAGAGGTGATGAAGGGACTATACTGAATATACAGCACAACTTTCTCTTCATACCCAAGGTACATTATTTGGGGTTTCCACCTGCACACCTTATGGAGTGGAAGACTGCATTAACCAAGAGGGCAGGTGTTAGATCTGATATCCTTGGTGTGGTCGTTCCCCACAATATTTGCCTTCACCCTTCCTGTTTTCATATATCAATTGTATTGGAATTAGGGCTCTGTGTACTTTAGCACTGCTAACCAGTGCTAAAGGGCTTGTGCTCTCACCCTAAAGCACAACCAGCCCACACTAGTTTTTTGTCGCACTAGATGTCTTAGAGCCTTTGCAGTGGAACGGAAGAACTTTCCAGAAACAGATGTAGAGGTAACCTAGAAGATCCACCCACTTCAAGGGCTGGTACCAGTTATAACTATTGGAACCTTAGAAACTCTTCTTCGGTACACTCCTGGACCTGTGGAGGACTTCGGAAGGACTGCCTGGACCCCAGATAACTGCCCTGCTGCCTGAGGATTGCCTCGCTCCCCAGAGAACTGCCCAGCTGCTACCGGAGGACTGCCTTCCTGCTGAGGCCTGAGGCCTATCTTGCTCTCCGAAAGACTTCCCTGCTGCTTGAACCCAGGACTACTAGAGTGCCACAAGGGCTAGTTGCCTGGCCTCTTGTTTGAGCTACAGGGACAAAACAAGCTGCAGACACTTCGAATCCTGCACCCGAATTCAGCTGGATTGAGTCACAATTCCTCGAATGGTGCCACCAATCCTGGAACCAATGAAATGTAGTTGGAGTGGTGGCTTCTGCTTAACCCTAAAAGTTGTGACTTAGAAAAATGTCACTAAAAATGGCCTGAGAACTGGTAGAAGACCAGGACCTACCAGCCAGCTGATTTGCCTAAGGTGCATCGCTGGTCAGCCTTACTTCATGGCAGCTCATGCTATGTTCTTCTGCGCAGCAGTAAATCCTATTCAGCGGAACCTCTCGGCGAAGGTATCAGGCCTCAATCGGCCCTCTAGGACTACAGCCTTAAGCTTCCGTTGGCTGGAGATTTTTGACTTCCTCAAAAGTGACGAAGTCTGAAGAAAAAAAAAGTCACCGTGATTCCGTCCAGCGGCACCCCCAACGACGACGCCTCCTCCTTGGACACTGCCTGCTGCCTTGGCCCCTGAACTTTACCTTCTCAGAAACTTTTATTCAAAATTTCTTTCAAGTCTGAAAGCAAGTTAAGTTTGGTCTCCATTCACATTGTGTTTTCGACCCATGCTCCATTGTGGTTGGCTTTAACTTTGGGCTTTGCCCCAGAATCCTGCGGCAAGACACCTTTGGTTGGCACTTTGATCATTTAGGCTTTACATGTCAATAAATACTTACATTCATGACTCTGGTTCTACTGATCGCATGTAATTCATTTTGGTGTCATTTTATTTAATAATGTCTTCTCCATGTCTATGGTGATCACAGCTTGATGGAGCTCATTGAAGAACTGATTAATATATGGAATACTATTCTCACTTTTGGAGAAGTATTTTTACCAGACGGAAATCCTAAATGATCCGGGAGAATCATATCGGGGAGGGCCTTTGATATTTGCATCACCAATACCTTGACCAGTACTTCATAATCTATGTTTATAATGGCCTGTATGACCTTAACTCTAGTGGGACTCTGTTCGGTTTAGGCAGCATGACAAACACGGTTTATTTCGTAGATTGTGGAAGACCGAATATCTTGCTGATAGAAATTTGTGGGCTGGAGGGCGGTCTTAATGCCCCAAACCATGAGAAGAACCACATAGCCATGGCATTGCAAGAGGTTGCTCAGTGGACAAGCAGACAAACCTGAATGCTAATATGGAGGAAACAGAGGCAGTTAGTTGGAGGAATGAATGTTGAATAGGAATACTGAGATACCAGGCCAGTCCAGATTACTACAGTGGCAAAGTACTGCAGGAAAAAAATATTTGCCCAAAATGAAGACAACTGTGGTCTAGCCACCGAAAAAACCCTGCTGTGGCTCTATCCAGAATTCAAGAAAATGAGCACACAAACTAACCCTGAACCATAGTCAAGAGTTGGTGACATGAACACTTAACACAATTATTATTGACCTTTGATGAACTGGCTCAGTCATATATTTTCCAGCAGGTCAATTACTGACCCACGGTGCTATTTTACAGATTCTTACAAATGTATGGAAATGTGGGATTAACAAACCAGATGTGCATAAGACATTAGAAATTGTGTAGGGAAAGGCCAAAATGCTGCTTCAGTATACAGAGTCCAGGATGAACAGACTGTAATTAGTCTTGACACACTAAGGGAGACGGGAGACAGATATGTCCAGATAACTCACTAATAAGGATTCGGTGCAAATCCTTGCATTCCGTTGAAAGCCTCAGAGAACAAAAGATTTAAACTAATCCAATATTATACTGCATAGAGCTTATCTCACTCCTCACAGGCTACACCAAATTTACACAGAACGCGATGACCAGTACACAAGATACCTTCAGACATGAGCTAACATAATGCACATTTTCTGTGGCTGCTCAGTGATTAGTGAATATTAAAACGTTTTTGGTTCATTGGGTGGAGGAATGCTGATATTGAATTATGTGAAAGCAAGCGGGCGAATATCAGTTGACTGAGTACAAAGCGCAAGTCAGAAGTGGTAGGGGGTATACAGATACAATAGTACTCTCTAGAGTGTGTGTAAATACTGGTGGCATGGTTCCTGAGACGTCCCATCACTGGGGCACACTGGAGCTGCACACTAAGTGGGCAAAGTTTGATTGTTGTTGGGGGGTTGGACACCACGTGTTGCTTGTGGAGGCCAGGTTTGGGGTGGGACACACAGGTGGGGGAAGGGAGGCAGTACAGAAATGAGTAAGTGCCTTCTGTGAATACCAAAATGAGTAAGTGCCTTCTGTGAATACCAAAATGGTAGTAAGTTTAGCATTTTGTCTTAAGTCAATTCTGTGAATCGGGCCCTCTATGCTTACCCATCCAGAACAGGCTGCATGCTTTGGAGTAGCCAGATACTTGGACCGGACTCTCTCGGACCATGCCCTACTTACAGTAGCAATTTCAATCTCGAGCTTTACATGACCAAGCGTTTTGAGAAGAAATCAGAGACCCAGTGCGGGAATTTTTAGATGCAAACATGGGAACAGTATCCTCAGTCGGTGTAGTTTGGGAAGCCTTCAAGGTGACTATACGAGGGATTGTATGGCCATGACCTGTGGGGTAAGAAGAACACTGGGGTGTACAGTTGTGACACGGGAACAGCAGATACAGGATATAGACAGGGGGCCCCACACAATGAGGTAACTTGTGAGGCACAACATAGGCTACAGGCTGAACTGGATGAGACCCGAGACATATTAGGAAAACATGATTATAGAACACTCACAGAAACCCAGTACGACCAAGGAGATCAATCTGGACACCTCTTGGCATGGTTGGTCAACAGGGAAAAGGGTGGTAATGCCGTTGTATGCATCCCATCCACAAGTGGAGAAATCCTGATGTCTCTTGAGGCTATATTGGACTGATTTGCAAAATTCCAGAAAGTGCTATATGTGCAAAAGGCAGAAGTGATGAGGCAGGCATGGATGGATGGCATTTTAAATGAATCACACCTACCTGGGGTGGATGAGGATGCAAAGGTTTTCTTGAATGCTCATACAGGGGAGGCAAATATCAAGGTTGGCTATTAAACACATGAACTCAGGGAATACACTAGGCAATGATGGGCTATCTGTCAAATTTTATCACACATATGTGGATTTATTGTGGCCAACATTACTGGCTATGAATGAGCAGGTGTTTGAGACGGGTGTGTTACAAGTATCACTGAGGGAGGAAAATAGAGTGGTTTTACCCACACCAGCGAGGTATCCCACCAACTGTGAATCATATTGCCCATTTACCATGACCAATGTTGATGTGAAAATACTGGGAAAAATATTGGCTCAGCACCTTGCAAAGGCAGCAGAGGGGATAATACACACTGATTAAAACGGATTTTGGGTGGCTGCATTACTTCCATCAATATATGTAAAGCATTCCTTGTTTTGGAACAGGCCATGAAGGTAGGGGAACCCTGTGCAGCTGCCAGATTAGACGCACACAAAGCTTTTGACACAGTCAGTTCATGGAACGTACACTACAATGTTATTCTCTGGGGGCAGAAAACCTAAGGTGGGTGAAACTCCTTAACACTGCGAGCAAGGCAAAAATAATTGTGTAATAGAGTGTAGGACAGCTGTCCGGTTGAGAGAGGAACCCAACATGAATGCCCCCTCTCCTCATTGATTTTTGCTCTAGTTATTGAGTCACTAGAACAAATTGTATGCAACAGACAAAAAGGTGATGGTATACTGCTGGGGGCATGTGGGAAGTTATTTTACTGCATGCCGATGACATATTGTTAACATTGGGAAATCTGATGACCATGTGGCGAGCTGTGGGCCATACCCTAGCCAGAGTGAGGGCATACTCGGGATCCTGGTTAAAGGCCGAAAGGTCGGTGCTATATCCCATTCCAGAAGAATCTAACCGAAGGTGTAGACTTGCCTAATATAACGGTCTAGATGAACCCGGTGAAATACCTAGGGGTCTATTTGAGCTCAGATGTAGAGGAAACCTAAAACTCTAATGTGGGTACTCTGCTGGGTAGACTTGAATTAAATGTCCACAAATAGCTGCAGTTCCTGTTGTCCATAATGGGGCGCATCATAATATGTAAGATGATCATTGTTAGAAATGGAGGTCTCTAGTTGGCAGAGGTTTGCCCCTTTGTCCAAGTAGGGACCCTTCCTCCTAGTCAGGGTAAAGGGGATACACTTCTAAATTAAACCCTGCTCACCCCCTTGGTAGCTTGGCACGAACAGACAGGCTTATCGCAGAGGCAGTGTGTAAAGCATTTGTGCATGCATACAGTAACACAGTGAAAACACTACAAATGGACACCACACCAGTTTAGAAAAAATATAAACTTTATTTAAACCAACAAGACCAAAAACAACAAAAATCCAACATACAATACTCTTAAAAAATTGTTACTGTGCAAAATAACTTTTAAATTGCAGGAAAAATGTGAAAATACAGTTCCTCCAACTCGGTAGCTCTGTCCGGGGCTAGTGCGATACTGAATACGAGCGTTTAACGATTCCAGCCAACCACGTGATACGGGTTAGATAAAGCGTCGACAGACTCGGAGACAGCATTCTTTGTTGTTGTGGCCGACACGATGGTACGAGCCGGTCCGGGGCAACTGTCGCGGTTGCAATGTGAGATGGAAGCATTGCAGTGTGCGGTGTCCTCACGACTCGGTGCAGGTAGCGGCTCGTTGATGGAGTCGGTGAGACAAAGGCTTGCATTTGCGGGCTGAGATTGTGCTCGATGCGGTGCTGGCAGGCCACGATGTGGCAACAGAGCCGGTTGATGTTCGAGTCGGGCAGCGACGGAGTTGATGACGTCAGTACAGCATGTAGCAAAGCTGTGTGGAGGGCGCTGCCCACAGGACGCGGTGCAAGCAGCGGCTTATTGACGGAGTCGGTGAGACCAGGGTTTCATTGTGAAATGAGGTGGTGCTCTCTACGGTGCCTTCAGGACCCAGAATCCTGCGACAGAATCGGTGACAGAGTCGGTAACCCTTTTTTTCTGCGGCGAATGAAACCAGCGGGTCCAGAGATGGTTCCCAGATGCCTGATGAGGTCTTTGCTGTTCCTGAGACCTCATGAACAGGGGGCAAGCTCCACTTCAAGCTCTTGGAGATCTTCCTCAAGCAGGGGACCCAGCACACAGCAAAGTCCTTCTCCTTTCCTTGGCAGAAACAGCCACTGCAGGCCAACCCCAGACAGCACACAGCAAATGGGCACTCCTCCTCCTCCAGCTCTTTTCCTTGGTAAAGGTTACTCTTGATTTTCCAGAAGTGATCTAAAAGTGTGGGGTTTGGGCCCCTGTCTTTATACAGTAAATCTCTTTGTTCTCTCCAGGCTCAGGGCTCTGAGCCTAGTCCAAAGCAGTTCTGAGGGGCAGTTTGCATGTCCACAACAACCTCCATTGTTAGTGTGAGCCCTGGCTCCAGACCCACCACAGGGGGGCGGAGCCATCATTGTGGTAGGCAGGCACAGCCTATTCAGGTGCAGGTGCTACTCCTCCCTCCACTCCAAATGCAGGCCGGGCCTATTCAGTCTAGCACTGACTCATCCGACTCTCTGGAGCCACTGCCCATCCCCAGCCCCTGTCACTCTAAAGCTAGACAGTCAATACATATCCTAGCAGAGGCACACTGGATGGCTAAGCAAGAAAATACCTACTTTCTAAAAGTGGTATTTTCAAACACAGAATGTAAAAATCACCCTCACTAAAAGATGCATTTTAACATTCTGTGTCAAGGCATACTAAACTTTATTTTCCTACCTTGTTCCCAGGGGTAGTTAGGCTTGTAAGATGTTATAAGCAAACTCCTGATTCTATCCTATGGGAACAGATATCCTTGCAATAGTGAAAAACTAAATTGGCAGTATTTCACTATCAGGACATGCCACACACAGCGGGGCATGTCCTACCTTTCACATGCACTGCACCCTGTCCACAGTGAAAAGTGACGGTTAAGCCCTGGCAAGTGGGTACACTTACTTGCAAAGTCAACATAGCAGTACTAGACTTCACACAGGCTCTGCAAGGCAAGCCCGTCTGCGCCCGTCCGCGGCCAAACGGGGCTAGGGGCCATGACCCCTGGTCCAATGTCTCCCACAAGATTGGTATTTTCATCGAAACAACTCTTAGCCCTTCGCCCTGCTTTCAAACCTGATTGCATACAGCTGTCAGCCGATAACTCAGCTAAAAACGCTTGCACGGGCTGCAGATGCTCCTTTGCCTTCTCCCAGCTATGTCATGCTACAGATAAGGAAAATAGTTCCAATATTAATTTAAATGTTTCCCCCATTAAAGAGTTTATGTTTCTCCGTTTAAACTGTCGCTCACTCCCTAATCATAAAAGGGACATTTTTGACCTTCTCCTTGAGGAATTACCTGATGCTTTGTTCCTCACTGAGACTTGGCTTAATGAAAGTGCTGGGCCTGATATTGCAATAGCTCTACCATCTAATTACGCCATCGTTAGAATGGATAGAGCTACCAGTAAAGGTGGGGGATCGCTATCATTTTTAAGAAACATCTTCAATATAAACTTGACTCAGTGGATTTTCCAAACTGTGAAGCCGCATTATTTAAAATTGCACTTAATCACATTTTCCGGCCTATTGGTTTATCGCCCGCCTGGCCCTTCTACCTCTTGGGCGACATCTCTGCCTGGTCTTTTATCCCCTTTACTTCTGAGTTAAAAAAACTTTTCACTAATTGGTGATCTAAATATACATTTAGATGATCCCTCCAATTTCACATGTACAAATTTTATCTCAGATCTCACTGCCATGAATATTAACCTCTGTAACTCAGGCCCCACGCATAAAGCAGGCCACCTTCTTGATCCCATTTTCTCCAGTCTTTCCTACATTCAATGTACTCCAGCAATACCTATTACTCGGTCCGATCACTTTTTATAAAAGTTTAAAGTCACTCTTCCTTCCACCTCTATGTCCTCATTCCCTTCTTTCATGACGTCTAAAAGAGATTGGAAAAAAATCGACTGTAATGCTCTTAACAATCTTCTACGTTCAAATGTACCTACATCTGAATCGCAGATTGACGTGACACTTTCTAAAAATATTCACACCTGGCTTTCTAATGCTGTAGATTTGTGTCTTCCCCTGACTAAGAATAAACGTATTCACCATCGTCCCCTGGCCCCTTGGTTTAACGACACCTTAAAAATGGAAAAATCCAAATGTAAAGCACTGGAACGGAAATGGCGAAGAGACCTGATCTTAAAGAGGCCTATAAAAAGGCAAAAAAAGTCTACCATAATTTGTGTAATACTGCTAGAGCTACTTATGTTTCCAATACCATTACTGACGCTGCTAATTGTCCAGAACACTTTTCGGTCTAGTTAAAAACCTTGCCGGATCTGAAACCATAGTAAACCCTTTTCCATTAAACAAAAATGAGTCTGTAGATCTTGCCCTTTTCTTCACACTTAAAATTGAGAAAATATACCTTGAAATAAGCAACTCTTTTGAGCAGGCCCCCGCAGCAACAACCCATTATCACTAACTGCTTGTCACTTTCTTCTAATGTGGCTACTGTTTTTACGGAGCTCTGTACTACCCCTCCCCTTCTAGATTCTTGGCCCCTTCTTAATTTGGACTCCCTTGGTATTATTTTAGACAAAGTCAAATCCGTCTCTCCTAATGACCCATTAACAATTTCTATTCTCAAGCAACTTGACCCTTCCCAAATGCATGTTATCCTGAAAGCTTTGAATTCTTCCCTACTTGAGTCCAAAGTTCCCTCACACTGGAAACACGCAATGGTTATCCCTCTGTTAAAGAAACCCACTGCTGACTCGACTGTCCTCGCAAATTATTGACCAATCTCCCTTCTGCCTGTCTTTTCCAAAGTTCTTGAAAGACACATTCATTTCCATCTTTCCGAGTTCGTCGAGTCTAATAAAATCCTCCCCCCTTCTCAATCTGGGTTCAGAACGGGTTTTTCTACCGAAACCACTCTGTTAGGAGTTACAGAGAGACTACGCCTTCACCTGGATGCCGGAGACACCGTCGCGCTCATACTGTTAGACCTGAGCACGGCGTTCGACACTATTTCCCATCCCATATTAATCAATACACTGAGGTCTTTTGGCATCTGTGGCTCAGCCCTGGACTGGATTGTCTCCTTCCTGGATGATCGTACCTTTCAGATTTTCTCTGCCACGGACAGTTCTAACGTCCACTCATCACCCTATGGGGTACCCCAAGGTTCCATACTAAGCCATATGCTTTTTAATTTGTACATCAGGCCTTTAGCTGACATTTCCGATCAGGAAGGGTATCCTTCCAGTACAAAATACTACGCGGTGACTCACTTCAAACCTTTTTCCTCTTTGTATGCGTGCTGTACAGTACAGCACACATGCAAAGACGGAAAAGGAAGGAGAAAAGGAAGCATATCTCCTTCCTTGCACCTACTTGAACTTTACTTTACTTACTAAATTGGATTTAGCGTGAGAAACCGTGGATTGTTGCATGTAACGCCCATGCGCCACCTTTGGTACGCCCCCATAGCACAAAGTAATGCAAAGCAGAGCTATGCGCTGCTTCACGTTACTTTTCCGTTATTTCCAGCTCTAAACAAGTTTGTGGAAATTAAATTGGCAAATGATGAATTTGATCAAATGTGGTTCACTTTTGTGATGCAAACACGGTGCAAAATCTTAGCAAATCCCCCCCCCTAGAATTGGGCATACAGTGACATGGTTTTTAGGAGGGAAGCACTGACCCAGTGGCAGGGATGCTGGCACACCTGGTATATCCGTGGGCACCACTGGCATTGCCACTAGTTCCCATCAAGACTAGAGCAGCATTGCAAGTTCAGATTCAGACCGTACTGGACATATGGGGCAGGCAACCAAAGGTGAAGGGGAAGAATATATATATATGCAGCAACTGGTTCCCTTGTGCTCTGGGATTAGTCTATCAATGCCTCTATTCCTAAGAAACAGAGGAGAGGTGGATATCCCACAGAACATGGGAGATTTGCATGAGGTTGGCCGTATGGTAGGTTATGCGACCTTCTGAGATAGATAGATTGGGGTAGATGGTGGATGTTTCCTGGCACATGCTGGTCTGGTGGTGGATGTCTGCAAGGCTCCCATGAGAGCCAGAAATGCATGTGTTTAACCAAACACCTCTAGATATGGGAAGCAAGGGCAAACTCATTACTCAGATTTACTCATTACTGATACCGCATATGGCTATCCGCATTGCCACACTGAAGACACAATGGAAGGATGATATGGGAACGGAGCTGAGCGAATGGGATTGGATGTCTATGCTGGGCAACTGTAAGAGGGTCGCACGTAGTGCACACCTATACACTATACATGCACATACCGGGCTTACATGACACCACAGTGGCTGCACAGACAATACCCCTCCAATCCAAAGCAATGCCCCAAATGCAGGATAGCAGAGGGGACTAATATACATATGTGGTGGACATGCACGAGTGTGGGAGATTTCTGGGGTGAGGTGGTTCAGATCTTGGGGATACTGACCGAACTACAGCTGCAGCCAACAATTCAGATGTGCTTGCTGGGACTGGTTATTCGCACTAAAGACAATAAATATATGGAGAAGGTACTAGAACTAGGATTGACCATGGCAAGGAAATGTGTAGCCTTGAGATGGATGACTAAACAGTTGACCCCCCAAAAGCAATGGCGTTGGACATTTTGGAATTTGGGAGATGGGTGCGGGATCAATGTGGAGTACATCACAGGTTGATCTGCAGCAGGGTAGGACAGGGGGTAAAAATGGAATGGAACTTAGTAGAAGTCAGATTACAGTAAGAATGAGACCCTGAGATGGGGCAGGATATAGAAACGTCTGATGATTAACTTTCAAACTTGTTTATGGTGCTAATTTGATGTGATGCGACATGATAATGCAAGCTATGCTGCGTACACTGCCCGAAAGCCATGCTGGCACTAATGCTGAATTGTACACGGTGTGACTGCTTCTCTCTCCAATGTTTGGGGTGGTGGCTGGGAAGGGGTAATTGAAATATGATGATATTTACCTACTGAAATCAATAAAAGACATGTGGAGTCAGGTTCAATGTAACAATTAGTTAGATACATCGAAGTACCGTATTTAGTAGTCCCATTTGTAAGTTAGCACTTCTGAGTTGTCTATTGGTAACCCCATACTGGTCAATGCGTTTACTCACCTTTCCACATTAAAATTACCTTGCATGGCTTTTAGTGTCAGGAGATGTAAATTTAATAAAACACATCACTTTACTATAATGCATCCTACCTTTAGGGCCCAGTAGCCTTGCCCTAGTGGTGACTTATAAATATTTAATGTTTGGGTTTAGCCATTCGTTTAAAGGGCAAAGTCGAGTTAGGAGTTTAAAAACTGCTCTGCCAGTTGACAGTGGTGGGCTGGTAGTCATGCTTTGCTTTGCCACACTCATGGTGGCACAATAAGTTCTGCAGTCCTTGAGGCACACTTAACTTACAGGCCCTTGGTGCACCTGGTACCATATACTACGGACTTATTAGTATAAGTAAGTTAACTTATGCCAGTTGTTGGTGAGCCAATTAGCACCTTTTTAAAGGTCAAAGCGTTGGCACGGAGGCCTGTTTGGCAGGACTCAGTGCACCTTCGGAGTCGAAAAACCAGCAGCAGCAGGGGGGTCACGCAAAAAGTGGCATTTCTTTACAAATGAACACTGTCATATTTACCTTGCATGTAACCCCTGCATCTATAAAGCAATATTAAAGTAATTAAAAGTACTTGATACAAGTATCTATTAATCTCATGTGGATTACATGCTGAGTTATATACACGTTCTGAACCACCTTACACCCTAAACTCTATGGGATAATGTAGACATTCAACCTGATCAGTAAAGGCATTATTAGTACCTGAACCAGCCCTGCTGGAGGAAGTATGCTAACCTCATACTTTGCCTTCACTGAGGTTTCACAGAAGGCAGTGGGATTTTCTGACAGAGATACCTATCTTGTGAAACGAGAAAGCCCAGACATTAATTTTTGGAAGTTGTGCCCTGCCTTAATTCCAAAGAGGTCCAGTAGATGAACAAGCTAACAACAACCTGAAAATGAGTCAACAGATGATCAAAAATTCAATTCACCAGAAAGCCAATCTAAGGAATTAACAACCCAGGTTAGAAGTTTATGTTGCACAGTCTGTGAATCCGAGGACCCTTCAATACAAGTGTACAAGGCAATGCAAAGTAATGGAGCAGCTTACTGAGACTTAATCAAGCAGCACAGAATGCTCAGTCTTGTAAATATGCTTCAACCCCACTAGAGCGATGCTGATGTGCTACTTCCTTTTGAGGTAAAGAACAAGAATTTAGGGGCATATTATCAACGGCCAGCAATAATTGTCGCTGGCCGTGCTTAGTGATAACTTTTTTATCGCAGGCTATCTCTGGAATGTATCACACTGGTAGCGCGTTATTAACAACGCGTTTCTCCAGGGCGATAAAAATTCCAGAGATAGCGAGGTTATCTCCGTTTTGCAGGGAACATCGCTGGTTTTCCAGCGATGTTCCCTGCAAAACGGCGATAACCTTGCTGATACGACCCTGTGGTCGTATCAGCATAATCCACCCCCTATGTAAGGCATAGGTAAGTCTGGATTTTAGCAGATGTTAGTTTTTGGCGAAAACTGCAGTTTTCGTCAATATCTAATGTGTGCTAAAATCCTGTGGGCTGCCTTGTAAATATCGCGATGTGGACATCAGCGATATTTGCAAGGTAGCCCATCCGGGGAGCGCCCAGTGACGCCCACTTTGCATCTTATTAGAGATGCAGAGGGAGGCGTTGATAAAAAGGGTGCTAACATGCGATTATGCATGTTAGCTCCCTCTTGTAAATAGGGCGATATTTTATCTCCGCTTTTTTGGCTTTTTAAGCAGAGATAAAGCCCTTGTAAATATGCCCCTTATTTCAATATTTTTGATGAATGCCACAATAAAATAAAGAGGAAGGTTGAAAATATTTGGGATTGAGCTCAATAGAAGCAATATGTATAAGGCCTGTATAAGGCCTACATATTTTGATTTAGAAGTATTATTCTGAATTGATTCAGGTGTTTTGTGGCATAGGAAGCTCCCACCAAAATAATTGCTAACACCAATCTGCATTGGTTTTCTTGTGAAGAATGTTCTAATGTGTGGCACATTTGATAATACTGCGAATTGTGGCGTTGATATATAAGAGTGATTATCCAACAAAATACTACACCTTTAAAAGGGTGCTCACAAGATACCAAGGCGGCAGTTTTACAAGCCCCTTGCGCCACTTTTTAACGTGGGAAAAGTGAAACACGGGTGGCGCAAGGGGCTTGTAAGTTAGCCTCTGAAATGTGCTGTGATATGCAAAGGAGCACATTCAGCAGCACTTATCAACTTTCACATGCATAAAGATATTTGTGCCAAACGTTGCAGTGAGTTCAGTGCGGAGTGGATTTGCTTGGCATGACACCAGACCCTAAGTGGCTCATCTACAGTGGGAATTTTGAGGTGGGGAAAAAGCAAAAAATACTAGTCTTACAAGCACAGATCAACTATAATCATGCAAAGCAGCATGATCTGGACCTACAGAGAATCCTAATGGCAATGAAAACATGCTCCCACAGTAGTCAAAATTAAAATCGTGTGAATTTTCCACATGGAATCTTGTAATTTGTGCGAAGTTGCACATATTTTGGGTCATATTTACAAGAAAGTGATGCATCTGTAGAGATGCGTCACTTTCCCTGCGCCAACATGCAAAACCCTTGGGTCACCATGGATGCGCCGCATTTACAATACGGCGCACCATGGCACAAGGATTGACAGATGTGTCAGAAATTCTGTCAATCACGCAAGGGGCTTGTAAATCTTCCCCTTTGTGTGTATCACTTGGGTGATTGTATATAGAAATTTGTTCTAGAATGTATGATTTAAGTACCAATCTCACTCGAGACACTACAGTTTCCCCTGCATGACTTTGCACAATTAAAAAATCATGCGGGCTATTCACAAAGGCAACTTTACTGTGTGGAGATCTGTAGCCCGACTGCAGTGTCTCCAAATCGTGAAGTATGCACAAAACATATTGGGGCATATCTACAACGCTGCGATAGAAAATTAGCGATAATTTTATCGCCTAATTAGCAAGCTCACGCTAACGCGTCAAACCTTGCGTTAGCGCAGGAATTCCTAACACCCAGCTTTGCATCTCTAATGAGATGCAAAGTGGCAGTTCCTGACCTGACATGACTGGAGAAATGTCGCTAAGAGACATTTCTCCTATCATCAAGCCCCACGCCATGAAGCATAGCGGCAAGAAAAGTAGTGATAACCCCTTACAGGACTGACTTAGCCATGATAGCCTATGGAAGGTGGATATCATGGCTAAGTTTGTGAGGCCCTATCAACAAGCTAACGCCACATTTCGTGAGATTATCGCTGGGTTTCCAGCGATAATCACACGTTAGGCAGTTAGCGCTAGGATTCTTATTGCTTTTGAGATAAGCGTTGCTAATAGCATGCTATCTCAGCGATAAAAATCCACGCTAGCCGGCGATAATTATCCTAGCGCTAAGTGCGCTTAGCGATAATTATCGCCGGTTGTTGCTGATATGCCCCATAGATTTTTATGATAAATTCGAATGCAAATTTATTGTACATATTTATTTGAAATATAAAACAAAATAAAAAATGCTGCCGCACTATTAACTTAATTTTCAAATAAATCTTAAATTAAACAGAAAAAAAGCAGAGTAAATCCCAAAGGTTTTAATTACAAACCGAAAATTGGAGCTCATGCAAGGCCAAAAAGTTGGACTATTTTTCAGATAATTGGACAACAAGCCCTTCGTTCGTGTAGTTCTTATTCATTAATCTAAACATCGAATTCATTATTATTTGGTATGAGCAATTTCATGCATACGTGTTTCAAACGGATGTCATTGGCGTTTGCAAGTAATTACAGAGTCGTGGAAGAACCCTTTGTTCCATTTTTTCTGGGAGAGCTCACGTAGGTCTCTGAGAGTAAAATGCTCTTGCTACATGTTTCCGTTCGTGTTTGAGTTTATGATGCATTTATGTCTTCAATAATCTATTGTTGGGAAGACCCCGTCATTTTGGTACATGCTTGGAACGGAGTTTTGTGTAATGTTACCTTTGGCCACTAGATGGGGGTGCATGACAACGAATACCGAGGACACCTACTCCTAGTTAGATACTGCCATTCATTTCATTTGAGTTCTAGGCCAGAGGTTAAATAGCTTTTCATTTGCAGATGAGATGTTCAGATGAATAAGGAGAAAATATAATTTGTTAGATTCTGATTGGTATTTTATGGTCTAAAGCAATATACTTTGTAGTCACAAACGCGTTCTAGTTGAACAGAGCTAGAATAGGAAACACTTTAACATAGGCTCACTGAGCAAAGTTAAGTATGCAGGACCTCATTACAAGTTGGGGTATTTCACCCAGGGAAAATACTGCAGCTGCATCCCTCAAATCACAATCACAAGTCTCTTCTGGACAGGAATATCACATCTGTAGACTTCAGACCTGATAATTGCAGGCCGCATGTGCTAAGATTCTGTGACTGGATAGCACTACTTTTGTGGCACAGACCCAGATCCAAATCATTACTGGCATTTACAAAGCCACCAAAGCCACTTTGAGTGGCTTTGCATTGTTTAGTAAATGCAAAGTAGCGTAAAGCAGCACACAGTGCTGCCTCGCGTTACTTTGCGTTTGGGTAGGCGTTACGTGGGTAGAGCATTAGCATTCTCATGCATCTACTCGTGCATTTTAATGCAAACTTAGATTTACAGAGGCTTGTAAACCTGGGTTTGTGTCGAAATGATGCACCTACCCGACAAAGGCATAACAAGGAGAAATATCTTTATTTCTGCCAGGTATTTCTTCTTTCGACAATCCTGCCCATAACCCAAGCACCCATACACTATGGTGCATGGGTGCCTGCATTTACGCGAGAGTGCACATAGTGTGCCAGTGCAAGGAGATTGCATAAATGTTTGTAAATATGGAGCATTTCTGCTCTCTACCTTTCACACAACGCAGCGCAACAGGTTCCCTTGCTGTGCCACGCAAAGTATTAGCAAATGTGTTCCTTGTTCTTTGCTGCTGCTTCAGGACCCATCAGTCCAGTAAGCATCCTTGCTCCGCCACCCCACATACCCACATACCCACATCCCACTGCCCCTCTGTTGACACTTACCACCTAATGGCCAGGTGGAAAAAGGCACAGTATTTTTTCTACAGGGTAAATAACCTGGTATCTACAGGTCTGAGCACTTACTGGGCCAACAGTTCCCCTGCCTTAACCTCTAACTAACTCATAAAGAGAGTTTTAGCTAGGACCAGGCATTTACTCAGAAACCACATAAAGTGAGGTCCACAAAGCTGAAATAGATGGCCCCATCACCGAACAGGAAATTCGAGCAGCAATTAAAGGTCTGAATCATGATAAAGCGCCCGGGCTCAATGGCCTACCCATTGAAATCTACCATACGTACTCAGACGCCATGTTACCCATACTAGGGACAGTATATAGGGCCGCCCTAGAAGCCGGCCATCTACCACAATCGACCATGCAAGCATTGGTTACCTCGCTGCCCATGCCGGGACGAGACGGCCTTGATATGTCTAAATATAGGCCCCTCTCCCTACTGGCGACTGAAAATAAAATTTTGAGCAAAGCCCTTGCTAATCGCATACAACCCTACCTTACTACACTTAGTGATCAATTCGGGTTCCTGCCGAACCGTAGCACATCTCTTAACACAAGACGGCTACATTATGTCATGAGGGCCACCCCACACGCTTATCAATCCGCGGGGTGCTTGGCATTAGACCTTCGGCATGCCTTTGATTCCCTCTCCTGGGATTTCATGTTTGCGACACTTCAACGATTTGGGTTCCTGGAAACATACCTTAAATGGGTACGACTACTGCATACTTCCTCCACTGCTAGAGCCCGTACAGGCCGATATATTTCGAACCAGTATACAATTCACAGGGGTACAAGGCAAGGCTGTCCGCTGTCTACCTTATTATTCGTTCTTGCACTAGAGCCCCTGGCGATAGCACTCAGACGGTCAGCAGACCGTCTTGGGATACCCATAGCTGGCGCGACCCATCTAATTTCAATTTATGCAGATGACATCTTACTATATTTATGAGATCTGACTGCCAATAATGCTCCCCTTCCTGATATTTTTGCCACGTTCGAACGTGTCTCAGGCCTGGCTATAAATCCAAGAAAATCTCTAGCCTACTTCTTCCAGGAAATACCCTACCCAGACGAAATATGGTTTGGCGTGTACGCCTTGCCCGTGGCCCCCACCACCTTTAAATACTTAGGCATTCAAGTCTATAGAACACAGATAGATCAACTCGATGGCAACCTAGTGAAAGCCATCACGGCCCTTCGAGCAAGTGTGGCTTTATGGACCTCTCTGCCGCTATCGGTGATGGGGCGTATCGCCATCTCGAAGATGGTAATGCTCCCTCGCCTATTGTATTATTTTGTGAACTTACCTGTTTTCATACCACAGTCTATTTTGAATACCCTGAATGCTATGTTGGTGGAGCTCATCTGGGGGTCAGGCCGTAGGAGGGTGAGCCTACAGAAACTTCAGTCGGAACCTCGTAGTGGAGGCCTGGGAGTCCCCGACTTCAGAGCCTAATACTACGCTAGTCAGCTCCAATGGCTATCTTATTGGACTGCGGGGAGGAATCTACAGGAAATCGGTTATCTACCTAGGGACCTAGACCAAGGCACACTGCACTCCCTGCTCCTGCACAAGGCTAAAATCCATGTGGACAATCCCCCCTACTAAAGACGGCACTATTGTGCTGGAAGAAGGCATTATCATATACCTCTACAGCGACTCCATACTCGATGAACATTCCCTTATTGGGTATTCCCACACCGCAGGGTAGACTTACGAAAGCCAAGATCCGCGCCTGGGTAGAGGTGGGAGTGGAGGATATTGGGGCATTCTTTGGAGATGGAAATTTGCTTGATCATGAATCCTTTCTCCAAGCTACAGGTGCACCGACACGTTTATACCTATTACACGCTGCAGTCTCCCATTATATTAAGAACACATGGCCCCACAGCGTAATGAACCTCCACAGCATAACTTGGTCCATCTTCTATATTATATGGGGAATGGGGGACACCTAGTCAGATGGCTATATGCAGGTATACGAGCTCACGCCACCATCACACTTACACCCCTCAGAACAAAATGGTCTGAGGATTCTACCACAGAAATCACAGATAAAGCCTGGAAGTGCATGCTTGAACACCTTCACAGAGTGTCCCGTAACGCCAAACTAAAATTCATACAGACAATGGTCCTTCATAGGTCGTATCTCACCCCACAGAGGATCCACCGCATGTTCCCTGAAGCTCATCTCTGCTGCCCCTGGTGTAAAGGGGATGAGGTAGACTTCCTTCATATGCTGTGGTCGTGCCTCTGCCTCCAGATCAATTGGAAAGGAGTTTGCCAGTCCTTAAGCGAGGTGACACACATTCTTATTTCGGACAACGTCCTGGACTGCCTCATGGGCCTTCATGAACGTACGAGTGCACAGAAGGTACAACTAAGATTTGTAGATTTGGCCCTCGTATTGGCGATAAGAGCCCTTACCATGAGGTGGAAGTCCCCCAGATGCCCGACGTTATCTAGCTGGCAAGATGACATGATACAGTGGGGGAAAGCTGAGAGTGTAGCCCTTCAGAGGGAAGAAGAGAAAGGACTCATCTCAATGGAATGGGATCTCCTGCTACATAAATTCGAATTACTTGATTTACTGCCCCCACAGGGTACCCCAACACCATAATTTACGATACTGCTCTATGATTAACTTACTCACAGTTCATAAATTCTGGCCCACATACTACAATTCATGAGTAATATAGACCCTCTAGAAATACCCTGTTTGACCCCTTTCGGCTACTATTGCCATTAGCATAGACTGACTAGGAGTATGGGGTGGTGGGGGTTAGGGAGGAAGGGGATCTAGTTGGGTTTGTTTTATTTCAGCTATTTGAAAATACATGCTTTCAGATATGGATAATTATGTGCCATCACTGCAATGTTCTGGAAACTTATTGTTATTATTTGGAAGTATTTGAAGTACATCTCCTGCCATACTCTTTGATTTGAACACGGTATAATGGACTCATGCAATGTGTTTATGGTAACTGTCTTAAGTTGGAAAACAAAAAAGGACTTTTGTATGAATCTCTGCATTGAATGTGCTGTCAAGGTCCTCAATAAAGTCTGTTAAAAAAAAAAGTGAGGTCCACAAAGCTAATTAATCTATGTGTTTCATTTCAGGACATGAAACAGCTCTGAGGGGGTCAAGTCGTAAACAAAATCAGCATTAGAGAGGAGAGCGGGTGGGGGTGGGGCCATGGAGACTGAAATATTTTAGATCCATAAATCATATAGTGTCCCTTCTTTATGCGTTTATCTTATTTTACTTACATCAAACTCGTTCAAAGCTGCAGCTAGCTCGCCAATGCCAGTATGGCCCTGCTTCTCGTCAGTCGGGGAGGTCGCCTGGGCTGCATTTGATATACCAGCGATGGCGTCTTGCACTTGTTTGAAAACGTAATCTCTGTTGGCCCTTGTAGCAGCCACGTCAGGGTGACGGAGGAACGCCTGTGATGCAGTGTAGAGCATAGTGGCATTCTTTTTAAGCGCTCCTCGCGCAGCAGCCATTTCATCTCTACAATGAGGGTCTTTCAGTTCCTGTTTAAAAGGAAGCAGAAAGAGGCATGAACAGACAAGCCAATAAAATATTCTGTAAAAATAACATCAATTGCACACAATGGGGTACATGCAGCAAGGTAATCATTTGCGATTAACAAATAGCGAATTTTAAGGATTGACTATTTGGTAATCGCATATGCCTATGCATGAAGGATTCGCAATTAATCTAGTGAATCCTTAACATTCCCTAATAGCGATTCGCAAATTGTGAATCGCTATTAGGGAATGCATTCCCATTCATTTCTATGGGCCTAAAGTCCCATAGGAATGAATGGGAATGCATTTGCAATTTGTGATTACCAAAATGGTAATCGTAATTTGCGAATGCAAATTCAAGGGTGCCTGGGGGCCTAAGGCTACCCTGAGGTACCCCGCAGAAAAGGTAAGTATGCAAATGTGTGTGCTACATAGCGCATTGAAAAAATTTTTTTTTTTGCATTTTCCAATGCATGCACAAATTACCATCAACTTGAAGTTGATGGTAATTAGCGTTTCCTAAATGCACAGTCTCATTTAGGAAATACTACATGCATCTCAAAAAGGGAATCTCAAATTGCGATTTCCTAAATGCATTTGCAATTTAGGTAATCGCAAAAAATTGGGATTACCTATTTTGCGAATGCAAAAAAGGTACATGCATCGAAAAAGGCATTTTTCCAGTCGCAAACGGGCCGATTCTGCGAATAGTGTGAACCTTGTTTCTCAAATTCATTATAAAAACAGTAGGGGGAGAAACCTTAACCCCTTCTGTGCCACGCCCTTTCCCCCTCCTGTGCCGGGCGTTTTATTAGTGGGTGGGGTTCATGACGAGATAGTCTCGTCATGGGCACAGCGTGACCGTGCTCCATGACGAGACTATCTCGTCATGGGCACTGAAGAGGTTAAGCTTTTCCAAGGTGGAAACCTGATTTAGTCTTGTGAAAAGGTACTTTTTACACATGCACATTTCATAACTGCTATAATGATGATATGGTTCCACATAGGAACTAAGCAGGTGCAATGTAGACACTCATGCAGACACTATAACTATAGACCAGTAAGTTTTCCAGGGAAGTGTCAGTTAAGTTGCCAGGGACTTCCAGTACAAAGATGCTGATCACCCACCCACAATAAATAAGTTGATATTCACAATAGCAGTACATTTCCCAAATGTATCGTCACAATAAGGAGTCTCCTCTCTTATTATAAAGCTTTTTACCGGTGACTGTCCATCTTTCATCTTCCCTGATATGCCATAGTCCTCCCCTCCATTATCGATAGTTTAGGACGCTAAAAGTCATGGGGCTTTTTAACATAGGTAAATCTACATGTGCAAATTTACTAGCAGGAGTTACTCTTACAATTCTGAGTAACTTTACTACTTATGCTATTCATAAAATCAGAGTTTAAAGTTACTGGAAAGCGTAGACTGACATGCCTCCACTCCCTGAAGGAGGGAGTGGAGTCAGATTTACAAGTGTAAACTTGCTACTGACAATCACTGATGGAGCAACACCCTGCAAAAGAAAATAATGGAGGTATGGACTTAAAATAAAACCCCATAGGAAATAATGTTAATAAAGATCAATCAACAGGTGTCCCGCACTCCAAAGCTTGTAAGTGAAAGGCTGTAGCTGCAGGGGGTGCTTGAATCAATGAAAAGCCTTTTCCGGCTTGATGGATTCAATCCCTTAGGTGACCTAATGTTAGTTTTGAAAAACATTCTGGAGAGGGCAGCTGCACTTCCTGCAGTCCAAGAAATACACTTCAGTAATCATTGGTGGTGCTCCTTCCCTAACTTGGAGTACAACAAGGCTAATATCCTAACTTTAAACCTTCTGGGGTGCACATTCGAATAAGCAAGTGGATTTTGTTTCTACTTGTGGCCTTGCATTGCATGCATTTCTTGGATTTCCTCCTATTTTATAGAAGGGGGTTTAGACTGCACTGCTTGTTTTTCAAATGCTGGATCCCCCTTCTAATTTCAAAGTCAAAGTATGCTTTATTCGAGATTTCAATCATAAAAGCAGAATACATACAACAGGAAAAAAAGAATTAAAATTCATACAACATTTAAAATAGAATTAAATTTACAGCCACATGATATCAGAATACAAGACATACGTTTTACAATTTCTAACTTGATTGACAGCTCTAGTTTAAAAATTACGTGCTATACCTATTAGACAATTGAAAAATGATAAAAAGTTTGAAATTTATCTTGGTTAAGAATGTCTTGTTTTTTTTAAAAGAATACAAGTTGGAAATATAGACAAGGGATCATGACAGAGAATAGTCAAGTGACTAGCAGTCTCTGTCTAATCGACCACGCCCATCCAAGATACTTCGCGGTAGCTATTGTAATCCATGACAAAGTGCTGGTGCGTATAATACGCAGAGCAACAATACTACTAGTAGTCCCCAAGTTTTTACACATCGGAGATAACCAAATGCGTCTTGGAACCAGATAAACTTTACAAGAGAATAGAAAATGACCAATTGTTTCTTTGGTGGTGCCACATGCAGGACAGCTATCACAGGATCCACCTTCCCATTTGGCTGCCAAATATCTGAGGGGTAGTGCACCTGCTCTTAGTTGAAAAAGGAGCTTTCTGTCACCTGGTTTAGTTATGATATCCCAGTAGGGTTCCAGGCAAGGATACATCTTAGCTTCTAGAAATCCTCCAGCCATAGATCCAGCGCTAAAACTATTCCAATTCCGAGAGGCTACCATCTCCCAATAGATTTCTTTCAGAGTACTTTTGGATGGAAAAGTTGCTCCCACAGGGTCTTACCAAAGCTAGCACAAACCAAGCTCAGTCAAAGTTAACTTAAGTGATTTAAGCCACCTAATTTTGTGGAATACATCTATTCTGATAATATCTAGGAACCCCTCAGCATAGTGGGAGAGCACTGGTGTCGTCCATAGCCTTCGCCAGTACAAAATCGGACGGAGCCTAACCAAATCTGTGACTGCTCTTCTACCCAGGTCATATCTAAGGGGCAACAAAGGTGAACTTTTAGGGACACCGGTTATTGCCCGAAGAAATTTATTTTCCGAGGCTTGAAGTGCAGCCACCTTCTCGAAGCCCCATAGCTCAGCCCCGTAGAGTGCAGAGCCTAGAGCCTTCGCTTCGTAAACCTGAAGTACAGGTTTTACTGGTTTGGTCAAAGATTTTCTATGCTCTGAGCTAATGGCACCAGACAATTGCCTATGTCTAAGTGTAGCAATATCTATATGCTGACGCCATCTATGCTCACTAGATATGTGTAGTCCTAGGTACGTAAAAGTATTCACCACCTCTAGCGGGCGGCCATTCATAGTAATTTTGGATTTAAAGCTACGATGGGGATTAAAAGTCATAAGTTTAGTTTTAGCTGTGTTGACCTCTAAACCATACTCCCTACAAAATTGGTCAAAAATAGACAAAGCACACTGCAGACCACTTGGAGTCTTAGATAAAATAAGCGTGTCGTCTGCAAACATTAAAATAGGCATTTTTAAGCCAGCTATAGAGGGAGCATCCACCTGTGCGGAGAGCATACGGGCAACAACATGGTTGATGTATAATGTAAAAAGGGTGGGAGCCATTGAACATCCTTGTCGAACACCCCGTTCAATTGGAAAATCCACAGTCACCGAGCCCTGTCCCCCCCACTGGATTTTGGCAAAATTTGTTTCGTGAAGCCTCATTATTAGTGACAGTAACTCTTCTGGTAGACCCTGGTTCTTAAGAACCAACCACAGCTTGGTCCGGGGAACTAGGTCGAAGGCAGCCCACAGATCAACAAAAGCTGCGTACAGGCTGCCCTCGCCCAGCACCAGGTCCTCCATTGCAACAGGGCAAAGCGGAAAACCTGGTCCACCGTGCTTGTAGACCGGCGGAACACTGCCTGGAAGGGTGACAGGGCATTGGTCTCCTCGGCCCAGTCAAGGAGCCTATTGACAATCACGCGCCCCACAACCTTTTGGATAGTGTCAATAAGGCTTATCGGTCTATAGTTACCCGGCTGGGACCGGTCGCCTTTCTTGAACACGGGGATTATTACCGCACCGTCCCAAGATGTTGGTACCGCTGCGCCCTGCGCAATTGCATTAATAAGAAGATGTATATACTTACACCAGTGCTCTTTATCATTGATAAAGACATCAGCTGGGACACCATCAAGTCCTGGGGCGCGTCCACCAGACACTGAGCTGAGGGCCATCATAATCTCTTTGATACTAAAGAAATTTTCTTTGAATTGAATTAAACTTATATCTGACCCTGTGACGACTTTATTTAGCTCAGCATACTGATTTTTAAAGAATTTTACCCATTCATCTTCCGGTACATTGTTATTTGGGGGTACGGGTAAGCCCGAACTTCCCCACTTAACGATGCTCCAGAATAACCTGGAATCATTCCTGTCACTAGCTATCTTTAGCTCGGACCAATGATGCTCATCCCAGGCTTTCTTTGCCTTTGATATACTAGCTTTATATTCCTTTCTAGCAAACCGAATAGCAGTAGACTGCCTCCCCTTTATAGCGGTTCCTAGAGCTAGTCGAGCATCTCTACATTGGTCATTGTACCACTTTGCAGGCTTTGGGGCTCTCTTTCCTTTATTTTTCACAGGCTTAAGGAAGTGGTTTTTTATTGCACAAAAGAGGGAGCCGTGAATTTCGACTACTCTGCCCAACCCGGTGCTAGATGAATTAATATGCTCAATGGCTAGTATTGCTTTATCTACTTCGCCGCTGATGTTCGCAATGGCCAGTTGGTTGGTCACTATGTTCGCCCACCTTAATCTGCGCATATCATTAGTGGGGACAGTCAAAGAAGGGGCAAGCTCAATCGGGCCAGTGGTCCGGTTGGTGAAAGACCACCATTTGTGATCTGCACACAGGGGGTTGTGATCACTCTCACTCCTCCAAACAACCTCCATGTCGCAGATCAACCGCCATAGTTTTAGACTGCATAAAACATAGTCAATTCTACTTTTGTGTCGCCCGTTATCAAATGTACTAGACCCATTTTTGTCACTTCGAGTCCTCCCGGTTAGAGCTCTTAAGACCTTTTCATAGCAGAGAGCATTCAAACTAATCACATCATCGGTCCAACGCACAACCGATTTGAGCTCCAACTTGGGAACTCCCCATTGCCGATCTTCTTCGTCCCCAAGAAAATCGTCTTCAGTAGCTAGGGGTTCGAAAGTTCTGTTAAAATCACCCGCAATGACAGTGTTATTGTTTAGAGAGTGAATATCAAGGAGACGTCCCAAGGCCACTAAAACCTCAGATCTCCCTCCCCTGTTACTCCTCACATAAACATTGTAAATATCAAGCATTCCCAATTTAAGGAGGGAGTGGAGTCAGATTTACAAGTGTAAACTTACTACTGACAATCACTGATGGAGCAACACCCTGCAAAAGAAAATAATGGAGGTATGGACTTAAAATAAAACCCCATAGGAAATAATGTTAATAAAGATCAATCAACAGGAGTCCCGCACGCCAAAGCTTGTAAGTGAAAGGCTGTAGCTGCAGGTGGTGCTTGAATCAATGAAAAGCCTTTTCCGGCTTGATGGATTCAATCCCTTAGGTGACCTAATGTTAGTTTTGAAAAACATTCTGGAGAGGGCAGCTGCACTTCCTGCAGTCCAAGAAACACACTTCAGTCATCATTGGTGGTGCTCATTTCCTAACTTGCAGTACAACAAGGCTAATATCCTAACTTTAAACCTTCTGGGGTGCACATTCGAATAAGCAAGTGGATTTTGTTTCTACTTGTGGCCTTGCATTGCATGCATTTCTTGGATTTCCTCCTATTTTATAGAAGGGGGTTTTGACTGCACTGCTTGTTTTTCAAATGCTGGATCCCCCTTCTACTTTCATGGGGCATCCAGTGTGTACATTATTATGCAGCAACAGGCAAAGCCCACTCCCATACGACCCAGCTAGTTCTCTGTGCAGATTGCTTCTCCTATAATCTGCACGGGAGCCAGCACTGTGGTTCTCCAGTCTGTACTCTAACTGTTCAGGTGGGCTACCCCATCAGACATGGGCACAGGGGAACAGGAGATCACCTGCCTGTTTTTTTGGTCGCGGAGAGTGGGTCCCCCAAGACAATGTTGAAATCACCCGGTCATGAGGCATGGGGTCCCTGGCCTGGGGGCCACAATTAATCTGTGGAGGAGGCCCCACGCACGCCCCGCCCAGGTTAGATAAATGATGAGGGTTGCGGTGACTCTCGGGGCTTGGACTTCCATGGGGGAAGATTTTGACCTGTGCACAGTACCCACAGAAGACTGAGCTGCTGAGGTGCTTTTCTACAGCCAAGTAGGGCTGACCTTGATGTTCCTGGGCTTGTTTCACATCTGGAGGCCATCCCTAGCAACTAAGAACATTTTAATCAGGGCTCCAGGCCTTTTGTTGGGGACTTGATGTTCTGGCTTCGTGCACTAGACCTGTCCTCTGTGTGGCTCCTGGCGTTCTAGCGCTTGGGAAGGTGTGTCTTCCACAGCAGAGTCATGGGCCAGTCCACATAAGTCCCAGGGGAATGATAGTGTCCCCAGCAGGTCTATTCACTCAACTGTTCCTCTGGAGGTATAAGGCGACAAACACCACTGGCTCTGAAGAGACCCATCCGAGTCCTGGGGGCCAGCTAGAAATAAAATCCATCAGTCCATCCTTGCAGGGGCATCAGCTGCCTTCTACTTCCAGCTGGACATTGCTTTGCTGTTGTCGCTCCTTGGTCTATTGTCTTCACACTAGTCTCTTTCTTATGCAGAGGTTTTAAATAGCGGTGGAAAGTTCTAGATGCTAGGCAGATCTGGCAAATTCTGAAGTGCCACATTACCTCACCCCTATCCAACCCTCCTGCACAGTACTAGGACATTTCAGCATGGCGACTTCAAATGAGCTATGAAAAGGCCTTCTCTGGTTGCCTCAGCTCCACCCCCAACTGATACAGTGTCCTGTTCCTTTCCCACAAAAACTTCAAAGGCCGACCCCTCTGTGTTTGGCTCCAAAGGTGGGGTATTTCTCCTTTGTTTCTGTATGCTTGGGATTTCCCAACCCTTGTCCAGTATGAGGAGTCTATTAGCAGTTGCAGATTTCCTCCCCACATCTTACTTTGCTAGGCAGTTTGCCAATTACTGTTAATTCCACTACTGTGTTGCGAGGCGTTGATCCTCCTGCTGGTTAGCAAAGTATTTGACCTGGCTGAGTGGAGGGATAAAGTCCTGGAATTTGATTATGGCTGATCAAAGGAAATACGAAAATTCTTAAAGTGCCAGCGGGAACGTAGATATGATGCAAGAGGCTATGTGCATGTTTATCCTAACATTGATATTTCACTGGACTTTGCATGCCTAAGTGGAGTGAAACTAAAATTTAGTGCAGATTTTGCCTATACTGTGTAATTGAGTTACTCATCGCTGACTTTTACACTATTAATTTCGACTCACATCATAAGGCCTACAGCAGGCCTGTATCAATCCCTGAAGGGTCCCCTCTGCATCAGGCTACCTGTGCGCTGATACTGGACTGTGCAAGATGGTAGTCTTATATGAACAGCCCACGCATGTGTGCCCGCATGTGTCCTTACATGTTCTTGTGTAACAAGGCCAAAACCCCTTACCCTAGCTGTGTAGCAGAGGCCTCATCTTAAAAGGTGGACACTGGAGAGTAGCACTCTATGTTTATTCACCATGAATTTACAGTGTGTGAGACTCGGGTAGTTAGACTCACGCACAGTAAAAGTTCAGAAAATGCATACCCAAAATTGAAAAATCCAGAGAGATTAAGTTAATTTCCTACAGGTAGAATACCATATGGAGCAGTATAAAATTAGTAAACCAGTACCTTTTAAGACAAAATACAATCTCAATGTAAAAACCTGGGCTTAACCAGTAGTAGAAAATACTTTTCCAGTGGGATATATGTGTGAAGTATTAGGCAGCACAAAAACAACATTAATAAACCAATAAGTAAGATTTCCAAATTAAATTAGTAAAAATAAGGAAGATTTAATGAACGAAAAAACACATAGTGGAGAAAAGGATCAGGCGATATGTTGTATTTAATAAAAAGGCAAATAAATGATGCTAGGCACGACAGAGGTGGAAAGTCACTGGAGTCCACTCTTGCACTAAAACCCCACACACAAATCAGTTATCAGCAAATTGTTCTAACCCAGAAGGACCAAGAAGCCAAGGGCTGATACTTTCAAAGGCTTCTAATCTCCCAGTTGCTCTTCTGTAAAGACTTGTCCCACAGATCTAAGGGAAGCATAGGCCTCTGTACCCATCCTTACTGCTACAAACAATGGTCTGATGCTGGGTAATTCCCTTCTAGTCAATGATACAGCTCCCAGGCACGTGGTGACTTTTTCAGGGTACCAGGCCACTTTCAGCAGTCGGAGGTAGACTCTATCACTTTCTTCAGGAAGGGTCATACACTGTATGCAACTATGCAGTGATTCCTACCCGCTACTTAATTTCCTTTGCAGTAACAGACAGGCCAGTGCTTTCAGACTGTGGGTTAGATTATCACTGTAATGCTCTACTCATTGAAGGAACAATTTCCTGCCTGCAATGGTGAGAGTGTATTTTGTGTGTAAAAGGGTGCACTGGACACATTCAATGAGGGTGCACTAGATTCAATGTGGGAAAGGCATCATTTTAAATGACATGGCCTCAGCAGCTTTGTCTAGGCGGGATGTGATAATTGCACCATTTAGGTGCTGGGTTACCTACAGGTAGTTCTTGCAAAGAGAACACCAATATGAACTTTGTTCCAGAAACTGTACAATAGTGAAGAAGTCTGGTTCAAGACACAGGGACTGAGTTTGGCGGATTCACAAACTCCATAACAAAGTGGTAGATGTCCTGTCAGTCCTCTTAAGAGGTCATTGATGACTATGTATCCAAAGGAAGGTGGACTGGACATTTACTGATTTTAAAGTGGATGTCCTGCATCTGTCAAACTTCAAATTAGGCCCTCAGTCATTTTCCAGTAGAGTCCTAAATTGGTTCCAGCTAGCAATCATATCACAGTGTCATGTGAATGTCAAGTGGGGGGGGGGGGGTGCTTTATAAAATATCTCTAGGAGAGTAGTGGATATTCGTACTCATTTTCAGAACTCCTGCTGTTCATCCCCTTCTACATTACCCAATGCACAGAACCCAATTTAGTAACGTTGGACCTGACATCCGCGTTTTCCCCCAACTTTTTGCCTTACATCCTCCTGTTTTTGGTGACTATGTTTGTGCTGGCCTTAGGACTCTGCACACTTTACCACTACTAACCAGTGCCAAAGTGCTCATGCACTCTACCTTAAACATGGTATAATTGGCTTACAACCAATTGACATGTTTAATTTACTTGTAAGTTCCTACTAAAGTAGTACTACATGTACCCAAGGCCTGTGAAATGAATGCTACTAGTGGGCCTGCAGAACATATTGTGCCACCCACTTAAGTAACTTTTCAAAATTTTCTCAGGCCTGACATTCAAACGTGAGTGCACAGTTTTAAACTGCTATTTTGAAATGGCAAAATAAACCTTTGACCTGGCAAAATAAACCTGTTGCCAGACCTAAATCTTTCTTTTAAATACATATAAGTCACTCCTAGAGTAGGCCATAAACAGCCCATACAGCAGACCACAGTGTATTTAAAAAGTTGGACATGTAATTTTACATATCCTAATAGTAAAAAAACTCTGACATTTGTTTTTTACTACTGCACGGCCTGCCTCTCCATAAGATGACATTGGGTTACCTTATTATATTTAATAAACGGTTATTCTCAATTAGCAGCAGGTATAAATGTCAAGTTTAGTGACTAAAGAATTGTAATTTAAAATCCTCTTTAATGGTGAAGTCTGATTTTAAGACACAATTCTGAAAATTCCCTTTTAAAAATTAGCATTTGTGTCCTAACCATTGGCACAAAAACAATCCTGGCTGTAATGCAAGCACCCTTGCAGCATGGCACAAAGGTGCCTGCACTGATGTTAGGCCTTAGTAGATATGGTGCATTGATGCTCTCTCTCTGTCACGCAACCCAGTGCAGGAAGTTGAGCTGTATTGCCTGACTAAATCTTCCCCATAATGTTATGATTAACAATTTATGGTGTAGTTTACACTTCTTTTCTAGCACAGAGTCCAAAAGGTTGTGCACTTTAGAAAATTGCCAATAACACAACAAAGCATAATGTGGCCTAACATAGCAATGTTGCTTTAGTGTTTACACAAAATCTGTTTGTTGTCCATCTAACCAGGTGGTATATTTATTGTTAACACTTTGTAGATGAGAAACAAAACAATAGCAACATGTTGATTCACAGAACCATATTTAAGTCATACCTTGCTGGTGTCATAACTTGCATATGTTTTGCTAACATAGCAGCATTGATTTTGTTTGCTCTCCTAACAGAAGATGCATTTGGTAGATGTTGCATACTGTAGAGGGTTGAATAATTTGTGGCTTTTTTTCTCTACAGTTTTCTCATATCATTAAAAAAAAATTCTCTAAAAATCTCTGTTTCCCACACACACCCTGAGCTGTGTCTATGCCATAAATATTCAAACCATATAGTATACAGGCCATAAACATTCAAACCATGTAGAATACTTGAGCCTTAGGTTTGGGTAGAAACTTCAAATTTGGGTCGTCATCTAATTTGCATTGTATCCCAGTCCTTTCAGCACTATGGCCCTTGTGTGAAAGTGTCCTTTTCTGATGTGGTCACTCCCCCTTTTTCCATCTGATGCTGCTGTTATCTTACTCTGTGCACTTGGACACTCCCAATAAGGTCCCAGGACCAAGTGCATGTGCTCTGACCCCTAAAATATGGTAACATTGTCTAACTTCTGATTGGCAATATTTAACTTTCACATAAGCCCATAGTATATGATGCGAAAATACACCCATGGCACAGAAAGTTGGACTGCATCACTTGTGCCATCCACTAGTGTGACAGACAACCCATGGCTTCAAGCCTACCAGAGTAGCCTGACAGCTGCATTTAAAACCTGCAGTTCGCTCTGTCAAAATAACCCTTTCTGACAGGGCAAAACCTCCCTTTTAAATATGAAATCACCACTATGTGATCTTGTAGCCATGAGGTAGAGAGCACAGTGTTAAAAAGAAGGACAGGTAGAGTCGTAATATTACCATCTCCCTCAGTGACAGGGCCCCAAAAGCTATTTTCACAGTGGAAGGCTCAGGCTGCCTATTTAGAAATACTAAAGTACAGGTTAAAATATTAATTCTGGTATCTCGGGCTTGAGACCAGCTAGAATAAAAGTTCAGCTACTAGGCCAGTTTGGGTGGATCCAGGAATTTCATTACCTTGTTATGGGTCCTGCCCTTTCACAAGGAACCATACGGTGAATCCTGGAGGAGGCAGCTGTTTGTTTCCCCAGCCAAACCCATTGGGAGGGAAACAAACCCCAACAACCAGTTGTGAGTGACAACAGAGAAGGGAACTGGTCATTTTTATGGCCAAACCATTTGGTGGGCGCAAAGGATCTGTGCAAGGGAGGAAGGGATCCCCCATGTTGGATTTTGGGAGTATGGGGCACTATGAATTGTTTATGGGAAGGCAAACAGGAACTGCTTCATAAGTGGGCGGGGTTCCCCCAGCGAATATTTACCCTGTAGGATAGGGAGGAGCCAGGAGTCAACCCCACCCAGTGGCTGTTGCCAGCCATAAATGTGGCACCCCATGGCCCCCTCCATAGGACAGTTCCTGGACACATGGAAGAGCAGAAGAAGGGCCACACCAGCTGTTTGAGACCTGTGAGGTGGCCTGAAGGGCTGAACTGCTACAACGTGGTCATAGGAAAAAGAACCAGGACCAAGTGTCAGTTGGCCGATCTCCTGTGTGGCTACAGGGAGACAACAAGCTGCCAGAGGCAGTTTCTCTGAAGTCCCCAGCTGAACAGTAGCAACTGAACGTGGTCTGGACCATGCGGATGGCCTCAACTAGAGTTAGTCTTGAACCCAAGATCAATTCCTGAGGTCCTGGAACCCTAGGCTTAGTTAAACTGGACATCTAACAAATCTAAAAGGTTGGCCGTTAAACATGTGCAGTACTTCCAGTCCTTCAGATAACAGAGACCAGCCGTCCAGCCAATCTAACTAAGATTCGATTGGGAAAATTCCTCCGGAAAATACTGTGACTTTGGTGTGGAAGCATTTGCAGCACAAGCAATTTTGCCGGCCAGCTTTTGTTTCCAGCAAATTTGAACCCGGTGTTACCGTACCTGGGAACAGGAACACCAGGCCAGTTATAATACT
This sequence comes from Triturus cristatus, assembly GCF_964204655.1. NCBI lineage: Eukaryota > Metazoa > Chordata > Amphibia > Caudata > Salamandridae > Triturus > Triturus cristatus. Next base: position 1,126,423,322 of record NC_140582.1, read on the forward strand.
TCACCAAAGGTTTCCACTCAACTTGTAATCAGGGCCCAAGTTAGAAGTATTTTATGTTTTAAAACCATGTTGTAAACATTGAGCTGGTTTTTATGAGATTATATTTGCAAATAAAAAAAATGATAAATCACCCATGTACTAATCATACATTAAGATATTTACGGTACTATTAAGATTTCACTCTAATGGTAAATGAACTTTGAAGGGACTTCTATGTTTATTTCACCGTTTTTTGTGCTTCATTTACTGGAGTTAGAGTACCTCTTCATTTGAGATAATTTAAGGCGATGAAAACATATTAATGTATGTTTTAATTATTTTTAAATTGTCTGCCCATGGACTACAGCGGGAAAAAGCAACCAAAGAAGGCATACTATTTGATTTTATGGAGCTTTACTTGTGTTTCTAAAATTGAGACCTGTTGTGACCAAAGAATTAGAATTTTTTCCTTTTGCACAGAATTTCAAAGAATGTAGGATGTTTGATTTGATCATTCACATACCTGTTGCCTTCTTGCTGCTACATAGTTTAGTTTCACCATCTCTTTGCCGAATTCTTTAAAACGATGAGCTAGGTCTTGCTCATTTGTAGCATTTTTTACAGATTCAAGAGCTTCTTCAACCTACAATTTAGAACACGATAGATACAGATTAGTTTTTTAAATTGTATGCATTAGTTTTCTTTTTACAAATTCAGCAACAGAAATGCAGCAATATATTATTCGCACATAGATGAATGAATTTACCAATATATAGTTTATATTTATCACAACAAAATAATGCATTGACCAGAAATAATCAAATGTCTGCAGTCATGACAACATAGAATGGTAATTTGCAATTATGCTACTGTGCCAAACACCTGCTCCCGAAACCCAGATAATATCTGAGGTGGCATATGGATCTTGCATCAAGCCTACCTCGACTGCACACATGCCTCATGTGTAATATGCTTCAGTTAAAAGAACAAACTTTACCCTCATCAACCAAACCGAAATGATAAACCAGCTCTGCCTCTCACAGGTTTTCCCTTATTGGAAGATCTTTTTGGAAGTTGTTCTCTAGGACTTGCCTTCATACTGTTGGAGACCTATTATTTCCATACAACACATATACTTAGAGTGGGCTGTGGGTCAGAACCTTGGTCATAATTGGATGGCCTTGATGTCTGTTTCACTTCTCTGCTCTCTGAAATGGCTTTCCTCCCTGTTTGGGAGTTTGTCTTTCCCAGCAGTATTTCAGTCTCACTGGGTGCTGACTGGATGGTGTCCCCTTCCAATGCTAACCGCAGACATTGCAGTGGATGTGAGGCACTATAGCCCTCATTTAGTGTTTGGTAGCCAGGGCACTGCCACAAATAGTACAACATACCTGGTCCAGCTAACCTAACAGTTAACCCACTCTATTTAGAGTCAGGCAGAGTGTTGTGGTGCCTCTGCGGCAACTTTAGACCGATGACTCGACAGATCTGATCATCCACCCTATTTAGAGCAGAAAGTCGGACACATTTTGTTTCTGTTCAGGACATTTCTAAACAGACAAATGAAGAAATTACCCTAGTGTTTCAGGGTGATTTTTGTTTTGTCCCAAAGGAAGAGTGCAAAGACCTGCATTGGGAGTTTGTTTCTGTGAAATAAAATTGTTTGCTGAGCAGCCACATAAAACATATCTGCCACTTAGCACCTTTCCAATGCCAGACAGGTGGAGGTCCCTAAATATGTCATTGACAGTCTGTAGAGAAGTGGTGGTTGCAACCTCTGCCCCCTGCTGGCCAGGGATCTGTCCACCCTAACTTGGAGTCTACATTCTATGACTGTCGCCCTAACCTCACTCTCCTCTTCCTTCCCTATTTTTAGCCCCTCTCCCCTTTCTGACCACCCTGATAGCTTCCACTTACTCCTGAGGCCCTGTGTACTTTCAGAGCTACCTGCCACTCTATCAGTGGGTAGTCAATTTAAAATGGATTTTTTAGCCATTTAAAGATGGCATACACATGAGCGGTTGGTATCTTTCTATGCAATATCCCCCAAATTGATCAATTCTATTAAAATATGGATGCTGCTGGTGATGCACGTTCATCCATGGTAGCCACCTCTAAATGGCTTTTCCTAAAATATACCAAATTGCATCCACAGATGGCCACCCAAAATGCATGCACATCGAAGATGGCCACATTGATACACATTGATTTCATATCTGGCTGCTCTGGATGTGCAAGCATCTGTGTCAAACGCACACAAATGTGATTAATCAAATTCTTCCAAATAGACACTGGCAATCATTCTGCATAGCATGCCAACTCAATGTTTTTCACCCACGATGCTACTCTAGATAGAAACCTGCCTTATGCAAATCAGTTCTGACCCTGCTAATCATTTAAACAGGTCATCTCACCGAACACCTCAGCAACCACCAGCTCTTCCACACCTTGCAGTCTGGATTTAGGTCAACTACATTGCTTGACCATCACTTATCGCAGCTGCAGCCGATATCCGCATGATCCTTGACAGAGGAGACATGGCAGTCCTCAGTCTCCTGGACCTCTATGCAGTATTGGGCAAGGTCTCATACCCTATCCTTATTAGGCTCCGACACAATATTACCGTCCAAGGTCCCACTCTCCGCTCGAACTGGTCTTTCTTAACAGATTGAACACAACCTGTCAGCCTGGCACCTTGCTCCTCGGAAGCCAGCAAAATCATCTACAAAGTGCCTTAAGGTTCATTACTCAGTCCCACCCTCTTCATTGCATACATGATTCCTCTGGCCAAGGTCATCAGTGAACATGACATCAGCATCCTCTCCTAAGCTGATGGCATGCAACTCCTACTCTCTATTTAGGAAAAGACCCCCAACACAAGAAACAAGTACACCTCTTGCATGACTGACGCTACTAACTGGATGAAAGCCAACTGTCTCCAGCAAAACAATGACAAGGCAGAAGTACGGATCTTCAGCAAGAACACATAACCATGGGTCTCCAACTGGTGATTGTGTGAACTCGGACCCACACCCACACCCAGCACCCATGCCAAGAAACTTGGAATAATCATTGACAGCAAACTAAACATGACAGTACAACTCAACACCATCACTGTATCCTGCTTCCACACCGATAAGTTACTACTAAAAAGTGCCTTGTAAACACACGGGGCAGGGTAATAACATGTAAAAATAGGACAGAGTTCATACTGAAGCTAGTGTCCTCACACTAAAATAAAACCCAGAGCTATTTCTTATGTTATGTTATGTTATGTTAAAAGTGATTTGTTACGCGCACGTACACCAGGCAGTTTCTTGGCGCTAAAGAGAGGACGGTTGCAGTCACAAAATAGTGAGTTCAGTTATATGACTGGGAGAATAGCCAAGTTTTAAGTGATTTCCTGAATTGGGTGTAAGAGCTTGCCATACGCAGTTCGGGAGAAAGAAGGTTCCAGAATTGAGGAGCCAAAGTCGTAAATCTAAGGCCCCCATGTTTCTTTCATTTGAAGAGATTGGGGGACAATTGGTTCTTACTAGAAGAGCATAGGTCATGCGAAGGAATGTACCGCTGTAACTTTGAGGCGATGAAGGCTGGACCACGTCCTGAGAGAGCTTTATAGATGGTGCAGCCTAGCTTAAATAGACAGTGTTGGGACATAGGAAGCCAATGGAGTCTTTTCAGCAGTGGTCTCAAATGTTTGTGTTTCGGCTGACCAAAGATTAGCCTGCCCACTTGATTCTGGACCAATTGCAGCCGATGCAATTGGTATGCTGGTATACCAGCGTACAGAGAATTTGCGTAGTCAATACACGAGATTACCAGGGCAAGGACGACTTGAGTCAGGGCCTCTGTGGACAGGAATCTACTGATTTTTCGAATTTGTTGCAGATGAAAAAACCATCCGGAGACCACCGAGCAGATCTGAGCCTTCATTGTTAAATCATTTCTGATCACAATTCCCAGACTTTTTACAGAACTATCTGGGAGTGGGGGACTCCCCAGTAACGGAGGCCATAAGTTGGAATTCCAAGGGTTGGCCGACCTGCCAGTAAGGATCAGCTCGTTTTTATCAGGGTTTAATTTGAGCTGATTTATATTCATCCAATCACTGATGAAATTCATTGTGGATTGGAAACTCACAAGAGATGATGCAGATGAATCAATGTTAAACACCAACTGAAGATCGTTGGCATAATTAAAAACTATAACCTCTCTTTTACGCAAAGCCAGGATCAGAGGTAAAATGTACAAGTTAAAAAGAAGGGGTGAGAGGGAAGAGCCCTGTGGGATCCCGCAGGTCAGTTTTCTTTGTTCTGCCAAAAATTAGCGAGGCGAACCGATTGGGAGCGGTTGTCGAGAAAGGAAGTGATCCACTTCAACGACAGACCCTGGATCCTGGCGCAGCCGACACGGTCAATCAAAAGATGGTGGTCGACCGTGTCAAAAGCAGCCGACAAATCCAGAAGCACCAGGGCCTGAGTAGTGCCCTGATCAGTCCCCCCTCTCAGTTCCTCCAGGACTGCCAAGATGACAGACTCAGTTGAATGTTCAGGTCTAAACCCTGCTTGATGAGAGTCTAGATAATAAGATTGCTCTACAAAAGAACTGAGACAATTAGCAATGTGGGCTTCCAAAATCTTGCTTAAGTAAGGCAACAAAGAAATGGGGCGGTGAGTACCAGGAACCAAAGGATCTAAACTAGGTTTCTTAAGGATGGGGACAACTTCTGCTTTTTTTAATAAATCTGGAACAATCCCTTGAGCAAGGGAGTTGTTAAGAAGCAATAAGGGAGGGTCCGGGCAGCGTAGGAATGCTTCCGAAGGATGTGAGGGGGGCAACTATCCATGGGGGAGCCAGAGCAGACCTTTTTTAGTAGGGCAAAAAAAATACTCTACACTCATCACACCTCCAAAGCTCAAATACATATCCCTGACTGTGAGAATTAAAAGACTAACTGCAGGTAGTATGCAGCCCATTGTGTTGCTGCCTATTCACACAGCCTATTCAAAAGTAAGTGGGGCTGTACCCAGCTCCTCCCTCCCATTTTGCTGGTGATGGCCCATCCAGGCACACCTAAGATCCCTATTGTTTGTGGCTGTCTAGGAAGAATACACAAAACTCAACTACACCTAAGTCATGTGACCCAGGTACAGGCTACAGGCACTAATGGTTAGAGTAGACAACTTTCTAAAAGTGGCATTTAAAAAATTGTACTTAAAAATCAGACTTCACCATAAGTTTGGAATTCTTATTACAATTCCAATGACACCATACATGAAATTAGAAATTACAGCTTATTAAATGCAATTGGGTAACTCTAACTTAATGTTAGTCTATGGGAAAGGTAGGCCTTGCAGCAGTGAAAAATGAATTTAAGAGTTTTTTACTACCAGGGCATGTGAAACTTAAAAGTACATGTCCTACCTTTTAAATACGCTGCACCCTGCTGTCTGGGCTGTCCAAGGCCTACGATAAGAGTGACTCATATGTACAAAAAGGGAAGGTTTGGGTCTGACAAAAGGTTTATTTTGGAAGGTCGACATGGCAGTTAAAAACAGCACACATAAATTGTCAACACAACACAAGCATTCCTAGCCTACAAAACAGATGAACCTACTCTTTAGAGGTTTTTTTTATGAGCACGTTTGGAAATAAGAAATTCTTTTTTATATCTGACCCTCACCCACTCTAATAGTGACATGCTTCATCACTGGGTCAACCTCGGCCTCTAGAAGCCAAGGGGGGGCTCAACTACATTTCAGGGAGCACTTATGAGAACCTACCAGGAGTCTAAAGATAAAAATACCTATCAAAGATCAATGATATCTCTTTATTGGTGACCCTCGGTGGTATGGTTAAAAACCACAGAAGGAGGGGTGTCTAGGTTTATTTTGGTCCTATGACCCTCACTTATATTGTCAACATGTTTCAGCCCTATTACTGGCCTACAGAAGGTCATGGGCTTTCATCAAGATTTATAGAATGTTGTGTGCTCCAGATATATTGCTGCAAATGTCAAATTTATGCGTAAATCCCATGCAGTATGTTAGTGTCCTACATGGCTTCTGGCAATGCCAGTTGGCAAAATATACAGTGCCTGTAAAAAATAAGAGCAGACAAACAAACAAACAAACAAATAACCAACTCAATTTGGTATTCCAAGGGTTGGTAAGTTTATACGTGCAAAATGAAGAAAACCAAGATGAGCCCATAATCAATAGTGCTGGGTAGAAAGTGCCTCCATCGTGTGCACCCATTCCACATGCATCCTCATAATTAGAACATGCAATCTACTCTCAGAACCATAGACCTTGTATGTTTCGCAATTAGCATATTTCACACACTGAATTCCTCTGACCATGTGTCCACATGTAGAGCGTGATGCTTTCATATGTGCATGCCGAATGTATCTGTAATATGGAAAATAGGTGTAAAAACATAATTTTTCTAATTTCTGTTTTATGCTTAAAACCTGTCCTTCAAATGTTGGCAGGTGCTGGAGGAAAGGAAAAACCATTTGCAGGCAGTTGTCAAATTGCCATTGTGATGGTGTTAGTATATTATGAAGTAGTTGTAAAAAGCGCTGATAAAAATCCCAGGGACGTCTGCCTGCCCTTAAAAAACAAGCATTTGCAATGCAATCGGTCTCGCCTTTGGGACCTTATATGTATTTAGCTGTGCAGCACATTAGCCTGGGTGCTGAAACATCTACTGTTCCTTAACTTGGAGGGAAAGTAAGCATCAAACTGTGACACACGCCAGGTATGGGAACACATGGAGAAAAATATTGCCTTTTACTGGGAAATGGTATAGTCCAAAGCTCTGTTTTTAATGTAAAAGCAGGGCCTTTGGTGGTCATATCACTGAAAATACAAGATTTAAAAAAAATATTATTGTCTACGGGTGCTCGTGGAAGACAATTTCTATGGAATGGAATCTAGGGAATGCTAAATATATTCTGGTATCTTACTGACCTCTGCAGTTCATTTTCTATCAAGAAAGATAAGTAGAGGCAGTTGACAGAAAAATTTGAAAAAGAAAGTCCCTCAGCAGAAAACAAATTCTGGTATATTACGTACCCCTGCTGTTCGTTTTCTAACAAAACAGTTAAATAGAGGCAGTTGAACAGAAAAAAAAGGTCCCTAAGCGGAAGCAGACAAGTCCTAGAGCTCACAAAGTACATACACATATAAGTATATACTAAAGTATATAATAATGTATATACAAGCGGTCTCGAATGCTCAACCTAATGAAACTAAAAAGTTTTATTTTTATTTTTTAAATGCATCCCGTTTTCCTTTAAGGAAAACGGGCTGCATTTAAAAAAAAAAACTGCTTTGTTAAAAAGCAGTCCCAGACATCGTGGTCTGCTGACCCCAGCAGGCCACCATCCCTGGGAGTGCCATCCATTCCCAATGGAGTCACAAATTGCGACAGCCTCATTAATATGCATGAGGCATGCAATTTGCGACCCCAGTGGGAATCGCAAACTGTGTCTCAGACACTGTTGTGCATCCCAATTTGTGAGTCGCAAATTGCAAGTCGCAAATGCGACTCAATTTGCGTCTCGCAAATTGGTGGGTCATACATCTGGCCCCAGAAACCTACCCTGATAAGGTGAGGGATGCAGAACTGACCTGAAGAAGCTTTCTCAACAGTAAGACCTCTGACCTGAGCAACTCACTCAGGGTATCCTACCTCTGCTCCATCGCAGTCCGCCTGAAATTATGCCTAGGACAGTCCACTACAAACTGCTTTCCCATAGTGCTTGACATTTTCAGGTACTTTTTGGCTTAAATGGTTTAAAAAAATTAATGTCTGGTTCCCCTTAATCTATTTTGATCATCTTGGTTTCTTTTTGCTCATAAAGGTTTTCTCTACGTTTAATACATTGGTTTGAAAATGTTATTTTAGTGTGTTCTTTACTTTAAAGTTGTTGTACTGCTTGAACGTAGCACACACATCTCTGTGGATTGCCTGGTTCTAGAGCAAATTGTCTTGTAGAACTGTGGTTTGACCTAACCAGAGAGGGATTATTGAGCTGGTAGAGGTGCCCCCCTAACAAATTAAGAATCCCATTTCTGACAGCTGTCAATTGTTAAAGAACATTCTAGAAGAAAATCAACTGTAGGTTATTCTCAGAATATATGCTGTGAAGGTAGTACATGAATGTGGCATGAATCAGTATGGTGCAACGAATGATAATGTACATTGATTGCATTACATTTAAAGGACCGTATTCTCTAAATTACTGCCCACAATGGAGACAAAGCTGTGTAATTACTTTTCACTGTGTGCCTGGTATTTTAAGGGAAAATTACTACGCTGACATTTGAGTAGACCTTTCAAATGACCTGCATGTTTTATGAATTCACGTCAAGCTTCTCTTGAACTTGCCAGCTACCATAGTCATCACAGAAAGGTCTGCTAATACCAGCATATTGCGCCTGATTTTCATTTTCATTTTACTTGGTGTCATATAGAAGTAATAACACGTTTTAAAGACCTGGAACAATGGATATTAACTACTCCATATTTTACTTATGCAAGACACCGTTAAAAACAGTGTCCTGGGGAATATGCCTGACATTTGTCAAATCAACTTCTTTCTAAATGATCAAAAGTTACAAATAATATTTTTCAGGAAAAACTCAGAAGCATCACGCTATTTTCACAAGAAAAGTAGTTTTTATCCAAAACCTATTGACTGTTCTTTATTTATTTTGTTCAACAATTATGTAATTGTTAAGACAGGTACACCCTTGGCTTTACTAATCCTAACGGCACAACCACAAATGACCAAACACCTCTGCAACCTCCACTGGCTCCCTGTCAAAAGATGAATAACCTTCAAGCTGCTCACCCATGCCTACAGGGCCCTCCACAAAATCGGACCTCAATACGTCATAGACTGCCTCTCCTTCCATGCCCCTAAGAGAAACCTCCGCTCAGCAGACCTCTCCCTAGCCACCGGGCTAAAGGACTAGAGTGGGAGGAATGTCTTTCTCCTACCTTGCGGCCAAGACCTGGAACGATCTTCCCCTTCACCTCCAAAGAAGCGCAACACTTCACCATTTCAGGAAAGTCCTCAAGACCTGGCTCTTTGACTGACCCCAACAGAGCTGCTCACACCTATCCCTCAGTGCCTTGATACCCGAACGGGTGAGTAGTGCGCTCTACAAAACCCTGATTGATTGATTGAATCCCTATACTGAGGCAAACAAATAACCTGTTGTTTAATACACTATTGCAGGCCTGCCACTCCCTGTTTTTTCGACTATTCGTCCAATCTTCATCTTTAGGGGGGTACATCAGTTTAGGAAATATGAATATCCGTTATATTGATGCCCCCAAAATTCTTGCTCTTCTTCTTTCGGGCTCTTATCCTGAGAGTCCTGATGATGATCCCTTAACTTTCTAGGGGGTTGAAGCGTCAACTATTACTACGGACCTCTTTTTAGTATTGCATATAGAAACGGGCCATGTGTATATCATGTTCATGAGAGCACCTAACATGTTTCTCTCATACCCACTGCACCGTCATTGATGCTTTTTGTTGTAATCTAGGTAAACGGTTTATTCCTCGTCCTCCCCTCTCCACCTGTCCCCCCCTCTTCCTCTTATTGGTTTGCCCATGTCATAGAACGTTCAGGTGAAGCTCATGTTAGAATGAGCCACCTGAACGTTCAAGTGTGTGAGGATCGTGTTCTAATAAACTCCTTACCTCAAGTTGCCTTGGAGGAGTTATTTCAACAAATTGGCGACAAGTATGGCCCTCATCTCACATGAACCCCTTGATGAAGCTTTGATGAAAATGTTATGGCCATATCATATCACTCCCAATGCAATGTCAGGAGTATCTCCATTTGTTTCTCTTGAAGGGAGAAATCCAGTCTCCAAGTTGACTCCCAATTGGCTTAATGGAGGTTTCCCAGTTTGGGTGGACAGAAGCTCTGTCATGGATAATATTGGTTGTCACAAAAATGATTATAAAACTAGGCATGACCGGAAATGGGGTACTGTCAGTCAAGATTGGAGAGAAGGTCAATGGATCACAATCAAGCGACCTAACCCTAATCACTCAAACATATCTAAGGCCCACATGCATCAAAGCAAAAGCCAGTCGCAAACGGGCAGATTCTCAGAATCTGCCCCTTTGCGACTGGGATTTTTGCATTTGGGATGCATCATCCCAAATGCAAAAATCGCAATTGAAGGAATCTCTAAATTGCGATTCCTTAAATTGCTATTGCATTTAAGGAATCCCAAATTTAGATTCCTTAAATGCAATGCATGAAAGTTTAAAAATTAGCGATTTCGCTAATAGGGGGAGCAAATTACCACGAAGTTGAACTTCATGGTAATTTGCAAAAACTTTGAAAAATGCACTAAAGTGCATTTTTCAAAGTTCCATTTTACACACACACATGCCCTTGGGGCATGTGTGTGTGCAAGATGTATTCATATGCAGATTTCAGGGGTGCAACAGGGTGTCTTTTTGACGCCCTGGCACCCTTGAAATAGCATGAGCAATTTGCGATTCTTGAGATTAGCAAATTGAGAAAGTCTTCCCATTCATTCCTATGGGCCTCTAGGCCCATAGGAATCAATGGGGAGGTATTCCTTAATTGCCAAACGCAATTTGCGAGTAGCAATTAAGGAATGTTTAGAAATCGCTATTTTGTAAGCGATTTCTACATGCATAGCCTTTTGCTATTCCTTATTAGCGAATCCTTATTTTTCAATATTAAGGAATCGCAAATGGCATTGTTGATGCATGTGCCAGTTAGTTCTCTAAACCTGTAAGAATCAAGTGTGTAAATCACGACTCTGTAGTTTTAGAGGATGGACGTACATGGAGTATGCACAATGTGGCTCGTTGTCCGGATGTGTTAATTCCTTCCTCATATGCTGGTTGGGTGGAGGATGAAACAGTGTTGGACTCAAATGGGTCTAAGGATGTCAGAGTTCGACAGCCCCCTCATTGGCAAGCAGAATATGAAATGTAATGCCTCCTTCATTGTTGATAAATGTATTCCTGTATGTTCCTTTCTTGAATTTCTTTTCCTATAGTTCCTTTGGGGTTTTCTTAAAGAGTATTGTTTCGATTGATAAAGGGAGATGTGTTGTAATCTAGGTAAATGGTATATTCCTCGTCTTCCCCTCTCCACCTGTTTCCCTCCCCCTTACTCTTATTGGTTTGCCCATTCAATAGAATGTTCAGGTGAAACTCATGTAACAATGTCGGTGTGAGCCACGTGAATGGTCGGATGTGTGAGGAATTCGTTCTAATAAACTCCTTACCTCAAGTTGCCTTGGAGGAGTTATTTCAACACTTTTCCTATGATTTAAAATATGTCTTAATTAAAGAAATAGTTTGGCACTTTTGAAGTTATGCTAATATCATTAATTTCATTCTCCTCACTTACAAACCAGTCACATGCCCATTGTACTTTGACTTCGCTGTTTTCCCTCCATCTAACTTCACAATATATGAAGTTCCTTCGTCCATCTCTTTCTCACTAAGCAAAAAAATCCACTTCATGTACAACAAAACTTCTTTTTGAGCAATTTGAATTCCTGCTTTACAATTCTCGACTACTAGTCTGTAGAAATGATGAATTGAGACCTATTTTACCAAGACACTTAAAGCTTCCACCTCATACAATCTTTACTCCTCATTCATTACCTTCTGATGCAGCCCCAGCGCACCCCTTAAATTAATTTCCAGTATGCAAATAAGTCTCTTCAGTCATCTCAATAACATAAAACTCATAAAAGCCATATTAAAAAGAAGATTATTTGACAAAATGAATCTTTAACAGCCATGAAAGTCAGAAAACAGAAATCCATTGTGCTTCTAGACACTCTGGCCTCTATTTGAAGAGCCAGCTGGAAGCACCACTTTGTCGCCACAAGGGGTGCAATATTTTAATTAAGTGATCATTGTTACTCAGCTTTCCAACATTTAAACACTTCCATAATTTTTATTACTTATGATAACAAATATTTCTAGCTAGAATCAGTAAGCACTGGAATTGGATGTGCCGAGGTAATATGAGTTAACTTCTAAATCCTTTACCTTCCAACTTGGAAATTGATTGGATAGCAGGCGGTAATCTCCTTTCTCTGGGAGCAAGTTAAAATGAGCACATACAATAGCCATTTTAATGTTAAAACACTTGTCAGAATGTGGGTTATTAATGTGGGAAGAAGGTGACCTTTATGAACTTAATGACCACACCTTTTTTAGCTCTCAGCACGTCTCAGAAACACTCAACCTATGTTTATTTAGGCACACGCAGAAGGCAGTTCCACAGGAAAAAGATGTGTTTAATTCAAGTAGTTGCAATAATTTCAAATTACGAAATGCAAGACAATAAAATTACCAAACAAATTAATGGAAACGAGAGAAACATGTAACAAGTCATTAACATTAAATACGTGCAACATAAGATGTGATTTTTTTTTTGTAGGCAAACAGACCCAGAAAAGGTAAAGCATCTAGATAAGCAATATTTTGTATGACCGGGGTGTAGGTGCTATTTCATGTTATCTGCAAAAGAAAGCAGGTCCGACACACCAAGTCAGCCATCTAAGTCTAAGCTTCTTCCCTACTGCCTTTGTGTGTTTTTAAAAAAAAATTAAAGACTTTTAGAGAGACATGGTCGCCAGAGGGGGTTCATCAAACTTAAATATGTCATTGGCGAACTTCAGCTGCACCTATTGCTTTAAATGCCAACATCTCAACTGCAGAGTTTGATTTCATTGCCACTGAGGTTGGTTCTTCGCAGATATCAATTTGCTGCCTCACCAGGGTCATATGATATACCTTTGGACTTAGTCACTTTTTTAGTTGTCATCGTTCTTCAGCAGGGCAAGTCTGTAAGCTACATCCAAGCAGGGCTCCTCAAGGCCGCTTACCTTCCCAGTGAGGACCACAGCAAAAGATGTTGAGCTCAGCAAAAAACCTTATTTTGGCCTGCGGTGAACATGACCTGGCAGGTGAAGCCCCAGTACCTTGTCTCAATTAGCCAGCAGTGGAAGAAAAAGAGCTAAATATCACTTTTCATAAACTGCTTTTAAAAGTCATTCTGGTCACTACTGCAGCCCGCTGGTCCTCAGGGGAGGCTTCTAGGCACAATATTTCTCTCCAGGCTTTCATGGTGACATACTTTCTTGATGCCAAGAGCTCTTCTGATTTTGTGTCCCTGGAATGGTCAAACTGGAAGTCAGCCACCTGACCCTTGGGGAGCTTTCTTCCACCAATTTTAGTGAACCCAGTTCCGTAAATGTTCTTAGGAGGTGGTGGTGGAGGGACAGCCTTATACTGTGCACTAGCTAGTGATTGTAGAATTGTCCCACCCCAATTATGTTTACTTTCTCACTCTATAATCATCTCATTTTGCAGAACTTCCTGGTGATTTACTTAAAAACATCCCAGAAGGCCAAAATATAAGATAGCTGAATTATTCTTTTACCAAGAGGGTCTCTGGCTCTTTTTAAACTTTTTCCTGTGTAGATATGGACTTCTACCCTCTGTCAGGGTCAAACCTGCATCTCTCTCCTGCTGGGGTTGACACCAACGGGTGTAAGAGAACTCTGTGCATTAATGGGAGTAGTCTCACTTGTCATCACAAAGTAAAAGGAGGTACTGTTATGTCTTCCCTTTGTTCTACCAGCTGTCCCTTTCCACTCACAGATGATCAAGCTCTGCTAAGTGGCCAATTGTTAACAACAACTCTGCCTTCCTGGGCTCAGAGTCCAGGTGATTGTCCTCTGGAGGGCAGGGTTGTGAGCTCAAGCCAGGACCATATATTGGCCTTTCGAGAAGCGATGAGTTGCTAAGCGGGATTGAGCCACTTTCACATTAAAGTTATCAAAATCAGATTTCACCATAAAATCATATTTTGAAAACTAAGGGAACATTTCATTCACGTTGTTACAATTTTCCAAAGTAGAGATACACAATAGTAGGTCTAATTATATCTAGGCCTCTGCCTGGAGAATGTAGCCTAACCTCCGTCACTGTGTGAGCGCTATTTCACATGCTACTTTGGTTTCGATGTTAGGAATTCTGCCTGTGGGTTTGCAAGGCTCTCCAGTCTTTTTCATGGTATCTCAGAAGAAATGGGACTAGGTTCATTTGCTAGAAAACAGAGCTGTTATTAAAAATCCTCCACAATGGTGTCTGTGTGTAACGCTGAGTAATGTCTTACCTTTATCCATTGTTTCTTTTTTGACCATGTGCCTTTCACCTTCCATATAAACGTACAGAGCAGGCCTACCTCCGACACAAACTGAATAAAGAATCTCAAAGTGGCGTCACACTCCTGTCCTACAAGTTAACATAGGTCATACAGTGGCGCAGAGACAGAATATCGAATCAAAAATATCGAATTGCACAAATATCGAGTCATAAATATCCTGGGTCAAAGATATCGACAGACAAATTCTCGTGGTCAAGAATCGATTTAAGGTAAGTAATATTGATGTAAAAAATATCGACGTGTTTAATATTGTTTGCGAAAATATAGTTGTTGAAAATATCGATTTTTTAGTAATGTTATGTATTTTAGTATATATTATATATGTGTGTGTTTTTTGTATAAAATTGTTTGTATTGTTATTATATGTGTTACAATTTTATTAGTAATTAATTTATTTTTGTTTGAATTTTGTGTTTTTAGTTCCCTAGTGGATTGTGGGTTTATAGGGGAATAGGGTGGGAAGTAATTTAATTATAGTAAATTTATTGATTATTTTTAGTAGTTATTTTTTTTAAAGTTTAAATTTTGCATTTTTGGGTCGATAGCGGGTTGTGGGTTCATAAGGGAAAAGGGTGGGAAGTAATTTAACTATTGTAAATCAATTTTTTATTAATTATTTAATAACTAGTTGCTAATTCATTTTAATTAATTAATTGCCAATTAATTTTGGCAATTGTGTAATTAATTCTAGGTGTGTGTTGTGGTGTTCATAGGTGTAGGAGAGTAGGGTCTGCTATCCTATGGTCACCCCAAATTTTTGCTTTTTGCTTCACTGGTTTTTGACATACTGAGGCTGTGGGCCTGCTAATCAGACCCCCAGCCTGCTGTTCTCTCTACTAAATTGACACTATGCACTCCAGGTGCATAACCAATTGGAATTGGATCACCCTGTGAGCCCAAGTACCAGTGTACACTAGGTACCCAGGGCATTGGTGTATCTAAGGCCTACCAGGGGCTGAAGCATGTATTGTGCCACCCCTGGCCTGGCCTAACAATTTGACACAACTGGCTGATCACTCAGCTGGGGTAAGTGGTGTAACCACCTCTTACTTAGGCGTAGTATACCTATATCTAACCTTAAATGGGACACATGTTAACCTATAAGTCACTCCTATGGCAGGCCTTAACAATCCTGAAGGCAGAGTGCTTGGTTCCATGTGAGATGGTGCTCTGGCATGAGCTGAGCCTGTCTGCAGTGGTCGGAACAACTTACTTCTACCGTTTCCAGATATCGCCATACCATATACTCTTAAGTGCATTATGAACCTCGCGGTTAAATGCTAACTTTGGTTTGGCTTTATCAAAACATGTCGAGTAAGGTGTCATACAAATTGGAATACTAACCCCTCGCCAGTTCTGGCGACGGGGTTAGCATTCCACCCTTCTAGAGGGACACGACATGTACAGTACCTGAAACCCGGGTAAAATCAGACATAGCCTCAGCTCCACAAAATGGATGCTGCCACCACCGACACAAGTCTTCCCTCCTGCTGCTGGGAGTCCTTCCAGCTTGGGAGACGTGGACAAAGGGTTTCCTGCCAGGGGAGGTGCGAGCACCACCCCAGACAGGATTTTGTGTATTGGTCAGGTAGGGCTTGAATAGAATCAGACATGCCTGAGGCTCACAAGGAGCCTCGGTGCATATGCCAGTTCAAACCGGTCCTGGGGCACACCAGCCCCGGACCTGGGGCGAGCTGGACAAAGGATTGGGGGTGTAACCACCCCCCTTCCTGGTCCCACCCTTAGGGAGGGACCTAGCAGGTAGTCCGGCCCCTAGAATCCGCTTAAAGGTAGGAGCTGTGTCCTAAGACTTCAGACATCCTGGAATCAACTTACTACAAAGAAGAAGACGGGAACTTCGACGCTCTGCTGCACAGAGGACTGAAGGAAATCTCCCCTATGGTCAGGGAGTGACCATCTTGCTAACGCAAGCACCAACCAGCAACTTGACGTCTGCTTTGCCGCCGCCTCCTGCCGGAGCCCGAGCCCAGAGACCAACAAGACCTGGACCTCCAGACCTCTCACCGCCCGATCCACATTCCCTGCAAAGAAGGAACCCGTGGAGACACCGAGACACGTGGAGCCAGCCATCTTGAAAAGACACTCGACAAGCTGCAAGCGCAACAACAGAGGCTCCCTCCAAGTTGTGCTTTGGGTCCTGAGAAGCCCAACATCCGAGCAGCGTCTGCACCAAAGGTGAGCCCTCCAGCATCTCCACGATCTGCGTGGGGCCCCTCTGCACTTTGCATCACGACGCGCCTGCCCGGTCCCTGGCCCGTTGGCTAGTGGCCATTTTGGTGACTTAACTTGAAAACTACAATGCTGGTCTGGCTGCTCCAGACTCGCCCCTGCTTCCCTCCAAAGGAGCAGCCCCTCTGACCTTGCTGGTCAGAGTAATCAGCTTACTTCATTTTCCACGACTCCTGCTTTTGCCAAGGCTTGTTTGCTTCCTTCGAGTCGCCGACACCGCTGACAGCGAGAACCTGTGAGGGACAGCTCGTGAACCGACTCCTGGACGTCGTCAACCTTCAGGGACCACGTGGCTGCAGAGACAAGCTACACCTCAACACCTGTTTGCACCCAACATCGCCTGGTACCTACCTGGTGCCACGCTGGTCACTGGCTAGTGACTGTGAACACTGTCCCCTCTGCTTACAGGTCTTCTACAACTCCGATCCACACTTGGATCCACCACATCTCATCTGGGCCGACCGCCTGCAGCATCTTTGTCATCAGGCTCCATTGAACAGATAGACGAAACCCGACGCACTTCGAGACCTATGCACCCGCTTCCTGTGGGTGAGGTAAAGCTGGCACTCCGGTGCCCAAGTGTAGAGAAACATCTCTAGTGTCTGTGTTTTAAGTCTTAAGTTCGTAGTCCATCCAGAAGACCCTTTTAGCAGTAACTTTTGAACTTTTACGCACCCATTGAAAACCTATGGGAGCCCGCGTGTAACTTTCCTCACTGCACACGCGACCCGTGAACCTCCTGGTCACTAACTGAAGTTAGCTCCTTGTAGGGCGATTCTAGAGGCCCTAGGCCTTTTCCCTTTCCTGTTCGTGGTACTTATACCACTATTTTAGTATATGGTTTGATCGGCCACCAGGGCCTATCCATATAAAGTGCAACTTTTGTATATTGTAATACTTTCTTGTTTAACGATTTGTGCTCCTGTGCTCATAAAGAGTCTAGGGGATACTTTGAGTAATAAATACATATATATTTTGAATATATATCTGTGTGGTGTCCTTTCATTGGTATAAAGGGGGGTTACATATGGTAAAACAGCTTGCTTAACACGCTTTAACGAGTTTAACCTCAAAGACTGCTTAGCCTACGCTACCACTAGGGCAGCTAGTCCGAAAAGGTTGACTTACAACCACACCATAAGGGTTGCTTGGCATGGTACAAGGTGGTCACTTTAACTAGTGAACATCATATACCAGGCCAACTTCCCACAATAGGTGAAAATGGTGGGAAGTAATTTATTTTTAATTGATGAACTAATGATTAGTTGTTAATTTTAAGAATTAATTAGTAACAAATGATGGTAATTGTGTAATTAATGTTAGGTGTGTGCTGTTGTGTTTATAAGTATAAATGGTGGGAAGGGTAGGAAGTAATTTATTTTTAATGGATGAAAATATTTATTTGTTAATTAACTAAAATAATTAATTACTTATTGTTAGGATTACTTTTATTTATGAAATTGTTTATATGTTATCAGTAATTTTTACCCCTCCGCTATGCATCACTTTCCCTACTGTTGCACTCATTGGAATGGGAATAGTAATTTTTACCCCTCCGCTATGCATCACTTTCCCTACTGTTGCACTCATTGGAATGGGAATAGTAATTTTTACCCCTCCGCTATCCAACACTTTCTATACTGTTGCACTCACTGGAGTGGGAATAATAATTTATACCCATCTGCCATCCAGAACTTTCTCTACCTTTGCTCTCTTTCGAGTGGGAATAGTAATTTGTACTCCTTCGCTATCCAGCACTTTCCCTACTCTTGCACTCATTGGAGTGGGAATAGTAATTTTAACCCCTCTGCTATCCAACACTTTCCCTACTGTTGCGCCCTTTGGAATGGGAATAGTAATTTTTGCCCCCCCGCTATCCAGCACTTTCCCTACTGTTGCACTCACTGGACGGGGAATAGTAATTTTTACTCCTTTGCTATTCAACACTTTCCCTACTGTTGCACTCACTGGAGTGGGAATAGTACTTTTTACCTCTCCTCTATCCAATACTTTCTCTACTGTTTCACTCACTGGAGAGGGAATAGTACTTTTTACTCCTCCACTATCCAACACTTTCTCTACTCACTGGAGTTGGAATAGTAAATTTAATTATTCCGCTATCCAACATTTTCCCTACTGTTGTGTTTATTGGATTTTGAAATGTACGTTTTAACAATTTTTTTATAGTTAAATGTTTGAAGTAATTATAAAATAGTTATATTTAATATTAAATCATTGATATATGTATTTATTTAATTTTAATATAATTTAAAAGTTAAAAAATTAAATAAAGATAGTAGTTAATAAATTATTTTAAAATAAATGTATGTATATATATAAATATGATGTTTGTCTCTATATTTTTTCAACATTATATTGTATTTCTTTCTATTTAGTTCAAATATATATTACATTTAATTAATTTTGTTTTTAAATAAATAATTTTTACATCTATATTTTTAATTTTGATATTTTTGATTCAATATTTTTGTACTTACCTGTTAAGGTATTGGAGTCAATATTTTTGGAGTCGATATTTTTTTCGATATTTTGAACATCGATATGTCTTAAATCGATATTCTGTCAGTGATCCTCATACAGTTTGTTCATATTTGGTATTTATTTTAAATCTTTTTAATTCCAACAGCACATATATGCAATAAATTCAAACACAGTCTGTATCTAATTGTATGCAGGAGTGTGACACTTTTGGTTGGTATGGTAGGTGAAAGGTACATATGCTAAATTTAAACAAGATTTAAAGGGCAGTCATTGCTCAAAACATTTCCCAGAAACCACTATGGGAGATTTCCAAAGAAAGGTCAATCCAATAGTAATCCAATAGTAAAGTAACTCATTCAAAATACTTCCTGAAATATGATGACAAATTCTGGATGGCCAGTTTAAACTTCAATCTGGAAAGAGCACAAAATGCTCCTGGCAGCCATATGTGTTGTTAAAAATGCGTGGTACGCCCTGAGTGATATGATGCAATGACGAAGAGTGATGACTAATATTCAACATGCTCTTGGCAGTGAGCTAGCTTATTGCACCGACAATGGAAGCAACCCACAATCCCCACTATTGTTGAATGGGTTGGGAAGTTATGGGCATTGTTAGCAATTGAGAAGTTAACGTGGGGATATGGCGTACAAATTTGATGATCAATGGCTACCTCTGGTTGACTATCTAGGAACAGCCGCTCCGGGTCTGGGATGCCCAAGATTGTTACGTTGCCTCAGGTTTATGGCTCAGACAAAACGGAGATCCACATCCTTGGGTCCAACCCCTCATCATGGAACGACTCATGGTGGCACGCATCACTGGGGACCCCCCCGGCCCCCACCGACCATGCACACAACCTGGGAGTCATTCTCGACTCAAAACTCACCATGACCAAACACGTCAACGCAGTCTCCTCCACCTGCTTCAACACCCTCTGCATGCTCTTCAAGATCTACAGATGGATCCCGACAAACACGAGGAAAACAGTCACCCAGGCCCTAGTCAGCAGCAGACTCGACTACGGAAATGCCCTCTACGCCGGAGCCTCGTCCAAACTCATCAACAGACTACAAAGAATCCAGAACGCCTCTGCACGCCTGATCCTCGACGTCCCACACCGCGACCACATTACGCCCCACCTGACGAACCTGCACTGCCTCCCTTTCGACAGGAGAATCTCCTTCAAGCTCCTGATCCACGCACACAAGGCACTCCACAAAACCGGCCCAGCCTATCTCAACAGTCGGCTCTCCTTCTACGTACCCAACAGGAAACTCCGCTCCGCTGACCACGCCCTGGCCACGGTCCCGCGCATCCGTAGAACCACTTCCGGAGGCAGGTCCTTCTCCCATCGCGCCGCCAAGACCTGGAACACCCTCCCCCTCTACCTACGACAAACCGAAGACCTGCTGACCTTCAGGAGACAACTCAAGACCTGGCTTTTCGACCAGTAGCAGCAGCACCCCAACCCAGCACCTTGAAACCCTTATGGGTAAGTAGTGAGCTTTACAAATTAACAGATTGATTGATTGATTGAATGGGGGGCTGTTCAGGGATATAGAGGCTTGCTCACGATATTGTTTCTTTTGTTTAGTTTTTGGCCTTGGGATAGGGCGGTGAGATGGTGCACGGTGGTGAGATGGTGCATGTTTCAATTTTGAGAACAGTGTGTGAGGAATCACTAGTGATTGTAGTGGATGTCATGAGTGGGGCTTGACTGAGAGGGAGGGGTGGGTAGTGAGGGTGGGGATGTTTGGTTTTCAATATAAAATGTGAAATGTCTGGTTTCAAAGGTTGCTCGCATTTTTGTTCGGTCATTATGTTGTATGATGCACTGGAATAGGTTGTGATTGCTATGCTTTGTGACATTTCAATACAAATTATCGTTAAATAAAAATAAAAATGTCAGTGATGTAAATACACACTGCAGGCCACATAAAACATATAAATTCCATGCCACTGATGTCATTTCTACGCAATCTACAATGGGCTTACAAGTAAGTTAAATAAAACAATTGGGCAAAACCGATTTTAATAGAACCCTTTTAGGGACAGAACACACAGTTTAAAACCAGAAGAAACAGAGTACAGAAAAAGGCAAAAAATCAGGGCTGAACGTGCAGAAAACGCAGATTTCCTACAAAATGACGCGACTATCACGTAAAAAAACTTTCCAAAGTATGGCTATCAATTGCAGTGTTCATAACATTTAAAGAGCCTTGAAAGGGAAGATTAAAAGTCCCTACCAGTGTTCTTAATGATTTCTGTACACATTTTAGTATGGATCTTTTAACCATAAGTGAAACAAATGAATGTTGAACTGCGGGAAATTTTGATTGTGATTCAGTAAAGCAGAATTTAATATATTTTACGTCTCTCCAGCAGCTTTAAAAGACATTAAGCATCTAGCAGAAATCCCTTTGATTCTCATCACCATCTGGCGTATTGCTATAGAGTATGTTTCCAAAAAACCATTTCAAATAAAGTTTTTTATTCCTTCTTTTTTATGCATAATCATTAACCCAATTATATTCAGAAGATCATTTACATCTCTAAAACGGGTCTCTGAAATGTTATTTTTGGCGATGATTGAGCTCTTAAAGTTGCCATGTGGATCCATCATGTGGCATACCGTCAAGAGTTGCTACTTTTGTAGAACATGTTTTTCTGTTACATTCAAGCTGTTCCAGCAATAGGACACGTTGTTATCCAACAGACACGAGATTATTTTTAAAGTTTATGTGGTATTTCAAACTGCTTTTCATCTAACGAATTTATTTGCTGAAAAACGCTTAATCAAAAGCACTTACATAGCACCCTAATTGTCACAAAGTGATTTTGTCTGAAATCTGCATTTTTCTAGGATGGTAAGTGCATGGGCGTGCTAAGTGCATTACATTAACTCTGCATCACTGATTACGTGGGTGGCATTTAGTAAGTCTAGGACATATAAAGGCAGTAGGACTACCCACACTCAAGCACTGAACAGCTGTCACTGAGTGCTGAAAATTATGCTTTAAAAAGGAGACATTTACAATTGCAATGCAAAATATGTTACAATAATCCATTTTTCTAAGTCTTGTAAGTGCTTCTGCTTGGACCAAGCTAATTTATCAAAAACCTAAGATCACTCCTCTGATGAGGGAATTGCACTGGGTCCCGGTGAAACAGCGAATGCTATTTAAGACTGGTTGTATTATTTTTAAATCTATATACAGCAACAGTCCAGCTTTCACCCCAACTAGTGCTCAAAAATACTCACGACCCGCAATCTAAGCAGTGGCGGCCACCACAAATAAAGGGTGGTGGGTGGGAGGGGGATCGCACGGGGGTCATGCAGGAGGGGGGTAGTTACAAATAAGAGTTTTTTCTTAAAACATATTTTATTTGTCAAATTGTGCATACATCGCAGGGCTCTGCACACCAGAGACATCTGAAAAAATCAAACCATATATAGCCATGGGAGCAATCGACTTTTGGTGAATAAAATCAAAATGCATAACGTAAACATACAAACCATACAAAATAATATAGAACCCCCCCTAGAAATAATAGATTTAAATTTAAAAAATGTACCTTTAGCCATTGCCCGCCTCCAGCATTGTGTTGCGTTCGCCGCCTCTCCTCTTCCTGGGTCCCAGCAGCTCCTGGGACACACTCCCATGTAATCCCAGTGCTGCAGAGCAGTGCCGGGATTGGCCTGAGTGGGCACAAAAGACGCCCTTCTTAGAACAGGGAGTCTTTGGGGGAGAAAACCTAAGTGCGCATGTGTATTTTGGTCGGCCTGAGATGGCCGTACAAACACGCATAAGCACTTAGGGAGTGGAGTGCACTTAGCACTCCTCCTCCCCCATCCCATGCCTAGGCCCGGCCCCTTCCTACAGCGCTGGCTAAGCGCCAACAAATGCAAAATAAAATGATGCAAGAACATCATTTTATTTTACATTTGCTGGCTCTGAGCCAGGCAGTAGGGCGGCGCTCCTCCGCCATTGCAGAGGAGCCGCCGCCGAATCTAAGATCTCCTCACTTGAACCCCCTTATCATTCCCCCTTTCAACATGAAAAGACTTGGAGTTTCTAGATTCTCCAAATTCACCCCTCGAATAAGGAACTCCATGCCAGTTGAAATTAGAATGACCTGCTATAGCAGATTCAGACAGCTTTTGATAACGTTGCTGTTCAAACAGGCCTATGATTAAAACTGCGAGTGCTGTGTGGTAGTTCACTTATGAAGTGTCAAGAGGCCATTTGGTATATATATACTGTATGAATGCTTATAACATAAGATAACAAAAATATATCTTTATAAACCCCCGCTTACTTGAAATAATGCCATGAAGAGCACAGAAAGTGATGACAGGGAAATACTTATTGACGTATAAGAAGACATCCTGAACACTGGGGCTAAAATGGTTCATTTTACTGGTCAGGAGTGACATATATATATATAAAGGGAAAGCTAGACTGAGATGGGAACAGGCTGTATGAGGCTCAATAGAGTATTTTAGACCCGGGTTCAAGTGCCTTAAAAATCCCATTAGGTCAGCGCAGGCCAAAAACAAATCTTAGACGCACCACAGAGGAGAAATTCTTTCTGCACTAAAGGAGTACAAGAATCCAATATTTACAAAAGAACTGAAGAATTTGGGAGGCTATGCTGACATAGGTATTCAACAGTCCCAGCTTCACCCCACAGTTTATTAGGTAAAGTTCAGACAAGTCACTGTCACCATATCCTGTTCCTGAGCAGGGGCGAATGCAAAAAGATAACGTGTTGGCATGACTTCACTGATGCAATTCTCTCTTGAGATCAGCCAAAGAAAAGGCGAAATAAACTACAGTGGGTCGAGCAATCTCAATGCTCACGGACAAAAGTAAAATGACTGAACATATCAGGAGGACAAAAAACACTGAAACCCCAGTTTCGCCAACTTCGGAGACACTTGGCACACATGCAGTCAGAATATCTTCAGACTGGAAAGAGAGAAGTACAACAACAGGCCTTTCCCATTTATGCATCCTGATTCTGGAGCAACACTATACATCGGAATCATCCAAACTCTGTTCCAACTTAGGAAGGAGCTGAAGATACACCTCTTTAAAGAGCACTAATAATAATATTAATAATACAGCATTTTCTAGAGCGCGAACAGCTACCTCACAAGGAGGTGTCCCGGCACTAAACGCAGGCATAGATACAGATACCAATTTAAAACAAATTAGCGTGGTTGGGTGAAGAGCCAAGTCTTCAACATCTGCTTAAAGCAGGGTTCGGAGGGGGCCTGCTGAAGCTCTGGGGGCAGTGAATTCCATAACGCCGCCACGTTGGCTGAGAAGGTTCTCCCTCCCAGCCGAGCCCTTTTTATTCGAGGGACTACTAACTGAACACAGCAGTTGGAGTGAAGGGAGCGGGCCTCAGAGTATCGCGGCAGCCGCACTCTCGGGTAATTTGGACAGGTACCATACAAAGACCTAAAGGCCAGCATAAGTGCCTTAAACTTGATCCTATTGGCTACAGGTAACCAGTGAAGTGAGAAAAGATGCGGAGAGACTGAATGCTTGAATGGAATACGCAATAACAGTCTCGCAGCCGCATTCTGGACCATTTGTAAACGCTGAATCAGATACTTTGGGAAGCCCAGATAGAGGCCGTTAGCGTAATCCAGTCTTGATGTTACTGTCGCATGGATTACTGTTTTTCGGCAACTCTCTGGTAGAAGTCGCAGAATCTTCCGAAGATTCCTCAACTTACCTAGACAACACCCAACTAGCTGTTGGGTATGCGAGGCGAAGGACAAATTATTGTCCCAACGCACCCCCAGGTTTTTTGCCGTTTGGCTGGGAGAAGGTGCCGGTCCCATTGCCGTCGGCCACCAGAACTCAGAGGGGGGAGGGGAGCCTTTACTGAAGAAAATCACCTCCTTCTTATCCGCGTTAAGTTTTAATTTGTTGGTGTTCATCCAACACGCAACGTCTTGAAGGCAGCCCTTGAAACTTGAGAAAGCCGCCTCTGACACCTCTGAATATGGAAACACCAGTTGGGTATCATCGGCATAGGATATTGCCTTGATCCCCCAATTGGCAATCAACGTAAAGAGCGGAGCCAGGTAAATATTGAAAAGTAATGGGCTGAGTGCCGATCCCTGAGGAACACCACAACTGAGAACCTTAGGTGCAGACGAAACGGTCCCCAGTGCCACCTTCTGGGTTCTCTGAGACAGATACGACTGTATCCAGCCCAGCACTTGATCCTGGTGGCCAACCTCTGCCAGTCGCTTTAACAGCCTTGCGTGGTCGACTGTATCGAAAGCTGCCGATAGATCCAGGAGCACCAGCATAGCTGAGTCTCCCGAATCCATCGACCACCTTACTGACACTACACCACAAAGAAGTAACAGTCCACTTCAACCCTGACAATACTGCTACCCCTCCAATGACTCATTGATTGCATCATTGCCGTGACTTCTGTACTCTCTCACCTGCTTTTCATCTATATTTATGCTACACAAATAGCATATATATATATATATTATCTACTGGCGGTCGCCAGTAGATAGTTATAGTTAGGACCGTGTTTCCATAGGAAATCCGCAACATTCTATTTGGAATAACTTTTGCACCGGTTGACGAATCCTACCGAAATTTTCAAAATAGGTGGGGCGCTCCGCTCCGCTCCTACCCTGAAAGTCTCGGGGGGATTCGTCAAGCGGGGGCTGAGAAAAAAGGGGGGTCCAAAACGCGTTTTCCCCATGCAATTTTCCATAGGGACCTTTAGTCCAAGGTACAGCCCGAACGGCTGAACAGAATTACTTGAAATTTGGCAAAGAGGTAGTCCTCAGGTCAGGGATGTGCCTTTTGCAGGTCTGGTGTCAATCTGTTCAGTAGTTCCTGAGAAAATCAAAAGTAAAATCATATATATATGTGGGCGGAGCCTAACCACACATCTCATCCTGAGATCTGATTGGCTGTCAGCACTTCATCCAAGAAGTGTTGGCAGCCATCTTGGGACCAATATACATGATAGCACCTCATTAAAAAGCATTGCAGTTAATAGAAGGTTTTAAGACTTTAGTTACATTATAAATCATTTGTTAATGGTACCATACTCATTTTAGGAATTGTGGTATGTTCTAAGGTGATTTCACCATGTGAAAAAGCCTTCTGCTGGGATATCATGATTGAGAGAAAAATATTTTCTCATGCTTTTCCCACAGAGGTTTGGAAGGTGATCTATAAGCTAAACTGAGAGCTTATTTTCTGTAAATTCACATTATCTTTCTCAGTCATGTGAGAATGAAGTCTGACATTCTCAGTAAAACATGTACATCCAACAAGGGCAGAGACTGTCAGTTGATTCCTTTGTGTTCTACGGCAGCTTCCCAGAGTGTTCCAAAGAACAACTAGAGCGCTAACAGTCCTACTTATGATAAACGTATGGCACACCTGAAGCCATCTTGCTTGGATTAAAGTGGTAACTCTTAAAACATTTAATTTAAAAAGGAACAAAATGAGGGGGTTCATTTTTCCATAAAAAGTATGATTAGTGCTGCAGAAAGAAAAATTAGGGCACATTTTGAGTGACTTCTCAAATCCTCTTGTATTTCATTAAAAAATTCTGACATGCAGACTGAAACATGCACTTTCAATACCAGCAGCAGTTTTCCCTGGTGAGCAGTAGATTTACTACAGTGATCTAATGAGCAAAAAGAGTGCTAACATTCTGAATTTATGGCAAATGTGTGACACATCTGAATGCCTTTGGAATCAAAGTAAAAAACTGAAGGTATTTCCTACTGAGGAGACTGCAGTAAATGAGGAAATTAGGAAACTTCATAACAAATAAGTCTGCCAAGATGGCCACCAGAGACAAAAGAGCCCAAATGTAGCCCAAATATCACCCAGATGTAGCCCAAGTATAGCCCAATGACAGAATGTCCCAGAGTGTTCTTAAAAACAACTAGAGCGCTTACTGTCTTCATTATGACAAAAGTATGGCACACCTGAAGCCATCTTGATTGGAATAAACTGGTAACACTTAAAACATTTAATTTAAAAAGGAACACAATGAGAGGGTTCATTTTGCCATAGAAATTATGATTAATGCTGAAGAAAGAAAATGAGGGCACATTTTGAGTGGCTTCTCAAATCCTCTTCTATTTCATTAAAAAATTCTGACATGCAGACTGAAACATGCACTTTTAATACCAGGAGCAGACTTCCATGGTGAACAGTAGTTTTACTACAGTGATCTAATGAGCAACTAGAGTGCTAACATTCAGAATTTATGGCAAATGTGTGACATATCTGAATACCTTCATGGTGGAATCAAAGTAAAAAACTGAAAGCAGTTCCTACTGAGGAGACTGCAGTCCATCACAAATATAATGTTAATGTGGCCACATTATGCTCCAATTGGTTTGCAGTACTGTCCATAGTCAATCCTTTTTGAGATTAGGGCTTTGAAACTTCCCTAAGGTCCAAGTTAATTAGTCTACAAGCCAGCAGGTTGATATAGGTTTCCCTTGAACAACAGGCACATTCGATGAGCAACTAGTACTCCTGATATAGGAAAGGGGAGTGGGAAGGAATTTGGATAAGCTGATTAACTGTCACCTCACTGACAGCAAGGGGAGTAGCCAGACCATGGGCACAAGCCACACCAGTGCCTCCCTTTTCAAAATGAGGAGGGAGGGAAACCATTTGCAGTGACAGAGAGTGCTTGCTATCTAAGAGTTGATTATGCCATCTTTAAAAAATCCCATCAGGCTGGGAGATGAGGGGTGGACCCGGCACTGAGCTACTCAAAGAAAGTGTCCAGCAGGGACTGAGGAGATGAGGCTGCAGCTCTGGATTATGCGAGATGCCCACATTCTTAAACTTTCTACCTACACTTTCAACCTGTGAACAAGGGTGAAACTCTAAGAAGAACAAGAACTACAGTAGAAGAGGAAGGATGGACCCCTCATGCATGAACCTGTGTCAGACGTAGAGGGACATTCTTCACTTGTGTTTTTTTAGAATCTGTTTGAACCTATTTTCAGAGTCAGTGGCTGTCCTGCTCCATTTAAGGGACAGTTGAGGGCAGCCTGCAGGGAACCATAAAGGATAGGGTTCTCCTGAAAAGTATGTGGGCCAGTTCTCGGTGGTGGTGCCCTACCTAGAGGGACCACAGGCTGTGTGGTCTTCAGGCACATGCTCTGTAAGTGACAAGCAAGTTGAGGGACCTAGGTATTATAGGCTCACAGTATTGTCTGCCGTGAAATCTGCTGTTGCTTGAACACCCCAGGCCAAGGAATCTATGGATGAGATTAAGGAGTTGGGGAGCAGGTCCATGAGCTCTCACTCATTGGAGGTAAAGTAATTTAATATAATCTCCAGAAATGTGCAAAAAATGTAGATCTAAGACAGCCCTAAATCAACCATCCTGGTAGCTGGAACAGGCCACTTGGAGTACCTTGCAACAAACCCCATAAGTGGAGCCAGAGACATCTGCATTGATTCAGCTGATTGCATGCTGTATTTTACACATATATTGGGCTGAGAAATTCTGTACGGCACCCCAAACGAGAACGAGTGCCATGGGGTCTAGCTGGAGAATGGGTCTAAAAGGCAGACCCATCTCCCTGATTTTGGTGTGTGGAAGGGATACCCCGATTTTCTTGGTCAGTTCTTGTTCTGAACTGCAAGATTTCTGCAAGTATCAAGCATAATGTGTGATCATGAGTCCGCTGTAACGGAGTGAATGGTACGACCATAGCCTACATCAGAGTTGGAATGCTTCCACATGGTCAAGATCAATCTGGAGGCTGCACCCACAACCTCATTGTCCCATCTGCACCTATCCTTGGGAGGTGAGGTGCCAAGTGTGTTGCAATGCTAAAATTCTAATACAAATGAGGCCATTGCTCCACAATGTCTAGAGTTGCTGCCGTAATAGCAGCACTACTGCATGTGCCTATCCTGCTCCACTCCAGACTGCTATAACTTTATTCAGGTAACTATGGTGGTGAAAACCTGTGAGTAGTAAGAGAGTGTCATACTGAGGCCTACCAAACAAATGCAAAGAGGTGAAAGCTACATCTATGCCTTTGAGTTAAGTTGAGTGAACTGCACCTGTGCCTAGTCTAGTCATGTGCTATGCATTATCAATCTTGGGGAACTCTGTTAGAGAAGGGAAGGTACCAAAGGACATAGATCGTCAAGGAAGCTCACAAACAGGATCACAGTCCTATGTCTGATAAATATAATACAAATAAATATACTGTATAGTATTGTGGTATGCTGTGTTATTAAAGTACGTTCTTATTATTGAAAAGTTAAGCACTGTAATCAACAATATGCTACTCTGTCTTTTGGTTGACTGTGAGCCCTTGCCCTAGACACTACCTACCTTGGAAGCCTTAGACGGCTCACCCTCGATACCTAGAGAGTGAAGTGTGTCAGTTTGCAGAGATATAATTGGAAGGACACCAGTGGTAAATCACATCACCCCCTACAGTTGGAGCCCCCCAGCCCGGCTTGTGCCCCACCAAATGGACATTGACAATTGGCAGAAAATCGTGTAGCATCTCCAAGGTTCAGTGTCAACGATCTTGAAAATAACAACTTCAGCTTAAAGCCTGGATTATGGCCATGCTACAATGGCACATAGGTTGCTGGGAGTAGACCATGACAACATGTCCTTAAATCAGTTACAGTTGGGGGAACTGTGTTTGGAAAGTGGATGGAGAGTTCCTAGAAATAAGAATAGGGACAAAACTTTGATGAACTCTGCAAATAATAATAGGGACCCTGGGAGGGAGTGCTGTGGTGTCAATTGCTAAAAAGGAACTTAGAAGGAAACATGAAAGGTAATAAAGAGGAATAGGAATCAGGAAAAATAAAAAGAGTGAAAATTGCAGAAACATGAATATCCTTAGCGAAGGAGAAGCTCAGGTTAGCAGCAGGGAGAGCAACTTTTGGGAAAGGTGATTACCCCTCCAACTCTGCAGGCTCCAAAAGAGCTTGTGCACAAGTATATGAAAGGCTGGGATAGTTTTGAATGATTTGTGAATTTTGCGCTGGCTATCAGAGTGTAAGCTTAGAATGATTTGCCTAAGACAGCCTCTTTAAGAGGTTGCTTGTCCATAAAATGAGCAGCAGCCGTTGGGAGAATACCTGTAGCTGAGCATATAAACTGAGAAGGAATCTCTGATCAAACAGTTTGGCTATAGAAATTCAAGGAAAGCAAAACAACTGATGTTGTTCTGGTTGGCAGTTGAATTCATGGTTCATTGGATGAGCAGGATGGAGGTTACTCCAAATATTGGGGGTCTCTCTACCTGCGCCTTAAACTCGCTCTTCCATATCTTATAGGCATCTCAACTCTTTTCTACGAGTATCTGTTTACACCATATGTATAACCTCAAGCCTTTTGTTATTTTCTGTCTTACCTGCTTCTTATCCTATAATGATATTGTAAATGTTGTAAATGTTGTAATTTTGTTTTACCATATGTATCTCAGTCTTGTAAAGTGCTCTGATGTTTTTGTTATACTTTGGTGCTGTAATTTGTCTCTTTCCGTAACTAGCGCTATCATGTAAAGCACTCTGATGCCTCTGGGTCCAGCCAGCGCTATTTAAAACCTCTAAAATAAATAAATAAATAAATGGAGTTCATGATGGCTGTGATGCTCTGGGTGGTAAGCTTTTCCCATGCTGTGAACATGGTTAGGGTGACGTAAGTTGTTGTGAGGATGTTGCAGAAGTCTGTGGGTTGGGGTTTGAGGTTTCTATAGATGGTGGATATCTTTTTGGTGAAAATAGTCTGCCTGGGTGTCGCAGAGTTCTTGGGGGGGAGATCGTGTTCTCTGTGGCTGATGGGCAGTAGAACTCTCTGACAATACTGAAGAGTTCCTTGCTATGGTTGGAGCTTGCTTCGATGTGGTCTGCAAGGGCTTCTTTACGTGTTTTTTAGGTGTTGGTGGTATTTGTTTAGGGCTGTCCTGAAGGTGGCTCGATCTATGACTTGTTCGGTGGGTCTGCTGGTCTTGGTGGGCTTGATAGGGATTTTTGGATGAGATTTTCATGCTTGGATGCAGAGTTGAGATGGGGGTGTTGAGGCTGTCCTTCCATTGGGTCTCTGTCACTGTTTCAACTGTGGTTGGAGGAGCTGGGAAGCTTGATGGTAGGGCCTGGGGATCTTGGGATGGTGAAGTGGGCGATGGCGTGGTCGGTTCAGGTGAGTTCGGTGACAGGGCTGTACTTGACTCTGTTAATGGCAGTTAAGATCAGGTCAAGAGTGTGTCCTGTGCTGTGTGTGGGGTTAGTGACTTGTTAGGTGGGGCCGATGCGATCATGCTTTCCAGGAGGTTGGCAGAGTTTGCATCTTTGGGGTCTTGGAGGTGGAAGTTGAGATTACTGAGGTAGATGTAGTACTTGGAGTCGATGACGAGTGGGGCGATAAATTCGGGGATGCCATTGCAAAGTCGGGCGTGGTCCTGGGGCTCTTTAGGCGAGGGTGCCTCTGATGGTCGTTTTGCTGTCGGTTTGGGTTTTGGAAGTTGAAGTTTCCATGATTGGTGTGGTGTTGTCTTCAGTGACGTGCAACAGATGTTTTATTTCAGAATGATATTGATGCCGCCTCCGTGTTTGTTTGTGCATTCCCAGTGTATTATTTTGTAACCATTGGGCATTGCAGTGAAGATGTCGGGGTGGAAGAGGGGTTGAGCCAAGTCTCTTTGATGAAGAAAACATCGGGGTGAGGGTGGTGATGGTGACGTGTTTGTAGAGTGATCTGGTATTGAGCAGGAGGCAGCAGAATGGTTCTGGGGAGGTTGTGGTCGGTGAGATGGATGTGATGAGGATGTCCATGAGGGATGGAGGTCCTGGGTTGCAGGCGAAGAGGCAGAGGTGAGAGGTCCTAACGTTGATCGAGGAGATGCGATGCAACAGTTGTTGTTGCGGAGTCTGGGATCCACGGCTCAGGGGCGGCAGGAGGGCCAGGGTTCCTGGCGATGGGCCTGGTCCAGACACGAATTAGTGAAGATGGGCTTTCCTTAGTGGTGCCTTCGGCGTGCCAGTGGTGTGCCTGATGCACATGGCTGCTGCACGTCCGCGGTGCGGCCTCTATTAAGAAGGTCCTGGGAGGGAGCGGGCGCTGGGTGGCAGGAAGCATGAGCGTGACAGTGAGGCTAAAAACAATGAGGCTGAAAACAAGTTAAACAGCAACAGTGAGCAGCACAATTATTCAAATGCAGGCTGCAAGAGTACAATGTAACAGAATGTAACACAGATAGAAAGCAAATAGCTGCTGGCAAAGTCAGGGAGACCTGCTGAGGCCACAAGGTGGGAGGGGATAGGGAGGTGTTTTTTAGTCCGAGGTCTGGGGGCCCCTTGGAGTCCGCGAAGCCCACTCAGGGTGTCTGCGACTGCTTAGAAAATTAAATATTATTAACAGATTAATAAAGTGTGCATAAATGAAAAAGCAACATGTTTAAAACGTTCTGTAAATGTGAAGGAATTCGAAATTGGAGGCTAAAAATGTAGTTAGTATCCTTAAATTGATTAGTTGAAGCAGTGCAAGTGGATCAAATAGAATATAGTGTGGACGATGAGGGGCCTCAATCAAATTTAAAAATGCTCCAACCTTCCTATTAGGATTTACATTTATTTTTCATGTTTGCTTGAGAATGAAATAAAATATGTTAGCATTCGTATATTTTCTGATGAATGCTTGTTTGTGTATTTTTGTGTATTGTTTTGCGGTCATCAAAAATGCTTGGGCCTGGGATCCTCAGCTTCCAGTAATGACTCAGTGGGAGTCCCCGAATTCCAATAATTATTTAGAGGGGGTCCCCGGGGTTCCTGTAATGGTTAAGTGGGGTTTGCTTAAATTCTAAAAGTTAAGACCACTGGTCTAGAGTATCTATCTATCTTCAAGTCTTTTTTTTACTGCAGACCAGTAGATATAATAGATACAATGTCTGTTATAAATTAACTACACTGCAAATAAATGCACAGATAGAAAACATGGGGCAAATTTACAAGCCGCGCTGCCGTGCTCCAGTGCACGAGACCGTGTACATCACGCGTGACGCCATTCACAGAGAATGCACGCAAAGCTGCGATGCCGGTCTTTCACAGAATCATCCCGGAGCGTGCTGTGGCCAAGGGGCTGAGCTGTCTATCCTGGTTGGCGCGCCACTAGTGCCCAGCCCAGCAGCGGACCAGATCTCACACCAGCCTGTCAGAGAGCTGCAGGTTCTGCGGACTTAGTGACGCCGCGGCTGAGTGCTCGGTGCTGAAAGTATTCATTAAAGTAGATTTTGGACCGGCACCACAGCTGCTCACCCGACTGGACCCAAAACGAGTTAATGCGGCAGAGTAATGCGCTTGTCACTAAAAACTCCAGTGAGGTCAGCACAGACTGACTCTGACTGCAATGTGAAACTGCAGAATTCAGCTGTTAAACAGGGCTCGCACAGGCAGCTGAAGATGAATGATCATCATGAGTGCAGGGCATTAAAAAAGCAATTTTTTTAGAAGCAGAGAATACCTCACTCCACCAAGCACTTACTCTTTGCGAGGCGAGTGGTAATTCGGTACAGGCTGCCTCGTGGCTTCAATGAATCTGATTCACCTGCGGCAACGCCTGGAGTGATTCTGAGGGCGGCTCAGCTGCAGAGTGGACCACGGTGTGTTCTGGGCTGCTGAGTGAAGAACGACTTCGGCGGTCCATGCACTCAGCTGCTGGCCCACAGTGGGGTGATGGGTCGCGCCCGGTCACAGAATTATTTAAAATGATTATCAACCCACGGTGCGAGCAGGGCCGAGCTGCGCTGCCACTGCCAGCAGCCAAAACTAACTTTATTGAACTGCCGCCCAGTCGGCTAGTGCCGCGGGCGGCAGGACGCCTCACCAATTAAAGTGTGCATCACAAATGGAAGCTCTTTACGTTTCAGTGATTGCCCGGATTGACAGCTTGCAGCCTCTACGTTCCCTCAACGCCTACTCACCAACTGTCCACGGAGGAGGGCGGGACTGCGAGGACCAGCCTGCCAAGCGCCCGCAGCACCATCGGCGCAGCTGGGTCCTCTTCCCAGCCACTCCCCCGGGTTAATTCAGCGACTCGCGGCCCCCGCTTCGCGGGAGCCGCTCGGGGATAAAAGCTCCTGTTTCCACGTGAACTCTGTGTGCCTGGTTTGACAGCTTGCAGCCTCTACGTTCCCTCAACGCCTACTCACCAACTGTCCACGGAGGAGGGCGGGACTGCGAGGACCAGCCTGCCAAGCGCCCGCAGCACCATCGGCGCAGCTGGGTCCTCTTCCCAGCCACTCCCCCGGGTTAATTCAGCGACTCGCGGCCCCCGCTTCGCGGGAGCCGCTCGGGGATAAAAGCTCCTGTTTCCACGTGAACTCTGTGTGCCCGGATTGACAGCTTGCAGCCTCTACGTTCCCTCAACGCCTACTCACCAACTGTCCACGGAGGAGGGCGGGACTGCGAGGACCAGCCTGCCAAGCGCCCGCAGCACCATCGGCGCAGCTGGGTCCTCTTCCCAGCCACTCCCCCGGGTTAATTCAGCGACTCGCGGCCCCCGCTTCGCGGGAGCCGCTCGGGGATAAAAGCTCCTGTTTCCACGTGAACTCTGTGTGCCCGGATTGACAGCTTGCAGCCTCTACGTTCCCTCAACGCCTACTCACCAACTGTCCACGGAGGAGGGCGGGACTGCGAGGACCAGCCTGCCAAGCGCCCGCAGCACCATCGGCGCAGCTGGGTCCTCTTCCCAGCCACTCCCCCGGGTTAATTCAGCGACTCGCGGCCCCCGCTTCGCGGGAGCCGCTCGGGGATAAAAGCTCCTGTTTCCACGTGAACTCTGTGTGCCCGGATTGACAGCTTGCAGCCTCTACGTTCCCTCAACGCCTACTCACCAACTGTCCACGGAGGAGGGCGGGACTGCGAGGACCAGCCTGCCAAGCGCCCGCAGCACCATCGGCGCAGCTGGGTCCTCTTCCCAGCCACTCCCCCGGGTTAATTCAGCGACTCGCGGCCCACGCTTCGCGGGAGCCGCTCGGGGATAAAAGCTCCTGTTTCCACGTGAACTCTGTGTGCCCGGATTGACAGCTTGCAGCCTCTACGTTCCCTCAACGCCTACTCACCAACTGTCCACGGAGGAGGGCGGGACTGCGAGGACCAGCCTGCCAAGCGCCCGCAGCACCATCGGCGCAGCTGGGTCCTCTTCCCAGCCACTCCCCCGGGTTAATTCAGCGACTCGCGGCCCCCGCTTCGCGGGAGCCGCTCGGGGATAAAAGCTCCTGTTTCCACGTGAACTCTGTGTGCCCGGATTGACAGCTTGCAGCCTCTACGTTCCCTCAACGCCTACTCACCAACTGTCCACGGAGGAGGGCGGGACTGCGAGGACCAGCCTGCCAAGCGCCCGCAGCACCATCGGCGCAGCTGGGTCCTCTTCCCAGCCACTCCCCCTGTGCTCCCCGCAAACATATATTAACCGGCCCCAGTAACCGCGCCAGCGGAACGCGCGCGGAACGAAGGGCGGAGCGAAGACCGGGCAAAGAGCGGGCCGTTTGAGGCCGTTCGAGGACAGGCGAGCCAGAGCCAGGCCCCTGCACTTACTCTATTCACATTGCACAGCTGCTCAAGTAGCACTGGAGGATGTCGGCCATAGAAACAAGAAGCAGATCTACGCGTGCTGCAGGACCGGCCAAAGGTACTCTAGATACTTACTTTGCCAAAGCCGGTTCTTTGTTAATTGATGAAATATCTATCCTCGAACGGCGAATATCTCAAGAGATTGACTGGGTCAGACGATCTTCGCTAGGTCCACTTGCACTTGCCACCTCCCCCAAACACACTGACGCACCTAACTCTGGGGGGCTAACTGGCACTTCCGACCTGGCTGACTCACCTAGTCCTGTCCCAACGAACACTGATAGTGATATGACTGCCATTACGGACCTAAGCATATTGCCTCTCCCTTCTGCTAGGCCTCCCTCTTTACCGTTGACTTCCATCTTGCCTACCGATGACGTTACTGGAGAGAGACCTACTCCCAACTCTGAGCTCGCACGGAGGTTGAGGGAAGGAGCGTTCCCTAAAAGAAAGATGAAGGCTGGCCCCACTCGAAGCCGCAAGGTGACCGCCCCAAACCGAAATCTAAAAAGTGACCCCAACCTTCACATTTCCAGAACCAAGTCACTAAATCATTCTGGAAAAAATAGGCCACAAACTCCTTCCAACACGCCCGAGCAACCTTCCAACCATAACTCTGCATCTATAATTGAGCCATCTACTCTTTTGGAAATTCGAATTCTCCTAAAGGAAATTCTAAGTCCCCTGGAGGACCGTATCTCCAAGATAGAAACACTACTATTGGAAATTAGAAAGGGGTTCTCTATTAGGGCAGAGGGGAAACAGTCATCATCCACCAAGGCTAGCGAGCATAGCACTGATAAATCCCTGCGCCCACACAAGAAAATTCCAACACCACCTCAGTCGATTTTAACTCGTGATCCCCCTGCATCACCAACAGAGTATCCTCTAACCTGCAAGCCAATACATGCAAGCGTGAATACCCAAGACGCTTTTACTGCGCCTCGCGCTGAGACACATCTGAAGGCCTCACAGGACACAGCGTATAATCTTCCACCACAAGCTAATCCATACGCAGTGATCCTAGCTGGCATTCCTCCACTGAATCCCGCTGAAAGAGAGCCAACAGGTGCATTAAAAAACAAAATTATTCATTGGCTGTCCAAAAACAGACCCCTTCCTGAGGGAACACACGCGGAGGTTCTTATGGGGAGAAGAGTCCCCTGGGTGGGCACTACTAATAAGAGCATCCAGGGTGACTGCGCCGTGATCAATTTTAGGGACCCTGCCACTGTGAAGTACATCTGCAGTTGGCCAAGAAACACGCATGGGTCATCCATCCACACACTGGCCCTGTCCTTTTTCTACCCTCTTCCAGGACACAAATTGGATGGAGAGGGATGGAAACTGGTAACTAGAAGAGATTACAGGCGGAGACCTAATGTAAATTTAGAACACCCCACCACTAGAATCACTGCTGATAATTATTTTCCCGTACAAAATAGCTATAGTTGTTTGGACATGCTGGACTGACTGAGTGAGAAAGGGACGGTTGTTGTATCGGAAATAAAAAGGCCCCTATTAATTGACCCACACTCAGATACTCACACAAAGAGCGATGGTCTAAAGCAGTTACAAACCGATGAGGAATCTAGCTTATTGGTCACTATCACACCCATAATTGAACCTCCAGTACAAGAGGCAGTGCCAACTGACCCAAAAGCCTTCATTATGGACTTCCTCCCCCCACCTCCTAAGCTTTCTAAACACCAAACTTCCCTTTTAAACATTCTTTCCTGGAATATAGCGGGCCTGTCCAACAAATTAAACTGTCAGGCTTGGAATAGCTTTATAGTAAACAGGGATATATGTTTATTCCAAGAAACGTGGATGAGGGAGGATAGCGCCCGCACTGGCTTTGCTGTCTTTTCCAAAAATGCCAAGTGGAGTGGCAAAGGTCGCCCTTCTGGTGGGCTCACAACCTGGATAGCCTCTCATCTTGGTTGCAGGGCATCCACTGTGAAAGTAAACTCGGAGGACATTTTGGCAGTTTTATTGGAGTGGCCGGTTCTGCCTAGTCTACTGGTAATTAATGTTTACTCAAGGCCAGTTAGTAA
This sequence comes from Triturus cristatus, assembly GCF_964204655.1. Taxonomy (NCBI): domain Eukaryota; kingdom Metazoa; phylum Chordata; class Amphibia; order Caudata; family Salamandridae; genus Triturus; species Triturus cristatus. The sequence goes on from NC_140582.1 coordinate 1,126,461,032, forward strand.
TTCGCAAGAATCTACTACCATTGCTGAGCTCGATTCTGACCTAACCACAATCCCTGTGGGCACCCCCTATATAGTAGGAGGAGATCTGAATTGTCATTTCGAACCTCTTTTGGGCCTAACGGATGGCCTGTCCCAGGAGGAAGATCACATCTGGTCCATACCACCGTCCCACCTTCCAACTCCAAAAGTGTGGTCGCCCCTGGCGGTACAAATCACTTCTCTTACTCTCAAACATGGGCTGAGGGCCTGCAATGGAAGGCTACCATCAGACATTCCCTCAAACTGCACTTACCATAGAGAGGGTAAAACATCAAGACTGGACTACATTCTGGTCCCATTAGCCCTTTGGTCGCAAATAAGTGACTTCCGGGTCCTCCAAAGAGCTGATAGTGATCATAATGCTTTGCAGCTCGAGTTACATCACTCTGGCCTAGAACCAAGGGAGAATAACTGGGATTCATCTGACCCGGGATTACTCTTTTCTACTAACAGACGCAGAATAAAATGGGAGAATTTAGTAGCCAAAGAAGGGATGATACCAAACTTATATGCCCTACTTGTTCCGATCCTGGAGAAGGTTCAAACTCTCAATCGGCATCCTAGCACTCCGGGATCATTCAATAACTTCCGGCAGTTACATGTAGATCTTATTACTTCTACATCAGAAATTCTTACTGGCAAACCCAAAAGGGCCCTTCCTACTTCAGTTCCCTCCTGGTATAATTCAGCCTGCAGGAAGGCCAAGAGTGACCTTCTGTCCGCAATTAAGTCAGGCCAGGACCGGACAGAAATCAGGGAGAAAAGAGTAGCCTACAAATCATTAACTAAGAACGCAAAACTGGAATGGGAACAAGATAAATGGGAGAAATTATCGAAATTTCTGGCAGTAGGCGACTCCAGGAATTTTTGGCGATGTGTAAACACTGGCTCAGAAGAATTGGTCTCTGCGATTGAACCCAACATTTCAGCTGAGACCTGGCGAGACCATTTCCAGTCTTTATACACGACCCCCGCGGGGACAGGGGCCGACATCGTCTTGACGGAAGTTAACACTACTTCGGGCTTTTCCTTTTCCCTAAAAGAAGTTAAAGAAGCCATTATGGCCCTTGCTACAGGAAAGGCGCCAGGTTTGGATGGATTGCCCGGCGACCTTTTCAAGCAAGAACCTGAAGTTTGGGTACCTTACTTCACGTTTTTATTTAATTCCATTTTGAAGGGTATGGAACTACCAGATACTTGGCTGGGCGCAGAGATTGTCCCAATTTTTAAAAAGGGCTCTCCTCTGCTCCCAGCCAACTATAGACCGATTAGTCTCATTGATGTTTCCCAGAAACTCTTTGGCAGACTCATCCTTAACCATCTGCAGGACTGGATTGAGGACTCTAACATCATGAGCACGTACCAGGCTGGTTTTAGAAAGAAAGTTTCGACTATTGACCAGATTTTTCGTTTAAATCTTATTCACTGGAAGACCGTATTACTAGAGGGCGGCACTCTATACACGGTCTTTGTCGATTTGCGCGCCGCATTCGACTTAGTGCCTAGGGAAACATTGTGGACTGTTCTTGACGATCTGGGCATTCCAACTGACATCCTAGCCATCTTGAGAAGACTACACCGGGGAAACTATGCAAGGGTGAGGTGTGGGAGAGGGGGCGCCCTAACGGACCGCTTCCCCGTTGACAGGGGGGTCAGACAGGGTTGTGTGCTTGCACCGACTCTTTTCTGCCTCTTTGTCAACGGGGTGATTAGCCACTTGAATGCGTTGAAAGACATTGACGCTCCGAGGCTTGGAGGCACGAGGGTACCCGCTATTCTCTTCGCGGATGACACCCTATTGCTCTCCAAGTCTCCCATGGGCATCCAGCGGATTCTTGATGGGTTCGTACTCTTCTGTGCATCTCGGGGGTTGGAGATCAATGCGTCAAAAACCAAGTACATGATCTTCAACCCCCCATCAAACACTCGCCCCAATCCTACGCTCGGGCCCTCTAGGCTAGAGAGGGTCTTCACATTTGAGTACCTGGGGATAACATTAAATCAATCTTTGTCTTGGGACACCCATCGCACTAGGGCGAACTTGAAATTATCCCAAATGATAGGAGGACTGGCAAGGATGTCCCGAGGCTTGACTTACCAACCATTTTCCCCTCGCCTACAAATATACAAATCACAGGCAAAAGGGGCAGTGACCTATGGTGCTGAAATATGGGGACACATGGTCACTCAGACCATCCAGGTGACTGAGAATAACTTCCTCAGACAGTTAACAGCTCTCCCCCCCAGCACCCCCCTCCTACCTTTGAGACTTGACCTAGGCCTGAGACCAATTTCAGAAGAACTGTGCCTCAAACCCCTACTGTATTGGCGACGCCTATGGTCTACACCGGAATTATCCGACTATAGATCTGAGCTTCAGGAAATCCTGAAGCTCTGCAACCCTGCACGACTTCCCTGGCTCAGGTATATTAAACAAACCTGTGAGGCGCTAGGAAGACAGAACTTATGGTCTCACCCGGAAATCACATGTCCCAGAGTCTCAAGGAAATCTTTAGCCAAAGACTATTATGAACACCATTTATCTCTCCAACTCAAAAATATTCAGGAGAGCTCCCTCACGGGCAAATTCTTGGAATCCAAAGACCTATATTGCCAAGAGCTGGTGTATGATAACATAGGCCCCCCGCTTACCAGGAACCTCTTCATGCAATGGAGGTACAGCACCCTTCCTCTTAAAGCGCACACTGCTTGCTGGTCAAATTCTGAGGATTCACCACAATGCCCAGCCTGTGCGCATCCGAGGGAGTGTGACTTGCACATAATATTTTTTTGCCCGGCATATAGAAGAGCAAGACAGTACTTGCTGGTCCCACTCCTCAAAAACCTGGGCTTCAGGACCTACCTTCCGGCATACAGGATTTTAAAAAGAGACCTCTCTGCCCCAACTGTGTTTGCAGTCTCAAAATTCTTAACGGCAATGTGGCACAGTCGTACTAAATGTATTAAGCTTTTACTAACCAAATGATTGTTTTAAATTTTGGTCAACCACCTGGAAACTATTACTGTATCCTTCGTTCTTTTTAAAATGTTGTATAATGTATTCTTTTATGGTCAAGTTGACCGAAATAAAGATCAAATGATGATGATTAGGCCACTGAGCACAGGGGGTCCTGTAGACACTGCCCACAGTCTGATAAGAAGAGGTGAAAAAAAACAACAAAGACTCGTTAACAAGTGAAATGGCCTTTTTAAAGACCTGTGAAGTACTCGGGTGCAGCTGGCAGCTCAAAACTGTGTGTGTATGCCCAGGAAGCTGTCTCAGCCCGGGCTGACACACAGGATGGGTGGGGAGAAGGGGGGGGGGGGCTTTGAGCCCACTGGGTGTTGCGCCCCTGGTGGGAGAAATGGCTTCACTGTGCAACCAGGGAACCTGTACAATCCATGGTATGAGTTCTGATCATTTGGAAACTAGTCAGCGCAATTTGAGTGCTTGGCATGGATGTTTTGACTGGTTTGTGAAACAATGCAGGGGAGACCTGGAAATCTGACCACTAATTCCCGCCAGCAGACCCCTATCCAAGCAGTTGATTGAAATTCCTCAAAATGGATTCCCTCATCCTTGCAAGCAGCTATTGCCCTCCGAGGTCTTCCCTCCCGTTTATTGACGGTGACAGTGCCCTCACATAACCAAGCACATATGTGCATTGTCAATTTAAATAAATGTGGAAAAATACTAGCTGTAGAGTCGTCTTTTGCTTGTGGCAAAAATAAATGTGGATAAATACAGAAAAAATGCCCCAAAAATAAATATGGATAAATACAGACGGAAATGGCAGAAAAATAAATACCATAAAACCGGGAGCCCTAATTATACAGCACGCATTGAAAGAGGAAAATGCCTGTAGTTATTGTTTTTGTGCAGGAAGGTGCCCCTTCCTGCACAAAAGCAATTTCCCCAAGACGCAGGCATCCTTGCACCATGGTGCAAGGGTGCCTGCGCCGGCACATAGATGCAGTTTGTGCGGCAGTGCAGGGGGAAGCACAACGATGCGACATATTGTTGTAAATATGTTGCATCCCTGTGCTTTGAAAGTGACTCAGGCAGATTCTCAGAATCTGTCCCTTTGCGACCGGTATTTTTGCATTTGGGATGCATCATCCCAAATGCAAAACTCGCAATTTAAGTAATCTCTAAATTGCGATTACTTAAATTGCCATTGCATTTAAGGAATCGTAAATTGAGATTCCTTAAAGGCAATGCATTAAAGTAAAAAAAACAGCAATTTCGCTAATAGGGGGAGCAAATTACCATGAAGTTGAACTTCATGGTAATTTGCAAAAACTTTGAAAACTGCACTAAAGTGCGTTTCTCAAAGTTCCATTTTACACACACACATGCCCTTGGGGCATGTGTGTGTGCAAGATGTACTCATATGCAGATTTCAGGGGTGCAACAGGGTGTCCTTTTGACACCCTGGCACCCTTGAAATTGCATTCTCAATTTGCGAGTCTCTAATTGAGAATCGCAAATTGAGAATTTCTTCCCATTCATTCCTATGGGCCTCCTGGCCCATAGGAATGAATGGGGAGGTATTCCTTAATTGCGACTCGCAATTTGCGAGTCGCAATTAAGGAATGTTTAGAAATCGCTATTTTTTAAGCGATTTCTACATGCATAGCCTTTTGCTATTCCTTATTAGCGAATCCTTATTTTTCTCTAATAAGGAATCGCAAATGGCATTGTTGGTGCATGTGCCAGTAAGTCACTTTCATTGTAAATGTGCCCCCATGTTTTTATATAATTTTGTATTTTTGAAGCAGAGACATAACTTGTGAGAACCGAAAAAAAATCCCCTATTCATGAAAGAATAGATATAGCAAGTTGTTTCTTACTAAAAAAATAACTAAAAAAAAAGGATAAAGCTTAATGATAGTTATGATAGTCCTATAGTAAGCACCAAGAGCATAAATCACAGAACGTAAATACTAACACCGGCTTTAATAAACTAACAGAGGGACTTGATAGAGTACAGAAATAAAGTAGACCTGAGAAGAGAGAATAGTACATTATTTCTGGGGAATATTGTGTATCCGTGAGAGGCAAACAGAAAAGCATTACTTAATCACGTAATAAATCTCGAGGACAATCTATAAACAACAGCTGAAATCGTTAACTTATTAGAGGCTTCTCTGCAGCAATATGTCATGTATTCAATTAATGTTGATCTGGCTTCTCACATTTTTAGAATTGCATCGTATTCTATTTTCCTACGTGTTGTATTGAAGAGCAGCAGGTGCATGCAGTTCCTTATAATGACCACACGAGAGCACCACTCGGCAAGTACACTCTCAAAGTTAACGAAAATCTCTGTTTGAGAGATAAACTGACCGTCTGCCTTATCATTTTCTTAACTGTTGGAACCATCTTTTCATTCCACGTTTGGACGTTTTCACCATGTGTATACATTTTACCCCTGACAAGGACACTTATTATGCAAATATGTAAAAGCTGTTGGACAGCAATGCTTAGCTGATATTAGAGTGCTGCAGGGCGTTGGGGCGGGGGGTAGTAAACTATACCATACGGCCGAACAGAGAGCCATTTGCGATGCAGCGCGCACAATGTAATTCATTTTATTTATTTAGTTAGTTACTTAATTCTGCACACAAAAAAATACTAATAAGTGCAAGGTTCCACAGGGCATGCAAGGGTTACTAAGCCCAACCATGGTGATTGACGCTTTTTTAGGTCTCGACCTTGCTATCGCGTAAGCGATCGCAAAGCGAGACTATTGTAAAGGGGCTTTTCAAAGTGCTCCCAAAAGCGGATTGCATGGCCAGCACGCGCACAATCACGCGCATCGTGCCGCCATGCACTCAGCTTTTGGGAGCACTGCAAAGGGTCCGCTCCCCCCGCCCCCGCCAAGAGCACTTCAAAGGGTCCGCTCCCCCGCCCCCGCCTAGCGCACGCACCACACACCGCCGGGCTTCTCTTGTTTTCTGTTGGGTATACGATCCCATATGCTTGTTTAGAGTGTTGCGTGTATAAAAAGATTTATTCTGCGAAAAGATTCTCTCAGGTAATAAATTGCATTAGAAGCAAAAACGGTTGTTCACCCAAACGTCTGTGCCTTTGGCGAGTTGCTTTGTGGTGCTTTTGTGCATGACCCGGGTGCCTTTGGCACTGTCAATCGTTAGTGATGCACGTTACGTGCTGTGCACAGTTTTGTGTCTGTCCCTTAAGGGCGGATTCTAGTCAGTGTCGAGCCCGAGACAAACTGCTGGATTGCGCTGCTCGCCCTCCGCCTTCGTGCCCGCGCCTCTGCACCACCCACCTCCCCTCCCATCCCCAGGAACAAAGCAGCGTGATGACTTCATGCCCTGCCCGTCACGGTGGGTGAAACTGGGTTCTGGCCCAATTACATCTTTCCATTCCGCACGTCATGATTTTATTTGCTTGAAACTCGAGCACAAATGTAGGAATTTAGGACTACAGTCTCCACTGCTTTAATTGGGCAGGTGTTGAGTACCTGCATGTTTTTTCATTTGACAGTGAGAGTACCTGCACTTCTCAGCACTGTTGCAGTAGATTTAATGCGAGAGTACCGGCACTTTTCAAAAGCAAACAGGCACTCTAACGAGTGAGTACCTGACCTAGTTATTAAAAATATATTGTAGCAGTGTAATCAGTTAAAGACCACTAGACTCCCACTAGGCAAAAAAGCTAAAGCTATTATGTGAATACGGGGCCTGAGTGCTGGATTTTGAAACGCCTGATTCCTGCTGCCAATTTGCTGCCTACCTGCTTGGCCAGTGTTCCGTGGGGCGTCCTGGTCCTCTGCTGTGTCCCGCGTCTCTCTCCCGCCGTCGCACACCATCGCGACCGCTGTGTGGGGAGGAGCGCGTGACGGGACCACAACACCCAGGGTCCCCAGTGTAACGGAAGCGGAACCGGAGCTGTTTGCGCGCCCGGAGGCGCTACTTAATTGAACCTGCCCTCGGCAGAGCGGGGGCTGAGTGCTGGATTGTGAAACGCCTGATTCCTGCTGCCAATTTGCTGCCTACCTGCTTGACCAGTGTTCCGTGGGGCGTCCTGGTCCTCTGCTGTGTCCCGCGTCTCTCTCCCGCCGTCGCACACCATCACGACCGCTGTGTGGGGAGGAGCGCGTGACGGGACCACAACACCCAGGGTCCCCAGCGTAACGGAAGCGGAACCGGAGCTGTTTGCGCGCCCGGAGGTGCTACTTAATTGAACCTGCCCTCGGCAGAGCGGGGGCTGAGTGCTGGATTGTGAAACGCCTGATTCCTGCTGCCAATTTACTGCCTACCTGTTTGGCCAGTGTTCCGTGGGGCGTCCTGGTCCTCTGCTGTGTCCCGCGTCTCTCTCCCGCCGTCGCACACCATCGCGACCGCTGTGTGGGGAGGAGCGCGTGACGGGACCACAACACCCAGGGTCCCCAGCGTAATGGAAGCGGAACCGGAGCTGTTTGCGCGCCCGGAGGCGCTACTTAATTGAACCTGCCCTCGGCAGAGCGGGGGCTGAGTGCTGGATTGTGAAACGCCTGATTCCTGCTGCCAATTTGCTGCCTACCTGCTTGGCCAGTGTTCCGTGGGGCGTCCTGGTCCTCTGCTGTGTCCCGCGTCTCTCTCCCGCCGTCGCACACCATCGCGACCGCTGTGTGGGGAGGAGCGCGTGACGGGACCACAACACCCAGGGTCCTCAGCGTAACGGAAGCGGAACCGGAGCTGTTTGCGCGCCCGGAGGCGCTACTTAATTGAACCTGCCCTCGGCAGAGCGGGGGCTGAGTGCTGGATTGTGAAACTGTGGAAATGTGGATTTTCCTGATCAGTTATGTCCCCTATCTTGGACCCCAACGGTTCTATATGCATGTTACAAGTACATGCATGTTCCCTCCAGTTCCAGTTTCTAAGACGCAAACATATGTGTGTCTACCGTCAACATGTTCTCTGTCAGATCCGCCATCACAGGGCTGGATATTCGATTCCTAAGTATGAAAGGCCACCGACTTTATATGGCTAAGTTACTCCATTTTTACAGTTCAGGCGAGTAGGCCCGATTCTGTTCTCAAAGCCTTTCCCTGCTCTCTGTCTCTGACAGCTTCAGCTTGAGCTCGCATCTGTATCCATGAACTTTGTCCTACTCCCTGTGCAGCTAACGGTGCCTGCCTCGGCCAGTTTTTGCCTGTCTGCCAAGAAGTTGTATTTCACCTTCGAATTATCTATTTTGCTCTTCAGCCGATGCATTCCTGTCCAGTGATTTAAGTAAACATTTCCTTTAGCTCACAAGCAAAGGACTCAGCCTTTCCGTCCTCCTGCAAGTGATTCATAGCCCTGTTGCCATGGAAAGTTTTCTATCCCTCGCATCTCATATAGACACTTAGACGCTTGTACACGTACACAGTCAGTATAGAATAGATTCTGTCCAAGAGTCTCTTCCTTGTGGATAACATAGTTCTTTAAACATAGGATGTTAGATATGATTTGGGATTAGGTTGACTTGACCCCCAGACTTCTCGTCTCCACATGTAGAGCTAAATGTCAAGTCCCCTTCACCCCCTAGTTGTACGTCAATTACACGTCATGCTGCCGCGCGCGCATCTATGCCAAGTATTATCTTATAGATCCACCTATGTCTGATAATTCTAACCAATCATGTTTCTTTTATTCCTTATTACGCCTAGTTTCGATTATGTCACTGTTTTGTCACTTTTCTTATCAAATGTTACGCCTTCTACATTCGTTTCATTGTAATGAACTTATTATAAAAATACATGTCTGTTAATAAATTATTGTACTTCACTTCCTGAACCCTCGTGGTGACGGAACCTGAAGGCCGCGACTCGAGTCGGCCATTTTGAATGGAATAAAGCCCATTAGAAAACCTCTTATACCACGGATTCTGCCTCTTGTTATTTTGAGCTATTTACTTTATTTTAAGATTCCGTATGAAATTCAGTCCGGTATTTTTATTTACCACATAATGGCGCCCGAATAGGGACACTTTCTCATCTCACGCGCCGGCGGTGCGTTGCAGGCCCGGTCTCCTGCCACAGCTGGACGGACCATAAACGCGTACCAGCAGGATTTCCTGTAAGCTCCCTCCGGTCAAGCGGGGGCGACTGAGGCTGCGATCAACCCAGACGAGGCGGTGAGAAGTGCGAAGTATCCCGACCAGAGCCTAGCTGAGAGAGCAAGATCCGAGGTATACAGAGGCCCACCAGGTTTTCCGAAATCCCGACGAAATCCCGACGTCCAGAGGGTCCGATGTCCGCAGTTATCGAGTCCTGTCCGTTCTCTGAGGCCTTCCGTTTCAAGGAGCTACTCGGTGAGTACCATCGCCGGGGAGGCGTGTTGACGCGCACATAGGTTGTGCCGGTCAAGACGGATTTGGGTACACAAATCCGGTCTGCACTGTTTAGCAGTGTATATGTACTGTTTAGCAGTATATCAAGTATTCCGAAGTATTCAGTTATTGTCAAGAATTCAGCGTGGTGATTAGTTAGGCAGACTGTCATCATTGTCGATCATTGTTATAATGTTTAATGTTTAATGTTTAAAGTATTCAGAAAATGTCTTGCATATTGTGGTATGAATGACTGTTCATTGTTCACTGTTCATTATTGTGTTTCTCGTATTAAGCAAGTTCAAGAGTAAGTATCAGATCAGTTGTCAATATGCCGTTCTTCTCGAAGTTAAGACAGATTACTACCAGAAAAGGGGTGCTTGAAGAAGCAGTTCCTATTCCTCCTAGAGACACTCCAGGACATTTCATGTACCATAAACATGGCTTAGATGCCATATTGTTTCTTGATCTATGGGTAGATTATACCAAAGGATTACCGGAAAGTCAAAGGTGGCCCATAGCGGGAACCTGGGATGCAGAGTGCATCATGAAAGTGGAGGAAGAGTTATGGAAAAGAAAGGTCAGACAGTCACAGAAAGACGCTGTTGAGTTATGGCGTAAAGAATCTCATAGACGAACAGAAAAAGCACGTAGACAAGAAGAGAGGAGTAAAGAAAGTTCAAATAAAGTTCAAGAAAATCTATTAATTGAGGAAGGTATCCGAGTGAAATCAGAACAAGTGAATAGACAAAGAAATGCTCTTATGAATGGTATGTATCCCCTACTAGCCGAAGGATTACCTAAGGCTGCTCCAGAGATACCAAAAGACTTGCCACCCCCATTATTTCCAATTAAGGTACATCCAAAGGGGCATCCCAGAACCGCAGAAGATGTTTTTCTTTCCTCATATCTAGACGATGCAGCTCCCGAGTATGCTAACGCCACACCACATAGACCGTCTGGCGGAGGGGTTCAACGTCAGGATCAGGTATCTGTCCCCGTGCAACAGCAAGTCCCGATACAAGCTTCGGCAAGCACATCTGTTTCCGCATCTGTCTCCGCAGTCGACTCTACAGAGGTATCGACACCCATAGTTGCTGTGTCACGTTCAACGAACCCATTCACACCCGACGCCCCAGATGGGGCCACGGGAGGTGCTAGCAGTACCTTTACACCACCCAGAATAAATAAACTTGTTTTTCAAGAGTCAGCGCATTCACGTACACCTAAATTCGTAAATGAACGTACGCTTAAGGAACTCCTTGTAAATTGTAGATATGACCCCGTGGTCGGTAAAGAGGACGAAATGGTCCTGGCATCATTACGTATCAGACGAGCCGCAGAGTATTTAGCAAGGTTACCAGGAATGACTACGCATCTGGATAACATATATCATTTTGTTCAAACAGGACGAGATCCAGGATGTATTAACAGAGCTATGGAATTCCAGAAAGTAGAAATACAGGGGGAACTGTTACGTTTCCTCATAAACTGTGTAATCAGAAATCAAGATCGTCCGGGGGTAGACCCGAATGCAATGCTTACAAGATGGAGTCAGAATATATCAGAAGGGAGACACGATAAGCAAAATTGTATAATAGCCATGTGTCGAAAAATACGTAAAGAAATAGAGCGTATTCATGAAGAGAGATTGGGAACAGACGAGTTTGAGCAAGATGAAGTGTCCGAATCAGGGAATTCCGCAAGACAGTCAGAGACCATAGCCTATGTAGGCAGAGGAAGATCTTGTGAAAATACTAGATGTTTTTCTGATCCAATACACTCTGTATGTCCAAATAATAGCAGAACGTATCCGACGCCTGTAATAAATCTGAAATCTCCTGAACATTTGTTTCAAGCCGCAGATAAAATACTACGAGAACGAAGGGGTTATCACCTCCTCGATTCCATGGATGAGCAAGAATTAGCCAGATCAGCCGTTCACTGGATTGACAGTCCTGAAAAATACGGTGATGAGACCGTAGCACACACGTTTTTTAACCTCAGTACAGATGAACAACGTTTAGCTGGAATATATATGATTCAGCAACTCCTCATATTATATAAGAGCCAACATGCTGACCCTGGTCCTTTACCTGATATATTAACGGAACTACTCACGAACAGATGGAGAGGTTCTAGTAACAAGCTAATTAAAGAGATATTAGTGTCACGTAAGCAGTATGTCCTTTTTGTAAGTCCGGATTCTCTCTCGCTGCCCCGCAGAGAAAGAGCGCCGTACTATATGGATAGACAAAATCCCCTACGAGAAGTGCACCCAATAAAAGGCGAAGACAATGAGTTTCACCGTGTATTTGTTTACACACCCATATCAAAAATGGAATTATTAGAAATGAAAAAAGTAGTACCTAGTCATGACAAAGACCCAGCGGGTTTCCACCGAGAAATTAAAGACATGTTACTGATGGGAGAGTACACCTTTCCTGATATTATGACGATATTAAAGGTGCTTTTGCCTGCTGGCATATATGAAAAACTGAAAGAAAAAGAGTGGGAAGTGGGAGACCAAAAGATAGACTGGACAGCATTAGCAGAGGAAGAAAGGGGCCGAGCTGCAGGTTCAGGGCTCGGGGATAAAGTTAAACTATTACCAGGTTTACTAGTACAGGTATTGCCACGTTTATTAACTACAAAAAAGGAAGATTGGGGTGCAATCACAGCCTGTAAACAAAAGCAAGATGAAGACACAAGCGATTATTATGCTCGATTTGAAAAATGTTTTGGTATAAATAGTGGTATAAAAGCAAGTAGTGACTCATATCCACATCTATTTGTGACAAAATTAGTGGAAAATGCATTGCCTCCAGTGAAGAATAGAATATTGAAATTCGAGAGTACCTGGCAAAGTAACACTCCGTCGCAAATGCTACAAATGTTACAGTATCATCACAATAGAATTAGGGATGAACAAGAACACGAGCATAGACGCATGAAGGATACAAAAATGAAAATGCTAGTTTCTCAGACAGTACCAGCAGATGGTCACAAAAAGGGTGTGACACATTCTGGTGATTCTGCAGTTCCTGTAAAAGGAACCTGCAATTACTGTAAACAACTAGGCCATTATGTACATGATTGTCAAGTTCTGAAACGTAATATAGCTACAGGTATTGCAAAAGAGAGACCACGATTAGTTAGACAAGATCAGAATGAACAAGGAACTATACAGCATGGACAGTCCATGCCAGTTCAGCAACAGTCTATGCCAGCCTCACAGCAACCCATACAGTTTGTGCCAGCTGCACCACCGTTGCCTGCTACTGCCACACAAACCACAACACGACAAATGTATCAGACTGCACAGTATGAATACCCTGAGTATCAGCGTTACGCATGAACCAGCCTAGAGAGGGAAGTTGACTTACCGCTTATCGAGATTCCGGTAGATCAAGAAGGACCTTATGTACATAGTGAATTATTAGGTCAAGATAGAAAATTCTTACTCGATACAGGGGCAAGTCGAACAACCATAAAACGTAGTGAAGTTCCAGGGGCACCCCTCTCAGGCTCTCAAAATGTTTCCCTTGGTTTTTCAGGAAAACCTATTGTTAATGAAGTATCACAGCCTCTACCACTTACGATAGGACCTTTGACACGGACTACAGATTTATTGCTTACTAAATCATGCCCAGAAAATTTGTTAGGAATTAAAACTCTGAAAGCACTAGGAGCCATAATATGTTGTTCTCCGGAAGGAGTAAGGTTGTTTTTACGTGATTTTAAAGGTCACTATGTGTCTAGAGACATGGATCCCCGACTACAGACTTTACCAGTACATCTATGGGCACAAGGCCCTACGGATGTTGGCTGCATGAACATTACACCCTATCGAGTTACATTGAAAGCAGGAGTGATACTACCACGAATGCGACAATACAAGTTACCGCATGATGCTGTAGTGGCTTTGTTGAAAATCATTGATGAGCTAATTGCCCAGGGAGTAGTTGTAGAAACAGACTCCAATGTATGTAATTCACCGATAATTCCGATTCTTAAACGAACTGATCCTACTGCTCCGCCAGTATACCGATTGGTTATTGATTTGCGTGAACTAAACAAGTGTATTGTACCACAATTCCCTGTGGTCCCTGATATATCATCATTGTTGACAGCAATTGATTCCGAAGCAACATTCTTTACTGTAATTGATCTCAAGAATGCTTTTTTCAGCGTCCCAATAGATCCGGAAAGCCAATACTTGTTCGGATTCAGTTTAAGTGGGCGCAGTTTTAAATTCTCACGCGCTCCTCAAGGATTTACAGAAAGCCCCAGCATCTACAGCCAAGCACTGAAACGAGAACTTGACAGTATCCACATGCCAGTCAATACAGCACTGCTTCAATATGTCGATGATCTGCTGATCACCGCAAGAAGCGAGCCAGAATGTGAAAAAGCTTCTCTGACAGTTTTACATTTCCTAGCCGACAAGGGGCACAAGGTGTCCCCTTCTAAGCTGCAATTCTGTGTTCAGCGAGTTATTTATCTTGGTCACTCGCTGTCCAAGGAGGGAAGGCAGCTTACACCAGATCGCATCCAGTTAATTGCTAACATGTCAATACCCCAGACACAAAAGGAGGTGCGGGCTTTTATAGGCCTCACTTCATATTGTAGGCAGTGGATCCCTCAGTACGCATTTCTAGCAAAACCACTTATTCAGTTAACCACACAGGAGGCAGCCACATCGACTGTTCTCCCTTGGACTCAGGAACATACACAAGCTTTTGAAAGCCTAAAGGAAGCTTTATGTCAAGCACCTGTTTTAGCAACACCATGTTATAGCAAACCTTTTACACTCTTTGTTACAGAACGCGAAGGTACTGCCTTGTCAGTACTCACTCAGGATCAAGCAGGATCATGCAAGCCATGTGCTTATTTTTCCAGTACATTAGATCCCGTAGCTCAGGCTTTGCCTGCATGCCTGAAATCAGTGGCAGCGACAGCTTTAGCAATCAGACAAAGCGATGCCATAGTATTAGGACACCCATTGACAGTTCAAGTACCACATGCAGTAGAGGTTCTTGTGAACCGAACACAAACACAACACTTGACCATAGCAAGACTTACCGGTTATGAACTGACATTGTTTCAACCACACATAGAGATCCGACGGTGTAATACATTGAATCCTGCTACACTATTACCTGTAATTGGAACAGACCCACTAGCTCATGATTGTGTTGAAATCATTGAAATAAAGACGAAACCTAGACAAGATTTGACAGACGTTCCATTGTTAGATCCAGACCTGACGTTGTATGTAGACGGATCATGCATGAGAGCAAGTACAGGAGATTTAGTGGCCGCGTATGCAGTCACAACAGACACTGAAGTTATTGAGACACATTGTATAGATACTCTGTCAGCCCAAGCAGCAGAACTTATTGCTCTAACGCAAGCCTGTATTCAAGCCACAAATAAGAAAGTTAATGTATACACTGACTCACGTTATGCATTCGGAGTTGTACACGACTTCGGCGTGCTGTGGCGAGAGAGAGGTTATCTAACGTCCCATGGTGCCCACATTCAGCACGGGCCCCTCATTCATGCTTTGTTAGACGCAATACATCTACCCACTGCTATATCGATTATGAAATGTAAAGCACACACGAAGGTTACTGATACCATTTCTCAAGGCAATGATTTAGCTGACAGAACAGCTAAACAGACTGCTCAGAATCGCACATTAGACATGACAAAGCCAATAGTTCAGACACCAACACAGTGTATGACAATTAAGGATCCCACACTTGACGTAATTGACATACAGACACATGCCACAGCAGAAGAAATAAAGAAGTGGACTGAACTAGGAGGGATCCAGACAGATCAAGGATGGATGACGAAGGAGAAATCTGTATGGTTTCTCCCTGATTCCATGGTTCAAACCATTATAGCTACAGTTCACAGTCCAGCACATTTAGGAGAGAAGGCTATGCTAGACAGCATTCAGCACATTTGGTTCAACAAACATTTACGAGCAGCAGCTAAACAAAAGGTTCGTACCTGTATGATATGTTGTCAGTTTAATCCAGGAAAGAGTGTTCCCGTAGAGCAGGGTGGATTTCAGCCTCCTGACCATCCTTTTGAAGTCCTCCAGATGGATTATATTCAGATGGAACGTTGTCGAGGATTCAAATATGTCCTCGTAGTTGTCTGCGCTCTCTCCCGTTGGACAGAGGCGTATCCCGTATCAGATTACACTGCCCCGACTACTGCCAAGCAGCTAGTTCGAGAATTCTTCCCACGGTACGGTTTACCACGTGTTGTATATTCAGATAACGGTCAGCCTTTCTCATCCGAATTAATGAAACATGTCTCACTCTTGTGACTCTTGTCCGACACCCCGAGGCAGCAGGTCTCGTAGAAAGACATAACCAGACACTGAAAATCAGACTGTCCAAAATATGTAGAGAGAAAGGTGTCGACTGGATAGTAGCATTACCAGTTGCACTCTTTTACATGAGAATGGTAGCACACTCTAGAACAGGGCTATCCCCGTATGAGGTGATCTTTGGTAGACCACCGAATATGTGGGGGACGCCTATACCACGCAAAATAACTGACATTGACTGTAACATGCTGACAGATTACTTGGCTTCCTTGATGTCTGCACTACAATCTTCTCGTTCACAGGTAGCTGCAGCCTTTCCCGACAACACTGAGGCGAAACCCCATGACGTTGTTCCGGGTAATCTTGTCTTTGTGAGAAATTTCGACAGGAAAAGCCAACTGGAGCCCAGGTGGAAAGCACCCAAGTTGGTCCTGTTGACCACAAGAACAGCCGTGAAGATCGAGGGACGCAAAGGGTGGATTCATTCAAGTCACGTCAAAAAATTTCATGGACTTCCTCCTGACACAGACAGTACTTCCCGTGTGTCTTCCCCCATTGACTCAAAGCTACCTTTGGCTGAGGCCAGTAGCACCGAACTCTATAAACAGAAACTCAGGTCCAGATCCAAGCTGTCGGACGATTTGATTGTTTAAGTCCTCTCCAAGGTGAAGCGGTTGAATCTGTCCCGACATGTATCCCTTAGGTCTGAATCATGTAGAGTCCAGAATCATAATGAAACGACATGCTTATTGTAAATTACTGCGTAACCACTGTATTGTGACATTATTAATTTTGTTTTTATTGAGTATTTTAGTAATTATTACGAGTGTGATTTTGCACATATATCATCCTATCTCTAGACATGTTTATAATATTGCTGCAGAACATTCTTTTAGTGACCTACCGCCACATGAATTATCTTATAGACTTGCGCTGCGCAATAACACCTTCATTAGTATGTTACATCATTCCCATCAGACTAGTAATGCGACCAATTGTTGGGTGTGTGGCCGACTTCCTCCCTATCAGAATAACAAAGGAGTTCTGCCTTTCTTTCCACATCCATTCACACACAATGGCTCCTGTGGAGCATGGTTTAGTTTATTAAATTCCATAGACCCAGACACAGCAGTTTATCAACAACATTGGATATGGGGAAATCTGAATCTAGTTTTATTCAAAGTCTGTCACCCTAATAAGGAGGGTCACCCCAGTAGAACAGGAACTGATTTAGAAAATGAAGTGTATAAATTAGGTAATTTTACGCCTAATCTTATGATTTTGAATGTCAAATCCGAAGTTGAACTAATTCTGCCCACTATGTCAGTATTTCCAGTTAAGGGTGAATTATGTGTAAGAAAAGTTGGTTCCATACACATGGGCCATAGTAAATGCGTTACTACAGTAGAATATAGTGATCAAGGTAAATCTTCATTTAGAGCTTCTCGCCATTCTTACTTCATATGTGGTCAGACGGCATATATGCGTCTGCCTCTAGATTGGGATGGTACCTGTTACATCGCATTCCTTTTGCCACCTGTTTTCCTAGCTCCCCCTGATTATTATCGAAATGTTCATATAGTACACAATAGAGAGCAAAGAGATCTCCCAGTTGTCGATTATACTGAGACAGCATGGGACAAGTATGTAGATTTCAATAAAGGTATCTTTCCCTATATAGGTACAATATCAAATAGTAAGCTGATACGCAGACTCACCAAGACTCTTGAAGCTGTAGTAAACGAGACTATAGCCGCCCTAGGCAATCTGACAGAGGAACAATCAGTGATGAGAATTGTTGTTCTCCAGAATCGTCTTGTCCTTGACGTCATCCTGGCCGATAGGGGCGGAGCTTGCAGGGTCATCGGATCCAGCTGCTGCATATTCATACCAGAAAATTCGCCATCTGTATATAAAGCTATAACACGCCTTCATAAGATTGTAAGCCAGATACACGAGAATCCAGGCACTTGGACGTGGTCCGGGTGGTTTTGGAGTGTGATATCAGCCTGGGGATGGAGAGTTCTATCCTTCCTAGGTATTGGCCTTCTTATGCTCTTCAGTTGTTGTTTATGCCTGCAATGTGGACCAGCGATTTGTGGTCTGTGTGCCACGTCATGCATTCCATATCACAGTTCTCGTCCAAAATGCCGGAAGAAGAAGGAAGAAGAAATGATGCTCCATGAGCAAATCGATGGAATGATGAAGATTGATATCTCTTGAAGGGCAAGAAGGGGACAAGGAGGGAATGTGGAAATGTGGATTTTCCTGATCAGTTATGTCCCCTATCTTGGACCCCAACGGTTCTATATGCATGTTACAAGTACATGCATGTTCCCTCCAGTTCCAGTTTCTAAGACGCAAACATATGTGTGTCTACCGTCAACATGTTCTCTGTCAGATCCGCCATCACAGGGCTGGATATTCGATTCCTAAGTATGAAAGGCCACCGACTTTATATGGCTAAGTTACTCCATTTTTACAGTTCAGGCGAGTAGGCCCGATTCTGTTCTCAAAGCCTTTCCCTGCTCTCTGTCTCTGACAGCTTCAGCTTGAGCTCGCATCTGTATCCATGAACTTTGTCCTACTCCCTGTGCAGCTAACGGTGCCTGCCTCGGCCAGTTTTTGCCTGTCTGCCAAGAAGTTGTATTTCACCTTCGAATTATCTATTTTGCTCTTCAGCCGATGCATTCCTGTCCAGTGATTTAAGTAAACATTTCCTTTAGCTCACAAGCAAAGGACTCAGCCTTTCCGTCCTCCTGCAAGTGATTCATAGCCCTGTTGCCATGGAAAGTTTTCTATCCCTCGCATCTCATATAGACACTTAGACGCTTGTACACGTACACAGTCAGTATAGAATAGATTCTGTCCAAGAGTCTCTTCCTTGTGGATAACATAGTTCTTTAAACATAGGATGTTAGATATGATTTGGGATTAGGTTGACTTGACCCCCAGACTTCTCGTCTCCACATGTAGAGCTAAATGTCAAGTCCCCTTCACCCCCTAGTTGTACGTCAATTACACGTCATGCTGCCGCGCGCGCATCTATGCCAAGTATTATCTTATAGATCCACCTATGTCTGATAATTCTAACCAATCATGTTTCTTTTATTCCTTATTACGCCTAGTTTCGATTATGTCACTGTTTTGTCACTTTTCTTATCAAATGTTACGCCTTCTACATTCGTTTCATTGTAATGAACTTATTATAAAAATACATGTCTGTTAATAAATTATTGTACTTCACTTCCTGAACCCTCGTGGTGACGGAACCTGAAGGCCGCGACTCGAGTCGGCCATTTTGAATGGAATAAAGCCCATTAGAAAACCTCTTATACCACGGATTCTGCCTCTTGTTATTTTGAGCTATTTACTTTATTTTAAGATTCCGTATGAAATTCAGTCCGGTATTTTTATTTACCACAAAACACCTGATTCCTGCTGCCAATTTGCTGCCTACCTGCTTGGCCAGTGTTCCGTGGGGCGTCCTGGTCCTCTGCTGTGTCCCGCGTCTCTCTCCCGCCATCGCACACCATCGCGACCGCTGTGTGGGGAGGAGCGCGTGACGGGACCACAACACCCAGGGTCCCCAGCGTAACGGAAGCGGAACCGGAGCTGTTTGCGCGCCCGGAGGCGCTACTTAATTGAACCTGCCCTCGGCAGAGCGGGGGCTGAGTGCTGGATTGTGAAACGCCTGATTCCTGCTGCCAATTTGCTGCCTACCTGCTTGGCCAGTGTTCCGTGGGGCGTCCTGGTCCTCTGCTGTGTCCCGCGTCTCTCTCCCGCCGTCGCACACCATCGCGACCGCTGTGTGGGGAGGAGCGCGTGACGGGACCACAACACCCAGGGTCCCCAGCGTAACGGAAGCGGAACCGGAGCTGTTTGCGCGCCCGGAGGCGCTACTTAATTGAACCTGCCCCCCGCGTCGCGGGACCGCGCGCGGGCTAAGCCCGGGCAAAGGGCGGGCCGTTGTGTGGCCGTTAGGAGGCCGGAGGTGGTCGGGTCGGGCCACCCCCCTAAGCAGTAAACAGTAAGATCTGTGTAGTGTTGAGTGCTGAGTTCCATTGACATTGTTTGGTGTGGCAAAGTAGTTGCGATTACAGACATCTGAAGACATTGAGTACCCTTCTAACTATTCAGCTCCCACTAATACATTGTATTGTTTGTTATTGGATGCCGAGGTGTACAGACTACCGTATACACATGTATCATTGGTGTAGTGAGGTCCACTGTTAAGATAAATAACTGACAATTTCTTACGTTTGTAGGGTTCTCGCTTGAAATCTTGCCTGTGCTTAAATATGGCTAAGAATATATCCACTATGGATAATTACTTGGTTAAAAGAGTTAGTATAATCAATAGTGAGAGAAGGAAATCTCTGGGGAAAGAGCTTTCTATTGAAAATGTGATATTACCACCAGAATCTAGCATTACTACTCCTACTGTTGTGGGACCCCAAACAGAAACCTCGTTATTGGAGAATCCTGTAAACTCCCCCTTGGATCGTGCTGCTCACTGTCAAGACTCATTAGATAATATTAGCGAGCCTGCACCATCCTGTTCTCCCTTAAAAAGAGCAGTAAGGAAATGCAGGAAGCCCCAATCCAAAAGGGGGACTGTTCACCATAAGGTATCGCTGGATCAACCCCTGAAAAGTACTGCGTCCCATACAGAGTCTTCGATTATTAATGATGATGGGAATTCTGCCCTCCTAGAGCTTATCACTAAGATGTTCGAGGAAAAACTAGTGTCTACAATTAAGCCCTTGATGGAAAAAATTGAATTGCTATCTAGTGAGGTAGTAAGATTGGGAGGTATTTTAGAGAAGATAGAGCAGCACACTAAGATGCCGGAGTCACTATCACAACCTGTGCACCCAGTATTGAGGCCTGTAAATGAGGCTGTGTGTTCCTCTAGCTTCACCAGACTATCGCGTGTAGTGGATAGTAGTAACCCAATTAAAACTGTCCCACCCAGTAATGAGAGGTCAAAGATCCTAGTACATAAACCTCTTCCCGTTAATTTACCACCAGCTTGTGAACCATATGTGATCGTTCTCTCTAATGTCCCACCGTTAGACCCAACATCATCTAATTTCCGTGAGGAAGATCACGATTCGCTTAAACGGAAATCACTCGCTTGGTTAAACAAAAAATGTGGCTTTCCTATAAACTTCTCTGACCTAATATTGTCCACTAGACGGGTCCCTTGGATAGGTAATGCTAAGAAAACATGTATGGGGGATTGCGTTATCATAAACTTTAAATATCCCCAACATGTTGTAACTATCCAATTAAGAGCTGCTTCACTTGTATTGGGGGAGAATGATGTGAGGGTTCATCCTTTGGGTTATTTCTATAGTCATTTAGATAGGCCCGCACAAGCTCCGAACACAAAAAGACCCACGTGTACTAATAAAGCATCAATTTTTGCAATTCCAACAGAGAATAGATTTGCAGCACTAAGTTCCTTGGACCAGAACGATTGACTTCCAAGACCTGACAAAAAATTATTACTACCTGCATTAGATACCCCGTTGAGGAGTGCCCTTGCGAGAAGGGAAGTCTCTGACTCAAAAATCCTAGTGGCATCAAGCCCTATTGACATACCAACAGAGGAATTGACATTCACTGTTAGGTCTACTTATTTCCAGCAGAGTGAACTGTGTGGAGCAGAAATAGTTCCACAGCTTCAGCGACCACAATTGGAGGTAATGGGTATTAACACAGATGATTATAACGTAGGAAAATCCTCAGTGATAGCCGTAGTTGATACCGCTAGTGCAAACATCTCAACCGGTACACCACTCTTTCCCGTAACAGCAGCTTCCAAAATTAAGATGATCTCTTGGAATATTGCCGGCCTATCTAGGAATCTGAAGGATGCAGTTTGGTGCTCATATATTGAGAATTTTGATATCATCCTTCTACAAGAAACATGGATGATAGAAACCCCCCATAGATTAGGCTACAAATCTTTTAGTTCTAAAGCAATTCCATCTAAAAGAGGTAGGGCTTCTGGGGGGTTGGTCATCTGGATTAAAGTTTCTCTGGAAATAAATGCTACTCAGTTATCTATTCCCTCCCCCGATTTGTTAGGCCTCAAAATAGTGACAGGAGGGAAAGGAGTTATATATATAATAAATATTTATAATAGACCGCACCCAAAAAATAAGGAATCTAAGGTGGTAGAAATATTAGATTCTGTCCTAGAAGATCTTGGACAAAATGCCCAGGTGTTAGTCTGTGGGGACTTTAACTGTAAATATGAGCCTATCCAAGGCCTGGAAAGCATGTTCGATGAACAAGATGCTGCCAATGACATTATGCCCTTGGAGCCCGTGAAACCAGTTAAAAGTACAATTATTGCCCTACAGATTTTACAGATGACTGTGTCGCATGATTTAAAAGCATGTAATGGCCGTTTTAGTTCTGATAGACCACCAGCCCCTACTTACTTTAAGGGGACTTTAAGATCACATATAGATTTCATAATGGCTTCCCGGAACTTGCGGGGCTTACTAATTGACTTCAAGATAGATTCCAGAACGGAGAGTGATCACTTTCCTCTCCAACTGTGGCTAGACTCTCTACCATTCATTCATAGATCTGATGAAGTGGGTCCACTAAACTCCCCAATTGGGGAAACCCAGATTTCCAATAATAGGTGCGCTTTAAAGTGGTCATATATCCTGGGTAAAAAAGAAGCATTGTCCAACATTTATAATAAATTTAATGATACTATTGGCGCATCTGAGCTGCCCGCATTAGGCTCACAGGGTGTCCTTGATTTACATTATAAGTTGATCGATGCTCTAACTCCTCTTCTGACATACAAAAAAGATGGTAACAGGATAAAGGACTCTCTAGAGCTAGAAAACCCATGGTATAATCAAGACTGCAGAACAGCTAAATCAAGACTGATTGTGGCTGTAAAATCTAAAACTCAAATAGATATAAAAAATGCAAGATTGGCCTACAAAAAAATTATGGCCCAAGCCAAAAAAACATGGGACGCTGATCTATGGGACGACCTATTGAGTGCAGCCAAACAACATGATCAGAGTACGTTCTGGAATCTAATCGCCAAGGGGAATAAGAAGGGCAGATCATCAATGGATATTTTTTTAGATGAAGGTACTTGGTGTAACCACTTCTCTAAGCTTTATTCTATTAGTCTGGATGATCTACCCCTTGATGATAATGTACCCATACTGGATAAGAGCATTGCCCCATTACATTTTAGTCTAGCAGAAACTAATCAGGCACTACAAGCTGTAAAAATGGGAAAAGCCCCCGGCCCCGATAAAATTCCTGGTGATCTATTAAAACATGATGTAGAAGTGTGGGCCCCATATATTAACTTCTTAACTAACTCAATTGTGGCAGGTACTCCAATCCCCGAATCTTGGAAAGGGGCAGAAATTATAACAATTTTTAAAAAAGGTGACCGCTATGACCCATGTAATTACCGTCCCATTAGTTTAATCGATATTTTACAAAAAAATTTCGCCAGACACATTTTAAATAGGCTTTTAGATTGGATTGAGGAGACAAAGCTACTATCTAGATACCAAGCAGGTTTTAGATCAAAAATTAGTACTGTTGATCAGGTGTTTAGGTTTATGTGTATCTGTTGGAAATACATAAATATTAGGAAGGGTAGCCTTTTTGTGGCATTTATGGATTTAAGAGCCGCCTTTGACCTGGTACCTCGTAACTTGTTATGGTCTACACTAAGGAAGTTGGCGGTCCCAGGCGAGCTACTTAATGAATTGATCAGGTTACATACGGGGAATTATGCTAAAATAAGATGGGGAAAAGACGGCGAATTATCAAGAGCTATTTCTGTGGACAGAGGCGTACGCCAAAGATGTGTGCTAGCGCCCACACTTTTTTCGCTGTTTGTTAACGACATCCCAAGCTTTTTAAAAAACTGTGCCCAAGATTCCCCGAAATTAGATGGTGAATCAATTAGCTCCTTATTATTTGCGGACGATACTATTCTCATCTCTCAGACTCCCAGAGGATTACAAAATTTAGTGAATTCCTTCCAAAAATATTGCGGGGAAAAGGGATTAGAAATAAATGTAACTAAGACAAAATATATGGCCATAAACCCCCAAAAAAACCCTGGCAATAATCTGTTTCTAGATAATCGCAAATTGGAACAGGTGGGAAGCTTCAACTATCTGGGCCTGACACTGGATAATAAGCTAACTTGGAAAGGACAGTTGGAAAAAAGTACAATAGTCCTTAAACAAAATGCATTACCGATTTTAAAAGTGCATGGTGCTAGTCACTCTAAAGCTATTTCTCCAGCACTTGAGGTATTCAAAGCAAAGGCCCAATCAGCAGCTCTTTATGGAGCCGAGGTATGGGGTTGTTGTAGCAATAATAAGTTTGGAAAGGTTGAAAATAATTTCGTACGCAGAATACTTAAATTACCGTCCAGAACCCCTCTTGTCCCCGTATTACTTGATATTAATTTTAAAAGAACAGAGCATTTAGCGTTACTGAGACCACTGCTGTATTGGGTTAGGGTTTGGTCTACCCCAGAGCTGAATGATTATAAGCGAGGCCTGACTGAACTAATCCAGATTGATGAGTATTTGAAAACCCCATGGTTGAAATTTATATGCAAGTGGTTTAAGAGACTAGGTCTCTCCCATTTTTGGGAGGCACCCCAGAATATTTCCTTGTCCTCTAAAAAAATCCTAAAGGATACCTTCTGGTCCTATGTCAATGGTGAACTGACGCCTGGTTTGACAACCGGCACTTTGACGCAGAATTTCCTAAACATAAAAAACACCCCTAATTTTGAAGAATTCATGGACGAGATTGGCCCCCCACTAGCAAAATCATTATATTTGCAATTTAGGTATGGGGTTTTAATGATCAGTGCTTATACAAGCAGGTGGGGAGGGGATAAAGGTTCAGATTTGTGCACCCTTTGTCCCCAAGGGGCAAGGGAAGATGAGGCTCATCTACTCTTCTTTTGCCCAGCTTATAAGAGATCGAGGCTCTGCTGGATAAAACCACTATGCAAAAACTTGGGGGTTAGATCCTATAAAGTGGCAGAGCGCATATTAAAATCAAACACCTCACAATTAATGGTCTTCGGTATTAGCAGATTCTTATTTAATGTTTATCTTATAAGGAAACGGTCTGGTCATAAACTGTAAATGCAATAAGCAGAATGTATTCATTCCACTTGCCACTTAGCTCAAATCTTTTTAGTCTCCTGTAGTCCTATTTTAGTGTTTTAAAAATTGGCACAAATAATAAAATACTGGCTTTTATTTAAAATATTAATCTTATTTATTTTTTAAATATTCGGTATTACATGAATCATGGAGATAAACATCATTTGTCAAATTGTTGTAATTATATATCATGGTTATGTATGAAAATGTTTTATTATTGTTGTGTAGACTTTTATGGCTAAATTGCCGAAATAAAGTATTACTGACTGACTGACTGAATACGTTTTTATCTTTAAAGGGGCAGCACAATTTTCGGTCTGTAAGCCTTCAAGGTGTTCCTGCATTCACCTGGCTGTAAAATGGCAGCATGCTGGGAAGTGTAGTCGTGTTTGCACCATTGTAAAATCAGGGCTGCAAATCCCAGAATGCAAAGCAAACAAAACAAAAACAACAAGCATTTACAATGCAATAGGTCTCTCATTTGCGAGAGTTTATGCTATTTGCATTGGAAATGACACTGCCTTTTATTTATTTCAAAAACCAACACATTAATATAAGGCATTGTAATCTACAATGCCAATAGCTCAAACTCTAGTAAATGCGAGACCTATTGCATTGTAAATGCTTGTCTTTCTGATGTCCCAGGACCTGATCTACTGTGGAACCTGAGCAATTGGGCCAAGTACACTTTCTGCACTTGACTCTCAGTGGTAGCTCTGGTCAAGCAGTCCAAGGCTTCCTCGGGCAGACAGTGTCCAGTCAAGTACTTATATTTAATATTAGAAAGAAGTATTTTATTTCTAACTTTATTTCAAAGCAATATTACGAGATATATAAAAAATAACACATTTTCCCTTGAGGTCTGGGCTCTAGTTTTTCACAAGCAAATCCCTCTCCCACCTGCTATTCACAATGTGGTAGGAGTTATTCCCCATTCACTGGTGGCTGTATCCAGGGAATGATTACTAGCAGTTCTTGACTCAAAAGTCCACTCTGACTCTTCATAAAAGAATCAAAAGTGGCTTGGTACCACAGCACCTCATACAGAGAATTAGCCGCTCCAGCAGCAAGGATGCTTGCAATGTCCCACAAAGTTCCCGACTACTGGC
This sequence comes from Triturus cristatus, assembly GCF_964204655.1. Classification (NCBI taxonomy): domain Eukaryota; kingdom Metazoa; phylum Chordata; class Amphibia; order Caudata; family Salamandridae; genus Triturus; species Triturus cristatus. Next base: position 1,126,487,063 of record NC_140582.1, read on the forward strand.
AATCACACTGTTTCAGTCATGTGTGGGGAACGGGCTGCACGTGGCTCTCACCTGCACATACAAGGCCAGCTCCAGAAGTGATTGGAGATGCTCAAGTACTTCTCCTGCACGGTAAGTCTTTCAGTCCCCACAGAGGGGAAGGAGAGATTGGATTCCTGTGCTCCTGGCATGGGTCCTAATGATTTGGTGATGCACACAGAGCATCTTACTCAGTTATATGGGGCAGCTATGACTCAACCCTCATTTCTTCATGGCAGGTCATGGCTCGGATTTCTCTAGCGACAGCCCGATCCTTGTAACCACTTCGGTATCGGCAGCCCTTCCTGGCATATGGGGTTGCTGTAACTCCACTAGCCAAGGCACCGGCCCTCACCACTCACTAGGCCTCCTAGCATACTGAGTCGCTGCCACAGGCACCGCGCACTTTTACTTGTCTCGCATTGCAGTCCGCTCATGGCTATCTTCACATCGGCCCCCTCCTGGCATACGGGGGTCACCGACTGGAAGCTGCACGTGGTCAAAAACCAAAGCATTGCAGGAGCCGTCTCCTAACATCTCACACTGGGAGTCCACGCAGCAGGGCTACCCACTGGACCTCGCTCCCTTCAATGCTCTCCTCTTCTCCACATGGGCACACTTGACTTGGCAAGCAGGCAGGCGCTGGTGTTCCAGGCTCCAGAGTAGATGTATCAGTTTTCCTCAACCAGCAGGGAGACTGGCAGGCCTTGGCCCCCAGTCCTGGTCGCAGGCAGATGTCTTGCAGAGCTTCCGCTCCACACACAGCCCATCTGTCTGCTTGGCAGATGACAACTTTTGGGGTCTCAACCTCTACTTCTTATAGTCCATTTTCAGACAACAATAGTGATTTAGGGTCTGGGTCTTTGTAGTTTTATGCTGGGGCTCTGCTTCTTTTGAAGTGTACACTTGTCTCTCTCTTCTACCTCTGAAAGACTGTCTGTCACAGCAGAAGAGACTCCAAAGCTGATAGACTCACAACACAGGCCACAGGAGTGACTACAGTTCACACCTGGTTGTCAGCCTCAGTGATAAGTGCATGAAAAGGTTAATCCCGGGTTCCCACTTTACTACTTATGATTCCCTCATCAGCCCCTTCTCCTTCCTAAGTTGTGTTCAGGCAGTTTCCCTGTGATCTATCACTGAATTAAAGAGAAACCTGTAAAGCCTACCGGGGGAGTCTTTCTCTCCCATCTCCAGTGTGTCCCACCCCGCTCACAGGAATTCAGCAATACATAAATCTGTCTGGGGGGATTCCTATACTCCTCAAGTCTTCCCCATGCAGGCCTGGCAGTGGCGGCTCCCTGCTAAGGTGGAGGAGCGTCGCCCCACTGCTATTTTAGCTATGCAAAAATGAAAAAGAAAATGATAATAACATGATTTTACCTTTTTCTTTTTCTATGCGGCAGTCGGGGCGGGTCTGGCTCTGTGACACCAAAGCAAGAGAGGAGTGGTTTGAACTCGTCTAAGTGCACATATCAGTTTTACCAACGGTCTGGGGCCAGCCAAACCGTCATGCGCACTTGGCATGTTCTCCATTGGGCTGTGTTGCACAGCCCCGTGGAGAACATGCCCAGCCTCCCCAGGCAATGCCTGAGCATCCAAACAGGACGCTCAGACCAATCACGACGCTGCTCCTGCAGTCGTGATTGACTGAGAGAACACGGAAGTCTGAGTGCTTACGGTGCTTCCAGCAGACGGATGAGATGCATGTGGTGGCTGGAGAGGCGTGCAGCGGCGCAGCGGACAAAGTTAATTTATAAAAATGTTTTAATGCCCCCCTCGACCTTCAGCTCCCATTCCAAGCGAGCCGCCACTTATGCCTGGACTTCCCAAAATGGAACAGAGGATCATCCATGTAATTTACCATTACAGGCACACTTGTACTCAGTGTGTGGCCATGGCACATATGCTGTCGAGTACTGTTACCCATGTATTATGCCATCACAGACACACAAATATTCAGCTCATATAATCATTCAGTGCACAAATGCTCAGTATTGTAGACTTTCTGTATTGTGCCATAATTTGCTACTTGCAAACACACTTCCTGTCAGCACACACATTAACCATGCTCTCCACAACAAGTCACCCTTCATGTATTGTACTTCTCGCAAGCACACATATACCCAACACAGGCACGCACACAGCACAGCACTACATCTCTCTTGTAACCCTCGCAGGTATACATACACCCAGTACATGCACTCACAATGCATGTACTGCACAGCACTGCTCTATCACTGTACTGTACCCTTCCCAGGCACACAAACATCCAGCGCAGAATCACCATTCCTGTGCTGTGAGGCACTCTACATCTAACTGATGTAAGCCAAGAGTTTGGTAAGCACACATCAGCAGCACTTCAAAAAGGTTGAGTGAGCTGGTAGGCCTCACTCCAATGGCACAGTTTAACCCTTTTGATGCTTGTGACGGAGCGGTTCCGTCATGCGCGTCGGTCGCGCTGTGCGGATGACGGAACCGCTCCGTCACGGCCCCGCCCGCGCAAGAACCCTTCAGCACAGCGCGGTAATCCGCGCCGCGCTGAAGGGGTTAATAAGGACCTGTTGATGTCTACTGATCACTACACGGTATGCAGCCACCACCACACTCCTGCTGCTTAACTCCTGGTAAAAGCAGTAGTCTTCCACCACTATGAGGGTAGCGCTCTGCAAACCCATTCTGTTCCAATGAGACCACAATCCGTGAGACAGGCCTATGTCATAGTAAACAAACGTGAGTCGTGTTTGCCTGTGACAACAAAAAACAGCAGTAGGGAATCCAGGCAACAGTACAATTGATCAGTCAGGGCAGGGGGTCATGTCCATAACCAATGCAGAGGACTTTTCTGCCCCAACAGCCCCCAAAAATGAGTGCCATTGTCCACTGCCTGCAACTGTGGCATAGATTAAGCACTGCCTTCAGACCTGCAAGCCTTAGGGTGGTCTTCTCCAAAACATTTTACCTACTCCCCTCCTATTTAGCTGAATTTGTTCCTGTTGGCCATAGTACTCTGTGCAATTTACCACTGATAACCAGTGCTGCAGTGCTTGTGCTCACTCCCTAAAACATGGTAAAATTGGCTTACACCTGAATGACATATTTAATTTACTGATACGTCAATCAATCAATCAATCAATAGAGATTTATAGAGCGTGACTTATCACCTGTGAGGGTCTCCAGGTGCAGGGGGTGGGGTTTGTGCTGCTCTGGGCTTTTTGTTGAAGAGCCAGGTCTTTAGACTCCTTCTGAATACAGGTGGGGTGTTGCTGATCGCAGATGCTGGGGGAGGTCGTTCCAGAGTTTGGGTGTGAGTTGGGAGAAGAAACGGCCCCCGCTTCTGCATCCATGGATACAGGGGGAGTGGACGAGGAGGAGGAAGGAGGAGCGGTGTAGTCTGGTGGGATGGTGGAAGTTTACTCTTTGGTTGAGGTAAGCTGGGCCCTTGTTGTGGAGGGCTTTGTAGATGTGGGTTAGAAGTTTGAAGTTGCAGCATTTGTTGATCTGGAGCCAGTCTACAGCTCTGATCTTGGGGGGCATGTGGGTTTGTCTCGAGAAGTCGAGGACAAGTCTTGCGGCAGCATTTTGTATAGTTTGGAGCCTGTTTTGGAGATGGGTGTTTATCCCTACGTAAGGGTTTTTCCGTATTCCAGGCAGCTGGTGACGAGGGCCTAGGTGATGGTGCTCCTGGTGTCTGTGGAAAGCAATTTGAAGATTTTCTTCAACATGCGGAGCATATAGAAGCATGCTGAGGTGACAGCGTTTACCTGTAGTTTTCATGGATAAGTGGCTGTTGAGACTGATGCCTAGGTATTTTCCATGGTCTGTGGGCTCTGGAGGGGGACCTAGTTTAGTGAGCCACCAGGTGTGATCCCAGGGGGAGACAGAGTTCCTGAAGATGAGTACTTTGGTTTTGTCAGTGTTCAGTTCATCAACCAGGTACAGCTTGGTTCCAGTGGCACAGTGTGAACGGGACCCATGCCTGAGCATAGATGTCCCACTTAGGGCGACAGACTAAAGTATACAAAAAGTGATGGATGGAATGCTGAAATTAATCTCAGCTACTGGTGATTACTTGGGGCCGCATCTCAATCCATTGTTATTTTACACAACATGTCACCTCAATTTAGATCCAGCTATGTGCAAATCAGGCTTGACCCATCTCCAATCGGAACAGTCCAGCTCGAAACTGACAAGCCTGGTCCTCCCTAAACCTGAACATCAGCAACCCAGGACCAGTTTCGTCCTAGTTATGGGCTTATCAGCCAGGTACAGCTTGGTTCTAGCGACAAAGTTTGAACAGGACTCACGTCTGAGCATACCCATCCCACCAAGGCCTATGCACTAAAGTATACAAAAAAGTGATGTCAAGGCTGCTGAGCCAAATGTTTCTTATTGACAGTAGATTGTGACATCATGCCCGCAGTTTGTGCATTCTGGCCTACACTTTCTTTGGGGCATATCTACAAGGCGGCGATATAAAATTATCGCCGTTTTTTTGCGGCCCTTTTTCGGCCGAAAAGCGGCAATAATTTTATCGCTATATCAGCAAGGTCACGCTATCACGTGAAACCTTGCCTTAGCGCCTGAATTCCTAACGCCCATCTTTGCATCTCTAATGAGATGCAAAGTTCCTCCCCAGGATAATGGGAGAAATGTCGCTAAGCGACATTTCTCCTATTATCAAGCCTCACGCAAAGCAGCATAGCGACAAGAAAAGTAGCGAATACCTCTGTTATCCCTACTTTCTTTACACCTGCTTTGAAACTGACTTAGCCATGATATCCTTTGTAAGGTGGATATCATAGCTAAGTATGTGAGGCCCTATCAGCAAGCTATTGCCAAACTGCGATAATCTCAGGTTTGGCAGTTAGCGCTAGGATTTGTATCACTTTTGAGATAAGCGTTGCTAATACCACGCTATCTCAGTGATAAAAATCCACACTGGCCGGAGATAATTATCCTAGCGCTTAGTGCGCTTAGCGATAATTATCGCCGGTTGTTGCTGATATGCCCCTCAGTCTTTTAGTAGTTTTACATCTCACAACCTTTGTGAGCTTTTCCTTAACACCCACTTTGTAAAAGACTCTGCTGGGCCACGGTAGATCTGTAGTGTCTGGCTATAGGCGGTGGGAGCCTGACTGCTGGCAACTGATCCATAGTGCGGCACATGCGCTATGCCATTTCTCCATAGGAGAGGTGTCTACTGTCTTTCTTAGAAAAATATATCAAGACAATCTGGGCAAACACAGATGTACAAACACATTAATTGGCCACCAACTATGTGATATGGTAAAGCACAGGTTTATTGTGACCAATAAATGTAGGTGCATATTTACAAGCCCCAATTGCTACCACAAAGTCACTTTTCACGACATTGTAGTGGTGTTGGGGGCTTTGCCTTACATACAAAGAAGCATTAAGCCACTTTACGTGGCTTAACACTGCCTTGTAAATAAGTCACCCTTTCACACCATACTTAGCGTGAAAGGGGAGGGCAATGGGTGTTGCGGGGGCGTTCCACCGCAGCACCTATTGATTTTGAAGCTGTCTCATATTTACAACGGTGGCGTAAATATGGGCCAGCGCCAAAATTAAGACCAGGGAAAACCTGGTCTTACCCTGGCGCAATAAGGAGAAATGTTTAATTTCTCCTCATTTTGGCTATTCCAATGTGTGCTGTGTTGTACAGCACACATAGAAACAGCAAAATGCCATTGATTGTTTATGTGCAGGAAGGTGTCCCTTCCTGAACATAAACAATCTTTAACAAAAATTATGTTTTGAAACTTCTATGTGGACTGCATTAAGCAGCACACATAAAAGTTACAAAACGCCATTTAAAGATTGTATATGTGCAGGAAGGGACACCTTCCGCCACATAAACAACTTCCCCCTGCAGCACAGGCACCCTTGCAATATGGTGCAAGGGTGCCTGCGTTGGTGCTAGGCAGCTAAATTTAGTGCCAGCACAGGGGGAAAAGCAGGCCTGCTCCATATTGTTGTAGATATGGTGCAGCCCTGCGTTTCAGAAGTGGTGAAGCCAAGAAGGCTTACTCCACGCTCCTTCACTTCTAAAGTAAATATAAAGTAAATATGCCCCGTAGTTTTTTAATTGACTAAATCCATTTAGTGATTCGGTAACAGGTTGCCAAATGGCTAAATGGGTTTAGGAAGCCATACCAAATTGCTATTTGGAAGGGGCTTGGTTAGGCTGTCCCTTCCACATAGCGATACTGAATAGGATATTTTAATGTTTTACAACTGAAATCTGGTTAAAAAAAATCAATATTTAACTGACACCTAAATGGAAGTAGCAACCCATTGGCAACTGGGCAGGGTCCCCAAGGGACCCCCTCCCCTTTGTGAATGTTGACAAAAAAAAATGTAATAGTATGCAGTAGACCACTGCCGAGTCTTAAAAAAAAGTTGGTAAAACTTTTCATTTTTTAAAAAAGGTATCCTGTTTTTCTTTAAGGAAAACAGACTACAGTTTAAAAAAAATATGATTGCTTTAACTAAAGCAATCACAGACTTTATGGTCTGCTGACAGCAGCAGACCACCATCCCAGTGATACAAAAAGAGGAGGGGAGCCCTTATAACCATCTAAAGCCTGGGCTACACCACAAAGCAAGGGAAAAATAAATCAATGGCTCTAACAGGATAGATATATTACCTTTCAAGAAAAGGCAGACCTATACCCCTAGGATCTACACCAAGCAAGAAGAAACAACAGATAATCTAAATTTTCTGTAGACCAGCGTTTGATTTATAGCTGTACACAGTTGATTTGTGCACTTCTTTGAGAAGGTCTATAAATTATTTTGTGTATTTACCTAGAGACTGCAATTTTGTTTTCAACTTCTAATAATGGTGTTTTGCCCGTCACCACGGCCCTAATGGTCACCAGTGTTAAAATGTTTTGTTTAACATTTTCTGCCCTTGACCTATAGCAGTAATACATTTTGAAAGTTTTTGTAAAGTTTGCAATTATATTGAATAAGTAAATATGCTTAGTGAAGGGGAGGTTGGTGTGTTTGTATCACAGTAATGCCTCTCCTAATAATTACATTTTGCTATTGAACATATTGGATTCATTCTTAAAAGGTGATTTCAGTCACTGTGAGGCTACAAATAATAGGTCTATCCTGCCAAAAGCCATTTATTTATTATTTTTCCCTCACCATCCCAGTGATACCAGCAAATCATAATGGGTCACAATTTGCGACCTACCTCGCTGAAATTCTTGAAGTTGGTGGTATTAGGACCCTCTACAATCAGTTGTTTACAGACCAACTTATTAGTACAAAGGTCGATTTGCAAAATATCATTGGATTCGCTAAAGCTGGTATATAAATTGCAAGCACTTTTAGGACATCTGGCTCCATAGTCATTTATTTATATGTAATTTGGTGCTTTATTTTTTGGAGCATAGATATGATCCCATCGGTCTTAGAGAGCTTCCTATGGGCCACCAGGGTAGGGGAGAGGATAAGAACTGTAAACCTAAGAGTTGCAGTATAATAATCAAGATGAAGACCATTCTTGCATGAACAAGATAGCGGTACTAAAGTCATGTATAATCAGTTCATAAAATGTACAGTAATCACAGTGATGTATATTCAGTACATACTGTTTCTTACAGTGCAGGCTTTCTATACTATAATAGAGAGGGGAGGGAGATAAATGAATTTAGGTTTAAGGTATTTATACATGAATTAGTAGCAGGTCAGGTTTTGAAAAAGGCACAGGACGGTGCTTTCAATACATCTCCAATCAGGAGAAAGGGTCCTAGGGAACGTTTAACGACCAAACTACAGATTTAATCCCCAATACAATTAATAGCAACTCCAAGAAAATCTAGTGGTCTAAAGAAACAGGGGAGGGGAACAAAAACCAAAATTATCACAACTTTGCAGATTATAAACACAGAGTCGTTTGCAGTAGCTGTTTGTTGTTTATGTCCTGAAGAAAGCTGGGGCAAAGGCCTGGTCGCAATCCGTGCCACATGATTTCCCTCTGTGTTCCAGAGGAGTAGTGGTAGGAAGGAAGGATATCCAAGTGATGACACTGACCTCTTTCGCGAAGGCTTTTCTTCCTTTTTGCTTTTTACCTGTATCATTATATTTCAGATACTGACTCTGTGTTTATAATCTGCAAAGTTGTGATAATTTTGGTTTTTGTTCCCCTCCCCTGTTTCTTTAGACCACCAGATTTTCTTGGAGTTGCTACAGGACGGTTCTTGCCTTATCTCAAAGGGTCTAGTGTTCCAGATCATGGGTACAAAACCTGTCAAGGAGTGAAATAATGTACAAGTAGTGTTACAGCACACAGGGTAGATGTACTAAGCATTTTTAGAGAATCAAACACTCCAGGTAGTCATTTGTGACTGTTGGGATGCTTTTTACACTGTACTAAGACGGTTTTTGAAGCCAGAAACGTTTTACTGACTCCTAAAATTGGATTCCGAATGGATACTGATTCGGTATCTGGAATGGGCGTGTTGTAAGCATCCCTTCTGTGAGAAATTGGGTTGTTGGGTGTATCTGGGGTTACTCCTTTCCAAACAACAGCCATGAAATGAAACTTTTGATAGGTTTAACCGAGGGTATAACATATTAATTTTCAAGCGTGAAGCTGAATGATTTGGCAATTTATATTATTTTGTAGCAAAGCACAGTTTACCTGGGGTTTACCTGCAGGTTTTTACCTGTGTTTCTTTTTGGGTCACAGCTAATGATGAGGAGCTCAGTTTGTTTTGATTTACTTGTAATTTCTCTGGGGTCATTCATTTCTGATGTTGGACAGTCTGTTATTGGCATAGTCTATAGTTATGTAAATATTTATTTTTACATAGATATGCAAATCGTACACATAGTGGTGTACGACAGGCCCAGGGAATGTAGAAGTTCCAGAAGTGTTTCTCAATATAGCTGAATTAGAATGGGGGTCTGCATTGAGACTTGAGGGACACCAACACGGTTTTAGATGATGTGACAAATGTTTTAACTTGACAGTGATCATCTAGATAGAATATGAACATTTGTAGCACAGTTTACTATTGTAAAAACAAGCAGATACCGTGTTTACCAGTATGCAATGACACACTGATTCAAATGCTGCAGTGAGAGCAGCTAGCATGCCTTACCCTTGGCCAGCATCTGTTAGGTGTCATGCTTATTCATTTATTTATTCCATTTGTAAAGCGCTTGGTTACACCAACGGTGTGTCCCCACGCTGAGACATCGGATCGTGTTGTGAGAAATTATGTCTTCACTTGCTAATATAGCAGGGGGTATTGTTCTACCTATTAATTGCCGTTAGTCTGTTTCGGCAAACAGCCAGGTTTTCAATTGCTTGCAGAATCTGCTTTCACATGGCTCTATTCTTAGGGCCATCGGTAGGGTATTTCATGTCTTTGCTGCCAGGTATCTGAAGGAGCGGACCCCCATTCTTGCTTTGTGTATCCTAGGTACCTTCACTAGGGCTTTACACAAGGATCTTAAATTTCGTCCTGGGGTGGATTGGGTTAGCAGTGGTTGAAGGTACCTTGGGCTGCTCTGTGTAAGAATGCGATGGCAGTGGCACATTGCCTAAACGTAACTCTTTTTTCTATTGGCAGCCAGTGTAGTCCTACCAATGCTTTATTTGTGTTTGTTCTTTTTGGTAGATTAAGTACCAACCGTGCTGCCGCGTTTTGTACTCTTTGTAGTTTGGCCAATCCTTTCCTTGTAGCTCCAAGGTATAACACATTCCCATAGTCCAATTGGGAGGTTATTACTGCGTGCACTATTGTTTTCCTTGCTGTAGCAGGGAGCAGATCAAGGATCTTTCTAAGTATTTTCATGGCCGTATAGCATTTACCAGCCATTTTTTGGATCTGGTTGTCGAATGTTAGCTTGTCACCAAACCATATGCCAAGGTTTTTTACTTCTGCTTTTGGGGTGGGTAATTGGCCTAGAGATTCCGTCCACCATGCCGAAGACCAGATGGTTGGTGACTTGACCACAATCATTACCTCCATTTTACTCCCTTTTAGTTTGAGGCAGTGGTTAGACATCCATTCTGCCACCTCTACTAAACATTTGGAGAAACGGATAGCAGCTTGATCCTTATTTTGAGACAACAGCACAATCAGCTGTGTGTCGTCTACATAGGACGCGATCGACACATTACGTTGTTCCACTTGTTCTACCAGTGGCCCCACATAAAGATTGAATAGAGTGGGGCTTAAGCTCCTGTGGGACTCCCTAGGAAAAGGGAAAACTCTTTGATAAGTGTGTTTGTTGTGATACCTGAAAGCTTCTTCCGGAGAGGAACGATGTCAGCCATTGCAGTGCACCTCGTTTGATGCCACAAGCTTAGCACTGTGGTTTCAGTGCTATGCCCTGATCTGATACCAGATTTTAAATGATTCACTAGTTAGTAATACTTTTTATTCTGGTGGTTATGTGTGCAGTTGTGTGTTTTGTGCATACAGACCACATACCGTATGAAGAGACACATGGCAAGGTACACAATATGGTGATTCCATGGCACACTCATGGATGATTATGGCTCCCTTGTCCATCGAGTTGCCCAAGAGGTCTGTACTTTGGAGACCTGATAGTTTCATATTTCTGTGGTTTCTAATTTGCAATCCACATTTAACCCAGAGATTTCTTCTTCAATATTACAATGGATACAATTGTGTACTTTGAATTCACCTTGAAGCTTTGCAGCACCAGCTGAGTGGAGTATAGAGTACAGACATTATGATATGCTATGCTGCTGTTCCCTTGAAGATGAGAATGACTATGACATTGAGATTGACATTCAAGTCCAAGATCTTCTTGAATGAAACATGGGTCTTGGATAACCCATGGAACAACAAGGTTCTGCAGCCTAGTTTGCAGCAGCTGAACCAAAGGCACAATTGTATTTCAATAGTCTTGAAGCCATGCTGGGTATACTGAAGAATATGCCTGATGCTGAGCTTGCAATACCCCCTCAACCTATTAATATGAACATCTGTCTTAAAAGCTAGCATGGAACACTTAAACCATGATGCAGAGCTGACTCTGGAGTGTGGCAACACGAAGGTAATACACATCCTGATTTGACAGTACTTGAATCACCCAATAGCGAACCCAAAATTAATTTAGGATAAACCATTTTCTACTGAGTCTTCTTCTTTGGACTGAAGCCTGATTTGATAATTTGGACCCATTGTAACTATTTGTCTATGACAACAGTTTCTATTTTTATTGTGATTTAAGGTTATGGCTACATTCTAACCCTGAAGTCAGTATGCACTTTGATTCTTGGTGGGCACCAAAATGTCAAGTGTACGATAATACATGTCGACAATGATCCATTTATAAAGTACTAATCTCTGGAGATTTGTGATATCTATTAGGTGCCAACAGCAAGGTCTCACCTCATTTCCTGGGATCTTGTAATGCTTAATACTTTGACCTGGTCAGTTTAACCTCAATCAGGTCTCCTGGAAAGGAAACTGTAAACCCCTCTTAAGGTATGTTTGTGTATATATATGTATGTGGTATTTCCAAAGTACAAAGGTAGCCAAAAGGCAGTGGAGCGTTGCACAGGGTCAAAGGCAAGTATAAAGCCAGTGAGAGATGGCTGGTCTGTGATAGGGCAATGCATTGGGAAGTAGTGTTCTTTAAAGAGGTGCATCTTCAGATCTTTCCTAAATTGGAGCAGCGCTAGGCTGGTCTTGATGGATATGGGGATGTCGTTCTAGATCCAGAGTGCACAGATGAAGAAGGCCAGCAGCCTTGTTTTTCCTTTTTTACACTTCTTAGTCTGCAATCTGATAGTGTCCTGGCTGTGGGTGTGCCAAGAGGGAGACATCCATTACAATGCGGTCTTTACACCTCAATACGTTTACAACGTGGCCATTACAACGCAAGTCGTTACAATTACTTGCGCTGGATGGCGCTATGCAGTAAGGAATAGTATGATTTACTATTCCTACACCTTCCCTACTGTTACGTAGGCTGGAGTTGGAATAGTAAATCATATTATTCCTAAGTCCAGTGCCTCTAGTGACTGCGTTGTAAATGTATCGAGGTGTAAAGACAGCGTTGTAACTTCATACATTCGTGCCAAGAACCATCAGAGATGATGTTTGCAACAAAAGCTGGGGTTCAGGTGGTGATGGCTTTGTAAATGGTGCAGCTGGTTTGGACGATGGAGTGGGCCTGCAAGGGGAGCCAATGGAATTCCACCATAGTGGAGACAGTAGTCCACAGAAGTCTAGTTGACTCAGTGTGGCAAACTAAAACAAACTAAAGCTTCTGCCTCCTTTATAGGGCACCCCTTGTGCTGGTTGGAACCTCAGTTCTCTTTTTAATGATGGCATGTGATGGGCTGGATATGATGCCAGCTGTATTGGTTCACGACCACCGCACAACCCCACAATCATGGACCTAGCGCTGCAAAGAACTATTGCAAAGTAGACATTTTAATCCATAGATAGTTTGTTGCATAGCTTGTAGTATGTTTGTCTTAATAGCAATTGATTGATAAAAAATACCTAAACAGTTGTATCCAATGCGTACCTAGCCTATGTGATCCCCTCTCACAAACTCACAGTGAATATACCACAATATAACCACAACATAGCACTGTACCAAGTAAGTAACATAATTCTGTTTTGTGTGATGTCTTGATCATATGTTTAACTGGTAAATCTGCTTCTGTTGTATACTATGATTTATACTTGGCTGAGGTCTGATTGAAAATCACAGTTCATTGAGTGGTATTACTTTTTTCTTACACTGGTTATGTGTACCATACCTGTATTACCTCCTAAAATAAACTTTCACCCACACTACTTCATGGACAATCAAGTCCCATATAAGAACATGGTGTCCAATCAGTAATGCACTACTACACAGGGGCGGCTCCTCCATTATGGCGGAGGAGCTTCGCCCGCCTGCTGCGAGTGCAGCAGGCACACACACACACCCACACACACATTAATAAAATGGTATTAAATATAATTTTATTAATGTGCCCAAGGCTCAGCGCGATGGCAGGGGGAGGGGCTGATCAGTGTGATTGTACTAATAATGCAGCCCCCTGCCTACAGTCGACCAATCTCTCATGCGTACTTCAAAGCCTGCTATCTCAAGGCTGAGAAACAGCTGAGGGATTGCAGCCACAGGCCCTCAGCCTCAAAATTAGTGCTGGGTTAGCCTGCTCCTGCCAATCCTAGAGCTGCAGCGCAGGATTGGCTGGTTTTCCGTTCCAGGGCGGAAGTCCTTCCCTTTCCACCCTGAGCCAAGGAGAGCACCGGGAAGAAGGAGACCGCATCCAGAGCCTGCGGCAGCGAGGACACAGAAAAGGGCGTTGGGCAGCAGATACGTTCTTTGTATTTTGCTGTCTGTTTTTCCCCCTCCCTCTTGTCCCCCCTCCCTGCCAGTCCACCGCCACAACAGCCGCTACTGCTACTACATAAAGGTCCAGGACATCCTATGGATAAATGCCAACAGTAGTTTGGCTGAAAAGCATGACAGAGGCAATAATCATCATGACAACAAGTCGATTATGGTTCTTCCTATGAGGGACAAGTAGTATATTTGATATAGATCAAAATACGTGCACATTATTCATACATTTAACTGTGTTCCAATTTCATGGCTGTCAATCCTTCGCAAGCTTTTAGATGGATACGAGGATATGTCTCCCTTTGATGATCTGAAATGTACCTCTGGTTAATCAATGGCTGACGATTAGACTTGAAGGTCTGTTACATGAAAGGAATATGAAAAATCTGAAGCTTTTAGTCTGCAACATCTGTGGAACCCACATTGTTTCTTGGGTGTTAGGATGCACAGTTTTTGCCACCATCTAGTACCTGCTTTTCTAACTATTTGGTTCCCAAATGTCTGCTATGAATGCTGCCTTGATGTAAACAGCATCTTGGTTTGAGGCCCAGGCCTGCTCATTAATTTTAAACGGTGAGTATTTAATTTACGGAAAGTTCAACCCGCATCAAGACACTGGTGTTCAGCATATGTCATTTAGGGGACCTTTCATCCAGGAAGGTCTTTCCCCTATCCCCTTGCTTCCTTGGCTGATCAGATGCTGTCTTCTTAATCAAACAGCTGACATTTCTTCAGAAAGTAAGTAAAATCCTTAACAAACTGTATACCCTCATCAAAGCCAGATGAAGGCCATCTAGTTTCAGCATAAATTGTATACTTGCTCCCGCTGTCTATCATATGAGGATTTTTCAATCTGTAGAGGATCTCTCGTATTCCCAGTATGATCTTTGAACTATTTACCTTTTATTATCCTCTAATGGTATTTTTGTTCTACTCCTTTAAGGCCATGTCCACTTTTCTGTGTTGCTTGGTTAGTCTTGCACACACCATCTCATTTTTCTGCAAATTGCCTTACTGTTCGGGATCTGCTTCCAACATTGAGCCAACATAAACCTGCCTGCCCTTTTGATTCTTCTGTAAAGAGGGTTCAGGCACCTCTGAAGCCTCACAGCCTAATTGGGAAAGTTAGAGCTTTGTTGAAGGATCTTACATCAAAAGCTTTGTTCTTGGGTCATTTTCTTATATATAGGAATGATCAGCATATGTAATGCACATCCTTATAGAAAATAATAGAAGTTGAAGTACCACAGAACAGGGGCTCACGGTACAGAAACCTTGAAGTTATGCAAAAAATAGGTTAATCCATTTTCTCTTATTTGAAAAAAGACTGGAACAATTGGCATCAGCTGACTGCAAATGTAACATTTTTCACTAGGGCAGCTTACAAACAATACTAATTTCATAATACTTCTTTTAATTTTCTCAAGTTGTGTGACTTTTACAGTTGAAAAATTGGGACTAAGTTTGATCAAATTTCTTTTGACCTTTTACTGTATACAAATTAAACCATGCAAAATCTGTTGGCTCTATTGTTTTCTAATTTAGTCAGGATTTAGGGTTTCTGTGTTGTCTAGCTTCCCCAAGGATAATGGTTTGTACAGAAAAGTATTACTGAGGTTGATTGCTTTTTGACATCCTAAGACCTACTGAAAGGAATCAGAAAACTATGCACTGAGAGAGAGACAGAGGTCACCTTCTTGTGAATGAGCTGTGACAAAGCTCCCATAAGCTCCCACTTCGATTAAATCCTGTAGATACCTTTGTTTCTATAAGGAATCCAACATGTCCCTTGGCAGCAACACTCAAGCAGCATGGCTTTCCGCGGACAAAATGTGTGTGGTATGTTCTCGCTTTCATTTCGGTAGCATCCACCCCAGCTTTCGAGCAGGCAAATGACCACGCCACACTCAGAGCTCTGTGATACTCATCTTTATTCTTCGTTATGCAAACATAATCAATTGACACTACAAGTTCCAACAACAATACATATAAAATATCAAAAACATTTTCGGTCCTAATCAGGCTTGATTAGGACCAACATAAATACAACAGAACACATTAAATTCGAAACTAAGAAAAAGGATTACACAGTTCAGTTCATGATCTTTATTCAGTTGAAGACAAAACAACCATGAAAGCACATCCATATAAAACAACATACCAATATACAATATATAAAAAAAAGGCGATCACATCATAAAATTCATATCATCTTAATACTGCTAAAGACACAATAAAAAATAGTCAGTCATCATCTGGCATACTATAGTTAAAAGGAAAAACAGGTTTATGATCTGTAGTAATAAGCTTTCCTTACTTTCATTGCGTTTAATATAAAAAGTGCAATATTGTAACACAAGAATGACACCTGTAAGAAATTGGCCCTAGTCAAATGGTGTACCCCCAGAAGAGGTCTTCCCTTTGCCCCCTGGTTTACTCATTACCTACAGGAGCACGAAACAGACTGTAAGAGGTTGGAGTGGCTCTGGAGGAAAGGGTACAGCCGGGCCAACAAGGATGTATCCAAAGCAAACCTCACAATCTACAAAAAATCACTTCAGGAAGCAAAAAAGGACTATTTTTCCGGGCAGATTACTGAAGCTAAATCCTCTGCGAAGGAGCTCTTCAGAACTGTGACCAATCTTATGAGTCCCCCAAACCGATGACTCACAGCAGTCCAGCCTTCTGTGATGCTCTAGCTTCTTTTTTTCTGAATAAAGTAGAGACCATCTTCTCCTCATTCAGTAATCAACAGGGTGAGGCCAGGGATCTGGCAGTTTGGATAAAGGTATTAAACAACTCTCCCATGTTTAACCGTTTCAACCCATTGGAGACCAAGGAGGTTACCAATCTGCTGATGGGATGTCATTCTGGTTCCCCGGTGGACCCTTGTCCGGCAGTAGTAATTAAAAACTCCCCAGAGGTCATTGCTAACACCTTAACCCCTCTATTGAACCTCATATTTGAGTCAGGTTATTATCCTACAGCATGGAAAACTGACTCAATTCTGCCACTGTTTAAAAAACCCAATCTGGAGCCCAGTGATCCTAACAGTTATTGACCCATCTCCCTACTCCCCTTACCAGCGAAAATATTGGAGAAGGCTATGAACATGCAACTTAGTCTGTTCTTTGAGAACAACAATACGTTGGATCCTTCTCAATATGGGTTCCGCGAGGGACACAGCGCCATCTTGATCATGCTGGATCTGTCGGCAGCCTTCGATATGGTCCATCACGATGTGCTGATGGGCCGTCTATGGAAGGCGGGGGTCCGGGGAAAGGCCTGTAACCTACTGAAATCATTTCTGGCCGACAGAGTACAAACAGTGGATCTAGGAAGAGACAGATCAAAACCGTTCTCCCTCCCCTGTGGAGTGCCGCAGGGGTCTTCCCTCAGTCCGACGCTTTTTAATATATATGTAAGTCCGCTGGCTGCCCTCGTAAGATCCTTTGGGCTACTACTAACCTCTTATGCAGACGATACCCAAATCGTGCTGTCCCTTCAGCAGGGTAAAGAAGCGGAAAAGGCCCCTAGCTGTCATGAATGCATGTTAGCAGTACAGTTACTGTACAGTGGCTGGATGTCTGCTAACTGCCTGAAGTTGAATGCAGGCAAAACAGAGGTGATTATTTTTGCGAACAACACCAACCTCTGGTCTCCAGCATGGTGGCCCAGTGATATGGGCAACACCCCACTCTCTTCGCGGAAAGTCAAGAACTTGGGGATGATCATGGACAACACACTTACATTTGGGGACCAGGTCAGTGGGGTTGTGTCAACAAGCTTTTTCATCCTGAGAACCCGGAGGAAAATAAAATTCTTCCTCGCTGAAGAAAGTTTCAGAAAAGTTGTCTCAGCCCTCATTCAGTCCCATCTGGACTATTGTAACAGCCTGTGCTTGACTATTCATAAGAAACATCTTAACAGATTACAGATGGTGCAGGATGCGGTGGCCAAGCTGCTTACTGGCTCTCCAAGGTTTAGTTCGGTTAGAAATGGCCTACGCTACCTTCATTGGCTTCCGATAAAACAACAAGCTCGATTCAAGGCTCTCTGTACAGGTTTTAGGTCCCTGATGGGGATTGGCCCGGAAGACCTAAAAAAGTGCAACCAATGGTATGTCCCTGGGAGACTGCTGCGCTCATTGGAAGCAAAGCGGGTGATCGTTCCTAGAGCTAAAAAGGCTAACTGGGGTGGACGGAGCTTTGTCCAAGGAGCCACCAATGCCTGGAACAACCTTCCGTTACATCTAAGGACTGCCATGCAGCTCCTTTCATTCAGGAAAGGTCTGAAAACGTGGTTGTTCTCAGTTCAGTCTCAGTCTGGGCTCAGGGTACCAGGTAGTTAGTGCTCAGAGCCAGGACACCCTTGGATAACAGTGCGCTTTACAAGCCTAAATAACATAACATAATATAACAGGAAGAGATCACCTAATGACACCAAATGCTTCATAGCCACTTTATAAGATCTAATATTCTGGGTTAATAACAAAGGTTTTAGATACAATGCCCTGGGGTTCTGGTACAACTTACAAAATAATAAAAAGTGCAGAGTGCTCTGTTTACTCAGTCCATCACAGGGACAGGGTTATAAATTGGGGGGGGGGGTCAGGATCTCATGGAGGGAAAAGCAACAAGGTGATGCGCTGTTCTACATCTCAGCCTTGTTAAAACAAATCTATGCTGCAAGATGGTTACAGAGACCATGTACTTGTTATCTCCCTCCTCCTTATCCAGTGACTGATAAAATACAACTGATGATTTAAACTCATTGTCTGACTCACGTTTATCTTGCCTGTTTAAAATAAATACACTTTTAATCCTATTCTTCGATAATTATGTAAATAGGATAGGGTCGGACCAAATTGACATATTAAATAATTTGCATAGGCATGAGTCAATATGTAACCAAGGTATATTTAAAGCCTTATCCATGGTTAAGCTGTCAAGAATGATGTTTCTAGTGAAACTAGTATCTTCCCTTGACCATATTGATGTCCATTATATGAGAGGTTTCATCAATAATTAGTCTTCAAGGAACCGCTGACCTACCTTGTTGTGTATTATCATATTAGGTGCACAGGGAGGCAGACATAACAGTCGTTTTAAGAATTTATTTTCCTCCATTTGTAATAGGTGGCTAATTACATATCCCTAGAGGCCTGCCCCATACGTTACAGTTGTCACAACTTTGGCATTACAGATGGCAACCATTTCTCGGTTCATCAATTCCTGCAGGGCCAACGGAGTTCTAGCTAAAAGTACCTCATCATCTGCATAGAGCAGCACTGGTATTGGTTGCCCAGCAGCCATAGGGGTATCGGCCTGTACTGACTGTAAATGACTGTCCACCCCAATGATGAATAGTGAGAACAACAGGGGTGCCAAGACGCAGCCCTGTCGGATACCACGCCCCACTTAAAATTTTGGTGTACATTCCCCCTGTGGGTTAAAACGCACTTGGCTAGTTAGATTCTCATAGAGTCGTGATAGAAACCCCACAATGGGTCTAGGTGCGCCTAATGAGATCATGATTGCCCATAATAGATTATGATCTCCCAGGTCACAGTCAAACTCAAAAAGAACTTTATTCAATTGCTTTTTCAGACAATCATAAAAGCACATAAAACAGACAATTCATAACAGGTTAAAAGAAATATACCATATACAATTCATTATAAAATTCAAATGAATAATACTGATGTCCCAAAGCATTCTTTATGACCTCGTTGATTAAAATACAATACATTTCCTATACCTGAGTACTTTTAAAAAAAACATTCCTATCCTCCATGTTCTGTGAACATTATCCAAAAACTGTAGCATAATGAACACCGGGCGACATTGTCTCATCACCAGAGATTTTAAAATTGGGAAAATCCACTCTTTCCTTAAGTTACTGTAAAATCAACAAAATAAAAGGACATGTATAGTAGTTTGTTCTGTATAATTGTCACAGGGACACATTTGCATTTCTCAGGCCCAATCGTTTATTTTTGGACAACTTACAAGTCTGTGGAAGATGCCAAACCTAAATCTAGTCAATAAAAACCTATCATAGCCACCAGGTACGATTGTTAAATATGGTTGTATACTGAAGGTGGTTAGTATCAACTGCTTATGCTGGACACTAGGCTTTACAATCGCTGCCGACGTTCTTATAGTGTCCAGAAAAAGAAGACCCTCTTTTTTTAGATCCTTTCTATTAATCAGCAGCATGGTACTTGGGTCGGTAAAATATTCTAAATGGCCCAGGTCAGACATAAAGTTTCGGACATACCTTACCCAGGGGATCTTTATGAACCCTTCCAGTTTCAAACTGTCTGTTAGGATATCCCGGTTTAGCTTTGTCACAGGTTTTGTCCAGATCCTATGCCATAAAAGAATAGGCACCATTTTTATAAGATCGGAGATGTATGATAAGCTCACCTCGGCATGGCAAACATGCGAAGATGTACTACATGGGACAGCCAAGATGTATCTTAAAGGATTAGCGGATACATGTTGACGAAATCCCACACCCCTTCCCCATACATGGCAGTAGAAATATATTTCGCTTTATTGATGTGGATAAGTTCTACTGGTGGTCTTGTCCCCAATTTTCTCGAAAAGTTAACAAGTGCAGTTGTAGTCCTTAAAAACACAAACTTTTTTGCTGTTACTGCTTGAGTCCATGAGTCATTTTGGTCAAAGAGTATTCCAAGGTATGAAAATCTCTTTGTGGGCCCAATCTTCTGGCCTTCCACAAACATATCTCTGCACCTTTGGCTACCACGACTGCACCTCATTCTAAAGGTCTTAGAGGTGTTCAGCCTAAGGCCAAGGTGACCTATGAACTTAGAAAAACTATCCAGTACCCTCTGCAAACCTACTGGCGTGCGTGACATCAGGACAGCGTAGTCCACGTAGAGATGGGCGGGTATAAGACGTCTGTCTATTTGGGGAAAGTCTTGGTTGCCCTCGAGCAGAGCCTTACCCAGGCCATTAATACAAAGGTTAAAAAGAAAGGGGGCTAGGACGCATCCTTGCCTAACCCCCCTCTCCTAATTGGAAATGGGGCAGAGCAATCACCATTCAGACCAAATCGAACTTGGGCCTTGGCGCCACTATATAAGCGCCTAAGAAAGTGGATAATTTGAATGTCCACCCCCCATTGTCTCGAGGATCTCCCACAGCTGTCCATGCCTCACCGAGTCAAAAGCTGCAGGGAGATCCACGAAAGCTAAAAATAACCTGACCTTCTTCACCCTCGTATACATTCCAATAAAAATAGCTAGATTTAAGCTTTGTTCCACCGTCCCTAAACCCTCCCGGAAACCGTATTGTATGTCAGACAGCACTTTGTTGTCCTCTGCCCATTCGTGTAGGCGTTCTAAGTTATAGGGCCAGGTACTTTGGTCAGTGAGTCTAAAAGTGAAATGGGCCTGTAGCATCCAGGTCCTGGCAGTACCCCTTTTTAAAAATTGGGACAATTGTAGATTTGACCCAAGTTGTTAAAAAAAGGGCGAGGCTGCTAGCGTTAATTACCTGTGTGATAATTGGCCCCCATTAGATCGTATCTGACTTAAAGAGATCCATAGGGACCCCGTACGTCCCAGGAGCCTTTCCGCCCTGACTTGCAGAGAGACCCCGGCTCACTTCCTCCAGTGTAAACTGGAGGTCAAAATATTTGACCAGTGAACTCATGAGAGCTACCCCTTGGTTGTAATCTGCTTGCACGTCCATATTGCCCTCACAGTTATATACCCTAGAAAAGTGTTCAATCCATTGTTCCTCCGATATGGCGATCTCAAGTGTCGGGCCACCTCAGGGATTCAGAAAAGGTGTTTTTATCACTTTCCAGAATGCAGACCTACCTCCCGATTGGGAGGCCTTATGCAAGGTTTCCCAAGCCTCCTTTCTTAGGACTATTTTTCTTTCCTTGAGCGCCAACCTATACTCCACTCTTGCTTGCCTAACCTTGTTTAAATTTCTGGGGGACATATGTAGTTTGTGTTTTAGGTTGGTATAGGCTCGAGTGCATTTTGAGTTAAACCACCCCTGTGCTTTTCCTTTATTTCGGTTCGGGACAAATAGGGCCTCCCTTATCGCGCCCGATATTGATTGACAGGATGATATAATACTATCTGGGGCAGCTACTTCACTCAGGCAGGTCTCAATAGCAGTTTTGCATTTGGTTACTACTTCTTTGGTGATCACTAAGGTGTCCACCATTGGCCAGCGCTGAGAATAACCATTTGTTTTCTACAGGGCCAATTGGAGCTGCGTAGCTAGGTAATGGACCACCATTAATAAAAAGCATCTGAAGTTGTCTGTTCAATGAGTTCTAAGGACACATCCCAGATCGGGTTAGTAGTGCCCATACCCATTCCCCCTTCTCAGCATACTCTATGGCTGAGGGGTGGTTAGATTTAGTTGTATGGGCCTGATTAATATGATTATTTGTTTTAATACATCGGTGGATATTCAAGTCAAACTCGTTGGTTAGAGAAGGGACAATCGGGTGGATCAGTCAGTCTAAATCTTCCAATGAGTTACAAATGTCATAACGATTACTGCCAGGGACCGCATGTCTAGGCTGTCTATTCCCAAGGTGTGTCTCCCCCATAGGGTTATACCGTAGGACTCTAGGTGGTTGATAAAAGTACCCTAGTAGCAGAATATTTATGTCCTGCCTCGTGATAGACCAATTCCTGGCCATATCGAGAATGGATTGCACCAGGCTCGGGGATCTAAGTGTCACAACCACACAATCCCCAGTTAGTGACTTGGTTGACTTGCCTACCCATCCTATTCTTCGTACCATCTTGAATTCCGAGAAAAGAGTATTGGTCATACTAGTCCTGGCACTCAATAAATGGTACAACTTGTTCCTCAGTGTCGACCAGTGTTCAGGGCCATTGGGCAGTAAAGAGGGTACATTTGCCAGCACAACCGTATAAGCAGTTGCTTCTGGCGGGAGATGCAGATTTAGAATTGGGTTTAGATTGCTAGAGGTGTCCGTGTTACGTTTCCAAGAGTTCTGTCTATCAGTTTCTCTCACCCCCACCCTTGACGTAGTGTTCCCCATATCAGTTAGAGGTCCGTTTGAAGATGTTGTAGCCTGCAGACAGATAGAGTTTGGGACTTCTGAACAGTGCGGGATCCCTAGATGACCTGATGGGGAGGATATTACTCTTTGTTGTGGTGGGTCGCTCTGTGCTGCGTCTCTAACCATACTGGGATATGTGCTGGGACATTGGCCACTAGTTGAGTTGTTTATAGCTTGACCGGTCGCTGTTCCCATTCCCCTATCAGGTAGCGTCCAAATGTCGCGGAGGGAGAACTGGTTGCTAGTTCCTCTAGTTTGGTTAGTCTGCCCTCAATCTTGGTTAATTTCTGTGCCAAAGAGTCCAGCAAAATTAACCTTCTCCAAAAATCCTCCTCCTTCAGCCATAAGCATGGGTCGTTTGTTGCAACGGATGTTGGTGTTATGCCAGGCCCCTGATCTGTGGGTTTAGTTTTGCATCTCAGTGCTTTTGGCGAATGTAGTTTTTGTTTCTGTGGACCCTTACCCTTCCTCTTCTTTGATGGCGGTTCATGGGTATTGCCTTAACTTACTTTGGCCTTCTGACCCCTCGTGGTTAAATTAGGCCTTCTTGGTCTATTTAATGAATCTGTGGATGTAGTGGATTCCAAATCCACCTCTAAAGGTTGTGACTGCTTTGTTTGAATGAGGGCATGTTCGGTGGTAAGTTGCAGAGGGGGCCCTGCGAGAACAGTTCGACTCTGGGCAGGCTGGGGCTCTAATGATAGCCTACGCTCTGTGAGCTCGATCTCATTAATTAACACTGATTCTGCTCTCAAAAGAAAAGCATCCAGGGTCCACACTACTCCCTGCCCAGTGCCAGACTTGTGTTTACTCATTTTGGAGGTCCCTGATGATAATATCAGTGTACCAGCATACAGTTTTTGCACAGTACCTTACACAACCAAAACGAGTTGTCCCAGTATCAAGAATGTCAATAGTATCGCCAGGCCCGGCCCCTTCCGGCCTCTGACAGGTGCAGACGGGCCCGCCCTTGGTTCAGGCATTGACCGGGCGCGTCCCGCGCTGCGGGAGCCCTGCGCGGCTTAAAAGCGCCTCCTGGCGCGAAGTGGGACCGCCGGAGGCGTCCTTGCCACTAGGATACCTGGGGGCTGTAGTTCCTGCTCCCAGGCAAGGCAGAGTTGTTTGAGGGTTTCCATTTCCCGCTTCCTGGCCCCCAAGCGGTCAGCAAATGCAGGTAAAGCAAGTATGGGCCCAGGTCAATGGCGCTGCTCAGATCTGCAAGGCATAGATAAAGAGCTCCTGGTTTAGCCCTATTATATTTCCCTATTAGGAGCTCAAGATTGATACACTGTTCTATAGTCCCCATTCGTTTCCGAAAACATATTGCGCCGGGGTTAGGATTGATTGTTCCTTGCCCAGTTCTCTAACCTTGATAGCATGACTCTACTCATTAGCTTCATTGAGGAGTCCAAAAGTGAGATTGGGCAGTAGTTTTTTGGATCAGCTCTTTCCCCTTTTTTGTATATTGGGATAATAATAGATGTCTCCCAGGAGGATGGGATACAACCAGTAGTTGTGGTATTAAAAACCCTAACTAAAATGGGTCCCCAGAGATCTGGGGCAGATTTGTATACATCCACAGGAACGCCATCTGGTTCCGGGACCCTCCCACCGGCGCTAGCCTGTAAAGCTAGCATAAATTCTTCCAAAGAGATTTCAAGCTTAGCTACCCCAAATCAGCTTCCAGCCCAGTCAGGTCCTCATTGATCTTGCTAAAGATGTTAGAGAAATGGGCTATCCAGCTATCGTAGGGGACATTACAGCTGAACATCGGTATGTTTTTGTTTTTTAAAAAGGGGGCGTTCACTGTGTTCCAAAACAGCTTGGTGTTCTTTCTCTCTGCCGCAAGGGCAAGGATAACCCATGCTTTATCTTGTAGTGTTTTTTTCCTTGCAGCCAAAGCCTCTTTTTATTGAAAACGCAGTGTTTTAATAATCAGGCTGTCCTGTGGGGAAATATTCAGGGCATGTTTAAGAGCTCAATGTGCTTTGGTGCAGGCTGGGCCTAACCATCCCCTGTTAGTGGCCCCTGCTCTGTTTTTTTTAACAGTTATTGAGATTTTGTTGGAGTTAAGGGTTAAGAGCCCCCCTTTTGCCCGCCCAGCCTTTGTTCGGAAAAATATGATGAGTGCCCTTCCACATGTATCGGTTTGGTAAACCAGGTTTCCTGAATACATAGAATGTCATATTCAGCAGTAAAAATTAATCCAGTCTGGGTTCCCTGTTTTGTTGGTAAGTCCATTCACGTTCCATGTAGCAAACCCAAATTGTCTCCCCTCACTGCCTTCAGAGGGGTGCATGTTTGTTAACACCCATTCTGCTATATTGGGTTTAGAGCAGGTTACCTGATTAATGGTAGTATTGACTGGCATGGGTACCTCCCTCCTATACTCGAAATCTAGTTCCGAGCCATTTTGACTACCATTATTACACATATTATACTAAGAGACCTCCATACTACTAGATAACACATGCTCATCTTTACTGTAAACCTCCTGACTAAGCCAATCATTATCATCTATGTTACTCAGAACATCTGTTTGATAGAGGAATATCCTGAGGATAGGGATATCTTGGGTGGTGGGGGTCTTAATGTATGTAAATTTTTGGAGTTTACACAAGGAGGGCTAATGTTCTGTAAATGGCGATAGAAAAACCCTAGAGGGAGAACAACCACACTACGACCATCCTGTGGTGATCTTGCTGCCTTTCCATGGATTTCTCCTACTATAATGGGATTTTTTAAATTTACGACAACACAGTCCCCCTCAAAGACTTTCACCTGTGGGCCAACCCACCTCACACTACGTGTGAATGGAATTTGGTTGGCGTTGGCTGATGGGAGTAAATATTTGGAATCGAGCAAGTGAACCACTTTATTTTTTAAACCTTCTACAGACTCTCTATCACCATGTTTCAGAGGAGGGGCATTTGCCAGATCTGCCACATATGGGCAACATGATGGGGAGAGATTAATGGTTACTTGTTCATGTGAATAAACTAGAGTATTAGATAGGTCTTTATCTGTGTGGACAGCAGCATTTGTATTTGCAATTGGTATCTGAATGGGGGTCATACTGGATGGCCTAATGGGTTGATTAATTCTCATATTCGACAGGCTTATACCAGATAAGTCCTTTGTCCCCCCACACCTCCCAGTTCCAATAGGTAGTGTGGTATTAGGTAGCATCTTCTTGCCCTCTACAGACTGGGTACTAGATACATAAGAAATTATAGCTTCCATTCCTCCCTCCATTTTTGTCAATTTTTTGAGAGGCAGTAATAATTTACTAACAGCACTTGTCAATTTGTCCCAAAATAGTGTCCAAAAGGGGCTGTTCAAGTCCAAACATTGTTGAAAAGGCACCTGGGAATCCGGTAGGCCCTGTATCACTTCGCGAGTTATTTTTGACATGGTCCCCCTGGTCTTTCTTTTCCCTTTTGCTGCCCAGGGGAGAGATTCAGATGTTGGTGATTTATATAGCTGGGACGCATACTAACCCTCCCAAAATATCCAATGATTGGCTTCCCGTTCAATCATTACTCATGTTCTCCATGCCCTGGATACTGGGTACCCATTAGCTGTCTCAGCTCGCTCTGCTTAATCAGCTATATATGTCACCAGGCCTCCTCCTGCTTTTAAGCCTGGTGCGGACAATGCTAGGCGCCGCTCAGCCTGATCAATCGCCTAATTTAAGGCCCCTACCGCACGCTCTAAGTAGGAGTCTATCGTGCAACGCTTGGTTGCCCCCCCTATGTTCGAGAGACTTGATGGCTGTCTTGCACCTGGTTATGTTTTATTCATCCTCTTCCTCTTGTTACTCCCTTATTGGCAATGCACCCTAGAACACCTCAGAGAGTAGGCCAGGCCCAGCCTCGTCCGGTCTCCGGCGGGCACGGGCAGTATGTTAAAGCGATATTTGAATAGCTCTAAATCAGTTTGAATTATGTTTAATTTGTCCCTGTGTTTTCCATTGCTGGATACTGGCATTTATTTATTGCAGTCCAGCACATGGTAGTGATGTCTATCAGATTTTGAGCAGGCTAAATCAGTACAGTGTTTAACAATTTTTTACGCATAACAAATATTGCTGTCAGGGCCTCCAGGCCTTTCTTACAGTTTATGTGACCTGGATTTGTTTAATGGTTAGTAGGTAGCTTTCATACTGCCATTTTACAGGGTAATTGGGTAATGCAGGCAGCAGTGGCTCCTTGAAAAATACCTTGGCAATGCCATTTTGGTTTTATTGTGTTTTTTTTTACAGATTAAGCACTGCTGCTGTCGTTGTTCACGGTGGACAAGTTTGAAGGCTCTAGTCAAATAGCTGATGTGAAATGATTAATTCCCTTGTTGTAAAGATGAAGACAAGTGTGATGCATTGCTGTTGAGTCCCTAACAATATAATGGCTCAAGAGTGGAAAAGCTCCAGAGAGAAAGGTTTAAACCGTAAGTAAAACTTCCAAGAGTAGTGATTCAGACTTATTAGACTTGGGGCAAAAGGTGAGAGGAACCCCTGACTAGAGTTTTGGCGTCTGCCTTAGTGGAAGCGGCACTTTGCACAATTTGGTCGTATTGGTTTTACTGATTTAAAATGTTTTAAATAATTGTGGCTTTTATTCTACGGTGGGTTTTTATTTTAAATTCACTCACCTGCTTTCGCAGAGTAAAGCAGCTTCACCGCTTCCGCTTCCCTGGTCCGCTACAGCATTGCCGATTGGGCGGAGGGAAGTGGTCACTTACCCTATTCACCTGACTTCCGGCTGAGGTTGCGGGTCACAGGTCAGATCATCGCCCAGCCAGCTTCAAAACCACATGCTGGGCAGGATGCACAGCGGACGCGCGCAACGAGTGCACCTAAGGCGCGCTAAAGGCAAGCTCGTGTGTGCCAGTCCGCGCCCAGATGGCGCTGAGCGCCGGAAATGCTGCTGTTTTTCCCCATATTAAAGAGAATAGGATTAAGTGGTCAGGAGGGGCTCTTCTATCTTATAATAAAACAGACCCCTGCTGCCCCGAGTTGATCCTAGTCAGGATCTCTCTAGTCTTCAATTTCGTAACTGTGGTTTTCAGATCACTAACCTCGAGTTGTTACCTAAAGTCAAACAGGCTCACACTAATAATACTCAGCATCTCACTTCTCACAAGTACCACCTGGCCATGATCAACGCACGGTCCTTAGTAAAGCATGTTCTTGAGATAGCGGAGCTCATTGAGAATCAACAACTTGACATCTTTTTCATCACTGAAACATGGGCTAATGATCACTCCAGCCCTGACCTTCTAATAGCAACTCCACAAATCTACTCATCGATAAGAGCAGACAGAGTTGGAAAAAGAGGTGGTGGTCTGGGGATAATTTACAGAAGTCACGCCAAAATTAAAATGGATTCCACGCCAAACTCAAAATGTGAAATGTTATCCTTCAGCCTTGAATTACCTAAGAACTACTCCTTTAAAGGCCTGCTCATTTTTCGCCCCCAGGCACTAGACATGATTTTCTTCAATCAATTCATATCCGAGTTGATGGGGGGTGGTGTTAGAGTGACTATACAGTACTTGGAGATTTCAACTTCCACTTAGATTGTATTGAGGATAAAGACACGGAAGCGATTCTGGATATTATGAATGCTTTCAACCTCCCACAATTAATACATCAGTCTACTCACAACTGTGGTCACATTCTGGATGCGATTTTTTTCAAATGACCGTTTCATTTCTGTGAAAGAAGGGGCATATCAGCAAGGCAAGGCGATAGAATTATCGCGGCTTTAGCGTCCGTTTTCGGACGAAATGCGGGGATAATTTTATCGCCCTATCAGCATGGACACGCTAACGCGTGAATCCATGCCTTAGCGCCTGTTTCCGGAACGCCCAGCTTCGCATCTCTAATGAGATGCAAAGTGGGCGTTCCTCCCCAAAATAACTGGAGAAATGTCGCTAATCAAGCTTCACGCTAACAGCTGAGCGATAAGAACGATAATCGCACTGTTTCCTAGCTAACGCATGGATTTCTATCGCTTTGGAGATAAGCGTTGCTGAGTTTTTCCCCATTACTGGAAGTTATGAGAACAAAAATAGGGCCGACACTGACATACGGTGTTGAGATTTTTAGGGGGAAATTAAACTCCTCTTTTAATCAACATGTGACAAAACTTTACAAAAACATTCTCCACTTGCCCAAATCTGCCTCTGCTGCACAGATCAGACTCGACCTGGGTTTATTAAATTATGAAATTTCTGCCACTGGAACGTATTTAAACCTGTGCCACAAATTGAGACAAGCAAACACAGGCTCATTGGAGTCCTTAATTTGGTTGGATATCTCCCAGAAAAACCCATGCGGCTCTTACAGTCGTCTTTTTAAGGATTCGATCCAAGAAATGTCTGCAGGTGCATTATGGGACCTCAACCCCAGTAAATCAGTATTTAAAACTAGCATTAAGAAATGCACTCAAATGAGGTCCCTGATTATTGATAAAGCCCAATTTGCCAAACGCAGACATGCTTGGGCAACAATGACCTCGTATGGTCGGCTATCCACCGCATCCTACCTATCTTGCACTTACTCCTTGCACCTAAAAATCTGTTTCATGGCTGCCAGACTGGGCGATTGGCAATTTCTAAAAGATCTGCCCATCTGGCGCCGTCTGTCAGAGGATGTAATGTGCAGAGGGTGCGGTATGTCTCCTGAAACCCTGGAGCATATAGTTTGCCTCTGTCCCTCTTTTATGTCACAACGCAGACGTAAATTGAAAAGTGAGTGGAATAGGCTGGGAATCCGGACGTGTAGACAAGCAATTATTGCAGCTTTAACACCAGAAAATACAGGTCTAAATATTGCTTTTACAACTTTTCTATGACATGCATACCGCACTCCTAAGCAGTAATGGGTTTGGTATGTTATTATGCTTTCTTTAAAGAGCTACTTCATTTCATCCTGTAATTTCTCAAATGCTGCTAATATTACTTTTACTTGATTGATGCTTGGCACAATCGGTTGTCATTTTATGAAATATTGGATTGCACTTACGCCTGTCTGTCAAACATTTGAAATCAAATGTATTTTAAAAGTTATGCTTGTCATTGCATTTTGCACACCGAGTCCTTTTACCATTTATATATCAGTGAAGCTTTTATTGCAATTTGAAGTTTTTAACAACCACTGCTCTTATGCTAAGGTTTTCTTTTTTAAAATGTGTATTGCTGTTGTAACTTTGAGGTGTTCTTTTAAGGATATTTTTATATCTAAATAAAGTATATTCATCATCAGTGTAAGCAATATAAAGCATTTCTTGTAAGATTGACTAGGGCCTGGCTGCATAAAACAGAGTGGTAAGAAATGCCTAATATCCGACAATCGCTTAGAAAAAAGTAATCTCATGGAAATTATCATTAATTGCCATTGATTAAATTGGCACATTTACTACATTAAGGAATGTTCCCATAAAAAAAAATATATAATCAGTTTGGCTGCTTAATACTTACAGTTTATAATTGAATTCTAATAAATGTTGCTACATATTATGGGTAAGTTAGGGAGGTCTAGGTCTCATTTTTAGAATTAACTCTAAACCTGTCGGAGTGTAGCTCACCACATATCACTAGAAAATATGTCAAACGTGACATTGGAACTCTCCTGAGAAACAATACCTGAAAAATGGCCATATACCCATAGTGCACATGCGGACGTATGTCAGAGCAAGGCAGGTAATGCTGATTTTTGATTTTCAACTGCAAGGATCTCGAAGTGGTATGCGCCAAGTAATTTGCTAGTTAAGCATGGGTATGCATACTTCTTTTTTCCGTCTCGTGGACTTGCGGAGCTGCTGTGTAGGCTTGTGAAGCATTCTACTGCTATTCTTACACATCAGTGAGCAAACAGACCGAAGGAACAAAATCCATTAACATGTTCTATTGATTTTGCAGCTCGGCCTAACAAAATACAGAGAAATATTCTGCTTTCAATCAAAGTTCACGGCAGTCCAATTTCCCCAGGAACTGTTTTCGTCCTTTAAGTGCTAACCAGATTTTGACAAATGACATCAGGTCAGGCTTGCACCATTGTTTGTCCTTTATAGGGGATTGTAAAGATATGCAGATATTGAAACTTGTTTTAGAGTGATCTGATGAGGTATGCCATGATATTTTTATTTATTTAATTGCAAAAAAGCACACATACATTATTGATATGTAAAAATGTGTGTCTTTCTACAGACATAACAAATGGGCATGTTGAACAAAACTATCCTCCTCTGGACTACTTTAAATATATTGGGACAGATTTATTACATCTGGCGCATCTCTGCTAATCAGCAGGGATGCGCCAGAAGAGTTGCGACGCATCTGCCCACCCGTGCGCCACCACTGATGTGCCGCATTTAGAATGCGGCGCACCGTGGCGCACGGATCGGCAGATGCGTGGTGCATCCTCCCCGCAGAAAGGCGGCGCATTGCTAGAGTTGCGTCGCAAGCGTGACGCAGCTCCTGCAAGGCTCAGGGTGTCCCTATCTCTAAAATGATGCGTCAATCCTTACGCCTGCTTCAAGCAGGCACAGAGTTTTGACGCAGCATGGCCGTAAAAGTGACTGAGTCCTGAGCCACTTTTCGGAGGCGTTCCTGCGCCGGATGATTAATTCCCTTGTTGTAAAGATGAAGACAAGTGTGATGCATTGCTGTTGAGTCCCTAACAATATAATGGCTCAAGAGTGGAAAAGCTCCAGAGAGAAAGGTTTAAACCGTAAGTAAAACTTCCAAGAGTAGTGATTCAGACTTATTAGACTTGGGGCAAAAGGTGAGAGGAACCCCTGACTAGAGTTTTGGCGTCTGCCTTAGTGGAAGCGGCACTTTGCACAATTTGGTCGTATTGGTTTTACTGATTTAAAATGTTTTAAATAATTGTGGCTTTTATTCTACGGTGGGTTTTTATTTTAAATTCACTCACCTGCTTTCGCAGAGTAAAGCAGCTTCACCGCTTCCGCTTACCTGGTCCGCTACAGCATTGCCGATTGGGCGGAGGGAAGTGGTCACTTACCCTATTCACCTGACTTCCGGCTGAGGTTGCGGGTCACAGGTCAGATCATCGCCCGGCCAGCTTCAAAACCACATGCTGGGCAGGATGCACAGCGGACGCGCGCAACGAGTGCACCTAAGGCGCGCTAAAGGCAAGCCCGTGTGTGCCAGTCCGCGCCCAGATCGCGCTGAGCGCCGGAAATGCTGCTGTTTTTCCCCATATTAAAGAGAATAGGATTAAGTGGTCAGGAGGGGCTCTTCTATCTTATAATAAAACAGACCCCTGCTGCCCCCGAGTTGATCCTAGTCAGGATCTCT
Organism: Triturus cristatus; assembly: GCF_964204655.1. Taxonomy (NCBI): domain Eukaryota; kingdom Metazoa; phylum Chordata; class Amphibia; order Caudata; family Salamandridae; genus Triturus; species Triturus cristatus. The sequence goes on from NC_140582.1 coordinate 1,126,518,893, forward strand.
CTAGTCTTCAATTTCGTAACTGTGGTTTTCAGATCACTAACCTCGAGTTGTTACCTAAAGTCAAACAGGCTCACACTAATAATACTCAGCATCTCACTTCTCACAAGTACCACCTGGCCATGATCAACGCACGGTCCTTAGTAAAGCATATTCTTGAGATAGTGGAGCTCATTGAGAATCAAAAACTTGACATCTTTTTCATCACTGAAACATGGGCTAATGATCACTCCAGCCCTGACCTTCTAATAGCAACTCCACAAATCTACTCATCGATAAGAGCAGACAGAGTTGGAAAAAGAGGTGGTGGTCTGGGGATAATTTACAGAAGTCACGCCAAAATTAAAATGGATTCCACGCCAAACTCAAAATGTGAAATGTTATCCTTCAGCCTTGAATTACCTAAGAACTACTCCTTTAAAGGCCTGCTCATTTTTCGCCCCCAGGCACTTGACATGATTTTCTTCAATCAATTCATACCCGAGTTGATGGGGGGTGGTGTTAGAGTGACTATACAGTACTTGGAGATTTCAACTTCCACTTAGATTGTATTGAGGATAAAGACACGGAAGCGATTCTGGATATTATGAATGCTTTCAACCTCCCACAATTAATACATCAGTCTACTCACAACTGTGGTCACATTCTGGATGCGATTTTTTTCAAATGACCATTTCATTTCTGTGAAAGAAGGGGCATATCAGCAAGGCAAGGCGATAGAATTATCGCGGCTTTAGCGTCCGTTTTCGGACGAAATGCGGGGATAATTTTATCGCCCTATCAGCATGGACACGCTAACGCGTGAATCCATGCCTTAGCGCCTGTTTCCGGAACGCCCAGCTTCGCATCTCTAATGAGATGCAAAGTGGGCGTTCCTCCCCAAAATAACTGGAGAAATGTCGCTAATCAAGCTTCACGCTAACAGCTGAGCGATAAGAACGATAATCGCACTGTTTCCTAGCTAACGCATGGATTTCTATCGCTTTGGAGATAAGCGTTGCTGAGTTTTTCCCCATTACTGGAAGTTATGAGAACAAAAATAGGGCCGACACTGACATACGGTGTTGAGATTTTTAGGGGGAAATTAAACTCCTCTTTTAATCAACATGTGACGAAACTTTACAAAAACATTCTCCACTTGCCCAAATCTGCCTCTGCTGCACAGATCAGACTCGACCTGGGTTTATTAAATTATGAAATTTCTGCCACTGGAACGTATTTAAACCTGTGCCACAAATTGAGACAAGCAAACACAGGCTCATTGGAGTCCTTAATTTGGTTGGATATCTCCCAGAAAAACCCATGCGGCTCTTACAGTCGTCTTTTTAAGGATTCGATCCAAGAAATGTCTGCAGGTGCATTATGGGACCTCAACCCCAGTAAATCAGTATTTAAAACTAGCATTAAGAAATGCACTCAAATGAGGTCCCTGATTATTGATAAAGCCCAATTTGCCAAACCCAGACATGCTTGGGCAACAATGACCTCGTATGGTCGGTTATCCACCGCATCCTACCTATCTTGCACTTGTGACGCATCTCCCTAGATGCGTCACGTTGTAAATAGCCCGCAGCATGGCGCTGGCTTTGAGCCGCTGCTGCATCACAAAAGTGACGCAACAGCAGTGCAAATCTGGTGTAAGGGGCTTGTAAATTTGCCCCATTGTGGGAAAAAGCTATTTCCTTCCTGATTTTGTAGCATTGTGTTAAACAGTAGTTCACACAAGTAGCAATTTTCTGATGGTAGTGGTAAGTAGAAAAGGTGCAGGCCAAACCCCAGTAAAGGAGTTGTGAAATAATTGCCCAAGATGGGGAAGAAAATCACCCCCTATTTTTTTATTTACTTGCCTTTACACACACACACACACACACGCACGCACGCACACACACACACACACACACGCACAAACACTCTCTCCCTCTCTGTCTCTCTCTCTCTCTCCCTCTCTCTTTCTCTTCTCTCTCTCTCTCTCTCTCTCTCTCTCTCTCCCTCTCTCTCTCTCTCTCTCTCTCTCTAAGTAAGTAGCTATAGTTAGGACCATGTTGCTATAGAAAAAGTGTTTTTTGATTTGCCTTTATCTTTGGCGTTGTATTAAAAATCTTCACGAAAGTTTCCAAGACAAATGTCATAGTGAGACTTGTTGTGCATCGAAAGGTTTAGGATGATCTGTCAAGCGTGGGCCAAGGAAAAGGGTGGGTCAAAAAAAATAATTTCCCATAGGTGTTTTAAACACGACTACTGCCCGAACCGCTGAACGGAATTACACCATATTTGGCAGGAAGGTAGATTTTGGTTTGCAGATCACGCTTTCAGTTATTTGGTGTAAATATGTTCAGTAGTTGTTCAGAAATTTAAGAGAAACCAAGGGGCATATTATCAAGAAACGGCGTTAAACTTATTGCTGCTTTAGCGGCAGAAAACTGCCGCTAAAGTGGTGATAATGGGCTTGATAATATGTCCTTGAGAACTCCCATAGAAGCCCATGTTCTGGTGTCAACATGGGCTTGTATTGGAATTCTCTGCGGCATATTATCAAGCCCATTATCGTCGCTTTAGCGGCAGTTTTCTGCTGCTAAAGCGGCAATAATTTTAACACCATGCTTGATAATATGCCCCCAGATAAGGATATCTGGACAGAGCCTAAGCACAGATCTCATGGTGAGATCTGATTAGCTGTCAGCACTTCAACCAGAAAGTGCTGGCAGCCATCTTGGGACCAATATACATGACAGAACCCCATAAAAATGCATTGTAGTGAATGGCAGGTTTTGAGGGTCACAAAAAGGAGAAATCATTTGTAGATGGTACCATACTAATTATAGGAATTGTGGTGTTTTAAGGCAATTTTACCCTGTGAAAAAAAACTTCTGCTCGGAGTACATCAATCATGTTTGAGAGAAAACAGTTCTAATCATGATTTTCCCATAGGAGGTGCTCCAGGAGCTAAAATGAGAGCGTATTTTCTGTAAATTCACACTACGTTTCTCAGCCATATGAGAATGAAGTCTGACATTGTCAGTAAAACATAAACTTCCAACAGGAGCAGCCTGTCATTTGATTCCTGTGTGTTCTACTGCAGCCTTCCAGAATGTGCTTAAGAACAACTAGAGTGCCGACAAAAGTATAGCACACCTGATGCCATCTTGATTCAATCAAACTGAGAAAATGTAAAACATTTATTTAGAAAGAAACACAATGAGGTCGTTAATTTTATCATAGAAATTATCGTTAGTGCTATAGAAATAAAAATTAGGACATGTTTTAAGTGAGATCTCAAATATCTTCCTGTTGTACTGGAGCAGCCTTTAAGTTGACTCCCTTGTGTTCTACTGCAGCCTCCCAGAGTGTGCTAAAGAACAACTTGAGCACTAACAGTCTTACTTAAAGTATTGTACACCTGAAGCCATCTTGATTGAATCAAGCAGGTAAAACTTAAAACATTTAATTTAGAAAGAAACAAAATGTGGGTCTTCATTTCGTCATAGAAATAATGGTTAGTGCTATAAAAGAAAACTTAAGACATGTTTAAGTGGTTTCTCAAATATCTTCCTCTTCAATTTCATTAAAACATTCTGACATGTAGACTGAAACATGCACTTTCAACACCAGCAGCAGACTGCCAGTTAATTTCCTGGTGATCAACACTTTACTACAGTGTTCTGGTAAACAACTAGAGTGTTAACATTCTGAAATCATGCCAAAAGTGTGGCTCATCTGACCGCCATCTTGATGGAATCAAAGTGGAAAACGGAAAGCATTTTCTACTGATGATACGGCAGTAAATCAGGAGATTAGGGCGCTTCAAAACAAATAAGTCTACCAAGATGGCCGCAAGAGAGAAATGTAGCCCAAGTATAGACCAATGTCAGAAGTGTGAAAAACTCCCACACATATTGGGCTTCTTTAGAAACATGCATGAAAGGGTTAATAAATACTAGCCATTCAGAAAAGGTGGCAAAATAAAAAAAATCTGGAAGATATGTTTTTATTTGCTGCCTCCGCACTATCTGAGTGTTCAAAGTTGAAAATGATGCCATTAAATAGTGGTGTGCAATTATTATGCTGAGTTCTTCCATTTCCTGACAGTAATGTATCTATCTGATAAGACCAAAAAATTATATTTGATCAACACGCTCAATTTTCAGGTATGTGAATTACATTTAATTTGGAGAAAAAAATGACTGAAAAGGTGTATGTGAGAATCTTATAAGAGAGTATCAAATATTTGTTGAGAAAATATTGGAACTATATGAGGTAATGTATGAGTGGTTTGTGAGTGGCTATATATGGTACAGTTAGATTTCAGTCGCTTGAGTCCTACCTGTCAGGGCAGTCCCAAAGGGACCAACTGGGCAAGCAGGAGTCGGATATTGGCGCTCTCACCTGCAGTGTCCCCCAGGTCTCTGCACTGTCCCCACTCTTGTTCAACATCTATCTCCAGCCATTGGTGGCAGCCTTGGCCTGCATGAACTGCGGATGACACCCAACTTATTCTACAGATTGATAAATCCCCGCAAGCCCGCACTCATGTGCAAAACATTCTTAGACACACCGTGAATTGGATGACATCCAATTCACTAAAAGTCACCCCCGATAAAACGGAGGTCCTTGTCATCTGCTCAAAAAACAACCCCTGGAATGATATTTTCTGGCCACAGGAACTGGGCATCACTCCCACGCCAGTTCCTGTTGTAAAAAGTCTGGGCTTCAAGATTGACTCCAACCTATCCATGACTAATCAAGTCGCCACCGTGGTCGGCACCTGTACGGGCTTAATTAGACCGTTGCGGAAACTGTCCCCCCTCCTCTCATTTACCAAATTACATATGATTCTGTCATCCACGATTGTGTCAAGACTGGACTACGGCAACGCTCTTTACATTGGCATCCCAGAGAAACTTAGCAGCAAGCTCCAGGTGACCATGAATGACGCCGCCAGGCTGATTTTCAGGCTCCCTAGCACATGACACTGCTCTGCTGTGCAAGCTGCATTGGTTCCACATCAAACAGAGAGCAAAGTTCAAGGGCCTCTGTATCCCTCACAAAGCCATTAATGGCCTTGCCCCAGTGTATATTTTGGAGCGTCTGGGAAACTATGTGCCGAGACGTACACTGCGGTCATCCAGAGGCAGGTCTGCTGGTTTGCCCGCAGGTCAAAACCACATCCAAAGGTGGCAGAGCCTTCTCTGTCCTGTCCCTCTTCTTTGGAATCAACTGCCTGAGTGCCTCCGTAAGGATTCGGCTCTCCTCCCATTCAGGAAGCGAATCAAGACCCTTCTGTTCAGAGAAGCTCTAAATACAGCCTAAAACTTTTGCCAAGTGCTTGTTTGGACTGCTGGTGGACTCTGGCCACTCTCTCAAAGCGCTTAAAGACCCGCCGGTGAATATGTGCTATACAAACCCCGGTTAACATAACATAAGATATGTTTAATAACAGGAGAGTAAGATGCTTTATGAGTGTATGAGAATGTGACAGTTTGATTTGCGGACTAGGTATGTGAGAAGTTGGTTCACAATGTATTGCTTTGAATTAGTATGTTGTACATTTGCTGCTTACTACATGCCATAGTTGGTATTAAAAAAAAACTGTAGACTAGGAGTTAAACTTTTAGTTAGCAAGGCATTAGAAGATGTAGAAATATTTACATGTGTATGTATGATGTGCTGTTCTCAAAGAGTGTTTTTCTTTGAATTCTGTGTGTTGTAGTTCTGTTACACTGCTTTGCCAGACAGCTACAGAAGCACATATACATTCAGTCACTTACCCAGAAACTACTTGTTCATGCAGCAGATTCACACATAGTTGTAGACACATCTATATCGCTCTCTTTTCGGTAACACAGGAACTGAGGTGTTTATTTATAGCCACTTACATAGATATTTAGCAGGTCATAGAGATACTACAATAAACAGTCACATACTGGCATATTTACTTAAACGTCTCATTTCACTGCTACTGGTGTGCTCCCATAATTTCTCAGATATGTTGGCAAGTAATTTCACAACCTTCTCATTCGTGTAGAGAAATACTCTTTCAACATGGATAATTCTTGGTAGTACATGTCCTGTGTTTGCACTTTCACTTTTAGCTTTATTTTCAATGTAAAAGCTGTTTCTCAAGTCTTAAATCCAACTTTCAGTATGCACAAGTCACAGGTGAGAGATGCTGTAGATGTACTTTAGGGCATGCTGGTTGAAAGATAAGAGATTTTTTTTCAGTTCACGTGGGGGCATATCAACAATGATTAGAGATAAACATCGCTAAGCGCGTTTAGTGATGTTTATCCTATCGCTGGATTTCATCGCTGTGATAGCGCTGTATCAACAACGCTTTTCACAACGGCGATAAGAAATGCAGCGATAGCGGGGAAATCGCCATTTTGCAGGGAACATCGCTGGTAAATAGGGCGATAGTTTTATCTCCGCTTTTTTGGATTTTTAAGCCAAAAAAGCATAGATAAAGCCCTTGTTAATATGTCCCTTGAGGAAATATGAATTTTTATGGTCAATTGTGTCCCCTATCTTAGACCCCAACGGCTCCATGTACATGCTACAAGTACATGTATGTTCCCTCCACTTCAAGCTATGAAGACGCAAATACATATGCGTCCAACGTTAACATGTCCTCTTTCAGATCTGCCATGAATGGGTCAGATATTCCGTTCCTAAGTATGCCTTGCCACCGTCTTTATATGGTATACTTTTCACGTTTTCCAGCTCTGGCAAGGTAGGCCCTGAATTCTGCCATCGAGCTTTTCCTGCTTCTGCCTCTGAATGCTCCAGCCTGGACCTGCATCTGTATCCATGACCTTTGTCTTACTTCCTGCGCGGCTAACGGTGCCTGGCCCGGCCTGTTGCCTGCCAAGACTGTATTCAGCCTTCAAGTTATCTGCTCCGCTCCTCGAGAAATGCATTCCTGTCTAGTAGTTTAGGTAAACATCCTTCCAGCTACAGAGCAAAGGGCCCGGTCTTACTGTCTCCGAGCAAGTAATTCATGACTTCTGTTGCCATGGTAGGCCCATGCCCCTCGCATCGCATGTAGACACATAGACGCTTATACACGCACTAGTAGTCAGTATAGAATAGCCTCTGCCTGAGAGACCTTCCCTTCCAGATAATATAGTTCCTTAAAACACAAGATATTAGATACGATTTGGGATTAGGTTGTTCTGACATCCCAGACTTCTGTCTCCTCATGTAGGGCTAAATGTCAAGTCCCCTTCACCCTCTAGTTACACGTCAATCACACGTCATGCGGCTGCGCGCGCATCTCTGCCATGTATTTCTGCTGACATTGCAGGATTCCCTTATGGATCCACCCACTTGTGTCATCATCATAATGACGTTTCTAGTACATGCCTTTATGCACGCCTATTGTAACGCCTTTTTCATTACGTATGTGTATTCTTATCTCTCTTCTCAGCTGTAACGCCTTCTGCATATGTCTTTACTGTAATGCATTTACTATAAATATGATAACCTGTCAATAATGTATTGCCTATCCCTTCCCGAACCTTAGTGGTGACGGAACCCGATTGCCTGGTTCGAACCATAATTCCTTTGTAAGGAATAAATTCCCTTTTTATAACCTCAAATACCACGGATTCTGCCTCTTATTTTTACTGAGTTATTCTTATTGAATTTTACCGCATAAATTAAGTCTAGGTAATTAAATTTACCACATAATTGGCGCCCGAACAGGGACACCTCTCACACCCCACGCGCCGGAGGTGCGTTGCAGACCCGGTCTCCTGCCACAGCCGGACGGACAACTACGCGTACCCGCAGGATTTCCTGTATCTCCCTCAGGCCAACGGGGGCGACTGAGGCTGCGTCAACACCCAGACGAGGCGGTGAGGAGTGCGGAGAATCCCGACCAGAGCCTAGCTGAGAGAGCAAGATCCGAGGTATACAGAGGCCCACCAGATTCCGAAGTTCCGAAGTATCTAAGTCACGAGTCGAGTCCAGTCCAGTTTGGTCTAGTCCAGTCCAGACTTCCGAGGCCTTCTGTTCCGTTCCGTGCTTCCCGGTGAGTACCGTTGCTGGGGACGCATCTAGACGTGCACATTGGTTTGTGCCGGTCAAGACGGGTTTGGGTACACAGACCTGGTCTGCACTGTTTCAGCAGTGTATCTGTGCTGTTTAGCAGTATATCCAGTATTATGCAGTTAACTAGTTTTATTCTAATTATTATTGTTCGTTCTAAAATGTTTTGATATGTTTTAAATGTCGTGGTATGAGTGATTGTTCGATCTTCGTTACTGTGTTTATTGTATTAATTGTGTTCAAGTCCGAAGTAAGAATCAAGTAGCAAGGTTCAAGATGCCGTTATTCTCGAAATTAAGACAGATAAAAACTAGAAAAGGGATACTCGAGGAAGCTGTTCCCATTCCACCTAGGGACACTCCAGGGTACTTTATGTACCATAAACATGGCCTAGATGCCGTATTATATCTTGATTTATGGGTGGACTACACCAAGGATTTAGCAGAGAGTCAGAGATGGCCCGCTGCTGGAACATGGGATGCAGATTGCATCATGAGAGTAGAAGAAGTATTATGGAAAAAGAAAGCCAGACAGTCACAGAAAGATGCCATTGAACTATGGCGTAAGGAATCGCATAGACGCGCAGAGAAAGCGTTCAGAAAGGAAGAGAAAAGTAGAGAGAATTCAGACAAAGCCCGAGAAAACCTATTAATTGACGAAGGTATCCGAGTAAAAACAGAACAAGTAGACAGACAACGAAACACTCTTATGAATGGTATGTATCCTCTTCTGGCCGAGGGTTTGCCTAAAGCCACCCTGGAGGTACCAAAAGATCTGCCACCTCCATTACTCCCGATTAAAGTACATCCCAAGACCGCAAAGTACATTTTCCTTTCTTCCTATTTAGATGATGCCGCCCCCGAATATGCTAATGGTGCGCAGCCACGCACACCACCTGTTGACAACGCTCAACCCCAAGATCATCTGCCCCCACCTCCGCAGCAACAAACTCCTCCTCACGTTCTAAACGTTCCACCAGTTTCTACAGTCCTTCCTGCATCTACACTCTCTACCCTACATCCAACAAATCCTTTTGGAATTGGCACCTCAGGAGGTGCGACAGGAGGTGCGACAGGAGGTTTTTCCACGCCAGCACCTAGGTTGACGTATAGGGATTTAGCACACCAACGTACACCCCAAAGAGCTAATGACAATATATTTAATGAGCCTCTTACAGATTGTAGATATGATCCAGTGCCAGGTAAACACGACAGAATGTTGCTATCATCAGTACGTTTACGACGAGTTTCGACCTATCTAATGACCCTACCAGGAATGATTGGTCATCTAGACAAAATATATCACTTTATCCAAACAGGGCAAGGTCCTGAAAGTATTGGCGAGGCCATGGAATACCAGAAAGTGGACATGCAAAAATTATTGTTACGCTTCTTCATAAACTGCTTGATCAGAAACAGAGATAGGCCTGAGGTAGATCCGGAGGAAATGCAAGTACTTACCAGATGGGGTCAGAATATAGCAGACGGAAAACATGATAAACAGAAGAGTATAGAAGTTATGCACCGAAAGATCAGAAAAGAAGTAGAACAAATACATGAAAGAAGATTAGGGGCAGATAAAACTGAATCCGAGGAAGAGGAGGAGGAACAGTCAGAAATGACCACAGGACAATTAGAATTACCAGCTAGAGAAACGATAGCTTATGTAGGAAAAGGAAGATCCTTCAATAATCCAATACGTCCGATACGCCCAGAATGTAACAGAATTTTTCAAGCAACGATATCAAATCCAAGGACCCCTGAACACTTATTCCAGGCTACTGATAAATTACTTCGAGAACGAAGGGGGTACCATGTGCTCGATTCTATGGATGAACAAGAATTAGCCAGGTCAGCAGTACAATGGGCTGACAGTTCTGAAAAATACAGTGATGATGCGCTAGCACACACGTTTCTGAATCTCACACCAGACGAACGGCGTTTAGCTGGTACATACATGATACAACACCTCCTTATATTATATAAAAACGAACACTCCGATCCTGGTCCCCTACCTGATATACTGATAGAATTACTCACGAATAAATGGAGAGGTATGGGTACCGATCTAATTAAAGAAATTCTAGAATACCGACACAGATATAGTACCTTTTTGTGTCCAGAACATGATCCAGCTCCCTCCATGGAAAGAAAAACGTATTACATAGACAGACAGAATCCCTTACGTGAAGTACACCCAGTTAGGAATGATGATAATACTTTTAGACGCGTGTTTGTGTACACGCCTATAACTAAAATAGAACTATTGGAAATGAAAAAATTAGTGCCCAGCCATGACAAAGATCCAGCAGGTTTTCACCGTGAACTAAAGGACATGTTATTCATGGGTGATTATACCTATCCTGACATTATGAAAATATTGAAAGTATTATTGCCTGCCGGTATTTACGAGAAACTCAAAGAAAAGGAATGGGAGGTGGGAGAACAAAAGATTGATTGGACAGCATTAGAAAACGAAGAAAATGCCCGAACTGCAGGCGTAGGGCTTGGAGACAAAACTAAAGCATTACCAGGATTATTAGTACAAGTATTGCCACGTTTATTAACTACGAAAAAGGAAGACTGGGGAGCAATATCAGCTTGCAAACAGAAACCAGACGAAGACACTAGTGATTTTTATTCCCGATTTGAAAAATGTTTTGGTATTAACAGCGGCCTGAAAGCAAGTAGCGAGTCATATCCACATCTTTTTGTAACAAAACTAGTCGAGAATTCCCTGCCGCAGGTTAAAAACAGAGTATTGAAAGTTGAGAGCACTTGGCAAGCTAACACTCCTTCACAAATGTTACAAATGTTACAGTATCACCAGAATAGGATTAGAGAAGAACAAGACCACGAACAGAGACATATGAAAGACACAAAAATGAAAATGCTCGTCGCCCAGTCTGTTCCGGCTGACAGTCATAAAAAGGGTGCGACACAGTCCAGTAACTCAGCGGTTCCCGTTAAAGGGACATGCAACTATTGTAAACAGCCAGGTCATTATATAAACGATTGTGCAGTTCTGAAACATAATATCTCTACGGGTAAAACCAAGGAGAGACCACGTCCGCCTAGACAGGATCAGATCCAACAACAAGCACCTCAGAATGTACAGCCTATGCAAGCTGCACAACAGACCATAGCGGTACCACAGTCACAGCCTATTGCCGCAACACAAAACACGACACAACAGATGTACCAGTATGCACAAACTGACTATCCAGATTATCAGCGATACACATGAAATAGCCTAGAGAGGGAAGTTGGCGTACCCCTTATTGAGGTTCCCGTAGATCAAGAGGGTCCTTATGTACAGAGTCAAGTATTAGGGAAAGACAGAAAGTTTTTACTTGATACAGGGGCAAGCAGAACAACTATAAGTCACGACGAGGTTCCAGGGGCACCCCTCTCAGGCTCACAAAATGTTTCCCTTGGTTTTTCAGGAAAGCCTACTATTAACGAAGTATCGCAACCGCTTCCTCTTACAGTTGGTCCATTGACACGGACTACAGATTTATTGCTTACTAAATCATGTCCGGAAAACTTGTTAGGTATAAAAACATTGAAAGCTCTAGGAGCTATAATATGTTGTTCTCCGGACGGAGTACGACTATTTTTGCGTGACTTTAAAGGTCACTACGTGTCAAGAGACATGGATCACCGGTTACAGAATCTACCTGCACATTTATGGGCACAAGGCCCCACTGATGTAGGTTGTATGCACATTACACCCTATCGAGTCACACTCAAAGCAGGAGTGGTATTACCACGAATGCGACAATACAAGTTACCTCCAGATGCTGTAGTGGCTTTACTGCAAATCATTGACGAGCTCATTGCACAAGGAGTGGTTGTGGAAACCGACTCCAATGTATGTAATTCTCCTATCATTCCGATTCTTAAACGAACTGATCCAAAAGCACCCCCAGTATATCGATTAGTTATTGATCTGCGCGAATTGAATAAATGCATTGTACCACAATATCCCGTGGTCCCAGATATCTCTTCATTACTGACAGCTATTGATTCTGAAGCAACGTTCTTTACTGTAATTGACCTCAAGAACGCCTTCTTTAGCGTCCCAATCGATCCGGAAAGCCAATATTTGTTCAGATTCTGTTTAAATGGACGAAGCTTCAAATTCGCACGCGCACCTCAAGGATTTACAGAAAGTCCTAGCATCTACAGCCAAGCACTGAAAAGACAACTTGATAGTATCCACATGCCTGTTAACACTGCACTGCTTCAGTATGTCGATGATCTGCTGATCACCGCCCGAAGCGAACCCGAATGTGAAAAAGGATCACTGACGGTTTTACATTTTCTGGCCGACAAGGGGCACAAGGTGTCCCCTTCGAAGCTGCAATTCTGTGTTCAGCAAGTTGTGTACCTTGGGCACTTGCTGTCCAAGGGGGGAAGACAGCTCACACCTGACCGCATCCAGTTAATTGTAAACATGCCACCACCCAAGACACAAAAGGAGGTGCGGGCCTTCACAGGTCTCACTTCGTACTGCAGGCAGTGGATTCCCCAATATGCATTTCTAGCAAAACCACTCATTCAGTTGACAACCCAGGAGGCAGCGACATCGACTGTCCTCCCTTGGACTCCAGAACATACACAAGCTTTTGAAGACTTAAAGAAAGCCTTATGCCAAGCACCTGTTTTAGCGACACCATGTTACAGTAAGCCTTTTACACTTTTTGTTACAGAACGTGAAGGTACTGCCTTGTCAGTACTCACTCAGGAACAAGCAGGTTCACACAAGCCGTGTGCTTACTTTTCTAGCACATTAGATCCCGTAGCTCAGGCTCTTCCTACATGCCTGAAATCAATCGCAGCGACAGCTTTAGCGATCAGACAAAGCGATTCCATAGTATTAGGACATCAATTGACAGTACAAGTACCACACGCAGAAGAGGTTCTCTTGAACCGGACACAGACTCAGCACTTGACTATAGCACGACTGACGGGTTATGAACTAACATTGTTCCAGCCACACATAGAAATCAGACGTTGCAGTACATTAAATCCTGCCACACTTTTGCCATTAAGTGGAACAGACCCACTGGCACATGATTGCATTGAAGTCATTACTATTACGACAAAACCCAGACAAGACTTGACAGATGTCCCATTACCAGATCCAGACCTGACATTTTATGTAGATGGTTCATGTATGAGAACAAGTACAGGAGAGTTAGTGGCCGCTTATGCAGTCACAACAGACACTGAAGTCATTGAAACAAATTGTATTGACACATTATCAGCTCAAGCAGCAGAGCTCATCGCTCTGACACAAGCCTGTATTCAAGCCAGAAATAAAAGAGTCAACATATACACAGATTCACGTTATGCATTCGGAGTTGTACACGACTTCGGAGTCCTTTGGCGAGAGAGAGGTTATTTGACTTCTCACGGTGCCAACATTCAACACGGTCCCCTCATTCAAGCTCTATTAGATGCAATACATCTGCCTACTTCGATATCTATCATGAAGTGCAAGGCCCATACAAAAGTCACCGATATTATTTCCCAGGGTAACAACCTAGCGGACCGAACAGCTAAGCAAACAGTACAGAATCGGACTCATGCAACTGACTTGACAAAGACAATAGTTCCGACACCGACACACTGCATGACAGTTAGGGATCCCGCCCTTGATGTAATTGACATACAGACACATGCTACACCAGAGGAAATAAAGAAATGGACTGAATTAGGAGGGATCCAAACAGATCAGGGATGGATGACGAAGGGAAAATCTATATGGTTTCTCCCCGACTCAATGGTTCAAGTTATCATTAACACAATACATAGTCCAGCACATCTAGGAGAAAAAGCTATGCTAGATAGTATTCAAAACATTTGGTTTAATAAACACTTACGAGATGCAGCCAAACAGAAAGTCCGAACTTGTATGATTTGTTGTCAGTTCAACCCAGGTAAAGGCGTACCTGTAGAGCAGGGTGGATTTCAACCTCCCGATCACCCTTTTGAAGTCCTCCAGATGGATTATATCCAGATGGAACGTTGTCGAGGATTCAAATATGTCCTCGTAGTTGTATGTGCTCTTTCCCGTTGGACGGAGGCATATCCCGTCTCAGATTACACTGCCCCGACTACTGCCAAACAGTTAGTTCGTGAATTCTTCCCACGGTATGGTTTGCCCCGTATCGTGTACTCAGATAATGGCCAACCGTTCTCATCCGAGCTAATGAAACACATTTCATTCTTGTTAGGCTATCAATGGAAATTCCACTGTGTCCGGCATCCCGAGGCAGCAGGTCTCGTGGAACGTCATAACCAGACTCTGAAAATTCAACTTTCTAAAATCTGTAGAGAGAAAGGTGTCGACTGGATAGTAGCCTTACCAGTTGCTCTCTTTTACATGAGAATGGTAGCACATTCTCGCACAGGGCTATCCCCGTACGAGGTGGTCTTCGGTAGGCCACCAAATATGTGGGGGACGCCTATACCTCGTAAAATCACTGATGTTGATTGTAATATGCTGACAGATTACCTTGCTTCCTTGATGTCTGCACTACAATCTTGCCGTTCACAGGTAGCTGCAGCCTTTCCCGACAACACCGAGGTGAAACCCCATGAAGTGGTTCCTGGAGACTTTGTCTTCATAAGAAATTTCGACAGGAGGAGCCCGCTGGAGCCTCGCTGGCAAACGCCGAAACTGGTACTTCTGACCACGAGGACAGCAGTGAAGATTGAGGGTCGCAAGGGTTGGCTACACTCAAGCCATATCAAGAAATTTCATGGACTACCGTCTGATTTGAACTCTCAGCCCTGCCCCCTTCCACAGACTGATTTAAAACTCCCCCTGGTTGAGAAAACCGAATCACAAAACTATAAACTGAAACTAAGGTCTAACAAGTCAGACAATTCGATTGTTTAAGTCCTCTCCTAGGTGAATCGGTTGAATTAGTCTCTGACATGTATCCTCTAGACCGAAATCGAGAGAGAGATAGACAGAAACAGCTCAAGAAACGTGCATATTGTAAATCACTTCATAGTCACTGTATAGTGACATTGTTGATTATGTTTTTCCTAAGTCTTTTGATTATTGCTGCAAGTATACTGTTGCACATGTACTATCCTATTTTCAAGCGTGCTCATTCTGCTTACAATGATACTGCCGAACATTCTTTTAGCGAATTACCTTCACATGAGTTGTCCTACAGATTTGCGCTGCGCAACAACACATTCATTAGTATGTTACATCACTCCCATCAGGCCAGCAATGCTACAAATTGTTGGATATGTGGCCGACTCCCTCCCTATCAGAAATACAAAGGAGTTCTGCCTCTCTTTCCGTATCCATTCACACACAATGGCTCCTGTGTGTGACGCATGGTTTAGTTTGATTAATTCTTTAGATTCAAATTCTGTAGTTTACCAGAGCAGCTGGGTATGGGGAAACGAGAATTTAGTTTTGCTTAAAGCCTGTTACCCTAACAAGGAGGGACTTCCTAAAAGGACAGGAACTGACCTAGAAAATGAAGTATATGGATTAGGTAATTTTACACTCAACCTCATGATTCTGAATGTTGAATCTGAAACTGCACTAGTCTTGCCTGCTATGTCCGTATTACCAGTCAAAGGTGAATTATGTGTAAGAAAGAATGGTTCAGTACACCTGGGTCATAGTAAATGTACTACTGTGATCGAATTCAGTGATAAAGGCAAGTCTACATTTAGAGCTTCCCGTCATTCGTACTTCATATGTGGTCATACCGCATATATCCGTTTACCTCTAGATTGGGATGGTACCTGTTACATTGCATTCCTTCTGCCACCTGTTTTCCTAGCCCCTCCTGATTATCATAGAAATACCCATCTAGTACACAATAGACCCCAGAGAGATATCCCGATTGTTGACTACACTGAAACAGCATGGGAACAATATACAGACTTCAATAAAGGTCTCTTTCCTTACATAGGTGTTGTCTCAAATAGTAAACTGATACGTAGATTAACCAGAACCCTTGAAGCAGTAGTGAATGAAACTACCTCTGCCCTAGGAAACTTAACAGAGAAACAGTCTGCGATGCGGATTGTTGTTCTTCAAAATCGTCTTGTCCTTGACGTCATCCTAGCCGATAGGGGCGGAGCCTGTAGAGTCATCGGATCAAGTTGTTGTGTTTTCATTCCAGAAAACGCGCCATCCGTATATAAAGCCATAACTCGTCTTCACAAGATTGCAAGCCAGATACATCAGAATCCAGGTACCTGGACATGGTCCGGTTGGTTCTGGAGCGTGTTGTCAGCCTGGGGATGGAAAGTCCTATCCTTCCTAGGTATTGGCCTTCTCATAGTATTCAGTTGTTGCCTGTGTCTACAATGTGGACCAGCGATTTGCGGCCTGTGTGCCACATCATGTATTCCACGTTCAAGTTCTCATTCAAAATCCCGGAAGAAGAAAGAAGAGCAAATGATGTTACATGAACAGATTGATGGTTTCCTGAGGATCGATATCTCATGAAGGGTCCGTAGGGGACAAGGAGGGAATGAGGAAATATGAATTTTTATGGTCAATTGTGTCCCCTATCTTAGACCCCAACGGCTCCATGTACATGCTACAAGTACATGTATGTTCCCTCCACTTCAAGCTATGAAGACGCAAATACATATGCGTCCAACGTTAACATGTCCTCTTTCAGATCTGCCATGAATGGGTCAGATATTCCGTTCCTAAGTATGCCTTGCCACCGTCTTTATATGGTATACTTTTCACGTTTTCCAGCTCTGGCAAGGTAGGCCCTGAATTCTGCCATCGAGCTTTTCCTGCTTCTGCCTCTGAATGCTCCAGCCTGGACCTGCATCTGTATCCATGACCTTTGTCTTACTTCCTGCGCGGCTAACGGTGCCTGGCCCGGCCTGTTGCCTGCCAAGACTGTATTCAGCCTTCAAGTTATCTGCTCCGCTCCTCGAGAAATGCATTCCTGTCTAGTAGTTTAGGTAAACATCCTTCCAGCTACAGAGCAAAGGGCCCGGTCTTACTGTCTCCGAGCAAGTAATTCATGACTTCTGTTGCCATGGTAGGCCCATGCCCCTCGCATCGCATGTAGACACATAGACGCTTATACACGCACTAGTAGTCAGTATAGAATAGCCTCTGCCTGAGAGACCTTCCCTTCCAGATAATATAGTTCCTTAAAACACAAGATATTAGATACGATTTGGGATTAGGTTGTTCTGACATCCCAGACTTCTGTCTCCTCATGTAGGGCTAAATGTCAAGTCCCCTTCACCCTCTAGTTACACGTCAATCACACGTCATGCGGCTGCGCGCGCATCTCTGCCATGTATTTCTGCTGACATTGCAGGATTCTCTTATGGATCCACCCACTTGTGTCATCATCATAATGACGTTTCTAGTACATGCCTTTATGCACGCCTATTGTAACGCCTTTTTCATTACGTATGTGTATTCTTATCTCTCTTCTCAGCTGTAACGCCTTCTGCATATGTCTTTACTGTAATGCATTTACTATAAATATGATAACCTGTCAATAATGTATTGCCTATCCCTTCCCGAACCTTAGTGGTGACGGAACCCGATTGCCTGGTTCGAACCATAATTCCTTTGTAAGGAATAAATTCCCTTTTTATAACCTCAAATACCACGGATTCTGCCTCTTATTTTTACTGAGTTATTCTTATTGAATTTTACCGCATAAATTAAGTCTAGGTAATTAAATTTACCACACCCTAGTTACTTGTGCACTTGCATGCCCCTATGCCAAGTACAGAATAGAGTATGCCATCTCTAAAGCAACTGACATACATTTTCAGAAAAAACATAAAGCCTCTGTTTCAGCTATTGAGACAACTGCAGAAGCAAGTAGAGATTCAGTCACTCACCAGACCATGCAGCAGACTCAAAGGTAGTTGCAGTAAAGCCGACTGTATTGCCTAACGCAGGCACTGATGTATTTCTGTAGCCACTTACAAACACATTTAGGCTGCCATAGAGGTGTTATACAAGGCAGTTACATACCAGCACATTAAACATCTCATGGCACTTATAGAGGTGTACTCCTACACTCCCTGAGATATGTAGGCAAGTACTGACACAACCTTCTCGACCATGTACAGAAATAGTCCTTCAAGCATGGGTGATGGCTACTAGTGCAGACCCTGTCTGTGCTCTCACTGCAAGCTTCGCTTAGCATGTTATAGGTCTTTCTTTAGTGTCAAAGCCAATCAATAACTCATACACCCAGTCATTGACTCACTCAGACACTCATGCACCCACTTAGACATCTACACAGTCAGAAACTCAAGTAGACATTGATACACACACTAACATAGTTAGTGAGACACCTAGGCAGGTAGTCCCAGACCCAGTCAGACAAACACGCACCCAGTCATATACCCACTTAGGCACTCTTGCACTCACTCACATACTCAATTTCAAAGGTTACAGGTATGAAATTGAATTTAAAAATCCTTAGAAATTCACTGAAAAAAACAAACGTTACGGGGATGTTATAGCTAGGAAATAGAATTTAAAAAACCTTAAAAATCCACTGAAAAATAGAAAGGTCACAGGGACGTTATTGTTAGAAAATAGAATTTAAAAAATGTATATAATCACTGAAAAAAACAAAGGTTACAGGGACGTGATATTTAAGCTTACATTTCACTCACACAAAACCAGTAAAATTCAGCAGTTATAGTTACCTAAGCTAACTGTAACTTACACCCCCGTAATGCACTGCTTATGACCTCACATATTACATTACTAATGGCATGGTTAATGACACCACTGATGACATCTCAAATAACATCACTGATCACATCATTCAGTGAGTGTGAGTGTTTTCTAAAAGATTCTGAGTGTTAAAGATAGATACTAAGATACTATAAAACTTTAAAAAAAGTATACTTTATGTTCTACTAAAGAGTAATACAATTTGTAACACATATTATGTGAGTGGTTGCGCGACAGTATTATCCATGTGTGAGTAGGTGTCCGAGTGACTCTATGGGTGTGTGAGTGTTTGTATGAGTGAGTGATTGGCTGTGTGAATGTCTATATGACTGAGTGACTGACAGTGTGGGTGAGTGAGTGGGTGTGTCAGTAATGTATGGGTGAATAAGTGGTTAAGTGGGAGGCTGAATAGGTGAGTGATGGGGTGTGTGAATGGCTGCATGGGTGAGTGAGTGAGTGCATACCTGGTGTATGGATGAGTGTGTGGGTGTGTGATTGACTGTGGGTGAGTGAGTATATATGAGAGTAGTTGTATGGGTGAGTGTGTGCTTGTGTCAGTGACTGTATAAGTGAATGAGTACATGTGTTAGTATCTATTCTATATGAGTAAGTGAGCTGGTGTGTGATTAATGGTATGGGCAAGTCATTGGCTGTATGAGTGACTGTGTGGGTGAGTGAGTAGGCATGTGAGTAGCTATATGGGTGACTGACTAAATGTCTGAGTGGCTGGATAGGTGTATGAGTGGGTATGTTAGTATCTGTATGGCTGGATGTATTAATGGCTGTGTTGGTGAGTGAATGGTTGCATGAGTGGCTGTTTGGGGGAGTAAGTGTTTATGTGAGTGGCTGTATTAGTGAGTGGATGTGTGGGTTGCTCTATTAGTGAGCGTGTGAGTCAGCTCTTGTTTGAGTCTGTGAATTGGCTTGTGAGTGGTTGTGTCGGAGAGGGTATATGTGAGGTTGCTTAGGGGTGTGAATAGGAGGGTGAGTGGTTCTGTGGATTATTTCATCAGTGATGTCATTGATGTCATCAGTGATATCACTGACCATGTCATGAGTGATGTAATATGTGAGGTTATAAGCAGGGCATTGCAGGGGCAGAAGTTATAGTTAGCTCAGGGACCTATAACTGCTGAATTTCACTGCCTAAGACTCGAAACTCAGTCCTAGGTTGTAACAAAAAATGCCCAAAAAGGCATAAGGGCTGGGTAGGGACCTCTTAGGTCTAGTAGTGGGCCAAATACATTATGCTTTTTTAAATTGTGCCACAAATTCACAGAGGATCTGCAAATTAGTGTCATTTAAAAAAAAAAACACTGGCCTTTCAGCCCCACCCCCAGGTGATCTTGGGTTCAAAGGGGAGGCACTGGTTATGTTTAAGGAGAAAGAGGCCCGAGGACTTCATATCCTGGAGCCTACATTTTATTGAAGGGGAAGGGGCAGGGATAACTATACCCGCACCCCCACCATGCACTGCTAATTACCACACATTTTACATCACTCATGACATTTTCCATGACATCCTAATAATATCACTGCAACATTTGCAATGACATTTTTCATGAGAAAACTGGGCATGGGAGGTGCACAAGGTATAGTTATGTTAGCGCATAAGATATAATAACTTGAGATAACTATAACTGGTGTATTTATGTGGTTTTTAGATGTTTCTTGTTACTGAACATTTCACTTCACTATAACACTACTTGAACCTTTGTTTATTTCATTGAATTGAATTTCTAGGCTTTTTTTTAACATAAAATAATATTTTATTACCATATGATAAGCCAACCCTTAGTCGAACACACTTGCTGTACCCAGCTCTGACCTCAACCCTGCCATTGATGGCCCATCCAGGCACACCTAATCCCGCTATTGTGTGGCTGTTAGGGAGGAATAAACAAAGTCCACCTGTCAGATATTCTCAGTCATATGACCCCGGAACAGGCTGCACAAACCAATTAGTTAGGATAGGAGTATACTAACATTCTAAAAATGTCAAAATTGTAACCTAAACTCTGACTGTACCATTAAATAGGATTTCTAATTACAATTTCTGAGACACCAAAAATGTAATGTCTACCAGTTCGCAACACACAGTTAGCAGTTATTAAATATAATAAGGCAACCCAATGTTATCCTATGGGAGAGGTAGACCTCATAGTAGTGAAATAAGAATTTAGGATTATTCCCCTACAAGGACATGTCCAATCTTTTAAATGTAATGCACCGTGCCCTATGGGCTAAGTAATACTTACCCTAGGGGTGACTTATTTGTAATAAAAGGGGAGCTTAGGGCTTGGCAAGTGGGTTACATTAGCAAGTTGAATTGGCAGTTTAAAACTGCATTCTGTCTGCAATGGTAGACCTGGGACATGTGTTGAGGGGTCACTTAAGTGGGTGGCCCACTAACATCGTTGAATTGATATGTCCTGGGTATATGGGGGCCACTTTACTAGGGACCTATAAGTACATTAAACATACCCATCAGGTGTAAGACCATTTTACTATGTTTTCTGGAGAGAGCACAAGCACTTTAGCACTGGTTAGCAGTGTTTAAATGCACCGAGTCCTAAATCCAGTACAAACAATTAAGCAACAAATGAGATTGAAGGCAAGATGTTTGAGTGAAGACAACCCTAACTGACAAGTCTAACAGGATTCAAACAATCAAATAGAAAGATGACAGATTCCAAGATTCAATTAAGACTGCCACAAGACTATGATGCAGTTTTTTCCACAATCTGCTTAATTTCAAATGTCCCTGAATTTGCACAGTTCTGCATTTCATCTATGCAGCACCAAACCAAACTGATTTAGATCTTGAGGGACGGGTTCCTCTTTCACAACAGTGACGGATATCCCGTCCGCCAAAATATAAATCCCATAGGATTGAATGGCCTTTATATTTTGGCGGACTGGATTTCCGTCACCGCTGTGAAGGAATAACCTGTCTGCCAAGATCGAAATCAGGCCCTTAAACTTCTCCCATGTCTAATAGTGCTTATGCGTCCCCTGTGGAATCAGACCATCCTAAATTGTGCACACTTAGCAAGAGACTCCCCACCTACACAACCCCCACATCAGTACCCATTTTCCCATGGGCATATGTCATCCTCATTCTAGGCAGTTGATGTTTTTAGACAAATCCTAGCAAATTTTACATTTCAGTCTGAGTCTTGAAAGCTATCTCCTAAATCCTCTACATATACAACAATGGTAGGACAGGCATCATGGGCATTCGATAAAATATTAATAGGCCTTCCCTTTCTATACTTAAATACATTGCTCTAACTGCCAGGTCCTGTGCTCTGGGGACACTTATTGCATCATAGAAGTGGAGCAGTATTTCTTGCAACATAAATGTTCATTCGATCAACTTTTTATTTCAGTATTTCTTGGCAGCGCAATACCTATTGCTACCAGTTCTTTAACACAAATACACAGAGTGGCCTTGGCTCCAACCAGAGAAGTATTTCCCTCTCATCTCTAGCAATTTGGCTGTTTGTTAATGCAGTGTTTACAGAAAACAATAATTTCTGTTTTGTAATTTTGAAAGGTTCTAGTTGGGACTCCAAACAGAAACCAGCCCTACTGGCTTTGCCTTTGTTTGCTTTATAGAAACTTCCACAGTTCTTTGCTATATTTAATAAAGTTTATCTTGTATATGCTTCATTGCTCTTTGTAAATATAGACATTTGGATTGCTTTGCTTTAAAATGGTTAACTATCACCTTTTACGTACAAAAAAATACATAAACATGATATGGAATATACATACGATTTTCAGATGGGACAAAAGCCTCATGACATCGGCCATGTCAGCCAAGATAAGAAGGCGTGTTACAGCAGACAGCAGTGCACGAGCAGCGCGCACCATTGTGCCCCTCTTCACCGATGAACAGGGGTCGTCTGCAAACTCCGAGGAGGCAATTCGCATGGTTTCACCTAAAGTGCAATAAAAAAGTAAAGGATTAATAATTAAAATGCCACTAAATGAACAACAACTAGTTATTAACAAAACATAACAAATAAATAGGAAACCAATGGTGCCTCCTATTCAAAACACATCGGTGGTATGGGTTAGACCTGGCAGATTTGCATGTCAACATGATCAGAGTGATTATTGGTGATTTATTGGGAGGAAATGTATTCCAGCAAGCAACCTCGAAGGCCATGACTGACGAGGGTATTTTCTGAAACTGGGTTGGCATTTCCACCGTTGTATTTGGACAGTACAGATTTATCTTCAAACTAAGTACTGTATCTCTCCTTTCCACTGGTAGGCACACGGCTGAGTGCAGCAGGTATCTACCTGCATGGCGTGCCCAGCACAGGACTCCGCATTCTCTGTTCTTCCCAGACCAGGCCTCCTGGCATTGGGGAATCCATACTGGTAGGGCACCTTCAATAGACTTAGTACTCGGGTGTCCATGGAAGTAGATCATGAACCTGGGTTCTCCATTTCTAGTGGCCAATTTGAGTCTAACATGGACTTTATCAAAGGAGCTATTCTGTGTTTCCCAATTCAGGAATTCTAGAATGATCTCCTTGATGCAAATGCTTTGGAAGGAACATCTGCGTAGACTGGAATTTCCATATTTGAAAACCTTCCCAATTTACTACATATTGACAAACATCAAGACACCAACCGTACAATTTCCCTAAACTAGATTACACACCCTTTCACTACATAGTTTGTGATAGCCCAAATGACACACTATATGTTCCCTCAATGTTTACACTGGAGGTATTCTCTGTATGTTTCTAGAGCAAAGAAAAAATCTACCTCAAAAGAAAGGACTCGTTTTCTGAAGTAGAAAAGAAGGAAGACAAAGAAGGGCGAGAGTTCTTGTAAAGGAGAATAGACCTTTACTATTTCCAAGGTTCTGCCCGCCTGCTGGCCTTGGTGCCAACAAACCTTTGAGATCCTCTGCCTATGTATCATCCTGGGCTGGGTTGCATGTGGGATTCAGTGCAGAGATTCCCAAGCAGGCTCACTTTTATCCATTAAGGTGAGTCACTATCAAACTTATATATATATTTAGCTGACTGAATTGAAGAAATATTTTCAATCTGTTGTGGGTATATGATTTAGTACCAATATTGAATTGCACCAAAATATTTTCAGATTTGTACCATTCATAAGCAACTACACAAACCTTCAACTTTTAATGCATACTCTTACCATGAAATCTTTCAAAAGCTGTATTTTGATCCATTGGTTTATCATACATAGGGCTTGCTTGAAATGGCCTCACTAAAGCAGAAGGCACGCCATGGCCGAAAATAATATAGCGATTGACAGTGATGCTTTGTCCAATGGCTCCAACACTCATTCTGAGCAGCACATTGATGGAAGCGTGTCACCGGGTACACACTAATAAGTCTGCCACCACACCAGACAACAGTCATATTACAAGTGTTGTGACAGCTGAGGTAAAACACAGTCCTCGGTCAATCAATGAAGTAAACTGTTTGAGAGTTCACATCAAGACAGATAGTATGTTTTGCTAATATGATTTAATATAGCGCCTGAATCCTCCCAGGAGTGGTATCTCAGTGCTCTCAATAAATCACCTCTCAAAACCTACACACTACCTCATTATGACCACTTTACATATCAGATTGCTTCTTGTAATTCCTGATGCCTACCCACAAAACATTTGCGTTACAACAAACAAATGATGGACGAATGCTGACAATGCAGACATTCTCCCCCAGTCAAGAGATCTGGGTTAAATCCATCGTTCTTTTGCCCACTTCGCCACCCCAGTTCAGACATGGCCATATGCAAATCAGTCTTGACCCTGCGCCTCATGGGAACAGTCCAGCCCGAACTGCCAAGCCATGTCTTCCCTGGACCGGAATCAAGCATCCTAGGACCGGTTTCTGTCTATCAGCCGTCATCAGCCACGATACCGTGACTCCAGCGGCGTAGTGAGCACGGGACCCACGTCTAGGCATACCCATACCACTTAGGGCGAAAAGCGTTACAACAAACAAATGATGGACTGAATGCTGACAATGCAGACATTCTCCCCCAGTCAAGAGATCTGGGTTAAATCCATCGTGCTAGGATGCTTGATTCCGGTCCAGGGAAGACATGGCTTGGCAGTTCGGGCTGGACTCTTCCCATGAGGCACAGGGTCAAGACTGATTTGCATATGGCCATGTCTGAACTGGGGTGGCGTAGTGGGCAAAAGAACGATGGATTTAACCCAGATCTCTTGACTGGGGGAGAATGTCTGCTTTGTCAGCATTCCGTCCATCATTTGTTTGTTGTAACGCTTTTCGCCCTAAGTGGGATGGGTATGCCCAGACGTGGGTCCCGTGCTCACTACGCCGCTGGAGTCAAGCTATCCTGGCTGATGACGGCTGATAGCCAGAAACCGGTCCTAGGATGCTTGATTCCGGTCCAGGGAAGACATGGCTTGGCAGTTCGGGCTGGACTGTTCCCATGAGGCACAGGGTCAAGACTGATTTGCATATGGCCATGTCTGAACTGGGGTGGCGTAGTGGGCAAAAGAACGATGGATTTAACCCAGATCTCTTGACTGGGGGAGAATGTCTGCATTGTCAGCATTCCGTCCATCATTTGTTTGTTGTAACGCTTTTCGCCCTAAGTGGGCTGGGTATGCCCAGACGTGGGTCCCGTGCTCACTATGCCGCTGGAGTCAAGCTATCCTGGCTGATGACGGCTGATAGCCAGAAACCGGTCCTAGGATGCTTGATTCTGGTCCAGGGAAGACATGGCTTGGCAGTTCAGGCTGGACTGTTCCCATGAGGCACAGGGTCAAGACTGATTTGCATATGGCCATGTCTGAACTGGGGTGGCGTAGTGGGCAAAAGAACGATGGATTTAACCCAGATCTATTGACTGGGGGAGAATGTCTGCATTGTCAGCATTCCGTCCATCATTTGTTTGTTGTAACGCTTTTCGCCCTAAGTGGGATGGGTATGCCCAGACGTGGGTCCAGTGCTCACTACGCCGCTGGAGTCAAGCTATCCTGGCTGATGACGGCTGATAGCCAGAAACCGGTCCTAGGATGCTTGATTCCGGTCCAGGGAAGACATGGCTTGGCAGTTCGGGCTGGACTGTTCCCATGAGGCACAGGGTCAAGACTGATTTGCATATGGCCATGTCTGAACTGGGGTGGCGTAGTGGGCAAAAGAACGATGGATTTAACCCAGATCTCTTGACTGGGGGAGAATGTCTGCATTGTCAGCATTCCGTCCATCCTTTGTATGTTGTAACGCTTTTCCCGCTAATTGGGATGGGTATGCACAGACGTGGGTCCCGTGCTCACTACGCCGCTGGAGTCAAGCTATCCTGGCTGATGACGGCTGATAGCCAGAAACCGGTCCTAGGATGCTTGATTCCGGTCCATGGAAGACATGGCTTGGCAGTTCGGGCTGGATTGTTCCCATGAGGCACAGGGTCAAGACTGATTTGCATATGGCCATGTCTGAACTGGGGTGGCGTAGTGGGCAAAAGAACGATGGATTTAACCCAGATCTCTTGACTGGGGGAGAATGTCTGCATTGTCAGCATTCTGTCCATCATTTGTTTGTTGTAACGCTTTTTGCCCTAAGTGGGATGGGTATGCCCAGACGTGGGTCCCGTGCTCACTACGCCGCTGGAGTCAAGCTATCCTGGCTGATGACGGCTGATAGCCAGAAACCGGTCCTAGGATGCTTGATTCCGGTCCAGGGAAGACATGGCTTGGCAGTTCGGGCTGGACTGTTCCCATGAGGCACAGGGTCAAGACTGATTTGCATATGGCCATGTCTGAACTGGGGTGGCGTAGTGGGCAAAAGAACGATGGATTTAACCCAGATCTCTTGACTGGGGGAGAATGTCTGCTTTGTCAGCATTCCGTCCATCATTTGTTTGTTGTAACGCTTTTCGCCCTAAGTGGGATGGGTATGCCCAGACGTGGGTCCCGTGCTCACTACGCCGCTGGAGTCAAGCTATCCTGGCTGATGACGGCTGATAGCCAGAAACCGGTCCTAGGATGCTTGATTCCGGTCCAGGGAAGACATGGCTTGGCAGTTCGGGCTGGATTGTTCCCATGAGGCACAGGGTCAAGACTGATTTGCATATGGCCATGTCTGAACTGGGGTGGCGTAGTGGGCAAAAGAACGATGGATTTAACCCAGATCTCTTGACTGGGGGAGAATGTCTGCATTGTCAGCATTCCGTCCATCATTTGTTTGTTGTAACGCTTTTTGCCCTAAGTGGGATGGGTATGCCCAGACGTGGGTCCCGTGCTCACTACGCCGCTGGAGTCAAGCTATCCTGGCTGATGATGACGGCTGATAGCCAGAAACCGGTCCTAGGATGCTTGATTCCGTTCCAGGGAAGACATGGCTTGGCAGTTCGGGCTGGACTGTTCCCATGAGGCACAGGGTCAAGACTGATTTGCATATGGCCATGTCTGAACTGGGGTGGCGTAGTGGGCAAAAGAACGATGGATTTAACCCAGATCTCTTGACTGGGGGAGAATGTCTGCTTTGTCAGCATTCCGTCCATCATTTGTTTGTTGTAACGCTTTTCGCCCTAAGTGGGATGGGTATGCCCAGACGTGGGTCCCGTGCTCACTACGCCGCTGGAGTCAAGCTATCCTGGCTGATGACGGCTGATAGCCAGAAACCGGTCCTAGGATGCTTGATTCCGGTCCAGGGAAGACATGGCTTGGCAGTTCGGGCTGGACTGTTCCCATGAGGCACAGGGTCAAGACTGATTTGCATATGGCCATGTCTGAACTGGGGTGGCGTAGTGGGCAAAAGAACGATGGATTTAACCCAGATCTCTTGACTGGGGGAGAATGTCTGCATTGTCAGCATTCTGTCCATCATTTGTTTGTTGTAACGCTTTTTGCCCTAAGTGGGATGGGTATGCCCAGACGTGGGTCCCGTGCTCACTACGCCGCTGGAGTGAAGCTATCCTGGCTGATGACGGCTGATAGCCAGAAACCGGTCCTAGGATGCTTGATTCCGGTCCAGGGAAGACATGGCTTGGCAGTTCGGGCTGGACTGTTCCCATGAGGCACAGGGTCAAGACTGATTTGCATATGGCCATGTCTTATCTGGGTTGGCGTAGTGGGCAAAAGAACGATGTATTTAACCCAGATCTCTTGACTGGGGGAGAATGTCTGCATTGTCAGCATTCCGTCCATCATTTGTTTGTTGTAACGCTTTTCGCCCTAAGTGGAATGGGTATGCCCAGACGTGGGTCCCGTGCTCACTACGCCGCTGGAGTCAAGCTATCCTGGCTGATGACGGCTGATAGCCAGAAACCGGTCCTAGGATGCTTGATTCCGGTCCAGGGAAGACATGGCTTGGCAGTTCGGGCTGGACTGTTTCCATGAGGCACAGGGTCAAGACTGATTTGCATATGGCCATGTCTGAACTGGGGTGGCGTAGTGGGCAAAAGAACGATGGATTTAACCCAGATCTCTTGACTGGGGGAGAATGTCTGCATTGTCAGCATTCCGTCCATCATTTGTTTGTTGTAACGCTTTTCGCCCTAAGTGGGATGGGTATTCCCAGACGTGGGTCCCGTGCTCACTACGCCGCTGGAGTCAAGCTATCCTGGCTGATGACGGCTGATAGCCAGAAACCGGTCCTAGGATGCTTGATTCCGGTCCAGGGAAGACATGGCTTGGCAGTTCGGGCTGGACTGTTCCCATGAGGCACAGGGTCAAGACTGATTTGCATATGGCCATGTCTGAACTGGGGTGGCGTAGTGGGCAAAAGAACGATGGATTTAACCCAGATCTCTTGACTGGGGGAGAATGTCTGCATTGTCAGCATTTCGTCCATCATTTGTTTGTTGTAACGCTTTTCGCCCTAAGTGGGATGGGTATGCCCAGACGTGGGTCCCGTGCTCACTACGCCGCTGGAGTCAAGCTATCCTGGCTGATGACGGCTGATAGCCAGAAACCGGTCCTAGGATGCTTGATTCCGGTCCAGGGAAGACATGGCTTGGCAGTTCGGGGTGGACTGTTCCCATGAGGCACAGGGTCAAGACTGATTTGCATATGGCCATGTCTGAACTGGGGTGGCGTAGTGGGCAAAAGAACGATGGATTTAACCCAGATCTCTTGACTGGGGGAGAATGTCTGCATTGTCAGCATTCCGTCCATCATTTGTTTGTTGTAACGCTTTTCGCCCTAAGTGGGATGGGTATGCCCAGACGTGGGTCCCGTGCTCACTACGCCGCTGGAGTCAAGCTATCCTGGCTGATGACGGCTGATAGCCAGAAACCGGTCCTAGGATGCTTGATTCCGGTCCAGGGAAGACATGGCTTGGCAGTTCGGGCTGGACTGTTCCCATGAGGCACAGGGTCAAGACTGATTTGCATATGGCCATGTCTGAACTGGGGTGGCGTAGTGGGCAAAAGAACGATGGATTAAACCCAGATCTCTTGACTGGGGGAGAATGTCTGCATTGTCAGCATTCCGTCCATCATTTGTTTGTTGTAACGATACCCACAAAACATAGCTCCTAGATCAAACCTTTTTATAAATCACCTGTTAAAAGCGTGAGTTGCATGAGGTAGAAAACCAAACTGAGTTATTGACTGATCCACCATGTCTTAGCTGTTTATTGAATTTCATTAGATGAGTTTCCTCCAGCAAGATATGGGGAATTGCCTTTCAAAGAGAGCATTAACTTGAAAGTCTTTAGACTTTAACTCAATTTATTTGACAGAATGTTGCCATACACAATGAGTACACAGGAAACATATTTTACCTTTCATTAAAGTTCATTCTGACTTCAAATGTTACAGTCTGAAGATCCAATTCATATCCGAGGATAGATTTTACACTTCAGTTCCACTCTTCTAGATTTATTATTTTTTATGGTTCTTGGGTTGAATGTGCATGTCCTTGTGGTTTAGTTTCATAATGAATGGTGCATGTACCTGCATGGACCCTATTAGTGCACTGCATTTTGTGACCAGGATAGGATAATCAATGCAACTTGGGATATATTCTATTAAAAAATATTCTAAAAATAGCGTTGGCAGTGAAAAGATATTTTTAAGCACAAGTTAGATATACAATGGCCCACATTTCAAATTAGGGCTTAAATTAAAACCAATATTAATTATGAATAAATTAATATTGAACTTTCAAACATAGACCATTATATTTCTGATTTATGGCTAATTTTGGTGATCCCCAAAGCAGTGCATACACATTTCCTAAGATTTCTTCTTTAATATCTTTTTTCTTTTTATTCACAAATTTGTTGAATATCAGACACTAATTATTTAACAGCCAGATGTAGGAGGACCCCTGCAAATTAAACTTCCTGTGGCAAATCCACTTAACTTGATACACCTCAGTAACTTGTTCATGAGGTGCATTCAAGCCCCTGTGTCTACACAAGGTTGGAAAGTTCTATCTCACCTCTGCTAGTGGGCTCCTACACCACATCCCATCCGCAGAACGCCTGGTGCCAATATGTCAACTCATCCACAATCATGGAGGCCTCTTTTAGCTTTTCCCAAGTGGGCACTTGGTTATGGGAATACCTTGAATGCTGGCCGCCTGGGTCAGGTGCCCGATTCAGACAAGACTTTGCTGGAATTGACCATTGGGGGACATCCATTTGTGCAAATACTGTACAGAGCCCACTTTGATTACTATACTGCAGAACATTCGAAGCAATTGACATGTTGGATTTTGCTGCAGTCAAACTTCTATGCTTAGTGATATTAGTTGATTATTTTAATCTAATTAAGTCATTTTGTTAGATTTGAGAAAGGATTATTATCCAAACACTTTGTTATGAGCTTTAGAGTGCTCGGAGTTCCCCTCGTATAAATATCCTTCCTCTGTTTAATTTTTGAATTCGGGAAACACTTTCTCAATAAGACTTAGAAAGAAAACAAAAATGTTTGCTTTCAAGTTTGTCATTCCTCAAATGTTTTAATGTGCCAGGTTTGCAACATTTTGTTATTGCATTAAAACAAAGTTTTCATAATTATTTGTTGATTAGAATTTGATTTCCTAATGTCACTATGTACAAAAATGTCACGCTACTATTGACTTTAGTTCTGAACCAATAACATTCCTGCTTTTGGAGATCATATATGCTCACAACGTCGTGCTTCAATGACCTTCAGGAAAAAAGTGAAATATTTATTAACACACATTAGCAATTAGCGCAATTGTACTGTCTTTGAGAAAAGGTAAGACATTTCCAATGTACCTTGGACTCAGTACTTCTATTTTTTGGATTTATTTGAATACGGTACATGATTGTGAAAAGCTGAGCCCTCACCCAACTGCCCTGATTCAACTACTCATGCATGGTTCGGGTAGGTGTACTCCACAACAAAAACATATGCACCTGTCAGAAAGAGTCCAGCAGGTTCAGCCATCCATTTTTCCAAGGTATGCAAATTGAGAACCATAACTTGGATAACAATGACATCTATTGTTTGAAAAGCCGAGATATAAACAGAAACATTAAGTAAATGGAAAACTTTAATTTCAAATTGATAATTCATTATAGTACTCTGGATTCAATAATAAGAACGTAGAGTTTGTTATTAGTGATAACACTCTGTTTGCTTCTCCTTTAGCATATGAATGTGAGGTAAACTGCACGATTGTATACAAGTTCTGAAGTGAACAATCCAGGGTTTGCTTTGCATGCAACTCTTCTCCCAGCTGAGCAGATACAATTGTTAAGACTCCCTCAGCAGCAGCTTCCTTATTTTTAAGCATAAAGGAGAGAGAACTCATTTTGCAGACACCTTTGGAAATATTTAAAATATGGACAGGACGGTGCCTGGATAGATATTGAAAATTCATCTGTCTGCAGCTGCAAGTGCAGAGCCGGATACAAGTGTTAATTAAAAACACAAGGGGGGAATAACTCCTACTGGCTTTTCTGAACTCCTGGAGGCAGATTTCACAGTGATTTGGTTTATGCTAATTAGGCAGACATACCTGGCTTTGAAGCCTCACCACATGCGCATTCTGTATCTAATGAAGTGCAGGCACATTTGCTCTAAGCGAGCTAGACACTAACTTAAATAAATCTTTGAGTGAGGAAGGAATTTCAGGTAGGCAAGTATCAGGACAGACTGTTTGCTGAGTTTCCAAATGAGGAATAAATGTTAGAACTTCCTTTCCCAGTGATGTATGTGCCACTGCTCCACTGTCAGTGTGATGCTGCATAGAGGGTTACTGTGCCACTTCGAGGGCTTATCTGACAGTGACTCCTGTTGGTACTAGAGGGTAAGCAAGGAAATGCTAGGCTTCTAATAGGTGTATTGTGTAGATCCATACTCGTAGCACGTAACTCAAGCTCATAGTTTAATGATGAACAGAGCGGGGTCCAGGCTGATGACTGAGTACAAGGGACTTTGTTACACATTCCTTGAGAAAGAGCCACAAGGATTAGCAGTTAGCCACTGTTTTGATGGTGTAGTCTTGTTAAGTGACTTTCTCACTTAATCCAAAATTGTATGATGCTAGACAAATCATTTTTTAATGCTCTATCTCAGTCTTGTTAGTTTAAAAACAAAAGTAATTGAAAACACTGTACATTACATTTTATCTGGTCACTTTTCTACAGAATTGAAACACCTTGAAGAGATCTAGTATGTGACTTTGCAACATATGAATCTTTTCAACCATCAATCACCCAGCAGACCTCCAAGAAGTGTGGCTTTCTCTTATGATGCCCTCTGTGACCTCATGGCAAATCTCTCTACTGATTTCCAAACTCTTACTTTACTGTATGTAAGTGTTCAGACTTGCCATTAGTTTCAGATCCATGCCAGACAGACTGCTTCTCCCACATTTGTTCCAGGCTCCTAAAACACCTTGACACCTGCAACTGGCGAAGAGGAGTCAGCAGTTAATCACTTCTGCTTCCCGTTAACACACCATCACCACCTACAAAAGGTGATTCCATTCACAACGACTGCATAAGTAGAGTCCTGCCTCTCCCTCTAAACGTCTCCACATGCCTGCTGGGGTGAGGGATGGGATGACCTTTTTTGATAGAGTTTGCTAGGCTGAATTCTGATTAGTCTCAACATGGGTATTAGAATGACTAAAGGCTGTTAGGCAACATTTAATAAAGTGACATTTACACTTTTGGTTAGATATTGCCAAAAATAGAATGCCACTGACATCCGAAACTGAGGTAGATGGTACAAGATCTTGTGCGTTGGCTTTCCTTGCATGTTGTGGCATTTCAGAGATTTTTTAGGCCCAGGACATCTTCCCCAAGTTAAAATTATCGCCAATGACCACATGAATAGTGCTACTAACAGATTTTATTTATGCCACATAGTGGAAGTGAATGGACAAGAGGAAATGCACAACTGAGTCTTATGCTCATAAAGAAATCAATGAATGGTTTTGGAAAAAACTGATGTATAGGGAACAAGATGAAAAGAATCAATCAGGGCACAGGGAATAAGTCATTGTATGCCATGAATCCAACTCAAAGTTTCTACATGAGGGTGCAGAAGATGTCCAAACCATTCAACAGAAGCATATGTATGTCTGCATGAAAGGGGAAGGCACATGGTCTGACCATGGAACACCAAGCACTTACTCAGCTCTTATTCACACTATATTCAACGCCTCGTCAACAACTGGCTTGGTGCATTTTGTCAAAGTTGTGGGCTCTGGCCTTGTGACCTCGTTCCAAACAATATTTGGTGTGATAACGGCATTTTTTCATTCCATTTTTTCCAGCGTCTTCGGCGTGCATCCGTTAATTCTCGCCTTGGCTGCTGGTGTGCTGCTGTTGATTTGTTTGCTTTGCAATGGCTGCAAGATCTGTGTCACAAGACAGCCTGCTCCGGCTGCTTCAGCTGCGCAACCGGATGGTTGAATACTGTGGAACACCACCACTGGCCACTTTGAGCGTAGCTTATGGATTATCCTTCCGTTCTCATACTTTACTTGCGTGCAACCTGTTTTCCATTGCCTAGATTGTTCATTTGAATGGCCTCTCGATTTCTGCCTGTCGAACACGGCGTCTCCTGACCCGGATTATGACCGACTGATGAGTCCCTTAGTGGCTCATGAGTTAGACTATTCTTGTATTGGGATTATGGCCTGTGCAGCAGCACATGGAATCCTAGGAAATTGGAATATGTACGTTGCAGCTCATGAGTTCCTGGCACGAAGTTATCTTGAAGAACACGCAAGTTGTCCTCTGATGGTGCTAGAGGCTCCGGTCATCGAAGATCATGAATGTTCATGTTAGTTTTTTAGATTGGATGGCTGAATCGTTTACTGAACATTACAACAACTTCCTCTTGGAGGCTGTTGCAACATACTGTGCCTATACTTTGATGGATTAAATTGGCAGTTGTCCCTCTTCCGTGCTTACTAACCGGAAATTTTTTACTTTTATTTTTTTCTCCCCAGAATGGGCTGTATACCGTCATTCATTGTTTTTTTTGTTTTTTTATTTTTTTCCCAACAAACTTTTCGAACTTTGCTAACATAAGCAAACAAACGATCAAAAATAAAACCATCAGCATTGTTACAATTCCATAGAAAATGAAGGGAGAAATCATATTACCATGATAGTGGAAACAAGTCCTATAATACCTTGTGTACCACCCTCCCCTGGCTAATAAGCTAGTTTTATATAATAATAGAAGGTCTCTAGGTTTGAATGGGGAACCCCATACCTCAAAGATCAGCTTAGGTGAATCACATCACAGGATCTGCACTGCTCTCTGTATATGGAAAGGTTTTCTCAAAGTGATAGAATCATGCATGCAAATGCAATATTAAAGGCACCCGAGTTTCAGAAATTTGCAGCTGTGTGCTTGTTACGAGAGCGTGGGCCGATCAACCTGAATTCAACAGCATACATTGTTATTTGACCTTGACAGTTTCTGCACACAGTGTTCAGACTAAGGTCGCGGTGCACGTCTAGGGATGTGAAAAACAGACCGTTCTCATGTGAAGAAAAAGCAAGCAAGCAGTTTTACTTATAATAACAGCTACCTGTAGTGTCGTGTGCAAAAGCAGCAAAGTAGCAAGATGGCGTTTATCTTCTAAAAACGCTTATGCTAACATAGCAATGTGTGCAGGCAAAACACTGTCTTCACTACAGATGGTGCTATGCCTACAACACTATACTTTAGAGGTCATACTCCAGGTATAGAGAAGCTCTTAATGGTTAAACAGTGACCGGTTGACCAACACTCATCACAGCCTACAGCCTAATGGGAAGATACACTGTACACTCATTACAAAAGGGAAGCCCTGGCATAGAGAATCCTCCTCTAGGGAATACAAGGTTTTGTGGTCCCTTATGTTTGTCTCAATAGAACGTTTTCATGTCTAGTGGTCCCCAAGGTCTCAGGGTGATTATGTATCTTTTTAATGTAAACTGAGATTTGCAGCTTGTTCCTCAGCAATGGCATACTGTGGAAGTCACCAGTGTGGATAATCTTTACAATGGATGCCTGCTGATTAGACTGGGAAGAGAATTTCAAATCATTCGATGGAGAGGGTAAAGAGAGGTGACAAAGCACTCTTCTAAATGGAAAGAATTCCAAAAAGCCTTTAGTGTTTTAAAGCATTTCCATTTTGTATCAATGAGCAGGGGAAGTCTGTACAATGACAGGGGCCTACTTTAACTCTTAGGCTGGAACTCATGCAAGGCAGAATGACAAGCTTGCCGCTGATATCTGAATGTTATTGCATTTGAATCTCAGATCTTTGATAGTCCTTTAGTCATTTAATGTCAAGTGACTGGGTCATAAATCATTTTTAACTGGTGCATGGTGTTACATTAAGGCAGTGCTTTCTCCAAACAACGTTGATAATATGTGACAAGAACAATCATGCATAATTGTTGTGTGACATTTTGTTGTGGTGGTGATGTGTTCTGTTGTGCTGCTGAGCATTTGTGCTGCGTTATCGCAATGTGAGTTTATTTTGTTGAGCTGTGTTTGTTGTGTTCCCTTGTGTTTTGTTGTGATGTGCCCTGTGATGTTTTAGTTGAGTTGTTATATTGCATAGTGTTATGTTATCTTGTGTACTTTAAACAGGTCAACAAATGTTACTTCATTTCCAAACAGGGCAGAATATGCAGTAGACGTTCCTGTGACACACAATCATTTACCGCTGACTAGGATGACAAATAGTGCTTCTCCAGCTCAATTACATACCAAAAATGTTGCAGAAAATGTGTCTTAACTTACACTCTCAGATATCCAGTACCTTTAATTTGACAATGGTAATAAATGTTACTCACAGTACATATACATGGAAGAAGTGTGGTTTCAAAATATATTATGCATATTATTATTATTATTATTTTTCTTAGTATCCAACAGTGATCCAAGATTTTCAAATTGTGTCCTTGGTAAGGGTAATCTTTTCTATCTGAAGTTAATGTAGAGAGAGTACACTATACTGGGGCAGACCTACTAAAGCAGCATCTTTCATGTATGCCAGAAATTGTTCCTGCAAATTGGGATCATTATGCCACAGTCTTAGTTGCCCTGTCTGTATGTCTCTGTTATTTTTCTTGCATTGCACAGCATTCATGTTGTGTTCTTACTTTAGCAATGCATGCACTTAGGAAGTGGATTCCCTGATGATTCCTTTGCAGGAGGTCCTTCTATATGCTTCCAGGGTAATTTAACTTTTCCTGACAAATTTGTGCTCATCTCAAAATATGAAATTTGACCTTATAGATTATCCTCAGATTTGGCAATGAGGTTGTTTGCCTTGTTTGAATTTAATTTGCTCTTTTCTCTTTTTGGACTGACAGTTTGTGAACCTCACTGAACTAGGCACATCCATTCTTTTCATCAAAGTTTGTTTGAAAAGAAAACCCTGGTTTCATTTGAATTAAATATAAAATACCACCTGATCCTCATTTTCTCAAATTTACTGCTTATAAATTGGACTAACTTTTTAACTCTACCACTGCTCTTTTCAAAAGGACTACATCGTAGGCCCACTTGTAAAGAAGACAAGATCTTTATGGACTATACTAAAACTTCCATAGCATCCCTTAACATCATGAAACAGCATTATTTTAATTTCCAGGCTTGATTCTCAATAATGTTGCAAATATGGTATATACAGTAAGGGAAAAGAGGTTTTTACATCTAAGCTGTCTTGAAGAAATGCTCCATTTGATGATTCCTTTTATTATCATTTATTAAAAGCATGTATACAAAGTCATGGTGAATGCTTGACAAGTTTCCTTGACATTCTACAATGCATTTCACAACTATCTGTACAACTGATATTGACAGTGCAGTAGGTTGTGATAGATATTTTCACCAGAGGAAATCAAGCTGGCAGAGAATGGATCATCAGAAAGTGGTTTATTAGATGAGGTGGATTGGGGTCTCCCTCAAGTAACAAAGGCACTAAAGTGTTATATCTAGTGAAAGGTGTCAGTAATTTAAACCTGAAATCATCCCCTAATAGCTAAGGCATAGAGCTGACAGGCTTTGCTTAGAGAAAATGTTTAACCTCTTCAATGCCCGTGACGAGCTGGTCTCGTCATGGGCCGCGGTCGCGCTGTGCCCATGACGAGACCAGCTCGTCATAAACCCCGCCCGCTAATACAACGGCCGGCACAGGGCGGGGAAAGAGGCGGGCACTGAAGGGGTTAAAGCATGTGGAAGTACCAAAACAGTTATGAAGTCACAACCACAACACAATAATAATCCCACTCCAATTTATGAAAAAATGGACACTACTTTAATAAAGAAAATGACACAAAAACAACTGTAATCCAATAAAGGGAACTTAATTTTTAAAGTTTTAAGTAAAAAGAGTTTCAAAAAGTGCCAATGGTAGTCAATGGTCGCAGTAGAACTGGACCTAGTTGTGAATTGAAGGCAACCGCAATGGAGCGCGGGTCGGGTACACTAACCAGGTTTGACCCAGTCGTAGGTTTTACATTAAGACTTAGTCTCTAACATAGAAGTCAAAATACTCAGTGGGGCAAGGCAACAAGGAGGAGTGCTGTATGACGTTGGAAAGGCATTGAACAAGGTGCTGGTGAAGCTGTGCTGTTCATAGCTGGGTCTGGTGGCTCAGTGGGCTAATGCATCCACTGCAAGGGTCTGTGTTTGACCTCATGGTCACAGGTTCAAATCCTGGCAGGTCTACTCAACCTTTCATCCATCTGAGGTTGATAAAATGAGTACCATTGAGTTGGGAAACAATAAACATCTGTTATTCAGCGCTAAGATGCCCCGTCAGGGGTGAACGTGTGCTTTAGAAATATACATGTTATGTCAGGATTAGCTCTGGGTGGGAAAAGTTGAATATTGCCCCCAGCGATGTCCTCTTGCTGATCGCATACTTTCGCTCCTATGCCCGGTCAAGATTTTTATCCTTGGACTTAGGGGCATATTTACAATGAAGTGATGGAGTGCGGCATTAGCCTACCTGGCTTAACGCAGCACACCACCACTTTAGAAACACAGGGCTGCACCATATTTAGTACAATATGGTGCAGCCCTGCGTATCCCCCTGCGCTGGTGCTAAACTTAGCAGCCTAGAGCCAACGCAGGCACCCCTGTACCATAGTGCAAGGGTTCCTGCATTGAGTGGAAGATTGTTCATGTGGAAGAAGGTCTCCCGTCCTGCATATAAACAATCTTTAAAATACGTTTTGTAACATGTATGTGTGCTGCGTAATGCAGCACACATATATAGTGCAAAATGTCATTTCGTTTTGATTGCTTATGTGCAGGAAGAGTCACCTTCCTGCACATAAACAATCAATAGCATTTTGCTGTTTCTATGTGTGCTGTACAGTGCAGCACACATGGAAACAGCAAAATCTAGGAGAAATAAAGCATTTCTCCTTGTTTCGCCAGTTTAAGACCAGGTTTTCCCTGGTCTTAATTTTGGTGCTGCCTCCTATTTACGCCACCCTTATAAGTAGTGGGCAGCATCAAAATCAATGGGTGCTGTGGCGGAACGTCCACCGCAATACCCATTGCCCTCCTCTTTCACCCTAAGTACAGCGTCAAAGGGTGCAGTAAGTAGCTTAACACTGCCATGTAAATAAGACGAGGCCCCTAACGCCATCACAACGTCATTGATGATAGGGGCTTGTAAATATGCCCCTTAGTGTCTTTTTCAGAAATCAGAATCTTCTGACAGAACAGAGCTTCAGGCTGTGTCTGACGAGGGCTCCAAGAAGCTGTAAACATTTTTGCTAGGTGTGTGTGAAATTGTAATTACGCCAGAGTAATTGGAATAGTTTATGTAATTATGGATTATTTTGGTGATGCGAAATTATGTGATTATGACTGCTTGAGTAAATTAGGAGTAATATGGGGGCAACAATCGTACCACAGGAGTACAGAAACAACAAAATAAGAGCGAGCAAACAGTTGCTGGCTACTGCTGTTTATATCCTTTGGCATTTATTGAAATGTTCTTAGCTACAGTAGGGTCCAGGTCAATTCCAGATGGTATTGTCAGGTGGGCATTTTAGGAAAAAATCCTCTTGCAGCTTGTTGTGTAACTGTAGCCACGATGAGGCCAGACAACTGATACCTGCAGTCTACTTATTTGTCCTGGGTGCAAGTGGGAGCAGGTCTAGCCCTTCATATTTCCTCACTGGTCTCAAACAGCAGGTGCCGTCCACAGGTCCAGTGTACTCTGAACAAGGTGTCTTGGGGTGACACATTTTTGTCTATTACTAACCTGAGGGGTGGGGGTGATTCCAGGCCTCTCCTTATCAGGGTAAAAGGTCCCAGGGGTACCAGTACCCACTTCTACAGCAGTTATTGTGTGTCATGCTGCAAAGAACCCCAAAGCACTGCACTAGCCCTTTCATTTATTAAGCCAGCCACGGCAGGTGCAGGTAAGAGCGGTGGGGCAGGAGGGCTGGGTGTAAGGGAGTCAACATACGATGACGAGGGAAAACAAAATAAAGATTAAAAAAACACTTACCTTGCGCTCGCCGCATCGCCGACTCGGCAATGCGGCGAGCGCTAGGTAAGTGTTTTTCTTTTTTTTCTTTTATTCTCCCTCATCGTCCTATGTTGACTCCCCACCACCTTGACCCCCTGCCCCACTGAT
The DNA here is from genome assembly GCF_964204655.1 of Triturus cristatus. Lineage (NCBI taxonomy): Eukaryota > Metazoa > Chordata > Amphibia > Caudata > Salamandridae > Triturus > Triturus cristatus. The sequence continues at coordinate 1,126,558,755 of NC_140582.1, forward strand.
CTTACCTTCACCGGCTGCGGTTGTTTGGAGCTCAAAAACTTCCAGTGGGGAAAGCTTCGAAGCTGTAACCAGGCAGGCCACAGCTTAGCTTGATAGTTTAGCACAAAAAAGTTTTTTTTTGGGCCACAAAATGCTCTGAGTGGACCCATCCTGATTTTCTTGCCTGTCATGGTTGTTTCCTGGACCAACGAGTCTCTTGATCCTTTCTAAGTCTCTCAGGATATCAGGACAGCTCTTAAAGTCCAGGGCTCCCTCCAGCAGAGGCCATCAGCACAGTCAGCACAGCTCCACTTGCCACTGGTCAATACATGAACATAGCTCTTGTAGCTTTTGATGTCCCTTTAGCCACACACAAGGTGAGCCAACTGATGCTTAATAATCCTGGCTTTAAGTGGGAGCAGGCCACGCCCAGCAGGTATCCTCCTTTCTGAGGACCTGGGGGTTAGGTGCCACTTTTGTACAATTCACTTGCCAGTTGATGGTGGTGGCTCCTGGTCACTTCCCAGCCGATGGGAACAAATGCCTCAAAATGCAAACCTTCTCTTTTTTCAGAACATTGTGTTTGTCTTTCTGCAGGCTAACCCTCTATGTACCTTTCTCCAGGAAAATCAGGATGACTGAACCTTTTTGGTAATGGAGGAGACTGGTCCTCAAACTTAACAAACCGGTTCTGTGACAAGCTCTCCTACTGGATTGAAGACAGTCTGGCTACAGTTAACTCTGGTAGTAAAGAACCCTCTTCTAAAGAATTTAATTCTACAGTTAACTGTGAATGAGCAGGTCCCAAACCAGTTCCTATCAGCTTAATGAAGTTTATGATGACTCTACAACTGCCTTTCCCGAGAGAGGATGAGTTTCATACCTCACACCCAGGTTTTCCTGCTAAAAGGATCATACAATTGTTTCATCACAGGGATCAGTTTCTGCACCTCATCAAGCAGAAAGCAATAAAAGGAGGGGCAGGTGCAGGCATACTAATGCTAATTAGCCAACTGGATCTTTAGGAAGGCAAAGTCTAACTTTTTAAATGTTACTTTTCCTGTATATTGATCAAAAATCAAGATTTACCATTGAACGGATTTGTAATAAATATTAAAGAGAGTCGTTGAATGGACTCGGTAGCTTATACCAAACCAGTGTTATCAAAAATTATACTTTAACTGTACTGTAGATTTTCTATGGAAACAGCTACATCACTTTATAGTGAAAATACCCTTTGGGAGCTAGTAGCTGTAGAAGCTTGCCATGACTGATTTCTCACATGTTCCAGTTTTAAACACTTGGCACCTTACATTGTGAGCTACAAGGCCTGCAAGGGGATACTAACTTAATATTTTTTAAAGCTAGTGTTGCTTTCTGACAAGATAAAGGATATTTGGACAGTTATGACTGCAGGTTTAAAATCTAGAAAAGTCAGGCACAATTATAGGTCTGAAGTCATAATTTTCTTATTAGCCTAATGGAAGGCGCATTATGTGCTTCAGTCCAAAGGTAATATTTAAACTCCATACCATCAATGTATTTGCGGCACCATATACTATAACCTTATTGGACAGCTAAATATGTGAATATGGGTTTAGATAATGTTACCACACCTTAGTGATCAGAGCACAAACACAGCAGACTGAGCAGTAGTATGCTGATGTGCAGAGCAAAAAAAAACTGCAGCAAAGGTCAGCAGAAAATGGGGTGACGGTGCAAAAAGAGTGATTTTCTCACAAACGTTTTCTAAATATTACACCAAAACAATCTATGTGTCACTCAGAGCAATTTTGCCACTGACATGTCATTCAAAGAAAATATGCCATCCATAGTTTTCTTCCCACATCATAGGGAAGAAAGCAGAAATAGATGTCACATGTAACAATTCAAAGCATATTCACTTCTAGGAATTCAAAGAAGCTTGTATCCTACATACCTTGTTTTCGGACATCTTCCACAGCCCCAATTAATTCCTCTTTAAGGTCATGGCTTTCTTTGGCAATCTGCTCTCCTTTTTCCAAAAAGTTCTGAGTTGCCTGTTCTACAGAAGCTGCAAGTACATGAGCTTTCTTCGATCTTCCTTTCTTTTTTCCAGACGGACCCTTGTTGCTTGTATTAACAAGTGTAGTCACCTGATAGAAGGAGAATATTGTAAACATATTTAATGTACACATACTATGTAATCAATGTCAAATTATACATATTTTGTTGATGGGACACCTTCAACTTCCACATTGAATTGAACAATCCATAAATGAAATTGAACATTTTTTCATCAATGAATTATTTTTATCTCCGCTGTATTCTCCAGCCTGCTGAGTAGTTTCATCAATTGTAATCTCTATCCACAAACTATTGAGACTCTCGTAGGCACCACAACATTAATCACTACATTGTACTCTCCAATTTAAGCCCAACGAACTCGAGTAATTCACATATGTGTAATAACTCCTGTTACAAGATTGGTGACAAACACTACCCCCACGTTTTTCCCCAGGTAAATTTTAAAAAGTAAATCCCACTTATATTTACTAGGGGTGGTGCCTTGCACATACGATACAATAAGTACTAAAATACAGGTTTTGCCACATTTTAAAGCTAAAACACAGAATAGGCAATAACAATCACACCCTATAAATTATAAATGCCTCAGTTGCAGTTATCAGGTGTGATATATATTGGACCTGACGCTAAAGCATTATAGTGATAACATAGATCATTGTGACTTAAGTGACGTTAGTCAGATAGTTAGATACTTGCGGTTTCTCGGTTGTTGTATTTCAAGGGTAGTGGCTGTACAGCCTATAGTGTATCTGCCAGGCCTTCAGGACTGGCTCTTATAAATCCACTCCACTTTGACACAGATTCTAGGAAACACCCATGTGCTGTACACATGGTCCGAAAGTACTTCACCAAAGCGAGTGATGCACTGGAGACTTCCTCTGTATCTGGGACCTTGCAGAATTCTGGGCCTATCTGTAGGAGGTGTCTGATGCCTCTTGGAATCTACACTATACCAGTCAGAAATTAGGGAGGTTGTCTTTTCCATCTCCGATAACAAGTTCTCAGTCACTCAGCCTACAATTTGGAAAACTCGATTAGTTGAGCTCAGTGCAAACGTTGGAATCTTCTTTAAGAAGACCTGTACAAGACATTATAAAGAGGACACTTGAAACAACAACCACTGAAACATGTCCTACCACCTATTCTAGGTTCAATGTGACATACTTGAAAGACTTGAGGATTAGTACCAGACCAAGGACATCTTTCAGACATATCCTATTCAATTTTGGATGATGAAATTCACTCTTGCAGAACAAGATGTTTTCCTGGGTAGCCATCACAACCTTTACAAAAACAGCACTTCTAGTGGACAATGGGAGTTGGTGTACCAGAGCAAGTTATAACTCTTTGCTATGTCCTGGAAGACCATTGAAGGCTGATGACCTCTATATATATTTGGGTTATTAGTTGTGCAGGATGGGAGGTCTGCACAAGTCATAGGCCCACAGTTGTTTCCTCACTGGAAACCAAGTAACCCATTGTAGCACAACTCTTTCAGGGTAGCACAGCAGAGCAGTCCAAGGACTACTCCGGGGAGGTGGCGTAGGCTCAAGAAATGATTGTCCAATCAGTGTGTTTTCATTGGAAAATGAAATGTACATTTATTACACACAAATACACTACTAAATGTTGTGCATCAATGTAAAATGGGGCAGATGGCAATAACGTTGATGACATTCTTGAATCACATTTGACACCTAGTGGGTCATGACTCTATAACAACAATACCCCTCATCTATATCAGATGCAACAACATAATTATAGGGTTGCTATTTTTCAGAAAACAGACCTATTGGCTTTGTCAAGGGGACATAATATGAAAATATGACACAAACCGATTGTCTTTGTCAAGGGGTCATCACATCAACATATAAGGCAAGCCTATTGATTTTGTCAAGGGGACACCACATTAAAATGTTAGGAAAGCCTATTGGCTATTTCATGGGGTCACCAAATTGAAACAACCATTATTTGGATTCACCATTAAAATCAAACAGGATCAATAATCAGACATAAATATAAATATTGCAATGTTAATTAATAATGTTTGTTGATTCTGTATTTTTTAAATAAAGCACTTAAAATCCAAAATAAAATGTGTCAGAGTAATTTTTTACACTCGTCATGACACATAAAATGCAGCCATAGGACCAGCTCCTAGGGGTGCCTGCACTTCTGGACCTCTGTCCAAAGAATAGGCTTCAGAAGGCCAGAATACTGTTCAACAGTCTCCCCAGGCCGGGCATTCTATGACGTTTAACACATAGGCTTTACTTTCTTAAAATCCTCCAGAGGTGCTGGGGGCGGTGCTGTTGATGATGTCAACAGAAGTGTCGAATGTCGTAGAAGATACTATTTTAAAGTGCCATACTTTTATGTACATTTTGTCACTGATATCTATCTTTGGATGTTGTTTGTATTCATGACCAACTAGGCTGCCATGATTATATACTTTTTAATTTGTGCAATAGGAAGTGCCAAGATTGGTAATATCATTGTATTTTCTATTGCTATATAGTTGTCAAAATAATGCACGTATGTTTCTTATCTATCAAGTCTCATGTATAGTTAAAGGGCTTGTTTTGTTGACATTCTGTGCACTTGTGAATTTAATAGTGTACTCAATGTGTCAGATTGGCTTTTAGAAAATAATAGAGACCCCTATGATCCTTTCTAATATGGCTCAAATGGCACTTGCCTTTTTGACAGATTACTCAATTTTCTTTTATCTACTTCTCATCCTGCCTGGGAGTTATAGACTGCTGCATTGCACCAGCCAATAATGTGCAGCCAGAGCAATCTCACCCCATCTATTCAAGAGCCACAATTCGGTGTGGATCTAAGATTCATACACCACAGATAACAGTTACTGTAAAATGCATCAGCCACAGAGTAGATATTTGATAAACTGATGTGGCTATTGCTGAGTCCCAACACACTGTTCTGTTATCTTTCTCTCATTTGCATTTGATGCATCGCCAATTATTTGTAAATGTGCATAATGCTTGTGTATCATCACCAGTGTACCAGCTGGTAGAGCGTCACTAGTGACATGATAACATATCTTTGGGCAGATTTACTAACATTGTGCACCAATTTGCATCACAAAAGTAATCGAAACAGGGGCAAAATGTTTATTTGAGATGTATTTTTCACCGCAAATCTCTATTTGCACTGGAAAATAGTCCTAAACTTGCTTGTTTTGCATCAAGGGGGAGTAGCATGGGTAGTGCATGTGTGTTCCCATATAACCACATATGGATGTTGACGCCAAACCCTGTTTACTAACATTTGTGGACAGGGCGTTTTGCCACAAAATGATGCATATTTGTAGTTGGTGTTAAAAAAGGAGAAATTCTTTCATCTCCTCACATGTTTCTTACTATGCATGTGTGCTGCACTGTACCACGTGGGAATAATGAGTTTATCTAGCCATAGCAGTTTGTACTGGAATGGTATCCTTTCAGCACCCAACCTATGCTAGACATCACAGAAGAGAGAAGGAGTGACATATCTTAGTCGATTGTCCTGCTCTCTCACCCTCACACAACACAGTGCAGCAACTTTGCTGCTCGCCGTTACATGACAACTTTGGAAATCTGTCCTTATGTTGCCAGTATCCCCCTTGACTTATGATCAAATAGCTCCCACAACATAATTGTGGCGGTGCCTTACACAGAGACACCATCTTCCAGGACAAAAACCATACTCATAACAATGACTTTCTCTCCCCCTATAACATGTGCACTATCAGCCTAGCATGATACTGCAGTGAGGCATCTTTATAGATTTCTGGAAAATGAGTCTAATGTGAAAAATTCGAATTGGTAGAAACATTGGTGGCTATAGGAAACATTTGCTTATAAGGGACGTGCACAAATTGATGAAAGTAGAATCCTCCACCACCTGCAACTCTGATCACACTATCAGTAATATCGAAGACTATATTTCATAATAGTAATGCCAGCTAAATCTTGAACTGTCACCACCTACCATGGATTTTAATACTGACCTCATAACAGTTTTTGGTTTTTAACTGCAGGTTACTTTAAAGATGGCATTGTCAACACATCCAGTGATATCCAATGGGAAACGTCACTTCATGTCAGAAGAGTATTCTCACAATTGTGTTTCAAAGTTGGGGGTTTTCAGAGTGCATTATAGCCTTAGAGCCCACCGTAGCAGGCTCTACCGGCCACTAAAGGCCCGCTCCAGCGTAAAAGGCCCCAGTCTAAGGCAAGGGCCTTTAACAAGGGAGCGTGCCTTTAATGGCCAGTAGAGTCTGCTAATGAGGGCTCTAAGGGTATTAGAATATTCTGCCCCTAGAGGGCCTCACAGAGCCCGAGGGGGCTGAAATCTTCTCGGGCTCCGTGAGGACTTTGTTAAACATTGGAATGTTGATGATCTGGGCTTCTACTGGTTATTAGAACCTCGGAGCTCCCAACATTTCAATGTTCTAATACATATTATAATTGTAAACGGTATTCAGTAATAGTTTCCTACTTCTTTTAGAGATTAAGGGGGCCCACATAATTGAGTTTAAGATCCTGCATAGGAAATCTACACCATGACATTTCATAATGTGTGTGCTTCCACACCATCTTCCATAACAGCCAAGCTCTTCAGATGGTGACAGAAAATGGGGCCTTTCTTGAATCAAGGTTATGGGATATTTGTGGATGCCAGCTTCTCGATACACCTTGGCTAAGTGAAATGTTCTTAATGTCAACCTTGTATGCCTGGGGTGGATCTTAATGCAGCCTGTTAAAGCCAGATTGAATGATTGTTATCAGGAACAGCAAAACTTTTCAATACATGGAACCCGAATACCTAGCTACAATTCTCCAGTTACAAGAAAAAATAGCTAAAGAAGCGTGTCCATCAGAAGCATCCATATATTCCCTAGGATGAACCACAAATGAAGCACACAGATAGGATCACTGGGGATGATTCCACTACTAAGAGACACAACCAAGACCTTGCTTGCTTTATACATAAAGAGGATTTATAGCATTCCTATATGGAGCACCAGCCTACAAATTTAACCGGTATAAACAATACTGGAATTATGTTAATATACTACCTTGAAATTCAGGTTTTGTTCCTGCAATAGAAATCTCTGAGCATCATTACAAGTAGCCCATTATTTAATGTGTGGGCACTGAGGGTGCTGAAATCTCTGATTGTGATTGGAATGTGGAATAAGGTGGACTACGGTGCAGACCCCGAAATACCAGATGTGTACATGCATTTCATTCATAATTCTTGGACAAATAACAGGCTTTCAGCGGGCAATTACTGGAAGCAGGATATTGCGGTGGGTGGTGGGCAGGGGATCGGCAATAGGGAGAGGACAGAGAAGGGCAGTACTGGGGAAGGGCAATGCTGTGGGAGCTCTATCTGCTTCAAATGAGGCACAGTATCACTTGAGGGTTCGCTGGAGTGAGGACTACATCGTGGAAGACAATAGGTAGAGTTCCAGGTATAACTATAGAAGAAGCGGTTGCTACATGTTTATTTGTGTGCCTTGAATCATGCTTTATGACTTTTATGATGCTTCATGGATCTCTTTACCATGTTGTCAGTAGTTGCACTAGCCAGGTCGACATGGCAGTCCTGGACTGCACATAGGCACTGCAAGCAGGCCTGAGACATCATTTTAGGGCTACTCCTGTGGGTGGCACAATCAGTGCTGCAGCCCACTAGTAGCATTTGTACTACCAGCCCTGGCACTCTCAGTGCACTTTACTAGGGCCTTGCAGGTAGAACAAATATGCCAAACATGTATAGCCAATTACATCACAATTTCCCTAGGGAGCACTTGCACCTTGACACTGATCAGCAGTGGCAAAGTGCCCAAAGCATCTATACCAGGAAAAACGACATCCAGCATAGCATCAAAAATACAGGAGGTAGAGGCAAAAAGTCAGGGGCAACCACGCCAAAAGATGCCAGGTCTAACAGGAGAGGACAGAGAAGGGCAATACTGGGGAAGGGCAATGCTGTGGGAGCTCTATCTGCTTCAAATGAGGCACAGTATCACTTGAGGGTTCGCTGGAGTGAGGACTACATCGTGGAAGACAACAGGTAGAGTTCCAGGAATAACTATAGAAGAAGCGGTTGCAACATGTTTATTTGTGTGCCTTGAATCATGCTTTATGACTTTTATGATGCTTCATTGATCTCTTTACCATGTTGTATTTTCAGACTTTTCAAAGGAGGACATAATCATGTTAAATACACCTGCTATAGAGATGTCAGCTCCTTGGCTATCGAGTACCTTAGGTGCTGTTGTGTCACATCAGTAAGTTGATTACTGTATATTTGCAAAATATGGTAAAAGAAGGGTGACAACTCATCTGTTTCTGGAAATACATTAAGGCCCTAATTACCAGTTGCATGCTACTGGGATTAATTTACCACAATGTAACTTCAGATGCAAAGTTACCATTATGCTGCAGTAAATCTTTTTCCAGTCAGTAATACTGCATGCAATTCCCAATTCTGTCTGGTTTAACATATACATTTACCACTTGCACAGAGCATGTGGTATGTGTAGGCGGGAACCCCTGTGTGGGGTAGAGAGTAAGTTATGGAGAGAAGGGGAGGGAAGGCATACACGTTTTCTGGCAGCGAAGAGTATAGTATACTCCACCATTAGAATTAAACAAGCATTGGTATAGCCAATAGGTCTCACCTTTGGGGCCTTATAAGTATTTAGTTATGCAGCACAATATCGTTTGTGCAACAACATCAACTGTTGCATGGCTAAACACTTATAAGGTCCCAAAGGCGAGACCTATTGGCTATGCCAATGCTTGTTTAAATAAGTGTTTAGACAGATCATTGTTTGTAACATTTAATGAAATCCCAAGGTAGGAGGGGATAGAGGAGAAGTTTATTGTAGTTTGTGCGTTGTGGCAGAACCACTACTCATTTAACCTAATAGGGGAAAAGCATATGCAGTGATGCAACATCAGCCCTGCAGTGCAAGGGTGCACCCGAGCTCTGTGAGGGATCGGTGGGGGGCACTCAGTAAAATTGGTGGCTGAGGAGGGGAGCCCCCTCCATGGAGCCCCCTCCATGCATTTTACAAGGAATCCCCTCAAGGTTCGTTACACCACTGAGTATACAGTAGTTACCCTATAATGCATATTTGTGTGCTTTAAAACCTAAAATCCGCATGTCAATCCCCACAAACTCATAGTATCTGTTATAAAAATCAGAGACAGTGTGTGTGAGAGAGACAGGCTATCGGAGCTCATAAAAATAGAGATATGTAGGTGTCAGAGTTTAGAAAACTGTGTTCACAGGAGTGTCAGAGCTCGAGTGTGTGTGTCACTCAAAGCTCCAAGCTGCATTTCAGAAGTTTGTTTGTGTGTGAGAACTCAAAGTAGGAGTGCGTATTGCGGACGGAGAACAAGTGAGTGTGAGCCAGGCCACTGGGCTGTGTGTGTGTATGCCTGCATGTGTGACAGCTCTTAGAGGCGAACGGGTGTGAGAAAAAGAACACTCACTGCCTGCTTTCCCATTTTAGTGTGAGTGTTCGAAGAGTGCAGCGTGAGAAGAGGTGTGCGTGCAGTTTGCAAGTACAACAGATCACATGAGCCGTCCGGAGACCAAGGTGTGTGAGGGAGCCGGCGTGCAGGCGAGTGTCTGAGATAGTCCTTGTCATGAGGACTGGGACAAGCAATCAGCGTGTGGCCCGGGCTCCCTCAGACAGGTGTGCTGACCCCCCAGGTTCAGCTCCCCCCACCTCCTGCCGCAGCACCAGAAGATTCCTCTCCCGTGACCCCCTTCTATCCTCTCAAGACAGTGGGAGAGCCGAAACCCGGCAGCACCTCTGACCCGAGTTCCGGTGCGCCCCCACTTACCTCCGGGGGGGCCCTCCCGAGATAGAGACACGACCCCTCCTTCGGCAGCAGCGCCAGCCATCTTACAACGTCAATGCATTCTGGGAGTTGTAGTTTTACACCACAGACTTTAAGGCAGGGATTTCCTGCCGGAGACGGTCGCCAATGGGAAGGTTGCCTGCATCCGGGTCACCTGCCATAGGCTCGCTCCTGCCCGCCGCAGAGCGTTCTGGGAGGTGAAGTCCTTGGGGCCCCTAGCGGGAGCAGAGGACTTCAAACCTCACATTGCAGCCATGCCGAAATACCCGTGCTAACAATTGGATTTTAAACGCGACGTCCTGCCGCCGTCATGTTTCTTCATAGCGCTGTACTACTACCGACCTCGGAAAGCTGAACGGCTGCGTTTGAAGCTAACATCCATAACTCGGAAGCAGGTTCATTCACCTTCTGAACTGTCTTAATGGAAATGGAACATGTTACGAGTCACATTCCACGTGTATCATTTCCAATGACCCATAAATCTTTGAAAATGAGGGCGGCGTGAGCAGTTCGAACCTGGTGAATTAAAACATTTGTCTGCTTCTACAGTCTTGTCAGTACGATACGGCAAAAAGCAGACAAGCCACAGCACTTAGCAGCCACACCAACGGCACATAGGCGCTTTACTTCTCCGATTAACATACCATTCTAGAACAAGGCACAATACATGTTATTGTATTTTTTAAAGTCTTTGAGAGTTATTTGTATGGCGAAGACATGTGGCAAGTTAGCCTGCCATTAGAATATAAAACTATTTCGTTTTCACCTCATACTTTATGTACATTCTGTGTTACCAATCCAATGAAACATAGCCCACCTCATCTTTAAACAAGCATTTGACTCAAAGGGGCTCGCAGGCTAGCGTCTCGGAGTGGCGGCGATCCACAGTGAACACATAGGGGATCTTCAATCCCCCTAAAGTGATAAACAAAACTGCTCATTTAAAGATCCCAGCAAGTTCGGCGCCGGGGCGGGGTCTGCAATGAGCCTGACGAATTGTTCCGTTGAAGGGGCAGGGCAGGATGCCGCGGTGGGCAGGTTGCCTTGAATGCACCATTCACTGCTGCCAGAACCATTGTTATCCATGTCCCAGCGTTGCATTGTGGGTGCAGTTGTCCGTGCATGCCTACAGGTGGACAAAGAGCAGGTGAAAGGTGCCCGGGAGTGTATTCAAGGAACTTTGCCACGCATATGTGAAATGTCGAAGTACAGTATCCAGGTAATCACCATTAAAGCATTAGTGCCCAGTTGAGAGGTCTGTTGATTGTGATAATTGCCCAGTGCAGGAGTCCGAGAGGTCAATGTGCTAGGCTTACGCCTTGAATGAGGGGAATAAACGCTCGGACCTCCCTGCCCCCTGGAGCATGTCATACTTGTAAAGTAGAACAAGCAAAAGCGCGCACACCTCGCGCGGCAGCAGGGGGAGGGAGCCTGCGCGATTCCCTTGCGGGAGCGAGCGGCAAAGTGCGAAAATTGATACCATATGGCGCTGCCGCTCGCTCCCGCAAGGGAATTGCCACACATGCACACGTTGCCATTGAAGGCAAAGGAACGCATGCACGTATTTGGGCGAAAAAGGGAACCGATGGCTAAAGGTCTCCTCCTATGCAGCGCATGTGCGCTGCATAGGCGACACCTAAAAAGGAATGTGGCTCGACAGCTAGAGCGACCAAAGCCTCTTGCAATTTCACCATCCAGAATTACTGCATGGTAAATGATAAAATAATGTCTGGTTCTCCCACAGCCTGAAAAACTGGATGTGGAAAAATTGGCCCACTTGAAATCAGGCAGAACTGAATGGCATGAGGTAATTCCACTCATGTTCTTTGCAAGATTACATTAAAATGTTCCCCTTGAATACAGTCATTGACAGTAATAGAATTTCTTGTTTTCCTCCCAAACACTAAATTTACTGGATGGAAAATGAGCACAAGCAATTTAAAATAACCATTGACTTCTTTATTAGATACTATTAAAGAGATCGTTCATATAGAATGCTATTGGCAGCAATGAATGGTAAATGCATTCTATAAATATGTAACAATCAATCAATCAATCAATCAATCAATCAGTCACTTATAACGCGCGCTACATACCCGTAGGGTCTCAAGGCGCTGGGGGGGGGGGGGTGCCGCTACTGCTCGAACAGCCAGGTCTTCAGCTTCTTCCTGAAGGAGAGGTGGTCTTGGGTCAGGCGCAGGTCGGTCGGGAGGGAGTTCCAGGTCTTGGCGGCCAGGTAGGAGAAGGACCTTCCTCCTGTAGTCGCTCTTCGGATGCGGGGGACGGCGGCGAGGGCGTGGTTGGCTGATCGGAGGTGGCGTTTGGGAGCGTAGAAGTTGACTCGGCTGTTGAGGTAGCTCGGGCCTTGGTCGTGTAGGGCTTTGTGTGCGTGGGTGAGGAGGCGGAAGGTGATTCTCTTGTTGACGGGGAGCCAGTGAAGGTCTCTCAGATGTCCGGAGATGTGGCTGGATCGTGGGATGTCGAGGATGAGTCTGGCTGAGGCGTTCTGGATCCTCTGGAGTCTCTTCTGGAGCTTGGCGGTGGTACCGGCGTAGAGGGCGTTGCCGTAGTCCAGTCGGCTGGTGACGAGGGCCTGGGTGACGGTCTTCCTGGTCTCTGTGGGGATCCACCAGAAGATCTTCCGTAGCATGCGAAGGATGTTGAAGCACGCCGAGGAGACGTTGTTGACCTGCCTGGTCATGGAGAGGGAGGAGTCCAGGGTGAAGCCCAGGTTTCGTGCATGGTCCGTCGGTTTGGGTGCGGTGCCCAGGGCGGGAGGCCACCAGGAGTCGTCCCAGGCGGAGGGTGAGGAGCCCAGGATGAGGACCTCCGTCTTGTCCGAGTTCAGTTTCAGGCGGCTGGACGTCATCCACTCGGCTACCTCTTTCATCCCTTCGTGCAGGTTGGCTCTGGCGGCGACGGGGTCGTTGGTCAGGGAGAGGATCAGCTGGGTGTCGTCGGCGTAGGAGATTATGCTGAGGTTGTGTTTGCGTACGATGGCCGCGAGAGGGCTCATGTAGACGTTGAAGAGGGTGGGGCTCAGAGATGATCCTTGGGGGACGCCGCAGATGACTTCGGAGGCCTCTGACTTGTACGGTGGTAGGCGGACTCTCTGTGTTCTTCCGTCGAGGAAGGAGATGATCCATTCCAGCGCCTTGTCCTGGATTCCGATGTTGCTGAGGCGCCGTACTAGGGTGCGGTGGCAGACCGTGTCGAATGCCGCGGAGAGGTCTAGGAGGATGAGGGCCGCTGTTTCTCCATTGTCCATCAGGGCTCGGATGTCATCGGTGGCGGCGATGAGGGCGGTCTCGGTGCTGTGTTTGGCTCGGAAGCCGGACTGTGAGGGGTCGAGGGATCCGTTCGTCTCAAGGAAGGCGGCCATCTGCTTGTTGACGGTCTTCTCGATGACTTTGGCTGGAAACGGGAGAAGCGAGATGGGGCGGTAATTCTTGAGGTCGGTGGGGTCCGCTGTTGGTTTCTTGAGTAGAGCGCTGAGTTCGGCGTGTTTCCAGCTCTCAGGGAAGATGGTGGTGTCGAAGGATGTGTTGATGATGTCTCGCAGGTGGGGTGCGATGACAGCGTCGGCCTTGTTGAAGACGTGGTGAGGGCAGGGGTCGGTCGGTGATCCGGAGTGGATGGAGTTCATCGTGCGGATGGTGTCTTCGGTGCTGATCGGGGTCCAGGCGTGGAGGGTGGTGGTGGGGGGGGGTGGTTGGTCGGTCATGGTGTGCGTTGGTTGGTTGTTGAAGCTACGGTGTATGTCCGTGATCTTGTTGTGGAAGTATGAGGCGAGGGAGTTGCAGAGGTCTTGCGATGGGGTGATGTCGTTGTTTCCTGCGCTGGGGTTGGAAAGCTCTTTCACGATGTTGACACACAGAGGAAGCGTGTCCTAGCAACATGGCCAACAGGAATTGAGCTCTTCAGTTTACGGCTGGCCCGCCGCGAAATCCTGACATAATCCTGAAGTCTGAACTATACCACCAGCCCAGAATAACGCATCGCAACTGGTAGCCCGTGGTACATCCAAAGCAATGACTGTCAGATGTAAAAAGAAAGGAAAAAAGAGCAAAATGAAGGCACTGGAGGTGGGGCCTAACAAGGCCTGGGATGGGGCAGTGGTCTGTGGCACAGTGACTCCGAGAGGGGAGTGCGGCAGAGTCCTGTGGACTGCCGAATCTCCTGGAGGCCCTGATAATTTTGGGGCGTGTGATCTCCCTGCTGCCCCAGTGAGCTCCACCCTCCCCCCGGTGGCATGGAGGCAGTCGGCTGGCACGGGGACGGATTCCGGCAAAGGGGGAGGCCCTGCTGACCTGGACCGGCTGAGACAGAGGGGGAGCCATGCTCCGGGAGCTGTGGAGGCGAGCGTGGCCTAGCTGTGACTAAAGAAGACTCCGACAGCCTCAGGTGGAGTGGTGAGAGACCTGCTACCACCTGGTGGGGCAGGCCCGGTGTGGTAAATCTGGGCTCGGAGCAGGGCATCAAGCCCATTCGGGGCAGGAGGCAGTGAGGCAGCCCCCAACGGCCATCGTAGAGAGTAGGATTCTAGAGGGACGGATAGAGGGTCCCTGTCGACGGCGGAGCAGATGTAAGTGAAGTCAACCGGATTAAAATGAATCTCAACACAAATACCTGAAACGGGGTCTAGGAATGGGGGGAGCGACACTGGGCCGCCCCCTCTCCTCCTGTGAACTTGCCGTGGGGTGAAGAAGATGACGGGGGACCCTGTAGGGCGGCAGTGAATCCTCTTACTCTGGCTCTGAGAGACGGACCACAACTGGGGGCGCCTGCTGGGATGAGGCCTGATGGACACACACCGGCCTCAGGTCTGAATCTGCAGTTTTAGAGTAACTGAGACGGGGCCCTGCGAGGCCGTTGGGCCTGGCTTGAGCCAACACCTGGAGGGGGAGTCAGGTGAGGGCACCCTCCCCCGCAGACAGGCCAGGAGAATAGCAGGGGCCTGGCGCTGTTTGCAGGGGGAGCCTGATGGACTCCTTCAAAAAGCCAAGCATGAGACAGACACTGGATACATGAATGGTGTGCTCGTGGAGCGTCGCACTTGCACATGACATTTGACCCCGGGCTAATTGTGGGTGTGCTGTCACTGGCTAGCTCCTGTGAAGGGAAAAGAAGGACAGGCTATGGAGCGGGTGAGGTATATCACCCTACATTAAAACTCTGGCTGGGACTAACTTTTGTGTCAAGGACTCAAGAGCTTCAGGGCCTTAGTGGGCCGGAGGTGTCCTGCATAGAAGAAGTGCGAGCCAGGAGTCGATAGCAGGAGCGAGTACTGATGGACTCGGATACACTGAAGCATGGGGAACAGCACTCAGTCCAATGTAGGGTGGCCACCACTGAACATCGGCATGGGCAAGGACAAAGGCACCTGAGCAGGGGCATCCAACACCATCACCCGGTATGCTGCCCCATGCCACCCCCACAGCGCATTACACGCCAAACAACTGGAACAGATGAGGATGATGGGGGAGACGTGGAGCCCGAGGCGTTGGAGATTCCTGCCTGATCTACTAGAGGACAAAGTGGGGAAGGGTGCACTATCTAAGACTGCCTAGAGATAAACTGGGAGGCCTTACAGGGAGGGCCACTGAGTGGGAGGCCTTAAAGGCAGTGACTAGCGGGGCGAGTATGGGACTTGTGTGGGTTGAGGAGACAATTACATAGGGAGCTCAACTGAGAGGTGAAAACGTTAACTGCCATTCAGACGTGGGAAAGTGGGGAAGGAACAGCGTGAGCATTTAGCTGATATCTGGGATAGGGGAGATAAGTACACCTTGACGTGCTACCGCCAGAGGCTACATGCCAAGGGTGACAAGTCAGGTTGTCTAATAGCATAGATTCTCTGAAGAGAGCGGGCACCCCGATTTACTACCACCTTGAAAGCTGAAGGAGGGAACCTCCTCCACACCAGGGCTGAGATTCTGGAGGTGTTCCAGCACCACTTACAGTGGGTATATACTGCAGACCTTGGGCGTGGTATTGCCTTCAGGCCAGTAGGTTCTGGTCGGAGGTAGTGGAGCAGATAAGAGGCAGCGTGAATGGAAGAATGCAATTGATACCCAACCACTGTCTACTAGGGTTGATACAAAAAGCCAAAAGCAAAGTAAGATGGCATATAGGCTCCAGAAACTACTGGTGGTGCTGGCAAAGCGCAGGATTGCAATTGTTTGGATGGGGCAGTGGGCGCCTGAGACCTCGGTATGGATTTGAGACGTGCGTGAGTGGACACCTGCTGAGGAGGTACACATGAAGAGGTAACCATGCGGGTGCTGAAGGGGAGGTGGATTAAATGCTTTTAACACTTGGCTACACATTTTGGAGCAGGGGAGATTGTGGATGGGCCGATGCCTTGAACTGTAACCACTGTAATGTATGACTACATGATGTTTCTGCTGGCTTCGTAGTGCACATCCATGTTATGTTATTATGTAAAACTTTAAATAAAGTTTTGAAAAAAAATATGCTACACAAAATTGGCATTATCACTTAATAATGAAACATGTGGGCATTAGCAATCTCATAGATATCACAGGGAATTTGTTTCCTTCTGTGTCTCACTATAAAAAGCGTAGTCTATGAAAGTAGGAGATAAGAACAGTGCATCCTTCTGATTCTTGACTTTGACTGTACTTGACATGTAGCACAGGGAGGGTATAAGTGACTCAATTTCTGAAAATATAATGAATAAGTCCTTAAAGAAAAGTTAGTATGGGAAGGCCCAAAACCTCAGAGGGGTGCTCTATCTACTCAATGACCTTTTTTAGAAAGAGAAAAGAATGATTACATTGCTAACATATTTCAAACACACTGTGGGCATGGCAAAACCAAGTGCCTAATGTTTAGACTGAAAATTTCAATGCATCTAGCAATTAAGAACCTCACCAATGTGTGGATTATAATCTTCAAAACCATACATAATTATGTTTGAACCTTTCCTCAAATAAATATAAGGAGAAATATGTAAATCCTACTACCAATTCGTTTTTAAAAGACAAAAACTAAAATAGCCTTGTTACTGGAAACAGCAAACGCTTAGGACAGGGCATATTGGAATAATCATTTTTGAATCTTGTCTCTAATTTATACTGATGTAATGGTTAGGCAAGTACAAACGCCTTAATCACAGCCCTTCTACTGGATTCAAGCTATCCTGGCTGATGAGGGCTCTTAGCCCGAAACCAGTCCCAGGATGCTTGTTTCCGGTCCAGGGAAGACATGGCTTGGCAGTTCGGGCTGGCCTGTTCCCATGAGGCACAGGGTAAGGACTGATTTTCATATAGCTGTGTCTGAACTGAGGTTGCGAACTGAGCTAAAGAACGATGATAGAATCAACCCAGATCTGTGACTGGGGGTGAGTGTCTGCAAAGTTTCAGGGCTCTGTCCATCATCTCCTTGTGTTTGCTATGTTAACTTTTTAGACATTCGTAATTTCTAGGGGATCTATTTTATTAAAGGCTTCCGCATTATGGGTCAGCCAGCTTGATATTAGATCTAATTTTATTGGCAGCTGCCAGGCAAACCTAATAAGATAAGTATCTGACCATATCAGAGGTTGCAGGTCCTCCATGCCACACTAGAGCAGACTTGGTCCAGTATATGGTCGCCTTGATGTGTTGCTTTCACCACATAATATTTTAGGCTAAGCAGGTCTTTAAAATCCAGGGATTCAGTATCGTTTGATTTATCAAGGTGTAAATTTAAGTCACCTAGAAGCATAAAATGTGAGTATTTTAGGGCTAGATGTGTAATTGCTATATCTAGTGTTTTTAGAAAAGAGCCAGCCGGTCACGGTGGCCTAAAGATTAGAACTCCTGCTCCTGAGTGCTGGTGTGATAAAGTAAAGCAAAAGCCCAAGGCTTCTGCACCCATCAAGTCTTTGACCTTTATCCATTGGCATCCCCAATCTTCTCTCATAGTAACTCATATTCCCCCTCTCCTCCCCCTTGGCGATCTTTCCTGTTGATTTTAAAGCCCTTAGATCTGATAGCCAAGTTTCCGCTATGCAAAGAAAATCAAGACTCCCTTCCTCTAAAAGGTCAAAAAATCTGTAAGCATGTTTTTGCATTGAGCGTGCATTAATCAGAGTGGCACGGACTGGGACAGCACCATTTTTACTTAGCCATGTCGGGACACCAGCATGCTTACTACTGTCTCTAGTAAAGCATAAATTAGAGTCTGAGCAGTTCGTATTCAGCCCAGCCAGAGGGGCCCAAGGCTCCTTTTGACATTTAATAGCAGGCGCGAGGTTCAAAAGAGCAATTTGGATATATTTAATGAGGTTCTTACCCTCTGGGGACTCCTGGGCAGCATGGCTGGTGCGGGACGCTTCTGGGATGCTGATGCGTCTGTGCAGTGTATCTGCTTTTAAGCATGAACCCCAGTGACGACTAGAGCATGCACTAACCAAAAAATGGCGTCTCGAGTTGTCCAACCCAGAAGGCTCCCCCTCACGGAGCTCAAACTAGCAGCAACAACAAGTGAAACTTTTTAATATTACAGTTTTAGTTCCATTTTGTATAAAACATATAAAAAGGATTTAAACCAACCTCAATTTTTAAAATAACAAAGTGCGAAGTGCAGACAAAAACTGCTGTTCTAAGTATGGACCGACCTTCAAATGCCATGTACATGCAGCGTATCTGCTTTTAAGCATGAGCCCTGGTGACCACTAGAGCACTTACTAATCAAAAAAATTGCATCTCTAGTTGTCTGATCCAGAAGACTCCTTTTGTCCCCCTTCCTAGATTAGAGCACCAATTCCCCCTCACCTAAACCTTTCTATCTCAGCTCTCTCTTCACCACATATACCTCCCGATCTCAAAATCTAACCACTGTCTACCACTCACTGTGCATATTTACACATTCCAGCCTCTCTATCCCTTTCTCTGTCCCTCAGCTATCTTTCTACCTCACTCATCTTTCTGCACTTCACTCGCTCTGAATCTGCCCTCCACCTATTTCACATTTCTCTCTAACTCCTCTACTTTGGCACTACCCCTTCTATCTTTCTCTCTATGCTTCACTTATTTAGTTTCAGATCCACCTTCTCTCTATCTCACTTCTCTCACCACCTATTTTTCTCTCTCCCTTACATCTCTTCCACTCCCTTATCTTCATCTATGCCACCTCCCTTGCTCTCTTTTAACACTTAACCTCTAATACATCACCATTTATCTGCCATCTTCCCTCACCTCCTCTCCTCTCACTTCCTACTTTATGATCCATTCACTTCACCGCTCTCACTACCATACTCTATTACCTACCTTTTTCTCTACCACATTTTATCTATACTTACCTTCTTTCACTTCACATTAATTTCCCTGTACATACTATTCTGTATTTCAACTCACTTCTAATTCACTTTTTCATCTACTTCTCTTACTTGATAGTGCTCTTTATCTCACTGCAGGAGTGCCCCTTTTAGACATGGTCACTCCCACTTTTGCCTGGTATTTGATGCACTTTTGACAGAAGCGCACTTGGTTCCTGCTATCCAGGTCACCACTTCCAGATCTCTTTCCCTCACACTGTATAACTGTTCCCTCATTGGCAATACCTTTAGCACCCCCTGTAAGTCCCTAGTAGATGGTTCCCCTGGAACCTGGGGCAGAGAGACAACAAAGGGTCCCCAAGGTCTGCAGCATATATTGTGCCACCCTTAGGAACATCTCGGCTCACTCATGCAAACTACCATTGCAGGCTGTGTGACAAGGTGCAGAAATCAAAGTGAATATGCCAACATGTCACATCTCCTGTGTGCCTTTCCTGCAAACTCTGAATGCAGTATCATTAAGTTTTAAGTCACCACCACCCCTCACCAGGCCTTACAGCCCTAAGGCAGGGTGCACTATACAACATGTGTGGACATATCTGCATGAGCAGATATGCCCCTGTGATGTTTAATTCGATTCTTAGACATGACAAATGAAGCGGGAAGCCATTTTTGTAATTCCCTGGACACTGGTAATTACAAGTTCCCCAGCTACAATATGGCTTCACTGAAACTAAAGATGTTTTTGTTTCAAACATCCCGTATTAATAAAGCCCTACTGATTCCAGTGATGGGTTTAATAATACATGCACCCAGAGGGCACCTTAGAGGTGCCCCTTATAAACATACCGACTTCCAGTGTAGTGGCTGACTGGTGCAGTCCAGCCTGCCACCACAAACAGGTGTCTGACCACCTCCAGGTGAGGTGCATGCTCTTTGAGGGCAAAAACAATGCCTATACTGGTTGGAGGTGTTGTCACCTCCTCCTGCCCTGGAACCATTTGGCACCAGGACAGGTGCTAGTCAGGAGGCATGCTGTGCATCAGGCTAGTTTCACCCCTAATGTAGGCTACCTGATGTGAACACAAAAAACAGAACTCCACCATCATGGGTTTTGGTGGAATTAGGTTTACTGGGCAAGGGTTATGCCCATTTCCCACAGGAAGTGGTCACATAGGGGGCGTAGTCACCCTGAAAGTAAGTATCCCATTGGCTACTATCTCTCCCTCCCCTTAACGCCCCTAAGTTGAGTATTTAGGAGGTACCCTTGAAACCAGGAACTCAGAGTCAATGGATCCGGAAGAAGATGACAACGAAGAGCCCAGAACCCACGAGAAATGAAGGCTGCTGTGGACTTTTGGCACCGAACCCTGCCTGCCCAGTCTTGGCAATCATGATTAGGTGATCCGTACTGCAGCTGGGCAACTACCAAGAACCCCAGTAGACTGCCAGCCTACCCCACATTTCCAGAAATCTTCCTTGGAGTAGTGGAGCTACTCCCCTGCAATTGGCAGGCACTGAAGAAGTAGAGTCTGGTTTACCGTATTGCCCCTCCCCGGCTAGCCCAACACAGCAGCTCCTCAGGAAGAGGTACCTGTGGTCCCGGGGGTTAGATTTGTCCCTCCACTGAGTGAGAGGACACCAAGACTGATCAGATCCGCACAGCGCCAATATTCATGATCCTAGACCCTTTAAGCAACCATGGCCTGTTTAAGTCCAGTTGGGGCTCTAACAGCACCGAGACTGAGCAGCCGTCGAGGGACATCAGCAACGCAGAGACCTATTTCCTTCACTCCTTTCCTCCTTCATTCCCCTGAGCGAAAGTGACATCTATAACATTCTACTATACACCCATTCTCTTCAATTTATTCCTGGAACCACTTGTAAATGCACTGAACTCTGCAAATAAACGTTATCACATGTATGCAGATGACACTCAATTGTATCTCAAAATCTTGTCCCCAGAAGACTTAATTTCCCTCAACTCTACCTTGCTAAACTCTCAAAAGTGGCTCACTGATGACCATCTCAAGCTCAGTACTTCCTAAACAGAATTCTTCATCATCGCTTCCCCTGACAACACTCCCAAGATTGACTTCTGGATGCAGCATATAACAGCTTTCAACTGTTCACCTCACATTATTGATCCCACTGAATCCCTTGGAAGCACCCTAGACAAACCCCTGTATATGCAGAATCAAATCAGCAGTGCCACCAAGGGAGCTAATTACCAAATGAGTATACTAAGGAAACTCAAACCCTTCCTACCACACGACGACTTTAAGCTTGCAGTCCCAGCACTTGTATTGCCTAGACTAGACTATGGAAGCGCCACTCTTTTCCTAAATACAATATGACCACCTACGGGCCTCCCTTGCTGTTTTCAGATTGATACCCGGTCCAAAAAGAAATGATCACCTATCTCTAGCCCTAAAATCTCGAAACTGGCTTCCGTACGAAGCAAGATTTCAGCTAAAGATTGCTTGCATGACTCATAAAACCCTACATTTCAAGATCCCGATATACCTGGCACAAAAGCTTGAGTTATCAGGTGGATGCAGACCCTCGCGAAGTGCAAGTTCATTACGGCAACCACAGATTTTCCAAAAGAAGAGAACGAGCTACAGAGCCTTCTCGGGCATTGCCCTGAAGATATGGAACTCTCTGACACCGGATGTCCGTCGAATCTCATCTACCTCTGCATTCACAAATGAAGTGAAAACAATACTAGTGAACACGTCTCTGCCCTAAGATACATTATGTTTTATTGTTTATTTATCTGCCTATTTTTCCCATGCTATGAATGACTACTACATTGATGTGCAATCATTGACTCTGGCATTACCATGCTACTCCCATATATGTAATGTTCCTACAACTTTATCCTACATACCCTATAATGTGAAGTGCTCTGATACCCTCTAGGGTTTTGTTTGCGCTATACAAAACTTTATAAATAACTGTAATTTTTTTTTTTTAATCCAGAGTGGCTCGGCTTTCCTGATTTCTTCACTCTCAACCGGTGAGACCGGCAACCACAAGGACCTAGGACACACAGAGCCCACTGAACTATCCACTCTGCACCTGAGCACTCAGCCTGGGTACCAACCAACTGGCTGGCTGTGCCCCCTTGCTCCCAGGACCCTTGTGGCACCCAGACCCCCATTGCTTTCCCACACTACCACAAAAGAGTGCATTTATTGTTATCAGTTTTTCCTTTTTAAACCAATGACTGGACTCTTTACACAGTGTAACTTGTTTTGGTCCACTATATGAATGAATGAATGAATGAATGAATGAATGAATGAATGAATGAAATGGTTTTTATAAAGCGTGTAGTTACCCGAGGGCATCCCAGCGCTGTGGGCAGAACCGAAATTGAAGCTGAGGCGAGATCATTTAGGGAAGAGCCAAGTTTCAAGCATGCTACGGAAGGCCATGTGGTTAGGTTCCTTTCGTAGCTGCAGTGGGAGTGAATTCCACAGCTTAGAGGCATTGTAAGAAAAAAGTTGGCTGCCGCATCTGGCCCTCTTAATTCTGGGGACATGTGCCAGATAAAGATCATTTGAGCGGAGGGCCCTATTAGCTAGGTAGGGCTGGACCATGGATGAAATAATAGTTGGTCCTTTCCCTCCTATTAGCCTATGAGTAATACACAAGGCTTTGAAATGGACTCTTTCCAAGACTGGGAGCCAATGGAGGGCCTTTAAGGCTGGCCTTGCTGTTTGGCGGCTCCGAGTTCCCATAAGAATCCTAGCGGCGCAGTTTTGCATGGTTTGAAGTTTGGCCAGCACCAATCTGGGGGCACCAAGGTAAAAGGCGTTTCCGTAGTCCAAGCGGGATAGAATAAGCACTTGGACTACAAGCTTTCTAACCTGAGGTGGAAGCAAAGGAAGCACTTTACGCAGCATTCTTAGAATGGCTAAGCAAGAGGCCGCAATCTTTCTGACTTGAGTTTTAAAACAGAGCTCTGAGTCAAGCCAGACATCAAGGCTATTTATCTCTGATTTGGAGGCAAGCATGGAACCCATGCATGTAGGCCAAGTGGGGACTATATCGGAGAGGGATGGATTACCAAGGAGCATAAGCTCAATCTTGTCCCCATTCAGTTTAAGATGGGAATGTTTCATTCATCTCATCACCTCTTCGAGGCATGGGCCAAGGCAAGTAGCTGCCTTGTCGATGTGGTTCAGAGCGACGACTAATTGAGTGTCATCAGCGTAGGTGACAATTTGCACCCCAAAAGGGAGAACAATGTCAGCAAGAGGAGCCATGTCAATATTAAAAAAAGTGGGGCTCAAGGACGACCCCTGAGGGACCCCACAATGGAGAGGCCATGGAGTTGAGATGGCCTCACCTTCAGCTACTTGGAAATATCTGTCCTCTAGGAAGGAACGCAGCCAGTCAAGGGTAACTCCAGTAATGCCCACGCAATGGAGTCGTTGGGCTAGGATACGGTGATTAACCGTATCGAAGGCCACGCTAAGTTCTAAAAGTAGCACGGCCAGGGAACCTCCTGCATCGAGGATCTTTCTTGACTCCTCGACCACTGCTAATAAGGTAGTTTCCGTCGCGTGTCCCGGACGGAACCCGGTTTGGGACGAGTGAAGAAGGTACTCCACTTCAAGGTATCTGTAGAGCACCTGATTGACATGCTTTTCTGCTATTTTACTCACCCCAGGGAGGAGCGAGATAGGTCAGTAGGTACTGAGGCAGTCCTAAGCTGGGTTTTTGCAACAAGGCTTTTACCAAAGCTTTTTTCCAAAGGGGAAGGACCACCCCAGAGGAAAGCGAAGCGTTGATCATTTCCATTATAATAGGGCCTACTAAAGCAACTGTAGATTTCAAAACATTAAGGGGGGCAGGGTCTCTGGGTGATCCACTCTTGACCAGTGCAAAAATGGTTTGGAAAGCTTCTCTGTCCAATGGCGGGAACACGCTCCGTACATTGGTTTTCTCAATGGGAGGGATAGCCAGATAGTTAAAATTTTTATTATGAAAGTAATCCGCAAGTTCATTGCACCTGTAGTCTGTAGCTTCATGGGTGTCCATGGGGGTAGGTGCATACAGGAGTTTTTTTACAATGCAAAAGGTTTGCCGAGGGGAATTGACTGCGTCGGGAATTTTTTCGCTGAAGAAAAGAGCTTGTGCCTTTTTGATTTCACTTTTAGAAGTTCTAATAGTATCCCTGTATTGCTTTTTCTTAAGGGGGAGAAATCTTTCCTCCAAGTTCTCTCAGCTCTCTTGCACAGTTGCTGTAACTCACGAAGAATAGGCGTGTACCAGGCAGCTTTGTTGGGTCCTATGTTTATCTGGATACTCTTCTTAGGGAGAACCTGGTCTAATGTCCCTTCGATCCAGTTATTAAAATGGTCATTAGCTAGTACCGGATCTGTATTAGTAGAGGGTTTAGTACATTCCAAAGCGGAAGTCCATTTTTCAATACTAAGTTTAGGCCAGCCACAAACTGTTTTTCTTGTTGGTTGAACAGTAGGGGCAGCCAACTTAGGGGCCCAGTGAAGAGAGATCAAATGATGGTCTGACCAGGGAACAGGAATAGGGTCCAAGCCTAGTAGCTCATGTATATTGGAAAAAACGTATCAAGAAGGTGACCTTTTATATGGGTAGCATGGGGTACCTTCTGAATGAGTTGAAGAGAAGCAAGGTCAGGAGAGAGTTCTGACGCGACCGTAGATACTTGGTCATCAAAGTGAACATTTAAAATGCCTAGGATAGTAAAATTTGAGGCGTAACTGGCCAGCTTAGTAACAGTTTTGGATAGTGAGTTAAGGAACTGGCCCATGGGTCCAGGTGGATCCATAGATTAAAATACCCGAGAAGGAAAGCAGAGGGGAGAATCTTATAGAAAAGTGGAGATTCTCACAGTCAGTTAAAGGACTTCCAAGGGTACGACACTTAAGAGACATTTTTTAAAATAATAGTAACCCCACCGCCTTTCCCTATTGATCTATCTAGTCTCTGAAGTATGTAGTCAGGGGGAAGGGCTTGAACAATATCAGGATATATATATAGAGGCAGCTTCCTAAACTCACCATTTCTCTCTCGTAGAACCTTTCCCTTTCTATATCTGACTGCATCAAACTGACAGTGCTTTCTCTGCCTCAAATCTGCCTCTCTACTTTATCTTATTTGGCTCTAGAACTCATCTATTTCTGTCCTTCATTGCCTTCTACTCTCCCTTTCTCTCTGTACCACTTCTCATGTCGCTCCTCTATCTCACATCTCTCACTGCCTTACATCTAACAATACTTGTCTCCCCACCCCACCTCTCTACCTGTCTGTAATTCACCTCTCCTTCTACCTTAACTGTCTCTCTAGCTTACCCGACCACGTACCCCAACCCTCTACATTTCCTTCCCTTTAGCTCTTTCTACTTGTTGACCACACTCTGAAACCTTAAGTACGTACCAACTTCTCTTTCCCTACCTACCAATTCCTCTGTCTACCTCTCGGTATCTTTTTTCCTGGTATATAACCTATCTCTCTTTACCTTACCTCTCTCCTACTTCACTTAGCTCTCTACCTCTTCTTCATCTCTTCCTCGCACATCCATTTACTTTTTACTCTCTCGCCACACTGTTATCATTACTTCTCTGTTAATTTCCTCTCTCCTATCCTGTCCTTTATTTTTAAACCAAGATAAATTACTCTGGGCCATATGCATGAATACATTTTCCCATAGACACAGAATGGGCAAAACCCTTTGATGCATCAGGCCCTCTGCCCAGATGAGAAGGACATGCATGTAAAGAAGACAGGCAGGATAGGGCAGGATAAGATGATTACCCAAAAAGTATCATATTTCAGCTGAGAAGAATTCTGAGAGTAATGCATTATTTTTTCTTGTATGCCCAACTTGAAGCAATGCTATATGTATTGTATACTGCAAAAACAAATAAACTGTTTACCAGACATCTTTATGAATATTTGAATATTTCTTCCTTGGCTATAAAACTAACACTGTAAGCATAAGAACTCCTAGCTTGATGATTACCAGGAGAGTCTATTTTCCTCTCAATATACAGACCCGTTGCATTTTGAGGAGACTTTCCACCAATTTGGAGCCAATCCAGAAATTCAGCTAAATCGTAGTTGCTTTAAATTCAGAAAAATGGAGGACCTTGGCATCACAAAGACTGGAAAATACTTAATGAAGGAGGAATAGGTTTGTTTTTACATCTAAAACACATATTTTCACTATCTTAAATTGAATATGAAAAATACATAGTATTAAAAACAGATCAAAAGCCTTTCTATAAACAAGATCAGTATAACAGGGGAATATCATGGTAAGGAAAGTTTTGAGGACAATTATTTAATGAGAAACAGATTTAGCTCTACGTCAGACTTATTTAGAGAAATAGGTCAGACATATATGCATGTCTTGAATAAATGCAGTGATGAGTTGGCAGAGGAACTTAGATTAGAAATTATCCATGAAATATGCAAAAGGGTTCTATCATCCACACGGAATGCCCCCACTGACAATTCTGGAAGATTAACAGATCATAGCAGGCATGTAAAAGAAATGTGGAGAAAAGGGTTAATAGATTCCATTTCATGCTGGCTATGCTGGAAGTATCAGTCTTCAGTTACAAGCATATGCTAAATTATTGTCCAAGTTTGTTCTGTTTTTGGGAATTAGTTATAATAAAAATTGACTTGATTATAAGTCTAGATCGGGGTCTCCAAACTTTTCTATAGCAAGAGCTACTTATGTTCAATGAAAATTATCCCCAAATATTATTAGTGTTGTAATAGTAATCAAATTAGCTAAGAATATATTAGTGACCACCCTCTACAAGACAAACAGCATTGATCACCCTAATGTATCAGGCAGGGTTACCAGCAGTAACATAAAAAAGGCTTTGTCAATTTTTGCTGCTCTTGCGTAGGTAATACACTCTAGCCATAGTGTCAATGTTCATGGCAGTAAGGTAATAATATTAGTAGTAGGTCTAACCAATGCCACATGCTTTAACACTTAAATATCAGCTTTAAAAGTATTTGGAAAATGCAACCATGTTATTCTAAACATCTAGTGAGTTCTGAAGTTCTGAAAAAGCGCACATTTTCCTCTCAATTACCCACCTTTCAATTGCGGTGTAATATATTAATTCAGCCAAACAAAAACTTCTAAAATAGCAGTCTGTGTAGCACACAGGAGACCTACTCAAAGGTAGCTGGAAAGCTTCACTTCGTTCACAAGCTGCGCACTGGAGAAGCCTGGTCTAGACATTAGCATCCCAGAACAGCTAATAAAGTTTAATGATGCAACCAATGCATCTTATTGCAACTCTAATGTGTGGACACAATGACTAGGCACGTGAAATAGATTGTGTCATGAGACTTGGACCATGTGAAAAACAAGTTTGTGGTCCCATATAAACATTCTTTAACAGCCCTTAACACCAAGTGGACTAAATATTGTCATATGCTGTTCATCAAAGATACTTCCTAATCTTTATTTCTAAAACAATAAAGTAGTCTGGGAGCTTTCAAACACAATGACTCTTCAGCACTGCCCAACATAACTCAAACCCTTGCTTAGCAAATGTTAGTTCCCAGAATGCACCATTTTATATTCCAGCCCTACAGGAAGACACCATGCTTTCTGCTGTCATGGTGTGGAAAAGAGAGTCTGATGTATGTAAGGCTAATAGGGAGTCTTGTTTCCCCTGTTGGTGGAAAGTTCTTCATCATTTAAATTGGACTGCCTGCAACCTGCCCAGTTAATTTGAAGCACTCTAAAGGCAGTCAGAGAAAGAGACCAGCCTCGAGTAAGGATCTGGGTCCAAAATATATCACTGTCACTCCCTGTCACTGTTTTGGGATCCAAGCAGTGCCTAATTTAGAATATATTAGTGCAGGGGCAGGAAGGAGCTTCTTAAGAGGTCATCACAGCAATACTGAATGCTAGGCCTGCCAAATATCATGGCTGGCTAATTTTAGTTATGTCTGGTTCCTCTTTCTTCCACCGCTCGACACGACCTGTTTCTTTTGCCTACGCTAGCAGGTTTTTACTTATCCCCGTCATCCTCTTTTGTCACTGTTTCACTATCTTTCTTTTCTGCTCTGATATCATTTCCTTTCTTTTGATCTTGGTCGAAGTCTGATGAAGAAAATTAAGTTTGAGTCCACACAAATGGGTGCTCAAGACTACCACCTTCAACCACTCGCACAAATAAAGTGTTAGGCCCGAGTCTCTATGGCTAGTTCTAGCTCCTTTAAACTAATGGAAGTGGGCACATTGCAACACTCACTCCCTGACCTGTGCCCATGCCACTGAGAAAGCCTGTGCCTACCTTGTCCTTCTATCCTGCTGACTGTTCCATTGAGCTCTCACCCACAAGCTTCAGGTACAGTCAGCACAGTGCTGACTGGCAGTGTGAGCATATCTTTGTATGCATTTTATCTGTTTTCATAACTTTACCAATGTACTTAGAACTGACTTTATAACCAGTGTAGTCATTATCAATGGGTGCTATTCAAATGTGCCAAGAAATGCAGCATTTGCCACACATTTCTCCTAAATTGGCTTGATGAAAAAATCACAACTTCGTATATAATTGCATTTCTATTCTGTTCAATTTAGTTATCAAGAAATTCTTTCAAAACAACAATTTGCCCTCATTTTCTGTAAAATCCTCAATATTCCCTTCTCATTGTGCTGTAAAGTCACCATTTCCTGCTACCTATCATAAATAGCTGTCAAGGTAGAATACTTTGAAAATACCACCGAATATGTTGTGTTCTTTTAAATGTAACTTTAATATACTTTTTAGCTCTTGCCTAGGCAGCGCTTGCATTGTCTCTTCAAGACATGCTGTTTTTAGAATATGGGCATAAAGCTCTGCCCACTTTCCGCCCATCTTCTTAATTGGCTCCTGTCACTGTCCTTTGTAAATGGTGGCTTTTCATTGGTCAATAGGCTTAGTAGTCCCTCCTTAGTACCACCTTTTCTGTAGGCTATCTGATGTGAATGTAGGCTACCTGATGTGAACACATAAAACAGAACTCCACCATCATGGGTTTTGGTGGTATTAGGTTTACTGGGGAAGGGTTATGCCCATTTCCCACAGGAAGTGGTCACATCGGGGGATAGTCACCCTAAAAGTAAGTAGCCCTTTGGCTACTATCTCTCTCTCCCCTTAACTCCCCTAAATTGAGTATTTAGGAGGTACCCTTGATACCAGGAACTCAGATTCAATGGATCCGGAAGAAGATGACAAAGAAGAGCCCAGAACCCATGAGAAATGAAGGCTGCTGTGAACTTTTGGCACCGAACCCTGCCTGCCCAGTCTTGGCAATCGTGATTAGGTGATCCGTACTGCAGCTGGGCAACTACCAAGAACCTCAGTAGATTGCCAGCCTACCACAAATTTCCAGAAATCTCAGTTGGAGTAGTGGAGCTACTCCCCTGCAACTGGCAGGCCCTGAAGAAGTAGAGTCTGGTTTACTGTATTGCCCCTCCCCGGCTAGCCCAACACAGCAGCTCCTCAGGAAGAGGTACCTGTGGTTCCGGGGGTGAGATTTGTCCCTCCACTGAGTGAGAGGACACCAAGACCGACCAGATCCTCACAGCACCAATATTCATGATCCTGGACCCTTTAAGCAACCCTGTCCTATTTAAGTCCAGTTGGGGCTCTAACAGCACTGAGACTGAGCAGCTGTTGAGGGACATCAGCAACGCAGAGACCCATTTCCTTCACTCCTTCATTCCCCTAAGCAAAAGTGACATCTATAACATTCTACTAACGATCAACCCATCTAACTACTTCAGCGACCCACTACAACCTCCAATCTTCAAAGAAATAAAAGCTGCCATTCTGCTGTTATGGTCTAAGATTGTTAACGCCTCACTATTGCAAGGCACTATCCCCGACTGCCTAAAAGTAGGACAGCTAACCCCCATTCTAAAAAAACAAATGTAGACAGTTCTGGCCTTAACAACTTCTGCCCTATTTCCAACATCCCCACTCTGGTGAAACTTCTAGAAAAATGTGTGCAAACTCAACTCTGCACACTCATTTGGACCTTCCAACTCTGGGATGAACATCACTCCAGTTTTCGTTGAGGTCACAGCACTAAATCTGCACTCACTCACATCATGGATGACATATTAAAAATGCTAGACCATAATGAATTATGTCTTCGGTTTCCACTTAACTTATCCTCTGCCTTCCTTGACACTATTAAACACAACAGCTTACTGTCCATTCTAGAACAGGATGGGGCTATCAGGGCCTGTATTGCAATCATTTACACCATTCCCACACAATATAACCCACAGAGTCAAGGTGAATCAATCTCTCTCTCAGCCCTCAGCTGTCAATATGGGGGTGCGACAGCGGTCCACCCTTTCACCCATTCTCTTCAATTTATTCCTGGAACCACTTGTAAATGTACTGAACTCTGCAAATAATCTTTATCACATGTATGCAGATGACACTCAATTGTATCTCAAAATCTCGTCCCCAGTAGACTTAATTTCTCTTAACTCTACCTTGCTAAACTCTCAAATGTTGCTCACTGATGACCATCTCAAGCTCAACACTTCCAAAACAGAATTTATCCTCATCGCTTCCCCTAACAACACTCCCAAGATCGACCTCTGTATGCAGCATATAACAGCTTTCAACTGTTCACCTCATATTACCGAGCCCACTGAATCCCTTGGAACCACCCTAGACAAACACCTGAATATGCAGAATCAAATCAGCAATGCCACCAAGGGAGCACTTGTATTGCCTAGACTAGACTATGGAAGCCCCACTCTTTGCAGTCTTCCTAAATACAATATGACCCCCTACGGGCCTCCCTTGCTGTTTTCAGACTGATACCCGGTCCAAAAAGAAATGATCACATATCTCCAGCCCTAAAATCTCGAAACTGGCTTCTGTACGAAGCAAGATTTCAGCTAAAAATTGCTTGCATGACTCATAAAACCCTACATTTCATTATCCCCATATACCTGACATAAAAGCTTGAGTTATCAGGTGGATGCAGACCCTCACGAAGTGCAAGTTAATTACTACGGCAACCATAGATTTTTCAAAAGAAGAGAACGAGCTACAGATCCTTCTCCGGCATTGCCCTGAAGATATGTAACTCTCTGACACCGGATGTCCGTCGAATCTCATCTACCTCTGCATTCACAAATGAAGTGAAAACAATACTAATGAAGAAGTTTCTGCCCTAAGATACATTATGTTTAATTGTTTATTTATCTGCCTATTTTTCCGATGCTCTGAATGACTACTACATTGATGTGCAAACATTGACTCTAGCTTTACCATGCTACTCCCATATATGTAATGAATCTGTTACTACAACTGTATCCTACATACCATATAATGTGAAGTGCTCTGATACCTTCTAGGGTTTTGTTCGCACTATACAAAACTTGATAAATAACTGTAATTTCTTTTTTCTAAAATTCAGAGTTGCCCCGATTTCCTGATTTCTGCACCCTCAACCGGTGAGACCGACAACCGCAAGGACGTAGGACACACAGAGCACACCGAACTATCCACTCTGCACTTGAGCGCCCAGCCTGGGTACCAACAAACCGGCTGTGCCCCCTTGCTCCCAGGACCCTTGTGGCACCCAGACCCCCATTGCTTGCCCACACTTCCACAAAAGGGAGCATTTATTGTTATCATTTTTTCCTTTTTATCCAATGCCTGGACTCTTTACACAGTGTACCTTGTTTTGGTCCGCTACATCTGACTGCATCAAACTGCCTCAAATCTGCCTCTCTACTTTATCTTTTTTGTCTCTATAACTCATCAATTTCTGTCCTTCATTGCTATCTTCTCTCCCTTTCTCTCTGTACCACTTCTCATGTCGCTCCTCTATCTCACATCTCTCACTGCCTTACATCTAACAACACTTATCTCGCCACCCCACCTCTCTACCTGTCTGTAATTCACCTCTCCTTTTACCTAAACTGTCTCTCTAGCTTACCCAACC
Source organism: Triturus cristatus (assembly GCF_964204655.1). Classification (NCBI taxonomy): domain Eukaryota; kingdom Metazoa; phylum Chordata; class Amphibia; order Caudata; family Salamandridae; genus Triturus; species Triturus cristatus. The sequence goes on from NC_140582.1 coordinate 1,126,590,975, forward strand.
ACGTACCCCAACCCTCTACATTCCTTCCCTTTAGCTCGTTCTACTTGTTGACCACATTCTGAAACCATAGGTACTTAACAACTTCTCTTTCCCTACCTACCAATTCCTCTGTCTACCTCTCGGTATCTTTTTTCCTGGTATATAACCTATCTCTCTTTACCTTAGCTCTCTCCTACTTCACTTAGCTCTCTACCTATTCTTCATCTCTTCCTCGCGTATCCATTTACTTTTTACTCTCTCACCACACTGTTATCATTACCTCTCTGTTAATTTCCTGTCTCCTATCCTGTCCTTTTTTTTAAACCAAGATAAATTACTCTGGGCCATATGCATGAACACATTTTCCCGTAGACACAGAATGGGCAAACCCCTTTGATGCATCTATGCCTCTGTCCAGAGAAGGGCATGCATGGAAAGAAGACAGGCAGGATAGGGCAGGACAAGATGATTATCAAAATCCTACATACCATATAATGTGAAGTGCTCTGATACCTTCTAGGGTTTTGTTCGCACTATACAAAACTTGATAAATAACTGTAATTTCTTTTTTCTAAAATTCAGAGTTGCCCCGATTTCCTGATTTCTGCACCCTCAACCGGTGAGACCGACAACCGCAAGGACGTAGGACACACAGAGCACACCGAACTATCCACTCTCCACTTGAGCGCCCAGCCTGGGTACCAACAAACCGGCTGTGCCCCCTTGCTCCCAGGACCCTTGTGGCACCCAGACCCCCATTGCTTGCCCACACTTCCACAAAAGGGAGCATTTATTGTTATCATTTTTTCCTTTTTATCCAATGCCTGGACTCTTTACACAGTGTACCTTGTTTTGGTCCGCTACATCTGACTGCATCAAACTGCCTCAAATCTGCCTCTCTACTTTATCTTTTTTGTCTCTATAACTCATCAATTTCTGTCCTTCATTGCTATCTTCTCTCCCTTTCTCTCTGTACCACTTCTCATGTCGCTCCTCTATCTCACATCTCTCACTGCCTTACATCTAACAACACTTATCTCGCCACCCCACCTCTCTACCTGTCTGTAATTCACCTCTCCTTTTACCTAAACTGTCTCTCTAGCTTACCCAACCACGTACCCCAACCCTCTACATTCCTTCCCTTTAGCTCGTTCTACTTGTTGACCACATTCTGAAACCATAGGTACTTAACAACTTCTCTTTCCCTACCTACCAATTCCTCTGTCTACCTCTCGGTATCTTTTTTCCTGGTATATAACCTATCTCTCTTTACCTTAGCTCTCTCCTACTTCACTTAGCTCTCTACCTATTCTTCATCTCTTCCTCGCTTATCCATTTACTTTTTACTCTCTCACCACACTGTTATCATTACCTCTCTGTTAATTTCCTGTCTCCTATCCTGTCCTTTTTTTTAAACCAAGATAAATTACTCTGGGCCATATGCATGAACACATTTTCCCGTAGACACAGAATGGGCAAACCCCTTTGATGCATCTATGCCTCTGTCCAGAGAAGGGCATGCATGGAAAGAAGACAGGCAGGATAGGGCAGGACAAGATGATTATCAAAAAAGAATCATATTTCAACTGAGAATAATTCTGAGAGTAATGCATTATTTTTTCTTGTATGCCCAACTTGAAGCAATGCTATTTGTATTGCATACTGCAAAAACAAGCACACTGTTTATCAGATATATTTATGGGTAATTGCAGAGAAATATTTATTAAGTACAACACAATTTGAATAATTCTTCCTTGGCTATAAAACTAACACTGTAAGCATAAGAACTCCTAGCTTGATGATTACCAGGAATGTCTATTTTCCTCTCAATATACAGGGCTGTTGAATTTTGAGGAGACCTTCCACCAATTTAAAGCAATCCAGAAATTCAGCTAAATCGTAGATGCTATAAATTCAGGAAAATGGAGGACCTTGGCAACACAAAGACTGGAAAATATTTGATAAAAGAGGAATAGGTTTGTTTTTACATCTAAGACACATATTTCCACTAGCTTACATTGAACATGAAAGATACACAGTATTAAAAACAGATCAAACGCCTTTCTATAAACAAGATCATTATAACAGGGGAATATCATGGTAAGGAAAGTTTTGGGGACAACTATTTAATGAGAAAACAGATTTAGCTCTTCTTCAGGCTTATTTAGAGAAATATGCCAGACATATAAGTGTGTTTTCAATAAATGCAGCGATGAGTTGGCAGAAGAACTTGGATTAGAAATTATCCATGAAATATGCAAAATGGTTCTCTCATCGTTACTGAATGCTCCCACTGAACATTCTGTAAGATTAACACAGCAGAACCTGTGCTTCAAATCAAAGCAGCCATGTAAAAGAAATGTGGAGCAAAGGGTTAATATATTTCATTTTATGCTGGCTATGCTGGAAGTATCAGTCTTCAGTTACAAGCATATGCTAAATTATTGTCCAAGTTTGTTCTGTTTTTGGGAATTAGTTATAATGAAAATTGACTTGATTATAAGTCTAGATCGGGGTCTCCAAACTTTTCTATAGCAAGAGCGACTTATTTTAAATGAAAATTATCCCTAAAATATTGTTAGTGTTGTAATAGTGATCAAATTAGAGTATATTAGTGGCCACCCTTAGCAAGACAACCAGCATTGATCACCCTAATGTATCAGGCAGGACCATGTGAAAAACAACGAACAAGTTTGTGGTCCCATATAAACGTTCTTTAACAGCCCTTCACACCAAGAGGACTAAATATTGGCATATGCTGTTTATCAAAGATACTTCCTAATATTTATTTCTGAGACAATAAAGTAGTCTAGGAGCTTCCAAACACAATGACTCGTCAGCCCTGCCCAACATAACTCGAACCCTTGCTTAGCAAATGTTAGTTCCCAGAATGCACCTTTTTATATTCCAGCCCTACAGAAAGAAACTATGCTTTCTGCTGTCATGGTGTGGAACCGAGAGTCTGTTGAATGTAAGGTTAATAGGGAGTCTTGTTACCCCTGTTGTTGGACAGTTCTTCATCATTTAAATTGGACTGCCTGCCACCTGCCCAGGTAATTTGGAAGCCCCCTAAAGGCAGTCAGAGAAAGAGACTGTAGCGTTGGTGACTTTGTGGCCTAGAGGAAGACACAAATGCTCGGGACACAGGATATGCTTACTGGGTAGTCGTGGACTGACTCCCGCCCAGAGCCCTGGGCACTTTATTTACTTGGTCACGTGGTCTCCTCCGGGGCGAGACCACTACCTACACCTTTAGTCACGGGGGTCTCCTTCTCCTGAAACACTCCCCCCTGCTACGGCGATGGGTGTGGGCTGACCCACGTCCCATCGCGACACTACATTCCTCCCCAACTCAATAACAACCAACACAACTGGTATAACATCATAACAAACAGTCAATTCTAGTCCATCAGTACCAAATGCCTTCAGCAGTCACTTTTGGCTCAGTTCCATTAGCGTCAGCCCCACACGCACCAAAATGAAACAGTCTTACTTGTGCCGTGGCTCCGGGCCACTGGTTCCAGCTGCGACTCGACCCCCAGTCGCCGATTAGCCACTGGTGACATAGTCCTTGTACTTCTGGGACGGCCTGGGGCAGGGGCGGAGATGATACCTGCTCTGGCTGTCTCTCGACTCTTGAGCCGGCGGCAGGGTGCCCCGCAGGTGTGGTGACGCGATGCCGGGGCGTGGTGAATCTTGGCCCGTCCCGCTGGTCTGTGGGTCCGCTGGTCGTCTGTCGGGTGCTGCTCTCTGGACCGGCGAGTTGGAGGGTGCTGTTGTTTCTGCAGGTGGGACTTTCTTGAACAAAGAGACATTCCTGGTGACGACTTCAGGACCTCTCCGAACTGTGACCATGGTACCATTGACCGCCGTGACCGTCCACGGATCCTTCTCGTAGGGTGTCCTGAACTTGCTGGCGGGGTGTCGGTCTTGCACCAGACTTGGTCCCTGACTGCGATATCCGGTTCTTTGGCGCCTCTCCGCTGGGACGCCGCTTCGTTGGTCTGGGCTCGCTTCAGATCCGACCGGTTCACAGGGGTTTCTGCTCGTTCCCACAGGGAGTGGTGGGGAATGGTGTCCGTCACCGTCCGACCAAAACACAGGCGGCTCGGCGATATCCCTGTTGTGCAGTGAGGGGTGAGCCGGTATTCTCGCAGAAACTGGTAGACAGATTGCTCTACGTTGCGGGACTCTGACACTGCGATTTGGATCGTTTTCTTCAATGTTCGCATTACACGCTCAGCCTCCCCGTTGGCTTGAGGCCACCGAGGTGTGATCTTGCGGTGCTTTGTTCCATGGGATGCGAGGTAATCGGCGATTTCCGAACTGGTGAATGGTGGCCCATTGTCCGTCCGCAGTTCTCCGAACAGCCCGTGGGTTGCTATCATTTTCTCGAGCTTCGGGATGACTTCTGCCGCCGTCGTGGGGGAAATGAACTCTACCTCCGGGTATCTGGAGTAGTCGTCGACTACCACCAGCATGTAGCGTCCACCTGGGAAGCTTCCAAAGTCCGCACTTGCTCTTTCCCACGGCCTCTTAGGTCCCTCTTCGGTGATCACCGGCGCTGGTTTACTCGGGAGACTGGTGGCCAGGCACGCGGGACACTGTTGTACAAGCGTCTCAATCAGGTTGTCAAGGCCTGGGAACCACACCTTGCTTCTAAGGCGATTTTTCGACTTGACGATTCCCTGATGGATGCCGTGGGCTAGGATCGCCGGCCGTTTGGTAAGGTTGGCCGGTAGGACTAGACGTGGGCCTCGTAGGAGACAGTCTTCTTCTGACACCGACAGTTCATGCCTCACTTGGTACAGCGCCCTGAGCGTGGCCTGGGCAGTCGTCGTCCGCAGGGGTGACGGACTCTGGAGATGATGCCAGTCTCCTGACCGGACGGCCTGTATCGCTAGTTGGAGGCAGTCATCGTCTTGTGTGGCTGCCACCACCTCCTGTAGAGACATCGGGAGCGGGCGGGAGCGCTCAACCACCATCCGGACGTAATCTTCCATTGCCGCGGCTTCCGCTGCTTCCGGCGGCGTGACTGGCCTGGCATGCCGTGAGAGGAAGTCTGCTGGGTTCTTCGAGCCGGGCCGGTACTCCACCGTCAGTTGGAATTCTTGCAGCTGCAGGATCCATTTTTCGATCCTTGGCGGGGGCTGGGACGAGGACCCTTGGAAGAGCGGCACCAACGGCTTGTGGTCCGTTACGACCGTAAATGGGTGACCGTACAGGTAGATATGAAAGTGGCGGCACCCCCACAGAATGGCTATCGCCTCCCGCTCTATTTGTGAATACCTTTGTTCGGTGGGCGTGAGGGTCCTGCTGGCGTAAGCTACCGGTGCCCATTCTCCGCAGCTCTGCCGTTGTGACAACACCGCTCCCAGGCCTGTGGGGCTAGCATCGACGACCAACTGCGACTCATGGCGCGGATCAAAGTACACCAGCGTGGTGTCCGCTGACAGCGCCGCTTTGGTTTGCTGGAACGACTGTTCCTGCGGCAGGCCCCAGGTCCACTGAGCCGTCGACTTGGTGAGTTCTCTTAGGGGTCCTGTCAGGTCTGATAGGTTCTGGATAAAGCGGCCACAGTAGGTGACCATCCCTAGAAAACTCCGTACGCCGGTCACTGACGTAGGGGCGGGTGCTTCCTGGATGTCCTTGACCTTGGCGGGATCCGGTCCAATCCCCTTATCCGAGAACCGATATCCGAAGAAACTTATATCTCTCCGCAGGAACTCGCACTTTTCGCGGTGGAGCGTTAGCCCCCGGTCTTGCAGGCGGGAGAACACCGCGTTGAGACGGGTGATGTGCTCTTCCAGAGAGGGGGCGTGGACAAGAATATCGTCACTCACATTGAGCCACCCTTTCCAGCCCTTGGAGTACTGTCTTGATGATGTTCTGGAACACCTCAGCCGCACTGGAGATTCCGAAGTTTAGGTGCTTATACCGCCACAGGCCCGCGTGTGTGGAGAACGTGGTTATCGGGCGCGAGTCGGGGTGGAGCGGGATTTGGTGGTATCCGGAGCGAAGATTCATCTTGGAGAACCAACTGGAGCCGGCCAGTTCGCCTATTATATCGTCCACCGTGGGCGTCAGATGGCGCTCTCGCTTGATCGCTAGGTTCGGGATGCGCATATCGATGCATATGCGAACGGCATAAGGCTGTTTTGGCTTCTTTGCGACCACGATGGGGGATACCCACGGCGTGGGTCTGGTCACCCGCTCTATGATTCCTGCCGCTTCCAACATGCGGAGTTCTGCTTCCACTTTTGGTCTGAGGTGGAATGCAATCCTTCTGTGCCTGAGGGCCACCGGGGTGATTGTCTTGTCAATGTGCAGTCGCACCGCAGGACCTTGGAGGCATCCGATGCCTTTGAAGAGGGGTGCGAATCTCGCGACCAGTTGGTCTAGGCCCGGTGACTGGAGGGCGCACGCAAATTGTATGAGGCGCAGTTCTACTGCTGTGTGACAGCCAAGTAGAAACCCGGACCCTTCTCTGGACACATACACTTTGGCTGTTAGGCAGGACTCGTCGTGAGAGAGCTCCGTTTGAAAAACTCCGCACATCCGGAGAGGGGTATGGGTCCCAAAAGCGTACACCTGGACATTGGTGTGGTGGAGGGCCGGCGGATCGGGCAGCTGTTTGTACGCGCTGAGTGCCATGAGATTTATCGTGGCTCCGGTGTCGATAAGGGTTGCTACTGGGTGGCCTTTCACTTTCACGGTACACATGGGCGCAGATTGCGGATTGTCCGACAGGGCATGCAACATGTGCACTACGTGCACCGTCGCGGCTTCATCGTCGTCCATGTCGCTGTCCGATGATCCTCCGGGACCTTCTTCAAGAGCGCGTACTGGTCTTGCTGGGCCATGCACTCGCCGGGCTGGTTTTGAGCTGCACACCTTAGAGAAATGGTTAACCTTTCCGCAGGCACTGCACGTCTTCCCTTGCGCTGGGCATGCTCCGTCATGCGGGAGTGGGCCTCCGCACCACCCACAGAGGCGAGGCTTGGGACTCTGTCCGGACTCTTGAGCTGCTGCTTTTTTGGGCTTTGGCCGCTGGCCACGAGCGTTGGATTGGATGGCGCACACCGGCTCTTCTTTGACAGTCACTGGGGCATTCAGTTCCATGTGAGCGGCTCTCGCTTTAGAAAGCTCTTTTGAGCGTCCCAGGGTCAATATATCTCTCATTGGCATGTTGTGTTCTTCCAACACGCGCTCCCGTAGCTTGGACGAGGCGCACCCCTGGATGAACTGCGCGCGCACTTCATCATCCTCGTCGGGTAGGGTACACGTGCTTGCTAGTTCCCTCAGCCTGGCGTAGAACACGTCAACAGATTCCTCCGGAAGCTGCTTTGCTTGTCGGAGGAGGAAATGCTCGTAATCCGGGTTCGCATAAGGCTCGAAATGCGCCGTGATCGCATCCCGCAGCGTAGCGTAGGTCTTCGGGGGTCCAGCTTCGTTGACAGTTTTTGCGATCTTGTGGATACCCTTCCCTCCTAGGTGGAGCAGCATGGACCGTTGACGCCGTTCCTTGATTTCCGCGGCCTCGAAAAAGGTTTCTAGGCGCTCAACCCAGTCTTTCCACCGCGCCGCTTGAGACGGCGGCGGGCCCGAGACTTCAAACGGCTCCACGGGCGGGACAGTGGTCATGGCAGGGCCGGACTGCGGCAATCAGGCAGGAGGCAGGCGGCAGGACAGAGGCGGCGGAGAGCCGGAGCGGCACAGGTACAACGCAGCAGGCGCAATGCGTCCACTCAGCAGGGCTAGTCTGGGCGAGGAGCGGGTGTGGTGGCGACAGGGGCCACCGTGGCGCACTCAGGCAGGAGTGACGGTACGCTGGAGCAGTCTCCCACAGGTGAGGCAGGGCCAGTAGCAGCGGTGCAGGGGCGTCGGGCCGAGCTGTGGGGAAGGAGCGCTGGAGCGCAGAAGCAGCACGTGGTGCAGGTGCCGGTGAGGCAGGCAGGGCCGGGTGCGTTACCACTGACGGCCACCAGGGGGCAGCGGAAGGCACACGCGCTCACTCACCGGGTCTCCTGGGACACCGCAGGTCTCCGCTGTCCACACACAGGCCAGACGGCCGCAACGAAACAGGTAGGCGAGGGGAGGGGGGCGCAGCGAGGCCGCCACGCGACACTCCCGCTGCAGTTGCGGAGCGGGAGGCACTCGAATCGGCAGGCGGTGCTCCGGGGACGTCGCTGACACTGCAATGGAGGCAGCGTATGGACACGAGGAGCACGGCGGGTGATCGGAGTCACCACCGTCGTCGCCAGTGTAGCGTTGGTGACTTTGTGGCCTAGAGGAAGACACAAATGCTCGGGACACAGGATATGCTTACTGGGTAGTCGTGGACTGACTCCCGCCCAGAGCCCTGGGCACTTTATTTACTTGGTCACGTGGTCACCTCCGGGGCGAGACCACAACCTACACCTTTAGTCACGGGGGTCTCCTTCTCCTGAAACACTCCCCCCTGCTACGGCGATGGGTGTGGGCTGACCCACGTCCCATCGCGACACTACAGAGACCAGCCCCGAGTAAGGATCTGGGCCCAAAATATATCACTGTCACTCCCTGTCACTGTTTTGGGATCCAAGCAGAGCCTAATTTAGAATATATTAGTGCAGGGGCTGAAGGAGCGTCTTAGGAGATCATCACAGCAATACTGAATGCTCTGCCTGCCAAATATCAAGGCTGGCTAGTTTTAAGTATGCCTTGTGTATACTTTCTTCCACCACTCTACACTTCCTTTTTCTTTTTCCTACCCTAGCAGGTTTTTACTTATCCCTGTCATCCTCTTTTGTCACTGTTTCATTATCTTTCTTTTCTGCTCTGATATCATTTCCTTTCTTTTGATTTGGGTCGATGTCTGATGATGTCTGCACAAATGGGTGCTCATGCCTACCACATTCAACCACTCGCACAAATAAAGTGTTAGACCCGAGGCTCTATGGCTAGTTCTAGCTCCTTTAAACTAGTGGAAGTGGGCAAATTGCAACACTCACCCCCTGAGCTGTGCCCATACCACTGAGAAAGCCTATGCCTACCTTGTCCTTCTGTCCTGCTGACTGATCCATTGAGCTCTCACCCACAGGCTCCAGGTACAGTCAGCACAGTGCTGACTGGCACTGTGACCATATCTTTGTATGCATTATATCTGTTTTCATAACTTTACCAATGTACTTAGAACTGCCTTTATAACCAGTGCAGTCATTATCAATGGTTTCTATTCAACTGTGCCCAGAAATGCAGCATTTGCCACACATTTATCCTAAGTTGGTTTGATGAAAAATTCACAACTTCGTGCATGATTGTATTTCTATTCTGTTCAATTTAGTTATCCAGAAATTCTTTCAAAACAACAATTTGCACACATTTTCTGTAAAATCCTCAATATTCCTTTCTCATTGTGCTGTAAGGTCACCATTTCCTGCTACCTGTAACAAATAGCTGTCAAGGTAGAATACTTTGAAAATACCACCTGATATGTTGTGTTCTTTCAAATATAACTTTAATATACTTCTTAGGTCTTGCCTAGGCAGTGCTTGCATTGTCTCTTCGAGACATGCTGTATTTAGGATATGGGCATGAAGCTCTGCCCACTTTCGGCCCATCTTTTTAATTGGCTCCTGTCACTGTCCTTTGTAAATGGTGGCTTTTCATTGGTCAATAGGCTTAGTAGTCCCTCCTTAGTATCACCTTTTCTCTTCTTGTAACCTCCCATGAGGACACCCCTCTATTACATGTGTTGTTACTCGGCATGTTTTAATTACAGCCTCAGAGCACTCTTTTCTTAAATGGCTTTCTCCTGCCTGCTGTTGCTGGCAGAACACGCTCTCCTGCACTACTTTTTTTCTCAAATTTGACCAGCGTGGCACACCTCAGTTGAAATAATTGTGGCCGCATGCCTTTTTTTCAATGTATTTACTTTTGTTACAGTGGCGGCACCGTGCTTTAGCTCAAGAAGTTTAAAGCTAAAGCGCGGGTGCGCGACTGACTTGCAAAGCAATAGCTCTCGCATTACTGAAAGTTTGACCTATTGCTGTTACATTATTATTAGCAACGCCAATAGCTCATACTTTCAGTAATGCCAGCACTATTACATTGCAAATGCTTGTTTAAAAGATCTTGTAAGGAGGTGCCTCATACCTGCCCACCCGAGACCCCTTTTATGCGGTGGTTATCCTTTGGGGGCCAGGCTCCCCAAAACTCCTACTGCTGTTTACATGACTGCTCGCGGGAGGAATGCAGTGGGGATTGAAAACTATTGCCCCATGGCAGGCTTTCTGAATGATCTATTCTGCCCTCAAAATATTTTCAAAAATATATTACAGACATTCTAAATAAAAAAATGAATATTCACTACAAAAACGTTAAGTAGCGACAATAACAAATCAAGCGTGGTTGACAGGCCTAGAAGTTACATTAGAACTTAAGAAAATGCATTACTTTAGTATTCCATTCCCACATTTATTTATAAAGAAGATACAGAATCCAGCCATTAAAGCCACAATATTTTCAATACAGTTCTCTGCTTGTGACTCCATCTTTTTAACAAACAGGCTTCATGAACTTTAGCTCTGCCTCGAAGTGCCAATACTGTCTTCATTTCTCACCATAATGATCTATCCCCTGAACACTGAAGATCGGTAATGGGCAGAGTAAACACAGCTCTGACATTTCAGACTGTGTTATTGCCTCTGTTATATAATGCCAGACTTTCACTTGACTGCACTGTCTTAATGCCTGAGTGTTTATTATGATAGGGCCCCCCCAGGCATGATCTTCAGCCTCATCAAAGCCCCAGAGTGTGACATTGTGGGGAAGAGCTAGCAGCGACCCACACAAGCGTAAAATTGCACCTCTGAGAACGTAAAATATAAACACGTGCCTATGAAACCCCAGTGCAACCACCCTCCCTGTCTTTTGAGTACTCATGTAAAGCAGCCCCTTTAAAAACAATGAACAAAACACACATTTTCATTCTGATATATGCATTCCAGTGCCCTTTATTGTGCTTACATCTAAACATGAATTGTTAGGTAATGAATGAGGCACTGAATGCAAACGTACATTGTTTAGCTTCAGCAAAGGACACGTGTCCAGTTTTTGTAACTTTTCACATGCGCAGGGACATTTTGCACTCACATTTTTAGTAACTGACCACTGCAACAATGACATTTGCACCAGGTGACTGGCTTAAAACGTGATGTTGCTTCTGCACTAGTCTAATAGTACACACGTTGCTTTCACACTTGTCAGCCTGTGCATAAATCGCACTACACTGTTCCAAAAATAACTCAACGTGGCCCTATATTTGGTGCTAAACATGACATAACCCATTAGTACATCCCATTGAAACTGCTCATCTTACCCAGGGATACACTGCAGCAGAATCATTGAATGAGAACAGCCAATCCGTGGGCAAGATATTGAAGCTCTAGGTGGGCTTTTTGAGTTCCTGACACCCAACACTTCAACAGAAGAATTTCAGAGCAGGAATGTTTTGAGAACCCCAGCCACCTTCTCAGGGGCTATTTACATTCTCAGCAGGCTCTGAGCACAATTTGTGATCTTAGGCAACGCCCAGCACCAGATACACTACTCCCAAGCCTGCTTCCCATGGCCTTCAAGGGCATGCCATGCCTCTGAGAGCATGATAAGTTTTTTGGTCAAGAAGAGTGGCTCTAGAGTATGCCTTGTGCCAGTTAGGCACAAGGAGAGGGCATTTGGGGCTTTCTACATGACCCCTCTCTACCAAAATAACTGCTCAGCATAGATAAGAAGAAGAGGCTGGATTAAAATTAAACCAATGTAACCAACATTCCAATGGCCTAGACATATTTTATGAACTTCACTTACGCCTGGTGAGCAGTCTCTCTACTCCCACTACCTGCCAGGGACAAAGTGTGTCCTTCAACCAGATACTACATCACATCCCTGTCCCCATGCTAGCTGGAAATGGTAAATGACAGCAAACACAGTCGACAGCCAATATGAACTGACTGAATGTATAGGTAACCTATTCCCATTCCCACTTATCATTAATTAATAATGTGCAATTTAATGGCAAATTCAGCTTTTGTTACATTCATATAATTGCACTATTGCACACTGGCACAATGTACACAAAACTGAGGTTTTATGAGATTAATTAACTTTTTAAAGTTCTCAAAGGGTAACCATCTTTTTACCACCCCCCTGCACCACCTTAGATTGTGAACATTGAGATGTTCACAGTTCAAAGAAAGAAAAACAAATGCGGACATGCTACAAAAGTCAAAAACGGTGCACATGGTGCAGTAGTGTCCTTGTTTATGAGTGAAATCACACCACTAAAATGCTCCTAATGTCCACACACACTGACAATGAAACACAAAATTGAAGTATAATGAGGCATTATTCATAAGTAGACGGGTTGAAGATATCTCCCTGGCTCTCCATACAGTTAGGGAGAAATACATAAGAAAACTGACTTCATGTCTGCCCCCTGGCGAGGGCCAGGTGGATACTATTAGTTCACATAGCGTTACTAAAGGGCTGGACTGTATACAACTATCCTCGTGGCTTTCCCAGTTGGCATAGGATGGTTGTTTCAGATGGTCCCACCAACCAAACCAAGTGGCTGGAAATGTCCGCTTGCCAATCTCTTTCCTCATTCTTTAGATTCACTTCTGGCCCTGTCCAAGGGCTGTGGTGGGGGTTGTTACTTTATTTACTCCTGATTCTCCCCCACCACTGTGAGCCCATCTCACACTGCACACACACACACATATAACTAAACCCATGGAGTGGGTGAGTAGTATCACATTCAGAATAGGGACAATTATACTGTGACAGCTGTCACAGTTCTTCCTCTCCCACAAAATGATTCAGGAGGTGACAGACAAGGGCAGGTTACAGGTCTCCTGCTGTCATCTTTGCAATCTCAAAATTCACAGCTGTTGCTTCCTGCACGACTCATGAAGGCACGAGGACACAGGGAATCAGCCACTTCACAGGACAAATGAGTGGATTCTATGTTAACCGTAGAGAATTATTGAACTATAACATCCCTCCTGGTGTCAGGCAATATTTGTTTTGTATTAATGCCTGGAGCTGTTGCTGGTCACTGTGCTCTGGGGTCATTGATGATCATTGATGATCATTGCCCTGTTGCACCAATATTCACATTCGTTACCTCCTTTGGATATTCATCATCATTACTCATTGGTTTTTACTACAGCCTGAGGTTATTAATGCTTTTTTCCGATTTCCACTAACGAGTCCTAGGTGGTGGAAGAGAACGAAGACCAGCCTCGCCAGCTTTTGATTACGACAAGGGGTTTGTTTCTTCACAGAGAGGACTCGGATAACAAACAGCCCTTTCCCATCCCTTGGCTAAGTAAGGATGTGATCTGTTACTACCACAGCATACACTTACTGTCAGTAACTGTGCTCCCAGGAAGAGACATTCCCTTGACACTGCTTCTCATTTTGAAACCCTTGATGACCAAGTACACTGCTACCACCGTATTCGGAGATTATCCCTAACATCTTCTAACTATTTTGCAGTACAGAGTAATGGGACTTCAATTTAAAAACTTCAAAAGGTACTGAAAATAATTTCCATAAAAGTTTAGTTATGACTTCTGGACAGGGAAGTAATAACTTAGATAATGGGAAAGGTACCAGGTAAGGAAGTAATACAACTCTCTCTATACATATATCAATCAATCTCTATGTTTCACAATCTCTTTCCTTCTACTAACAAATGCCGATTGTTAATAGACTAATGAGTAATAATAAAAAAGGTTGGAGGATACTAATTAAAATTGGGTACATTAGAAGGTATTGGGATATACTAAACCCATAGTTGTAATTGTGGTTATTAATGTGTGAAAATGATTTATAAATCATACCATAAGATACCACATATTAGGTGTCACCCAAACTAGGGTGTTATGAAATGACTACGATTTCCAGTGTTTTAACATGGAGTCTGTGACACGAGAGACTATACCTACTCACCTACTCCCAACAAACCAACGCCACAGTTTCAGCCTCATTCTATCTGATACGGAAACTTAAGAAGATAATGCCTTACATTCCCAAAGATCTCAGGAAAACAGTTGTAACAACTTTGGTGCTGTCAAAACTAGATTATTGTAATGGCCTATACCTCGGGCTACCGAAGCAACATCTGAAAAAGCTTCAGATGGTGCAGAATGCAGGCTTACTGAACATACCTAAGTACCAATCAATCAAAGAGGAGATCCGGAAGCTCCACTGGTTGCCTGTGGCGCAGCTTATTAAGTTCAAGGCACTCTGCCTTGCCTATAAAGCAGTGAAAAAGATAGGACCCGTACCTTTGAAAAACCTCTTCTCATGGTACCACCCAAGCAGACAGTTAAGATCTACCAATGCCAGATTAATGTTGGTACCAAGGATCCGAACTGCGAGTTGGGGAGGCCGTAGTATTGGCTATTGCGCAGCCAAGCTATGGAATACACTCCCTGCACATATGAGAGAGGCCAACTCTCTCCTCCCCTTCAGAAAAGAATTTAAAACTTGGTTATTTTTAAGCTAACTCCACCCCTTCCTACTATCTCAGGGTTTACGTTCCAGTTCAGCGCAAAGACACCCCAGGGTATTCACGCGCTTTAGAAATCATACTAACATTAACATTAACATACACAGATCCCTTGAGTAAGCCAAAGTACAAATAACTGAACCATGATTTTCAAGGTCTTGTCTACATTGTACCAACTCCAACAGAAAGATATGACAGAGCCTTTTTTTGTCTTACAAAATTCGCAATCACTTAGATTTACCAGGAGGTCTAAAGATGCCTGTCTAGAGAATGTTCACTGTGCTACAAGAAGAACCTGTCTGTTCTGCAACACATCATTTCAACATTTCTAACTTTTCATATAATGCATAAAACATAATTATTGCTGTAGGATGTTTTAGATTTAAAAGCTTTAAAAACAAATTCTCAATTTTGCATTCTATGTGCCACCTTCCGACATATTTTCTGAAATTAATTGCCAGGATAGTAAACCTCGATCATTGATGACATTTCCTGCTTTAATTGTATTAAGTGTAAGAGTGGTAGTATGTGGCACAGGGCGGGTCTCAATGTTATTTCAACTTACTCTCTTGAGTCCATTTTACTAAGTCAAACTTGAAACCCAGACCAGGCAGGTAAAGACTCAGAGCCGGCATGCTGGTAAAGGGAAAGTGTCATTCATGCAATGTTGAATGATGGCATTTACAGAAATGTACTTTGCAAGCTGTAAAGCAGCAGATCCTTTGCTTGCACTGCATTCCCTTTTCTGTGATGATTTTAATTGGCTGCTGAGTTTATATTGCCACAGAGTCTCAGCTAAGATTTTTCACTAACACGAACGTTTTTCTAAATTGTGCAACCTTGCAAATACTTTCTTGTACTGAATTGTTGATTAAATGTAAACAGACAGGTGGGCTCATGTCAAGGTAACTCTCCTTAACAATAAATGCCTCGGGTTGTCACAAATGATTTCATCATAGATTTAACAGAGAACGATGTGCCAATCTTCGTTTAAGAAGAAAGCTAAATATGATGTCAGTTGAACAATATATATTTGCTCGTATTTATAGCATGTTAAAGAACGTTGCTAATCCTATTTTGCACAATGCTATTTAAACATTAAAATGCATGTTTCAAATATATTTTCATATTCTTTCTGATTATCAATATGTCTATTACCTTCTTTGACTGTGCGAAGACTTTCACGGCATATATCAGCACCCACATTTAAATGCAAGTGCAATCAAACATTTGAGTCATAATTGAGTTGCGTTTGAATTGATATTTGGTTTAATAGGAAGCGGGGAGTGGAAATGTCTACCAATCCGTGAATGACCCAAATTGTGAAGAAAAGATTGTTTCTAATGGGGTATCAACATGGAAAAATTAATTGTTAGATGCTGAAAAGCAGATTGAAGTTGAAATATAGTTAGATGTCTCAATTATCATGAAGTTAATTTAAATTTCAATTCACCTTTAATATTTTTATTATAAACACTTTTTCTATGAACATGCTCATACATAATCAGGTAAAGATCCAGTGATCTTGGTAGTAAAGTGAATGTCAAGAACACCAAGGGCCAGATGTACGACCATTGATCTTTGCAACTCACAAATTGCATTAAACTGCGAGTCGCAAGTTGCGAGTCGCAAACATCAATGTACAAAAGTGTCAGAGACACTGTTTGCGAATCCCAATGGGTCGCAAATTGCATGCCTAATGCATATTAATGAGGCTGTCACAATTTGCGACCCCATTGGGAATGGCTGGCACTCTCAGGGATGGTGGCCTGCTGGGGTCAGTAGACCGCTATGTTTAGGACTGCATTTAAATAAAACAGTTTTTTTAATGCATCCCGTTTTCCATAAAGGAAAACGGGATGCATTTAAAAAAAGATAAATTAACTTTTCATTTTCGTTTTTTAAGGATAGGCAGTGGTTCCTGGGACTACTGCCTGACCTTAAAAAATATTTGCGCATGCATTCCCAAAGGGGAAGAGGCCCCATGGGGACCTCTTCCGGTTTGCGAGTGCTTTACCACCCTTTTGAGGAGGGGGAGGGTGGTAAACTGCAAGTGTTTTGCAACCGCAATTGCAGTCGCAAAACATTCTTACATAGCTTTTGGAGTCGTTATTAGGAATGGAACGCTATTTGTATTGACTCGCAAAATAGGATTAGTACATGGGTCACAGGTTTTTGCGGGCGCAAACGGGTCTAAAACTCATTTGCGCCTGCAAAAAACCATAGTATATCTGACCACAAGTTGATAGTTTGTATAAAAGCAGAACTAACTGCAACTAAGATGTTAACCTAATTCCCTTAAGCTGTTGAAAAGACATACCACACACATTCTGTAAGCGCCACACACATTATAATAAACAGTATTTATAATCACAGAAGTTGAAGCTTGAGGTGTTTTACCACTGTAGTAAACAATTGATGGTTTTTGGTTGTTATCCTTCGCAAATTTGAAAGATGAAGAAATAAAGAACAGCATCTCTGTCAAATTATAATTTTCATAAGAACAGAAACCCTTTCCCCCTATGGCTTTTGAATCTCTCAATGAAAAGGAATATGTGAGGTCTTCATAAAGTAAAAAACAAAAAGGACTGACAAAGAAATATAATATATTTAAGGTGAACAAACCATGTTACATCAGAAACAATTCTATAAAACAAATTGTAAAGAGCACAGTCAGAAGAAAGCTGTTGGTTTACCCCATCAAAAGTTACTCAGGACTAGCACATATTCACCATTTGTGGCCAACTGGCCACCGGTGCAAGGTCGGTGGAAGTGTTTGTGGTTTGTCCTCTGCAAAATTTTTACCTTGAAACAAAAGATATTCTGGATGTTAAAACCATCAGTGGGGCAATGATGGAACGTGTAGGAAATCAGTGCCCCACAAGACCAGTAACACGTTGTTCGTGGGCCTTCTTTAACCTCGAGCTTCACAGTCAAAAACTCTGAGTGAAATTATCCTGGAACATGTGGCCAGCAGGGTAATTTTTCTCAGCCAACCTTGGCATCCTTCCAACTTTTTTCTGGTCCTCAAGAGGTTGACACGATTAGGGAAATGTATTGTAACTCCTGGTGCTCCAACATTCTCCAAACATTCAATCTTCTGAAGTCACTCAACACTACACACAAATGTGCAGCTAACATAAACCATTCTAAATCAGTACCACCCTGAAAACGGCAGCTTGGTTGACAACACACACTAGGAAGATAGCACCATGTTAACACCAATTCATAAACAAATCCAATGGCTCCCATACGAGAAACACATTACCTTCAAAATTGCTTCTTTAACACATGAAGTTGTTCACAAAGGGCTTATAAAAGATAAAGTGCACACATTTGGAGGCATAATAGAAATAAGAGAGAAATGAAGAAAATGCCTATACATTCCTGCATACAAAAAAACAAGCTGGCAAACCAGCCTTTTCATCCCGAGGATCAAAACTCTGAAACCAAATACCTGAGGACATAAGAACCTACTACCTTCTACAAACAGCTGAAAATGCACTTCTTTAAATTCTAACTTCTATAGCTTACCTGATTCCTGCTCATTCTTTTGGTATCATTATTCGTCTGTTAGCAAATGATACAGGGTTTATGTAGCTATAGTGTTTCTACTTAAAGCACTCTGGTGCACCAGTAGCTAGGGTTGTGCTCTATAAATGCCATTAATAAATAATAAGCAAATATTTTATCATTTTAACTGTAAATAGGAAAGCATTTTACATTTCACATGCGGACATTTCGCAGCAGTGCAAAATGCACATGACAGATGTCATGCTTAACTTACTATCAGGGGCGGCTCCTCCATTAGGGCGCAGGAGCGCCGCCTCACTGCTTTTTCGCAGTGCATGAAGCAGAAAATAAAATGGTATTTTAACTACCATTTTATTTTCTGCTTCTCGCGCTGCGAGAAAGCAGAAGACAGGGGTTTGCCTGATTGGGGGCGGGTGGGTGGATATGCCTGGTTGGGGGCGGGTGGGTGGGCGGGTCAGGGAGGAGTGGCTTGCACCACTCTGAGTATCCTGACTGCTTTGGTCGGCCCTGGCGCTGACCAAAGCAGTCATGCGCACTCTACATTTTCTCTATGTAGTCTGTATGCAGCCTACATAGAGAAAATGACCTCCCTACAGGTGCCCGGCTGGTTGCTGTCTGGGACTCCGCACCAATCACAATGCTGCCATTGCAGCGTTGTGATTGGCCTACAGGAGAGGAGGGTGAATGTCTGTTCCTGTTCAGGAGTAGGAAAACGTGGACCCGGCCCAGGAGCAGAGGCGACGCCGGACCAGTCAGGTAAGTTTTATTTTTATTTTACCCCTCCAAACCCCTTCGCGGTAGCCCCCGTGTGATAACCCCCGCACGACCCCCTCATGCCCCCACACCAGCGAACATTGCGGCCCTCGACTGCCTATGTTATACGCTTCCAACCCACAGACAAAGGCTATAATGTTTTTCATAAACCTCTAGATCCACCTATAATGAGAAAGAGGACCTTTACCAACCTGTAACGCCTGAGGCAGAAGAGCTTAAAGGCTATTAGAAAATTCTGCCCACTGAGAGTAGAATGATCAAAAAGGGAGAAGCTGCAAAATAAACATTGGAATGCTGGAGTGAAATGCTGACATGAGCCATTATTAGCCCCAAGCCTTTCCACTGCATACAGTGAAGCATCAAACATTCCAATGTTCTAATATATAACATGCTTACAATGGCTATACTGGTTGTTCAAGGCACTGAATTTGAGTTATAAGCTGGAGGTGAGGGGCTATAACGAGTGAGAGGACATTTAATAACGGGTATCGAGAAAGGCAGAAGGGCTATAAGGCTGTTAGAACATTCCACCCACTGAGGATACGATGTTGTAAATTAAAAAAGGAGAAACAGAAAGACAAACATTGGAATGTTGGAGAAGAGGTCTTAAACCAGCCATTATTTAGCCAGACCCACTTCATTTTCTTCAATGGAGCGCCAAACATTCCAATGTTGAAAGAAAGGGTTCAATCTGACATTTGTATTTCATTTTCTGTTAGACTCAGACTTAAACCTAGTGCACCCCCATGTTCTGCTTTAAACTCATTTTACAGATGCAACCGCTTTTCAGAGTGGGCTTTTTGTGCAGCTAGCACTCACATGAAAACATTACAGCTGATTTGCCAAAGTGAAAATATGTCAATTTAATCGTAAAATCAGTTTTCATTTTTAGAGAAGCATGTCATTAGTGTGCCTTATCCACCAAGAAATTCAAATACCAAGGGTTCTATTATAGCTAGGGCACACTTTTCTTGTTTGTATCATGGCGCATCTTAAAGCAGATGCACCAGGTGCAAACAGGGAAAGTGCATCCTATTAGGAAGAATGCACTGCCCTCAGGGCAGTCACCCTGGATCCAGTGTATTCAAGAGAAATACGGAGCAGATGTTTAAAAGCTGCTCTGTGTTCCTCTGTGGAGGCAGCACCCCCCTGCACTTTCAAAAGGGATTAGCGATCTCCTTGTCGTCAGATGCGTTGAGTGACTGCACCCCCCTGCAGGGGGTGCCTGGGGTGTCTATGGGACCCCATTTCATCCCTTGAGAGGGCTGCCCTCAGTGGGCACACTGACAGTGCACCAACTTTTTGTGGTGCCCTTTCAGCGCACCTCCTATGGACATTTTGCCTCTGGCTGCACCCACAGAGGCAAAGTGATTCTCTCATATGTATGGGGTCACACCCCCCACGCAAATGAGGGAATGCTTTCTCGTGATAGCGCTGGCATTACATGTGCCCCAGCGCTATCTGTATTACCGAAGGGGCCGTACAAGCGCCTGCGGTCCCTTCTGTAATACTAAAATGCCCAGAGGCACACAAAGCGGGCGCTAACACCCGTTGCACTCCCGGGGCACTTCTGTAATACGGCCTCAGATGTAAAATGTTCGATAAAAAACAACTAAGAGGAAACACAGGAAAAGTATAGAATTCTTATTACGTTCGAAAAAATCTAAATATAGCTACTAAAATCTCCTTTCATCTTTTTTGCACAAATGTGTTATATATAACAAAAGCGTGCAAAGGGAGCAAGATAAATAGACTAATTTGAGTGAAAATTAATTAGTTATGTAAGGTCTGATTGAGTGTTTTCCAGATGAGTTACTCCCGCAAAAAGGTGATGGATAGCCCTTTCATTGTATGACAAGTATCATAGGATATGTTGCACTTGCTATAAGATGGACGGGATATCCATAATGTTTGTGTCAGAGTTATCCATCTAATTAACTCTAAATCGAGCTGTTATTCATTTATTATAGATATAGAAAAAGTAAGGACTAAAATAGTCTTTATTTGAAAGTGCCTTGCAGAGGTTGTCCTAACTCCAGGAAGATGGTTTGAGGGCCTCAGCAGATCAATTTGTTTTTAACAGAGCTGCTAGGCTTAAGGTAAATTATGTTACCTTAGGTTCACATTGATAGATGGAATGATCTTTCATGCACTCTCTTTTCTGTGACGGCACATCGACCTCAGAACAAAAGTTACTGTAGTAATAAAAATAAAATACTCTCCTCTTCCTTTAGTGTTTTTCTATACAGAGGTGAACTTTGCATTGTTAAGTGGGAAGCCCTCGGGCTGCCGGTGAAATACCACTATTCATTGCTTTTTCACTTACCTTTGAGACGCGGGGGCGAGCCTCGAGGGGCTCTCACTTCTGGGACAGTTGCTCTCACTCTCCAGGGACAGTTGCAGGTGGGGAGTTTGACTGGGGCAATACACCTGTCGCAGGTGTCCTAGGTTTAGCTCAGGGAGGACAGAAACCTCCCGCAGAGCAAAAGGGCGAAAATTTGCTTGATCTTGATTTTCAATATTAGTACTGATGTGAAAGCAGGCCTGCACAATGCTGACTTTTTGGGTTTCAAGCAGGAGGTATCAGAAAAGTTACCACAGAGATAACTGGCTTGTGGCAGCCAAGCATCTACAGTGACGTTCCTCTTTAATACTTTGCTGTTGGCTCTTCCTTTCAGTGTGAAGCAGAATTCACAAGTGTTGTATTATTCACCCACTAATAGGGAATGTAAGCTGGGATTGGACAATCGTGAGACAGATTAGTTTTACCCTACTGATGATGTGTTGTTGTGAGAGAAACCACAGGTTCAGACACTTTGGGGTAGATTACAATGTTGGTCTGTAAGCCTCTGACCACAAGTCGGAAGCTTTCTGACCGTCACAGTTTGTTTGCTGTCTGACTACCCTATAACGATGCTGGTGGTGGAAACGTATACTAGCCGGTCATTCCAACTTGGTTCTGACCGGCTCTCGTAGTCTTCCAGCCAGTCAGAACTGCACCATAATCCCCAATGGACGGCATTTCTGCTGTCTGGATTACGATGTCAGTTTCCCACAGCCTTTCCGTGCCGGGCTTTCTGACATGGAAAGCGACTTTGGGGGCCCCAAGCAGGGCCCACTTGCCTCCGCGGCCTACAATTGGTACCATGGGGTGCCTCCCACAGGGTGCAGGGTTTTACACACACTTCATAGGATCCTGTATTACCGCCGGTTTATGGCCGTGACACAAGCTCCCATAGAGATCGGTCGGTCCCAACTCCGAGACAGTGTTGGTCAGAGGCAACTCTGACCGACATCATAATAAGCCCTTTGGTGTCTGTGACTGCCTGAGGAAGCAATGGGGTGATTCTACCATCTGTAGGATTATGCCAGAATCCCCCCTAAACCACAACAATACCACATTGTTAACTGAGACCAAACAATGTTCAGGATTCAGACCTTTACAGACTGAACACCATATAATAAAGCCAGATGCATACCACAAGTTGCATGGTTGTCACAGAAATGTTAACTCCTCCTGCATCCAAACAGTCATAGGGTGATGATAAAGAAGCCCTAAACTCACAGATGCTTACAGCTGTAGTGTGTAAGTGTTCTGGATTAACACAGCAACCCAACTACTCAGGGTTTCATAAGAACCTGAACCTCCACCAGAAGTAAATTAAGACAAAACAATGAAAATGAGTAGATCTCTGGTTAAATGTATATGTTAGATATCTGGCTACTCTAAATCTGAGAAACTGGTTCAGTCCAACAGACTCAGGCACAAGCAGCATGCTTATTCCTCACTCAAATATGAAGATTCTTAAGATTTCAGGAAGAGTGATGACTCTATAGTGATGTCAGCTTCTATACTACTTTTGTACATAGCTCACTGAGCCGTACCCTCTTCAACGTCTACATGACACCAAGCGCCCACATCATTGGAACCCAGAAAATTAACATTGTATCCTACGCAGATGACACCCAGCTCATCCTCTCCCTCGCAGACAACAACCACCCTACCAGGACCAACTCCAACACCCGCATGTCCAACCTAGCTAACTGGATGAAACAGAAGTAACTAAAGCGCAACACTGAAAAACCTAAGTCCTGATATTTGGCAAAAAGAGCTCTCCATCGGGCACCTCCTGATGAACAATAGACCTGGGACCCACATCCATACTCACCGACCACACTAAAATCCTTAGTATCAGTGTGGATGTCCTTACCTCCTCCTGTTTCTTCATCCTACACATGCTCCGCAAAATATTCTACTGGCTCCCCACAGGAACCAGATGCATGGTCGCCCAGGCCCTCATCACCAGCAGACTGTACTACATCAACGCACTCTATGCCGGCATCACAAATCAACTCTTACAAAGACTCCAAACCACCAAGAAGGAAGGAACCAGACTAATCCTCAACATCCCCTGCAATGCACACATCACACTCCACCTCAAAGAGCTACACTAGCTACCAATTCAGAGGAGATGCCAGTTCAACTGCTCACCAACACATACAAAGCTCTCCACAGCATCGGACCTGCTCTCCTCAACTACCGTCTCAACTCCCACCAACCCACCAGGCAACTGCGCACAGCCCCACTCCTTCTCGCACAACTACCCCGCATCCGTAGGCACAAGTCAGGAGGATGCTCCTTTTCCTACATTGTTGCCAAATCCAGCAAGAACCATCCTCATCACATCAGGCCCTCCCCATACCATCTCAAATTCTGCAAGTTGAAGACCTGGCTATTTGACCAGAATCGCCTTTTGACCTACTCCAGCATCTGGATATGCTTAGGATTATAAACACACTCTACAAAGCCTCATAAAATAACATAAAATATACATAAAACTTTAAAATCTATGTAGTACTCCAATAAATGTGTACTCACTCACTCATTCGCTCGCTTAATCACTCACTCGCTGGTCCAATCACCTACTCACTCACTCACTCACTCACTCACTCACTCACTCACTCACTCACTCACTCACTCTCTAGGCCAGTCATATTAATTTAAACCCCAAATTGCTGAAAGTGTTTTCTTCTTGAATTTCATTGTTTTTTTATTGAAATAGGCCTGTAGCATTAGCAGTGCATGTAGACCCAGTTCCTACAGGAAGAGAGCCCTTTGATGATTCACCACCTTACAATATTACTTGAGGAACACAGTTTTTAAAACACAAAATACATTAGTTATTTATTAATTATATAAGTATGTATTTTGTTATCTTATCAGGCACTCCATAATGCTTTGACAAATGAAACTGGTGTGCTGAATCAGAAAGTCTTATGAGTGAGATAGGTGGGGGATGAAACATACAAGTAGGGTTTGAGGTATTTCCACTACAGATCTGTAACAGGATAGCCTTCAGAACTCAGCATCTCCAGAGGCTGATCCTAATAAGACACACCGGATGCCAAAGAATTTCCTGCAAAGGCATTTTTTAGAATTTCACCATAAAGGAGATAGGTGGGATGCACAGGCATAGAGTGCATACACATTTGGGACCCTCAAGCCTGTGGGGCCTGCTTCAGTATTTGAGTTAGAACTGGTAATACGTCAACCTGTGGACAGTGTTAACGATGCTAAAGGGAGTTTAGCAGGGGCTGGGGAGCATATTGTGTAGATAGGTTGAGAGGTATCTGGCTTCAGGTTTTTTTAGTGAATGATATTTTGGGCTATGATTTGTAAATTAGGATAAAATATTCCAAGTAATGCAAAACCAGCAGTACGGCATAGTAGTACCACAACAGTTAAAAAGTAGAAAACAAAACTGAATAAAAACCCCACCTCATTTTATAATAATAGCTAACATTTTATTGATCAAAAAAAAAAAAAGCCAATAAGGGGAACTAGAATATATGAATGTTTAAAGTTTTAGATGAAAATAGCACCCAAAAAGCCCTAAGCACCAACAGCAGTCACCTAGTTGTGTTTGACCGGGACAAGTTTAATGTTTAAGGCCAACTGCGATGGAGTGCAGGTTGGATACAGAGACTGAGTTTGTCCAAGTCAGAAGCTTTACCTTCTGAACTAATCTCTGAAATGGAACTCAAAAATCCTCAGTGGGGCAAGACAGAAGGCTGTGGCTGAATTCCACAAGGTTGCATAGCGGTTGGACGAAGTTGTGCTTTTGTTGGGAAAGTTCAGATCAGTAGTAAATCAAAACTTCTACCCAAGAAGGATCCCTCACCAACCGGATACTTTTCACATTTTCATCCGGTGAACATTTCCACCTTCAGATTTAGGGCCTCATTTTGATGTCAGGCGGACCGCCACAGAAAGGGTGTTGGTGGTGGTCCACCCGACATCCAGCCCATCGGTCCGGCCACCAGATTACAATACCGGTAGTCAGAGCGATAATGCGGTGGGGAAAGACCACCACCTTCAACAGGCTCAATGAGCCCATAGAAGTGGCAGTCGGACTCTAATCCCTACAATGCAATGGAGAGGGTGACAGACCAGGCATCGCCATAGGCATTAGGATGTCCCTTTCCGACTGCCTTTTCATGGTGGTCCCACTGCCATGAAAAGGCAAATGTAAACGGACTTTCAGGGCCCCAAACCAGGCCCCCGTGGGTCACAGCTATGTGGCCAGGGGGGCCATGTGGTGCCCCCCCACACATCCATGCACAGAGTGCTAGGCACCACATTGTGCCAGGCATACGGTGCATGAATGTTTGTAAAGTTCCTTTTCTACTGCGCCTTGTGCTGCGGCCCTTTTCTAGGTTTGAAGCAGAAGCAGCTGAAGGAAAAGGCTTTTTATGACTGCCTGCACGGCGGTCGTATCGTAATAGGGTGGGCGGGACCACTGTCACATGGTCGGACGGCCCCCTCTCCACTGCGATGGTGGTCAGACACTCTCTAGCAGCAATGCACTGTCATCGGATTGACTTTGTCCGGTTTGTCCTGGTCTTATGTTGATTCTGCATGTAAAAATCTTTGAAAAGATTTCTAAATCTCAGAGTTTGGCTTGGGCAGGAGGAGTACACTCTGACACTTATCTATGAGTCCAGGAGCTTATGGACACCACTTAAGGATCAGGATGTAGTCCTTTAGATCTCACCAGCAGGGTCAAGGGGCAGCTCTAGTTGTAACTGGTCAGAATCTCTCTCTCAGGAAAGTGGGCTTCTCGTAGCTTTTATCTCCCTGAAGCTTAACAGGTGGTCACTTCTCAGCCTAGGTGCAAGTGTGAATAGGTCCAAACCATAGGGTTTTCCTCACAGGTCACAGCAGGTGCAGTCCTTCTTCTGTCTTACCCAGATCCAGAGGTGTTCTGAGAGGGTACTGGGGTTGCCACATTTATGCCCAGTGCCAGTCTATGGGTGGAAGAAAATTCTAGACACTCCCTAACCAATTGGGTAAAGGTCAACATGGGTGACCATACTTACTTTTGCAGCACTTCCTGTGTGTCATACTGTAAACTATCCTACAGTGCCCATCTCAATCTAAAGCCAAAATGGCAGAGCATTTCTTTCCTTGTGCAGAGCTTTCTGTGCACACCCAGAGGCCGGGCAATGATAATTGGCAAATCCTCCCTTGTGGTCACTACAAACCAGTTTTGAGGTAGCTCCCCCTCGCACTGGGTTTGAAAACAGGTCAGCTATGAATAAAAAATGGAGGCAGGACTAGATGTGCTCTCCATTTGCCAGTGACAGGGTAGGCATCCTTTGAAGTTAATTAAGTTCCTGGGCAAAGCACAGATGGCTATCCTGTCAAGGGATAATCAACCCCTCTCCCTTTGCCTCAGCTGTGAGAGTCACTGCACATCTAATCAAGACTCCATTCAGCTCCTGGTGACACTGAACATTGGCAGAAAGTTACATTTATCTCAGGCAGGAAAAAGACAACTTTCTAAACATTTAATTTTCGAAATGGTAATCTAAAATCCGACTTGACCAATAAGTTGGATTTTAAATTACTATTAGAATTAGTCCTTGAATTATTTTAATAGCTACTCACTAAATTGGCAGTCTTGAAACTGCATACCCAGCCTGGAGACATGCTTGCATTGCCACTTTAGTGTTGGTACAATATGGGTTGCAGTCCACCAATGACATTTAACTTACAGGCTCTGGGTAATATTTTCTTTTGTATACTACAGGCATCTAGGTAAGTTAAATATGCTAATCAGGTATACACCAATTTGATGTTTTTAGTGGTCAGAGCATAGACACTTGGTACTAGAAAGCAGTGTCCTGATGCGCTGAGTGAAAAAAAAAATAGCAACAAAATCTAGCAAAAGCAATGGGGGTGACCATGCAAAACAAGGCATTTTCACACACATCAATTTGTTCTCTAGGAAAGGGAGTACTTTTTGGAGACTGGCCAGGTGCATTGTTATTGGTAATATCTTTCCTTTATTTAGCTCTAAAGTATATAGAGGCTCAGGTTTGTTTTATTTACCTTTTTAAGTAACACGATTTGTTGACCGAAAAATATAGACATTAAAATTTCAATACAATTGAGTGAACATGCAAAAATTATACCTTAGACCAGAATAAAAGAAATAAAGAAAGAATATTAGAAGCATAGGTACATTCCTTCTCCAGCGATTCACTTAGACCTCTCATAAACTATGCATTCGGCTTGTTCGCTGAAAGACACACTACATAAATTTTCCTTATTGCAATTCTTTATCTGCACTTTTCCCTGGATGTAGCAATGCAGATCTTCAATACTGCCCTTGAAAGAAAGGTATTAGGAATATGCACCTCATTGCCACACCCAAAATTTGGGACCATTTGATTTAGCAAAACCCATGCCAATAGGGGAAAACGATATGCATTACCTGTCAGCCAGTTAAATGATGCAGAATACACAAGAAGAAGGCCTTTATTTTTCAACATTTCAAAAGCAAAACATGTCCATGTCACTCTTGCTGACTGTCAGATACACAAAGCAAGCATAACAAATCAATTCTATGCAGTCTAGGCCTGACAGGTTCCATCAACCCCTAAGCAAAGACGTTTTTCAATGCACTTGGCGAATATAAAGCTTAAAAAAACGAAAAGAAGAACTCTCCTCGGGCAGTCGGGCTGTACAGGAGTCTTGTTTATCTTTGAGAACAAGGTTGGAATCTGTATCTGTAGCGAAACCCTCAACATATTCAATGGTCAAAGTTAAATCTAAAGCCTTGATTACCCCTGTCTCCTACGGTCCATGCATTTGTGCAGGAATGACAATTACAGGTTGTGATTACCTCTACATCTTCTGATTTTTTGAGGTTGTAGGAAGCATCAGTATCAGCATATTATGCCCCATTTCTCACTGCTGTATTTGCTATGGGGCACATGCATCAATGTAGGCTTTTGCGATTCCTTAATTGCGATTATTAAGGAATCGCAATTAAGGAATTGCAAAAGCCTATGCATGTAAGAATCACTATAAAATTAGCGATTCCCAAACATTCCTTAATTGCAACTCGCAAATTGCGAGTCGCAATTAAGGAATGCCTTCCCATTCATTCCTATGGGCCTACAGGCCCATAGGAATGAATGGGAAATTGCATGCGCAATTTGCGAGTACCCAATAGGTACTCACAAATTGCGCATGCAATTTCAAGGGTGCAAGGCTGTCTAAAGGACACCATGTTGCACCCATGAAAT
Source organism: Triturus cristatus (assembly GCF_964204655.1). NCBI lineage: Eukaryota > Metazoa > Chordata > Amphibia > Caudata > Salamandridae > Triturus > Triturus cristatus. Next base: position 1,126,619,419 of record NC_140582.1, read on the forward strand.
TGATCTGTGCACACATGCTGCGCACACACATGCCCCAAGGGCGTGTGTGTGTAATCTAGAAGTTTGAAAAATGCACTTTAGTGCATTTTTCAAAGTTTTGGCAAATTACCATCAAGTTCAAATTGATAGTAATTTACGGCCCCTATTAGCGAAATCGCTATTTGCGATTTCATCATGCATTGCATTTAAGGAATCGCAAATTGCGATTCCTTAAATGCAATCTCAATTTAAGAAATCGCAATAAATTGTGAATTCTTAAATTGTGAGTGCCTTAAACCTTGAAGCATCGCAAAAGCCCTTTTTGCGGGCACAAACGGCCGATTTTTGCGATTCGCAACATTTGCGCTCGCAAAAAAGGTTGATGCATATGCCTGAATACGTGATATTTGCGACCGATAAATATTGATCCTGTGGTATTGTAATTTATCAGGTGTGATAAATGTTGTCTATCACTCTCGCTATCAAAGTTTAACGAGGGAACCCATCGTTCTTCAGTAACTATTCGATATGGCAAAGTAGGATTGTAAAACATAACGATAAATGATAATTTAATTTTATATCGGTCGTATGCAGCATTTGTGCGGTGCCAGTCTCTCTCACGATTCATCATCCACCACACTGCTATGCACTGCATACCATAACACAATAACTGCATCATCACACATGCCATGGAAACACTTAGGGCCTCATTTACAATACAAGGCCCAGTGCACTGGCAAAAGCAATTATGCAACACTGAACTGTGTCATTCTAAAAGTGCAGGAATGCACCGTATTTACAAGAATACGGTGCATTCCTGTACGGACTCCTGCGCCTGTGCTAAAAAAGCAGCCTAGCGCCAACACAGGCACCCTTGAGCCATGTTGCTAGGGTGCCTGCCTTGCCGGGCTGATTGATTTTGTGCAGGAAGGGACAACTTTCTGCAAAAAATCAATCAATGGAGGCGATTCCCTCAGGAAGACATAGAAAGAGGGAAAAACGAGGAGAAACAATAATATTTCCCCTCGTTGCGCCTCCCTATAATCTGACGCATTCCTAGATTTATGATTCCTCATAATTCTGGGAATGCTTCAGATTCCATGGGTGTTGTGTGGGAACATCCACAGCAACACCCATAGGACGATTTACAAGGCCATGAAAAGCCATATAAAGTGACCCTTCGGGGGCGCAAAAGTGCTAGGGCCCTTAAAATGAGGGCCTTCTTACATTGGATCAAATCAAAGACAGCATCCTTCCAACCACAGACACTACACAGTATTGCCTGCTGCCCATGCAGGTAAGCGCTTCAGTGCCCCATATAGGGGTATTAAGTGCTATATAAATGCTGCAATACAATACATCTCAAATAAAATGTTTCATTTAATGGCATACAATTTACTAAACTTAGAAGCGTGAAAGGATAAGTTGTATTTATCGAAATTCAAGCTCATGATCTGTGACTGAGAAGAGATGTGGTGATCTTGCTATGCAACCACCGATGATCAAATTGATAGGGTCAGAAAGGAGAGGTAGGCAGGTGGCAGTCTGACATGCATGGAGGTGCCTGACATTGGTATCAGATGCTGTAGCTAAAATACAGAAGGGAGCATAGTCTCAGCAATGGGGGTTGAAAAAATCGCACTGGTGCAATGTGGGAATGCTTAGCTCCCAGGTCACCTACTGCAACAATGTGAGGTTTATTTTGAAGCAGATGCAGTAATTTAAGTGACAGCAGGTGTTGGTGTCAACCGCGACAGATGCTTCGTTAAGCAAGGCCATGATTGCTGTTTTGTCTGAGATCGTCCTGCAGATGGTGAAGAAATCTGGTACAGTGAGCTGTCTCTGACACATGGCAGTTCTGTATAGACTGACATTTCAGATGTGTTACCAGTGCAGAGAATGACAGAATGATCAAAAAAAGATATGCACCCAGGTTGGCAGCTGCCTTCAAGTGTCTTCAAGAGGGGCAACACCTAGTATTTTTTTACAAGCAGTACCACACTAAAGTCAAGGAGATACCCAACACAGTCACAAACACACAAAGTTTATTTTCAGTTTAAAACTCTCCTCTCACAGAACTGAGAATAGCTTACAATGCTGGCACCAGGTAATCACAGTAGTATGAGCAGGTATTTTTCCTGCTGTCTACATTGGGAGGATGGCCTACACGAAAGGATTCTTGCCACTCCCTTTTACATGAGGTTTTCACTCCATTTACCTGGGGTACCTGGGGTTTGGCTGGTGCACAAAGGTTTGCTCTATAGATGTGTGCCATGTCGGAGCACAGAAAGTGTGTACAGGTGTGTGTATGTACGTCTATCTATCTGTTTGTCTGGCTGGCTTTTCTGTCTTTCTCTACATGCAGGGAGACTGGGATGTCCTGGGTAACTGTGGTTCTCATAATGGAAGATGGAGAGAGCATTCCAGACATGAAATGTAAGTTGAAGATAGTTCCTAAAATATTCCTGAAGGCCTTTGAAGTTGACCAGGCTCCTCCGAAAGGAGGTTAAGAGACAGAAGTCCCATTGGAATATAGGGTCAGCCTCTAAACCCTTCCTGCTTAGTGCTTCCCCAGAGGTATGCAAAGATAGGCTTTTTGTATCAGTCAGATGAGAAAACTCCATCTCCTACTGCGACATCAGTCATGGTATGTGTGGCGACATCCTCCTACCTGCAAGATTTTAACAACAATGTCATGTACCTGAGCTAAGTATAAGATGAAACCCATCAGCTGAAACCAGACAACCTACAGCAAGTCAAGAGTGGCTAATCCAAAGGTCAAACGTACAAACATAGCATAAATCTAGGATGCCATCTCCAGGATGGTGTTGCAGCGCTTTCTCATTGATCGGTGCCTGGTGGTCCACAGTTGTAGACTCAGGAAGATTTCTAATTTCCATGGTAGGCAGCTCCCTTCTCAATTCAGGAACACAATCTGAACTCCTCCTACAATCTTGCTAAGAGTACTGCTAGGAGAAGTCTTGAAGGATGGGGAATTTACTGTGAAGAAGTAAGTAATGACGTTGTTCTCACAATGAAGCTCCACCGAGTTGTGGGAGAAGGCATGACTGCCGGTTCTGGTTTTGCATACATGGGGATGTGTACAAGTAGGAGAGGTGTCTGGTAGGTTTCTGAAAGCTGATTCACTTGCTTAGGTATGCAGGGACTTTTTTGTTTAAGGCTTTGAAAGTGGGTCTGAGGCATTTGAAGATTGGGAGCAAGTGGAGCTTTTTGAGGTGTGGGCTGATGTGCATGCAAGGTGGAAGGCTGAGCCTTACTACAGACCTCTGTATTGTTTAAAATCATCTGGTCAGCTGAGTGGTGATTCTGGAATAGAGGGTTACCGTAGTCCAGTTTGCTGGGGATAAGGTCTTAGGTGATAGTTCTGTGGGTGTTGGTGGTGAGCCATTTAAAGATCTTTAGCATCTTTAATATGTTGAAGGAGGCGGGCACTGTGTTTACTTGGCTAGTCATGGTGAGCTGGTTGTTGATGTCTATCCCAAAGTTCGTTGCATGGGTTGTAGGGAGTGGGGTGAGTCTGGGTTCTGCATGCCACAAGGTGGTGTCCACAGCAAGGTATGTCTACTGAAGTTCACAACTTCTTTCTTGTCAGTGTTTAGTTTGAGGCAGTTCGTTTTTATCCATCTGGCAACTTTGGTCATACAGGCAGAGAAGTTGGTTCAGGTGTTTGGCATTTTGTTGGAGAGGTTGAGTATGAGCTGGGTTTTGTCAATGTATGATAAAACGTTAAATCTGTGGGCACGGCTAATGCTGGCCAGAGGGGTTTAGCTGTTGAACAGCGTAGTGGTGAGTGTTGATCCTTGAGGGACTCCGCAGATGAGGTTGAGAGGGACTGAGCAGAAAGGAGCCAGGCAGGCCCACTGGGTGTGGCCTGTTAGGAAGGAGAGGATCCAGTGAAGTGTGAGTCCTTGGCTTTCGGCAGTGTGTAGTTATTAGATAAGGATGGGGTTGGAGAGAGTGTTGAAGACCACAGAGAGGGACAGAAGAACGAGGGCTGCAGTGTCTCCTCTGTCCATAAATATTTGAATGGTTTCTGTGGTGGGTGGTGTCAAGAAGATGGCTGTTCTTGAGTAGAGTGGCAACGTTCTGTTCTTCTCTACAACTTACACTGGGTAAGGTAGCAGAGAGATAGGTCAGTAGTTTGGAAGCATCATTTTTTTTAAACATTTTTGTTTTGTTTTCATAATTCCTGAGCGTTTTGAGTGCTTCTGTCTCCAAATCATTACAAGTATAGCATCAAGCACAGTGACATGGTAAATAACACAGTAATTGGAGGTCCATTTGTTTGTCGTGTTGAATGGAATAAAACAGACATAACGAGTAACACATTCTCATAAGGCATCGTAAGTAACCAAAGTTCGCACTCAGGAGTCAAACAACAATAAACAATAAACAAAACCTATTAACTGTGTTTCCCAGTTGCAGCACAGTACGTTGTACATCAGAGATGATTACACAGATCTTGTGGTATTTTTCAACAGTCAAGAAACCTGAGGAGAGATAGTGAAAAAGGGCTTGTGCCCAGAGGGAGGCAGTGTCAGATTTATGTAGAAGTGATTCTGCGGTTGTGGTGGGCTGGGTGAGGAGGAGTCACAAAGGAGTAATATATAGGGTGCAAATGGGTATTGCATCGTACATATTCTGAGATGCCTGGGGAGAATCGGACACTAATAATCAATAATTAAGGAGGGGCTGACATTTGTCTCTCGGTCTGGACAATGAGGTTGGAGGGAGGCATATAACTCGCTCATGGTGTCAGAGTAAGCTAGGCTCACGAGCCAGCCCTCATTCATAGGGGGAGGATATCTGCAGGGCGATCTCATGACTGGCAAGCAGAAGGGTTGTATATCAACAGGAGGTCCTGAATATATCCCAGTAATGCCAGAAATGGGACTGGATCGGTCTCAGGCAGGAAAAGACCTCTGTCCAGAAGTGTACAATGCACCTACACGTCCAAGCCATGTGCAGTAGTTCAGATCCTGGGTTGTGGCATTCGGGGGATCTGGTGTGATTGAACCTTTATTAGTGGGCTGGAGTGATATATGCACAGCGTAAAAACTTGAAATAGATTGGTTTATATTGATGATTGAGGAATACAAAATATGTTTGCACACAGCAGGCAGTCCACAACTTATCCTGCTTTGGCCTGCTTAGAATTGCTCGAAAAATCCTCCCCCTTTCCCCCCCCCAGCCAAAAAGGTATGATACAATCCCTTATACTTTCCAGGCTGGACTACGGGAACACACTTTTCCTGGGCTCCCCTTCATCAGTAATCTCCAAACTTCAGCTAGTCCAGAACAGCGCAGCCAGACTATTAACAGGGACATCCAAAAGACAATCTGCTAAACCTTCAATTCGCTCCCTCCACTGGCTCCCCATGCAAGAACGCATCAAATTCAAAACTCTGTATATTGCGCATAAAACTCTGCTAGGGATAGGCCCACCCATCAACTCATCCCTGATCCTCCCCTACAAAGCTAATAGGGAACTTAGATCTGACGAATTGCATCTCGCCAAGGGACCCAGAATAAGAAAGACCAGAAGCGGCGGACGGTTCTTTTCCTACAATGCCTCCAAGCTCTGTAACTCCCTCCCGCTTCAACTACGCACAATTTCCAATCGCCAGACTTTTCGCAAACAACTAAAGACTCTGCTATTCCCCTAGTCCGTTTCCTTCCCTTATCAGTCTATAGCGCTGGGACACTCCCGGATAGCCATGCGCTCTACAAATGTCTTTTCATTCATTCATTCATCCATCAGTTGGCAAACTAAGTCTTGTTCCCAACAGCATTGACGTTTCTGGTCAGAGGTGAACAATAAACCCAAGCATGTATGATATAGCGTGGACACTAATCGGGTGCCACTGTCCTTGCCTATCAAGAGTATGAGTGGCTTAAACTCATTGTGTGCCAGTGGATAATACGGGATCAGTGCACAGTGCAGCGCAAAGTGATCCATTATGGTAGCATTGGCAAAACGTTCATCTGAAAAATGTGAGATAATGTGTCCATCGGAGAAAAGGTCACTGAATATGTGAAGATCATAGTGTGCTAAAGTTTGTTTAACCAAGGCTTCACAAGAGACAGGGACCCACAGGTTATCAGCTATTATCAAGGACGGTGAGTGAAGTATTGAGGCTCCTAATTGCTGTTGGAGTTTGCACCAGGTCCAGCTGAAGGTGGACAAGGTCTGTACATCATTAGGGTCTAGGGAAAGTCCCTTCGGTAAAATGGAGGCAAGGGGTACTGGTGTGGCTTCTTCAAACACAGGTTTAGAGTACGCAAGCCTGACATCTTTATGAAAGCAGTGATATGCATAATAGCACTGTGCCGCTAGATGATACAGGCAGAAATGTGGTAACCCATACCAGTGTTGTGAGTCTGGTCATACTGAAACAGTCTCAGTCTCATATCTCTGTTTTTCCTGATTGGATTTGAATCAATTCTGTGTCCTTTTTCATATTACGGTTTTCTTGGTTTTTAAAAATTGGTTGTGGATATTCATCACGTTGTGTTTTGACTTTATATTGTTTTGATACTGCTAAATACTTTACACACTTTTTCTTCAGTTAGGGCTGTGTGCACAGTGTCATAGTTTTCAGGGGTTAAACCCAGAATTGAATTATCGAAGCTATCCTTCCCAACTAATCTCACATTTTCGTGAAAGATTTACAGAAATAATCAAGACCAAAACTTGTTACAAATGCATCAAGTTAAATGTAAATAATGTCACAAATTTTTTAAATCTCCATCAGTAACAACTTGAGTTGCCAGAAATATTGCTGAGAAAGCAAAATATGAAAGAGCAAAAGCTTACATTATTAAAAATTATTTGTTAAAATATCATTCTGAAAGTCAGTGGAAGGCGTAATGATTAAATATATTCCCAATTAAAAATATTGATAAAAATATGACATTTCAATCAAAAAATGAAAATAGTAAAAGGTTAAATAAAGAATATATAAGATTGACCTGTCCATTTATTTTTATTAACACAATTTTGTAAAGTAGACCTGCAACCAAAGGAAGCTACAGAACTGCCTATATACAGGAATATAAGGGTGACAAATATTATTAGCTCACAAAGACTTGGTAGTAGTGAGAGAGGGCAAAAACTATAAAAAGAAAAAGCTCTCCTTGACAAAAAAGCTCCAAAGTTTCTGGCGTATATGGGAAAGGCTAAGGTGTCATGGCTTTGGCCCACATCAAAGTCAGATTATCTGTTTTATTTAGGGCCAGAGGGAAGAATATCAATTTGATCAATGTAAAGGCTTAATTGACTGCTCAAAATCAATTTTTGCACTTTTTGGAGTCAATCAAGTACTCATTTATGTCAAAATGGTTTTCTTGATCTTTAAGGATTTGGGCATATTTAGATATTGTTGCCATAAATGTTGCAGCTGACATTGAGTCAATCAGGACATCCTGCCACAGGGGCCATTGTTGTATTGAAGGGAGCTAGCCAGAAGGTTTATGCTTGAGAATGAACCAATACTCACCTGAGGTGTGCTGTTTGTTAGGATTTGTCTTACCCATTGGAGAACCACCTCGCTTAGCCCACCGGTGAACTCCTGATGTGAAAGGACAGTCTTGTGGTCAACCATTTCAAAAGCAGTGGATAGATCTAGGAAAATTCATGCACAACTTTCCCCATTGTCTCCAGCACATAGGAGTTCCACTCTCACATTTAATATTGCGGATTCAGAGTCCCTTTGAGGTCTAGAGCCAGAATGAAACCTGAAGAGGTCTGCATTTGATCTGGTCCCTAGGGGAAAATTGTGGAGGGTACTTTTAGATCTTGGCATCCCAATATACCTCCTGGATGTGTTAAGAAGGCTCCACACAGAAACCTATGCCCAAGTCAGATGCGGGAAGCATGGAGAATTGTCTGCTCGCTTCCCGGTAAAAAAGGGGGTGCGCCAGGGGTGCGTCCTGGCCCCTACCCTTTTTAGTTTATACATAAATGGGCTTATAGATCATTTATCAGGTATAAAGGATATTGATGCCCCAAGGTTAGTTACAGGCCGGGTACCCGCATTGATGTTCGCGGACGACACTTTGTTGTTGTCCAAGACATCAATGGGTATCCAACGTACCTTGGATGGCTTTGCCGATTTCTGTGCACTAAGAGGCCTGGAGATAAATCTATCTAAAACTAAATTTATTATTTTTAACCCACCCAGGCAGACCCGCCCAAATCCAGTATTGGATGGCATACCTTTGGAACGAGTGAAAACCTTTGAGTATTTGGGCATCATCCTTGTGGAACATTTGGAATGGGATGCCCAAGGCTGCTTTAAAGTTGACACAAACGGTGGGTGGGATTTCGAAAATGCACAGAGTATCTGTGTACAAGCCTGCTGCTCCAGTTATAGAATTTATAAAGTACAGGCTAGAGCAGCTTCTATGTACGGGGCGGAGCTTTGGGGGCATTTTAAGCCTACAAGCCTTATAAGGGTGGAGCACTCATTTATGAGGAATCTGTTGGGATTGCCAGTTAGCACTCCGTTAGTACCTCTTCGGCTGGACCTAGGGCTTCTCCCTATTGAGGAGGAAGTGGCCTTAAGGCCACTTACCTACTGGAGAAGAATATGGTCAGTTCCTGAACTAGGTCCCTTTAGAAGTGAGTTCAGGGATGTGTGGGCTGAAATTAGAACCAGGAAAATCGCGTGGTTAATTCATATTAAGGAACTCTGTAATAGGATTGGCTTACCCGAGTTATGGGGAACACCAGAAGTAGTGTGCTGGGCAATATCTAGGGCCGATTTGGTATACCACTATAGGCACCACAATCTATTGTCTCTTCACGTGAGCTTTACAGTTGGTAGACTGACATCTCAGTTCCTCCAAGTAAAAAAGGATTACAAAAAGGAGGGTTTCCTTGACCTGATTAATCCAGCTTCGGCAAGGAAACTATACATGCAATTTTGGATGGGTAGTCTGCCGCTCATGTTATTTACCAGTAAATGGGACATGAATAAAAATACTGAGTGACCAGCGTGCAAATACCATCTTGAAAATTAGATCCACGTCCTGTTTTTTTGTCCCAAATATCAGACTGTACGCAATCGTTGGGTGAAACCTATCTGTAGGAATCTTGGCTTCAGAGAATGTTATAAGGCCTTGAGAGTATTAAAATATGATACGCACCCTCCTATCGTTTTCGCCGTCTCCCGCTTTTTAAACGGGATGTGGCTTAAACGCATATTTTTAATGAAATAAATTGTTGACTTACATATTTATAGGAAATTTAATGTATACCTCCGATAACTACCTTCAACGGTTTAATTTGATTTTAATATGTGCCGGTTTTAAATTTGTAATGTAGGTGTATATATATGATTGTGATTGATTTTGATTTGGTGCATGTTATTTATTCTCTGTAACATAGTGTTTGTGTGTATTTTACTCTGTACTTTTATGGTCCATTGTGTCCGAAATAAAGTTATTGAAAGAAAGAAAACCTGAAGTCGGACACTGGCATTCCACTTTTGTAATATTTGTATCATTTGTCATTCCACAACACATGATTGCCCCAACCAAGTAGCTCTGGACAAAAAGGATCTAACCTGGTTAAACCTGGAAGCTGCAGCTGAATTTGGGATAAATTACACAATTGTTGGTAGCACCATGGTCTGCCATTTTTAGTTACCACGATGATCTGCCAAATGATTTCTATTTAATATTATGTTTGATTACTCAAATTCCTGGGTATGTACTAGAATACCAATGAACCACCTACAAAATTACAAAACACAGCTGCAAAGTGAGAGGAGAGTATTTGAAAAAGAGATGAACCAAGTCCTAAACTAAGGACATGACACAGTATTTCAGTTAGAATTAAAGCGTAAGATTATTTGTCTCACCAGAAGGTCTTCAGAGGGACCACTCCTCATTGTTACAAATAAATGTGCCAACACTTCACACCAATCATTCAGGTCAGCCCTCCTCAGATTCCTTATACCACCCCATGATACATACACCTTCCGCACACCCACCATGCAGAGCTTCAAAATAAGATTCAAGTAATGGACCCCTACATTGCTATAGCATCGAGTTCCTGTAAAATACATTTTTTGCGTTCTTTTGTTACCTTCCTTGCATTCCGTTGTGTGAGATGTTGTTTAGGGGAAAAGTTATTCCACCTTTGATGCGCTTGAAATTATCTTGATTTCTTATGGTCGATCTGTAGTATCCTGGCCATGTTCATATTAAGCCATTTTCACCTCCTGCTCAGCCAGTGTGTTTGTGCTGTGTGCTGCATGGAATGTTGGAGTGATGATGCGCTTCGGAATGTTGGGAGCCTGTGAGGTGAAGTGACAGTTGAGAATGGGCTGAGCAGCATGCAGGCTGCTCCTGCTGGGGCTACTCTACAGAGCTCAACTACCTTCTGTATTGGAACTTATCTACTTGTAACTTACTACAATAAATCACCTTGAACTTCATTCTACCAGCGTGGACCTTCATCACTACATTTATTTGGCGATGGGCTGGTGACTACCTACGTGCTACAACTGGAGTTTCAGGGACCTGGCAAACAAAAGAGGACCTGGAGATGAAAAAATCTACAGAAGGAACAGTCACAGGCAACACAAAGTACAAGAGGAGGTATCCACTGCAAAGGAAAAACTGCGAACAAGATACAAGGGTGTTCTACACAGATCAACTAAGACGTCAACAAGGAAGAAACAAGCCCTTAACAGAAAAGCAAAGAAGACAACAAGAAACAGGTAAAGATGAAGCACTAGGCCTTTCAGCCCCACCAGTGTCCTCACTATCGGACAGCCTTAGCCAAGGTGTGCTGTGCTCATCTGGATTTCTTATTAGAGACTATGTACTTCAAAAAGACTGATTCTGTCATCAAACATTCTAACCTACATCTTCCAAATCCTTTTGAACCTGTGGTCATTCAAAATCTTCAAGGAGCAAGGGAAAATATTCCTGTCAACAATGATGGGAAGAATGGCTTTCTCCCTCAATCTTTCATGCCAAGTAACCCAGGGCTGATTAATACTGTCTACAAGAGAGAGTTTACTGCTGGCTACAATCTTTAACTACAGTGTTTTGGGGACGTGCTGCTGTTTTATACTAAGGAAGTCACAGATGATGTATATTACATGATGTTCACAGGTCAGTTCATTTCTACAAGAGGAGTGCCTACTCGGCACTATGCCTGTGTGCTGACCTGTCCTTAGTCTGTCAACTGGGGATAAACTGTGTCTGACATCGCATGGAAGCTGATATGTTGTCTTCCCTTCAACATATGCAATGTGGTCTCCGTTATTGGCCCAATGTGTGCTTATTGCTGCTCGGGCCATTCACGTACTGTCGTTTGTGGCCCTGTGTTGAGGACAAACACTGTGGTGAGTTTCTATTTGTGTTTTGTTGCCTACCACAGTTGTGTGACGTCTGATATACCAGTTTAACGGTTTCCCTGTGGTGCATCATTTTCAAACATTGAGGTGAGTGTGCGCTCCTTACCTCATGGTTGGAGTCGCGTGGTGTTGCAGTGGGATCCTTTGTGACGTCCAGTACGTGATTCAGCCTTGGCCAACCGCAACACGCATTTAGCCATCCGGCGTTACTTCAACTGCGTGCCGCCATATTGAGTTTGGGGGCAGCACACAAGCACCTGGGCTACGGTTTGTCCCATTGTGTCCTGTTAGTTTATGGATCGCTTTCTGTCAACCATGGTCATTTGATGCAGACCGGGGACGTCGCGGGATCCGTGTGCAGTGCTGCTCAGTATTTCACTCCGGAATAAACTATAAAAGGTTTTGGAAATCCACCAGATTTTCATTCTGTATTGGGCAATCCAGTCACACACATGTGAATCTAGTCATGTGTGCCTCCTGCAAGTCCTGGGGGGGTCCTCAGACATTGTTATGCAAGCCCATTGTAGTGGAAAGATTTTCTTGCTCACTCATGTTGGTATTTGTCGAGTACATGCTTCCTAAATGTTTAGTTTTCTTTGCCACAATTGTAATTTTCTTACTAGCCTTGGTTTGATCTATGCCATGTAGTATTCAAGTTGCTACTTTTCAAGCTTATTGTATGCTTGTTTGTGATTACTCCACCTGCGTTTATTTTGTGGTTTTTGTAACACTACATTTAGCAACTGTGTTGTTGAACATATATTCTACATGGGATGGTCCCTTCACTCTACCCTACATGAGGGACGTCATTTGGGTTTCAGCCCCATTTACTCACATTACATTTGCCTACATGGGCTTATTACGGTTTCAACACTTTCTCAGGGCATCGTTGTATGGGTGTTGGTCCCATTTACATTAGTTAACCATCCCTGTGCTTGGGGTTAGGTCATGGGTTTCAGTCCCATCTTCTCGTACACTGTTACCCGCACACAGGATGTGTCTGGGGTCTGTCCCATTCACATTAACTTATGCACTTACGTGTCAGGGTAGGTCATGGGTTTCAGTCCCATCTTCTCGTACATTGTAACCCTCACACACGGTGTGTCTGTTTGGGGTCAGTCCCATTCACATTAGCTTACGCCCTTATGTCAGGGGTGGGTTATGGGTTTTTGTCCCATCTTCAAGGACTAGTCCTCTCACAGGGTGTGTCTTATTGAGTTCATTCCCATTGTCTACATTATCTAGCCCCTTTTGGGGTACCGTCTATGTTCTGTCTACACCAAGACTCTGCTGTATGTTATCCATACGTTATGCTTATATTATTATATTGTCAATTTGACAACGGGGGAGGATGAGTTATACTTCCATTTTCTTCTCATCTTCTCTGTTTTTCCTTCTGTCCAGTTTTCCTTGTTATGTTACGCATTTTTTCATCCTTGTTATTTCGGACTATATTGGTTGTTAGTCTTCCTTGTCCTCAGCCTTTCCCTCATTGCAGTTTCATTCTATTTCTTCTTGGTTTAGGAGGAGATCCGTTCCTTCTCCTCTTTGTGTGTCTGTGAGTAAGGTTGGTGTTTAAGTCGTGTCGTGCCTTTTCCTTTCTTCTTTTCTTGCCTGCCTGGCCAGTGAGTGCGTTTGAGGGTTGTCTTTGGTGCGTCTATGTCTTTCTGCTAACCTGTTGTTTCTTACGCCTTTTTACTTTTTTTTCTCTGTTGTAATTTGTTGTTGGAGAGTATAGGTCATTTCCATTTGTGTACACTTACCCATTGCTTCCTCTTAGCTTTCCTCCAACTATCTCTTTGCTCGTTCCTATCTATCCTTATATTTATTATTTCTTCTGCTGCTCCTGTTTTTCTCTCAGTTTTTGCTCTATTGGGTTCTTATTAATATATCTCATTCAGGTATTGGACTATTGCTTCTGTTGTATAAGAAAGGGGGATATGTAGTATCCTGTCCATGTTAATATTAAGGCCTTTTCACCTCCTGCTCTACCAGTGTGTTTGTGCTGCGTGGAATGTTGGAATGATGATGCGCTTTGAATGTTGGGAGTCTATAGGGTGAAGTGACAGTTGAGAATGGGCTGAGCAGCAAGCAGGCTGCTCCTGGTGGGGCTGCTCTACACAACTCAACTACCGTCTGTATTGCGCTCACTAACAGCCAACGTTCTGAAGGTCCCCCGCACGAAAAAAGTCTCCTGGGGTGACCGAAGATTCGTCGTCGCCACTGCTAAACTATGGAACACCCTTACCTTGCACATCAAATCATATCAAAATCTTCTTGCCTTCAGGAAACTCTTAAAGACGTGGCTCTTTAATCAATAAGCTAGGGTATTTGCACACTCTACAAATTGCCTAAAATAAAATAAAATAAATATTGGAACTTATCTACTTGTAACTTACTATATTAAATCATCTTGAACTTCATCCTACTAGCATGGACCTTCATTACTACAGGATCGTATGTAGGTTATTAATTAGGGAAGCTTCTGGAGCAGGTTCTAAAATAATTATAGAGGTTAGATACAATAGGAATGGTTAAACTAACAAAAGAACGCATTTTAATAAAGGAAAGGTCATCTCTTCTGGCTGCTACACTGGTCTGCAGCTTTCCAGCCTGTATGATGTATTCAATTAGGGCTGCTGATATTTAAGAAAAAAAAGTTTGTAATCTGTTTTCAATAAACATCCGTTTATGAAGGAAGTACCAATTTTCGGCATCACAGCCAATGTTCATTTGAATTGACGTCCTGCATTATGCTAGTGTGTAATGTTGCCTGAAGTCCATCTAAAAGGATGAGTTAAAAAATGCTTACTTTGAAAAACATAAAAGATCTTACATTTGTATCATCATTATCTCCAAAGGTGGCATTGCATTTACCGATATCAGAAAGTTGCAAACTACAGGAAGAAGAACCGCGATTGCAGTAAGGTGGAAGAGGTACATGAGCGATTATTTTTTTTTAAAAAGGGTACTAGCTTTCTGGAGCTGTTTACTTTAACGAGTTTAAAAAAAATATTTTTGTATTTAGGAGAAAAATAAGTGCAGGAATGATTTTTTTCTAAATACTTTTCTTATATTGGAAAATATTTAATGAATGGCATTCTAATTAAGTCACAGTCAGGGACTTGACAATCATTGCATATTTCTATACTCAGTAGCAATCCCTGATAGTTCATGCCAGCATACAAAACAAGCTTCATTATCTAAATGGATTCTTATGCAAAAGAAATATTTTGGAATGTCCCAGTATACGAATGTAATTTGCTGTTGGGGGAAGTGTTACCAGCAACAATATTTTGATGATCATAAGTACCATTAGCTTCTGCTGATCATGCTTGGCCTGTAGTACCTAGCTTCGGCAAGAGGTGACATTTGGTTGACACCCCTAGCACCTAATTGCTATCTTAGCTGTTGGAATGTGGTTTATTACCTAGGGTAAGTAGGTACTTACCACTAGTATAAGGCCACAATAACAATATAAGGTCCAGTCAAGGTCTCAATAAATTATGCCCTTGCTCATCCCTTCATAGCTGCTTGCGAGGAGGCAGGCTTCTGTGGATAAAAAGTTTCGACCTTTTTTGAAAGCATCGTGTTTTTTTTCATAAAATATTTGCGCAATTGCCAAATAAACAGCTGGCATTGGAGGTCAAAATAAATAATTTTCTGAAGTGTGTAGGTTTTTTTGTTTTTTCAAAAAAAAATAATGCAATATAATCACAGCTAAATCACCGGTAGATAGGATCCTTACAGCCTGAATATGTGAACAACGCTCAATTTTTGAGTTAGTAGATTGCACCTCAAGCATTTTGTGGTGGTCGACAGTGCATGCCTTTGTTGGTAGATGAGCCATGGTGAAATAATGATTGACTGGGGCGGCCAGGACTGATTATCTGTGACAGAGATTAATTCAAGGCTTCCACCAATCTCTGTTTGATCTACCTATTGGGCAGCTGACTGTGTAGTCTTTGTGCATGCTCCTGCATTAGGAAGCAGGCGTTTCTAGGTGGTGTTTTGCGTCTTACATTCTGAAAACACAAAGGTGCATTGCTGCGTCATGTTTAAGAAGTTACACTTAAATGTACAACAGACATGTATCCTACCTGCAAGATGCAATGGAGACAGGTGGTGGACTCCAGATTTTTAAAGTAAAAATGTACATGCGTGAGTGTATATCAAAAAACATAATGCTTGTGCATAGCTTTGGCATTTGTGGTGCTAAATAAGGTGCTTTGGGTTTTCTCTTATTCCCCAATTACTAATCACTTGGATACATTGGTGTTAAAGATCTGAGAGAATTAAAAAACAGAATCCAACATTTTGCACCGCCGAAGCTGGTAACATTTCACAATTACAGTCCAACAACTTCAACTGAAAGTAATCAGTCTAAAAATCAGGGCCTGAATCATGTCTTAAGTTATCAGTTTGTACTCTCCATGTACTCTCTCCTGATACAGTACACTGTTTTTTTTTTCAGAGGCACATTATCTAGATCTCGCCCAAACATGCACTTTGCTTTCTGATTGTTCTTGGGAAGAAAATAACAGATTCAGCTTCAAGCAGCTCTAATGGCAAAGACATTGCACAAATCTCGCTTTGAAACAAGCTCATTACTTTAGGCTTGGAATAGGAGAGTGAATAGAGGGGCATCATAGCCTAAACTTACACGAATCCACAGGGTTGGTATTAGGAAAAAAATGCAGGACAGGAATGGGAATGGAGGTTTTGCCAACCATCAGGGTAAAGAGCTGGCGTTCAACGTCAGCATGAAAAGTTGTGAAACCCTATATACAGTGCTGAATTTGAGATGGTGGTTACCGGAGCTCATCACCCACACTTAATTGTCAGCACCTGCGCTTGTGATAGCCTCCCACAAGATGGTGCTGTCTAGCTAATTTAGAGATGACCACAACAACAGTTAATTTATATTCTATATTCATTAAAATGACAACTACCTGCCGCCTAAACCATTCTTGTAGGTTTGGAGGCCTGAAATAATCCGAATTGTAGGAGGGTGATGGTTAATAGTTGTGTTGTTACTATCATTGGCAACATAGCAGGGAAATTTGTGGTGGAAGCTGCAGTGGTCTCCTGAGGGGAGCCCTGACACTTTTTGTTTTTACAAATAAAGCACTGCGCTATATATAAAAGGCTAATTGACTTAAAGGCTGATTTATGCATCAGGTGCTGCACAAATATGTATCATGAGCCATAAAAACATACTCCTCTACAGACAAGCAGAGAACGCGTTGTGGCAGACAGTCGGTATGTGATGGCAGTTTATAAATTAAACCCCTTCTTAGAACAAAATGCTGCGATCTATTTTCCAAAAGTCTTTTATTGATAATGCAATCCTCTATGTTCAAGAAAAGTCACACAGACATCAATCAAGCTGCAGCATGCCTCTGAACATGTTTCAAATGCTCACAATTTATGTCTTTTATACTATGAAATCAATAGCTGCTTTAATGCTATCAGATTCAACAGCGTTACATTGCTATTTCACAGCTATCCGTTCTTTTGTAAGATGTGCCTGCAAAATGGCAGATAGCAAGCACAATGTTAGTAAAAGACTGAATTACAATGACAAGAACTGCCACACAGCTATGTAATGCTAAGTGACGACGAAGTGGTCCTCACATCATTTACCGGTGAAACTGGGATAGCGGCCCAATGTACACAAGGCTTTGGAAGGCACAGTGCCCACACCAGCCTGGATCAAGAGAGTTCAGCATTGGTGGTAGACCTGTCAGTCTTAGTGTGGTCTTTCCCAGACTTTTTGCCTTCATCTCTCCAATTTTTCTGAATTTGTTTTTGTTGGCCTTACGACTCTGTGCACTTTACCACGGCTAACACCCTAAAACATGGTAAACTTGGTTTTTATCTGATTGACATATTAGATTTACATATGAGTCCCCAGTAAAGTGGTATACAATATACCCAGGGCCTAGAAATTAAATACTGCCAGTGGGCCTGCAGTCATTATTGTGCCACCCACTTAAGTACTCCTTAAGAAATGTGCCAGGTCTGCCACTGCAGCCTGAATGTAACTTTAAACTGCCAATTTGACTTGGAAATATGACCCCCAAGCCTTAAACTCCCCTTTAATTGTGTATATGTCACCCCTAAGGTAGGCCCTTGGTAGCCCATAGGGCAGGGTGCATTGTAATTAAAACTTTGGACATGCACTTTCCAGTTTAACATGTCCTGGTAGTGAAAAAAACTCCTAGAATTCCTTATTCACTACTGTGAGGCCTACCTTTCGCATAGGATAACATTGGATTGCCTTACTACATTTAATAAGTGCTAATGTTTGAATGGGAACATGTAAACATTTCATGTTTGTGTATGAGAAATTGCAATTTATAACCGTCTTTAATGGTAAAGTTGAATTTTACGTTACAATTTTGAAAACACCACTTTTAGAAAGCTGGCCTATTCTTGTCCTAACCATTTGGTGCCTGCAGCCTGTTCCTGTGTCACATTCCTGGGCATAGTTAGCAGTTAGTCTTTGTGTATTCCTGATAGATAGCCATACAATATGCAATATAGGGACTAGGTGTGCCTGGATGGGCCAGAGGAGCTGTGCGTAGCCCTACTAGCACTTAATTAGTCAGAAGACAGCCTGCTGCTGTGGTCGACCTGCGTGTACTTTAGAAGACTGCCTTGCTGCACCAAGAAGGACTGCTTTGCTGCCTGAAACTTGCCTGTGCCCTCAGATGTCTGCCCTGCTGCCTGAGCCCTGCTCTTCTACTTGAACCCAGGATTTCCAGAGTGACCCCAAGGGCTACTAGGCTGGCCTGCTAATCAAAGCCTCAGGGACATAAAAGGGTCCAACAATATTGAACCTGCACCTGACCATGCCTGAGTGAGTCTTGACCCTTCAACTGTTACCTCTCTTGGACTGGACATTTGGAAGTGGTGCTAAAGGTACCCAGAAATTTTTGCCCAAAACATGCTCTGAGACTAGGACGTGCCTGCTTGTCGATCCACCTAAGGTGCATCACCAGTCGGCCTCATTTCGCAGCAGATCCCACTGCAATCTTCTCCACAGCAGCAAATCCTGTTCAGCGGCTCCGTGCAGAAGGGCTATCTGCCGACTCGGAGTCAGTGCTAGGTTTGGCCCTCCCTCAGGACTTTAACATTGTGACCCTTAATAGAGAGTCTAGGGGGGGTGGCATTGCTCTGATTTTTAAATCTTGTTATACCTGTTCTTTCGTTAAAGAGACTCTAGAAGGCTGTGAGTGAGCACGCTTCGGGCTCTCACGGAATGCCTGCTACACCATGTCAGGGCTACTAATATATCGCCCCCCTGGACCCTCTAAAGAGTTCAGGACGGTGCTTGTGGAAACTATCAATATCCTGAGTACGAGGACGGCCAATTTTAGTGTCATTGGGGATTTGAATCTGCACTTAGACAATTCCCAGTAAGCAGAGATGTGTAATTTCTTAGCAGACCTGGGTGCTTGCCAGCTGCTGCAATTGGTCCAGAGTCCCACTCACTCTGTAGGCCATCAGGAAGGTCGCTCCCCACGTCTCACAGCTCCACCAGGCTGTGCCCGTGTCCTGAGCCCAGCTGCTGCTGGGAGTTCGAGGGTCGTCTCCACCCGCAGGCTACCACCTGCGCCTCATCCCTGGTGTCCAGTGGTAGGCCCTAGGTTTGCTTTCTTGCTTTTGCCTGTTTTTGCTGCTGTTGCCTTTTTTTGTAATTGTTTATTTGTGCTCGTCTTTTTTCTCCCCCTTTCATTCCCCCTGCTTTGTAGTGCCCATTTTTGCCTTCTGTGTCCTTCGCCGGTCCTGCTTTTTGCCTGTTTTTGCTGCTGTTGCCTGTTTCTGTAATTGTTTATTTGTGCTTCTTTTTTCTCCCCCTTTCATTCCCCCTGCTTAGTTGTGCCCGTTTTTGCCTTCTGTGTCCTTCGCCGGTCCCGCTTTCCCGCCACTGCGTCCCCTGTGGCCCCGCCCCCCGCTCCCATTCGTCTGCCTCTCCAGCTGCCTCCTCCCTCCCACCTCCCCTTCTTATGGCGGCCGCTGCGCGCCTAAGGTGCGCCGAAGGCAAGCCTGTCTGCGCCCGTCCACTCCTGGACCGCACCCTGCACCAGAACCCCTGGCCCCCGCGAACGCCACGGCGCCCGTCTCCTCTATGATGCCAGCACCCTCCACGCACTCAACACCGGGCGAGCACACTCCTGCTTCCAGGCCGCCACGAAACAAGCCCAAGGACCCTTCTCCTGCCGGAACTGCAGCTTCACCAGCAGCAGACCCGCAAATCCACCAACCAGGATAGCACGCAACCACCTCAGATGCATACTCCTGAACACCCGCTCCGCACGCAAACATGCCGTCGAACTCTGGGAGCTGCTCGACACGTCCTCCCCGGACGTCGCCTTCCTGACAGAGACCTGGATGAATGACTCCTCGGCACCTGACATCGCCATAGCCATCCCGGACAGCTACAAGATCACCCACAGAGACCGCGCCAATGGAGTAGGAGGTGGAATCGCCATCATCCACAAATCCACCCTCAAGGTCTCAACCAACTTCGACGACACCCTCAACACCGCCGAACACCTACACTTCCAGATCCGCACTGATCCCAACACCACCCTCACATGAACTCTGATCTACAGGCCCCCCAGACCTAGACCACAGTTCAGCGACTCCATCGCTGACTTCGTCAGCACGCACGCCCTTGAGTCCATGGACCACATCCTCCTCGGGGACCTGAACTTTCACCTCGAGAACAACAACGACACCAACTCCACCACCCTGCTTGACAACCTCGCCAACCTCGGACTCAAACAACTCGTCACGACTCCCA
Organism: Triturus cristatus; assembly: GCF_964204655.1. Lineage (NCBI taxonomy): Eukaryota > Metazoa > Chordata > Amphibia > Caudata > Salamandridae > Triturus > Triturus cristatus. The sequence continues at coordinate 1,126,639,609 of NC_140582.1, forward strand.
CCCACTCCACCAGACAAACGCTTGATCCCATCTTCTCCGCAAGCTCCCATGTCTCCTTCAGCCACACCACCGACCTCCACTGGACCGATCTTCGCTCTGTCCACTTCACCTTCAAGAAGCCTACCACGCACCACTGCACCCAACAGATCCCCTGCCACTGCTGGAGCAAAATCACTGAAGACCAGCTACACACCACCCTCGCTCGAATCCCAGCCACAGACCCCACCGACCCGACGCCGCCACCAGCAACCTCAGATGCTGGATCAATGACTGCGCCTACACCCTGCCCTGATGAAGTACCCCCCAAAAGTCGCACCAACAAGACTGCCAGCTGGTTCACCGCGCACCTCCAGACGTCCAAGCAAAACTGCCGAAAGCTGGAGAAGAAATGGCACCTCGAACAGACACCAGAAAACCAAGCATCCCTCAAGAACACCATGCGCCAACATCACCACCTCATCAGATCCGCCAAAAAGACCTCCTTCAAGGACCGCCTCGACAACAACGCACACAACAGCAAAGAGCTCTTCAACATTGTGAAGGAACTCTCCAACCCCAGCTCCAGCTCCAGCACCAACGACATCCCACCTTCGCAAGACCTGTGCAACTCCCTGGCCTCCTTATTCCACCGCAGGATCGCAGACATCCACGACAGCTTCGACAACCAGTCTACCACGGCAGCCAATGACACCTCAGACCCCACGGCCACCACCCATGGTGACCCCCTACTCACCTGGACCAACATCAACGACGACGACACCATCAAAATCATGAGCACCATTCGGCTCCCCATCAGACCCGTGCCCTCACCACATCTTCAACAAAGCCAGTGCCATCATCGCACCCCACCTCCGCAAAGCCATCAACATCTCCTTTGAGACCACGACCTTCCCAGAGAGCTGGAAGCACGCCGAGATCAGCGCCCTGCTCAAGAAACCCAAAGCAGACCCCAAGGACCTCAAGAACTTCTGGCCCATCTCCCGTTCCCGGCGAAGGTCATCGAGAAAACTGTCAACAAACATCTGACCCACTACCTCGAGGAGAACAACATCCTGGACCCATCCCAGTCTGGGTTCCGCAGCAACTACAGCACCGAAACTGCCCTCACCGCCGCCACCGATGACATCAGGGCCCTGCTGGACAACGGCAAGAACGCGGCCCTCATCATCCTGGGCCTATCAGCCGCTTTCGACACAGTCTGCCACCGCACCCTACGCACTCACCTCCACGACGCAGGAATCCGAGGCAAAGCACTGGACTGGACCACCTCTTTCCTCTCTGGCAGAACGCAGTGCGTCCGCCTCCCCCCCTTTTGATCCGAAGCCACCAAGATCATCTGCGGCGTACCCCAAGGATCCTCCCTCAGCCCGATGTTGTTCAACATCTACATGGCCCCGCTCGCCCACGTCGCCAGACTGCACAACCTCAACATCATCTCTTACGCCGACGACACACAACTGATCCTCTTGCTCACCAAGGACCCTCTCACGGCCAAAACCAACCTCTACGAAGGAATGAAAGCCATCGCCGAATGGATGAAGAACAGCCGCCTAAAGCTGAACTCGGACAAGACGGAGGTCCTCATCCTCGGCTCCACCTGCTCTGCCTGGGACAACTGCTGGTGGCCTACCGCCCTGGGAGCAGCACCAACACCCACCGACCACGCACGCAACCTGGGATTCATCCTCGATTCAACGCTCTCCATGACCAAGCAAGTCAACGCCATCTCATCCTCCTGTTTCAACATCCTCCGCATGCTCCGAAAGATCTTCAGGTGTATCCCCACCGACACTAGAAGAACGGTCACCCAGGCCCTCGTCAGCAGCAGAATGGACTACGGAAACGCCCTCTACGCGGGAGCCCCAGCCAAACTGCTGAAACGACTGCAACGCATACAGAACGCCTATGCACGCCTGATCCTCGACATCCCTCGCCACAGCCACATCACACCCCACCTGAGAGCCCTGCACTGGCTTCCCGTCAACTAGAGGATCACCTTCAAGCTCCTCACCCATGCACATAAAGCACTCCACAACACCGGACCAGCATACCTCAACAAATGACTAACATTCTACACCCCGAACCGCCAGCTACGCTCCGCCGACCTCGCCCCTGTCCCCTGCAACCAGAGAGCGACCACAGGTGGTAGATAATTCTCCTACCTCGCCGCCAAGTCCTGGAACACCCTCCCCATCCTCCTACGGCAGATCGAAGATCTACTTACCTTCTGGAGGCTACTCAAGACCTGGATGTTCGAGCAGTAGCAGCAGCCCCACCCCCCCCCAGCACCTTGAGACCCTCACGGGTGAGTAGCACGCTTTACAAATGTCTTGATTGATTGATTGCTGGACCCAGTGTTTTAAAATCTTCCTTTTCTATCAGTTCACACTCCTATTGAGGTCTGCTGGTCAGATCACTATCTGATACCTTTGTCTCTCTTAGGGGTTTTCCCTTCGTGGAAGCAGCGTCAGAAGGTTGTCTTTAAACACCCCTGACATAAACTTGATCTTGACCAATTTCATGACTTTCTCTCCATAAATGCCTTCAGTATGCCAGCTGATCTTGATGCCGCTGATAAAGCACTCTCAGACTGGATTCACAGTCCTCCTGATGTAATTATGCAGGCAAAGTGGTCAATTAGTCGTAACTCTAGTTCCAACCCATGATATAATGATGATCTTGCCATTTTGCATAAAACCTGCAAAAGGCTGGAACGGGTGTGGAGACGGGAGTATGACCCAATGCATCCAAGTTTCAGGACGATCTTACGCCTATCGCAGAGTGGATGAATGCCAATTGTCTCCAACTGTATTCCAGCAAGTCAGAGGTTTTGCTAGTAGGAAAAGATCAAGAGCTGTGAGGGGAACAGAGGTAGCCGGCCATACTGGGCTGTGCACCTACCCCTAAGCAGGTGGTGAAAGATCTAGGTGTCTGGGTTGATTCAGCCCTCAGCTTTCAGTCTCAAACCAAGAAAGTTGCAGGGACTTGTTTTGGCATACTTTGGGGGATCAAACCGATGCTTGGGTTTTTCGATCCGTCCATCAGGCAAATAATTATTCAGGCCTCCATCTTGTCAAGACTGGACTATGCCAATGCACTCTATTTAGGGGTAAACAAGACCAAAACCCTGAGACTACAGCGAGTTCAAAATGCTGCGGCTAGAACCCTTCTGGGCCTCCCTAGAACCTGCCCACCTCTACGGCAATTCGTCGCCTACATTGGCTGCCTGTTGCCAGCCGAGTGGAATTTAAGGTCCTTTGTATTGCGTTCAAAATTCTGAAATCCTCCTCTCCTGGCATTCTGTTAAACTTACTCTCATTCTTTTCTCCTTCGCGCCAACTTCGCTTGATGGGACAACATCTGGCGACTATGCCTCGAATGAGGAGGGCGCGATCGGGCGGGCGGGCCTTCCGTTTACTGGCTGCCAAGCTTTCGAATGCCTTGCCATTGTCCAGTCATGCCATGAATAACTACATGGCCTTTCGCAGGGCCATCAAAACTCATCTTTTCCCCTCACGCTAGTGCCTCCTTTTGGTTACCAGTCTCCATGTTCTGCTTCAGCGCTGGGACGCCTCTTTGCTGAGGCAGCTGTGCGCTATACAAGACGTGCTAACATAACATAACATAACATCAGGCCTAATCAGGTACAGCCTGCAGTTTTGTCCTGCTGGAGATTTTTTACATCCAAAAAAGAGACTAAGGGTCTGATTTAGATCTTGGCCGACAGGTTACTCCATCACACCAGTGATGGACATCCCGTCTGGCAAATTATAAATCTTATAGGATATGATGGGATTTATATTTCGGCAGATGGGATATCCCTCACCGTTGTGATGGAGTTACCCGTCCACCTACACCTAAACCAGGCTCAAAATTCTAACAAAGAAATCTTGACTGCAGCTTCGTCCAGTGGCTCCCTAACGACAATGCCTGACCTCGGACACTGACAGCTGCCTTGCCCCACTGAACTTTACCTTCTCAGACATTTTCTTCCAAAATTTCTTCTTAGTCCTAAAGTAAGGAGAGACCGGACCCAAAACACTTCTTGTATTCGACCAGTGCTCCATCGCGGTCAGCCATAACTTTTGCCTTTGCCCAAGTTTTGTGAGACTAGGGGGCAGATTTATGAGCCCCTTGTGCCACTTTTGCGTCACTTTTAACATGGGAAAAGTGACGCAAAAGTGGCGCAAGGGGCTCATAAATCTGCCCCTAGATGTCCAAGGTTGACACTTTGATCTTTTAGGCGCTAGTTGTCACTTTAGTTAATTTAGTGACTGTTTGTATTTCACCCTGACCAGGATTGTGGCTGAGGCTTGAGTAGGGCACACAACCCAGCAACCAACAACCCAATATTTCACCATTAGCAAACTATATAAAGTCAAAATCTATGCCTTTCTGAAATCTCAGCATTTTATTTACATATTGAATTAGCAACTTGTTTCAAACAGCTTAGCAAAACGTATCTAGTATATTTGCATCTTATTATGTTCACAGAGCTGTGGAGTCAAGTGCAAGTCTAAGTGGAAAACTACAGGGCCGGTGGGTAGTAGGAAACCATTGCACGCCATTACTAGTTCTTAAAAAACATCAATTTAGCATTAGACATACAGAAGGATGGCACGGCTCACAGTGTAAAACACAGTTAATATTACAGAAATAACACCAGCTGGCTAGTTTCAGAACTGGACACAGAATGGGTAATAAGGCTTGTAAATAAAACCTGTCATTAGCCTTGGAAGCACCTTGACTTGTCCAATGTAGTGTTAAGAATTTTGGAGGGGACCTAGGACATCATGAAAAAAGGTCATTTACAGGTTTAGACCTAAAAGGGACTAGGGCACTTTAAATAAACTATGCTACCACTTACAGGTTACCAGTGAATTTTTTCTACTCGAAGTTAGTGTGTGAATAATATTTATTCGAAGGTGGAATACAGAATAATACCCTGGTAGCAGAATGCAATAGAAAACAGTAGGGCACACTGTGGGTGGCATAAGATTGCAAACATACCTAAACCGTGTGGATAGGGAGGCATACTCAAAACAGTAACAAAAGCATAGCGAATGTGTGAATGCACGAGATCGACTTAAAAACTGAGGAAAACTAGTCCAGCAGAGGGGCTGTCAGGATATGACCTTAGGCCTTTTAGCTAATATCGTAAAAAGTCTCATAACCAGATGGCCTAAAGGATGGAATTCAAGATTCTGTGGGCACTCCCAGAAAAGGACTGCCCAGCAGTGGGTTTCCCCAGGTAAAGGCATCAGACCATAGAGCTGTCCATTTTTTTCGTTGTTTAATGATGCAAGTTAAAGCAAGTTGTCTAGTTGATTAGAAATACTGAAGAAAGAGGATGTATGTTGGCTGGTATCCCTTATTTGTTAATCCGAAGGCTTTGTGACTAAAAAGCAAAAAGCACACAGGCATAGCTTTGGTGAACCATCTCCTTGAGCTAGTATAAAGCTGGGGTCCTAGAACTGACACTGCTGTTTAGTCTGCCAAGAAGGAGGCTGAATATAGATAGACACCACCATACGAGTGCATGTGTTTACCAAGAGCGATACATACCATCGATTATGAGACTATCCCCTAAGACCATGTGTTACCACTGCACCAAGATCAGCATGGTTTTTGCGGGGCATTTTCCCTGATAAATGTCGTCAAGTTTGATGTACCAAATTTATCGCAAAACTTAGAATTCCAACATGTGCAGTAACAGGAGGTACTCACTGATAATATTAAGTTACATAGCAGTTCAGTGAGCCAAATCATTGAGGTCTGATGAAGATCCCCTTGCAGATTGTAGGTTGTAGGTTTATAATTATTACTAAAAGCATTCAGGGAATATGTTGTCCAAGGCACAGGGTATACAAACCTCTACTATCGTTTTAAAATATTGGAGTATATAATAGTTATTTAATATGCCATATGGTAATATTTCAACACATTAAAAAAAAAAACAATATTGCTTTCAAAATTACTAAACATATTTCCAGGATAAAAATGTAAGGAACATATTTTTTCGGAATTGTTGTGTGTATGACAACAGCGAATATGTTACAGAAACATCACATACGCATGATAGGTTTACTCAGTTGAGTAAACTCACGGATGCCACCATACCTCTTCTGTTTTGCCCCAACCTAGAGACATAGATGAAGTGTCTCTGGATTGGGGTAAGAGTACATGGAATCAAAATTCTCGACAATAGCAAACTTTGGGGCATATCAGCAAGGGCCGGCGATAATTATCACTAAGCGCACTTAGCGCTAGGATAATTATCGCCGGCTAGCGTGGAATTTTATCGCTGAGATAGCGTGCTATCAGCAACGCTTATCTCACAAGTGATAAAATTCCTCGTGCTAACAGCTAAAAGTGAGATTATCACTGGAAATCCAGCGATAATCTCACACGTTTTGGCGTTAGCTTGCTGATAAGGCAGGGCATACTTAGCCATTATATCCACCTTACATTGGATATAATGGCTAAGTCAGGGTGAAAGCAGGCGTAAGGAAAGTAGCGTTAACTGTGGTTAGCGCTACTTTTCTTATCGCTATGCCTTTTAGCGATTCCCTTGATAATCGGAGAAATGTCGCTTAGCGACATTTCTCCAGTTATTTTAGGATGGAACGCCCACTTTGCATCTCATTAGAGATGCAAAGTGAGGCGTTATGGGAAATAGAGATAAAGCAAGGAATCACGCGTTAGCGTGACCTTGATGATTAAGCGATTAAGTTATCGCCGCTTTTCGTCCGAAAACGGACACTAAAGTGGCGATCATTTTTCATCGCCAGCTTGCTGATATGCCCCTTTGTCTTATAACCTTGAGAGGCACAGAATCCACACTATCTGACATGACAGAAGATAGTGTGACCTGACTACACAGATGACTCTTGAAATCGTGATCCTATTGGATTTGCACATCACATACCTCTCATGGGTCAACCATAAAGCTGTTCTGCCATTTCACTTGCATCCGAACAATGGGGCATATTATCAAGACAGGCGATAAAATTATCGCCGCTTTAGCGGCAGAAAACTGCCGCTAAAATGGCGATAATGGGCTTGATAATATGCTCTATGGAATTCCAATAGAAGCCCATGTTAGACGTCCTTCACATTTAACATGGGCTTCAATTGGAATTCCATAGAGCATATTATCAAGCCCATTATCGCCGTTTTAGCGGCAGTTTTCTGCCGCTAAAGCGGCGATAATTTTATCGCCTGGCTTGATAATATGCCCCAATATTTTCAGTTGTTTCTGTCACAGCACAGACAACAGGCCAGAGAGCGCATTTTACACCATTATCAAAAACCATGTCCTGCGGCATTCTGCAAGGGTCCTTACGATCACAACAACTGTTGAACATCTACATGCCACCAACTGCAGTTCTAAATATATGTGAAAGAGACAAATATCATAACAGGAATGAGAAGTTAGAATAATATAAAATCATGGACTGTTTGAGATACATCCACTTTTGGATAAAGGATAATTTTCTGTGCATTAAAAGGAACAACTCCTGGATCCTAGCGCCTGGACCTGAAACCTGGACACTCATAACACAAACCCTTTTTTGGTGTCAAAAACTGAGGGCCACACTTATCCTATAGCACAACATAAAGCTTTAGAGGCATATTATCAAGGGCTAGTGATATTTTTATCGCTGCGTTTGCATCCGTTTTCGGACTAAATGCGACGATAAAAATATCGCTTTATTTACAAGAGAACGCTAACGCGTGTTTAATGGGATTAGCGCTGGCTTCAACATCGCATCGCCTTGCATCGCTAATGAGATGCAAGGGAGGCGTGTCCCGTGAAACAACATGGGATATTATCGCTAACCCAGCTTTTCTCTATTTACAAGTGTATCGCTAACACGCATAGCGATATTGAAATCAGCGCTAACCGGGTATTTTGCCGGTTTGTAACGCCTGCTATTTTTCTTACTAAGCCATAAATATAATGGGAGCTGGATTGTTATGCTGAGTCCACGTCTCTCTATCTACAAGGTTTTCCCTAACGCGGTATTCTATAGCTGGAATTCCGGCGATTTTGACTCTTTCTGCCGCTTTTGCCTGGATTTCTATCGCCTCAGCCATGCGCATATGTAATATTGCGCTAACCGGGCAATAGATTTCGGCCATAGTCGGCGTTAAAATTTTACACGCTAATTGCGGACAGCTATAAATATCGCTGCCGCTTGATGATATGCCCCTTAGTTTGATACCTTTATTTTGAGCATCTCTTGAGGATGTTGTAGCAAGCACAAACTTTAAATTGTTGCTGAGAAGGGACAATCCTTCAGACAAACGAATGCCTTGCACTTACGATAGTTTTCATTCTTTCATGGTTGTAGTAGAATATTCAAAATCACCACTGAAAGTGATTCAGAATCACAGAGGATTGCATGTATTAGCAGTGTTTCTCAATCTCAATCTGAGAACATTGGATTACAGTTGCCTCGTCGTGAAATAACTTCTCTGGCTTCCAGGTGAAACTAAGATTTACATAGACGACTCTGTGCATTATACTTATTGCAATGGAGGAAAAGACCCAGTACATATAGAAAGACTTATCATAAGCACACTCATGGCTGATTCCTTATGCTTGGAATTTCAAATTGACTGGTGCAATTGAACTTTTGCCACAAAGAAAACAGTGAAAAAAAACAAAAATGTTTTGTTTACAAAGATCTGGAACATTCTCAACCTGTTCTTTGGAAGCAGCCCAGCGTTTCAGCCTTCATGTCAGAGGCTCTGTTCTTTCCACAATTGTGCTACCCCTCTTCAGGAAGGAGTAGGTCTTTAAAGCCCAATCAAATCCTCATCCCTTTGTCACATTAACACCCCTAACTAATCCCAGAAATGCATACCAAAATGTTGCCTTAACATCCAACAATTTACTCTTAACTCATAGTGTTTTCGCTATGGACCTCTGTTGTAAAGAAGATAGGCAGTCCAGGTAGATTCCCATGTAGGTTTATTATAAGCAAAGATGTTACAAGGTTGAGCCCCACCAGGAGCAGCCGTGCTGCTCAGCCCTTACTCCAACTGACACACTCTCTCATCCAACATTTCGTTACCAGCTCTAACACCAACATTCCACTCCACAGACACACAGGCTGAGCAGCAGGTATAACAACCTCATTATGAGGTTGTCAGAATATGATGCAGGGCTATCGGAGTGGGGGCTGAATCTCCAATTATGGTTCATATCCCTGCTCCAAACTCCATCATTTACACGTTTTCTCCCCAAAATGGGGAACAATAACCCTGGTCCAGAAATACTGGGTCTTTTTACAGACCGACTCATAGAAGTTGGAAAGTATTAGTGGGATAGCTGAAGGGTATTGAAGCAGGGTGGGGGCTCTGGGGATGTTAGGACAGACTACAGCATGTGGAACTGGAGCATTGTCTGCGCTGCTGAATTAATGAATTATACATTTCTTATAATTATTGGTAATTTTTAAAAAAAGAATACAGATTTTCTTCTGACCCCTTCATAAAGCCAATAGGTTCACTTTTTATATTTTGGCGTTCTGACCCATTGACAAAGTCAGTAGCTCTGCCTTAATTAAAATAACACCAATTATATTGAGCCATGTGCACATACAGGAGTTTGGGAGCTGGCCCTATTCTCCACCCCCACTGCCCATGGGTCCTGGACAACGGGTAGGTTTGGGCACAAGTAGGGGATCGAAGCAGGTCCTGTGCCACGGCCATTTTCATGCCACATATGGCTGATAATATTAAGTTACATAGCAGTTCAGTGATTCAAATTATTGAGGTCTGATGAAGATCCCCTTGCAGGTCATAGTGCAGTGTTGGGTTGGCTGCCTTCGAAAGGTTGGGCACAGGGCCTAGCCACAGGCTAGCCTCTGAGTCCAATCCCATGCCACGCTTCGCCATGCAATGTGAATTAAAAAAATGACTGGGGGTTATGTTGGTTTAGTCGCCCTCCTGTCAACAATAAAAAACTCTCATTTTGAGTATGGTCCCCAAGGACACATTGTGCCTCGGTGTCATTTTTTTAATTCACATTGCACACACTTTAGCTACCCTCTTTAGAACCCACACCCCACACACCCTCATACACCATCCGGCATGCCTCAAAAAGATCTCCGAGAAAGTGACCCTTCGGGGGCCCGTTGGGAATTGCAGCGCCGGCCCGACGAGGAGCATAGCCCGATGATGAAGCATGACACCCTTCGGGGTGTGTGAGGGCAACAAGAGGCAACATATGTGCTTTCCCCCTTGTGGTGGGTCTGCTCAACCCAGGACTCCCCCTCTTTTCTTTTGTCTTTTTTATAAGACATCTGGGTCAACCTCTGGACCCTATCCTTGGAACAGTGTCCAACCTTTGTTGTGGTAATATAACCTTTGGGAGCATGGACACTGGACCATTAACCGGCTCCTTGGTCCCCCCCCCTCTTTTTGATGCAATATAGCACTAACCAGTAGATAATCTACTGGAATTCAAAAGAATAGGTGAGTGCAATAGGCCTCATTTTAGTCATTGTTTATATGTAGTTCATTATTAAACAATAGTCAGGGAAACCATAGAGTAGATAGTATAGCCCTGAAGAAGGCCCCAGACCCGAAAGGGCTCACGTTGTGGGCTGAAACATGTTGGCATTCGAAAGTGGGTACATTTGAAACAAATAGTTCAAAATAACCCCATTAAAACATACGTTTTTTTATCTGATACCCCAGGTACCCCACGAATAAAGCAAAGCATTGGGGTATACCTGAAGGTATTTTTAATTTTATTACCAAACTGGTTCCCTGCATAACCAGAATTTTTTTTATATAAGAACTCCCATAATATCGTACCATCTTACCTGGGTGTGGAAAGACGCCTATGATGAAGCATGTCACTATTAGTAAGTGAGGCGTCTTCTCCTATATCTGGGGATACTCTAACACCTAGAATGGTTATGTTTCAGGATAACATCTGTTACATAGGACTAATCGGGACTAATTCAAAAATTGATTCCGGGAATCTATTGAACAACCTTTGGAAATGGATATCAGCAGTTGCTCTTTGTGAAAATATATATAGACTCGGGAGATTGCAACTGTACTGCTTCTCTCACTCTCTCTAGTGATATAAGGGGAGGGAGGCTGCCTGCTTTCTGTTCAGCAGGAGAGCAGGAAAAGGGGACCCGGCCAGGAGCCGCAGCGTCGCAGGACCCAGCAGGAAGATTTTTTAATAGTTTTAATTAAACACCCCTCGTAAACCTGTGCGACCCCCTGCGCTACCCCCCCCCCCCCCCCACCCCCCACCCGCAAGTCATGCCGGCCGCAACTTCTAACAGAATAAAAGAAGATTTGCATGCACTTTTTGAAAGTCACATTAGACTGTTATTTTCAAGGAGATTATATAATTATTATATGGTGCACCTTTGTATTAGATTTGAATGTGTATAGTCCTGTAGTTGGACTGCACCTTGGCAGCAGGTGCCCAATTGAGTGCACAGCTTAGATGTAAGGTTATTGTAATCTATTGGGGATACCAGGTTAGGTGTGGTTTCTAATAGAGGTCCCGCTGTTGTGCTTATGCTAGACTTTTAAGGACATTAAGTCACTGCTCATTTAAAGTGCATTTCTGATGGATTTCGGAGCACCTGATGCAGCTGGGTGGCCAACATGAGGTTATTTACTGCTTTCCTCTTTCATCCATTTATTATTTCAATTGCTTTTCCATGAGTCACATTTTCATATGAGGACATGTCTTCCTTAAAACGATGAGAGTTCATCAAACAACACAGCAAATGCAACATCATAACGTCAGAGATAACAATATTTTATATTCTTTTAAATAATATTAGGTGCATTCATTTGACGTTGATGTCAGCAATAAAACTATTCTTCAAACTAAATGTGTTTTTTATGTTTACTTAGCAGAATGAGCCACGTCGTTTCCACTGAGTCCCAATGTTCTTCGACAGAGCAATTTAGGTCTTGAACAGACAATTGTAGATGCTGTGCATTACTGTGAACACTCTTCTAAGTGCCATCATTACTGTACATATGAAATGATGCAATCCCGCCTTTGATAAATGTGCAAAATGTAAATGTGGAAATGATGCGCGCGAACTAGAATCTGTCAGATAAATAAGAAAATGCAGGATGCACATAAACACCATGCAGGGAGCACAACACGCAATGACGAAAATGATGCATAGCATATCAAGAAAATTAAAAAGTTGACCTATTTAAATGACTAGTAACCCCCCCCCCTCAAAAATAATAATAATAATATATAATCCCATTTATTTCGTGGAGACTCCAGCACTCATCATTACTTGCTGTTTGTGCACAGCCTCATGGACGTCATTTAGGGGTCGCAGCTGTGACCCTCTCTTGCCCTTTGCGACCCCTGGCTCTGTCTTTTCAACCCCTGGCCTCAAAGGTGGCAACATCAGTGTCAGGAGCACCGTGGCAGCTCCTCCATATGGACGTCGGTTGGGACCCCGCTCTATGTTCCTCTCTAAAGCTTTTTTTATTACATCAACAGTGAATAATGGTTCCTTATTCACTGTTAGTGTAAAAAAAAATGGAGTGCAATTAGCTGGGATATGGCCTTCCCTGGCGCAAGAGGTAAGTAAAAGCTTAGAAAAGTATGATGCATGTGCCCTTGCAGGTGCGTGTGTGTGTGTTCATGTGAAACAGAGTATGAGTGTGTTTATGTGTAAGCATGTGCGTGTGAGTGAAATTGAAAGGTCAAAGAGTGTGCGATTTCACTTTCACTACCCCAGGCATCTTGGTGATGCACCGCCATGCAGGTGATTCTGTAAGACCTGGAAGTAGAGAGTGATCGTTTAACTCAACGGGCAGACTGCATTGAGCAGGAAAACATGCAGAGGTACGCCAGGTAAACAGTTTAGGTCCATATGTAGGTGGGCTAAAACAGGTCGGTAACGGCCGAAAATCGGTATATTTCCTGTTACCGACCGGTATTTAGCCCTTTGCGATGTAGGAGGCTGGATTTAAGGATTCGGTAATTTACCGATTCGTTATTTTAAGGAATCGGTAAAATACTGATTCCTTAATTTAAGGAGTCTGTAAATTACCGAGTGAGTGCATTTTTGGTTTAAGGATTCGTTATTTACCACCAACTACAGGTTGGTGGTAAATACCGAATACCTTTTAAAAAGCAATTTTGTGCTTCTCTAAAAGTGCCATGTGGCAGACATTAGGGCATGTATGTGCGCTACATGTGCACACATGCACGATTCAGGGGTGCAACAGGGTGTCAATGTGACACCCTGCCACCCTTGAATATGCTCCCCCTATTACCGAATCGGTACTTACCGAATCGGTAATAGTGAATAGCTTCCCATTCATTCCTATGGGCCTCCAAACCCATAGGAATGAATAGGAAGATATTCCTTATTACCGATTCGGTAATTACCGAATCGGTAATATCGAATATTACAGAATCGGCAAAATTTACCGATTGTTTACCTACATTCTATTTACCGATTCTTAAATACCGAATCAGTAAAATTCGGTATTTAGGAATCGGAAAATAAAAATTACCTTAGAGCTGTGTCTAAAGGCACAAGATTATGGGGGCAGCAGTACTGTGGTAAAGCAATACTGGATTCACTTTAAGAGCCCTACTCTTGTTCAGTCATATCACACAAAAATAACTTAAACTTAAATGACTTTGGACCAAGGTTGGCCCCAAACCTCAGCTATTGTGGTGCAGGTTGTTATCAAATTTCCCAGTGAATTTCTATAAATTTAATTTGTGTGAGGTTATTTTTCATAGCCATGCATAATCTTTACACTGGTTTTATGTTATTTTTCATTTGTTTAGATCTCAATTGTAGGAGCCAGCTTTAGCATCCTGCTCGCCTTATGTTTTTTTTTTTAAATATCATGACAAAAATGCATATGTACATCGAAATGGCTATTAATCAGCCTTCTTCATGCGTTAGGATGTTCAAGTACCAATCATATGTGGTTTGCACCCACCACACCTTACAGCATAAGGTAATAGGTCAGCCGACTTCCTACATTGGCTCTCTTGACTCTATTGTATTTTGCTCTTGCACTTGTGAACATCCATCTAAAAAGTAGTCTACTTCATTGTCAGAGTCTGTAGGCCAATTTCTGCTTTCATTTAATCTTAAATGTATTTATTCTTGCAATTATTCATTTATTTTACTTACTTTTTTGCAAACATGCATGCCACTTTTATATGGTCACATTTTATTTTGTTGTTACTTTTAAACTTTTAATGTCTATTACATATGTTTGTAAAATATGTAAATTAAACTAAAATAAATTACAGTCTTGCCACGGCCAGACTACTTGGATTTGCCAATGATTTTTTAAAATCTTTTATCATGACTTTGTTATGTACTTATATATTTATTTCATTTTTGTAAATTATTTTATTAATGAGTCTTTGATGGTATTGTCATATAGTGTAATAGCTGTTAAACTAAACAATAAACTGATAATGCTCTAAAACTGCATATGCAAAATACAAATACCATAATCATTATTACTATTAAAAAAATATGAAACCTCACTCCAGACGCTAAACATATGCCCATTGCCTATCCTAGTCAATTGTGTTACATATTGCCAGTCAGGAGGCTCTGAAATGTTTTAGTTCCTTAAATCGCTTTGCATATTTCTGTACTGAAGAGTGGTTACTATGAATCCACACATCTTTATAGTCTATTGTACTAAAGTTAGACAAGTACATTGGCATAAAATAGAAAGTTCTTTGCACCTTTACAAGTTGGTGTCTATGATAACTTGGATGTTGGCTGAGTGACATGCTAACACTGCTCAAACAACATTCACAATGCCTGTCATATTGAACCACAAAAGTCAATAAATTAACCAGTGCTTAATCCTCTTGTAGTTTGACACAAAAGCAGTCAGGCTTAACTTAAAGGCAATGTGTTAATTATTATTGTAGCATATAAACAAAGAGTGAAAGCACAACACAAGCGAAATCCCACAACAATTTAGAAAAATATAGTAAATTGTAGTGCATTATTTGACACCAAAAAGACAAAACCCTGATCAGTAGAACCGGAATTTTGAATTATTAAACTTAAAGGTAAGATTTACTGCCTAAAAAATGTAAGCACCAATACATATCATCGTGCAAGACTTGGTCACAATCCCAAAATATGGCAGAATGCGATGGAACACGGGTCAAATATAATTAGTGGATTAGGCCCTCTCAGATTTAACCTTCAGATGTCTGAGAAGGTAAAATTCAGTAGGGCAAGGCTGCAGGCAGTGTCCAAGGAGGAAGCGTAATCATTGGAGAGCAAGCTGGACAGACACAATGAAGATTTCTGCATTCAGACTTACCCTTTTTTTGAATGCCGAAAATCTCCAGTGGGACAAAGCTGCAAGTTGTAGCTAAAGAGGGCTCCACGAGGCCAGATACACGTTCTATGAAGGACAGCTGAATGGGAATTTGCTTCTGCAGAGAAGAACATAGCAGGAGCTGCTGCAAATTCAGGCCGACCGGCGATGCTTTCTGGACAGAGCGACGAGCATGTAGGTACAAGGCTCCTCATGGGTCTCACAGCACTTTTCAGCCAGAAATTTGGGCAGTTTGGCCTTCTATGTACCTTTAGCACTACTTCCAATGGTCCAGGATTGGTGAGACACCACTAAGAGGGCTAGGACTCACTCAGGCTAGGTCCAGGTGCACATTCAAGATGTTTGGAGCCTTTTCTATCCCTGAGGCTCTGATCAGAAAGCAAGATAGCTAGTCCTTGGAGTCATTCTGGTAGTCCGGGGTTCAAGCAACAAGGCAGGCCTCTGGTGGTCAAAGGCAGCCTTCCGGCAGTAGAGCAGTCCTTCCAGGTGTAGCAAAGCAGTCTTCTGAAGCACACAGCAGGCTACAACAGCAGATAGTCCTCAGCGATTCATTTTGCAGGTCCAGAAAGTGAAATGAAGAGTGGATTTGAAGGTTCTATTTTTATACCTGGTGCCTTCTTTGAAGAAGGAAATGTTTCTAGAGATTTATCTTTGAAGTGCTTGAAATTTCCTACCTCCACTTTCCAGTATCCAGCATGATTACAGGCACAATGATGTAGTGTGAAGTCCTTTCTATGAAGGCAGGTCAGAGCCTAATGATTTGCAAGTTCGGCTGTGATCAGCTCCTCCTCCCATCCTGCCAGTAATGGCCCATCCATGCACACCTAATCACTCTATTGTGTGGTTATCTGGGAGACACATACAAAGTCCAACTGCCAACTACACCCAGTCATGTGACCAACAAACAGGCTGCAGGCACAAAATAGCTAAGCAGCCTTTTACATTTTTTTGACAAAACATGAATGTCCTACTTGCTTTCAATCAAAAGTTAGCACTTATTGAATGTGTTAAGGTAACCCAATGCTATCCCATGGGAGAGGTAGGCCTCCCAGTAGTGAACAATGAATTTAAGAGTTTTTTACTATAAGGACTTATAAAACTAAAAATACATGTCCAAAATGGTATTTAAAATGCACTGGGCCCTATGGGCTGTCTCAGGCCTACCTTTGTAGACATATATAACAATAAAAGGAGAGTTTAAGGCTTGGCAAGAAGTTATATATATATCCCACACCAATTTAGAAAATAGAGTGAGCGTTAGAAAATAATGTGGCACCCGAATAATAAAAATACAATCAGTAGAAACAGAATTACAATTTGTTACGTTTTTAGTAAAAACTAGGGCCTAATAGATCAAAGTCCCAACTACTGGCATTTAGTCGCGCAAGGCCGAGTCAAAGTAAAAAGTTATGGCTGACCGCAATGGAGCATGGTTTGGATACACACGTCGGATTGGTCTCATCCTCAGTTTAACCTCAGAGTGAAAAAGGTTTCTAAAGAAAAATGTCTGAGAAGGTAAAGTTCTGCAGGGCAAGGCAGCCGGTATCCAGGGAGGGGTAGGCATCACTGGCGAGCCACTGGAAGAAGTTGCAGTGAAGATTTGTATGTTCCGACTTAGGTCCTTATTATGTGTTTTGCAGTCTTGGAGCAGGTCGCCATGAAAGCACCCAGCTCCAAGACTGCCAAACCCCTAATGAGAACGCCCGGCAGATTGCGGCTGGAATCCAGGTCAGGAGGTCCTGTGGCGGCAAACCCACAGCAGTGCCATGCTAATACTCATATGTGATCCTTAGCAAGGCACCGCAATAGGAACGCCATTGCACGTTCCTTCACAGCATGACTGTGAAGTCAATGCTGTG
Organism: Triturus cristatus; assembly: GCF_964204655.1. NCBI lineage: Eukaryota > Metazoa > Chordata > Amphibia > Caudata > Salamandridae > Triturus > Triturus cristatus. The sequence goes on from NC_140582.1 coordinate 1,126,656,837, forward strand.
AATGAATTGGGGGTGCATAGAGACAGGGAGTCACAACATGTACCCTCCTGCATGCATCTGCCCTCCTGCATGCATCTGATATGCTAATTTCACCATCCTTGGAGATTTTAATCTTCACCTGGAATGCTGTACCGACCCTAGGGTGGCTGCCTTCCTGGAAATAACCAACTCCCTCGTACTACGGCAATTATTCAGGGCTCCGACACATCGGGCAGGGCATACATCCAATGGGGTCTGTACTAATTTCTCCCTCCTCTCAGCAGACTCTCCCATCCCCCAGACATGGTCAGACCATGATTTTATTCCTCTGAATATAACAATGCCAAACACCACCCACATAGCCAAGAAGGCTGCCGTTGCACAGCGTAGGCGTAAGTGGTCCCAGTTAGCCTCCAACCCCAAGCTGTCCAAAATCGCCCAGGACCGTACCCCAGTCCTAACTGGGGATACCACAGAGGATTCTGACCATTTCCACACTCGGATGACATCAATAAGTGAGTTAATCCCACTTAAACCTCCCAGGAAGACAGGCAAAGCTAAATCACACAAAGATCCCTGGTTTACGCCGGATTTACCTAAACAACACCTCCACTGCAAGCAATTAGAATACAAGTGGAGAAGGGTCTATGATCCAGTAGACCTGCAAGCCTTCAAAATAAGTGGGAAACAATACCAGACCGCTATTAAATTAGCAAAAAAAAGATTATTTCCTCAACAAAATAGAGGAGGCCAATCATGATCAAAAATCGATTTATTCAATTGTAAAGTCCTTCATTGACTCAAAATCATTCTGTAAAGAAATTCCCCCTTCTCAGACCCTCTGCAATGAAATTTCAACTTATTTTGACGACAAGGTTAAGACTATTCAAAAGGACTTTGAAACCACCCACCCTACGAGAACCTGACAATGATCAGGAATTGGATCCTACGGGCTCGCCATTAGATGCTTGTCCTCCTTCGATCCTACATCAAATTTTAAATATCGTCAATCCAGTGATTAATCACATTGTAAACTCCTCATTACTCACTGGCACGGTCCCTGAAGAATGGAAACTTGCCCTAGTGAAACCTCTAAAGAAAAAGCTGAATGTAGACATATCCAATCTCTCACATCTTCACCCAATATCACTGTTACCAATTCTGGGAAAAATTACGGAAAGAATGGTCAATAAAGAACTTTCAAAATATCTTGAAACCTCTATGTTACTCCACCCACGCCAGTCAGGCTTTCGACCTAAACACTCTACAGAATCCGCTCTACTGTAAATATCAGATACATTGAAATTCATTGCAGACAAAGTCAGGAAAGCTGTATTAATCCTGCTTAATTTGTCTGCCGCTTTTGATACCATTTCTCATGACATACTTCTGGCGAGATTAAAATCTAGTGGCATCTCGAACATCGTCCTGACTTGGATCGAGTCCTTCCTGACTAACCGTAGGCAAGCGGTTTCTCTTGGCACTTTTCTCTTCCCCGAATTGCCTATTGTGGCAGGAGTCCCACAGGGCTCCTCTCTTAGCCCGCTCCTATTCAATATAAATATGTCTCCTCTTATCTCACTTATCTCGTCATTCGGGATTGAAGTAACATCTTATGCTGACGATACTCAGCTGATCTTATCTCTAGACATAGACTCTACCACTGCAGAAGCACATTTTAAACTCTGCTTTTTGGAAGTCATCCAGTGGATGAAAGATAACCATCTCAGGTGTAACACGGATAAAACTGAGACCGACTGCCGTAGTCAGAATATGGTAGGTGGACGGCCAGTCACGTTGTCCACGGACCACCACCACAACTATGGCGGTCCAATGAACTGCCGTAGTCATAATACGTACCCTTAGTGTCTACTTTAGAAGTTAAAAATCTCCAGTAGGATGAAGGTGCAGTCTATAGCCAACAAGGGCTCCAAGACCCTCCAGATGAGCTGCAGAACCGGATTTCCTTCTGTGGAGAAGGAAGTAGCAGGAGCTACCGCTAAGACAAGACAACTAGCAATGGTAGATCATCGAACAGGAAGGTCCTAGATTCCAGTCAGTTCTCAGACTGCTTCTCTCTAAAAAGTCACAATTATTGGTGTTTGGCCAGCTACCAGCTCTTGGAGTCACTCTGGTAGTCCTGATATCAAGCAGCAGGGTGAGGCACAAGCAGTGGGGTAGTCTTCTGAGGGTGCACAGCAGGCTTCAAGCAGCAGTGCTGTCCTCTGAGGTACAAAGCTAGCCCCAAGCATCAGGGCAGTCATCTAAAGTACAAGACAGCTCCGCCCTACACATCCTGGCAATACCTAGTCCCCCTTCGTCTCATTGTCAGGGAGAAATTCAAAAAGGTCACCTGCCATCTTAATCTCAGTCATGGGTCGGGCAAGAAAATGATAAATATCCAGAAGGAACATTTTCAGAATTGTGACTTAAAATCCAACTTTACCTCAAATAGAATTCCCAAAAGCAGTTCTTTTGAGATCAAATATGTAATTTCTATGTTTCCAATCAAAGATTAGAGAGTTTTAAATGTGATAAAGTAAGCCAAAGTTATCCTATGGGAGAGATAGGCCTTGCAGTAATGAAAATGGAATTTAGGAGTTTTTCACTACCAGGACAATTCATTAATATAATGCTTGGTGCATTTAAGGCATACCCTAAGGGTAACCTATATATATTAAAAAGGGAGGTTTAAGCCTATCAAAAGTTTTATTTTGGCAGGTCAAATTGGTGGTTCAAAACTGTACACACAGGCTGCAATGGCAGTCCAGAGACATGCTTTGACCGCACTGCCGCGGTCGGCTGGAACCATTGGAAAGGGGTATACACGACACCGCGATAGCCCCGAACTGAGCTATTAACCTCAAGGAACTGTATACAAAGCCTGTTTTTGCATTATCCACATTTTGATCACTGTATGTTGGAAGTTTATCATTTTGGGCTTGTTTTTCTGAACCTGGTGTGGTTCCCTTTGCAGTATTTTCACTGTATTATTGTTTGGCGTGTGCAAATGCTTTACACGCTGCCACTGAGATAAGCCTGACTGCTCATGCTAAGCTACCAAGGGGGTGAGTAGGGGTTATTTTAGACCTAACCCTGACTAGAGATGTGGATTCTGCCTGGCTTAGGTGCATACCCTAGCCTGTCAGAAAACCCATTTCTAACAATTATTATTATTATTTCTTGTTTTTTTACTGCAAATTCACTGCAACCAGGGATTTCTTTCTCATAAATGACCTATCGTGTGGGAGGCAATGAAAAAGAACTCTGGTCCATGAATCAAAGATGCTGAAAGCACATGTCAATTTATCTCTAATATTACATTAAGTGTGGTTATTTTGTTCTTTCCCGCTTAAATGATTGGCAAAAGTGGAGTAACAATTAAATTACCTTGGCATATTGTATGTTAATTGGTAAGAAATGTAATTTTGTTTGACAATTGACGTCAAAGATACTTTCATGACAATGTTGTCTGCAATCAAGTTTCAAAGTTGAAGTGTTGTTAGTTAGCTAATAACATTGTAATACTTTTTGATGGTTCAGTGTTGATGTTTGATGATGATTTGATCTATGAACTCAAAATACACTATTTTGAGAAAGGGTATATGTTCTGGGACAAGTAACTTTTTTCTAACATGAGGTATCATTGCAAAGGTAATGTTTTTTCTTTTATGATACACCTCCAACAATTACGCTGTTATAACCAATGTCGTGTGTGAATAGTCATGGCACTTAACATGTTACATACTGGAGATTAACTGACTATCTATCTGCAAACTTCTGGCAGGTTAAAAAACATAAAGATTAAAAGTTTACAACTACCTTATTGACTGTGTTCATTGACTTTAAGTCTTCCAATTCAAAGTAAATGTATGTGTTGTGTTATATTGTGTTATGTAATTTAGAGATCACAAGCTCTCCTATTTTGAGTGGAGTTCTCTGACATCTGACTCTAGTGGAGCATCTCCATAAAAATGTTCAATAAGAAATTAGGAAGTTGATTGACTCAGGTGTAAGCCCGGGTCAAGTAGCAGCCACAATCCTTGTCAGGGTGAAGCACAGGCCAACCTCAAATTAACCTGTGCTCAACCCTCTGGTAACTTGGCAAAGAGCAGTCAGGCTGAACTTAGAACCAATGTGTAAATTAGTTTTGCAACACTTCAAACAATAATAAAGTGAAAAACCCCACACAAAAAGCATCCCAGACCAGGTTAGAAAAATAGAGCTTCTTTAATGAATAAAACAAGGCCAAATGACAAAAATCCAATCAGTAGAACTAGAGATATGCTATTTTAAAGATTTTACAAAAAATAGTGCCAAAAAGTGCAAAGCATGAAACGTGGATATCTGGCCGCACTGGACCAGGACAAACTCACAAGTTTAGGCCCTCTGCAATGGAGCCCTGCTACAGGGACCAAGCTAGGCCCACTGAACAAAGAACCTTAAATACTGGCTTGCGGAGCTATGTGAAGATCCACATTGAAGATGTGTTGCGCAGCTAAAGTGGTGATGAGGGGCAGCAAGACTGCAATGTGAGGTCCCGCATCACCATTTGAGGATTCCGTCGATGGGAGCTTGCAATACGAAGTCCGGCGTTTACAATGCATTGCACAGTTTGGGTGATACATGATGGTTCTGAAGAGGCTGTAAGGGTGACGCAGGCCTTTTCGACAGGTCCAATCCATGCAGCAGCAGAGGTGCATCGGTTCTCCTCAGGAATGCGACATGTAGCAGAGGAGATGCGTCGGTTCTGCTGGATCTACAGAGGCTGGCAGAGCACCTTAAGTTGACTTCCAAGGGTCCATGACTGGGGTGTCACCTCTTGGCAAGGTAGACTCACTGTTAGCAAAGAGTCCAGGTTCAGGTGCCAGGTTGTTGAAAGGCTGTTGTGTCCCTGAGGCTTCAAATTAGAAGGCCAGTCAACTAGCCCTTGGAGTAGCTCTGGGCTTCTGGGTTCAAGAGATGCAGATTCAGTCCTACTCACTCAAGCAAGAGTGCAGCAGCTCAGCAGAGCAGCAGTCTTTTCAACAGCACAACAGTCCTTCCTGGCTGAGTTTTCACAGGTCTAGAAGTGTACTGAAGAGTTGGTGTCTGTGTTCCAGTATTTATACCCAGTTGAGCCTTTGAAGTGTGCGGAAGCTTCTAGAGGCATGCCTTTTAAGTGTATAGGTGTTCTGCCTTTCTTGCGCTGGCTCCAAACTGACTACAGAGGGTATAAACCTTTTTTTGTTGAGGCAGGACACATCCTATTCAAGTGAAAGTGAGGTAGTGTCCAGCTTCTCCTTCCCATCCTGACAGGGATGGCTCACCCAGGCACACCTGAACTCTCTGCTGTGTGTGGCTGTCTAGAAGGGCTACACAAAGCCCAACTTTCAACTACACTCAGGCATGTGACCCATAGACAGGTTTCAGTTGTCAAATAGCTAAGGCAGAAACTGTCAGCTTTTTAAAAGCTGCATTTTCTAAATTGTAATTTAAAATCCAACTTCACCATATGTTAGGATCTTTCATTACAATTCCAAAGACACCAAACATGAACTGGTATCTGCTCCCATTTGGAAGTTACAATTTATTAAATGTAATATGGTAACTCCACTGTTATTCCATGGGAGAAGTTTGTCTTACAGTAGTGAAAAATGAATTCTTGAGATTTTTACTACTAGGACATTTTAAAACTTAAAAGCACATGTCCTGCTTTTTGAATATATTGCACCTTGCCCTACGGGGTCACATGTGTTTAAAAGAAGAAGGTTTGGGTCATATTATAGGCTTATTTTACCAGGTTAGAAAATGCACGCACACAGGCTGCAATGGCTCGTCTGAGATATGTTTAAAGGAGGCCTGGGTGGCAAACTCTGCTCCGTTCACAGAGTTTGCTGAGTTTTCTGCACTCCGTGGAGCTCACAGAGTACAGAAAACTCCACTCCTCGTAGTGCAGCAAAGTTTTTTTCCCCGCTCGTGAACGGTAAGTTGGATAACATTTCTACTCGAGCGGCAGGAAGATCAGTGCAAATGGAAGTTCTTACTACACTTGGCCACTTTCAGAATTTTAAAAATAATTTTGCAGAGTTCTGCCTAGTGATACTCCGCAAACTACGCCCAGGCCTGGTTTAAAGGTGGTACAATCAGTGCTGCAGGACCACTAGTAGCATTTCATTTATAGGCCCTGAGCACAGGTAGTGGCATCTTACTAGGGACTTATAAGTAAATTAAATATGCCAATTGAGTATAAGCCAATCTTACCATGTTTTATGGAGGGAGAACAAGCACTTTAGCAGTGGTTAGCCGTGGCAAAGAGCGCAGAGTTCTAAAATCAGCAAAAAGTAAGTCAGCAAACAGGAGGTCTAAAGGCAAAAAATGTGTGGGAAATCCTCACCAAGGATGCCAGATATCACAATAATTATATGTATGAATCAAATTATAAGGAAACACGCATGACTGCTTTTTAACTTTGTAAATAGTGTAGGTCTTGAAATCTCTCAGTATGATTTCGTAACTAGGTTTTAGTGGACTGAATTATTGTCATACCTTTAACAATATACCTGTCTTTCTATATCAACCAAACAACACGTGTGCAACTGAGGTGCAGCACAATACATATACAACATGTAACATCCACAATTACCATTAACATAGTGATTACTTTCTGGCAATCTTCATCACTCCAGTTGTCCTTTTTGGACACCATACTTTATATTTTAGGTATTTCTGCCTCCTCCCAGACACCCCATGATCTAGTAAAATTTGAACAACTGGCCTCCTTCCACTTATTTATCTGCCTCCTCTCTCATGGGGCCTGTCTCCAACGAGGTAGAAAAACGGGGCGGAGAAAGGTATATCTGCAGTAAATGCCCAAGCGCCAAGTATCGGGGTCATGATCACAAGAGGAAAGGGAAGAGAGGGAAGTGCTAGGATTATGAAGAATCATCAGATTACAGGTCAGTACCAACGCATTACCTACTGAATCCTTCTTCAACCCATAACGTACAATTTGAAGATATACCAAACCAGAAATGTTATGACTAGATCACTGCCAAATGACCAACGTTCTATGCATCAAATTACCAAATGAAATGTTGCCAGAGACACAAGATTTGCAGAATCTCTCTGGGCAAGGTATGCGGGGATTCAAACTTCCTCAGCAAAGTGGTGTTGCCTGAATATCCGGGATGACACAGATTTGTCCCCTATGGAGCATATATGGTTAACCCTGGTGTTGGCTGTAGCTAAACAGAATACTGCAAGATTATAACAAGTGCACCGGCTGGTGGAATAGAAATGTGATATGGACTGGTGTATTTTGACTGAGAGAATGGTATACAAAGGCAGAGGATGCCCCCAAAAGTGGGCAAAGGTATTGAGACATTGGAACAGCTATAGAGGCAACATTTGTGATGATCTCGCCCTCCTTGATTTTGAGTAACTGCCATCTAATACGGTCAGGTTGAGCATTGCTGTAAGCTGTTTTGGGCAGGGAAGGGACAGAGAGGTTTAATGCTGAAATGATGATTATGATGATTATGATTTGACCATTCAGATACAAACCAGCGTACCAGGAAAGAAACCACAACATATCCTGAGCTGGACAATACCAGAGATTCCACATGGGTCAGGACAAATATTGCATTCCAGAACCACCTTGTAAAAGGTCCTTAAGGAAACAATAGGCAAATAAAATCATAGCCAAAATAGGCAGAGCCTTCATAAACATGATGCCAACATTAAACAATGAGCAGGAGCCATTGCTCAAGGAGCCAACTCAATTTTCTTTCAGCCTAGCAGTGGATCATTTCAGGTATGATGGAACTAGGCAGGAGATATATGACCCAACTAGTCCAAATTCTTTAATTGCTCTACCAAGATATACTGAAGCCTACTTTAATTAGCACCACTCCTCTCAGAAAATAAATAAGTGTAGGTAAAAGGTGTGATGAGAATCAATAAACTCACAAATAAAACATAACTTTATAACAAAAAATGTAACTGACAATCTCCAACTGCAAAATTAAAAAGTACAGCTCAAATCCTAAAAAGCTTACTTTCCAAGTGGCCAAGGAGATCAGGATCTGATACATTTACTACCAAAACCAGTAAGTAACTGTTAGAAATGGCGATTTCTGGTTGGCTAGGGCTTGCGCCAAAGCCAGGCAGAAACCACCACTCTAGTCAGGGTTGGGGAGTTACACGCCAAAGATAACCCCGACTCACCCCCTTGGTAGCTTGGCACGAGCAGTCAGGCTTATCTCGGAGGCAATGTGTAAAGCGTTTGCGCGCGCACCCAGCAACAACACCCAAGGCCCACCACAAAGGAAACTCCACACAAGGTATTATATAAAAATAGCCTTTGTATTATACCAAAACACATTAGATAAAAACGCACACATTACAATGTGCCAATAGGCACGGGCAGAATTTCCAGGGGAGTTATTTACATGGGACAGGGCCTCATGGACCACTGTCAGGAATAAGCACTTTTGGAACTAGCACGTTGTAGAAATATCACTTTAGAACATAGCACATATAATCACTGTAGCACCAATTAGAAAATGTAGCGCACAACCAGTAACCACTGGTAACAGGTAAGTACCACCTACGCAACCCTAACCACCTTAGGAGAATATTGCGCAGGGAACCAGGACCTCACTAGCACCACCTGTACTAGGAGAATATTAACCACCTAAGTATCACAATACCTGTAGGGGTATAAGCACATTACACATGATGCATCACAACACATTCAGAGGTGTAGGGAAGGAAAACACATGATGCATAACCTTCATTCAGCGGTGTAAGAACAAGGCACATGACGCATAAAAACACATTCAGAGGTGCAGGAAAACACAATTGCGCCAAATCACATGAGTCACCACCTGTGACTGTCCCTAGGCCAACTGGCCTTGTTGGGGCTAGGACGCCCTGTCCAGCAGAGTCAGGGCCAGACTGCGCAGGCTGCGCAAGCCAAAGCGTAAAGGGCACAGCCTACACATTGCCGCTGCCCACGAAGTGCTGGGCAGCTGTGGAACTGACCTTGGGCACCACTGTGCCTTGAACACAAGTATGTCAGCCGTGGGAGCCTGTCTCGGCTCTGAAACAAATATGCCTCCTTCGGAGTCCCTCTGGACTCTAAGCAATGTTGCCCCCAACGTTGGAGCCTCCCTCGGGGCTCTAAACAACAATGCGCCGCGTCGGAGCCTCTCGGGGGCTCAAAAGCTCTGCCCCCGATGTTGGAGTCCTACTCGGGGACTCTGCAATGCTAATGCCCTCGTTACCGTTGGAGCGGCCCACTGCCTTCCGGGGCCGCTCTGATTGCCACCACTATGCCCCTTGCAACGTTGGAGCCTTCACAGGGCTCTTTCACGAGTCTGCCCGGTTGGAGCACCTTCGCGCTCGACAACCAACAAGGCGGCTCCGCTCCCCCCTCAGGTAAGAGCCCCCACTCACCGGACTGATGCGGGGCCTCCTCGTTGCGGGGGACGCCTCCTCCGGTGGGTGCGCGGTGCTTCTTACGTGGCCTGGCTTCACCCGGTCCCTCGTAGCGGGACCGGGACTTCGCCCTGGGTCCGGCGGGGCTGCCGGACGGCTTCCTCCTCCCGGCCACGATCTCCCTGGAGCCGGGACTTCCTGCCTCCGCCCTGCATGCTGATGACATGGCAGTAGGAGTCCCGGTTGCCAGGCAACCCTCCGGCTTCTCCCGGCGGCGGCGAGGAACTTCTCTCATTCCTTTTACTGAAGCGCGGAGTGGGCTCCCGCCTTCAGTTCAAAAATAAAAATGCGACGGTGGCTCCTCGTCTCGGAGCACACAAAGCGGGGTAGGCACCCGCGAGGAAGGCGATACGGGGTGGGCACCCCTATAGAACAATAATTAATTAAGCGGGTGGGCACCCGCTATGAATCCAGGGCAAAGCGGGGGAATCCCTACGTCGGGGTTCCCTCCTAGGTTATCGTAGCGCCGCGCTGCTGGCCACAGATGCAGGCGCTTCTCACATAAAAGTGCAGCGCTTCCCAGGCACTGGCAGGCAAGGTCCAGGAACAAAGTCCTGGTAAAGTTCAGGCAGGTAGGCAGGGGGCAAGGCTGGGCCAGAGGCCAGCTCACTGGGCCACCAGGCAGGAAGGCAGTCCCAAGTGGCAGTTCCTCCTGGCCTCCAGCAGCAACACTCCCCTCAGATAGGATCCTGGAAGAGAACATTTTACTTGGGGTCACAGCCCCATTTTATACACAGGTTCACCTTTGTCTCAAGGTGCAGGGAAGGGCCGAACCAGTTACAACTGGTTCCTGAGCACTTTGTTTTGCTCAGCCCCTCTCCCTATTCAGAGAGCAGGCCAGGGTTATCAGTCGCCCCACAGGGGGCGGAGCCAGCATTGTGTGGGGAAAGCCCAGCCCTATTCAGGTCCTAGGTATACTCCTCCCACCCATCTAGCTGCTGATCTCACCATTCACCACTGGGTGACTCCTCCTGACTCTGGGGATTCCCTAGCCCATCACATGACCTCAGCCAGCCAATCATGCGACAGGCAGTCACTGCACATTTATGCCAGCGTCTAGAAGTGGCACCTCCACACTAGCTACAGTAACGCCGCGCACATCATCGCGCAGCATTTAATCACACGAGTCCGCACATACCAAACTCGTACCTGCACTCCCCACGCATCAGGAACTACCAGGGACACATACATTCCCCCATGCATTCCTATGGGAGAGCAGGCCAACCTCCCTACACGCACGCACTTTACCCTGGGACACAGAGGTAAAGTGCTCAGAAAACAAAAATCACTGCCACCAGGTCACCAGTAAAAGCAAAAAGTTTCAGGGGTGAACCTGACAGAAGGGCCAAGTCTAACAGTAACCTACTAGTGGATCATAGTGGTTCAACTCAGTCTGCCTGGACATGATCTCATAACTGAACTTTACCATGCTGTAAAACCTCACACTATCTGTCCAGCAGAGCAAAGGTGGCAGATAATCAACCTGAATACCAGCAAGCATCATAAGAAGAAATATAGTGACAAAGCCTAGTATAACACTTATGCATGACCTAAACCCTGGATCTTCAGATTAAAAATCTGATGTTCAACAAACTGAACTTTCCAGACCTAAAGCCTCCCACTCAAAAGAAGCAGTTGCCTGAATCAAAGTGGCTGTGGTGTGGCTCCAATACCTCATGCCCAGTGAGAATGATGAAGCACCAACACAACCAAGTTTAAACAGCTTAAACTCTAGGCCGAAAGGGAAGTCGAAGAGATTATAGTAAATACCATCAAACACTCCGCCTCTCCTGGCAGACAAGAATTACTGAAGAAAGGTAAACATGAAAACGCTACCCTGTTTTGAAGTGTGAAGTATTGCAAAGGTCATAGGAGGGAACCAGTTTAAAGACTGATTAAAACTGGCAGGAAGTAACGAAAAATAATACAATAGTCCACAATACAACTTCAAGCCCCACAGGAAGTACCAGTGGAGGCCAAAACATTGAGGTTCTAATCTCAAACATGAGGCCCAGTAAGGAGGAAAGTGGGAACTTGATCAAGGGTTACACCACAATGTCCAGCAAAGATGTGTTCAAGAGAGGATAAAACTGAACTGCTTCAAACCTGAAGCCCAAGCCTAGCAGGAGAATAAGACGGAAACTGCCAGACCAAGAATTAATCCTCTGACAACAAAAAAGTACACTCATTTCAACCTCAAGTCAAAGTCCAGCAAAGACATAAGAGGGAAAGTGCTTGATCAAGGATTAATTCCACACTTTTCAAAGTAAGCTAGCTCCAGCATCACACCCAAGCCCAAATTCAGCAGAGGTATAAGGGGAAGTTTCTAATTGAATGGTTCATCCACAATTGGAGGATCTAAATGTAAGATAGTTACAACCTGAAATCCAAACCTTGTGCTATAGAAAAAGAAAAAACCTGATAAATCAAGAATGAAACCATAAAACCGCGGAAACTAAAAGTAAGCTTCTTCCAAGCTGAAACCCAAACCCAGAAGAGGAATAAGAGGAGTCAAGGATTAGTTCACAAATTGTGTAGATGAAAAGACAGATGGTCATAACTTTCAAGCCTAACCCAGCTGGGGCATAAGAGGAAACTTGGTTAAGCCAGTACCAATTATAACTGCAGAAAATAAGCAAAAACTACTTATAAAATACAGCCCAAGTCCAGCAAGCATGAAATTGGGAACTGATAATTGAAGGACTAATCCACAATATCCGAAGGTAAAAACAATCTTATTCCAACCTCAAACACTAGCCTAGCAGAGGCATAAATGGGAACCCTATGGATCAAGAATTAAACTCATTGAAATAAAAGTAAACATAATCCAATTCCCCCATTTCATTGTGCGTAAGAGAGAAAAAATTAGCCTGCAGCAGGAGCACTAAGAGAGAAACCTAGCGCCATAGGTTCCTATTTTTCCTGAAGATACTTAAAAAATGAATGCCTAAAACTTAAATATCCATCAACCATGATTATTAGGAAGTTAATTTGACCACATTCAATCACCTCCTCAAGACCTATGCACTGTAGAGGGCATCAGAAGAAACATGATTTGCCAAAGACTTATCCACAATCCTGTACTTTACTGTGAAAGTCTATTAACGAACACTTCACGCTTCAATCCCAGTAGGGAGAAAAAGTAATCCTAGACTTTCCGCCCACTAATAACCTTGCTGAAAGCTTGAATTTTGCAAAATGTAGCTGGGAGACACTGCAAGTGATTGCTCTCAATAACTATGAAGTCATTTGGCGTCTCTGTCAGAGAGCTAAATTACACCTCACAGGAATGACTTTCTGTGTCCTGCTGTTTCTAGGCGCGACCCTTTAATCCCATAAATCATTATCAGGATAAACTTTAAACAGTTTTACACAGAACATTGCAGTAGAGTCTTTTGAAACATACTTATTTTTTAATAATAAGTTTTAAGCAATACCTAAAATAATCATTCATCTTTATTGCAAGACAATGGGTCTTATTCCCAAAAGTAAATTTACATTTGTAGACTTACTCACTTCTATATCTATTACGGTACCTAGGTATAAATATTCATAGCCCTTTTAGCAAAGGTAAATTTACAAATGTAAATTTACTCATTTGTAAATTTACTTTTGCACCTATGTATATATTAGGGGCGGGCAGAGAACTCCGCTCCGCCAGCCACCCCTGCTCCCCTGCCTGGTCCCTGCTTCTGAAAACAGCCAGGCCAGGGAGAGCCTCCCAGGGCCATGGTGGACCCCTGTCCCCAGTGCCCGGACCCTCGGCTAGCTTGCAGGACTGGGGGCTCCCGCACCCCAGGGCCTGCCGGATGGAGCTCGAGCCCCATACCCGGTCCTAGCTTCCGAACCCTTGCCAGGTCAGGGAGAGCCTACCCGGGCCCCGCTGGACCCCCATTCCCAGCACCCGGACCATCGGCTGGCTTGCAGGACGGGAGGCTACCGCACACCGGGGCCTGCCGGATGGAGCACGAGCCCCGGGCCCGGTCCCAGCTTCTGAACACTAGCCAGGCCAGGGAGAGCCTCCCCGGGCCCTGGTGGACCCCCGTCCCCAGCACGTGGACCCTCGGCTGGCTTGCAGGATGGGGGGCTCCCGCTTCCTGGGGCCGGCCGGATGCAGCGCGAGCCCCAGCCCCGGTCCCAGCTTCCGAACCCTAGCTAGGCCAGTGGACCACCATCCCCAGCACCTGGACTCTCGGCTGGCTTGCAGGATGGGGCCCGCTGGATGGAGCTTGAGCCCGGGCCCGGTCCGAGCTTCCGAACCTAAGCCAGGCTGGGGAGAGCCTACCCGGACCCCGGTGGACCCCCGTCCCCGTCCCCAGTGCCCGTACCCCCGGCTAGCTTGCAGGACGGGGGCTCGAGCCCCGGGCCCAGCCCCTTTTTCTGAACCCTAGCCAGGCTAAGAAGAGCCTCCCCGGGCAGCGGTGGACCCCCGTCCCTAGCGTCCGGACCCTCGGCTGGCTTGCAGGACGGGGGCTCTCGCACCCCAGGGCCCGCTGGATGGAGCACGAGCCCTGGGCCCGGTCCCAGATTCCGAACCCTAGCCAGGCCGGGGAGAGCCCGGACCCTCAGCTGGCTTGCAGGAGGGGGGGCTCCCACACCCGGGGCCTGCTGGACAGGGCTCGAGCCCTGGGCCCGGTCCCAGCTTCCGAACCCTAGCCAGGCCAGGGAGAGCCTCCCCGGGCCCTGGTGGACCCCCATCCTTAGTGCCCGGACCCTCGGCTGACTTGCAGGATGAGGGACTCCCGCACCCCGGGTCTGCCAGACAGACCACAAGCCCTGGGCCAGGTCCCAGGTTCTGAACCCTAGCCAGGCTGGGGAGAGCCTCCCCAGGCTCCGGTGGACCCCCATCCCCATCCCCAGCGCCCAGACCCTCGGCTGGAACCATGGAGGGTTAAGCCCAGGCCACGTCCTCTCCCCTCCGGCCTGCCTGGGGAGCCAATTTTCCTTGACTATTAAGCCCCCACTTAGTGGGGGATTACATTTCCCTGGGGAAGGACAAAAGTAGAAGAAATCCTGTCCGGCCGGTAGGCTGGCCATCTGGTCACCCAACCTGCAGGGCCATCTGGTCACCCAGCCTGCAGAGCCATCTGGCCACCCGGCCCGCAGGACCATCTGGTCACCCGGGCCAGCAGGGCCATCTGGTCGTGCAGCCAGTTGACCAGATGGCCGGAGACGACCCAGTGCCCAGATTGCCTGGGAGGGTGCTGTACCCAGTCACCCATGCAGTCTGACGATGGCAAGGGTGGCCAGACGCTCTGAGGCTGCCGCTTGTGAGGCTCCTTCCCCGGGGCTGCTCGCCTCCCTGCTCGACTTGCATGGGAGCAGCGGAAAGGGGAGGCCCGGCTGGCCTAGGACATCTGGTCACCCTGGTGACCCGCAAGGGATGGTGGCCCTGGTCCTCGCACCCTGGTGAGGCCCTCGTTACCTCCTCTGAGTCCCTCCCGCCAGCCTGGAGGCAGATGGACCCATCACTGGGTGTGGTGAAGGAGGGCATCCGCGGGCACCCACGCACAGAGAGACAAAAGCTTGGCTCAGAGGATGACTTTCATTAGATCGCAGCGAGGTAGCTGCTCTGCTACTTATGAAACCCTGACCCAGAATCAGGTCGTCTACGAATGATTTAGCACCGGGTGCCCCACGAACATGTGATGCACTAAGGGCAATGGAGGTGGCCTCCTTCCATCCGCGCTCCGTTCCCCTAGCGAGTGGCTCTATGCATCGGCCCCTCAAGAGAGGCCGGCTATCGCAGGCCAACCGAGGCTCCACGGCACTGCGGTATCATTACGTTTATGGGGGATTCTGACTTAGAGGCATTCAGTCATAATCCCACAGATGGTAGCTTCGCCCCATTGGCTCCTCAGCCAAGCACTTACACCAAATGTCTGAACCTGCGGTTACTCTCGTACTGAGCAGGATTACTATTGCAACAACACATCATAAGTAGGGTAAAACTAACCTGTCTCACGACGGTCTAAACCCAGCTCACGTTCCCTATTAGTGGGTGAACAATCCAACGCTTGGTGAATTCTGCTAGGAAGAGCCGACATCGAAGGATCAAAACGCAACGTCGCTATGAACGCCACAAGCCAGCTATCCCTGTGGTAACTTTTCTGACACCTCCTTGCTAGAAAACCAAAAAGTCAGAAGGATCGTGAGGCCCTGCTTTCACGGTCTGTATTCATAAAATCCTGGTTAGTTTCTTTTCCTCCACTTAGTAATATGCTTAAATTCAGCAGGTCGCCACGTCTGATCTGAGGTCGTAGTCGGAAAAGGACGCCAAAGCATCGGGGGAGCCGCCGGGGGAGGCCAAGCCCCTGCCGGAGCAGGGACCTAGCATCCCGGCAGCGAGCGCACCTTCTTTCCCCGGATTGGATCTGGAGGGGGTTCAACCTCCCCGGGAAGCTGGCCGCGGAGGTGGGCTCCCGAGGCACGTGCACGCGGGCAGGCGGCGGGACACCACAGACAGCCACGCACGGCATGCAACCAGGTGCCCCTGAGTGGACTGGACACTGGACCCCCCTCCCTGCTGAGGCGGGGAAGCGGGGCTAGGCATGCTGGCGGCGTACCTCTGCGGCAGGACCCGGAGAGGGTCCCTGCCACGGGTGATCGGGGGTCTGACCTTGTGGGGGGACAAAGGGAAGCAGAGCTTACCCTGCGACGGCCCCAGACACGTCTCGGGGAAGCCCCGGAACGATTGACAATCGAGCGACCCTACAGGCGTAGCCCTGGGAGAAACTGATCCGCATGCGCATTTGTGAAAAGAAGTTATCGGCAACGAGGAAGAGGGAGCCCCGGGATGCCGCCCTGCAGTTAATGCATTATATTTCATTTTTCTATTATAGTTTACATTATTTTAAAAGGAGGGCGGGCGGGAGGCGGGTGGCGGGCGGCAGGCTGCTCTGCCTCGCCCTGGCATGTGCGTAGCGCTGCCTGCTATGCCTACTTCCAAAACTGCGAAGCAGGCAGCGCTACGTACACTCAGTGGGCGAAGCGGAGTACTACGCCTGGGGTTAATTTAAATGAGTATCGCCCCGGGGAGGTGGTGGATCCTGGTGCTGCAGGGGCCCCTGCACAATAATTTCCATTGCCCCCCCAGGACCTGGCCCACCCGGGGGTTTAAAAGAAATGAAGTGCAGGAGACCGCGCTTTATTTTTTTAAAACTATTTCAGTAAGATTAGCACTGGGAGCTCAAATCCCGCCCAAAAGTTTGAAAAATAATTCTTTTTTTTGGCTCTTTGTGTTCCGGTGAGACCCCCTGAGCAGGCCTAGTGGGTCAGGGTGTTTCTACCCTGCCCCCTTTTATCGTTTTTTCACCTTTTTTCTTGTGACTCGGTTCAACCGAGTCACAAGATGGCTGCCAACATTTCCTGGTTTGAAGTGTTGGTAGCCAATCGGATCTCAGGCTCGCAATCGGGAGGGTTTGCGGAACTGGCAAGTGAACAGAACCGCTGTGCACAGCTCCCACCGCCAACTCTGTGTGAGTTGGACAACGTTAGGACACAACAAGTGGACACACAATTGCACTTAGATGTATTCTATATGCTCTTTCAATTACTCTTGCCTCCCCTGTATTCTTTTGTACTAGCTTTCGTTTTCTTTTAGCCGGATGTTCGCGTTTCTTTTTTTCCTCTTTTTTTCTAACCTTTCGGTTTCTTTTTTCTTGTCAACTCCCTGAACACCTTTAAACCTTTCCGCTTCACACAATTCTTTTTCTTTCCATTTCTTTTCAGCTCTAATTTCCATACATGCTTTCACTTTGAAGCAGCCGGGATAATGCGGCCATTTGTTAGCAACGCCATAGAATTCCCGGTCGCAGAATTGTAAACCGAGGCTGCTGTGGATCTGTTTCCACAGTACAAGGAGCAGAGTCTCCTGGTGAGAGGAGGCCACAGTGGAGACACGGCAGACTGGAGCAAGGATCCCGGGCATGGCCGTCCCCACTGCGTTCCTACCGATGCTGCTGAGTGAGGTGACTGCCAGTGAGTTCAACCATACAGTGCTGATCGCATCCAACCCACCTGATCTGCGTTCATGTCACCATCCCTGTTCTGTGTGCCTTTCATAAGTTGATGTGCCCATCTTCCCGTTCCTCGCTTGTCTTCTGTGTTATCTATGTTTTATCATGTCAGCTCTGCCTGCTGTGCTGGCCTCCTTGATTTTTCCGAATCTTACTTGCTAGGCGTGCCCAAGCCTTGCCTGCTCTGTGTTGTGCCTGCTCTGTCTTACTCTTTTCAGAGTGCTTCTGGCCATATCACTGGGTTTGCTTTATATTTTGTTTATTTTATGTAATTATGCTCTTGTCCTGCCTGCTTTATGTGCCTGCATTCTGCCTGCTCTCTGGTCAGCTGTCCTACCTGACTGGTCACTCGACTCCATGCCCACCGGTATGCCTGTTTTCTACCTCCAAACTTTAATTTATCACACTTGTTTGTTCTGTAAATTAAAGACCTAGGTCCATTCAATTGAATCAATGGGCTTATTGCTTAACACAATAAAAACAATAGTTTGTCACAGGCGATCCCAGGACGGGAGAGTTTTGTCCTTGTGAGTTGAAGCTATGACCCTATTCCTTATGGACCCATGCTATCCCTTCCCCTCAGTATCTGTGCCCTTGTCTTAGCGCCAAGATACCCATGGACATTCGTGAGCTTTACAAATGCACTAATCAAGTCAATCAATCAAATCAAATCATAGTACGCTTGTACCCTGGCTGTCTGGTGTCCGTCTACCCAACTTGTCCTCTGCCAGCCATTTGAAGCTTTGTGCTGCCCGTCTTGTAGTCCAATGAACTGTCTACTGTGTTTTGTGCAATGCTTACTCTGTGCCCTGGCTTTCCATGGTGCATGTGCGCAACATGCCCTGTTGGCTTCGACCTTGTTAGGGTCAATTGATGACCCCATGACATCAGAGCACCCTTTTCAGACCCTGAGCTTTCGTAAACAAATCGGTACATTCCATAAATTGTAGTGCTGCTTCCGTTTAATTCAAATGCAGAGGTTGACATGCACGAAAACAATGATTTGTTAAGGTAAGTCGCAGGACTACAGATCACGTGGCCTGATGAGATGGCTTCATCTGGTAACCTATTCAATCACTGCACAACAGCCAGTCTTCCCTTTGGTCATGTACCCTGGCTGCCAAGTGTGTCTTTTTCCCGGCTGGCAAGAGTGCTAGTGCTGTGCACTGGTTGCCAGGTGTATATGTACCCTCCCTTCCCCGTTTGCTACACCTCTGGTGTGTCAGTCCTGTATATTTTCTGCCTTCTGTTTCTGTTCCATGCCTGCCTTCTGTTTCTGTTCCATGCCTGCCTCCTCTTTCTGTTCCATGGCTGCCTCCTCTTTCTGTTCCATGCCTGCCTCCTGTTTTTGTTCCATGCCTGCCTCCTCTTTCTGTTCTATGCCTGCCTCCTCTTTCTGTTCCATGCCTGCCTTCTGTTTCTGTTCCATGCCCGCCTCCTCTTTTTGTTCCAAGCCTGCCCCCTCTTTCTGTGATTTGCCTGCCTCCTGTTTCTGTACCATGCCTGCCTCCTGTAGTCCTGTACATTGCCTAGCTCCTTTCTCTGTGCTATGCCTGCCTCGTGTCCCTGTCTGCTCTGCATTCCTGTGCCCTGCCTAATGTTTAATACAAACTCAGTTAATGTAGTTACTGTGCCTGCTGCATGCAGCCTTCTGTGTGCAAGCTGCAGATTGCAGTCTCAAATCTGTGTATGCCGGAGAAAGGTCTGGAGAAAGGTCTAAGTGAGAGCTTGAGCCATAATCTGTGGTCTGGGACGAAGTCAAACGCTATAGTGAAATCCCAGAAGGCAACAGGCATGTTTGTGGTGTACTACATGTGTGGACAGTGTCCAGAAATATGACCTCTTGGTCTACAGTTGAGAGGCCTTCACTAAAACAACCTTGAATTGGATGAAGTATGTTTAGTTCCAAAGAAGGTAATCGGCAATTGCATTGAGTAACAATTCTGCATATCATTTGGTCTTTCTATAAAGACTGACAGGTTTGTATGATTTTGGATCGTCCTTTAGTCCCTTCTTATAAAGTGGGATGATGACATTGTTCCTCCAGGAGATTAGGCATATTCCTGTGATTTAAATCTCTTGAAAGATTATAACTAAATGTTTTGCCTGCAATTCAGGATGCAGTTTATAAACTGGGATTATCTATGCGGACCCTATTCCCTCGAGGAGTTCTTCTATAGCTACACCAATGGGTTTTTCTCATGAAAAATGTCTTCAAATTTAGTTCCCATTGTACTCTGTTCAACAACAGACTGGTCCTGTTTTTGGAAAGGGAATGCATTGGAACAGAATTGACCTAGTCGCAGCTAGGAGAGTTTTCTCCTCCAAAAACATTTTTAAGTGACATCCAGTATTCTTCGTTAAAGTTTCCTCCAAGATATTCCTTCTGGCCCCTCAGTACTTCACCAACATTCATCCCGAAAGTCCTGGAACCAGTCTATGCATCTACTTTGCCTAATTCTTTCCACCTCTTCTGTATGCTGCATCCTTCGTTCTATGAGTTTGTATAATTATTCCTTGCTATTACAATGCCCTCAACTGTTGATGTCATATGGATAAGCTTTTATTTTCAAAGGTTTCTGAGAACATGATGACCCGTTTTCCTTGTTAGTTACTCTATTTCCTAGGGCTTTGATTATGTCATACTATTTCTGTCCTCTCTAGAGCTCTCTATCATGCTGTTCAGCCCTCTACCACTGAAGGACACGTTGGGGCAGATTTATGTTCCCTTGCGCATCCCTGCAAATCAGCAGGGATGCGCCAGGGAAGATGCGTCACGAAAGTTTACCCTTGCGCCACAATAGATGCGCCGCATTTACAATGCAGCACATCGTGGCGCAAGGATAAACAGATGCGTGACGCATCTCATGGTGGAAGGTTGGCGCATTGCTGGAGTTGCGTCGCAAGCACGACGCAGCTCCAGCAAGGCTCGGGGGGTGCCCTATTGTTACAATGCTGCGTCAATCCTTACGCCTGCTTCAAGCAGGCGCAGGGTTTTGACGCAGCATGGCCGGAAAAGTGACTGAGTGAAATCTTGTAGATTTCACTCAGCCACTTTTCGGAGGCGTTCCTGCGCCTGAACGCCCCCCCACTGTGCAGGTACGCCCACATGTGGCACAGGCTTTACAACATGACGCATCTCCCTAGATGCGTCACGTTGTAAATGGGGCGCAACATGGCGCAGGGTTTACGCCGCCGCTGCGTCACAAAAGTGACGCAACAGCGGAGTAAAAGTGGCGCAAGTCCGTTATAAATCTGCCTCGTTATTTTTCCACCAGAGTTTTAAAGGATTTTTGATTCATACAAAACGATCGAGGTTTTCACATGAAGGTTCAGTTTTGAATTGATTTAGCACTGCGGGTACTTATTCTTCAATACTGCAATGCACCTTTTCATTTCTAAGCTACTTTTGTTGACATTGACTTCTTACTTGGACATGATGAAAGAGATTTTGATTTCTTTATGTTCACAAATTAATTCACAGGTCACTCGAAGACATTTTGTTTATTTTGAAAGAGTGTGCAACAGGGGTGTGGCATTCCTACCACCCGACTCCTAGCACAAAAACATTGGGGGTCATAAACATCGCGTTTTAATGTTTATTTTGTCCTTTGGACAAGTAGGCCCGACCTGTGCAGCATTCTGGCAGTCAGTTCACAGTATTATATTATGGATCAGTGAAGGAGCACTGTCTGCTATTTAAGTAAGATTTATATTCCATGGGGCAGATTTACAAGCCCCCTGCGCCACTTTTGCGTCACTTTTCCCATGTTAAAAGTGACGCAAAAGTGGCGCAAGGGGCTTGTAAGTCTGCCCCCATATGTTCATGCTTTTCAAACTTGTATTAATAGTTTAATAATGCAAAGTCTATTAATAGGGTGGGCACTCAAAGGAAATGACAATGGTTTCATTATAAACATGTCAATACATGTTTGCAAAGTTTCACAATTTAAGGCTACCTATATTGCTCCCAGAATGCTCTCTGATTAGATGAAATTACCTGCAGAAGCCTCAAAGAAATATTGATGATTCTTTGCAATCAAAAAAATAGCCACTAGAAGAAAAACATTTTGCTAAACTGCAATTTTAGGTACCATTTCTTTGAGGCATCATTTTAGTAAAACGTGTTTAAAACACACTAGTATTTCTAAAAAACAAAAAAAGAAAAATTATGGAAAATGAATGTAAAACCAGCATCATAAACATTATGGCTAATATGAAAATGTTCCCAAAGACAACATGTCTTAAACTAATTGACTCCCTTTTGGTAAGTCAGTGTGTGTTTTGTTTTAACATCGTTTTTGTAAAACTTGATTGTCGTTGGAGCTACTGGGCCCTCACCAATGTACCACAAAAAATTACTAAAAGGAAAACTATTTTTTGTCTAAAAAGCACATTACATTAGTAGTCCCTGGCACTGAGGGAACCTACTTTGTGTGCCTATGTGCTCCTTGTGATACAGCAGAATGCTGTCCTTCGCAATGAAGTTAAATATATATGAAGTTACAAATTTATATATAAAGTTATATATTTTAATAAAAACAAAAGCTCTTTGCTATAGCCACACATAATTAGGGGCCCAGTTATTAAAGAAAGTCACAAAAGCACACCTATAGTATATTTCCTTGTATTAGTGCAGATTTATAAATTTAGACCTGGAAACCGTACTTATACAAAAAAATTGTGAACTACAGTTAGTGTGAGAAAATATGCATGTGTATGTTTGCTCATGCAAAAATCTAGTGTTTGCAATTTCACTTTCCCTACAATCCCTTTTTCCCCACCCTGGAAAACGTTTTACTTCTGACATTGTCAGGAGTAAATTTCAAACAAAAGGACAAGTGGATTTTATTTTCATAGGACAAGTATATTTATGAAGCATCTCTTCCCATCGACAAGAATAAGAATACACTCCTGGAGCAATATTGCTGACTGTGACTGTACTAACTTCTTAGTTAGACTGACATTTCTAGAATCTTACCCTAAACACATTAATGAAGGTGCACTATATATATCTATGCAAAACAAAGTTAAACCCACCGGGTGAAGGCACAACCCAGGATCGCACAGGTCCCATATGTGCAGCCCCTAAATCGTATGCTGCGACGCGTTTCGGGCAGTTAGCCCTTCTTCATAGTCAGGCGTGATTCATGAAAATGGCAGGCAATGCACCAACGTATTCCCTCATTTATGTTCAATATTTCTTGATTAACAATCACAAAGCATGCTGGGGCTGGTAGTAAAACAATCAATCTCAAATGGGGTGCTGCCAAGTTCTAATTTAAAGACAATCAATAAGGGGAAAAACAAGTGTCATATGGGAATATGAATAAAGAACAGGCATCCCCTGTTCCGCATTGCCGCTGGCAGTTCCTGCGGCGCGAACCCACAATTTTCCAGTAGTGGTGCCATCCGTGACCTGGGGTTGGTCACTAGTATGCAAAACAAAGTTACCCCACCGGGTGGAGGCACAACCCAGGATCGCACAGGTCCCATATGCGCAGCCCCTAAATCGTCTGCTATGGTGAGTTTCAGGCAGTTAGCCCTTCCTCATAGGCAGCCGTGATTCATGAAAATGGCAGGCAATGCACCAGCGTATTCCCTCATTTATGTTCATTATTTCTTGATTCACAATCACTAGTAAAACAATCAATCCCAAATGGGGTGCCGCAAAGTTCTAATTTTAAAACAATCAATAAGGGGAAAACCAAGTGTCATATGGGAATATGAATGAAAACCAGGCATCTCCTGTTCCGCGTTGCCGCTGGCAGTTCCTGCGGCGGTGAACCCACAATTTTCCAGTAGTGGTGCCATTCATGACCTGGGGTCGGTCACTAGTATGCAAAACAATATCTATATCTTTATCTATCTATCTATCTATCTATCTATCTATCTATCTATCTATCTATCTATCTATCTATCTATCTATCTATCTATCTATCTATCTATCTATCTATCTATATATATACATACATATATATGTATGTATATATACATAAATATATATATTTATATATTAGCACTGAGGTATGTGTCTTAAGTCTTCTACTGCATTTTTATGACTTTAGAGATACAAATATATATTTAGATAAAAAGTACAGACTTGTTCAGATAAAGCATCTGTTCTACAAGGTAATATTTTGAATTAATGTATCACTATGACAAATGTATCCTTACCAATACATTGCACTACTTCATGTCCAAAGTCTTGCATTATTTACCTCTCACAATTTGGCGCTTAAAATATCCAATTTCGAAAGATTTTACCTTTTTATCTAATGTTCACAAATCACATTCTTCTCTTGATAAAGGTACAATAAGTAATGTTATTTCCATAGTTTTGCCAAGACCCAAAGAGCTTAATAGTAGAATGAAAAAATGTTCAAAAATGTAAAAAGAAATAAAATCTACTGAAAAAATGTGGAACTCTGCTAAAGATAATTGTTATAATATAGTTTCATTTTAAGTAAAATAAAAGAAAAAACAGGTAGTATGATTGCTTACAACAATGTAAAATACTTTATAGGTTACATCAAAAAAAGCTGTGTATTGGCTGACTATCTAGAAATTAAAAAATTTTAAAAAGCAAATTCCTTCTTTTAGAAAACAAGGATATGTCTGAGAAATGTCCGGCTTTTTATTTGTGATATACATTCATTCAATTATAAAGAAAAAATGTACATGATTGCTACATCTCAAATGACATAATAAATGACATCACCGAAGAACTCATCCAATAAGTGTTTATTTCATACTGAACATAATTGTAACCCTAGGCGTAGTTTGCGTAGTCGCGCTACACTACGCTACGCGAAGTGCAATTTGCGCTACGCGTAGCTACGTGAACTGCGTAGTGCGGTAGGGAAATGCTGTTCGCAATGATTGCACAGTGCCGGATGCTTGTCCGCACTCTGCAATCATTGCGAGCGGCATCATGCACAGTGCAAGTGGTCGTTTTCTGCCGCTCGAGTATATTTGTACTCGAGCGGCAGCTTTCTCAATGCGGACTGGTAGTTTCTCATCGCGAGCGGTCGGGAGCATATGCGACCACTCGCAATGAGAAACCTGACCTCCCCGCGTTTAGAATCTCGCCGGGAGGTTTATTTTCCATGCTCGCGATCGGCAACTTGATGTTGCTGATCGCGAACGAGGAAAAAGTCTCGCCCGGATGTAGATTTTGCTCACTCGCGGTCGCCAACTTGACGTTGAGTACCCCGAGCGAGCAAAAAATGCCCGCTATGCGTTTTTGCACTGTGCTACGTGCGATTCGTGTAGCGCGTAGTTGCGCTCGCTACGCACACTCCGCAAGCGTAGCGTAGTTTTCCGCCCAGGGTTACATAATGGCGGGTAACTCTCATATTACTTTTCCACCTAATTTTGTACAACCTGTGTCCAGCTAATGAGTGTAAGTGTTCCCAACATGCAGATGCCCCTAGTGCATCATAGTTGTGTACAGGTACTGAACACATCATAAATCTTTTTATTGAAGAGTAATTCTATGTGCAGGTGACAGCACATTCCACAGAAGTTTTTTGGTGCTGCAAAAGAAGTTTTCAACAGAGCAAAGATTCTATGTACTATACACATAGTATTGAAAGCAGCCTCGAGTTCTTACACAGAATCGCCTCAGCTTGATAATTTCTACATAACATAGACGACTGTGGGCACCAGGTACCAAAGGTTTGTACATGCTCTTGCTTTGCTTCACCAGATTGCCTATCTGTAAAGGTTTTACCACAGTATGAAGGATGCAGGTAGTATAATCTTTAGCACCTTGAGACCTTGGTGATTTAAAGGGAATAGTCTCACTTTGGACACGGTTTGCATAAAGTATACTCTGTTCATAGTAGATGCTTTTTAAAACTCTGTGGTGTATTTCTCATGAGAGTTTCACAAGCTGCAAACATTGTGGCACAGAGTAAACTGTCTCCATAGTGTAAACACTATTTACAGTACCCACTTTTCTACTGATATCCACTTAATTTCTTACTGTAGGTTTGGTGATTGAGAGGGGTTTGATACAGGTAAAGACTGTCTGTAGTAGGGCATTAGTTATGTAACAGGGTGTCCGTATTTAGAGGAATTTGGTGTTCTCTGAAAAGTTGTATGCAGATTGAACACCGTGTGCAGTAGAGGTTACCCTTTATCGATGGTTGTTAAATCAACATGAACTCGGGTACCCATGAAGTGCATGTTAAATGGTCAATGTTGCAAATAACAGAATCTTTTTTTAACAACGGGGATTGGATGTATGATTGCATTAATTATGCTTTATATTATTCTGAGCTATTGTGCACTTAATTTCATAGCTCTAATGCCATGCCGGTTTATAGAGCAATGTGCACAAAAGAAGATTGGATGATGTCATAAATTGTCATTTGTGAGGTGGCTCACACACTCCAATTTAAACTTTGGTGTATATATAGCAACATTGTTCATTTGATTCTAGGCGTGCAGTATGAGATCGTCTTCTGATATCAGGCATGTCCTAATTATTTAAAAGTAGTGCTCCCCACTAGGGAAGCCTCCCCTAGTTGCACTGCTCAATTCCAGTATGGTAGAAGTTTATCCAGTTTTGTAATCTTAATTGAAACTACTATGATTCGCTTAGTTAGCTTTGGTCAGTATCCTCGTGCCTGTTTTCAAATGTATTTGTGCATTGGTGGGTGGCATGGAACTTCCAAATTAATCCACTTAGTCTTATTTAGCTTTTCTTCACCCCTTTCTCTTCTAATTGCAAACCCTCTATGTTTTCCTTCTATGTTTGTAACAGTTATATGAAGTATGCACTTTGCTTTCAGTGGAGTCTGGCCCTATGTGAAAACACTGCATCTGCAGTATTCGTAAGGATTCTTACTTCGTTCGTTTCCTTTCCTAAATCCAATTTGAAAATACATGTTCAATATTTCAATTTCATTCTTTATGTGGTTAGTTTAAGATCAATGCACAATTCATTTTTTAAATACATACATAATTTCAGCTTTAAAAACCGACAAAAATAAAATCTGTATTTGGCAACCCACTTCTGTCACTGGAGTGGCCCACTTCCACCGCTACAGCTGCAAAGGCTGCTGCCAAATCGACTGCCAGTCCCTGAATCACCACCACACAGTCCATAGCAAGGCTGCGTTTCAGTAATGTGCGATAATGTGCTGCATAGGTAAATACTTAGAAGATCCCTATGGCGAGACCGATTGCATTGCAAATGCTTGTTTATTTTCCTATCCTAGAGAAGTATTTGCCAAATCAGACCTTGTGCCATGCCCTAGTGATTCAGGGTCTGCACAATCCACATTACACTTCTATTTTTTCTGTATACTCTATGAAGTACCAAGGAAATGTTTTTTAATTCCGTCGCTTAGATCACTCAACATAAAAAGATGTGGGTTGGACCTATTCTATTGACAACCTCTGAAGTCTGGACTTAATTGTTATATGGTGCAGAGATTTATCTCAGCTGCAGTTACAGGTGGGCAAAATAGGGTGGGCAAGAAAAGGAGAGAACTGATATGATTTTGTGGAAAGTGATCAATAATTATTCATTTTATGTCTTAATCATTGTGCTGTGTATGATTTGTGAGTATGTGATCACTGAGCTGATAAAATGTTAAAAGGGCTTACACCCATATGTTTCTCTTTCATTTTGTTTTAAAGAATTCACAAAATAACTTTGCGGCATAAATTGTCAAATTTCATGGGTACGAGGTAGTTGAGCTCATTTCGCTTTATGATCTGTTTCTTAAATTTTGCAAAATTGTTGCCACTTGCTGCTGTATTATGTACTGATGAATTTTAAACTTTTCAAATGTTTAATTAACTTATGATTGAATTTTTAAATCTTATACTGTGATTCCTATTTATTGTAGCTACAGCCTCAAATAACATTTTGTATTATTTTATGGTTTTAAAACCAAATAAAGATGTACTGACTCGCTGAGAGTTTTTCATATTATTATTATTAACAGGTTAGATTGAATGTAATAAATATCCACAGATTTTTAGAACATTATACAGAATACCTACATGAGAGCTACCACATGAAATGTTTGAGCAAACAATGTATAGTTATTCAGAGTGCTGTTCACAGTCATCATATCATAGTTCATTGTATTTCCATGCTCAGAGGAAATATTGATCTTCATTTTAAAATATAGAATGGAAAATATAGAGAGTATCAGAAGGCATATCATATTCAAGAGTCAAAATTAGACTGTTGTTATCAAAGCAATACTAAAAGATTTGTCTTGGACTTAAATATGAATGCTCCTGCAGTGCCGATGAAGCCCAGACTTGCAGCTAGGCAGTGTGACAGTTACTAGTATTTCTGTTTCTCTTGTTCATTTATCTCTTCCTGGGTCTATTTCTAACCTGCATGCAGTTAGTGTAGGATTGGTAGTTGATAGAGAGAAGTGTCAAAGCTTACATTGCTCCTGTTGAATATCAATTGCAAGGATAGTGGATCTTGACAAATATAGGCCCGTTTTACACCATTAACTGTCATGTATTACCTCTCTCTCTCGGGCCCCTTTAGAAATAAGTAGTGTTCAGAGGAATCAGATAAATAGTATGATGGTCCTTTTTCCTCTGACAATTCCTAAAATTACCCAACTATGTTACCCAGTGACTACAACTGCTTTCAGCAAGTGGAGTCTCTAGGTAAAGACCCATAGAGTAACCATGAATATATTGTTCCCAATTTGTTTAGTAATTCCTGGAAAGTAATTCCAATCAAATACAAGCTGGAACAGGATTACTCGGGAGCTGGTAATGGGACCCAGAATGTTGCCTTCAAGTAACATTGGACAGGCAAACAAAAAATTATGCTGACACAATCTCTCGGGATCTACTATCTATACTGATGACACACACATGTTCCTGTTTTCAGACAGTTTAATGAAATCTAATCTGGGGATATCGATTATATATATATATATATATATATTCACTGAAAAAAACCATCGTTTTCAGGGACGTTATAGTTAGTTGGACATTTCACTAGTATAAAACCAGAGAAATTCAGCCGTTATAGTTAGTTCAGCTAACTACAACTCGCGCCACCTCAATGCACTGCTGATGATGTCACATATTACATTATTCATGACATGGTCAGTGACATCACTGATGACATCTCAAGTTTTTTAAGGGAGGTTAGATATTGCAGGTAAAAATAACACTTTTAAGCTTTACTAACTCAAGAACCATTTCAACTACTACCTAAAGGGGGTTTCAAAAGAGGTATACAATACTGCTCCGAGGCAGCAGGCTCAAAAATGCTTTCATTCAGAAATATACATACCATTAATCACCTCTCTAGAGTAGGATAGTGGCTCAAGCAATTGAGGATTTTAAGATAATTGACTGTACAAAACGAATTATGACATTGGTATCTCTGGCCGGCTCTAATCTTTGCTGTATCTAATATTACTGTCTCTACCAATTAAATTAGACCCTGGAACTTTTACAATTTTAGTAAATTGATCATTCCAATACATGTACAACATCCTCTGATTCTCTTGGAAGTTGGATACACATAACATTCACAACAGTAAACTGTTTCTGGTGGTGGGTGTTTGCTCAGCTTGGGAGGGCCAAACAGAGAAGGGGTAAAATACATAGTATAGTACTGGAAATTTTAAATCACCCACACTCTGGAAAGCATCAAACTAATGCAATATTCAACTTGTAACACAAAATGTCCTGTATATTGTATTAAATGCCTGTGTGGACCATTGTAGTTGTACAGAACTAACAGGTAAATAAAAGAATACGTGAGCACAAAAGTAACTTTAGAAATAGGAATGAAAGAAATCCTCCTTGACTAGACATATTACTGGGCCAAGACATCAGACAAATTAACTCAAATTTAACTTAATGAAAGCAGTAAATGACTGCAAGATAGGAAATTACAGAAATATTTTTGGGATGTAAAAACTAGATATCGTCTCCTCACAGAGTGTAAACAAGAGAGACCTTTTTTTTATGAACCAGGGAGAAACGCTTCATTACTAAGCAATATTCCAGGAACTTACCCTCTCTGCTGAACTAGCCTAGACCTAATTTTCCTATCAGTTTTCATCTAAAGATTTTCTGGTTAGATAGGCATGATGGATGGTCACATTAAGGTCAGAATAGGAGACCGTTTCAATTATAATGCCTCCAATTTAGTATTGCACTAAATTGGGAAGAGAAGGTTCAAGAAATGTTGATGTGTATGTAAAGAACAGAGGGATACCCCTAATTATTTTACCTAAATCAGGGTAAAGAAGAACAAAATGCGAAAAAACATAGATTTAGGAAACAGATTCAAAAACATAATCAGCATAACCCTTGAACCCAGAATTATTTAGAACCTGAATTCTTTTTATTAGACACTTTTTTTGTAGTTTTATAAAAAAAAATATATATAGAATTCATATTTAGATTTACCATCCATATATAACTTGATCACAATTCTTTAATTATTATATATGTGTAAATTATAGGACACAAATAACATGGGTAGTCTCCACAAATTAAACATCAGTATACAGATTACACATTCAAAATAGCAATATTCGTGGGCTGCTGAGTATGAGGTTCAGTGTCACTATGGCCTTAGGATGTATCCACAATCCTACGCGCGTTTTGGCATGTGCCTTCATCAGGGGGCCATACAATATGTTCGCCAGTGCCTAGGTGAAATATAAACAACTATCAAGAGTATGCTGAATAATAAAGTTAAAAACAGACGGAAAATTGCTATCAAATGTCAACGGTTCACATATTTTTGTAGCATTTTCTAAGAAATATCTTTTAAAATCACTAGTCAACTATACACTATTGGACATCTCTTTAATGTGAGCTAAAAAATGCTTTACACCTTATATAAAACCATCACCAAAAGTGACTATTTGTCGAATCCCCAAATGATTTCTAATATATAAAGGAAGGACTAAGGAGTAGTCAAAAGAAAGAGAAAATGAAAGATATGACAATAAACTAAACCGAGTCAATTTGCATGAAAGTAATAGAGACTCACAAATGATGTGTGAAGTAAGGGAAGCGGGCTTGCGTGCCTTAAACGTGCTTTACAACGACTCTAGGTTCTCTTAGATGTTTATGACTATTACATGTCTGGGAAAAGAAAGATATGTATAGTGAAAATATATAAAAACGGGTGCAATTGTACTTAAGAATTGAAAATATGTGGAACTGACCTACGTCCAAGCGGTAGATTATTCGATCCAGCTATGTAATTTCTAAAGGTGTGATAGATGTAACATTCCGTATATATTCAGTCTAAATAGACTGCGACCTATACGATTGTCTAGACAAAAAGGAATAAGGTCAATTATAAAAAACTAATCCCACAAGTGTTTGGGCACAAAGTATCTGAAGGAGAAATGAGAGTAATGATACAACTTACTATAGAAAGAGTCCAACTCTCGAAATTTCGTATAGGAAGGAGGAGGAGCTTGCATATGGAAGTCTAGGGATTTAAAGAACGCAAAACAGTATGTTGGTGGTTGCAACTAAACTATCAGACATGGCTAAGCGTGTTGTGTAATTCCGACGAGTGTAAATCGACTTACTTGGATGTATGTTAAGGCTACGTCTAGAAGTTCATCATTATTTGGCACAGTGACGTGGAGATAATTTCCTCCAGCTACGTCGGTGGACGAAAACAGGGCTAGTTTGTAGAAGTCTGGTGGTAAACGATAACGCAAAGCAATATATTAGTGTATGCGTCTTCTCCATTGATTATGGCATGATATGTTCTTACAGCGAATCCGGATACACTTACTTGAGAGTATACTAGAACTCGACCCAGAGAATCGTCATTGTTTAGGGTGGTAACGCAAATACAGGTTCTTGCAGCTCACGCTCCGCCGGCCGGAAAGGTAGAGGTATGGCCTAAGGACCCGTATTAAATACTTGTGTCCTGTGATTGGGTATTTCCGCTATGCTACAGAAATGGAAATAGGACTGCCACTCACACGGGTACTACGTAATGGTGAATGTAGTGGCCATCTTAGAAAGGAAGAATAAACGATAACAAGAGGCATATTAAATATTGCCAAGAAGTATGTATGAATGAAATTGGACTAATACTTATTGTGATATATAACAGTGCAAAGTACTGTACCTTAAAAGAAGCCAACATGGATAGGGGAAAAGTTACGCAAAAGTAGTGAAGAGAGATGCGTATACTGAAGTTACAAAAGAACCAATATATGATCTACAGCTTAGTTACTATTATGTTTAATCACTTGTTCCCAAGGTATTTCACTGTTCATACCTTTCAGGTATGTATTGAGATGGAAAATCCAAAATACTTCTCTTTTTTTGCGTATGTTGGTGCCCGTGATGATGGAATTGTTTCTGATTTTCTCTAAAATGAGCCAACGTATTTGGTCTGGCGTATGGTTCGCTTCCATATAGTGGCGAACTAAAGGGGCTTGAGTCTTCTGAGTGCGTATTGCTGACCTGTGTTCTGTCAGTCTGGTAGACAGCATACGAGCTGTCTCTCCAACATAGCCTTGATTGCAAGGACATAGTAGTAAGTACACAACATTGGTGGTCTTACAATTAGTGAAACTCGTGAGTGGTATGTTTCTGTTGTTGAAGGGGAATTGTTTCGTTTCTATCGCAAAGTCACATGCTGTACAAGACATGCATTTGAAATTGCCTGTCAATTTAGTGAGCCCAGTACAAGATAACTGGGTTTGGATGGCTGCAGATTTGTTTGGCAAGCACGATCTTACTACTAGATCTTTAAGGTTTTTATTTTTCCTATATGCATATAGGGGTTTTGGCAAGGCTTGATTTTTGGGTTTAGTGGCATTAAGAATATGCCAATTTGAATTGATAACATGACGCACTTTCGCATTCATAGTGGAATGTCTTGATATGAAGACCAATCTAGAATTAGGGGTTTTTTGACGAGGTGTTAACAGATGTTGCTTGTCAAAAAATCTTGCTCTCTTGTACGAGTCTCGTATGAGGCGTTTGGGGTAGCCTCTAGTGAGAAATTTCTGCTTCATTACCTCGGATCTTAAATCAAAATCTCGCAAATTCGTACAGTTTCGGCGGAGGCGCAGGAACTGACTGAAAGGTATGCTCGTTTTTTGTGTGAGGGGGTGGAAACTGTCAAAGTGAAGAAGTGTGTTCCGTGCTGTAGGTTTCACGTATAGATCTACTTCAAGATGGTCTCTATTGTTTTGGATTTGTATGTCTAGAAATTCCACTTTGACATTGTTGAAATTAGCTGTAAAGAAGATGTTGTCATCACACAAATTTAGCCAGGAAACAAATTGTGATAGGTCCTCAGGGTCTGCTGTCCAGATGAAAAAGACATCGTCTATATACCTAGACCAGGATGTTATTGATTCACTGAAGGGAGCAATTTCATTATATATGAATCGGGATTCATATAGGGCCATGTAAATATTAGCCACCGTGGGAGCACATGATGCTCCCATACTGACTCCCTTCGTTTGTTTATATAGGGAGCCATTGAATTCAAAAGTATTCTCAGTGAGTATCAACTTTAGGCAATCCAAGATGAAAGGTCTTGGGCAATCAATGTTAAACGTTTCCATGAACCAGGCTACTGCTTCTAAAGCTCCAGATTGTGGGATATTGGAGTATAGAGCTGTAATATCCATGGTGACCATGAGTTGGGTATTTTCATTGAATGGTAGATTTTCAATTTTAGTAATAATGTCACTGGTATTCCGTATATAGGATGGAATCTGTGATACAAATGGTCTTAGAATAGTATCTACATATTTGGATAGTGGTTCTGTAACAGATCCTATGGTGGTTACTATTGGTCTGTACGGTGGATTCGTGCTATCCTTATGTATTTTAGGGATGCCATAAATGGCCGCCATTTTCACTATACATATCTTTCTTTTCCCAGACATGTAATAGTCATAAACATCTAAGAGAACCTAGAGTCGTTGTGAAGCACGTTTAAGGCACGCAAGCCCGCTTCCCTTACTTCACACATCATTTGTGAGTCTCTATTACTTTCATGCAAATTGACTCGGTTTAGTTTATTGTCATATCTTTCATTTTCTCTTTCTTTTGACTACTCCTTAGTCTTTCCTTTATATATTAGAAATCATTTGGGGATTCGACAAATAGTCACTTTTGGTGATGGTTTTATATAAGGTGTAAAGCATTTTTTAGCTCACATTAAAGAGATGTCCAATAGTGTATAGTTGACTAGTGATTTTAAAAGATATTTCTTAGAAAATGCTACAAAAATATGTGAACCGTTGACATTTGATAGCAATTTTCCGTCTGTTTTTAACTTTATTATTCAGCATACTCTTGATAGTTGTTTATATTTCACCTAGGCACTGGCGAACATATTGTATGGCCCCCTGATGAAGGCACATGCCGAAACACGCGTAGGATTGTGGATACATCCTAAGGCCATAGTGACACTGAACCTCATACTCAGCAGTCCACGAATATTGCTATTTTGAATGTGTAATCTGTATACTGATGTTTAATTTGTGGAGACTACCCATGTTATTTGTGTCCTATAATTTACACATATATAATAATTAAACAATTGTGATCAAGTTATATATGGATGGTAAATCTAAATATGAATTCTATATATATATTTTTTTATAAAACTACAAAAAAAGTGTCTAATAAAAAGAATTCAGGTTCTAAATAATTCTGGGTTCAAGAGTTATGCTGATTATGTTTTTGAATCTGTTTCCTAAATCTATGTTTTTTCGCATTCAAGAAATGTTGATCCCATACAATAATGAGTCCTGTTGGGGAACAAACAAAAGAAATCTGTTATATATTTATTACAGGGCAGCTTTACTTAAATCTCTCAACTATGCTTGTCTTTATTCAGAAAAAAGTGATTGCCAACTATTCTGGTGCAACTCTATTGGCGTATTACAGATGTGTTTTGTCAATCTGTATTCCAAGATGCTGGCACCACTGTTTTGTACTATGAGTTCTCTGTGGCTTATTCACAGACTTCATTTTGTAGTACAATTTGTAGAACTACAATAATATACTATTACTAATGTACTACAAAATGCTATTCACATTCTTACATGCAGAGGTCTCCACCTCTTCCCTCTTCTTTCTTGTCTGTTTAGAGGTCTCCTCCTGCACCCTGTTAATCTCTGCACTCATATTTTTTCAGTAACAAATGTGGGTCGTACAGAGGGAATGGCTGTAAAATGGGAAATATCTATGACTAAAAGGGAGTGCTGATTATACGAGTAAGAAGGGGTTTAGGTCGGGGTAGTGTGGGCTTTAGTGAGGGAAATGTACCCATCCGCTAAAGAGTAAGACCACTGCTATGCACAAACTGCCCATTTATAGATATTACATAAAAAAGACCCAAAAACATGTGTAAATCAGTAAGTCCAACACCACATATGGCTAACCATTGGTACTGGAATACCCTCCCTTAGAAAGTAATGGAGGTAGGGACAAAGAAAAGCCTGTCAGGAACTAATGCTAAAATATAAATACATTTTATATAATGATAAAACATTTTCTGTAGATAAACAATATTCATTCAGTTATGTAACCATGGCCCACATGCATCAAAGCAAAAACCGGTCGCAAACGGGCAGATTCTCAGAATCTGCCCCTTTGCTACCGGTATTTTTGCATTTGGGATGCATCATCCCAAATGCAAAAATCGCAATTTAAGTAATCTCTAAATTGCGATTACTTAAATTGCCATTGCATTTAAGGGATCGCAAATTGAGATTCCTTAAATGCAATGCATTAAAGTAAAAAAACTAGCGATTTCTCTAATAGGTGGCGCAAATTACCATGAAGTTGAACTTCATGGTAATTTGCAAAATCTTTGAAAAATGCACTAAAGTGCATTTTTCAAACTTCCATTTTACACACACACATGCCCTTGGAGCATGTGTGTGTACAAAATGTACTCATATGCAGATTTCAGGGGTGCAACAGGGTGTGCTTTTGACACCCTGGCACCCTTGAAATTGCATTCTCAATTTGCGATTCTCTAATTGAGAATCGCAAATTGAGAATGTCTTACCATTCATTCCTATGAGACTCTAGGCCCATAGGAATGAATGGGGAGGTATTCCTTAATTGCGACTCGCAATTTGCGAGTGGCAATTAAGGAATGTTAAGAAATCGCTATTTTTTAAGCGATTTCTACATGCATAGCCTTTTGCTATTCCTTATTAGCGAATCCTTATTTTTCGCTAGTAAGGAATCGCAAATGGCATTGTTGATGCATGTGCCAGCATATTGTATTCTTTTTTTTAAATAACATTTGTAAAAGAAAAATACTTTTAATTAATTCTATACATCACTTTTAATATTTTGCTATGTTATGCTATGTTAATTTATTGAGCACGCTGGTCACCTGTGCGGGTAGCCTGGTTCTTAAAAAGGTGTGTCGTTCCAGCGAGAGTGGTTGCGAGTCATCCAGAAGGGATCCATAGGTTTAGTTGAATAGCCAGGCCTTCAGCTTCTCAAGTAAGTCTAGTAGTAAAGAAGAGGTCCTGATGTTTAAGGTGTGGTTATTCCAGGTCTTGAAGGTGACATAAGTAAAAGAGCGACCTCCATCTCTGCTTCTATTGATTCATGGGATATATGTGAGAGAAAGAGACGTAGATCACAGTTGTTTGGTGGGCTTGCCGAAGTGTAGTAGGTGGTTGATGTAGGTAGGTTCAATCTTGTGGAGGGCCTTGAAGGCAGGGGTGAGTTCCCTGAATTGACCGTGTTTGCGGGTGGGAATCCTGTGGAGCTTTCTGAGGTGCGGTGAGGTGAGATGAGGGTGCCTTGAGGGAGGTTTTGGATGAGTCTGGTAGTGGTGATCTGAATGATCTGGAGATGCTGAGCGAGGTGGGTCGGGATTCTGGTGTAGATTAAGTTGCCATAGTCCAGCTTGCTCATGATGAGCAATGAGTGATGGTGCATCTGGTGGTTTGGGATAGCCACTTGAAGATCTGGCGTAGCATTCATAGAACAAGGAAGCAAGAGGTGGTGACATAATTTACCTAGGGTGCCATGATGAGTTTTGTTGTCTAAGATGAGTCCTAGGTTTCAGGCTTGTTCTGACGGAATTTGCGTGGATCCTAGGGGATCTCTTGTTTCAAAAGACCCCTACTTCAGTTTTGTCTCTGTTGAGCTTCTGGCATTTAAGTTTCATCCAGTCTTCTGCTCTGGTCATGAAGTTTATTAAGTTGTTACTAATGTGTAAATGTGTAAATGTAAATGTGTATGTGCTTATATAGCGCCGAATCACCCCTGGGGGTATCTCCGCACTGTACTCATACCGCTGTAGGAACCCTTCCTGGCTATCCGTGTGAAGTGTCCACTCCTGGGCACCCCCATGGTGAAGCCAGGCATCCCAGCGCTGTTGGGGCCGTTGGGGAGACTAAGCAAGCTATTGCCCAGAGTTGCAGCGTGGGACCCATGATTAGAATAGGCACTGATGCGAGAATATCACGTCCGAGGAATTTATAGGTGTTTATAGGTGTTTTCTGTAAAGGATAGGAAGAGCTGTGTGTCATCGGCATATGAGATGATGTCTTCTCCATTGGCTCTGAAGATGACTGCAAGGGGTGCCCTGATTATGTTGAAGAGCATTGGGAATAGGGAGGTTAATTGTGGGACTCCGCAGATGAGTTTCGTAGGTGCTGAGGTATATATCGTGGGAGCTTTGGTCTCTGTTTCTGCCTGTAAGGAAGGAGGCTATCCACTTTACAGTTGGTCCTTGTATTCCAGTGTGGTGTAGCCTTGAGACAAGGGTGTAGTGAGAGACGGTGTCAAAGGCTGCAGAGAGATCGAGCATGATGGGAGCTCCGGTGCCGCTGTGGTCAAGGATGGTTCGGATCAGTGGCCGGAATGAGGGCAGTTTCTGTGCTGTGGTTACTGCAGAAACCTGATGGAATGCTGTCTAGTAGTGGGTGGTGTTCTTATTGGCTGGAGAGTTGCTTGCTGATCACCTTGCATGACTTTGGCTGGGAAGGGAAGCAGTGAGATTGGTCAGTAGTTGCAGAGGTCGCCCGGGTCGGCCAATGATTTTC
Organism: Triturus cristatus; assembly: GCF_964204655.1. Taxonomy (NCBI): domain Eukaryota; kingdom Metazoa; phylum Chordata; class Amphibia; order Caudata; family Salamandridae; genus Triturus; species Triturus cristatus. Next base: position 1,126,694,368 of record NC_140582.1, read on the forward strand.
TCTGGAGAGCATTGACTTCTGTTTGCTTCCATTTGACCAGAAAGGTTGCGCTTTTTTTTTTCTTTCTTTTATTTGGAAGGTTGCGCTTTTGATGGAAGTTTTGATGAAGGACATTAGCACAGGGCTGATCGCAGATTCTCTTAAGTTCTGTTGTGGGGGCATGGGTCTGTGGGGGCTCCCGAGCGGATGGATTTCAAGATTGCAGCAGCGTCTTTGATGGTAAGCTGTTTTCAGTTGGTTAGGTGTTTGTTATGTTATTAATTTTTATAGAGCGCGACTAATACCCAAAGGTGTCCTGGCGCTATTGAAAAGGAGTCCATCCTTGGTCCGAGACCGGGAGGGTGAAAGGCTTAAAGTGTGAATAGCCTTGTCTTGAGTGCATTCCTAAATTCCAAAAGATTAGTGATATGTCTAAGGTATAATGGAAGTGAGTTCCATGCCTTAGTTGCTTTCACTAAGAAGCTTCATCCGTCCCAATTCGCTTTTTTTGCCCTAGGAACTGAAGCTAATTTTGCCTCTGAAGACCGCAACCTTCTTCCGGGTGTATACCATTGAATGTGCCTTATCAAATGGGAGTGTCCACTTCTGTGTAGGGCTCTATGCATAATGCACATGGCTTTAAACAACACCCGTTTATTTACTGGCAGCCAGTGTAGCTTTTTGATCTCAGCCGAGATTGAGGCATATTTAGGAATCCCAGAGATCAATCTGGCCCCTGCATTTTGTAATAATTGTAGTTTTCTCTGTAATCCCTCCTGAATATTTAAGTATAGACTATTACAGTAGTCCAATCTTGATAACGCCAGGGCAGAGATAAGTACCCTTTGAGACTCTTTGGGTAACAGAGGCAAGATCTTTTTACAGGACCGCAATGTGTGCGAGGTGGCGGAGACTACTGCATTGACTTGATCTTTAAAAGAAAGTTATTATCAATGATGATTCCTAGATTTTTTACTTTTCTGCAAGGTGTTGGCAGAGGTCCCAGTGAGTCTGGCCACCATATTGGTGTCCAGAAATTTGGATAATTTCCAAAGAGCACCACCTCAGTTTTGTTGGTATTTAGCTTGAGGCAGTTCTGGGCCACCCAGCTGCCTACTGCCATCATACAATCCTTGAATTCTGATGCTATACTCGGAAGACCTCCGGGGAGTAGAGAGACCACAATCTGAGTATCGTCTGCATATGAGGTAAGGTAGAACCCAAAGGATTCTATCAGAGGGGACAGGTGTTTTACATAGATATTAAAAAGTGTCGGACTGATATATGATCCCTGTGGAACACCACAGGGAAGGGAGAAAGATTTGGCAGTGAAGTCTCCCAGAGTAACAGTTTGTACTCTATCAGCTAGGAAGGACTTAATCAAATTCCATGCTTTCCCTTTAACTCCAATCTCATGTAGCCGGTCCATCAATAATCCATGATGGACCGTATCAAAGGCCGCGGAAAGGTCTAACACGATCATTGCTGCCTTTCCTCCTTGATCCAGTATAGATCTGATTTCCTCGGTTGATTTAAGAAACGCTGATTCAGTGCTATGTCCCCCTTGGATACCATACTGTGTGGGATCTAACACCTGGCCTTCTTCCAGGAATCTACTGAGTTGTGTATTCACTATTTGTTCAACAATTTTTGCCGGTAGTGGAAGCCTGGATATATGTCTGAAATTATTTGGTTCGTTGGGATCCAGATGTGGTTTTTTTAATAGAGGAAGGATAGATGCTAGTTTCCATGCTTTGGGGAAATAGCCCTTTGCAAACATTATATTAATAATGGTAGTTAAGATTGCTGATACTGGTTCAGGAGCCAGTTTCAGTAATGATAAGGGGCAGAGGTCCATTGGAGAGCCTGATCTGGTTTCCTCCAGGAGTTGTTGAACCTCGGTAACTGAAACAGGCGTAAAATTGTGGAGCTGAGCCTTATTACTATTTAAACTATTTGTTTCTGCCAACCCTGATAAGGATGTGACGTTTGGGGAGTGTGAAAATGTAGAAAAGATGGCTTCAACCTTCTCAAAGAGAGATTTGGCTATTTTGTCACAAAGTTCTTGACTTGCTTCTATAGGAGGAGAAACAGGGTGAGCCAGAACTGTGACCGTTTTAAAAAGTTCTTTAATCGAGTTTTTTGCCTCATTAATTTTAGTGGCGTAAAACTCTTATTTAGTTTTATGAAGCAGTTGTTTATATTGGTTCAGACTAATTTTGTATAGTTTTTTATCATATACATCGTACTTTCTTCGCCAGGTTCTTTCAAGGTATTTGCAACAGAGTTTTTTCTCTCTAAGCTCTTGCGAGTACCAGGGAGAGGACGATCGAACTCTAAAGTTGTGACGGATTTTTTTAGGAGCCAATTCATTACATGCTGAATCTAACCAACTGGAGTAATTCAGTGCTGCTTCGTCCAGATCTGAAGGAATAGGGGGGGAGGTGTCTACTAGACGGTTGTTTAAATCGTCAGCCTTCACTTGTTTCCATGATCGATACACCATATGTTTAGCCATAGTTTTATTGGTACCTTGCGTTGGGGATGATACTGTGAATTTCACTGCCTTGTGGTCCGACCAGGTCACAGAAAGTATGTCAGTGAAAATAACATGTGCATTATTGGAAAATATGCCATCTAGGGTGTGGCCTGCCTTGTGTGTGGCTCCAAGGACTATTTGTTTTAGGTCAATCGTATTCATGAGGTCAATTAGGTTACTGGTATCAGGATCATCCTCAGCTTCTAGGTGGAAATTGAAGTCCCCTAATATCGAACAGGAGCTTGCACCTAGTTCATTTTCCACCCAGCTGCTGGCATGTGTTATAAACCTGGATTTAGGGCCAGGAGGCCTGTACACCAGGGTACCTTTGAATGTGTTTTGGTGCGAGAGTTAGAAGCAAAAATCTAGAGCTTCGCACTCTGAGTTGGTCGAACTGTTAAAGGTTGCGTTTTTGGAATCATGATAGATTATTGCTAGTCCACCACCCTTCTTGTTTTGTCTATTAAGCGTGTGACAAATGTAACCTGGGGGTGTGGCTTTCACAATGTCTGGACCAGAGGCCTCATCTGTCCATGACTCCGTTATAAAAGAGATCTTAATCTCTTCATTTTCAATTAGGTGGGCGCATTCAGTGCTGTGTTCAACAAGTGATCTAGCGTTTAATAAAAGGCATTTAAAAGGATTCTTTCCTCCTGTCTTTACTTTAATCAGGGTCTGAGTGGTGTTAGTCGGCTTAGGGCAATACAGTGGTATAATTGTTCCACAATTGTCACAAGCAGGTTTAAACTCCGGAAAAATACATCTACACCGGGAGTTGTCCTCCAAGATATTTAAATTGCGCAACATCGCGCTAGAGTAAATCTGGCGTCTGATTATTCTTGGAGTGAAACGGGCAGGGGGGCTGGCGCGGTGCACGGGCCATGCGCGGACGGGCGCAGATGAGCTTGCCTTAGGCGCGCCTTCGGCGCACCAGCGACGCGCCTGCTGCGCACGTCCGCTGCGCGCTCGCGCTGGCATCCGTTTAAGTAGGCAGGAAGTCAACGCCTGGAGCGCCAACCTGCCAACCTTCTCCCAAGATGGCGGCCTCACCCTGGAACGATCAAGTCCCAGAGGAGGGTAAGTGCAGATTGTGCAATGTGCAAAGTGCAAGCAGAAAGAGCAGGATAAAATCGTCACAGCGCTGCTTTAGTTAAAATGTTAAAACGTTAAAATTTTCCAAATACCCCACACTCGCATTTCAAGTCACCGTCCACCCGGCTCAAGCCTCAAGGGACATCCTTGCGCGCTCACGCTGGCATCCGTTTAAGTAGGCAGGAAGTCAACGCCTAGAGCGCCAACCTGCCTTCTCCCAAAATAGCGGCCTCACCCTGGAACGATCAAGTCCCAGAGGAGGGTAAGTGCAAATTGTGCAATGTGCAAAGTGCAAGCAGAAAGAGCAGGATAAAATCGTCACAGCGCTGCTTTAGTTAAAATGTTAAAACGTTAAAATTTTCCAAATACCCCACACTCGCATTTCAAGTCACCGTCCACCCGGCTCAAGCCTCAAGGGACATCCTTGCGCGCTCACGCTGGCATCCGTTTAAGTAGGCAGGAAGTCAACGCCTAGAGCGCCAACCTGCCTTCTCCCAAAATAGCGGCCTCACCCTGGAACGATCAAGTCCCAGAGGAGGGTAAGTGCAAATTGTGCAATGTGCAAAGTGCAAGCAGAAAGAGGAGGATAAAATCGTCACAGCGCTGATTTAGTTAAAATGTTAAAACGTTAAAATTTTCTAAATACCCCACACTCGCGTTTCAAGTCACCGTCCACCCGGCTCATGCCTCAGGGGAGATCCTTGCGTGCTCGCGCTGGCATCCGTTTAAGTAGGCAGGAAGTCAACGCCTAGAGCGCCAACCTGCCTTCTCCCAAGATGGCGGCCTCACCCTGGAACGATCAAGTCCCAGAGGAGGGTAAGTGCAAATTGTGCAATGTACAAAGTGCAAGCAGAAAGAGCAGGATAAAATCATCACAGCGCTGCTTTAGTTAAAATGTTAAAACGTAAAATTTTTCCAAATACCCCACACTCGCGTTTCAAGTCACCGTCCACCCGGCTCAAGCCTCAGGGGACATCCTCTTGTCCCTACTTGTGATGGTGGGCACTTGGTTGATGATATCTTCTCCTCCGGGAAGGTAGCAGACTGGACAGTTGATGATGTGGGAGACAAATTCAAAGAGCACAGGTCCTCCAAAGTTGTGGAAATGGTGTGTACACGGGTCTGTGGGGTTCCTGTAGTTAATGGTCTTCATGATTGAGGTGGTGACTTCCTCAGTGAGAGTTCTCCTGTTGGTTAGGTGGCTCTTTAAGTGCCAGGTTTGTAGTTTGCTGATGATGTCCTCTGCATTTGGTTGCTGTTTGAAGTTGTTGTAGATTTTCCTGATTTTAGTGTTCACATAATTTGAAAGGCTTTTGCAGAATTCTGGGAAGGAGGTGATGATGTTGGTTGAGGTGTCTGGGGTGGTGAATTCCTTGATAATGGCAAACATCTCTTTGCTGCTGTTGGAACTGCCTTCAATCCCATTCTTGAGGTCTCTTTTCTTGGTAACTCTAAGGTGGTGGTGGTGGTAGCATCTAAGGGCAGGCTTGCTGATTGATTTGGCCTCAGCATCATGGTTAATTCTCCACTTCCTCTCCAGTTATTTGCAGAATGTTTTGGAGCTTCAGAGTTCTTCTGTTTACCAAGACTGCAATGTCTGTGGGTTTTGATTGGTGCAAGTACATCGATGCAGCTGGAGATTCATTGGTTGAAGTTGGTGATGCCCATGGCTAGGTCATTGGTGGTGTTGGGTTGGTTTGCTTCAAAGAAGTCGCACCAGCATGCTTCAAATATTCTTCTTCTGTTCTGGCTGCGTTGGCTGGTGTTGATGTGAGCTTTGGCTTGCGCCTTAGAAATATTGAAATGGTTAATGTAGTGGTTGATCTATGTGCAAGGAGAGGTGGATTGGCAGCTCATGCAGTTGCCAGAGGTGAAGATGCATCTCAGTTGTGTCCTGCATTGTGAGTAGGGTCCATGAGGAACTGTGGAAGTCCTATATTGTGTAGACTATCGAGGAGGTCGGTGGAGCAGTTGTCAGAGCGGTCTTCCAGGTGGAAGCCAAAGTTGCCTAGAAGTTCTTGTAGTTGATGATGAGGAGAGTGAGTAGTCTGTGATGAGGTTGCCGAAGTTGCTTTGTGAACCAGGTACTCTATAGGTTAGTTGATGTCTTTACTGACACAACCCATTACTTCAGGAGATAGGGTCATGTAAGTCTACACTGTTTATTAAAGTTACACTTGTAAGTGATGCACAGCCATAAGTAGTAGTTACTCAATAGTGTTCGAGTAAATTGACATGTAGAAAACCTACACTTAGGTATGTGTAGATTTTGTAGCAAATGAATAAATCACATAATCTAAACAGTTGTACATTATGCTTTGGAGTCATCACAACATGAAAAGAATCTCCAGCATTAAAGTTTAATCTGTTTTTACTTAATGCTGATGTTGTATATTAGTTTGAAGATATTTCAAATATTTTCAAAGTCCAGCATGTTTAATGCATCAAATGTAGTCTTGGGAAAATGGCGAATTCCGTGAAAGGGAGTAGTTACTTTAAACACCCTTTCTAACCATGAGGCAGCTGAATTCTAATGTGTTCTAGAGCTACATATTAAAAATTAATTGCTCTCTCCATTGTTAAAAGTTTTTATCACTTGCTGTTTTCTCTCTTGAACTCTCTTCACATCCTTCATGCGGCAAGTGTTTACATTTTTTAGACCACCATCTGCAAGTCTATTGCTGGCATGCCTTTTCATATAATCACTCAATAAGCATCCTAAACATAAATTCATGAAAATATGGCCATTTCTCAGGGAGTGCTGCATGGGTGTTGATTCGCCAAAATACCAGAGGTAGCAGAAGTTCGTCTCACTTCAGGAGAATCGTGGAAGTGGGACTGTCACTACTGGTTCCACACCTCCTCCCGTCACCCTTGGTTTCTTTGCTCCAGAGCGCTCTGCACCCAATTTTGAAATGCATGGGCCTGAGAGTAGCTGGACAAACCCGTAGTGGAGTTGCGTAAGTTGTGCTGAGTAGTGTACCACAAGTGAGGCACTAAGTTAGCCAATGGAGATCAGCCTAGCTACCTGGGCAACAACAGGAGAGTTCAATAAGGGTGGAAGCTCAGTCCAAAACTGTGATTGGCTGCAGTGACCCCCCCCCCCCCCCTTAAGCCCACATCCTCATGTGACTGACTCTGCCTAGAGCTTAGCTTTAGAGAAATTAATCTGTGCCAGTGCGGCCATGGAACAGAGAAATACACCACTCAGTTTATTTGCTCTGCTAATTGCTTGACAATCTCCAGACTGAGATGTGATGCAATTTGTGGAACAATCCTCAATTCTAACCACACGTGTAGGACACCGGGCAGACTTGCTGTAGTAACCCATACTAACCTCTCAATACACACACATCAAACTTGGTCTGTGGGCCCCACTCACGCTCTGCTGGTCTGCGAGAACACAAGTTCTCTCTCACACAATACCTGAATGAAAACCGAAAATGCCTGAAATAGGATGCCTTAAAAAGGTAATGCTGCAGTAAAACTAAACTTGTGCTGGTATGAATACAGAATGCGAAATAAAAGCACGTATTGTGACTTCTAAAATGTGTGCTATCCCGGCAGGTTGCATCTCAGAATAGCAAAGGTGGCCAGAATTTAGACACAACTTCTTATTCTGTGCAATGTGCAATGTTGAAAGCCCCCAGGCCTGCCTGGGGCTGTCTGGGAAACGTGTTGCTCGGCTACATTTAGGCTGATGATCGGGCTGAATTATAACAGTTCCAAGTCGCACCTGTTAAACTCTCAATGAAAGCTGCCACTGAGCCTTTGCGGAGCATTCTGCACAGTGAAAGCTCCTGCTCCTCTGCTCCTGGTACTACCTTTAACCCAGGGGTCGCAAGGGCAGTGCCAGAGGCTGCAAGGGCTTTGCCAGAGTCCGAAGTTGCGACCCCTGGAGACCCCAAATGACATCTATGTGGTGTTGCAACAATTAAACCTTCCACTACGCCCACATTGCATCTTCCAAAGATGCTAGAAAGGATGCTCTGTGCTTTACGTTTAAATGATCAAAATATGTTTTACTCACAGAGTCCTTGCAGCTGGTTAACAGATCTATTACAGAAGAAGCGCGCTAAAGGGAGCCATGTGTTAACGTGCACTGTGCCCACCCTCCACCTGGCTTCGTGCTTTTGTTGAGAAGAAGCTTCTAGAAGCCAGCCCGAGTGAGTGCGCGGCGTCTGCTGAGCCCCCAGCCAGAGCAGGATGAAAGCGCGTGTTTGGGATTGCCGCACTGCTCACAGCCGTAACCAGGGCAATGTCGCCCATTTATCTAAGTGAGGGAAGCAACAAGGCAATCAAGTGCCAATGAAGGTTCTCCTTCCCGGCCGGAACCCAAAAGTAAGCAAAGGAGGCGACGCTGCTCTGACAATGGATTATGCGGTAACTTAAGAAAGCATCGGCCACGCCATAGAAACAAGTGGGATCAGCATTGTCTGTACTTGCCTGGGTCAAGTGAAAACAGCAGGAGCATGTTCATGCATTGAAGGATCTCGGATGCCAACTGAACTGAATTATTAGAAGTGACATCACGCACCTTGCAGCAGATGACACAACACAGGGTTGACCTCGTTGGTCCACACTTAGCTCATCCACAACATCCTTTTATTATTAAGATCTTTATTGCTTGATCAACAAAAATCATTGCAATTATACCAACTTCACGATCAAAAAGTATATAAAAACCGTACCACAAATATTATTAACAGTTTACCTATACATTCATAATTATACTATAAAGCCAATCAAGTCTGTCAAGCATCATACAAAAAATTCCAAAATCTGTCAGACATGGGCTAGATTATTGCATATTAAAGTGCAAACGTGCAATAGACAATAGTTCCATTGTGCAAACCGATTATGAAAGTCTATCAATAATTACTATAGCAGAAAAGATCATTGCATGTTAACCTCTTCAGTGCCCCGCCCTTTCCACGCCATGTGCCGGGCGTTGAATTAGCGGACGGGGTTCATGACGAGATAGTCTCGTCATGGGCACAGCGCAACCGCGCTCCATGACGAGACTATCTCGTCATGGGCACTGAAGGGGTTAAAGTGCAAACATGCAATAGACAATAGTTCCATTGTGCAAACCGATTATGAAAGTGCATCAATATTTACTATAGCAGGATAACTCGATTATTACAGTTCTAATTATTACCCTAGCAGCATGAACACTCAGTTCAACCGAATACCAAACAGTGCAAATGGGCAGAATAAGAATACGTTGAAAAAGAAATCTTGAGGCCAAGGGATATAAATATCATACATCTCAAACATTCAATACCAAACATTTTTCTGCAGCAGCTAAAATCTTTATCAATTTGCATAGCAATGGAATCGACTCGCCCGATAAGGAAATAATAAGGACCTCGCGAGCTGATCTAACCCTAATCTTCAAAAATAAGGGTTTCAAAAAGATACGCCGAATTTTAAGCAATTTAGGACATACGCAGACTATGTGCAATAAGGATAGAGTTAGAGGTCCCATGGTGAGAATAGCAGAAGGAGGGATGGATCAAGGAATTTCAGGGAGTCAAGGTGTCTCACGGTCCATAGTTGAAGGGAGTCACCGATGAAACCATAGCAGAGAAAGTGGGGAGCAAAGCAAGACATGAAGTCAGGGAACAATTAAAGCTGTTATAAGGGCTACATTGCTAGACGTCATTAAGTTGGAGGCAGACCCGGATGAAATTATAAGCGGGAATTTGTCTTTGGAAAGAATGGAACTTTATGAACAAAATGAGCTGTTGTTTGTGGCGAAGGATGTGACCCGTAAGGCAAGGAAAGCTCATGAGAAACTGTCTGAACTAGCGCAAAGATACAATGTAGATTTGTCCAAAACGAAGATGTTGCAGGAAAGTTAACAGACTAAATTATAGTGATCAGGAATTGGAGAAGAAAAGAGTCATGGGGTTGAAAACACACATTCGAGAATTGGTCATAGGAATACATGCATGGAGCATGCTTGACAAGTGGGAAGAGAGGTGGTCTAAGAAGAGTGTCAAAAAGGGCTAGGTGATACGCTGCCTCTGGGAGGAGGAACAGCAGGAGTAGAGGCTTACCCATTGCTTACCCATTGCAAGAGGTACCGAGTGGAGGGTATGTGCATGTTCCTTGGAGCAGGGGTGATTTGGCAGCGTTCACAAATGATTTTCCTCGGCTGAGGGAAAAACCTGTTGAATGGTACAAGCAAGTTGGTCGCTTTGTCAAAATTTCGAAAGTTTTGTGGATTGTTTTGAATACATTGTTTGACATTGTAATACCAAGAGATTTGTGGTCAGCTTGTAAGATCGCCGTTGAATGGCCAACATCAGAACGAGATCCTATTACCCATGGTCCTTCACCTGTGGTTATGAAAATGTTTGAGCAGGTAATCACATGGTTACAGTCAAAGATTTCGCCACAAGAGATTGATTGGGTTCAGATAGATCAAACTACCCAAGAGCCCAAAGAGTCAGTTCATGCTTACTATGAGATGCTCTTGCAAGCCTTTATGCAGTACAGTGGACTAGATACCTTAGATTCCAAAGACATGGGGCAGTTCATCTCCAAGTTCATTTTAGGGTTAAGACCAGAGATTAGATTCATGATCCAACACCATCTAATCTGTTGGCAAAACAAGTCAGTGGACAAGATTCTACGTTATGCCAGATATTGTAGAGATGAAGTAGACTCAAAGTATGTGACGCTCAAAGATACGTTGATGCTGGTCCAAATGAGAAATGCAGAAAGGATTGATCAAGCACAGCTGAGTGGTGGAACATTGGAACGAGGACTGGAGAACGGCCAGAGGAAGGCCCAAAACTCATCAGTTCAGGGAAGAAGGAAACCTGTAGACCCCAAGACAGGAGTGGATGTTGGTACTCCAAAGAAGACTACTGCATGCCATTATTGTCACAAAATCAGGCATTGGAAGTGCGAGTGCAGTTAAATCCCGCTAATCACGTCCAAGATGAGGAGATAGTACAGGTACCTGAGGCAGTAAATACCACATTGAGACCCAGGTCTGTACAAGGGGGAAGCTCAGGATCACAAATGCAAGTTCGCCAACCGCTGAGAATCCCACAACTTAGCAGAACCTATCAGCAGGTTCCACTCATTGAGACTTTCGATGAGTTCGACAAAGACCCGTTACACTGATGGTGCCTGAGGGAGGAGGAAGACTGTACACTTGGAGCAGTCTTGGAGGTAGACAAGAGAGGACCGTATGTAGGTGCAGATGTTGACGGTCACCCTATCACCTTTCTGATTGATACTGGTGCTACCCGTTCTACTGTGAGATCAGCAGTAGTCCCAAACCTGCCCCTCTCGGGACAATCAATCCAAGTTGTAGGAGTTGCAAATAGCAGAATGACAAATCCATTGACAAACGAGATACCTTTGAGAATAGGAACATTTCACGCTCGACACCAGGAGTGGAGTTGTAGACTAATGATGATGACATTGCATTTAAACTAGTTAACCAGAATCTCTGCATAGAGATGTTCCCTGTGTTGACAGTTGAGGACTTACCACTTGATTTGAGAGATTCCGTCTCTTTGGAAACATGGGATTTCACAGGGGAAGGGATAGGATTGATCAAAGGGGTTAAGCCAGTTAAGATTCAGGTCAAACCAAATGCTGAGTTCCCGAGAATGCCTCAATACAATCTGACACAGGAAATGGTGGCAGCAATCAAGCCTATAATTGAATCCATGATTGAGTAGGGAATCCTGAAGGAGATAATTCTTATTCGCTTTCGGTTTGGAAGATCATGTGTTAACATGGTGACGTATCCCAAAAGGGTATGCAGAGAGCCCATCAATTTTCAATCAGATTCTGAAGAAGAATCTTGAGAGTCTCGTACTGCCACAGAATTCAGTTCTCGTGCAGTATATTGATGACCTCTTGATTGCGTCTGAAATGGAAGATGCTTGCAGGATTAATTAGTTGCACTGTTAAATCATCTAGCAGAGAATGGACACAAGGTGTCTCCAAGCAAATGACAGCACTGTTTGACTGAGGTTCAGTATTTGAGTCACCAAATTGAGAAAGGCAAGAGGAAGGTGGCATCAGGAAAGGGGAATATGCGAGGCAGTTGTTGGAAGCTTTGCAACGTCCCCAAAAAATTGCTTTGGTTAGTGGGCGATTTGGATTCCCTGTGTGCCTGAAGCTGACATCTCACCTGCTTGTCCTGGTCTCTTGGCCTGTTGACCGTCTCCCTCCCGCTGCCGCCACTCCACCGCGGCCGCTGTGAGGAGGGGAGACTACATCCCCCAGCAATCCCTGCGGCGGAAGAGGAAGCTGCTTCCTGTAGTTTGGCGCCTGGAGGCGTTATAAAGATCAGCTGGGCTTCTGGCTGAGTGGGCGATTTGTATTCCCTGTGTGCCTGAGGCTGACATCTCACCTGCTTGTCCTGGTCTCATTCATCGCGCCTGTTGACCGTCTCCCTCCCGCTGCCGCCACTCCACCGCGGCCGCTGTGAGGAGGGGAGACTACATCCCCCAGCAATCCCTGCGGCGAAAGAGGAAGCCGCTTCCTGTAGTTTGGCGCCTGGAGGCGTTATAAAGATCAGCTGGGCTTCCGCCTCGCGGGTCCGCGCCGAGCTAAGTCCGGGCAAAGGGGGGGCCCTCTGTAGCCCTCAGGAGCCGAGGGAGACCGGGCCGGGCTCACTCCCTTAAAAACAAAAACAACTGTTCGTTATTTCATCTGGCCACACCATTCTGTGAGCTGGTATTGACTTTCTTGTACCGCGCCCTTTGTTCCTTTTGCTTGTATTATCTACAGCGATCCATTGTATTTATAGCTGTCTAACCTGACCCATAGCCCAATCATAGCGGTTCTATTATCAACATGGCTGGAAGCGCTAAAAAGGGGACCCTAGATAGTTATCTATTTAGGGTCAACCCTGGATTAGAACGGGATGTCACCCTTGCAGAATTAAGGGCAAAGCGTTGTTGCTCTATCGAGCTTATTAAAAACACGCCACCCTCTGTGGACGCATTTAGCCAATTCTCCAATTAGGAGCTGCCATTCTCACAATGAAGAATTGGACAACTCCTGCAATGTTGATTTCCCAATTCTATCACCAAACTCAACCTCTTTACCAGAGTTAAACAATGTCCAGCCTATTGCTGGTCCACCTCCACTCCTTATTTCAATCCTTGAGCCAGTACTCCTAACTGCGTCACCACCACAAGCTGCTAAGCTTTCACCTCAAAAGGTTAATACACCTAGGCAATCTAAATCTTCAGGTCCACTACCTAGAAAAAGGAGAAAGAGAGAAAGCGAGCTGTTAAGGAGCAAAAAAAATAAAAAAACGAGCCACCACTCTGATTTGGTCTCAACTGCTAAGGGTCCTGCAACCTGTATTCATAAAACATCTCTCCCAGTCACTTCCATCTCTTGCTCTGCAATTGACACATCTATTGCGGAGGTACTGGGTAACGTTGAACAGTTACTGAGATCCCTCATTCTACCAATTGTTGAGAGACTAAAATCAATAGATAAAAGACTTGCTAATGTAGAACTGCTAATAGGTAACAACAGGGAATTAATTAAGAATTTTGCAAAGCCAGTGACGGCGCCCCCTACTTTTACAGCACCTGTTCTATCATCCCCCACCGTACCATTTCTAAAGATCATCCCTCAAATCCATTCAAGTAACAACAATTTAAATAATAAAAGTATAGGAAGAACTATTTCCCCTAAATCTTTGCAATCCTTTACTTCAAACAAAGATAGAGAGTCTCTGAGGGAAGATAACTTAGTCCAATCAGGTACAATATGTGACAAAAAAGGTAATACTTCATTTCCTATTGCAAAGAAACGTAGGGGCCTCCAAATAGAACTGCCACCAGAAGCAGTCCCCCTTGTAGTTGTTCTTGCGGGAGTCCCAACTTTAAAGGAGGAGACAACTGAAGGCCACTCGCAGTTAAAAAATAAAGTTATACACTGGCTTGGCCAGAATCGTCCTCTTCCTTTGTATATAAATAGAGAAATTTTACATGTACGGCGTCTTTCATGGTTGGGAAATACACCTAAGAACATAAACGGGGATATTGTAATAATTAACTTTAGAGACCCCAGAGCTGTCAGCCATATTCTCAACTGGAACACGAACAATGTGAGGTGTTTTATTTCTACATGGGAATTGACATATTTTTACCCAAGACCTCAAACAGTTCCCACTGTTAATCCAGGGGCTCTATTTTGTAAACAGCCCAATCCTGTCATATCCCTTAGAAACCGCTATGAGGCCCTAGCAAATCCTGAAGAAGTGGACTGACATATTTATTATAAGGACTCAGCAATAAACATCCAAGAGCCATCTTCTGATATACCTTCCCCTCCTAATGAGCCAAGAAATTCCCAATTAGGAACAAGAGTTGATATTTGCATTAATCCTCTTACTTCCCCTGATCCTCTGTTATCAACCAACTCTTTGGCTGGCACTGGGGATAATATGGGGAAGCTACTTTCATGGAACATTGCTGGACTCTCTTCTAAACTGGTATCTGAAGATTGGCTATGCTTTGTCAACAACTTTGACTTGTGTATATTTCAAGAGACTTGGCTATGTGAACCTTCCTTTGCTCAGGGATATTTGAATTACTTTGTGCCTGCGGTAAAAGGCCTAAAGGGGAGACCCATGGGCGGATTAACTATTTGGGTCCGTCAGAGTTTAAAGTTAGTTGTCAAAGTCATCGACACCAGCCATAGAGATATACAACTAATCAGAATGAAATTAGATAACTTGGGAACGCTTGATATTTACAATGTTTATGTTAGGAGTAATAGGGGTGGGAGGTCTGAGGTCTTAGCGGCCTTGGGATGTCTCCTTGATATCCACTCCCTAAACAATAATATTGTTATTGCAGGTGATTTTAATAGAACATTTGAACCCCTAGTTATTGAAGATGAGTTACTCGGGGACGAAGAAGACCGGCAATGGGGAGTTCCTAAGCTGGAGCTCAAACCGGTTGTGCGTTGGACCGATGATGTGATTAGTTTGAATGCCCTCTGTTTTGAAAAGGGCTTAAGAGCTCTAAATGAGAGGACTCGAAGTGATAAAAAAGGAACTTGCACATTTGATAATGGGCGATACAAAAGCAGGATTGTCTACATTTTATGTAGTCTCAAATTATGGTGGTTGATCTGCGACATGGAGGTTGTTTGGAGGAGTGAGAGTGACCACAACCCCCTGTGTGCAGACCATAAATGATGGTCCTTAACCAACAGGACCACAGGCCCCACCGAGCTTGCCTTTTCTTTGATTGTCCCCACTAATGACATGCGCAGACTAAAGTGGGCGAATATAGTAACCGACCAATCGGCCATTGCTAATATTAGCGGTGAAGTAGATAAAGCAATACTAGCCATTGAGTACATTAATTCATCTAACACCGGGTTGGGCAGAGTAGTTGAAATACACGACACCCTTTTCTGTGCGATTAAAAACTACTTCTTTAAGCCTGTGAAAAACAAAGGAATCAGAGCCCCAAAGCCCGCAAAGTGGTATAATGACCAATGTAGAGAAGCACGACTAGCTCTAGGCACTGCCTTAAAGGGGAGGCAGTCTATTGTTATTCGATCTGCTAGGAAGGAATACAAAGATAGTATATCAAAGGCAAAGAAAGCCTGGGACGAGCATCACTGGTCAGAGTTAAAGGCAGCTAGTGATAGGAAAGATTCCCGGTTATTCTGGAGCATCGTTAAGTGGGGAAGTTCGGGTCTACCTGAACCCCCAAACAATAATGTACCGGAAGATGAATGGGTCAAGTTTTTTAAAAATCAGTATGCTGAGTCAAATACAGTTGCTATAGGGTCAGGTATAACTTTAAAGCAATTCAAAGATAATTTCTTTAGTATCAAAGAGATTATGATGGCCCTTAGCTCAGTGTCTGGTGGGCGCGCCCCAAGACTTGACGGTGTCCCACCTGATGTATTTATTAATGATAAAGAGCGATGGTGCAAGTATATACATCTTCTTACTAATGCTATTGCACGGGGTGGAGCGGTTCCGACATCTTGGTTGGGTGCAGTAATAATACCTGTGTTTAAGAAAGGCGAACGGTACCAGCCGGGCAACTACATACCAATAAGCCTTATTGACACCATTCAAAAGGTTGTGGGGCGCGTGATTGTCAATAGGCTTCTTGATTGGGCCGAGGAGACCAATGCCCTGTCACCCTTCCAGGCAGGATTTCGTCGGTCCACACGCACGGTGGACCAGGTTTTTCGCTTTACCCTGTTGCAATGGAGGACCGTGGTGTTGTGCGAGGGCAGTTTGTACGCAGCTTTTGTCGATCTGCGGGCTGCCTTCGACCTGGTCCCACAGTCCAAGCTGTGGCTGGTTCTTAAGAACCAGGGTTTATCAGGAGAGTTACTATCACTGATTATGAGGCTCCATGAAACAAACTTTGCCAAGATTCAGTGGGGGGGACAGGGTTCGGTGACTGCGGACTTTCCAGTCGAACGGGGTGTTCGACAAGGATGTTCAATGGCTCCCGTTCTTTTTACATTGTATATTAATGATGTTGTCGCCTGCATGCTCTCTGCTAAGGTGGATGCTCCCTCTTTAGCCGGCACAAAAATGCCTATTTTAATGTTTGCAGACGACACGCTCATTTTATCAAAGACCCCAAGTGGTCTGCAGTGTGCTTTGTCCATTTTTGATCAATTTTGCGGGGAGTATGGTTTAGAGGTCAACACGGCTAAAACCAAACTTATTATTTTTAATCCCCATCGTAGTTTTAAAACCAAAATTACTATGAACGGCCGTCCGCTAGAGGTAGTGAATACTTTCACGTACCTAGGATTACATATATCCAGTGTGAATAGATGGCGTCAGCACATAGACATTGCTACACTCAGACATAGGCAATTGTCCGGTGCCATTAGTTCAGAGCACAGAAAATCCTTGACTAAACCAGTAAAACCTGTACTCCAGGTCTACGAAGCGAAGGCTCTAGGCTCTGCTCTCTATGGGGCTGAGCTATGGGGCTTCGAGAAGGTGGCTGCACTTCAAACCTCGGAAAATAAATTTCTCTGGGCAATAACTGGTGCCCCTAAAAGTACTCCTTTGTTGCCCCTTAAATATGACCTGGGTAGAAGAGCAGTCACGGATTTGGTTAGGCTCCATCTGATTTTGTACTGGCGAAGGATATGGACGACGCCTGTGCTCGCCCATTATGCTAAGGGGTTCCTGGACATTATTAGAATAGATGTATTCCACAAAATTGGGTGGCTTAAATCACTCAAGACAACTTTGACTGAGCTTGGCATGTGCTCGCTCTGGGAAGATCCTGTGGGAGCAACTTTCCCATCTAAAAGTACTGGGAGATGGTAGCCTCCCGGTATTGGAGTAGCTCTAGTGTGGCTGCAGGATTCTTAGAAGCCAAGATGTATCCTTGCCTGGAACCCTACTGGGATATTATAACTAGTCCAGGTTAAAGAAAGCTCCTTTTTCAATTAAGAGCAGGTGCTCTTCTCCTCAGACATTTGGCAGCTAAATGGGAAAGTGGAACCTGTGATAGCTGCCCTGTATGCGGCACCACCAAAGAAACAATAGGCCACTTTCTATTTTCTTGTAAAGTTTATTTGGCCCCAAGACGCATTTGGCTATCTCCGATGTGCAAAAATTTGGGGACTATTAGTAGTACTGTTGCCATGCGTATTATATGCACTAGCACTTTGACATGGATTTCAATAGCTACTGCGAAGTATCTTGGATGGGCGTGGTCGATTAGACAGAGATTGCTAGCCACTTGACTATTCTCTGTTATGATACCTTGTCTATATTTTTAACCTGTATGATTTTTTCTCAAACAAGTATTTTTAACCAAGATAATTTTTAATTTTTATCACTTTTACTGTTTAACAGGTTTCGGATGCTTTTATTAAATTTGAATTGTGAATCAAGTTGGAATTCAAGAAAGTATGTTTTGCATTCTGACATTCATTTGGTTGTAAAATTCAATTCCATTTTAAAAATGTTGTATGAATTTTAATTCCTTTTTCTGTGATATGTATTCTGCTTTTATGAATGAAATTTCGAATAAAGCATACCTTGACTTGACTTGACTTGACTTGCTTTGGTTAAATGTGCCGGCCACGGGATGGGAGAGGACTTTGTCATGCTTGAGAATAGGTATGCGGACAAAGTTGCATGTTTATGTGCTGAACAAGGGTGCATTTTCACAGGAGAATATACTGGAGAGAGCCCAGGAAGAACCGAGCTCAGCATGATGTTAGCCATAGCAGACACGATGAGCTCAAGAGCCTGCAGGGAGAAGTATCAGGACAGGAAGAAGCTGGTTGGATTAAAGTAGGGTGTGAGAAAAGGGATGATGGCATTTGGGTTTCAGCTGATGGTCGTGCAGTGTTACCAGATGATTTACTGAGCCCTATGGCAAGACAAATTCATGGAGCAGTTCACATTGGAAGGGATGCCATGGTGCGAGTGTTCAGGCAGACGTGGTTCAATCCACGGTTCGTGCATTTGCTGAAGCAGTGTGGCACAGATGTTTTACGTGTCAACAAATAAATGCTGGAAAGAAGACTGTGGTTGCATTGAGTCACATTGGGAGGTCAGGGGACCCTTCAAAAGGATCCAACTTGACTTCATAGAGATGCCTAGGTGTAATGGATTGAGGTACATTTTGGTTGTGGTGTGTGTTTTCTCATGGTGGAAGCTTATCTGACAAGGAGGTGTTATAGTCTCACAGTAGCAAAGCTATTGATAGGGAGCTTATACCACGTTTTGGATTTCCAACTTAATTGGAGTCGGATAGAGGAACGCACTTCCATAATGAGATCATGAGGATGCTCTGTGCCGCTTTACAAATTGATAAAAGACTGCATTGTACCTACAGGCCCAAGGCATCTGGACTGGTGGAGCAAAAATAATGGAACTCTCAAGATGAGAATGCCAAAGGTGTGCTCTTCTACGGCCTTCAAATGGCCTGATGCGTAGCCCTTGGTGTTGATGAGTATCCGTAGTATCCCCGACAGGATGACAGGTCTCTCGCTTCACGAGATCTTGATAGGGAGGGTGATGCGCTTGCCAGCAGTGCCATCTACAGCCTTGATAAACATCACAGACGATTTGATACTAGATTATCGCAAAGGACTGGTTGACATAGTCCGTTCTGTGTCTCATCAGGTTGAAGCTGCATCTGCCGCGATCTCAAAAGACCTGTGCCACAACTTGTGTCCGGGTGACTGGGTGCTAGTTTGCAAGCATTTGAGGAAGAGTTGCCTTGACGCCCGCTGGAAGGGTCCCTATCAAGTGACCCTAGTGACAAATACAGCTGTGAAGTGTCGAGCCTTGACGAACTGGGTACATGCCTCCCATACCCGCAGAGTTTTAGAACCCTCGGAAGAAACAGCTCCTCTTCCAGAAGAAAATCCAGCAGTGGTTGTGAGGCCACAGGAGAGTCAAGCAAAGCTGTGAGGGTTACTGATGAAACTGGTTGTCTACTAGAGCAAGCTGAGGGGGGTCACTCTACACAAGGCCCAAGTATTGACTCTGAGGGAGACGGTAACGTTGTGAGTGATATAGAGTCAGACTCAGCTGAAAAAACTGGTGCGCAAGATGTTTGGGTGCAGCCAAGAAGGGCAGAGTATGCAGAGGAAATGTGGCCTGGGAGACAAAGGAGTTTAAATCTAAGATTGGCACCTGAAAGATATCTTGCGCATGTGTCTGAGACGTCTGAATCGGAGCTAAGTGATGCAGAACAAGCATAGGGGAATTTGAGAAGGTCGAGAAGGGTGAGGGTGCCTTGACAGAGATACGCTGCTCCAGAGTGGACTTATCTAGCTACCGATGCCAGGAGTAGTAGGGACCGGGAGGTTAAGGTCTTCACAAGGGGCTAGCAGGTCCCCTGAACTGAAAATTGATGTTGAACTGATAGTTCTTGGCCTGGAAATAGAGGGGGTGTTGACAGCACTAGCAGCTCGTAGTGGGAGTGTTGTGGGGCAGTGGGGCGGGGTGGTGGGGTGGGAGAGGGGCAGGGTGGAAGTAGTAAACTCCAGCATATGGCCGACCGGAGGAAAGCACATACATAAATAAATAAATAAAAAGAAATACATAGCGCGCGTGGAAACGCCATTTGCGTTGCAGCGCGCACAATGTAAGACCTCTGATTTTGAGCAAAGTGAGAGTTTTGATTATACAAGACTTGGCTTTTCCAACCTTTGGATTTCAGCCACCAGCTCAGGAAATTGCAGCTGTTTGTCTTGAGATTTTGCAATGTGTCACAGTTGAAATTGGCTCTGAGTTCATAAGAGACTGTTGATTGAAATGTGAAATGTAAATACATTGCTTTAAAAGGAAGTCTTTTGTGCCCCTGAGACTTCAGAAACAGTAGGCAAGCTAACAAGCTCTTAGGTATCACTCTAGAGGGAAGGCAATGTCCAGTTCTCCTTCCAGCAGAGTCAAAGAGCAGCAGGCCGCAGGGCAACAAGCAGAAACACAATCCTTCCAGAAAAACCAGTTGAGTCTTTTGCGCGGCACCACAGTTCTTTTGACAGAAATTCAGCGTAGGTCTAGAAGTGTCTCATTTGATGGGGCCAGAGACCATGCACACATACCTAAATGAGCCTTTGACATGCAGGAAACTTCAAAGAGTGGTTTTGAAGTGCACCAGTATCCTTTTCAATCCTAGCCCTCACTCCAGACATCAAGTCGGGGTTTCTCAGTCTTTTGTATTGGGTCAGACCTCTACCATTTGAAGGGTAAGGGTGAGCTCCTTCCTCCCATCTGCCAAGGAAGACCCATCAGTGTGATGAGAGCATATTTATTGAGGCCTCAGGTGTAAAGTGCTGTGGCATGTATGATGTCCCTAAGGGGTGCCAATGTGGTGTCTGGGAGGCCATCGGGTAGGGCATTACCGTCATCCAGATATGAGAATATGAGGGCGTTAATTGCAGTTATTAAGATGATTTCTGGAATAAACAGTGTAATTTGTTTTAGAAATGAGAATTGAAAGCTGGCTATATTTTTTGTTTTTGGCAATGAGTTTCTTAAAGGTGAGGTTGATGTCCATTGTCAATCCACGTAACTTGACATTTAGTGAAAGTTGGGGTTCGAATCCATCAATGCCCATGTCATTGTACAAAGTGTGCATTGTATCTTGTTTGTTGTTCTTTGCAAATAGAAGGAATTCTGTCTTGGGTCGGTAGAGCTCCATGTAAGCACTGGACATCCAGATCTAGCTGATGTGCAAGCAGTGTTTGAGATGTTGGATATCTGAAGCAGAGGAGACGTTCGAGTAGAGATGTGTATCATCGACCAATTGGTGACTCTTGCTTTTGTTATCTGTATAACACTAAGCAGATCCATTTAATTGCTGAAGATGACTGTAGACACTATGCAATCCTGGAGCATGGGTGTGTGTTCCAAGGTAACAATGGCATAAACATTTTGGCGCTACCTCATATGTATTTGTTTAGAGGTAGTCACAAATCATTTCTTGGTCCATTCCTCAAATGGAAAATGTGTAACAATGTACTCATGCCAAGTGCAACAGTAAATGTTTTCCAGGATAGGAAAGGCAATGGAAATAGCTCATTCCCTAAATTGGTGAAGAGGAGGGAACAAGGAGGGTCTATGGGGAAAAACATTTTACCCAGATGAGAGGAAAAAATCAGCATAAGCTGCTGAACAAATGTTAGAGATATTGCCCATCTATAAATGCACACTTTCTCCAGTTACAAATGTAAAATGTTTTCCATGGTGTGAGAACTTTACAGGCATTCTCTTGGGAACGTTTATGAAATCTAAAAAATATGTTTTTTGGGGGAAAAATAAGATGTAAACAACATTTCAGATGGTTTTTTTGAAAACCTGGCCCCAGATATTTCGAGCTTTGGAGGGACTGCAGTCAGCTAACCAGTCCAGAATATGTGTAATAATTCAAAAAACAAACACTCTAGTTAGATGCTGTGCAGTTCCCCGGCAAAATACAGATATTGAATGTAATAGACAATTATATGTTTGTGCCGACTGTTTCAAAGACTTAAAATGTCATTTTAGATTGCATGGTTTCCTAGCAGTTCCTAGTGCTATATAAATGGAATTGAGAAATTCCATTACAGAAAATGTTCCTTAACTATTACTCTATACCATTCTAGCAGTTAGGATATAATGAAATATACTCTGCCTCTGCTCGGCTGAATTTATTTCCAAAGGCATACTAAGTACTCTCTAGGACTGCACCCATTTCTTTAGGTGACCCTACTTTCCATCTGTCATGCTGAAGTACTATACACTTAATATAGAGGATCAGAGGGAGTAAAGAGGTGCATATGTGACTGAACATATTCTAAGGAGATGCAGTGGACTCATGCCCTGCATAATTAGCTTAACTAATGTAGGAATCAGGTAATTTGGTTTGAAACTCAAAGGGCTAAACTGGGAGGGAAAAGGCTACTAAGCACAGCTGCATAGTTGAGATATTGATATATCAATTTGAATATATTTTGATGCATGAATATCTCAAGGGTAGTTTTGTTAACTCGAAATTGTATAAGACTTGACAATAGTTCAGAACTACTGACTGACAAGCTTTTACTTTTGAATATTCTGCTAGACTGAATTTAAAGAACTTCCCTTTCTGTAGTGAAGAAAAGAGAATACCTTGCTGCTTGCAGAGCTGATGAATACCTTCCTGGATGCTTGACTTTCTGCTTCTAGCATTCTGTGCCACAACTGGCGGCGACATGCTGCCGCCGGTGATGAATGCGACTAGGATCCTATCACTCCTTGATGCTGAAGGGTGTAGAAGATCTGAGGTCCACTTTCTAGTGTTTCACATTTCCAGGAGACCTATTGATATGGATACTTTCCTGCATACCTGGAAATAAAACTGTGGAGACTACACCCACAAATGGAAGTGGAGTGGAATTTGGAGAACTGACATGAGCATTTGAGGATTTCTCATAATAGCCATGCTACCAGCACTTTTAGAAAATACTTTGGACTTTGTTTTAAAAGCACCAATTGTAAAACATACCACGACAATGGCAGACTCAAATTTGCTTTTTCCCATATATAGTTTCTTTGTGTGATGATATTCAGGGTATTGTGTAGCTGGTGTATCCCTATATGCAG
The DNA here is from genome assembly GCF_964204655.1 of Triturus cristatus. Taxonomy (NCBI): domain Eukaryota; kingdom Metazoa; phylum Chordata; class Amphibia; order Caudata; family Salamandridae; genus Triturus; species Triturus cristatus. The sequence goes on from NC_140582.1 coordinate 1,126,717,077, forward strand.
CCTTACGGAGCATTTGCTTTTTACTGCGTTTAGGTTTGCCCTACTGAATACATTTTTGCTTTACTCACTTTCTACACTTAGGTGGCATTTTTCCTATAAAAAAATGTATTTTGAAACCTCAATTGGTTTTGACCCTTTATCGTTTAGGGTGTTTATTATTGATTGCTTAGTTGTTGTATGTATACCAAATTAATGTTCTTGCTCTTTGAGCAATCTACTAAGGTTAAGCCAGGGACTCGATCCAAAAATCCATTTAATGTTATTACTTAAGCTGCTCTGGCCTTGTGGGAGCTCTGGTGTAGCTCACATCACAATGTGTGCATCTTTTACTCATAGTCATAGAAGAAACTATATCGACCAAGGTTTCTTGTTTATTCATTTTTGTTTCCCTCGCTGGTGTGGAGTTTGATTAACGGACCATGATTTTTTTCAGCTGTGTTTTAAAATATGATTGAGTATTTATTAATCTTCTAATTTGTTAATGTATATTTGGTCATTGTACAGTGTGTATTGACTTAGTTTTTGAAAATCTCTTCCCACAATACCAACACATATAATTCCTCCTTCAAGCAGAACATTGTATTCTTGTGAAGAAATATCAATGAGGGTGTGGATGTCATACATCGTATCTCTAACTCTTGGCACTGCATACTAAATATCAACCATAAACCAGTCATGAATTGGCAAGTTTCCTCACTCTCACTTGGCTTCAAGTTTGTGGACGTGAACTACCGTTCCCTTGTACGAATGTATTTCTAACCAGAATGAACACCAGCTCATGTTTAGACTGCAAATGTTTCCTGATGAATGGCTCAGTTCCTGCCAGGAAGAAAACATGATTCAGAACACAATAATGTAATCATATAATCTTATAAAAATATTTGTAGTCGGTGCCAGCAAACAGATCTCATTGACTACGGAGATAAAGTGATTAGTATTGAAACACGTCCCTATTTCAATTCAATTAAAGACAAAGTTAAATGCATGGCAGCATCAACACATGTTTCATTTAGAAAAAAAGCCAGACTGGGGTGCAAAGCAAAATTCATTATAAACCCACATTTTTCTGACTGCTGGTTATTACTTTTATGAATATGTTGGTAGTCATCATGAGGCAGTGTGTACCAATATTATCGTCACTGTTTGCTTCATATTGAGTTAAAATAAGGGATTTGTGTTTCATGGGAAACCTAGGAAGATAAATGCTTATATTATTTCCAAACCATATGCCACTGATTTGGAGCCAGACCTTGCAGTACATGGATTCCAGTACTAAGAATTCAGATTATCACACACAAGTATTCCAGATTATCAGTTTCATCGCTTCTCTGACAAATTCAACAACAAAAATATTGCAATGCACATATATTGCAGGCAAAAATATTGTGGTGTTGAATATCAGGGTTTCATACTTATAAGGAAAACTACAAAACGATCATCTGGAAAATATAGTGGTTTTAAATGTTTGATAATACGGAGGTGTATATTTAAAAATATGTTACCTTTAATTTATTAATTTAGTTTATAAATAGTAAACAATGTAAAAAAAGGAATACTTTAAAAACAATATTACAAATACAATTAAATGTATAAGTAATTATATAATAAATGGCCTTTGTGCTTATATCTTGCTGATAAAAGTTGTTATTCCTATTTTTATTGCACATTGCACTTTAATTTTATTAGTCACTGAAGCACTGCAATACGTTCGAACGACAATGCTTTGAAAGACTTCTGGCTCACAATTCTAAACATTGTACATGTCATTGCAAATTGTAATGGTTTTAAGTAAGTTGTTAAAAAGAATCAAAGCAGAAAACAGTTATTATAAAATATAGAATAAAGCATTGCTAAAAACGAAACAATTAAATTATTAGGTAAATACAATTACATTTTACACACACTTTTCAAAAATTAATGTTACTGTACAAAACTCACTAAATTAAATAAAACATATTACATTTCAATACAAATATACCATAAACAGAAAAGAAATACATTAAAAAACAAAAATTACAAAACAGTTAAAATAAAAACATAAGCAAATATACAAGATATGAGTCAAAAAATTATAATAATCAATAAAACATGAAAGTAGATATCAAAAAAATTCAATTAAAGTAAAAACCAAATATAAATAAAAGAAAATTAACATTTCAATTTCAACACATTGTTTTGAAAAACACAATCTACCGCTCTCTATTCAGTCTAGGAACAGTAGTAAAATGATTGTACATTAGAAAGAGTGGACTCTGGATAAATATGAATCAATTGAAAATGTACAAAACAAATAATAAAAATGCCCAATTTAAGAAGATGAATAACAATGTTTATTAATATATATTAAACAAATTAGCAATTAAGGAATTTGCATAAATAATTTCATTAACAAACCTCATTTTACCAATTATAAAAAATGTTAAAAAAATTAAATATATCTTAAAAAACTCAAAACAAAACGTCCAAAATATTACCAAAACAATAAAATAACTATTATTATAAATATTGTAGTCAACTAAAATGAAGATATTAACAAGTGTTCATAAAACAAGAAGACATTAAACACTGGTACAACGATATTATTTTAACCATATATTTTGTTGAAGATATTTGTATCTCAAAATATTTTAGAGGCAACATTAACATTTTGCACAATTCCATCATCTCCAGATTGTGAAAACTATGGCTGCCCATCTGGTCCTTAACATTCCTGCTACTTTATCCATCACACCCCATCATAGAGAGTTGTTTTGAATTCTTATAGGGCAATGGTCTTTGTGTAAATATCTGTCTAGTTTATAGAGCTCTTACCAACTCAGAGGAGAGCCCATGTATTTTAGGCATAAGTTCTGGGTCTACCATGGGGGTGTGGCTTTGCGGCGATTGTGTGAGCAGCTCAAACCGCGAGCTCCTTGTCGGCCAGCCGCCATCAAAGTCCATCCTAACCCCCTCACGGGGCACGATACCCCACAGCACACCCCCGTAGCTGAGGACGAAGCTGGAGTGCTCTGGAGAAGAAGTGAGTCTCCCGTGCAGCTGGAGACCGCCAGAAGTTAATTGTGGTGAGTGCGGCCGAGCGTAGAACCAAGATGGCGGCACCCGGCGGGAGCTAAGAAAGACAGAACGAATGCCGGCCGTCTGCAATGCAGTATAAAGCTCCAGTGCCGGGGTGCCCTCCATTCCACCCCCTGCTGGGAGTGGCGCAATGGGCCGGGGGTGCCCGGACAGGCTTCTTTCTATAGCGCACCTGAGGAGCCGAACACGGAGGAGACAGATTATTAAACTTCTTTGCCCTGAAAAGGGCACATCGCGTCCCTGCGAGGCCGCTCCTGCCTGGAGCTCCGCCACGAGTGATGATAGTGAAACTCCTACATTACAAAGACAGGGATCACATCCTGAACCAGGCACGCCTCAAAGGAGACACGCAAGTGCACAACTCTACGGTGCGCATCTTCCCAGATTTTTCACCTGAGGTGCAACAGCGAAGAGGAACCTACCGGGACATGAAGCAGAGACTGCGCCGGCTGGACTACAAATATGTGACGCAATACCCAGCTACGCGCCGAGTGGTAACAGCTGGGGGCACAGATTTCTTCAAAACCCCGCAAGAAGCGTCCGACTGATTGGACCATCATGACGGAGCTGGAACACCATGGAACCCGGCAAAAAGAGGACTGCGAGGACCACGTTCTGAGACTCAGAGGGTTGGGTCAGACTCCCTGGCGCCATCACAAGAAGAGGCACAGCTCGAGTGGCTGAACGCGACGCAAGTGGTTGCCCAGATCAGCGGAGGGGTGCGGAGCCAGTACCCCCTCAAAGACAGCGACCATGCAGGGGGCACCGGCTCCGAGGGGGGTGTCCAGTGACTCTGAGGCATAGAGTGAGTCACTTCCGAGCATCACGCCGCAGACGGCGGATGGCATCATCTGACGGTGAGGCCTGGCCGACTGGGATGTGCAGGACATGAATTTGGTGGGACGCTCCTGCTCTTGCACACAGGTACTGGGGTAATTAAGGGGGAAGTGCTGCGGGGTAGACCCCTGATGGTGCAGAGATAGATAGTGGCTGCAGAGACTGGGAGAGCTTCAATGGCTGGCCACCCTCTGGGACTGACTGACCACCCTACAAGCAGTCACTTGTAGACTTTCTAAACTAGTTTGGATGGGGGTTGGTTTTTCTTGCTTATCCGAGGGAGTGGGAGTTCGGGGACAAGTTTGTTGTTGTATTGGGGGGAAACACTGGGTTGCAGAATGTTGGATACCATGTGGGCTCAAATGGAAGATGGGCGTGGTGGGTACCACTCAGCCTAGGAGGGGCTCAGACCACGGTAATACTCGACAATGGCTGACAACCGACATTACAAATACATGACCTGGAATATCAGGGGCAATCACACTATGTCTAAATGCCATAAAGTCCTCTCATATATCAAAAGACGGGGAGCCCAGGTAGCTCTTCTACAAGAAACGCACCTAACACAAAAGGAGGGTTAGGCATTAGACAGGCGGTGGAGAGGGCAGCTCTTCTACACCACTTACTCGGCCTATGCACAAGCGGCGTTAGTGTGGGTCCAGGTGGGAGTCCCGTTTCGGTTGCTACATTTAGTAGTCGACACGGAGGGCCGCTACGTGGCCATCAAGGGAAGGCTGGAAGGCCGAGAGATTACCATGATTAGTGTATACGCCCCAAACGTAGATCAGCCTGCATTCTTTGTGACACTAAGCCACAAATTAGCACAATACCTCACAGGTACTGTTATAGTGGCGGGCGATTTCAACAGTGTAAATGACGTACTCCTGGACCAGTCCCACCCCCCACTGCCAACCTCCCAGGCAGCGCGTGCTTCCCATGCGTTCAATACTTGGCAACAGAGCTGGGGACTGTTAGATGCATCGCGAATCCTGAACCTGCAAAGCAAGGACTACTCCTATTTTTCAGTGGTTCACGAGGTACACGCGTGACTAGATGCCCTATTGAGTAGGGGTGGGCGGAATTTGCGGAATTAACCTTCGCAAATTATCGCGAGAATGTTTAAAATTATCGCAAACAAGCAGAAATATCGCGAAGATGCGGAAGTTTTTTTCCGGCATGTTCGCGCGATTTTCTGCATGGTTGCGGGTCGCCAACTTGCCCATGTGGCTGCTTGCGGGCGCGGCCATCTTGTTTTGAGTTGTTCTCGCGGTGCATGATCGCGAGAAGAAAGACGTGATCGCGCGACGCATGACGTCACTGCGGGCGCGAACTGTCGCGAGACAGCGCAAATGGCTAAAAACAATACAACATCTCATGGAGAACGCGACCGGATCAAGAAAACTTGTCGGCGAACGCAGGGATTCAGGTAAGGCGATCGCGCGCGCGCGAGAATGTATCATTTTACAGCGCGAGCAAGAAACAAATTATCGCCAAGCTGCGGAAACCGGAATTTTTGACATTTTCGCGCTCTCCGCGGAACGCAAAAATGTCAAATTATCGCAATTTCCGCGAACGGAACGAAATTTTTGCCCAGGCCTACTATTGAGCTCAGTGGATGCTCAACAACAGGTCACGTTGCAGAATATCTGGCGCAAACCCTTTCGGACCATAACCCACTGATTCTGTCCTTGAAGTAAGCACACCCGCCAGCGGTGATCCCTACGTGGCGACTTCGCCAGGACACACTGGAGGATTGGGTCTTTAGAGAGGAGATCAGGAGTGAGATGGCGGATTATTTCCGACTTAATACTGGGACAACGACATCCCTCACCACAGAATGGGATGCTTTCAATGTGGTCTTGAGGGGCCAGTGCATTACGCATGCCACGGGAGTCAGGAGGGTCATTATGAGGGAAGTGGAGGGGGCAGAGTCAGCTCTCCGGGAAATGGAACGCAGGAGGCCGGGACATCTAGAGCTCCAACGGGCACTCCTGGACACCAAGGAGGAGGTGGCCAGACAAACAGAGAGGCTCAGGAGCTTTGACTACAAGAAATATTTAGAACACACACATGCTGAAAGGGACAAATGCGGATCGCTCCTGGCATGGCTGATGAATCCGGTGAGCTGGGGTTCCCCGATAGTGGAAATAGAGGACGAATGAGGGATCAGACATTTTGCGCAGGGTAAGATTAGCAAGGTCTTTGCACGTTACTACGCCTCACTTATACAAAAACGTGCACATGTGAGTTGGCAGATATAGTGGACTACCTGACTAATCTACCACTGACACGCCTGAACCCTGAAATTGCGGAGCTGTTAGGGATGGATATTACACAACGGAGATACGGGTGGCCATCAAGGGAATGGCACAAAATAAAATGCCAGGTACAGTTGGCCTGCCGGCCAAATTTTACGCAACGTATGTGGAAGAGCTGACTCCTCACCTGGCTACAATGTGCCAGAAGGCCCGAGAATTGGGGCAGTTACCCAACAGCACCTGGGAGGCCCTTATTATCATATATAACAAACTTATTTAAATAGGGGGTCCTAGGGAAAATATTTTCCACTACTTTTGTGGGGATTTAATTCCGTCTGGTCTTTAAATATTTTCCCTAGGACCCCCTGTTTAAATAAGTTTGTTGTAAATGTTTCTGAGCAGCTGAGGCTGGGGGTCCATTTATACCTTGCTAGTGTGAGAGTTGTAGGTTTTTCTCTGTTTTTTACACATTGTTGCGTTTGACCATGGCTGAATTTACTGGTTTATCTTTTGATGACGATGTGTTACAATCCATTTTGACAACTAAACCCAGTATCCTTGACACTGTACAAAATACGACGGTCAATACTCAAGATGAATGGCATATTCTATTAAATCTAAAAAAGTCACTTTCGCACACATTTATCCATGGCGCAATTATGACGGAGTATCTCCGTGGCAATTGTGCACCTACAGGCCTAATTGTTACGAACGCCCGAGGCTTTTTCTGTCGGACAAAACATTTCTCAAGGATTGGTTATTAATCGCGTGGCAGCGCACACGCGATTGGCTTATTCTAATCATCAGTACTGCCAAGCGAGTAGCTGATGCCATTTTGATTGAGATTCAGATGCTTGAGGGCCAAATCTAAACCCCAATATCTGGCACTTTATACAAAAGAAATCTTGATGAAACAAACAAATCAAATAAAGAGCATAAAGACTCAATTCTCTTGACCAAAATTGAAAAGTTCAAGAAAGATTTGACTCGTTTCTCACTAGAAAAGGTATATCCATACACGAGTGAGAAATATACACCTCCTGAGTTCAACAAGAAAGGGAAGCGTTATGGCTCGAAATTATTCATCCTCTGGTTCAGATACTTACTCAAGTGACTCCGACTCTTCAAACACCAGTGCATAACAGAATAAGGGCAGGGGCCAACAGACCAGGTCCAACCAGAGGCGAGGTGCCCAAAGTCCATATCAACAACAAGGTCCCTGGTGGCCACCGGCACCATGGAGTTATCCATTTCCCCAATTTCAACAACATATGCCCCAGTTTCAACCACAACCAGAACAATTTTTTGTAACCAACCTTTTTTAGGACAGGGCCAAGGATGCAACAGAGGCAGGAGAAGAGGACAACCCCAGGTATATTGGGACTCAGAACCGTCTCCACCAAACACCCGCAGCAAGAGAGGCCTTCTTCAAGCAGGGACAAGCATGGACACGACATTCTAGTAGTGAACTTGAGTTCACGGACTCTCACTGCAGATGAACAAACAGTTCTTAACATAGGTCTAGGCTTCATTCCGATTAATATGGGTGATCCATTCCAGATAAGATGCGAATTAGCTAAGTTTTAAAGAAAAAATCACCTGCATTTCTTTTTTAAATCAAGAGAAGTGAAAACTGGAGATATGATGATGGATCTTACTTTAACCAACACTGGTTTGAAACCACCCTCCACTTTTAATCCACCTACACATTTGGTACCTGATCAAGTCCTGACTTTTGAGAAAGCAGTAACTCGAGACATAATGATACTCTGTGCTACAAAAAATAAGTCTTACCAGAATTTACCTAGAGCTGAAAAACAAGCCTTACAGACACTAGCCAACGAAGCCATGATAACAATCAAACCCGCAGACAAGGGCGGTGCAATTGTGATCCTGGATACGGATATATACCGTGCAGAATGTCTAAGACAATTGATTGATACAAGAGCCTACTGCCCACTTGGGCAGATCCCACTCCTAGACTCACCAAGGAAATTGGAGACCTGGTAGAAGAAGCTAAAATGGAAGCTTGATAACACCACATGAGGCTGGTTTCCTGATCATGAGTCATCCAGTGATGCCTTACTTTTATGTGCTGCCAAAAAACCATAAGACCCAGAGACCACCGCCTGGGCGCCCCATTATTTCTGGGATAGGGTCTTTGTTAGAACCCTTATCGACCTTTGTTGATCACTTTTTTTTTTTTTTTTTTAACTTTATTTCGATTGAATTTACAATCATAAAAAGTACATTTAAAACAGTACAAGATTATAAAAATCAGTTTGCTCATTGACTGCTAAGAAAGGCAGGCATTTTACATATAAGCACTAACACTCTAAATACAAAAATAATAACACAGTAGTCAATAAAAATTCGATTTGCTCAGTGGCTGTTAAGGAAAGCAGGCATTTAGAAGTAAACGCTAACACTCTATATACAAGAATAATAACAGAATAGTCGATAAAATCTTAGGAAACAGTTGCCAATAATTGGGAATGAGTTTTCAAGCAAGCTTTGAGAAAGCAGGCTACGGTTTTGGCAACGTACGGGGTGTCTAGATATTGAAGTGCCAAAAGAGCCGGTCTGCATCTTCTCAGTCCTAAGTGTCGGAGCAATGGAACCAGCCATCGTTTCCGCGGGGACTTATAGAAACCGGAGAAAAAGGTTACGTGCAGAGTTGACTGGCGAGTGAGACCGTCACAGGGACAGTTTGTTAGTTCCCGTGACCAGTCTAAGGGCACAGGCAGTGAGACAAGGCGATAAAATACATCAAACCGAAATCTGGTTAAAACATACCTCTCATAATTTGACAGAAAAAATGACAAATAAAGTTGAATGCCATGAGGAGATTGGACCATCGTTAAATGAACATTTGACTTTTTGACGAGTTCAGAACACAAACGAAGATCGCTTAAGTGGTCAGCACATAGCTTTTTCAAAGATTTTCTAGATATATCCGATAAGGATTCAGGGTCAGTGAAATATGCAGGGTGATTCAAATCTGTCAAAAATCTTGAAACATATAGCAGCCAAGGAATCTTTTTCCAATGGGACAAAGTGAGACAGTCAGATATTAGTGACCTAGTTAGATGACATTGCTCCTGAGTCCATATGCGGTGCCATAGTAAAATCGGCTGGTAACTAATGATATCAGTCAGGTACTCCCGACCGAGTTCCACATGGGTGCCGAAAGTAGGAGCACTACGGGGGAGGGCTAATATGTATTTCAGAAAGTAGTTTTCTATAATTTGTAGCTCGTCTGTGGACACATAGCCCCAGACTCCGGCGCCATATGTAGCCACACTCATGCATTTGGCTTGGTAGATCTTCAAAAGCACAGTAGGAGCGGGCTTACCCAGTTTCCTAGAGAACGAAGTCAGTGCAGATGTTGTGCGTTGAAACTGCAGTTTTTTGCTGGATATGGCAGATTTCCAGGACAGATGGTTATCAATAAGGATACCTAGATAGGGGTAGGTAGTGGCAGTTTCTAGTCTGGTCTTCTCAATAAAGAGAGATTTACATTTTTGGGCTCTCTTCCCGATATTCATTACGAAAGTCTTGGATTTATTGACTTTGAGACCAAGAGAAGACATAAATTCGCAGTATTTTTCTAGTTGGGTCTGAAGTTGATTGGGTGTCCTTGCTAGGATAACTGAATCGTCTGCATACAGTAATGCAGGGATAGGGCGGGAGCTTATGCAGGGTAGATCTTTGCTATCAACCAACATCGCTTGCTCCAGTCCGTTAGTATAGATGTTGAATAGGAATGGAGCAAGGACGCATCCCTGCCTTACGCCTTTTTCGATATTAAAGGATTCAGTAAGCTCCCCTTTGATACCGTATCTCACACAAGCTTTTGCGTCCGAGTATAGCTCTCGGAGAAAATTCAGCAGTGCGAGATCTATGCCCAGATTTTTCAAAATCGCCCATAGCTTGGAATGGATTACGCAATCGAATGCGGAACTCAAATCCACATAGACTAGATGAAGTTTACCGCCTTTGGCCCCAACGTATTTGCCTATGAGTAAAGTCAGGTTTAAGGCCTGTTCCACGGTGCCCAGGCCCTCCTGAAACCCAAACTGTAAGTCAGTTAAGATCTTATTCTCTGTAGCCCAGTCCCTTAATCGCTCCAGAATTAGTCTGCCAGCTACCTTGCCTAGGGAATCCAAAAGGGAGATGGGCCTGTAGCAGGCTGGATTGTCCCGATCTCCCTTTTTGAAAATGGGCAGGAGCACAGAAGTAGACCAAGAATCAATAAGGCCGATCTGGGTAACTGCAGACATGACCTGTGTGACAATTGGAGACCAAAGATCTATATTGCTCACAAATATGTCTAAGGGGACCCCGTCTGGACCGGGCGCCTTACCGGTCTTTGAGGCAGTCAGTGCTGTGATTATCTCCTCTAGATCGAAGTGGAGGTCAATGGGGAAGATGTTATTACTAGTAGGAGCTTCCGCATCTGGTCTGGGAGCCTCCGTTGTCAAAGGATTATCTGCGAAGATCTGCGAGTAGTGTGCTACCCATTTATCAGCAGGTACTGCCACATCTAGATGCTGTATCGCAGTTTCATCAGCTAGGAAAGGGGCCCTAACTGTTCTCCAAAACATAGTGGAGTCCTTGGTTAGAGTACTCTGGTGTAGTTGGGCCCAGAGATTATTTTTTATTTCCCGTTTACGGGATTGCTGTGCCATCTTATAGTTTTTCCTCAAGGAGGCAATTTGGGGCTGGTCCCTAGTCTGTTTGTGTAAAGCATTTTTCAATGCACGCTGCGCTTTACGGCAACGGAGATCAAACCACCCTCTTGAGTCCTTATCATTGTCATGAGTCCTATAGGGACGGGTGAGCTCTTGTCTGATGACTTCTAATATCTTGATGAAGCTGGAGAGGATCAGCTTGGGGGAAGATGACGTCTCCAAACAGTGGTGGATAAAAGGAAGGGTTTTTTGGATGATCTTACTAGTGATCTCTGTGGGATTGATCATCGTCCACTTGACAGTATAACCGTTAATTTTATTCATCTCCAGAGAGTGCTGCGCTAAGAGGCTTGTTTTTGGGCAGGCTGAGGATGGAGTATTTAATGCTATTGTTATGCTATTTGAGTAGTGGTCGCTTGAGGGGTCGGTGCCAGTTGTAAATTGCTTCAATCGGTTTTTTAAGGATTGAGAGCATAAGATAAAATCGATGGTTGTGGTAGCACCTCTACCATGAAAAGTCGTCTTGAACTCTACAGCAGGACATACTAAAATGTTCGCGAATTCAAGTTCTAGTGCGAAAATACAGGTGTTTAGTGCGTGACCCACTGTACTGTGGGTGAAGTGGGCTAGGGGGACATCATGCTCGTCTAAAAGCCCACAAATACCTTTGCCATGATTGTTACACAAATACACATTGAAATCCCCACCCCACACAATATGACAATTTAACTCTTGACTCGTAGCTTTTTGGTCTTGTAAATACAAAGTAATTTCCGACAGAGATTTTACACAGTCGCTGGGTGAAGAGTTATTATACATATTGATGAGATAATAACAGGAGTTATTGTCTGGAACTATTTTAAGGATTTGAAAAATTGACGAGACTAACGGAACTTCCGTGATCGTAAAGGGAATTAAATTGGAAACATAGATGGCTAAGCCGCCCTTAGGTCTACCATGAGTGGACGGTAAGGAAGGAAGGTGAAATGTTTTAAAACCCTGAATATGAATAGGGTCAATTGCCCAAGTTTCTTCTAGGCAGATTAACTTAAATTTGTTAGTTACTTCCACCCAAGACTGAAGATGAATTTTCGATCTTAAGCCAGCTACGTTCCAGAATATAATTGGAAGGTCCTGGGTTGATAAAAAAGTAGAATTTGGAGGCTGAGGTTCGGCAGAGGAATGTGGGAGTTGGGACAGGGACTGAGTGGTTATAGCAGAAAGAGGAGGGTTGGGTTTAGACTCACTGGGTTGGGGAGTAGTAGATTGTAGGTTTGGGAGCGGGTCTGCGGGGGTAGCTGACATGGTGTAACACGCGACCTGGTGAGGAGAAGATGACTGCTGTTGGATCAGGGTATACTGGGGAGGGGAAGACTCAAACTGGGTACCATACGAAGATGACGAGAAGGAGCCGGCCGCCCGATTGATCTTACAGGGGTCTTTTGGGTTAGGAAAGACGCTGTTGTAACTGCTGTCTGTCATGGGTAGAGATGGTAGTCAATCCACCATATCCAGGCAATCATATCGATTGGATAGTAGTGGACCTCTCCAATTGCTAAAGTGGCCTAGTGGTGGGTTGCTAAAGCCATACCCCGACCACTGGTTTCGGTCTCTGATTCCGCCCCAGTTTCCTACCCTCGTCCAGGACCACGGAGGGCCTGCGTTACATCGTGTATTAGGGGGATAGAAGTACGACAAATTATGGGTAGCTATCCCTTCGGTAGAGGTTTGATCACCCCAAGAGCAAACATGCTCGACTGTATTAGGATTTTCAAAATTTACTATTATACAGTCGCCCTGTATGTTTTTTGGTTGGTTGCCTAGCCAAGGCACTCTACGCACTGTAGTAACTCTGTTGTCCATAAAGATTGGAAGCGGTCTATTGTTGGACAACCAGAAGATTACTTTATTTTTTAGGGACCAAACCGGTTCATCCTGGTTTGGGGGGAGTTCCGGAACCCCAGTCATTATTACTACATATCGAGAGGCCTCGGGTGGAAGATGGATAGGGGGAATCTTTCTATTACGATTATTAGGAATGGTGTTAAATCCAGTAGCAATATTGGGTTGGACAGGAGCGGGAGTGGGGCCTATTGAGGTGGAAAGGGAAGAAGGAGGGTTTGATAGGGAAAGTACTGTTGATTTAGGATTGGTTACGGGGCGGGGTGGTAAAGGATTAGAGGATTTAGGAGGTGGTTGCGACTTGTTTATAGATGCTAGGGAATGATTTTGAGTAGGCTTCTCAGGGACTTTTTGTTTGTTAGAATTGGGGTTCTGCGTGAAGGTTCCTGGTTTTAACGCTTTGGCGTTTGGAGTGTTTGAAGTAATGGGCCTGCCTTTCACCAAATTGGGATCCTTCTTGTTTCCTGTACTTTGGGATAGTACAAGGGACAGTTGGGTAAGTTGAGACTGAACCATATGTAGAACCTTTTCTATGGGTTCCAAGTGAAATTTAAATAGATCGCCAATTCTGGTGAGCAATAGACTGTCGTTGGTACATGCATTGATTGTAAGATTACCATTCACCATATCTCCTCCGCTGTAATTGCTACTTGAGCTGGTGGAGCTAATGTTCAGATTAGCAGGAATAGAATCCTCTATTTGAACATTTGACAGTGAAGGAGAATGATGGAGGGATGAAAGGTTAGGGTTTTGCGGGGGAGAATTAGAGGCAAGAGGAGTTACAGAGATGGTTGTAACAGAAGGAATGGTGGAATGGGGAAGCTTAGTGGTTGTCTTCCTCTTTGATTTTTTAGGGATAGCTCCTTCTCGTATACCCCTAGCCATTGAGGAAGAGGGGGTGTTATCTGGTTGGGTAACAAAAATAACAGGAGATTTTTCCAGGGATAGATGGGAATCAGACAAGTCCAAAGATGCAGAAAGGTCCACTGTGCAGGGAACGGTGTGCGTTTCTGCATGCACTGTCACTGGAGGAGGTAGATCAGCAGGACGTAAGGGGGTTTTTGCAGTGCCAAGTAGGCCCATCGAAGAGCGTCTGGCAATCATCAGGTCCTGTGAGATCCTTCGATCCAGTAAGATAATGCCCTGCTCAATAGCATCGTTGGCTTTAGTTATAAATTGGTCAATTGGGCCAATGACCTCACCAGCGGATTGAGCCTGTTTTTTAACTGTGTTCCTAGTGGTTCTCGGGGACATTGTACCGTGAAAAGTTATTACGATAGTAAGGAACAATGAATATTCTCAAGCCAATATTAATAAAGTCAATGTGAAATATCAATGGCAGAATATTAAAACACAAACTGTAAATGGGGTGGCCCAGTCCAGTCCTGCCCGGTCTTGAACGGGCTTAAACGGGCCCGCCCTTGGCCCGGGCTTCGCCCGCGCTTCTCCCCGCGCGCGTCCCGCGTTGCGTTTGGGGCTGGTCAATTTATAATAAGACAGTTAGGGGGCGTGGCCTCCAGGGGAAGAGGCACCAGCTGTTGGGTGTAGGGGCTGCTGGTCCTCGCAGTCCCCCGGTGAAGCCAACAGGTAGCCCTGGAGTCTAGTGCACGCTGGGAGCGTGCAGGCTGTCCGCCGAATGCGGAGAAGCTCCCACCAGCGGCACGACCCTTCTTGAACAGGACAAATAGCAATGGGACCTCCGTGGGCAGCGTTCCGTGGTCCTTCCTAGTAGCATGGAGAGTAATTACAAAGTGAGCGGCACCCGCAAAGCGGGTGTCGCGAAAAGTAAGTAGGCGGCTGAGGGGGGCGTGGCCTCCGGGGGAAGAGGCACCAGCTGTTGGATGTAGGGGCTGCTGGTCCTCGCAGTCCCCCGGTGAAGCCAACAGGTAGCCCTGGAGTCTAGTGCACGCTGGGAGCGTGCAGGCTGTCCGCCGAATGCGGAGAAGCTCCCACCAGCGGCACGACCCTTCTTGAACAGGACAAATAGCAATGGGACCTCCGTGGGCAGCGTTCCGTGGTCCTTCCTAGTAGCAAGGAGAGTAATTACAAAGTGAGCGGCACCCGCGAAGCGGGTGTCGCGAAAAGTAAGTAGGCGGCTGAGGGGGGCGTGGCCTCCGGGGGAAGAGGCACCAGCTGTTGGGTGTAGGGGCTGCTGGTCCTCGCAGTCCCCCGGTGAAGCCAACAGGTAGCCCTGGAGTCTAGTGCACGCTGGGAGCGTGCAGGCTGTCCGCCGAATGCGGAGAAGCTCCCACCAGCGGCACGACCCTTCTTGAACAGGACAAATAGCAATGGGACCTCCGTGGGCAGCGTTCCGTGGTCCTTCCTAGTAGCAAGGAGAGTAATTACAAAGTGAGCGGCACCCGCGAAGCGGGTGTCGCGAAAAGTAAGTAGGCGGCTGAGGGGGGCGTGGCCTCCGGGGGAAGAGGCACCAGCTGTTGGGTGTAGGGGCTGCTGGTCCTCGCAGTCCCCCGGTGAAGCCAACAGGTAGCCCTGGAGTCTAGTGCACGCTGGGAGCGTGCAGGCTGTCCGCCGAATGCGGAGAAGCTCCCACCAGCGGCACGACCCTTCTTGAACAGGACAAATAGCAATGGGACCTCCGTGGGCAGCGTTCCGTGGTCCTTCCTGTGGCACCTTGCAAAAGTGTTGAATAGAACCCTCTATTTAATGCTCTGGCTCTCCATGTTCCTTGTCAAGGTCCTTTTCTCAGTTTCTCTCGCCATCACTAGTAAAGTATTGTATCAATTCTCAGACTAACAAACCAAGTGAACCTACCAAATATCCCAGCAGCTCCTGTAGGTTTCGTGGCTCCCAACAGCCCAGGGAACTCCACTAAGTAGCTCTTCTTTGTTGATCACTTCTTGCGACCACTTGTCAAAGATATGCCAACTTATCTACAAGACACAAGGATGTTCCTAGACTAGTACCAGAAATTGGATTTGACACTGAGACTGACTTCCTCGTCTCTTCCGATGTTGAATCCTTGTATACCTGTATTCCCCAGGAAGAAACCTTGGATGCAATACGAGGTCTTTTGGATGCAAGAGATTTGGACACCCTCACTCTGGTGCACTTCATTATGGAGTGCGCCAGATTAGCCATGACTTTAAATTTCTTTAAATTTGAAGACACCATCTATCTTCAAATATCTGGAACATCTATGGGCAGCATTTTTGCGCCGAGTCTGGCTAATCTTTACCTCCATCTCTCCGAGCAAACCTGGGTACTGGACCACAGTAATCCATTCCGGGATCGGATTTTACTGTGGAAAAGATACATAGACGACATCTTTGTTATCTGGCGTGGTACAGAAGCCACTATCCTGGATTTCCATACATGGCTGAATTTACAAAACAACTTCCTTATGTTTACTGTAGAATACAGTAAAACAAGCTTATTCGGACATTCGGATAAGTCCATCGAATGGTAGACTAGGTAGTGAATTGTACAAGAAGCCTATGGCAATAAATTCCCTGCTGGCATTTGTAAGTCATCATCCAAAGGCGCTTTGGGAAAATTTGCCAGTGGACAGTTCCTCCGGGTACGGAGGAACTGTTCAGAGAAAGCCAATTTTCAACACCATGCAGGCATTTGGTAAAGAAAGCTTGGAAGAGAGCCTCTAATAACGATCGAGATGCCTTCTTGGAACCTCTGGTACAGAAACCATCATAGACCAAATGAACCTTTGTCAACACCTTTAGCACACTTTCAAACGGTGTGCAAAAACGTGTACGCAAACACTGGCGGATTCTCAATGTAGGACAGGAGACAATTCCTGTTCCACTCTTTTCCTTCAAAAGCGGACCAAGTCTTCGAGACAGTTTAGTCCACACCAGACATAAGAGTAAAATACCTGGCACACGAGGCACCTTGTGGGATATGCCTGCTGTACAGGCGCACTTTCCATGTGGGTCTTGTACAGCCTGCCCACAAACACAACAGACAAAAACGGTTGATATAGGTACTGGTAGACCTTGGGTCCTTTTGAAACACACTAACTGCAACATCGACTAATTGATTGATTACAAGTCCATGTTCACGCTGCTATGTAGGAATGACCACAGCTGCGAATCAATGAACATAAAAGCACCATTAGGTGCAACAAACAGGCAACTAGGCTGACGAACCACTTTCTCACACACAAACACAAAGCAGAGGAATTAAGATGGACGATCCTGGAGCAACCCTTTATTCCATCTCATGTTAGTGATATTATCAGGTTCCTTTTTGTCAAGGAACAAAAATCAATTTTTAAGCTGAAGAGTGACATTGAAGGGTTGAATGATGAAATACCGTTGGTAACCTTATAACCACTAACTGACCCATAATAATATTTTGCTCAGATAGTCCCTGGTTATGTATTGTTATGAACCTTTATGACTTTATCATGAACCAGTAGGAATCAGAACAAATGATAATCCCAAGCGGGAGATCATCTATACATGACATCATTATATATGGTCCAGTAATAAACTATTAAGGGCAAGAGACAACATAGACGCGATATTGTCTAGAAGAGCATGACTAATAAAGCACCACATAATATTGTGCTGTATTGACTTTAAGAGACTGACAATATAATGCCTTATGTTAGAAAATGATGTTATGGGAACTGCTTGGGAATGGCTGGGTCAAGACTTAGTACAAAAGATTACAGGACATTTACCACTCTAATATCCTGAGGCACGCTATCTTAGCCATCAGCCTTGTGGTTTAAAATTTGTCAGGATACAACTATGTCGAGCGTATCTGATAAATTCATACTGAAGTCAGGTTGTCTTTTTGAACAAAGCATGCATTTCAGTTTGGATGCAATTCAATGGACAATCTTTTTTGAGATCGTAATGTTCCTTTTTAGATGGTGGCAAAGTGATTGCGAGGGCTCAACTACAATTCCCATGATTCATAGGGGACTCAATAGTTGTAATACGTAGAGGGACAGAGTACAATCGATTTTTCACTTGCACACATTTTTCAGTAAATATGCAGACCTTTATAGTCCACATCAGTGTGGCCTTTAGCACATTCACGGTCTGCATATAGTTATGTGTTAGTAACGGACAGCTCTAAAAAGACTACAGTACCCATGACCCGCGGGATGACGTATGTCTCAAGCGCCAGAGACGTGTACACACCGGCGTTTGATTATCGACTATCCCTATTTAAACGAGATACCCGTGGTCTGCTGGTTACCTCCCCCTCCGGTTCACGTCCAGCCAGGGGTACCGGCGGACAGGTAAGGTTGTGATCCTACAAACTAGCAACTCTTTCTGGGAAAAGCATATACAGGTTTGGGACAACTATTTAGTAATTTTTTTGCCAATTTTTTTTTTGCCATTTTAAGCCCCAGCTTCGCACTTTCGTTTCGTGCCTATGACCATTTGTTTATGAACTCGGACTTTTTGCGTATAACGCGTATAACCCATTATGTAATGCACTGTAAAGCAACGGATGGCCATCAGCTGTTGCCATTGTACATGATCCATCCGGGTTGCACAGCTTTGTTTGGGATGTATAACATACGCTTTATTGACAGAAGTATAGAGTATATGGGTTTAACTTTCCAAACTAACACTGTTTTAAAGCAGTTGTCTGTCAGTGACGATCCACTTCAGAAGAGACGCATACCACTCATGGGGGCTTCTCGAAGGGTGAGTAAACAAAATGAGGTTACACACGATCTCTAATGGGTTTTATCACTAGTTCAGCCATGGACACGCACGGGTGTGGATAATAAATATGATAGGTAGCCATCCTCACAGTATGTCAGACTTTGAATATGGTTTTTATCTTTTTACCTGCAAGACAGAGCTGTGCCTCACTTCCTGAGTGGATGCCAGGTGAGGTGAGGAGTGCACCCGAATAAAGACGGGTAAGCAATTAAATATAGTTTTTAAAAATATGATTTAGCGTACACAAACAGTTATATGGTACATTGATGAGTATCTGGCGAAATCATGAAACAAGATATCGCATACAGAGCACTTTATAACAGTTACAGTTAATACTTTTAGGAGCACTTTGTAAGAACCTTTTCTCTTTTTCAGAATTGTGTCCAATACTCCTGTGACTGTCGGCTAAAATTTGGAATCACCGGTGAATGTAGGTTGTATCGTACCAACCACTTTATTGTGACCCTACCTGTTTTTGCACAATCATACTATTTGCAGTAGCGATACTACTTCTAGGTCCTGATGAAAGCCTTGATCAGATTTGATCTATAGGCTGAAACATGTAGACCTGTCATTTTTTTGGAATATTGCAGTTATTTGTTTAAAACTGCATACGCACTGTTTTTACATTTGACACTTGGACAGCGCCTATTATTTTTTGTGTCCGGGTAGCCAATTTCAAATCACATATTTCTTCACATGCACTGCAACCATCACCATCACAATCTTTCATGCTCCATCTCCTGGGAATCGTAGTAGATTCTATCTAAAACCACCAAAAAACATCTGTGAGCTCCCTTCCTCTGTTGAGAAGGTCGCAGCCCTTGGTAGCACTAGGGATTGCAACCAAGAGGAGATCCCAAATGATGAAGCATGCCACCTCGGTGGGTGATGGGATTCCGTCCTCTTTAAGAGGACTTTTGTAAAGACTTTTCTGTTTCTGTTAGTGCGCAATTCTTAAGAACCACGGTTTTTCATGTGTTAGTAAAGGCCCTTATTATCCCCATACCTAAACCAGGGAAGGAACCCCATGACTACACGGCCTGCAGACCATTGTTCATGTTGAACATGGACTATAAAATCCTGAGCAAAATCCTTCCAACTCGTTTACTGCCATATATGCCTCATCTCGTTCACGCTGATCAGGCGGAATTTATCCCAGGGCGGAATACTTCCACAAATATCAGACAACTTCTAGCGGTAATGGACTCTGAAGGGTACAATAAGCAGGAAGCAGCAGTGCTCGCAGTGGATATAGAGAAGGCATTTGACAGACTAGAGTGGCAATATTTATACGTAGTCCTGGTTGGGACGGGCCTGGGGGAGGGATTCCTGAAATGGATGCAGCTCCTGTACACAGCTCCTGAAGTCCGTGTGCGCACTGGAAGAGTCATCTCACCTAGACAGTGGGTGGAGAGAGGAACGAGGCAGGGATGCCCCTTTTCCCCCCTCCTGTTTGCTCTGGCCATGGAGCCGCTAGCGTGTAGGGCCAGGAGCGGCCAAGATTACAGGGGCCTAGAGACGTCAACTGACCAGCATCTTATAGCATTATATGCGGACGATCGTCTGATCTTTTTGCGCAACACAGCAGGCGAGCTACATGGGGAGTGCACCATGCTGGCCCGCTTTGGCACTGTGTCTGGCCTTCAGGTCAATTGGCAAAAATCCAGTTTGTATCCGCTAACTCTGGGCACCCCCGCCGCTTACTTTGGAATGATTGCGGTGGGAACCTAGCTGCCTACAATACCTGGGAGTAAAAATTTACCATGACGCAACGGACCTCTTGGAAGGCAATGTGGGCAAGGCAGTGAGGGCAGCGAAAGCAGCAATGGACTTCTTGAGCACACTCCCGCTTTCCGTAGCTGGAAGAGTGGCGGTCCTGAAGATGATAACGTTGCCACGCCTATTATATAATTTGGGACACTGCCAGTTTGGATCCCATGGGCGATGTGCAAAGAATTGGACTTGATGGTCACATCCTTTATTTGGGGTACAGGCAGACGGAGAGTATTATTGTCATCGCTGCAACGCCCTGCAGCAGAGGGCGGGCTGGCGGCGCCTGACCTTGAGAGCTATTATTTATCTGCGCAGCTATACTGGCTGATCCAATGGCTGGCGGCAGACCGTAATCCAGACAGGGAATGCTGCCCAGACGCACCAGATACTGCCAACCTGGCAAAAATCCTTTTACGAGTCCACCACACTACGACAGCGGACACATTTGCTGCCAAGGAGGTTGTGCGCTGTTGGTCCTGGTACCTGAGGAAGGTGGGCACTGCAACTCCATAGTCCCTACTCCCCTGGCATACCACTGACAATGTTGCGATATCTCCCACAGGCGGAACACTGGGCAGGGCAAGAAGACTGGGTTAAAGCAGGACTGAGTGAAATGGGAGACCTATACAGAGACTCCGCACTCTTACCCTGTGAGGACCTATAGGCTGCATATGACATCCCTGGGGGTCACTCCCTGAAGCATAGGTCCCTGACACACAAGATTAGGGTACATTGGAGGAGCGGGAGCGTGGAGCCGTGAGCACTAGCAGGGTGTAGATATGTAGCGCTCTGAGCAGGCAGAATTTAAACGGTGTTCGGCATATAAGGCCATACAGAAAGATGCACAGCAGCCATTAGAGCGACTTAAACTACACTGGGAAGAAGACCTTGGTAAACAGATACCAGAGAGGGACTGGGAGAAAATTCTAGAACACACACCAAAGGCGTGCAGGAACGCACGTTTTAAATTAATTAACTACTATGTACTGCATAGAGCATACCTAACCCGGGCCCGCAGGACATACTTTTGTGCGGAATCAGCGGCCTGTCTGAGATGCGGGGAAAGGAAGGCACACAAACTCCACATTTTCTGGGACTGCCCCCTATTACAGACCTTCTGGGGTCAGGTAAGGCAGGTAATAGGCGATTGATAAAGAGTTGCCACAAGCACCAGAGCACTTCCTCTTGGGTTGGTTTCCACATAGAGCCAAGAAAAAAGTGACAGTGAAGTTTCAGGATCTTGCTTATGTCCTAGGCAAGAGGGAGATAGCCAGAAACTGGAAGGCCGCGAGAG
Source organism: Triturus cristatus (assembly GCF_964204655.1). Lineage (NCBI taxonomy): Eukaryota > Metazoa > Chordata > Amphibia > Caudata > Salamandridae > Triturus > Triturus cristatus. Next base: position 1,126,738,582 of record NC_140582.1, read on the forward strand.
GTCCACACATCACCACCTGGAGAAGGGAACTAGAGAGGTGGGCGGGTGCAAAAAGCAGGCTACTGTTTAGAGAAGCCAGCCGGGGAATTGGCAAGATGGAAAGGGCCAAAGCCTGGGAATCCTTACGAGACAAACTAGTAGCCTCTGGACAGGAGGAAGTTGACGAGGTGGGCTCTCCTGGAGCAGTAGACGCAGCCCTAGACAATGGACTGGGGGGACACCAAATCTAACAAAGTCAAACCCTGGCACCACAGACCCACATAACGAGCAGCTACTAGCAAGCTGCCCTCATGTATCAATTGTTCAATTGCAACCCAGGGGACGAGGGGGGACTTGATCTACTTCTTGAGAGGATTGATAATAAGAGAACACAAATGTTAACAGATCATCCGTCATTTATGTTAAGGAATTATTCAGAATGGAGCACTGTTTGTAGTAACATGGTTGAAATGCCAATAAAATATGTTTAAAAAAAAAAAGTACTGGGTCTACCATCCCTCACGCATGCTCCGATCTGCCTCCTCCAAGTAGGTATGCATCTCACACTTTAAATGTTGCCAGGTGATTGGTGGTCCTTTCCTTCTCCTCTAGCGGCTAAATTCTTTTCTCCCTTTGCATCTTAAAGCGGAAAACTCTTGCCACTCTCACTCAAAAAAGAAGTTGAAAATCTGGCTCTTTCAAGAGGCACAATTGATATTGCCAACAAACTCCCTGAGGTCCTTCTTCCTACTTTTCTAGAGGGTGCCAAACTCTCTTTGTCTGCAGACATCATTCCTCAGGCCTGGAAGCTGGTGAAAGTGATTCCCCTCCTGAAGAAAGTGTCTCCTGACTCTACAGGCCCAAAAACAACCAGCCTATTTCCCTGCTCCCTATCATAGATAAAGTTATGGAAAAACATGTTCATAATCTCCCAATTCAGTTTTTACAGGTTAATCATGTTTTGGCCACATACCAAAATGGTTTCACGTCCAATCACAGCTCTGAATCAGCTTTCCTGACTGTGACAGAGACACTTCAAAGAGGGGTGGATGAAGGCGGTACATCTGCCCTTATCCTTCTGGACTTGAGTCCTGCCTTCAACACTGTATCGCATAAGGTTCTTCTTCAGTGACTCTGCGGTAAAAGAATCTGCATCAAGGCTCTATCTTGGTTTGCCTGCTTCCTCAGCAATCGCTCCTTTCAGGTCATGTATCCTGCTTTCTCATCATAGCTTAGATCCTTGGAGCACAGGGTTCTCCCTGAGCCCTATTCTCTTTAACATTTAGGTCACGCCTCTGCCAGAGAATTTGAAGTGCTTTACGGTCTCCATAATATCGTACACAGATGATTCTCTACATATTATCTCCTTCTCTGCTGATGCCTCAAAAGACATTGGTCCCGATTCACAGAACTAACTTAAGACAAAATCCTAAACTTACTACTTTTGGTATTCAAAGAAGGCCTTTAGTAGTAGTAAAGTTAGGATTTTGTCTTTAGTCTGTCTTAAGTCTGTCTTAAGTGTTTCCTAACTTTGTCGTAAGTTTGTCTTAAGTCTGTCCTAAGTTTGTCTTAAGTCTGTCTTAAGTCTGTCTTAAGTCTGTCCTACTACTTTTGGTATTCACAGATGGCATTTAGTAGTAGTAAAGTTAGGATTTTGTCTTAAGTTTGACTTAAGACAGACTTAAGACAGACTTAAGACAGTCTTAAGACAAACCTAAGACAAACTTAGGACAGACTTAAGACAGACTTAATACAGACTTAAGACAGATTTAAGACAAACTTAGGACAGACTTAAGACAGACTTAAGACAGACTTAAGACAGACTTAAGACAAAATCCTAACTTTACTACTACTAAATGCCTTCTGTGAATACCAAAAGTAGTAAGTTTAGGATTTTGTCTTAAGTTAGTTCTGTGAATCGGGCCCATTGTCAAATTTCAGAAATGTATGGTGGCAGTGTATGTATGAGAATTGTCTGAAACTGAGATCCTGTTGTTTGGAACACACACCCAGACTATGGGAGAACACTGGTGGCCAGAGGGTTTGTGGCCTCGCCATCACCAAATCATCTATAAAAACCCTGTGGGCCCGATTCACAGAATTAACTTAAGACAAAATCCTAAACTTACTACTTTTGGTATTCACAGAATGCACTTACTACTTTTGGTATTTACAGAATGCACTTACTACTTTTGGTATTCACAGAATGGATTTAGGACTACTAACTTTACGTCCGCACTCGGGCTGGAAATTCCGGCCCGGAGGCGGAGCTTCCGGCCCAGAGTCGGGGCTTCCGGGCCAGAGGCGGAGCTTCCGGCCTGAAGGTGGGGAGTCCGGCCAGTGGCGGAGATTTAGCCATGGCCAAATCTCCACCTCCGGCCCGGAAGCTCCGCCTCCGGCCCGGAAAATCCACCTCCGGCCCGGAAACTCCGCCTCTGGGCCGGAAGCTCCGCCTCCGGGCCGGAATTTCCGGCCCGAGTGCGGACGTAAAGTTAGTAGTCGTAAATCCATTCTGTGAATACCAAAAGTAGTAAGTGCATTCTGTGAATACCAAAAGTAGTACGTTTAGGATTTTGTTTTAAGTTCATTCTGTGAATCGGGCCCTAAGTATCTGCCTGGATGGTTCGCTCTCCTCTGAAACCTAAGTGAGAACTCTGTCAGGCACATGTTTTGGTCTGCTGAGAGATCTCAAACCTATCATTGATTTCTTCCAACCCCATATTCAACAGTTGAGCATTCAATCTCTCATCATGTCTCACATGGACAACTGCAACATATTTTGTATTTTTGTGGCAAGAAATAGATCTGAAAGAGGCTGCAATCGGTCCAAGACGCTGCTGCCAGACCGCTGTTCTCCCTTCCTAAGTTCTTCTCTTCCTCTGGACTCCTTTAGAAGCTCCATTGGCTGCCCATTGAGAAGTGCATTCAATTTAAAGTTCTTAGCACTGCACTCAAGATCACAATCACCGCAGGAGCCCCCATTCTTTGAGAACTCATGCAGCCCTATCTTCCAGCTAGAGAACTTCTTTCTGCGGAACTAAATCAGGCAGTCATCCCTCAGTTAAAAGAAAAGAAATTGGGAGGTCACTTTTTCCGGGTTTTGGCTCCTGTTTTCTGGAGCAGCTTGGCTCCTGATCTAAGGAATGTGCAGGGTCATCTCTGATTCAAAGAAAAACTAGCTGTTTACTACTTAGGCCTCTGTTCACCCTCCCTACCTCTCCTTGATGCCTAATACCAGTCTACTGTGGTCAACGCTGGGAAGCCCCATCACTGGAAGTAGCCATGCACTTTTTGAATCATATTAACATAACATAACTTAACAAGTTCTCTTCCGTGAAGTTGCTTATCTCCAATGTCAGGGCAGGCTCAGGGGTATTTGTAGCACTTTACAAACCTATACTATGCAAAATAAGCAATAGCACATTATCAATGCATGCGTGGGACCGTGCAATAACCTGTATATTGTTGAATTGCAAGTGCTCATTCCGAGCAAGCATTGGGAAAGTCAATAGGTTTTGCATGTGCAAGATCTATTGTCTTTGTCACTTTTTTACATGTTGCACAGCAGCTTGAGCTGATTTGCCAGATGTGCAACAAGGCTTAAAGTTAAAAAAAGTGATATGATGTGGCCAGCATTGATGGTGTATTCAAGATTCTTTTTTCCTTTATGCCATGTTGCACAACCATGCAAATTTTAAAAAACACAATGACAAAGCCAATAGATTTTGCATAGATGAAACCTAGTAGTCAACTACGGCAAAAGGCAATATGAAATTAAAAAGTTGGGGATAAACAGAGAAAGACAGAAGGGAAGATCACAAATGTCAGAGTGGTAGAATACCAGACTTGATATTTACTTACTGCTATGACACACTACAATCTAACACTTTAAAACCATTTAAAATATTGCACTTTTTACTATACACTGGAGGAGGGTTGTGAGTGGAATACCATGTGTCAGGTTTTACATACTAGGGGCCAGGTTTATCAACACATGGTGCTGGTGCAGTGTCACCAAAAGTAGCACAAATTGGTGTAGTACTGATTGCGGATTTAGGTTTCAGAGCACAATTTGCTTTGCATTTGAAAGTAGCCCTAAAGTAATGAAAAATGCCACGGCTTTTTGCTACTTTGCATTTCCCTGCAACGACCAATTCACTTTGATGCAAAGTTCTGTCTATTAACATTTACAGACAAGGCTATGTCATGCCCCATTCAGACAACCAAAGAGTTAAAGAAAACATTTTCTTTAACTTTTCAAAGTTTGTACATTTGGGTTTGAAAATGTTTTAGACCATGATCAATTTTCATGTTCAAAAACACTGTGGAGCTGAAGGTTGACCCTGGCGCTGTGCCAAAATCCCTTTGTGTCGTTCCTCTGCTAGTGCATACGAAGGGAGCATGTCTAGAACTTGAGTTTGGCATAAAATAATATTTAATAATTTAGTGTTTCCTGACTCAACCACAAATTCTAACAGCAAGTAAAAGCAGACACATGCAATGGGTCGAGCAGTATATCACATTACATACATATATATAACATAGAACATTTGTAGCAAGCAATTTTCACATCATTGTGTAAAAATTTGAATATTTATTAAGACTACAGCATAAAATGGCAATCCCTGACCACCGTCCTCACCCACCAGATTCTAGAATCCTCGTCATCCTCACAGAAACAATACATTGGATCATAACACACCCCCTTCGTTACACATAAATAAGATACAATTATACACATACTAAACAAATGGACACATATATGTAATAGCAGTAATTACAAAAATGGAAGAAACATAAGCATTACATTTCGCTTGTTACAGTTCAAACCTAAAAACAGATAATCACCCATCACATGCAAAACATACTATTTTGGTTTATACCTCAAACAGCCATTGATTCTTCTTCCTCCATCAGACATTTATACCAAATCATCAAAACTACCCTTTTTCATCACCTTTCTTTTCCACAACTGACACTTCAACTTATTACAACATGTGACCTTCCTTGCATTCCACCACTTTCCATCACATAACAAAATCATATTTCCCTTCACCCTCTTCCCATATTTTGAGTACGACCATTTAGAACTGCCGTTCGCACAAGTCATCCCCAAAACACATATTATTAACAAATCTACCCTACGTGGGTGGCAAATTGGAGTTCTAGTATTCCTAATCCCCTCTGTTTTAAGGAATGATTCAAACTCATAAGAGCCAAACTGTGGACCAATGTCCAAAATTATTCATGCAGGACAACTGTCTCTCTGGAACACTTCCTCAAAATATTATATGGCCATTTTGGTCACTGGGAGGCCATAAAAATTGGTTATTCAACACGAGGCTTGATACAACAACATTTTGAATAATTTTTTGTACTGTCCCAAAAATCAATTTTCTGATAAAAAAAGATGATCCCGAACCTGACGAAGCTTCTTCATAAGGTCAGTAATGCTGAATTTTGAATGCTTAATCTTTTGACTGTAAATGATTGTTGGATATGAATCATCGCTTTTGGAACTAAAATAAGTGTGTTTAGGGTCATTTTCATGCTCAAAATTAGGTAAAATACAAGCTACTTAGTAAGAGGAAAAGTCTATAAAAATGGCAATTATTGTCACTAGGAGGCCTTAAAAGTGGTTATTCAACATGCAGCACAATACAATTGACATTTTGAATATTTTTTTGTATTGTTCAAAAAATCCATATTCTGCAAAAAAACGATGACCCCGGACCTGAGGAACGTTCTCCAAATTGTCAGTAATGGTGAATTTTGAATGTTTAATCTTTTGACTGTAATTGACTGTCGGATGTGAATCATCACTTTTGGAACTAAAATAAGTGTTTTTAGAGTCATATTCATGCTAGAATTTCATGAAGGCAACTTCAGGCCATTTCAAAAAATTATTCACTATTACAATAGCAAATCTATTATGCTGCCATGTCCCATATGTAACAGTTCTAACAATCTATTTCTCAAACTTGTTGGCACCACCAGGCTGTCCCCTGTGCAGAGAATGTTATTTTCTACCTGAAAGTTGTTTCCAAACCGGCAGAAAGTCACACACAATTATATTGTCTTTAACCTGTACCACCTTACAAATTGGTAACTTTTCTGTCACCAGTTAAAATAGCTGATCACCACCAGTTGTTTGTTTCCATTCATCTTAAATAATGGCCCCAGCACATAGTTCCTGCACAATGGCTCCCAACTATTCATAATCATCCTCTATAACAATGTCCTCCCATGCCAAATGCAACAAACAATCCACATAGACTTTCTTGATGGCTGGCACATACCTAATTTCAAAGATGTATTCTTGCACCCTATGCAATCATCTTGCTACTCTTGTTGTTGCTCTTACCGCACCTCTTGTTGGAAACAGATATACCAATGGCCTATTGTCAGTGAACAATTTGAAATGAGCCCCCCACACATATGTCCTGAGATGCTGTATACTCCACCAACACGCCAATGCTTCTTTTTCAATAGCTGAGTAAGTGCACTCTGCTCCTCTAAATGTTCATGAAGCGAAAGCCCCTACCCTTTCTACTCATGATCAGGACAACTCTCAGAGGTTACATCCACTAGTATAGCATCTGCTCCACAATCTGCTGTCCTCTTCAGTATCCTACCCTTGTTGCCACTTTTGGAGCAAGTAATCTTCACACCATTGTGTAAACTTAGAATATTTATTAAGACTATAGCATAAGATGTCAACCCCTTGCTAGCATTGGACCAACAGCCTCACCCACCTGATTCCAGAATCCTTGTCAACCTCAAAGAACCATAACATTGGACCCTAACAAGAACCATAAAAAAAGTCCATCTTACATGTTTTACACGTGCTGTTGCCTAGTTACAGAACTTTTTACTGAGGGATGTACCTCCAATACAAATTCTAGGCTAGACAGCTGCTGGTTCAACGTTGCACAATAGAGCAATGCTTAGAGGCACTCAAAGCAGCTAGATTTAGCAGAAGAACCTCCATTTATGTGCTTGGCAAATGATTCTTACTAAATCTGTTGCTGCACTCATTTCTGCTTAATGCGAGATGACAATTTTATACGCAATACTTTGTTATAGGAAAAACAGTAAGGTGCCGATCACGATCCGGTAAAAAATTCCCCCGTGCGACTCGTATCGGGTCTTTTTACCGTACGAATCGTACAAGTGCCGTACGAACTGGCAATCACGATTCGCATGGTAAAAAGTCCATACGAACCGCACCGGGAATCATTCCCCACACGTCCTCGGCTCGGAAAATGTGTCCGACACGTCCTCGGACGATTTACCTTACAAACGTAAAAATCCAAGTCCGACCGAGGAATCACGATCCATCCCGTGCGTCCGAGCCTACAACCGTATGGAAAAAACACCGTCCGCACCGAACACCAATAGCAACCATGGAGACATGTGCCCGCATACGCGCCCAACACTCCCCCCAGCCCCCGTACGTCCGACACGTACCCCCGTATATGTATACCCCCACCCGTCTATGTACACCCCAGTACGTACCAGTCGTACCCCCACCCCAGTACGTGTCGTACCACCGTCAATGTACACCCCCCCACCCCTGTACGTGTCGTACCACCGTCTATGTACACCCCAGTACGTTCCAGTCGTACCCCCACCCCAGTACGTGTCGTACCACCGTCAATGTACACCCCCCCACCCCTGTACGTGTCGTACCACCGTCTATGTACACCCCAGTACGTTCCAGTCGCACCCCCACCCCAGTACGTGTCGTACCCCCCGTGTACCTACACCCCAGTACGTTCGAGCCACACCCCCACCCCAGTACGTGTCACAGCCCCGTCTACCTACACCCCAGTACGTTCCAGTCGTACCCCCACCCCAGTACGTGTCGTACCCCCCGTGTACCTACACCCCAGTACGTTCGAGCCACACCCCCACCCCAGGACGTGTCATAGCCCCGTCTACCTACACCCCAGTACGTTCCAGTCGTACCCCCACCCCAGTACGTGTCGTACCACCGTCAATGTACACCCCCCCACCCCTGTACGTGTCGTACCACCGTCAATGTACACCCCCCCACCCCTGTACGTGTCGTACCACCGTCTATGTACACCCCAGTACGTTCCAGTCGTACCCCCACCTCAGTACGTGTCGTACCACCGTCAATGTACACCCCCCCACCCCTGTACGTGTCGTACCACCGTCTATGTACACCCCAGTACGTTCCAGTCGCACCCCCACCCCAGTACGTGTCGTACCCCCCGTGTACCTACACCCCAGTACGTTCGAGCCACACCCCCACCCCAGTACGTGTCACAGCCCCGTCTACCTACACCCCAGTACGTTCCAGTCGTACCCCCACCCCAGTACGTGTCGTACCCCCCGTGTACCTACACCCCAGTACGTTCGAGCCACACCCCCACCCCAGGACGTGTCATAGCCCCGTCTACCTACACCCCAGTACGTTCCAGTCGTACCCCCACCCCAGTACGTGTCGTACCACCGTCAATGTACACCCCCCCACCCCTGTACGTGTCGTACCACCGTCTATGTACACCCCAGTACGTTCCAGTCGTACCCCCACCCCAGTACGTGTCGTACCACCGTCAATGTACACCCCCCCACCCCTGTACGTGTCGTACCACCGTCTATGTACACCCCAGTACGTTCCAGTCGTACCCCCACCCCAGTACGTGTCGTACCCCCCGTGTACCTACACCCCAGTACGTTCGAGCCACACCCCCACCCCAGTACGTGTCATAGCCCCGTCTACCTACACCCCAGTACGTTCCAGTCGTACCCCCACCCCAGTACGTGTCGTACCACCGTCAATGTACACCCCCCCACCCCTGTACGTGTCGTACCACCGTCTATGTACACCCCAGTACGTTCCAGTCGTACCCCCACCCCAGTACGTGTCGTACCACCGTCAATGTACACCCCCCCACCCCTGTACGTGTCGTACCACCGTCTATGTACACCCCAGTACGTTCCAGTCGTACCCCCACCCCAGTACGTGTCGTACCCCCCGTGTACCTACACCCCAGTACGTTCGAGCCACACCCCCACCCCAGTACGTGTCATAGCCCCGTCTACCTACACCCCAGTACGTTCCAGTCGTACCCCCACCCCAGTACGTGTCGTACCACCGTCAATGTACTCCCCCCCACCCCTGTACGTGTCGTACCACCGTCTATGTACACCCCAGTACGTTCCAGTCGTACCCCCACCCCAGTACGTGTCGTACCACCGTCAATGTACACCCCCCCACCCCTGTACGTGTCGTACCACTGTCTATGTACACCCCAGTACGTTCCAGTCGTACCCCCACCCCAGTACGTGTCGTACCACCGTCAATGTACACCCCCCCACCCCTGTACGTGTCGTACCACCGTCTATGTACACCCCAGTACGTTCCAGTCGTACCCCCACCCCAGTACGTTCCTGGCGCACCCCCAACACAACCTCCTAAGTACGGAGCGCACCCCATGCCCCAACATCACAACCGCATGTACGAGTCGTACAAAGCCACACACAAGGACCAAATCGTACAACCAAATGGCCCATGTACACACCGTACACACGCACAAAACGCACGTACCCAACAAGGACAAAACAAAACAACTCAACAATACACCATTCGAAAGGCACACAGCCACTAAACATGGCCAACAACCACTAAAATAACACAATCACTGACCTGCAACTGTCAAAAACAAACAGAGGCCCAATACACCACCACTCCTTATAACACACCCACCCAAAATTCAAACACTGCCACACCCACCCATGGACCAATAAAAAGGGCCCACACACACAAACCATGAGCCTTTGCAACAGACCCACTGCTGCCAGACACCACAGAACCAGACTACAAGCGACACCACATCTTACACTTGCACACCTTCACACGACCACCCTCACAAACACCCTCTCATCACATTCACACACACACACAACCATCCACACCCCCCCCCCAACATCCACACACCCCCCACACCCACACCATCCCCACCCACACCCCTCACTATGCCCACTACCAAGAATCCAAAGTTCAGTCACCGAGAGTTGGTGGTCCTTGTTGATCAAATCCTCAGAGTCGAGCCACAGATCTTTGGAACATTGGTCAGAAGCACCAGCCAGGCAGCCAAAACAGCCATGTGGCAGACCATCGTCGATGCTGTGAATGCTGTTGCGGACACCAGGAGGACCAAGCAGGATTGCCAGAACAGGTGGTACGATCTGCGGAGGAGGGTCAGAGCCAAGAGACAGGAGGAACACGACCAGGCCAACGCCACCGGAGGAGGGCCCTCCCGCAGAGCCGTACAGTACCATCCCTGGGAGGAGAGGGTGATGGCCATACTGCCGGTGGAGGCAGTTGAAGGAGTAGAAGGACTCCGAGACCCGGGTGAGTACACAAACAACGCACCTCACATGGGGGGAACTGCAACCACAACCAAAATTAATAACAGGCACGCAACCACCACAAGCCATCGCATTACTCAACCACACTCCATGAGCAGGCACATGCCACTGCTGCCACCATGCCCCATGCACCCAGCTGGACAATGTCAAGTCACAGGCCACAGAAGACAACAACACATGACACGGTAACCCGGATGGCGGGAGGCTGGGCACCAAGAATCACATAGTGCGACTCCAAAGCAGACAACAATGCCCTCTGCCCATATGGCCTAGGTCACAGCCAGACAAACACTGTGTCCCAACACAGGAATGACTTGCCAGCAAATGGCGGATGCCTTGCATCAACACATGGGGGTGAAGGCACTGTTTTGCACATGCCAGCAGCTAATGAACAGCCAACAGTGTGAAAGAGTGGCAGCACACACCACCACAGCAGCAGCGCACAGACACACAGCAGACAAAATGGGTGCCTGGAGATCAGAAACAAACTCACATCAACAGGCCAAGGGCCACTCAAAGATCTGCTAACAGTGTGCGCCCAGGAAGCTGGGCCAAGGTGACAGAGGGTGACACACGGAGGGAGGGAGAGGGGGACACAGAGGGAGGGAGAGGGGGACACAGAGGGAGGGAGAGGGGGACAGAGAGGGAGGGAGAGGGGGACAGAGAAGGAGGGAGACACAGGGAGAGCAAATCAGTCCTGTGGTGTGTGGGAATGTCTGCTCGTCAGCAGGTGGACTGCGTGCATGTAGACAAGGGTGGCCAGTGCCAGAACCCCCCCTCTTCATCATGGCAAAACGCAGGGCCATGTCACAACCTGTACACGAGCACAAGGACAGCCACCTGCATCATATGAGTGTGTGGATCCACTCCATGTGCACATGTACAGTGCTACAAGGAAGGCGCAAATGCATAGCTCGGCACACATGCACACTCCACTGCTGACTGCAGTCACACTTGACGCAGCAAGTAAGACTGTGCCACACATAGTTAAAGGGGCCAAATTGGTGCCCAAGGGACACACACATGCACAAGTGCACTGTGAGTGGAATGCAAGACAGATCCTAATTCCAAGAGGAAATGTGCCAACTTTGTAACGGATGAAACATGGATGTTGCATGGATCAAAATTAACATTTTCTCTCTCACACACAGGTCAACGTCGTGCTGCACCCCCCAACACTGGGGGGGAACACTCACAGGACCCGGATCTGCAGGAGACCGATCCCACCGGCAGCGACCACTCTCACCACTCTGCGGACGACCCCGACCGACCTGGCCCCTCTGGTGTCCAACCACCTGCAGCACCTGCGTCAGGTACAACCGTGCCAACCACCACCCCCACTCCTGCCACATCCCAGGAGACACCCAGGATCCCTGCCCCAACACCACAATGCAGCCAGGCTCGCCAGGAGGGACACGGTGTCCCGGGCACCCAGGAGGAGGCAGGAGACAACGCCAATGCCACCCCTCAGGGGTCCCGGAGACCCGATGTGCCCACAAGTGCAGGCCAGACGCAAGTGGGCAGGGGTGGTGGGAGTGGAGGACGGCGGAGGCGCGAGCCTGACCAGTTGGCTGGGGATCCGGTATTTTCACATGTCCGTAACATCCTGGACTCATACCGGCAGGACACCACGGGCATGGCCCAGGTTGTGTCCGTCCTCGAGGGGATCAAGGTCCAGCAGGCCCAGCAACATGCGGAGCTAATAGCCTGTCTACAGCTACACCAACGGAGGATGGAGGACAGACAGGCTGAGCAAGTGACGGCGTCCCAGGGGATTCACGCTGAACTCCGTCGGATGGCCGACACCATGGCCGACCCTCCCTGTGCCAGAACCACCCACAGGGAGGGATCATGAGGAGGAGGAGGAAACATCCGACGGAGCATCCCAGACGTCGTCACGGCCTGCTGCTGAGGTTCCCCGCAGGAAGCCGGGTCGTCCACGGAAAGGACCGTGAGGGTGGCTGCTACATCACCATCGCCCAGGACACCTGGCCTGGCACCTGGCCCACTGGAGCAACAGCATCACAGCATCAAGAGACATTCTCTGCCACATGGCCCTGCTGGTCACTGGCTGACCAATGTTGACAAAGACTGTGGCATGGACTCTGAGGATTTCCAATGGCAAGGACACCAACTCCCCTACTGAACTTTGGATTCCCTAATCCCGGAAAGCCCCCCACTTTCCCCCCCCCCCCCCCTAATAAATCACACTATTACGAGTAGATGCCTGCTGGTAGCATTATTACCTAACATGTGTCTTGTACAGTCTAAACATGCCTGAGTCATCTGTTCACTTCAACCATCCACACCCTGGGGCCTGAGTCTGGCACAGGACACATGGGTCACAGTTTATTAGGCAAGACAGACATGGAGCACCATACACACCCGTGATGTGCAGAACCAGCTGAGGGGGTGGCCGAACAACCGTGCTGACAGACACATTGAGTACAGCAACAGTCATGCGCAGAGGTCAGGGAACCTGGCCCGTGTCCTGGGGGGCACCCAGGTACGTGTAGACAGGTGGCAGAACCATGTCCTGCAAGCTTGAGTCCGGTGGATGCAGAGAATGGGGGCCTGGACAACGTTGGATGCATGGGGATGGCACATGTCACACTACCCACACAGTCATGGACATCATGCCCAATACACAGTCTCAGCACACACACACAGCTTGCATCTTGCCACTCGACACATTGACACATAGCCACAATCTGGGAATACCATGCCAGACATGCAGGATGCACCGTGCCAACACACCAGCATTGACTGAGCAGAGGCACCTTGGAGGCATAGGGACACCTTTAATAGTCATGTTTTTGGGATTGCAGAGGCAACTTGAAGTACACATGAACACATCATGTGGAGTAACATGTGGCTCAAACACTGGCACCCCCCTTCTGCAGCACAAATGCGTGATAGCCATGGTACTGGCACACAAGCGTCGGCTAACAGCTAAATACCCACAGCTGCACACGGAGAGCCTGCCATACACCATAGATCCGCTGATGTGGAAGTCCCACGCCATGTCAAGCCAATGTCAACCATATGTGTCCGAGGGCAGTGTCACACACATTGATGCCATCATCACAATCCACCATCCCATCACTGATGACTGACAACCAGGCAGCCCATCTATTCTGGTGTACCCAGCTGCATGTCGTGTCCCATGGGGATGCCACATGACTGCAGAGGAACCAAACCCCGACCTGGGCAGTGTGCACACATCGTGAACAACTGCCACACCCAATACACCCCAGATGCATCCCTTACCCCATGGAGACTTCCAAACGTGTCCGTGCCTGTAACGCTGAGTCAGCCCACGATGCCATGTCCATGAGGAATAGCAGTGCCACAACAATGCAACCAGCAGATGGCATGCGCAGGTACCTGGGGAAGAGAGACACACAAGAAGTCAGCCACAAAAAGCACAGCCACTTGCATGTGCATTGACTCGACACATGTATGGATGACAACATGCTAGGTCACAATTATGACTGGGGAAATACTACCATCACTGCCACCATCACTCCAGTGACACACCCACACACACCTCTGACTCACGTGCCATACATGCAGGTGGACACACACATCACAACACATGCCACACGGGGACCAAGGCGTGCACACTCAGACACTGGTACTCACCACTAAGCAAAGAAGTCGCGTATGAGCCGAGTCCGGATGTCCTCTTGCGGCTCCGCATCCTCCACATCACTAGCCCCATTGCCAAGCCCTTCGTCCTCCACGGGTGGATGGTCCTCGTCATGTTGATTCAGGATGAGTGGCACAGCTCTTTCAACTGCCATGTTGTGCAGCATGCAGCAGACCATGAAGATCTTGCAAACCTTTGCCGGGGCATATGGGAGTGCGCCGCCGGTCTTGTGGAGGCACCGGAATCGGCTCTTCAGCATGCCAAACGTCCTCTCTATCACTCGCCTTGTCCGGCCATGGGCGGTGTTGTAGCGGAGCTGGGCCGGCGTGATGGAGTTGCGGAGAGGTGTCAGCAGCCAAGGCATGTTGGGATAGCCAGCGTCCCCTAAATGGAAAGCACATGGATATCGTTAGAACTGGCGAAGCGGTAGTGCTGCTCGGCCAAACAGAATACAGGACAGACAGACTGTACCCACCAACAACACATGCTCGTTCGTTGCGCAGCTGCATCATCATATCAGGCATCCCGCTACGCCTCATGATGTAGGCATCGTGTGCTGATCCTGGGAAACGAAAACAGACATGTGAAATCACCATGTTGGACAGACACACCACAAGGGCATTGATGGAGTGGTAGTGCTTCCGATTGCGGTACGCCACCTCCCGTGCGTGTGGTGGTACCAAACCTACATGTGTCCCATCTATGGACCCAATGACATGGGGCATCCCTCCCAGGGCATAGAAACCACGCTTGACCTCAGTCATCTGTTCAGGGGTTGGGAACTTGATGAAGTCATCCAGGTGAATCAACATGGCCTCCAAGAAATCATGCAGCACACCGCTGAACATGCTCTGGGACATGCCACCAACATGAGCTATGGTATTTTGGAAGGTACCCGTGGCAAGGAAATGTAGGGCAGCCATTACCTTCAGCTGGGGTGTCAGTGCCGTAGGATACCTGTGCTGCGGTTGCAGGTGTGGTGCCAGTCTCGCCGTCAGCTCCAGAATCAACGGTTGGGTGAAGCGGTAGAGCCGGATCCTGTCATTCTCCTGCATGGTGGCCAAGTCTGGAATTCTTCGGGCAACAGGAGGCGCTCTGCAGTAATTTGGAAGTGACAAGGAAGAGTGAGTGCACTACGAGAACAACTCATGTCTACTGAGCACATGTAAATCTGGCAATACACACATGCCACATAGGGAGTCAGGCATGTGCTACATGCCCAGGACACGTATGGATGCAAGGTGACACTCCTTCCAAGACCCAGCTACACACGGTGATTGAGAACCTCCCCATGCCACGCCATGGAAATAGCTGTGTCCCAGTGCAAGTGCACTGCCCGACGCAAGACAGGATTGACATACACCCACACATCAGCAGAAGTGTGATGCCGATTGCAGAGACTGGCAGCGGAACACTTGAGCCACAGGTCACATGACATTACACTAGTCCAGCCCACACACCTTGCCATGAAGGTGCACATGTCATGACTCACCACACATTCCTTGTGAGTTTGCTGACATGGCCTTGTCACGCTACTCCGTGTCCCTTGCATACATGTGCACCTCACATCCGATAACACATGTGGCATGGTGTTGGGAACAGTGTGCAATGACAATCTACACACAGCCACATGTTGGTTGCTACAACGGCTGCAGCTTTTGAGGGTGCTACAACATCAACCTGATGTAAATTCCGGACACATATATGGCATAGTCACATTGTGCACTGTGGGTAGTGATAAGTCATGTGTCATGACCCCTGTACCTGGCATCATGGGACACTTCCGTGTGTTGGTGTCGGTGCCATGCCAGTGACGCTCACCCCAAGTGCGCAGTCCCACATGCACACATGTCAAAGGAGTCAAGGGCATGCCTGGCACACATTGCACCCTCACACAGTGCACATGTACACATCTCATCATACATCTGGTGCCTTCTCCACTCAGGAGGCATGTTCCACATCACAGCCTGTGACACCTGTGCCCCACACATGTGGTAATGCACAGACGATGCCTTGATGTCCATTCCTGGACAAGTATGTCCATCCATGGACAAGTTTGTCCGCCCTATTCCTACATGTGTGTCGCCTATCACCACAGTGATGTGTAAAATCCGCCGTACTGCTGCTGAGAGGGCCTGTGCATGTTCCCAAATCACTGTGGGAGTGCTGCCGTATGTGTACCCATCGTGATGGCGAGCGTAGATGCGAGTGTACGGTCCGTACCACTACGGGTACGCATACGCGTGCAGACCCATAGTGATGGAGAGCGTAAATGTGAGTGTACGGTCCGTACCACTACGGGTACGCATACGCGTGCAGACCCATAGTGATAGAGAGCGTAGATGCGAGTGTACGGCCCTATCACTATGGGTCTGCACGCGTATGCGTACCCGTAGTGGTACGGACCGTACACTCGCATCTACGCTCACTGTCACTACGAGTACGCATACGCGTGCAGACCCATATTGATGGAGAGCGTAGATGCGAGTGTACGGTCCGTACCACTACGGGTACGCATACGCGTGCAGACCCATAGTGATGGAGAGGGTAGGCATGCATGTACGGGCCGTTGCCATGCATTTGGGGTGCCCTAGGGCCCCCACACGCACCGTACCTGTGTGTGATGCTCCAAATTACATAGGGGACAAGTATTAAGGCCTACATGCATGCTGGTTGTCATGGAGACCAAGTTCAAAATTCGAAATTGTTCTGGAAGGTGCACAGCAGAAGTCAGTTGGAATTTGTCTACTTTGTTGCAATGTGTTTGTGGGGCTGACATCATGCAGGAGAATGAAACCGATAGAGAACACACAGACTGCTAGGTTTGTAGGGATTGGTGGAAACATAGGATGCAAATGTGAGTGACCAATCTCTCTGTACTCCTGTGCATGAGACTGGGCAGAAGGGCACATATAAGGCAGCCAGGTCCCATGAGGGAGCACTTGCCTGCACATCTTTGCATTCGTCGACCCAGCTGCTGCTACTGATTCCCTGGAACCATGTCAAGGGCTGTGGAGAGGACACAGCCATTCACCCTGGAGGAGAACATGGCTCTGCTGGATGTGATCCTCCCACAGTACCCCATGCTGTATGGGCGACCAGGGTATCAGGTGAGTGCATAGGCCACTGCCACAGACTGTCCCTATGTTGTGACTGTGACTTCTGCCATTGCGTCCAGGTGTAACACACATGCCATGTACTGTCGGGGGGGTCCCAGGGGGGGGGTTCCTGATGTCTCCCAGCAGTGCCCTGAGACAGGAGGGGTGGGGGCCTATCACTCACAGCAGTGCCCTGAGACAGGAGGGGTGGGTACAGAGTGCTCCCAGCAGTGCCCTGAGACAGGAGGGGTGGGTACAGTGTGCTCCCAGCAGTGCCCTGAGACAGGAGGGGTGTGTGCCTATCACTAACAGCAGTGCCCTGAGACAGGAGGGGTGGGTACAGAGTGCTCCCAGCAGTGCCCTGAGACAGGAGGGGTGGGTGTGATGCACAGTGTGAGCCTTGTTCATTGATTGTGACATTGCCATCATTCCACCTGTGTACCCACTGTGGCACGTAGTGCTTTTTCCCCTCAACAGGGGATGATGTCCCTATGACAAAGGTGCAATGCGTTGGCTGCATGACATGCCTTGTTGTAACCAGCTAATTTGTACCCATATGTCTCTCTGTGACATGTGGCTGGTGTATTGATGTTGTGTCACTTGTTCTACCTCACAGGTGGGCGCCACTGCCAAGGAGCAGATCTGGCTGACCGCCGTCAGTGCCGTGAGGCGTGTGGATGGTCGGAGGCGGAGCCTGCCCCAGGTGAGGAAACGCTGGCAGGATATCCGGTGCTGGACGCGGAGGATTGCACGGCTCCTGCTGGGGGACTCACCTGAGAGCCACAAGAACCGCGGCCGCCGCCGTCTGAGCCACCTCCACAGGCGTGTGCTGCCGGTGGTCTTTCCAGACCTGGAGAGGCGCTTACAGGCGATGCAGCAGCCGGAAGGGGGTAGGTACATGTGTGTTTGTTGTGTGTCACCGGCATTTGTAAGGGCACAGTAGCATGAATTCACTGGCAGGGTTTAAAGGTGCTGTGCAGATCCTGTTTGCCCCAGTATAGCGCTGTGCCCCTGCCACCCTTTCCCTCCTTGCAATGTGTTCCCTGGTCTGTGTGTAGTCACTCCTCCACAGGGTAATGTAGGCTGGCGCTTTGTCCACGGGAACAATGTCTGTAGCATCATGTGTGGGGGTGGTGTGTAACAGGTTGTGGGACATTGCCTGTGCACTGTCAAGTTCACTGCATGTGGGTTCCATATCAGTTGGCACTGATGCTGACTCCAGACATGGGAGTTGGTCTCTCATGTGTCATGCCTTACAGCGCGCATGTCCCATGTAGTGGCCTGTGACATGATGTGCATGAGTGTGCGATACACATAGTGCAGGGATGGTGACGTGTGTTGCAGTCATTACCATTCAGTAGCATGTAGTTGCGTGCCCACTACTGTCCCCTGGGGCACCTTTTCCTCAGTGGTGTATGTGTCATCATAAACGTGGCCACTGTCAGTGTCTACAGCGTAAGTTGTGCTCTCTGCCATTGTCCCCTGTCACCATGTATATAGACGTGCTATTTTGTACAGGTGTCCACTGTGCAGCCTGACCTGATTGTCTTCTTCATACTCACAGTTGCCAGTGCCTGTGTGTCTTGCTATACTCATCTGAGGATGGGCACTGGTACCACATTATTTGTACAGGCGCACCTTGGCTGTTTGGCGTTCAATCTCGCTTTTTGCCTGCCCCTGTGTGTATCACCCAGACTATGAGATGTTGGTGCCACCTGTGTCTCAACAATTTGCCTCGTGTAGGGTCTTGTTGGGGCGGGCAATGCCTATGTGTTAAATCCTGATTACCACTTGCTAGGTCTGGGCAGTGTGTGATGTGTCTGGACACACACGCAATGTGCAGTGACAGAGTCATGTTGTGCATGTTTTCAGCATTACCTATGCAGCATGTGTCTCAAGTTCATGGATATGGTCCCTGGTCATCAGTATTTTCGCCAACGCTGTGTGGTGCAGATGCAGTGCTGGATTGTCCCCAGCGCCTGGGTGCTATGTCAGACTCCTTTTCCTGTGTTTAGCTATTGTCTCATGCTCTCCATGGTATTTCAGTGGCATGGTGGCTCAACCAACTGTGTGTTTCATGCCCTACATCGGTACCCTGTTCAGTAGATGTTAGGGATCTTCCTTTTCAGGCCATGCAATGTTACCTATGTGGATTGGACTCATGTGACAGATGTGTACAGATGTCTGATTATTTCTGTCTCTCCACCCTGCCCACAGCATCGTCGGGGGACACAGAGGGAGACATGGACACAGACCAGGCGGAGGGACCGAGCACCAGTGCCAGCCGTGACATCGGGTCTGGCACATCGAGTGGTACAGAGGCGGAGGAGAGTGTGGCCGAGGACCTGTCGACTGGCACATCAGACTACGAAGCTGACAGGTCCGGGGACGATGTCTCCGAGTGGGCGGAGGCTGCACCAGCAGCTGACAGCGGAACAACACCTCGCACCGCCCCCTCAGTTTCCACCAGCCGCCTCCCACTTGCTCGTGTCCCTTCCCAGCGTGCCCGGTCACAGCATGTCTCCTTCCTGCCAGGCACCGCACCCCCTGCCCCTGTCTCCACTGCTGCCGCCAATGCAGAGTCTGTGGACATCCAGCGGCAACTGCAGGTTGGTCAGGCTGCGATCCTTAATGTCCTCCATGCCCACGGCAAAACCCTCACCAACATCGAGGCTTTCTTGGAGGGCATTCATTCATCGCAGGCTGACCAACGCAACTTGCTGAGGTCCATCGACTCCACACTGACTGCAGCAGTGGGTCTCCTGCAGCGCGACCTCCCCCCACCTACCCCTGCCCCATCCACACTTCCCACTCCCATGCCTGTCACACGTACACCCAGACGTCGGCATGCACCCACATCAACAGACACGGGCACCACACCAGCAGGGAAGGTCCACCGCACTCCTCCTGACACGCACACACAGGGTGAGGTAGGCACACCCACTGGGTCGGGGGGCAAACGTGTGACACGCAGCCATAGTGGGAGTCCGCATTCCACCCAGTCCACTCCCTCCAAATCCCCTCCCCTCAGCTCTCCTGGCCACATCTCCCCCAAGGACACCTTCATGGCCGCTCTGTCCCTGAGCCCCACAGTTACACCACCACGCAAGCGGTCAAGGAGGTCCCCGGTCAGGGTGGTTGAGTCTCCCCCCCTGTCTCCACCCTCCCCGGTGGCGCTGCGACCCATCCCTCTGACCCCCCCCCTCCTTGGGGCCTGAGGTCCCTTCGGGTGCAGGGGACTCCCTGGAGGACCTTGCAAAGGTGTGTAGTGCCATCCTGGCCTCCGCCTTTGGCACTGACCCACCCCCTGTGGTGGAGTCCTCCATCCCTGCACCCACAACGCCGCCCCTTTGCCCTGATGTCCCTGCGGTGCCTGTTGCTTCCCCCCCCCCTGATGCCCTCACCAGTGTGGAAGACGATGCCATTTGACTGTGCAGGCAATGTAGGGGACACACATCCCACTGTGTCCCCCATCCAGCTGAGAATCATTGACTGCCCTATGGGCTTTGTGAAGATTGAACTGCCTGCGATCCACGGACATTGTGCTCATGCTGAATAAAGCTTAATTTTGTTTTCATTATCACACTACTGCTATGCTGGTATTGGTGTTGGTGGGGCTGCTACATGGTTTTGGGTGGTGTGTAAGGGTTTGGGTGTGTGGGATGTGTAGTAGTGTACTGCCCATTGGTGGGACCCTGTGATCTGTGTGCCATCACAAGGTGTTGGCTAACTTTCTTTGTTCATGTAAGCAGTTACTGCATGGTGCACTTGTCCCAGGGTGTATTCCTTCCTCTGTGTACCCAGCTTTCTTCCCTGCAGGGTGTTCCCAATGTTTAGCGCAGAGCTGTGTCTACATGAGCTGTGTGTGTGACGGAGCCCTTCTACTTTGGCCATGCATGCAGGGCCATGTCTCCACCTGCGACAATCGTGGCATCCTTGGTGATCACTGTACTTGTGTGTGGAGTCTGTTGACATGAGTTCATGGGGACATGTTCCCTTGTAGCCAGTATGCATGTGGATAATTCTGGCCTCACACACATGTGTTACATCCCTCCTGTATCAGGGC
This sequence comes from Triturus cristatus, assembly GCF_964204655.1. Classification (NCBI taxonomy): domain Eukaryota; kingdom Metazoa; phylum Chordata; class Amphibia; order Caudata; family Salamandridae; genus Triturus; species Triturus cristatus. The sequence goes on from NC_140582.1 coordinate 1,126,759,781, forward strand.
ACTGCTGGGAGTGATGGGCACCCACCCCTCCTGTCTCAGGGCACTGCTGGGAGGGCTCTGCACCCACCCCTCCTGTCTCAGGGCACTGCTGGGAGGACTCCACACCCACCCCTCCTGTCTCTGGGCACTGCTGGGAGGACTCTGCACACACCCCTCCTGGGTCTGGACACTGCTGGGAGGACTCCACACCCACCCCTCCTGTCTTAGGGCACTGCTGGGAGGGCTCTGCACCCACCCCTCCTGTCTCAGGGCACTGCTGGGAGGACTCTGCATACACCCTCCTGTCTCTGGGCACTGCTGGGAGGACTCTGCACACACCCCTCCTGGGTCTGGACACTGCTGGGGGGACTCTGCACACACCCCTCCTGGGTCTGGACACTGCTGGGAGGACTCTGCACCCACCCCTCCTGTCTCAGGGCACTGCTGGGAGGACTCTGCACACACCCCTCCTGGGTCTGGACACTGCTGGGAGGACTCCACACCCACCCCTCCTGTCTCAGGGCACTGCTGGGAGGACTCTGCACCCACCCCTCCTGTCTCAGGGCACTGCTGGGAGGACTCCACACCCACCCCTCCTGTCTCTGGGCACTGCTGGGAGGACTCTGCACACACACCTCCAATTTCTGGATATGTACGCTTGGGACATACACGGTGTGGGTGCGCTCCATGCATTCGAGGTGAGGGTACGGGTCGTACTTACACTGTTGGGGTGGGGGGTACGCTCCATGCATACGCGGGTGAGGGTTTGTGTCGTACTTACACTGTTGGCATGGGGGGTACGCTCCATGCATACGCGGGTGGGGGTACGGGTCGTACTTACACTGGTGGGGGTGGGGGTACGGTCCGTACGTCCGCGGGTGAGGGTTCGAGTCGTACTTACACTGTTGCGGTGGGGGGTACGCTCCTTGCATACGCGGGTGGGGGTACGGGTCGTACTTACACTGTTGGCATGGGGGGTACGCTCCATGCATACGCGGGTGGGGGTACGGGTCGTACTTACACTGGTGGGGGTGGGGGTACGGTCCGTACGTCCGCGGGTGAGGGTTCGAGTCGTACTTACACTGTTGGGGTGGGGGGCACGCTCCATGCATACGCGGGTGGGGGTACGGGTCGTACTTACACTGGTGGGGGTGGGGGTACGGTCCGTACGTCCGCGGGTGAGGGTTCGAGTCGTACTTACACTGTTGGGGTGGGGGGTACGCTCCTTGCATACGCGGGTGGGGGTACGGGTCGTACTTACACTGTTGGCATGGGGGGTACGCTCCATGCATACGCGGGTGGGGGTACGGGTCGTACTTACACTGGTGGGGGTGGGGGTACGGTCCGTACGTCCGCGGGTGAGGGTTCGAGTCGTACTTACACTGTAGGGGTGGGGGGTACGCTCCATGCATACGCGGGTGGGGGTACGGGTCGTACTTACACTGGTGGGGGTGGGGGTACGGTCCGTACGTCCGCGGGTGAGGGTTCGAGTCGTACTTACACTGTTGGGGTGGGGGGCACGCTCCATGCATACGCGGGTGGGGGTACGGGTCGTACTTACACTGGTGGGGGTGGGGGTACGGTCCGTACATCCGCGGGTGAGGGTTCGAGTCGTACTTACACTGTTGGGGTGGGGGGTACGCTCCTTGCATACGCGGGTGGGGGTACGGGTCGTACTTACACTGTTGGCATGGGGGGTACGCTCCATGCATACGCGGGTGGGGGTACGGGTCGTACTTACACTGGTGGGGGTGGGGGTACGGTCCGTACGTCCGCGGGTGAGGGTTCGAGTCGTACTTACACTGTAGGGGTGGGGGGTACGCTCCATGCATACGCGGGTGGGGGTACGGGTCGTACTTACACTGTTGGCATGGGGGGTACGCTCCATGCATACGCGGGTGGGGGTACGGGTCGTACTTACACTGTTGGCATGGGGGTACGCTCCATGCATACGCGGGTGGGGGTACGGGTCGTACTTCCACTGTTGGCATGGGGGGTACGGTCCGTACGTCCGCGGGTGAGGGTTCGAGTCGTACTTACACTGTTGGGGTGGGGGTACGCTCCATGCATACGCGGGTGGGGGTAGGGTCCGTACATATCCGTCCCCACGCTATGTGATGCTTGTGCGGGCCGTACCCAGGCCTTTGCCACGTGGGTACGATCCGTCCCGCCATTGTTGGGGTGACGTGTGTGTGGGCGTGGTACGACTCGTACCCACGCTCTTGAGGCGTGGGTACGGGACGTACCTGTCTGGTTGTGTTGCCGGTTCGCGTGGTGACGGACTTCCGTTGTGGCGGTCGCTGGCTTATCAGGACACACCCCCACCCCCTCGTGGTGACCAGGGCATGGGAGTCAGGTATGTCCAGGCCATGTGTGACTTATGTGGTTGTTTTGTGGTCTGCCCTGGTCGTGCCACCCCCACCCCACCCCACTTTCCCCCCTCCCTTAGTTATTCTGACCTTCTGCGGCATCTGCGTCGGTGCCTGTAGAGCAGGTGGACTGCTATGAGGGCAGGGATGACTCGTAGGTTCGGGTCCATGTCTGTCCGTCGCGTACTGGTACTCCAATCGCGTCGTCCTGTCGCGTACGGGTCCTCCTTGGTGGCGTCGTCCTGTGTGTCCGTCACGTACTGGTCCTCCTTGTTCGCGTCGTCGTCTGTCCGTCGCGTACTGGTGGTCCTTGTTCGCGTCGTCCTGATTTCCCGGCAGTTTTTGGCTGCCGCAAAATATTCACCGTGCGGGGTGACGTCGGTGCGAATCGTGATTCCTGGGTCGTGAATGGCTGGCTGCGAGCGTCCCGACGTCAGGTCGGCACTTTCCCGGATCGCATTGGTAGGTGTTTTTTTGTTCGGTCGGACTTTTTTACGAATCGTACGGTCATGGTGTACCCGTGCGAATCGTAATTCCTTGTTTGTAGAAATTGACGACCGGGTACGCGTCGGACGGAGAATATGCTCCGTCCGACGGTTCGTACCCGGTTTTTACCGGATCGTGATCGGCACCTAAATCTAGGCTGCTGTTGGTTCAAATCAATGATACAGTTCTTTTTTTTTTAAAGTTTTTATTTTTCAAAGTAATGTTACAGAGGTATGACAGTGTCAAGCCCCCCAGAATCCCCCCCCCCACCCCCCCACCCCTTTACAACAAAGGGAGCAGAGGACACAAAAAACATCAAAAAGCAAATAATACATTGGGTAGACAAATATATTTCCCTAAGAATAAAGAAAGGAAAATAAAAATACAAATATGGCATGGTCATAAGCCAACATGAAAGAATAAACGAATACAAGGTAAAAGAGGCCTTTTAGTTAGAAAAAAGAATGAAAAAAAATAACTTAAAAAAAAGAAAAGCTCAAATTGGATAATAAGCACTATGTCACTGTGGCTTGGGCTGGTCCAGCAAAATAGTTAAAGGTTCCCAGATAGCTAGTCCCTTTCTTTGCCCCTTGCGACCTTTTTTGGCATAGATTACCTTCTCAAGATGACAAGTCATAAATAGTCTTGCAAGCCTTTGGGAAAACAGAGGGGGGGTCTGCATTTATCCAGGCCGAGGCGACACAGATCCTCCAAATCGTCATTGCCACAAAAATAAGTGCCCCACCCTTACTTCTGCTAACCTCGTCCTGTGTCCCTAACAAGATAGTCGTAGGAGTCAGTTCAAAATTCGGAGAGATCACCCTCCCAAGAAAGTCCTGTATTTTAACAAGGAGTGAGGTGAGTTTTGGGCAGGTGGCAAACATGTGTACAGAATTGGGTTTTAAGGTCAGCGAATGACTTAATTCCTTCAGTAGTAATTAAGTCACCCAGTTTTGTTATGCCAGCTTTATGCCAATTTTGAATGTAAGACCTCCCAAAGATAGCAGGCAGATTGGAGTTTTTGTTAATAGCGGAGTAAAAGTTCAATCTCCCTAGCCCATAGATCCTACACACGTTGGAAAAAACTTTGAAAGCGCTCATCAGAGTCTTAAATCGGACTCGTTTGTAATACCCAAAGGATGTTTGTCTCAGGAAACAGCCATAAGCCTCCTCTCCTAGTAATAGCTGAAAGGGCGAGGGGAGCCCAAGTGTTGAAGAAATGGGATGTTCCGCCATCAATTCCGTGCTGTATTGCAGAACCAAAGCCCAGTAATAAAGTACTATATTAGGGAAAGCCCAGCCGCCCCTCTCCCTGGGAAGAGATAGTTGTTTGAGCGCCCTTCTGGGCTGAGAGTAAGCCCAGACGAATTGTGTAAAGAGTTGCTGGAACTATGGTTTTGCTAAACTCTAAAGGGATAGACCAGAAGAAGTAGAGTAGTTTGGGAAAATAAGTCATCTTGATGACGTTACATCTGCCCACTATAGTCAGATGCAGGTTATTGATCTGAGTAAGCGCTTTCTTTGTTTCAGCAGCCAGAGGGATTAGATTTTCTGACACTAATTCATCTATATTTGCTGTCACGGTCACCCCCAGATATTTCATTTTAGTAACAACCCGACTATCTACCCAGTTTATTTCTTTATTGAGAATAATTTGTGTTTTGGTTTTATTCAATGCATACCCCGAAATGTTCCCAAATTCTTGAGCCTCCTGTTCCAAAGCCAAAATTGCAGGCTCCGGAGTGACTACAGCCAGATCGACAGCATAAGCCATGATTTTAGTATCTCTTCCAAATCTGTTTACTGCCTGAATAGCTAGATTGTTCTCTATTTTCTTAATCAGACGATCTACGTATAGGGCAAAAAGCAAAGAGGAGCAGGGACAGCCTTGTCTGGTGCCACGTGAATTTTCAAATTGTTTAGTTAACCTCCCATTTATTGAACCACTAGCTGTCGGGTTAAGATAGAGAGCTTGTATAGCTAAGGTTAATTTTGATCCAAAGCCCATTCTTCTCATAACGCCCCAGAGAATCTGCCAGGAGACCCGGTCAAATGCTTTTTCAGCATCTAATAAAATTAGCGACATCGGGTCTCCTGTTACCTGGGCTGCTTCAAATAAGGTGTAATTTTTTAGCAGCTCCTTTTGCTGCACGGCTGTCCGCCCGAACTTCTTATTGGAATTCTTTTATGAATGTTAGGATGGACGTCAAGGAAGGCTCCACAGTATCTTCTGGTGCGCTCTTTGCGCTCTCCCGAATCGGTGTATGAGAATCATCCTCATCAAGAGGGTAGGAAAGTGAATCCAGTTCTTTACAAGAAGGTCTTCCGGTCAGGCGTAATGACGGCTATACCTGTAATCGGTTCCATTCTGAACAGTGTATGAATTAGATTAACTATTCCATCACGAGGAGCATCGCAACTCAGCATGGATCTGCTTCCTCAAGCTGATCATTTGAATAAATGGGACGATTCCTGCATTCTGGAAGAGAGAAGTTTCTTTGGCAGTTAATGCATTTGAAAATAATAGATCCTTCTGTATCGCTTGGACCCTGATTATGAGTGGGTTGGTGTTTTCCAACTTTGCCCAAACTCCTGTTTGTGTAAGACATTGAATTACAAGTCGGGTGACATTTAATGCTTCGGGTAAGTACTCTGCAGGACTTTAGCAGGGAAAATCTGTATGATATTAATCGTGTTAAACATCAAAATCTGCACGTGATTCCCCAAAGATTCTAAATAAGTGCTATTTGTTGAACCCATTAAATAAAGTATCCTATGGTATTGTTACTGATCAGGTGCAATAAATAGCACTTATAGTCCTAATCAGGGCTTTTTAGTTTATGTATTGATCTAAGGTGGTGGAGGTACACAAGACCACTTTTCACTAGAGTGTATTTCTGCAGCCGAACTTAGACTAGCAGCATATTTATGTGGAGTGATTTGTGCATTATTCATCAAATAGACTCCTAAATGAAGCTTAAAATTCACAAGCACAGATAAGAGTTTGAAAGTCAAATTACGATGCAATCCTTCAACAGCTATATTACAACATTACGCCATTTACGAACAGATGCCAACATCAGTGAATTGTATTCCAATAGTTATACGGTATTTTAAATCGGTTTACAGATATATTGAAATAGCTTTTACAATTTTTCGCTTTATATTGTACTTTTTAGCCCCGGATTCTAGATATAATTTGAATTGAATTCAGCATAGGGGATAAACAGACTTCTGTATGGCTATCCATTTTGTAGCAGAAGCTTAAAATACCTTTGTTAGCTATTAGTAGATTTTGGAGCACTTGCTTTGGTGTTTTCTGTTTGAAGTCGATAAAGAGCTTAGAAAATGCTAATTATGTTAATTTATATATACATTTTCTTCTACGGTCAGTAAAAAATGTTAAACTACAAACCCAGTTTAAGATTAATAGTGAACAATACCTATATGGGAATTAATTTCTTGGTGCATCTCCTTTTCGAACGGATGCAGCCTTAAAACTGATTGGCTGAGCAAGCATAGTCCTCTGGTACCGAGCTCCTGGGATAGCCGTGTGATGTCTTGACTAAACAAAGAAAGGGCACCTGAAAATTTGACCAGCAGCAGCATCCATAAAGGAATCAGCCAGTGCGTAATTTGAGCCGGTGGGTGCCGGTTGAGGCCTCTGGCACTCATTCCTGGTGACTGGCACTTATTTACTCATATTAGGCATTTACTGAGAGCAAGAGGGACAAAACACACAAAGGAGAAAGGAGGAGGAAGAGAAAGATTGAAAAACAATCACACACAGAGAAAGCAGGAATGTGCAAGAGAGAGATAATGGGGTATTGAGTGTCTGGTAGCAATTAAAGAGGCCTTAGGTGGATTTAGAACTACAGAGCCTTGGTGTTCAGGGCACCAACACTTAATTGCACGTGCCACAGCTTCTGCACAAAGCTATGGTCACTGACATTCATTCTTTTACAAATGAAGCACTGGAACCATTACTGAGTATAAAGACACATAGATGGGCACCATTTAGCTCAGGAACTATGGAGAGGAACTCACACACTAGAACTCAAACTCTGTGGCCATATTGGGCCTAAATTAAACTGGAAGAAAGCATCAGACTAAAGGGTTGCATGATGGTACAACGCATGCCTGATCAACGCATGCCTGTACCACGCAGTCTCTACCAAGACCGCGTCTTTACCATGCATGCCTTTACCACAAATGCCTTTACCATGCAATTACACGGTACAGACATGATGGGTAAAGAGACATGTGTGCTAAAGATCATACCTCTGCCCTGTAAACTGTCCCTTTTCCCCAATGCCCTGAGCACTAAAAATAAAACCCATGCCCCAAAAACTTCCCCTTTGCCCGGCCCCCGCCATAATTCCCACAAACTGTCCGCAACATCACTAAAGTACCCCGATCCAGCCCTCCCCGCCCTGAGGTCTAAAACTTCCCCCTGCCCTGTAAACTGCCCCTTTTGCCCCTGCCTTGCCCAGAGCCCTAAAAATTAACTCCACACCCCAAAAACTACCCCGATCCCAGCACCACGTCGTAAGCCCTATAAACTCTCCCCTTCATCCCTAAAGAATCCCAACCAAGACCTCATGTCTAAAACTGTCCCCTGCCCCGTAAACTGTCCCTTTTCCCCATCCCGCCCTTAGCCCTAAAATCTTTCCCCTTACCCTAAACACTCCCCCGACCCCAGACTCCCCAGCTTGTGCCCTAAAAACTGTCCCCGGCAAGGAAACATTTGCCGAAATTGTTATGCATAGAAATAAAATGATGTCTATGTGTGGCTGTACAATTGGACATAATCGTTTAATGCAAAGAATTAAAGGAAACATACAAGTGGGAACATATACAACATTCAAATGGGAAGAATACATCAATGGGAGCTGTTTTTGCCCCAAATCTTGCGATACTCTTCATGCATGATTTGGAGGCCACTAAAATACTGACCCCCACTATCCCAACATATCAACCTGGAACTCTATATAGACAATATTTTCTTAATTTGGCATGGAGAGCAGGCAGCATTGCTGAACTTCCTAGAATGGCTCAATGCTAACAGCAATGGACTACGATTCACACTAACACACAGCAGGATGGAGATTTCCTTTCTAGACGTAATGATTAGGCACATAGAGGGAAAACTATTTACACTTTACTCTATAGGAAACCAACATTAAGAAACATTCTGTTATGCTATGGTAGCCACCATCCTCGCGCCTTGAGGGATTCACTCTCATTCTCACAATTTCTCCGCATCAGGAGAAACTGTTCATTTAATAAGGAGTCCAGAAGATACCCACGCAAACTAGTTTGCAGCTCAATCAAGAGAGCCTGGTATTGCCCATGAGACAGCCTCCTAACAGCAAAAACTAAAAAAGACACACTTAATTGCTTAGTCTGCGCCACAACTTTCTCTTCCATATCCAAGTGAAGAAATGCATCCTAAAGCACTGGCCAGTATTAATGCCAGTGACTTCAATCTGGAACGACTTCTTTTTGCATTCCGCAAAAACAAGAACATTAAAGATCATCTGGTCAGGGCTAGTCTCCCACCTAAAAAAACAGCAGAGACACTTAAAGATCTCTGGCCCCATCCCCCTCTAACTGGTCATTCAAAATGTGGCAATTGTGTTGCATGTCAGTATACTATTCAAAGCAAGAGATTTGTGTTTTATGCCATCAGAATTTCTCTAGAATATTTTTCCAATTGTAACACTCAAAATGTAATTTATGCCGTCATATGTCCATGCAATATGATCTACATTGGCCAAACGACTCAAAAAGTAAGGATTCGCATTTCCCAACATTGAAGCTTTATCCACTTCAGGGTTCCAAGTACCCCGCTCATGGATCACTTCTCTCTACAGGGACACACAGAGGAAGATATTCACTGGCAAGTCATCAATGTTTATCAAACCACCAACCCAGAGGTGCACACACAAACAGATCCTCAATAAGGAGGAACTTAAATGGATTCTTCGGACAAAGAGCCTATACACAGCTCTGAACGGAATGGAGGACTGGACCACTCTTATATAGCCTCTAACGAACCTTGAAGAATGATATTGAACCAGTGCTTTCGGCTCACAAATGTTAATATAAGCTCTTGCACATTGTGACCTTCACAATATGCACTCTCACACAGACACCATGAGCACGACCGAGGCTTAACCCTGGAGCCATAATTGAATCAGTCTATCAGTACAAACCCCAAGTGCATTGACTGTTCCAAATGCCAAATAAGTGCTGTCAACAATTATTATTCTTGTTTTACAACCATTATATGTTCCTGTTTTAATCCCTACAGCAGCTCTGTCTTAACCTTTCATCTGTATCTGTCTACATACACCATAACCATTGTAAATCTTTAAGTAGTCTGTATCCACTGGCTTTGTCCTAAAATAATGTATGACTATTTGAAACATTCCACTGTTTCTGTTAAAATATGTATAAAACAACTCTTTCGGTACTTCACTCCATTCTGGTGGTAATGAAATAGCATATTTCTACTGACCCTGCTCTAAAATGATGTGCAATATTTAATTGATAAGGTACTGTTTCTCTCTCTCCAACCTTTATAAGAATTCTGAACATTCTGTTTCAATATGGCTCCCACTTTTCACCCGCTTGTCTCTACATCATTTGGTCGCACTGGCACTGCGTGATCACGTCAATTTCACCAGCACTGCTTCATCATGTCTAGTTCAACAGAACCTCTTCACCTTTAATAAGCTCTTGCACTTCTGTCCCTGCTGCTCTCAGCGTTTGCACGCTGCGACCCTCCTGCAAGGCTGCTCAACCTACTACAGTAAGAATTACCGCTCGCATAGGGCCACTTGTTTTCCAGATGGCTTTTATTTATTGTTAACGCTGCACACTTATTCCTGAAGCATCAACTTAATTGGTTGGAAGATTGGTTTCCTCAATTGGGCCGCATACTAGCTTCCAACTCTTTGATTATAACTATTGGCTTCCATATACTAGACCATGGAATACACCCCGACTCCTTGACCCCCTTACCCCATTGTATATATCTACTTGCTATCTCTAGCACTCACAATGGCTTCACCATGGGAAACAACCTTTATGACCGCGATGCCTTTACAACGCCGTTGTTACAATGACCGCGTTGTTACAATGCTGTGCCATTACTACGGAAATCATTACATCGACTTGCAGTAGATGGCGCTCTAACATAAGGAATAGTATAATTTACTATTCCAGCGCCTTCCCTACTGTTGCATAGGCTGGAGTTGGAATAGTAAATTATACATTCCTAATGTAACGGCACCATCTATTACAAGTTGATGTAATGACTTGCGTAGTAATGGCATTGTGTTGTAATAACTCGGTGGTTGTAACGACCGCGTTGTGAAATACCGCGTAGTAAAAGCACGCATTGTAAAGTGCTATATTCCTTCACCATTACATGTCAATTTCCTAATACTGATTATACTGTTCAACTTATTCCCACCGTGTTTTCATTTTCAATTTTTGATCAGCTCGTGAATACTGAGCTTACCAGTAATGCCGCAGATTTTTTGACTGATCTGTTCCACAATACCTGGATCCAGGATTCCTTCTTTACATATATATATATAGGCAGTACTTTCCTTGTTTTCGCAGCATTTGCACATGAACTTTTCAGGCGTCCTCGCAATAGGAACAATGTATTTTCAGCATTTTTTTGGCATTATTCATACAAGTATATGTTGGGAGTTCTTAGCAGAGAATCAACATTGATGTTTTATGACTGCTTTTAACACACCTGCATTTATGCGTTTTAATGTGTCATTTAAATGCTATGTAATATGTACTATGTATGCTAATATTTAAATGTTTTTATACAGATCAGTTGTACAATTTGCACATAGTAGCGAGAGTGTAGGACCAATGTTTACAACTGTGTATTTATTGCTGCTCATTTGTGTACTGTAGCATGGGAATTCAGAGAGGTAGTCTGTCTTTGCTATTTAGCTGAGCACTTAGCACTTTTAATTCAGGGAGGAAATGACGGTAAATCATGTGATCAACGCCCTGCATAGCAGAAACGTGTCTTGGCAGCACAGCACAAACAATAAAAAAATTTGCACAAAATAGGAGGAGTCCGTTTCCATTTTTGGATTCAGCATTGCAGGAATCAACAGCAAAAAAAGGGCAAACTTATAATTTATTCCAAGACGGCTTCTTTGGAGTTGTATCTTGAGGTGGGCCGTGTCCCCCGCGGACTGCGCATCATGCTAGCCCCACGCTGTAATAGCCCTAACCTGGAGATGTTGCGGGAATGGGTTGAAAGCAATTTGGAGTCATCACGCCGGCTGGTGGAGATTTTGGTAAAATACGCGGACAAGGAACTGCAGAAACACAAAGACTCGCTAAACCAACAGATAGAGACAGTAGAAGGAAGTGAGGCAACATCCAAAAGCCGGAAAGAAATGATTGTCTGTTTAAGAAAAGAAGAAGACACCATAAAGAAACAGAAAACATTTAAATTACAAAGAGATAATAACGATTACGATCAGGGGCAAATTTTTACCTTTGCTCGTAAATACGAGGCAGCAAGGGCTTCACATAAGGATCCACGATCTAGTGCACACACAGGAGCTACAGCTGGCCCCAGTCGAGAAGTGCAATCAACGACATCAATTTCGGACAGGAGCTCATCTTTAGATACGGAATCTGAGGTAGAACTACAAATAGGCCAAATAAGAGGAACGATTGCAAAAAAGAACATATTTACTCTGGGTGAAGAACTTAGTTTTTTACGAGAACAGAGGTGCCAGACCCTGTGCCCCAGGAAAGCACAGTCGGGGCAAAACAAAGGAGAAACGCAAGGCGCCGCGAGAGAAAGCGGAGAAGGCGCCAAAACACGAGGGGACAAGAGACCGACAAACAGAAATTGGCGACACAAGTAATACAATCTACATCAAATGCCAATACTATGATCAATCTGTCCAACATAGTTCTCGACTAGGCTGAACAACACCTGCTGGCACTGGGACTTTCATACTGTCCCGAACATAACTTTGACTACCCCCAAACCAGTGTGGACATTTATAAATACATACAAAAGCTAAAATTGCAAAAATTCCATCTCCTCAGACAGAACCAACAGTCTGAAAATACCCCTAAGGATTCTTCACCAAGTAACGTTATCAAGCTAGCTGCTTTGGATGTGACCTTGCTTCGCAATCTTCAGGCCCTTGAACGAGATGTAGAAAGTCAGGAGCAACTTGAGTCTACACAGACATTCATGGATGTGCAACAAATAAATATCATGGCCACAATCAAATCAACCTTCGTACCAATCATGCCCAGGGACAACATCGATATTTTCAATGCGCAAATCACAACAGAGATCAAGAAATTGTATGGCAAAATTTAACTCAGCAGCAGAAAACTAAGTACACACCAGTACAAATATAAACAGTTAGTTCAAAAACTCCAGAACAACGACACAGTAGTGGTCATACATTCGGACAAGGGGGGCAACGGGGTCCTATGGCCAAATCAGCAATACCTGGAGGAAGCTATGAGACAATTGGGGGACAGGAGCTGTTACAAACTGGCAAACAAACAAATCGTCACAACAGCACAGAATGATTTGTTCTCAAAACTTTTGGTTTGGGAAAGCATGGGCATGATCAATCAGGGAGAATATACATTTCTGAAAAAAGACTACCCCCTATTACCTGTCATATATTTCATACCAAAAGTACACAAGGACAAGTTGAGACCCCCGGAAGGCCAATAATATCGGCTAAACAGGGCCTACTTGAGAATGTGTCAGTGTACATTGACTCTTTCCTGCAAGACTTAGTAAAATCATTGCCATCATATGTACAAGAAACAACAGACTTCTTGAAACAAATAGATGAGGTGCAATGGCTTGATGACTATCTATTGCTAACGTTGGATGTATCTAACTTATACACGTCCATCAATCATAGCGATGGTATAAGAGCACTGGAACATTTCTTGGGCACCAGGCCAATAGAACTATATATGTAAAACAAAATTATTGTTGACCTCACTAGATTTTGCCTGGAAAATAACTACTTTTTATTCCAGCAACAGGTGTACCATCAGACAAGAGGCGAGGCTATGGGGGCAAGCTTTTCCCCAAGCTACGCCTGCCTTCATATGGGGTGGTGGGAGGAGAAGGTTGTGGCCACCTCATATGCAGACGTCATAGCAAATCATGTTATCAAATGGGTACGCTATATTGACGACCTATTTGTAATTTGACAGGGTGACATACGCAGTGCAGAAGAGTTCATCCTGAAACTAAACAGCAATAACATAAATTTGCACTTCACACATACTGTCAGCGAGAAATCTGTTTATTTTTTGGATGTTGAGGTCTACACGAGTGAGGGTAACTTAAACACCAAGTTACACCGCAAACCAACAGCGGTCATATATTACACTCAACTAGTTTCCATCCGAAACATACACATTGCAGCATTCCATATGGGGAAATGCTGCGGATACGCAGGATCTGAAGTAACGAACAGGACCTCATCGAGGCCCAGCAGGAATGTAAGTCCAGGTTCCTGGCTAGAGGGTACGCCAGTACAACTATTGATAAGCCATTAGCCGTACTAGAACAATGACAAGGGAGGACCTGCTACTTAAACCATCCAATAGCAAGGCCAAACAGACACAAAGTGTAGGACAGGACACAGTTAATCCAAGGCTTATCATGATGTTCAACAAACAAAAAGATAGCCTTGCTAGAATCATCTAAAAGAACTGGCATCTTGTCCGCAATGACACCGTGCTAGGAAACATACTTTCCCAGTCTCCTTTGATAACTTATAGAAAAGCTCCCAGCACTAGTGATTTTCTGGTCAGTAGCGGCCCTGAAATTAAAACTGCCACCAGTTGGTAGTAAGGGATTTGTAAGGTGCACAACATGCAGGTTCGGCACTAGCAAAACGTCCTTCAGCACCATTGACAAACATCTCACTTGCAGAACGGAATTTGCCATCTACGTGCTGGAGTGCTCTTGTGGTCTGCGGTACATGGGCAGCACGAAACTGCCGGCCCACAAGAGAATTCTCCAGCACTTACGGGCCATAACAAATTTGGATATAACCTACCCGGTGACCCGTCATTTCAATAACGTCCATGATAAAAATCTGGACCACTTTAAATAATTTGTGATAGACTACATCCCGCCACAAAGACGAGGTGGCAATACGGAGGCTAGCCTGAGGAGACTGGAAACCAAGTTTATTTTAGAATTAGATAGAAAGAGCCCTCAGGGATTCAACACTACCGAGGACCTATATACATGGCTCTGATTCCACAGTCTCACCACTACCATGCCACATACTGGACATACATTTCCCATAGCTATATCAAACCATTATGGTTGTTATATGTACTATGGGCTGCTACTCCACTCAACCGCAAAAAATGAATTTTCCCCCTTCCCTTTTTTTTTATGGATATGAGTTCATAAGGAACCATTTTCCATAATTGTTCAGTTTTAAATTGGCACTAGGCACTTTTTCTGCATATGATATATCACAAATATGCTGACGAGCACTTTTTTCACAGATAGGCACATTGTACTTTAGATTCATACAGCACACACAGTAGGACAGATGCCCACAGGGGCAGAACTTTCCTTGTTTTCGCAGCATTTGCACATTAACTTTTCAGGGGTCCTCACAATCGGAACAATGTAATTTCAGCATTTTTTTTGGCATTAGTTAGACAATATGTTGGGAGTTCTTAGTAGAGTATTAACATTGACTGCTTTTTACACACCCGCATTTATGCGTTTTAATGGGTCATTTAAATGCTATGTACTATGCATGCTAATATTTAAATGTATTTATACAGATCAGTTGCACAATTTGCACATAGTAGCAAGAGTGTAGGATCGATGTTTACAACTGTGTATTTATTGCTGCTCATTTGTGTACTGTAGGATGGGAATTCAGACGGGTAGTCTGTCTTCGCTATTTAGCTGAGCACTTAGCACTTTAAATTCAGGGAGGAAATGACGGTAAACCATGTGATCAAGGCCCTGCGAGGTCGAAACGTGACATGGCAGCACAGCACAAACAATAAAAAATTTGCACAAGATAAGAGGAGTCTTTTTTGGATTCAGCATTGCAGGAATCAACGGCAGAAAAGGACACACTTACTGTATATATACATATATAGGTAGATATATATATCGATATCTATCTATCTATATATATATATATATATATCTACATATATATATATAATTTTTTTAACAACAGCCTTCGCCTTGAGTACAGGCCCTTGGTAAATAAGTTAACCATATCTATCATTCTATCTTTGCCACCAATTGCTAATTTTGCTCCTTTATCAAAGTAATGCATGTGCTTCCTCTGCTGTGACTATTATTGTCGGATATAACACCCCTTAAGCTGTTGCATGTCTACACGTGATCACGTCACAATAATTTGAATACACTACCTTCTAGGAGATATACTTTTAGCATGTCTCATATTCCACTTCAATGTATGCTTAATAATGGATAAAGCTACTCTCATCATTACCAAGCAAGCATTGTTCTTCTCTTCTCTTCTCTAAATAAATATATTTTCATTTTACTTCCTCCTTCCCTTTCGTGTCTCCATTCTCTCTTTCTTTTCCCATTTTCTTCTTTCAGAACTTCGACCGACATGCATCTGTCTCAAGCACTAATTGTCTTGTCCTGAAGATGATCTCAGTATTGTTTTAGAGGGATTGAAATGCCCTCGGCTTCTTGCACTCTGACATAACCTTATACTTTTTCTTAGTATGTGCTAGGATGCTTTAATGTATTTTTTGCTGCCTAATTATCGTCTTTTTTCTGTCCTTGCCTCTTGTAATGCTTGTGAAACACTGGAGCTATGCCCAACTGGAAAGAGAAGCCATCTGATCTCACTAAGTAGATGGACTGAACAACTCTGACTTTGACTCCAATTGGTACCCAGAACTAGGATGGGTCTCTACAGAGCCAATGATGCTGGCCCCTTTATTCTCTCTGAGGAATAGTTAGGGGAATGGACCTTGCAAGTAGCCAGAAGGCTGTTGAACCTGGTGAGTTATTCAGGGAGGGTGTTCTTGCAGGCAGAAGAAGACACCATCAAGCAGGAGGAAGTATCAGGAGCCAAGGCAGAACCCAGGTCTAGAAAAGAACTACAAAATCAAGCTGCTCAACACAAGTACCATCCAAAGGCCAGGAGGCATGAAGAAAATGCTGCTGGTGGCTAGAGCTGGCCACTAGGAGCGAATCGAGACCAAGATGAAGTAAATAGGCCCACAATGGCTTGCAAAAACAGCTGGAGAAGCCTGGCCCGGGAGGGGAGGTGGGGAAGAACATGCAGAGTGTAACCCTCCACTACAGGTTTCCACGAACTCCGTCGGGGAGGGGCAAAGCACCCAGAGGTCGACGTAATCTTTATGATTTTCTTTTTATGAGGGGGTGTGAGTGGACCTCCATTCCCGAACCATTCAAGGCCTCAGGATCCAATCCCTCGGGGCTTGACACACCCAAGCATAGTCCCTGTGGACTTCATCTCCCCAAGACACCAAGAGCAATGGAGGAGCATTGCCACACTCCGCCTTCTGCTGTGTGCAGTCCTCACTGTTTGTGCCCATGTCTGGGGGGTAGCGAGGCACGCACTACCCAAACTGCATTCTACCCATGAGGAGGCCAGCTCTTTCACTGGCAGTGGAGCATAATCTGCTAGAAGAAGAGTCAGCCAGGCATTGCAAGTTTGGGCTTCTTGCTCTACCCCAGAATTGCTGTACACACTGTGTGCCTTATATACCGGGTAGGGACCCCAGACCTCTAAAAAATAGATATGTACGCCATGAGGCTGCACAACAAAACCCCAAAAAGCCTCTTTCAAGATGCAGCAAAGTCTAAAATATAATGTTCACGCTTCCAAGCCGAAGAGTAATTGCAAGGTCTCAATAATTATGTATTAATTTGCATTTGGTAGCAACACTGTTCCCAGGAAAGCCTGGGGTGCTACTAAGAGATGTGGATAATGTTGTTGGGGCTGAAGCGAGTGCAGCAGCCCCGCTGGAGAGTTTATACAATAGTTGTCCTACTTCTCCCAGGGGCTACCTTAATGCCCCAGATGAGTTTTCGTCTCGTTTGAAGCTCTCTTGAAGCCTCTCCTTTTGGACACAGTCACCGGAGTGCAGGAGGCCCTGTTGCTTTATCCTAAAGTATAGTAAAGGTAGAAATAAGACTGTGGTGGCATACGTTATTCAACACAAGGTTTTATTGCCAATGTTGTTGGTGGCAATGAATAGTGTTACCTTCTGCTGAATAGTATTGAATCTTGCCATTATCCCCATTGATTTTCGGGATGTAGCAACAGTGGATTGTAATATGTTTTCTGCTTTTACTAATGTAGTCACACCATCACAAAGCTAGTGGATCTGCCTTATTGATAATGACACTGCCTAATATTGTGATATTGTATCTAGTTTAGTTTAGAGGGATTATGAATTTAAATTTAAGGCTTGCTTGGAATGTAAACAGTTCTGAGGCTGTCACCAATTTTTCTTTTTATACATATTTAAAGAATGTGTACTATTTAGTAGTGTGTGTAATAAAAATACTTTTCCCTAATTAAGAATAAACATTGATTGGACAATTAGGTATTGAGGGTTTGTTGTTGTTGGGTACCAGTGAGCTGGGGGTATGATCCAACAGCACTTCCCCAGAGTAGGCCTTGGACTGCTGTGCTTTGCTACACTGTGGGGGTCAAGTGCTAAAATCGAACACTTAGTTTGCAGCAAAAACGTATTAGTTGTGAAAGATTATGAACACAATTTCTTACAGCCATTTACGTTAAAAACAGGTGGGTAAGGCATTCTTTAGGCAGTCCCAACATTGAAGAATAATGATGACATAATACAAATGTAACTCACTATTTTTCATTGATGCCAAGCAGATTATAAAAGGGTAGCAGGATTTCCCATGGATTTATATTCCATCACTAGAACTGTACTCTGGGGCCACCTTGGGAAGTTTAGACCTGTATAGTTGTTAACATTTCCTTATCTAATACAATGTTCTGTAATCAAGAAATATTTGACACTCATCTCAATATTCTTAATGAAGGGAACGTAGCTGGGCAAGCCACAAAGGCACCTTCAACAGCAAATAAAATAAAAATGACAGAGGCATTAATGGATATTGCCAAGGACATACAATCTATTGGTGACCACTTTGCACACTAATGAGGAGAATACAACAGCCTTGGAGTCTATCTTTGAGGACACCCAAACATCCATTACAAACATGGAAGAGGAAATAAACAAACTATGACATAAATGTGATGACTTGAAAGATCAGTAAAAAGCCGGCTTCTCCAATGAGTTGCTTGTGAGATACCGGCAGATCCCCAGCTATGTGTAAGTAGCTCTCCTGTGTGCACCCCAGCCTACTAAAATATAAGCATTTCCTGTGATGAATTCATATATTTATGCCAAATTTGAAAAGCGTGTGGGCGAGACAAAAATGTATGTATTTTCCGAACTAATATGCGCATTGTTGGTGAAAAATGGTTGAAAAATATGTTAAACTTATATTAGCTTGAAATCATGCTGCACAGGGGAGACTCATTATTCATCTTATAAATTAGCTTGGTGCCAGGGGAATTGCAGATGCGGCTGTTATGTATTACCCAGATGCTGGCAAGCCTGGCTGATGCACTGAGCTGATCACTGCTGACAATCTTGCATGGGCTGGCCACTAAAGTAATCTTCTCTGATGTGGTCACTATTACCATGCCAATAATGTTAGTAGCTCGAGATGATTTTCATAGAACATAAACTGCTCTTATTACAGAAAAGGTTGGAGACTGCTGGTCAAGAGAGAGAACATCAGCATAAGAAATGTGATGTAAGCAACTGTAAATGGTGGGCTAAAGAGCTACAATGCTAAACCATTTACGTAAATTTAGCACTTAACTAATACTCAAGAGATTGGCATAGTTCATGATTATAGAGTGGGGCACTCAGGGCCTCGCAGGGTTCCCACCTCATGGACATACTAGCTAAGACTTAATCCTCCTTTACAAAGGATAAATGTTAATTGAAGTTAGGAAGTCAGATTCCATCATATTTTATGGACTGTAAAATCTATTATTCTAAGACCTATGACAGAGGAGTCTGAATAAATGCACAACTCAAATATCAGTTATGAGTCAACTCAGGAAAAAACTAATTGGGCCTACCCTCTTGCTTTGTATTTGTAGCTGAAATCAAACTTCCGAGTGATTTGACTCTCAGAACAAGGTCAATCAGTTTAGGCCTAACCAAAGAATCAAG
Organism: Triturus cristatus; assembly: GCF_964204655.1. Taxonomy (NCBI): domain Eukaryota; kingdom Metazoa; phylum Chordata; class Amphibia; order Caudata; family Salamandridae; genus Triturus; species Triturus cristatus. Next base: position 1,126,778,953 of record NC_140582.1, read on the forward strand.
TGTCAGGCAGGGAGAGAGTAGCTGAATCTCCTAAACCAGAAGGAAGTTGACAGGAAATAAGCTAAAAATCCAACTGTCGATTCAGTACTTTTCCCCCTTCGATGTAATGAGACATGAAGGAAAACGCTCACATCTTGTTAGATTTGCGTCAACCCTCACAGAATAGGACACTTTACTCGGCAGGCATATACAATGTGTGCCATTACCCTGCATTGTTTTACTCTGCAAAATCTTTTACAACGCAGGGCTTTACAACGCAACCCATTGCAACGCATTCCCCATTACAATGCAATTTACTATTCTAACTCCACAGGGGCTTTGCTTTGGTGAATGCGTTGTAATGGTTTGCGGTGTGAAGACCTGCGTTGAAAAAGATTTTCCCAGAGTAAAAAAGTGCAGGGTAATAGCATGCCTTGTAATGCATTTGTGGTAAAGGATGTTTACCACCCTCACACAATGGGTCAATAACATGACAGTGGTTCGCTTGCGTTTGTTATGCTTGAGATGTATTGAATCATATAAGAATGAGGGGTAGAAACAGCCTTGATCGGGTTTTCAACTTGATGTTAGTGTTTGAAATGTTTTGTTTTACTATTCTGGAAGTTAGGGTGTGGAGAAAAATAAACAGCTTGGTCAGGATTCCAATGTGTTTTGTGCACATGAGTAGGTTGGAAAAAGGGTTATCTAAAGGGACCTCAGACAAATCAATCACTCATTAACAAAACGGTTGTACAGTTTATCACATGCAATGCCAAGATGTTAACTCCCTCTGGTTAACCCCACAATAAATGCAAGTCGCTGATACCAGGATGGTGGGAAATTCTAGGCGTACAATAAACACACTTGCTCTCTAAACACTCAAGACTCATGAAGCATAAACTACACCTGATCAAATATTTTGCTTTCTCGAAGTGAAAGGTGCCAGGATTTGTTGATCGTTTGCATAGAGAGCTCAATTTTGAAGAGAGAAAGGTGGTGAAAGAGGGCCGCAATGTGATGTTTTGTGCGTGTGGTTGTTGTTGTGGAAGCTCCAACAAAGGGAGGTACCACTAGTGACCTCATATTTTCATGATGCAGAATAGGAGAATTTTTAATTCTTAGTATTGCGTAGGATTAGAGAGAAAATGCTCCATGAACTAATATGGACAGGTGTCTTTCATTCAGTACACAAACCTACCTTAGCTAGTCATCCGTAAAATAGGTACGCAAGCTCTGGGATGCCTCACACATTAGTTAAAGCCCTCCAGGAATGATTTATGTGTTAGGGATGTACTTTAGAGTCCTCATTGCATAATCAACGTCATAGATTTAATGGAAAAGCCTCAGCAGCAGATGAAATCAGAGAATTACAGAAGACACAAGGCATGAAATATGACTACAATAATCTATCCTTGGACTGTGATCAGTGTGAAGAAAGAAAATAGCATAATGGGTGGGCCTTTATAATCAACAATAGGGTAGCGTAGGAGTATTAATGGTTCAAATACACCCTCCAACACATATCATGAACGGAAACACATAGTCAAGCAAACATGTACAAATAAAATTCCAGAATCCACTCCAGAATATCTATTTCAGGATGCATAACCCCCCGATGGCAAAAGGCAATCATAGGGATAATGGCTGATTCCAGACTTTAATGGATGTATGATTACTGCCTTCCCTCACGAGGTGGACACCCTTCAGATAACAGGGTATATATCACAATTTAATAAGTCCATCAGTGAATATACTTTTTATCATCATTTCTAAATAAAGCTCACTTATCCCACTTTCCATATACGTAGGGACCAAACCATAGATAGTATGGTCAGTCATCAGAGATCCTTTGATCATGAAGCAGGCTGTAGATCTGTTCTGTGCTATTTGCTGTTGCCGAAACATGTTGACCATTTGATGTCCAGATCAATAAATTTGTTTATATATCCTATATATTATTTTTGGATTTACGAAGGGCAACTTGACTAATGGTTTGCTAGGTTGACCTACAGGTAACTTTATTCTTTCTTTTTTTATACCAACCATACCATTTAAAATCCTTCCTTCTCATGAACTTAAACAGGGTTCATGATAAGTTTCCTTGCTCCTAGAGCCTGCTGGGATAGGTATGGTGTCTGCCCCAAATAAGGTCAGAACACAATGATGAAGCTTGCCATCATTTGTGAGGGTTTTACACCCTAAATAAGGGTACCCTTAACTATGTGTGTATGTTTTAATGCCTTTCCTAACATTAAATTAGTATTTGCTTTAAAATAACAAATGTAATGTCTTTATTCCACCTCACAGCATAGCTATGAACTTTGGTTCATCACTTCACCAATATCATAAGTGTAGCAGAGGTAACATCACCTGATCTTTTATCAGATTGACATGATCGATAACAGTAACTAAAAAAGGCATGGCCAACTTGATTAGGATATTATTCAGACTGGTTAAATTAAAATGAAAGGATCTAGAATGCAGCTCCTAAGGATTGAGATTACCACCCTTGCCAGCTTCTAAGCAACCTTATGACTTCAAAAAATGTCAACCGCATGAAGTGGGCATGTTTAATTCCAACAAGAATACCAGTCCAAAAAAAGACATCTTGGAGAGAGAGTGTTGAATAGTAGAAAGTACATTAATTGATAAGGGTTTGGGTATGTGTTTTGTTTCTACCAAGGTGCCATTATTTGTCCATTATTTGGACAGATGGGGGCAGATTTATGAGGTTTTGCCGTAGGGAAGCGCAGCAGGCCTTCCTGCTGCGCTTCCCTACGGCAAAAGAAAAGGGCAGGGATGCGCCGTATCTATAAAATGCGGCGCATTCCTGTCCTTTTCCCCTGCGCCGGCGCACAATGGGCTGCCTGCGCCAATGCAGGCAACTCTGCACCATGGTGCAAGGGTGCCTGCGTTGCGGAGATGAATATTTTTGTACAGGAAGGGAAACCTTTCTGTACAAAAATAATCACAAGAGGTTTTTCCTCTTTGTATGGGTGCTACAGAATGCAGCACACATAGAAAAAGGAAAAACGAGGAGAAATAAAGAGATTTCTCCCTGTTGCGCCTCCCTTACGCCTCCCCTGGGGAGGCGGAAGCTTTTGGCGCTGCCTCAGATTTACGATTTCTCGTAAATCTGGGGCAGTGTCAAAAGGCCATGGATGTTGCTGGGAACGCCCCCAGCAACACCCATTGCACGTCCCTTTAACGCAGAACACTGCGTTAAAGGGACTGATATTTATGAGGCAGCATTAAGCCAAAAACAGTGGCTCAGTGCTGCCTGATAAATATCACGCAGGCTTCTGCGCCACGGAACGTCACAAAAAGTGACGTTCCGATGGCGCAACGGGCCTCATAAATCTGCCCCATGGTGTCTTGTGCACCTGAAAAATTCATTTGAAAAAATCCTTCAAATTTACTTTAAAGTTGATATATTTTGATAAAATATAAAAACTGATTTTTCCTTACTAGCCCATGCAGTTCCTAGGCCAGTTCAGTACAAATGGGTCACTCGCAGATTTAGAATATTTTCTTTAGTAGGAAAAATCAATGGCTCGATTGACAATGTGAGCATTACCTAGAAGAGCACGAGTTTACTCCACATAGCAAATCTACCTCTGTCTGCTCAAAACATGCTAGACTATTGTTGCAGTCCTAACTTTAGGGGTAGTGATGGAAACATAGGGCCCGATTCACAGAATAACTTTAAGACAAAATCCTAAACTTACTACTTTTGGTATTCACAGAATGCACTTACTACTTTTGGTATTCACAGAATACACTTACTACTTTTGGTATTCACAGAATGCACTTACTACTTTTGGTATTCACAGAATGGATTTACGACTACTAACTTTACGTCCGCACTCGGGCCGGAAATTCCGGCCTGGAGGCGGAGCTTCCGGCCCGGAGGTGGAGATTTTGGCCATGGCTAAATCTCCGCCACTGGCCGGAATCCCCACCTCCGGGCCGGAAGCTCTGCCTCCGGGCCGGAAGCCCGGCCTCCGGGCCGGAATTTCCGGCCCGAGTGCGGACGTAAAGTTAGTAGTCGTAAATCCATTCTGTGAATACCAAAAGTAGTAAGTGCATTCTGTGAATACCAAAAGTAGTAAGTTTAGGATTTTGTCTTAAATTAATTCTGTGAATCGGGCCCAAAGATTTTACTACAGGAAAGGCAGCGGTGTGGCTACTGGAAAGGGAATTGTTGTTGTATGGCTTGTCCTCAACCTTCCAAATTGCTTTTCAAATTAAATATTTGCACCAATTTTTAGTTTCAAAAGGCTAGCAAAGTGTGAAATATGGTGCAACGCTCAATTGAACATTGGCATATTGCACAAGGCTGCGAGAGAAGAGATTTCTCTGCATCAGAAAATACCTTGATGCTTCAGAAAGTGTATTCGTTCCACGTCTTTGGAACCAGCATCTTTTCTTTGGTAGAAATTTCCCGGGTCTCTCATTTTAGGCCAGTGCATGACAAGCCATAAACCTCAAGCAATGGCAAGTACACGCTCTAGCATTAAAAATGTGATCATATTTTGCGGGCATCACAATAATCTTCAGGTCACACTCCGATTTTCAATTGGACGATAAAATAATTTGCATATATAATACTGTTTAATACTAAAAAAATTAAAGATTTGACCTTATAAATGATTGAATCTCCTTGGGAAACTGATAAACCATCAGGCACATGTTCAGTTTTAACGACTTTTAATTTCTTGTATGTCTGAGTATAATTTCATTCCCCAAATTGTTGTCTGATGAACTGCTCATGCATCACGGTTTTTCATTAAAGAAACATGTTAGGGAACTAGTCTGGAACGCTATTCAATTCACTCTGTATTATAGTATGTTGCTAATTTGTGACTCTAGCGAATTATGAGTGTCTTACACTGAAGAACAGAGAGAGGTGCTTTGAATACTGTAGCAGGTGCTAGAAGAGTGGAAGAAACATATAGAACTTATCAGCATCACCCATTTCTTACCTGTGCAGCACTACACACACTAAGACATTCAAGCACTGAACTAGGAGCTAGATGTACAAAAACACTGCTCGAAAAAAGTGTTTGCAAATTGTGGACCAAGTTTTTGAGATCAGTCCCATGGCAAAATATCCTGTCACAAGGTTTGAATGATTGGATGAATATTAATTAGGTAGGTTACCATTTGCAACCCCTTGTAATTTGAATATAGAATGAATATAAATGAGGTAGGTTACCATTTTCAACCCCCTGTGATTGGCTGCAAAAACAGAGACGACAGTATGCACAGAGCAGCAGACCACTTCACTCTCTTTTTTCACATAATGAAGCCTGTTTCTCATAGAGCAATCACTGCTGCCTTAAAGACAAAAAATATATCACAAATGGGAGCATATCAAAAGGAACAGGCAGTAGTCCTCTGAACCACTGCCTTCTCCCTTATAGCCACCTGAGATGATTCTGAAACAATAATTGTCCAATGGCGACAGTTTCATTTCCCAAATCTGTTACCACCTCTTTTGATCAGTTTTGATCTCAAACAATTGATACATAACCCCTTCCAATCACAATTAGAATAGGATGCCACTTTCTCACCCCTTCCTAAATGCGATTTGGAATCGGTCAGTATACCCATTTTGCGAGTCTGAATTATATAATGAGTTTAGTACATAGGAAAACATTTTGTGAACTGCAGGTTTCGAAACCACAATATAACATTGTATATCTCGCCCTAAGTGCTAATCAGATAGAATTATCAGAAAAAGTAGGTCTTTGTCTCATTGCTAAAAACATAAGAATCTGTAACGTGGATAACTTTGGGCAGCTAATTCCATGGATAGATCATGATGGGCCTCAGAACCAATAAGAATGGTTTATCAATAAATCGTTGAGCCTGAAAGGACGCTTACCTTTGGAGATTTTTCTTGATTTAGACAACATTGTTGACAAACAGTTTGCATCAAGTACCGGCTCTTGGATTGTATTCTGTCAATAACAGGAAGCCAATGTATCCTCCACAAATTAAGCAAAAGTGTTCTCCTTTTGGAATTGTGGCAACTTCTCTACCAGGAGAAAGTAGAACTATTCTGAGACTTTTGAAGTTTTTTGCTGTACCTATACCTAGAGTATTACAGTAATTGACTCTGGAGTGAACAAGTGCACTGGTAATTGTTGTTCTGTACTCCCCCAGTAGAAATTGTCTGTTTTCAAAGTTGGATATCATACATTGAGGAGATCTCTGTAGAATTATTGAGACTTTCCATGGATTGGGTAGACTGAAAGATAACGAGATGGGTTATCAATTTATCTCAAGGGCAAAGGAGAGAGGAGTATCACTTTCTTCTTATCCATGAGTGATGTTGTGGGATCTGAAATCAGACTCACAATTGACTATTGTGGTGTTAGTCTCAAAATGGTCCCGAAGTTGAGAAGCATTAAACTTCTCCATGATCCTCAGCAACAGAATCACTTTAGGAACGGGAACGTGTCTGCCCTGGCAGGTGAGATGTAGTGATTCATTTTTTCAGAAATAGATTAGTCTAAACCTACTTTAATGTCTAAGAGCCTGATTTAGATCTTGAACGACAGGTGACTCCGGCACAACGGTGATGGATGTCCCATCTGCCAAAATATAAATCCCATTATATCCTATTGGATTGATATTTTGGCAGAGGGGATATCCACCACTCTTGTGACGGAGTAACCCATCAGCCGAGATCTATTGGTTGGTGTCATAAGAAAATACTACATCTAGTGGGCAAATCGGCTAATATGCTGTCAGATTTAAAAGTGCCCCTATGATAAAATGATGTGATTCTTTGCACCAGTCAGATGTGATAGCAATGCCATGGGGCTTACAGTAAAATAATTTTGTATACCGTATTTGAAATAGTCCTCTTTGCAAATTCAATAATAGCACAATAAAGTTGTTTTTAGATTGTGGATAGGTGCTTAATCATTTTCATTCACTCAGGCCAGGGAGTCTGTGGGGGTTTCTCCAGCCCAGCCGTTAAATGCAGCCAGACTGGAGAAACTTAAGTGCACATTTGTGTTTGGTCGGCCTGAGATAGCCAGCCAAACACACATGCGCTCTTAGTGAGGAAATATAGCACTCTTCCTCTTCACAAGCAGCCTAAGAGCCGACAAAGGAAAAAATAAAACAATACTGAAATGTAATTTATATTGTACGTTTGCTGTCTCTGAGCCAGGTAGAGGGGCAACGCCCCTCCACCATTGCAGAGGAGCTGCCACTGTATATGTATGTGGTTTGTCTCTCAAATTTTTTTGATGCAATTTAATTTTCTCTTTGGTGGATGGTTAATTCAAAGTTAACAGCAGAAACGCCTAGTTTTCAGATCCAGTGGAGGCTTGCACAGGTAACACTGTGGGGTGGTGAGGCAGGGCGGGGGCAGTGTGGCGGTAGTGGAGTTCGACATACGACGGGAAAGATTAGAGGAAATAAATAAATACATAAAACCATTTACCTTGCACTCACCCCATCCCTGACTCGGCAATATGGCGAGCACAAGGTAAGTGGTTTTATTTCTTTCTTTCTTTGCTTTCATCTTTCCCATCATATGTCAAACTCCACTAACCCCACCCCTCCCCGCCCGCCTCACCGCCCCACGGCATTACCTATGTGAGCCACCACTGGTCAGATCGATGTTGCCACCAAAACATGAAATCTGCTGTATTGTGAGATGGAAGGCACAGCTCTAAAATATAATTTACAGAAAACTCATTATCACTTTTGGCTATGTACAGTCTTTGTGGTGTAGGACTTAGTGCTAATATGAGATTTGAACTTAGCAAACATTTGAAATAAAAGTGGAACAGAAGGTGAGAATTTATGATCGTCATTCTTAAGTCCAAATACTCTTGGACATTTGAAATAAATGAAAAATAAAAAGCTAAAATCTAATTATGAAGGTATAAGAGAGCTAAAATAATGTTAACAATAGTATTCAGATTATTATCTGAATACTGTGATTGTAGTCTCCTTTATCTGGGTCCACAAGAGCAGTAGCTAACTTTTCTCAATGCCCAACTATCAATGCAGCAAAAAACCGATTTGAAACACATGAATGAAACATCCTAGTGACCCGAATCGTCCATCAACCTAGTTTTGATATCAAAGTATTGTATGGCAGCAAGAACGTTAAAGGAAAGGCACAACATCCCATTTAAATGGTATGGACCTATGCTATTCCTTTAAACTGTTCTATAATGAATTAGTAGATGGTAATAAAAGGGGCTATTGTCTTATTAGAGTTGAGATCTTCTGTACCCTGAAAATTGACTAAATGCTTTTATAAAATATTCCCAATTTTTTAGAGTTTTGATGCCTTTTCTTGGTCTAATAGAAAGCAAATGTTACAGTGAGAAAATGCATTAACTTTTTAAGGTCCACATACACCCTTGTATAAATAACAAAGGCACAATGATCAGTTTACAGAATGTCTTTGTAAATTGTGTTCTCACATTCAGAGGAAAAAAACGTTTTTGTTTTATAATTGGGTAAAGATATTACAAGCAATTCTAAGATACTGAATTAAGGAAAGTAATTGGCTTGGTCACTAGCACAAATTGTAGAGCAGAACATTAGATTAGATGATAGGTAGGCACAAATAAAAGCAATCACATTGAACATGCAGCACATGGATGATTTGCCTAATACCAGCTTCTCGACAACATACAGTCAAGATTTATACCCAACCACAGCATGCAAACCTTACAGTAGCAATGGATGACATCAGGATGATCCGCAACCGGGGGAACTGCAGCCCTCATTCTTCTGTACCCATCAGCAGCCTTCAACTCTATATCCCACCCTGTGCTAATTGTAAGTAATTGGGTTGGTGGTTGACTGGGGCATAAGTCCCGATCAAGTAGCAACCATAATCCTAGTCAGGGTAAGGCACAAGCACACTGCAAATTAACCTGTGCTCACCGTCTTGGTAGCTTGGCACAGAGCAGTCAAGCTTAACTTAGAGGCAATGTGTAAAGTATTTGTGCAACACTTCAAACAGTAAAACAGTGAAAGTACATCATAAAAGGATCCCACATCAGAGTTAGAACAATAGAGTTGCTTTTAATGAATAAAGAAAGACCAAAACAACAATAATCTAATTAGTAAAACTGAAGATATTGAAGTTTAAAGTTTGTAGTGAAAAATAGCACCAACAATCACAAAGGGCCAATTGGGGATATCTGGGCATTTTGGACAGGGACAAAGTCACAAGTTCAGGCCAACTGCGATGGAGCAGGGGCCAGCTACAGGAGACTAGTTAGGTCCGGTGAACAGAGTAACTTAGATACTGGTTATGGAACATTGCATGGATCCAGATCGAAGACGGGCCGAGCAGCTGAAGTAATGTGTTGAGACTAAGATGCAGCGAGGCTGTGGTGCGGGGTCCTGATGCATCGTTGTCGATGATCCTGCTGACGGGGCTTGGGATGTGAAGTCATCAATGAGTAAGGGGGGCACATCTGATGATACATCTGTTCTGAGGAGCTGCAAAGCTGTGATACTGTGCCATCAAGGCTGCCGTTGAGGAGAGATCTGAGGATGTGGGTAGTAGATGCGCTATACCACTGGAGTGATGGATCCGTTCCAATAACTGCGGTAGACGATGCAGGTCTTTGTGACAGGTCCAATCCATGCAGTAGTGGTGATGCGTCGGATCTGCTCGGGAATACGCCGCTCAGTTAGAGAGATGCGTCGGTTCCGCTGGCAAGCACTGTAGGCCCACTTCCAAGGGTCCTGGACTGGGGTGGCATCACTTTACAGGGTAGACTCAATGATAGCAGAGTCCAGGTGCAGGTACAAGATGGTTGAACACCTGTTATGTCCCTGAGACTTCAGATCAGGAGGCCAGCCAACTAGCCCTTGGAGTCACTCTGGGGTCAAGAGATGCAGGTCCAGTCCTTCTCACCCAAGCAAGAGGGCAGCAGGTCAGCAGAGCTGGCGTCCAGCTGAGTGGCAGTCCTTTCAGCAGCACAACAGCCCTTCTTCCTGGCAAAGTATCCACAGGTCCAGAAGTGTACTGATGTGGCGGTGTCTGTGGTCTTTCTGTTATACCCAGTTTACCTTTGAAGTGAGGGGAAGCTTCTAGAGTCATGTCATTGAAGTGCACAGATGCTCAGCCTTGCCAGCCCTGGCTCTAGACTAACTACAGGGGGTATTGAGACCTTTGTGTGGTGATAGGCCACAGCCTATTCTGTTGTAAGTGAGGCTGGTCCCAGCTCATCCGTCTCATCCTGCCAGTGATGGCCGACTTAATCACAACTAAGCTCCCATTGCGTGTAGCTGTTTAGGAGGACTAGACCAAGCCTAACTGCCAACTACACCTAGTCAGGTGACCAGATACAGGCTGCAGGCACCAAATAGCTAAGCCAAGAAAATGCCAACTTTCTTAAAGGGGCATTTACAGAATTATATTTTAAAATCCAAATTCACCATAAGTTAGGATTTTGCATTAGGATTCCAGAGACACCAAACTTGAATCAGTAATATCTTCTCATTTGAGACAAATAAAATATAATAAGCCAACTCAAATGTTATCCTAGAGATAGGCCTTGCAGTAGTGAAAAACTAATTTAAGAGTTTTCCTCTAACAGTTCATGTAAAAACTGAAAACTACCTTTTTAAATACACTGCACCCTGCCCTTGGGGCTGTTCAGGGCCTGCTCTAGGGGTAACTTATATGTATTAAAAAGGAAGGTTTGGGCCTGGCAAATTGTTTATTTTGCTACATCGACATTGCAGTATACAACTGCACACATGCACAGCAATGGCAGGCCTGAACCATGTTTAGAGGGCTACTTAAGTGGGTGACACAATCAGTGCAGCATGCACATTAGTAGCATTTAATTTATAGGTCCTGAGCACATGCATTGCACTTTACCAGGGACTTAAAAGTGAATTAAATATGCCAGTTGTGTATGAGTCAATACTACCATGTTTAGTGGAGAGATCACATGCACTTTAGCACTGGTTAGCACTGGCACAGTGCTCTGAGTCCTAATGCCAGCAGAAGCGAGGTTAGAAAAAACAGAGGAGCAAGGCAAAAAGTTAGGGTGAAGCCCATCCTAAGGCTGACAGGTCTAACAATAATTCATCGACTCCACAAAGTAGTCATCTAGGGACTCGCCCTTAAATGTAACTGTTCCTTTCTCTCTGGAAGAACCCAAACTGTCAACACGCACAAGATCTTATTTGTCGAGTCCCGCAGGGCTCATCACTCAGCCCAATGCTTTTCAACATCTACATGACCCTGCTGGCCGACATCATACAAGCTCAGAACTTAAACATCTCATACCGATGATATGCAACTGTCTTGGATCAAACACCCATCACTAGAAGTTAGTTCACCACATGCATGACAGAAATGGTCACCTGGACAAAATCCAGTTGCCTCAAATTGCACTCACACAAGACTGAAGTGGTGGAAGAACAACTCACCGTGGGACTTCACCTGGTGGCCCACAGATTGTAAACCAACTCCTACACAGTGCTCACAAGCCAGAAACCTTGGACTCAACATTGACAACAAACTGGACACGTACGCCCAAGTCAAAAAAGTCATCTTGTCCTCCTTCAACACCCTAATGAGGCTGAAGAAAATCTTCAAGGGGCTACCAGACAACACAAGTAAAATGATCACCCTTGCACTCATCACCAGCAAGTATGGAAGCACCCTGTTTGAAGAAATTACTAACCAGTTCACAAGAAGACTGACAACCATCCAAATCACAGCAACCATACTAGTCCTCAATCCTACATGCCAAGCCCACATTACACCATACATTAGGGGACTCCACTGGTTCCCGATACACAAGTGTGCACACTTCAAACTCCTCACCCACACCTACAAAGCTCTCCACAACACTGGCCCTTCCTACCTGAAGAGACATCTCCATTCTGACGGTGTCTTACTAACATACACCACAAAAATGCACAAAAGCAAAGCAGGAGACTGCACCTTCCGGTACCTGGTCTTCTTGTACCTAGCCTCTAAAGCCGGGAACGGCCTCCTACAACACATCAGAGCCTTCTCCTTTATGCGCCTAGCTATCCTCACAGGTGATTAGCACACTATAAAAACACTGATAACACAACATACCATAACAAACTCTGAAATAAAGAGCATCTCTTATCACAAAACAGTCCTGGGTTGCTCTCAAAGCTTGTTATCTTAAAAAGCATTAAAAGAAAACAAAATGAGTGTAAGACCCCTCAAAAAGAAATGACTTACACTGACATGGACGGGACAGAACCCTTCAAAAGTATGTTTATATATGCAGTGGCACAGTACTCCTCTGGGAGAGAACAATATAGGAAGTCAGATTACATGAAATGATGACAATAGAATTGTGTTGATTTCCTTTTTGGGCCCACTTTCCTTCTCCCCTAGTTTCATGTATTATGTGATTTAAGATACAACTGCTTTGCAGAGCCACACACAATACATTTGATTTTGTGACATTATGTTATTTTAGAAATACGTTTTTCATGTTATTTGTTATTCAGTGACTCTTCTTGAAATTAAGTCTGAACATTTTATACAAGGTCAAACAACATGGTGTAATGTTTTCTTGTGCCCGGTTAGCAGCATCTCCTAACGTTTTTAGACATAACACAGTTGCAGTTTTCCACACAGTAGTTCTTATCATATAAACCATTGTCTCACCCCCTGGTGGGGCAGAGAGGAGAATTCTGGCAGGTAGGCTGGTCCCTGAACAGAGGAGCAGCCTTGCGTAAACTGAGTTTACACCTATGATGCGGACCACCTAACTACACACACCAGGCACGTGGTCTGTTGCTAATCCCAGACATCACTAATATATCCCTGTGCTCACATAGTGAGGGTAGGCCTAGACACATATATTAGTTGCCGTGGTTGGGCTGTTCATTGTATACAGTAAGGCTGATTACGTTGCTTAGTTGTGTTTGTTTACTTATTGCCGCACATCTGCTTCAAAATAGACTACGATAGTTTCAATACATTTATTGTAAACTTCCTTTGTGACTTTTTTTTGTTTACTATGGACATCCTTGAGTGAGAAATGAAAAGTGATAATCTGTTTCCATGGTTCCCTTGGTGAATAGCGGCTCATGTTTTAGGTTTGCCAAAATCATCTGCTACTCTGTAAAGGTAAGGAGTTCAGGTGAGGCACTTTGAGCATGTCGGATTTCAGCATACAGGTACTGATGAGGTAGAGAGACACAGTCCCTACATTCTGACGTCTTGTTATCTCAAGGCACAGTTCTGCTTCACAGCAGGATACCTGCAGCAGATTCGATGGGCACTGATGTAGCGCTTAAAAGGTGGAAAATTGTAGGGGTGCGTTATATTCACTGTTAATCGGCGCCCGCATATAATCAAATGTGTACTCAGGTATTTTGTGTGCAATGTATTAAGAATTGTATAACCTATATCGATTTAAATAGAAGTGTTAGCAATGTACAAGCACATTGTGAATGTATTAGAGAAAATGCATAAGAGCTTGGTATATATAAACTCCAGGCGATGTTAAAATGTGTAGCCTAGCATACGTGCTTGTAGACTGTTTAGTTTAAACATACATGAAAGGAAAGACGTAAATGTCAATAGTGTGATTTAGACATGCTTGTGTAACCGAAGTAGTGGCCAGAATTCGCATATATCGTTGAGGCGAAAGGCCTGTTAGTTTCTTATGTTAGCCGAGGGAAATAGGCCAAAAAGGATTTATTCCAGTAGAGGTTTTAGGCTGTAGTAAATTGCAAAGTTAAAAGATGTGAAGTATGTCTGCCTTGCATGATCTCACCCCAGGTGCAAGGACAGTTGCTTGTTAGTAGAGAAGTTCTTTGTTCACAAATTGACTTATGTAGTTAAAGCCAGACATGGGAGTGCATTGGAATGTGCCAATCGTAACTCCTAGTGCGGACGGTGTCTTGGACTCAAGGCCAAGCTGATGGACGATGGAACTGGACAGCGCTCTATGGAAAATTACTGAAAGACGACCCGGCTGAAGAGGAGGTGCAAAAGGGCGTGTTCTGGGATTTGGGGTTCTGTATTAGGGAAAGCGCCCCGAGGGTGGAGGCAGAACAGAGCAGCCCAGAGCAGAGAAGAGTTAGGCGAAGAGCTAGAGGGGGCATTTTATAGATCAAGCTCTCTAAGTGAAGACTTCTTATGAAGTTTCACTCTGACACCTTTTCTCGATTGAGGGTCTCAAGAGATTGCTAAGTAGGGATGTCATCTAGTACAGAGTAGGGACAGAGATGGTATGGTCCAGTGTCCCTAATATCGACATTGGCTTGGTAGTTTTCTACCTCATGCTTTTAGAAATTGTGCTTTTAGTTATTTTTAGTCGTATGCGGATTCTTCGTAGAGTAGCATTTGTGTTAGTGCCTATGTACTTGTTGTGCCTCGTATTGAGGAGTCTGTATCTTCAAATTTTTATGCTCATAATAAAAGCCAGAGAGCCAAGAGATTAAGTCTCGAGTCCTTGATTATGACAAATGGCGGACAGCATTTTCTGATAATTGTGTTTATTCCCTCCACGCTATTGGGCAAGTAAAAAGTTCCATCCGACCAGAGTGGGTTCTAGTAGATAATTGACGGATACTAAAATGGGCCGGAGCAGTTGGTAGCAGAGACGGATGGTTACTTCCGATAGCGAGGGACGATTAGAGTAGATAAGGATAAGTGATCCTTGAGGCCCATAGACGATAAGTGATGGTGAATCATCAGATGGTGAGCGGGAGACGACGGCGGCAGATGAGCATCGACGGCGAGTAGCAGTGCAGCAGGAAGCAGCAGTTCCAGGAGTGAGTATGAACAGAATGAGATGTTGTAGATTGCGGTGTTGATTTGTTGTGTGATGTCTTGCGGAGTTGATGTGTATGTTGAGTGATTGTGAGATCAGGCTGTGAGCGCGCGCAGCCCGGGAGTTGTGGTGTAGAAGACACCTGAGATAGATTTTGTTGACCACCCAAAGGGGATCGTGAGGTACCATCGATCACCTGGACCGAGATAGGGGGAGCGAACGTGTGTGTGTATGGCAACTTAACGCTGGTCGTGGGTTGTTGTGTGTGGATCGGAGTGTTAGTAACCTATCAGAGGCGATCTGTCTGGCCGGACGGGGGCAGACGGTCGCCAATTGAGGTCAACAACGTCAAGAGACTGTGGACGAACAGTCAGAGGCTGTGGACGGACAGCCAGAGAAGTAACTTAATCGGTTATTTCAGTGTATGAATGGGACGAGAGTAGGCGTGAAACGTGTCTGGAGAAGGGAACTGCTGCGAACGGAGGAAGGTGACGTCAGAGAGTGTCGCGCTGTGATAGGCCGGTTAGTGAGTCGCGCTGTTATTGGAGGATTTAAGAGCAAGAAGTGAACAGAGCGCGAGATCGAACTTGCTCGTCATGAAGTGTCTTAAGGTTTTACAAGAATTGTGTAGAGGCGACAAGCATGTGGTCACTCGGAAGGGAGAAGAAGCCCCTCCCAAGGATACCCCAGCACATTACATGGCGAAGAATGTGAGGTTACATACCATAGTTTGGATCGAGAATTGGCACAAGATTACACAAGGTGAAGGGGAACTAGCTTTCCCGAGGTATGGCTCATTTAGACTAGCGGTGCTGTACCAGCTGAAGTCGGTGATGGCGTCCTTAAGACCCTTGCCAAGGCCAACGCAGTTCGAAGCACTACATGCGTGAATTAGAGCAGCGCATGATAAGGAAAAGGGAAGGAGTCAGGAAAGGATGAGAAAATCGATCAGGGCATTTCAGGATGCCAAGTGGGATGCAGCGGAGAAAAGATGGAGAGTGCAGGCAATTGAGGAAGAGAAACTGTATCCCTTATTAATAGACTCGACGGGGATAAGGCATGTGAAGGCACAGGATGAAGAGAGTGACTCCGATGACGGAGTGTTGGAAAGATTGTTGGAGGAGAGACCACCTCCTTACAATCCAGAAGAAGCAGATGACAGGTGGGGCGAGAGAGGGGAAACTAGAAGAGTAACAATTCAACCCGAGACTCGAGTGGAAGGGTTGGTCTCGTTTGGAACGGAGAGTCCACGGAGTCAGTCTGAGGCTAGTGGGAGGATTGAGAGAGAGATGAGGTTACCGGATGCATTGAGGGTACCGGTCACCATTGGACCGATTGTGTCGATTTATAGTCCGGAATCGGAGGAAAGGGAGAGGTCCGAACAGGTAGCAGAAAGAACGAGGAGGGAAAGCGAGGAAAGCGGGTTGGAGGGGGCAATGGCCTGACCTCCTAGCCCTGTACAATGGAGTACACCATTGGTAGCGGTGTCAGATACATCTAGGGGCAAAGAGGAACAGAGACCGGTGAGGCCGAGAAATCTGATGGAGTCGAGATCAGATTTAAGGTCATGGGTACCATCAGAGAGGCATCAGAACCCGAATGTGGTCCAATCGGAGAGAGATCGGGCTAATTTTAGGAGTTATTCTGCTCCTATAGAAGCACCAGAAGAGAGGAGAGAGAAGGAACCGGAATGTGAATATGATGAGGGAAGTGGAGCAAGTTGTCAGGTGTTGAAAGGAGCCTTGAAAGCAGGGATGATAGACATAGTAAGGCTCAAGGCAGAGGTAGATGAAATAATATATGGAAGTCTACCTCTTGAGAGAATAGTAACATACAACCCGGATGAGCTGTTTTTTGTAGCGAAAGATGTGACTCGTAAAGCACGAATTGCACATGAGAAATTAAGGGGATTGGCAAAAGAATATTATGTGGATTTATCCAAGACTAGGGCGTTGCAAGGAAGTCATAGGATGCATTATACCGAGCGGGAGTTGGAGGAGAAAAGGGTTGTTGGATTAAGGTCACATGCCAGAGAACTGATCCTAGCCATGCGGGTATGGCTGATGCTTGATAAATGGGAGGAGAGATGGTCTAAGACCTCTAAGGGAGCGGAAGGAGGATCTCCGGGTACAGGGTTGCTACTGGCAAAGACTTTCCCTTTGAGGGAAGTGGCGAATGGAGGATATGTGCATGTACCATGGAGCAGGGGTGATTTGGCATCATTTACGAATGATTTTCCCAGGCTCAGGGAGAAGCCTGCAGAATGGTACAAGCAAGTTGAGCGTTTTGTTAAGATTTTGAAGGTATTATGGATCGATCTGAATACTTTATTCGATATTGTGGTTCCGGGAGATCTGTGGAACGCATGTAAGGTTGCTGTTGATTGGCCGGACTATGAGCCTGATAGGAACATGATTACAAATGGTCCGTCGCCAGCGGTGATGAGGCTGTATGATAAAGTAATTACCTGGTTGAAATCGAAGGTTTCACCCCAAGACATTGATTGGGTGAAAATAGACAGGACAGTGCAAGAACCAAAGGAGACAGTACATGAGTTTTATGAGAGACTCTTGAAGGCTTTTAAGCAGTACAGTGGCCTAGATGAGCTGGAAACGAAGGATATGGGACAGTTTGTTTCTAAGTTCGTGCTGGGTTTGAAGCCCGAGGTTAGTCTCATGATACCGCAGCATTTGATCTGTTGGCAGAATAAGCCCATGGATGAAATCTTGCGGTACGCCAGGTACTGCACGGATGAGATTGAGTCGAAGCACAAGAAGATGAAAGATAATTTGTTGCTTATACAGATGCAAGCTGCTCAGGGACCGGCGAATGGGGGTCCAGTGGTAAGGAGACAGGGAAATTATCAGGTAGGAAATCAGAACGTGCAGGGTCAGGGAAGGCCAAGGCCTATAGACCCTAGGACAGGCATGGATGTAGCAATACTGAAAAAGACGACTGCTTGTCACCAGTGTCACCAGGTGGGACACTGGAGGCGCGAGTGTCCCCTGAACACCTGGAACCAGCAACAGATGGAGGGAGGAATAGCTCAGGTCCCTGGGGCGGAACAGGTACAGACGGTGACTACACCGAGAATGATGCAAGGGGGGACCGGCATCTCGCAAGTGCAGGTTTCCCAGCCACCCAGGATACAGAACATACAGCAGGGAGCTCGAATTTATTTGCAGATGCCCATGTTTGAAATAAGTGAGGAGAAGGATACAGATTTTCTGGCCCGGTTGAGTTTAAGCCAAGATGATGATTGCATACTTAGGGCCATCTTAGAGGTGGATCAGAGAGGACCCTTTGTGGAAGCAGAGCTTGACGGACACCCTACTACCTTTTTGATCGATACGGGGGCTACTAGGTCGACTATAAGATCAGCAGTAGTTCCGGGTGTGGCCCTTTCCGGGGAAAGTATACAGGTTGTTGGAGTGGCGAATAAGAGGCTAGTTAGCCCTTTGACAGAACCGATTCCAGTCAGGATAGGAAACTTTAGGGATCGACACCAGTTCATGGTGTGCGATTCTAGTCCTGTTTGTTTATTGGGGAGAGACTTATTGTGTAAGCTCAATTGCACAATCTACTGTACCCCGAAAGGAGTAGCGGTACAGACAAGGGATGATGATTCGACCTTTAAGGTTGCAAACCAGCGGGTGTGCATAGAAATGTACCCAGCTTTGACAGTGGAGGAGCTTCCACTCGATTTGAGGGACTCAGTGTCAATCGATGTGTGGGACCTAAGTGGAGAGGAGATTGGCTTAGTCAGGGGAGTGGAACCAGTGAAGATACAGGTTAAGCCAAACGCGGAATTCCAGAGAACCCCTCAGTATAAATTATCCCCCGAAACGATTGCAGGGATTAAACCTGTGATCGAGTCCATGATTAAGCAGGGAATACTGGTGGAAATCATGGGTAGTCCATGCAATTCGCCCATTATGGGACTGCAGAAACCAAGTGGGAAGTTCAGGATAGTGCAAGATTTGCAAAAAATAAACGACATAGTTGTTCCATGTTGTCCAGTGGTACCGAATCCATCTGTGATCCTGTTTCAGATCCCATGTGAAGCTGAATGGTTCACAGTGATTGACTTGTGTCAAGCATTTTTTTCGATTCCCCTACATGAAGAGAGCAGATTTCTTTTTGCATTTAGACTAGAAAACCGTGTATTAACGTGGTGTCATATCCCACAGGGGTATACAGAGAGTCCATCGATTTTTAATCAACTTTTGAAGAAAAATCTTGAAAGTCTTGTGTTGCCACAAAACTCTGTTTTAGTGCAATACATTGATGATCTGCTTGTTGCGTCGGAAACCGAAGACGCTTGCAGAACTGATACGATTGCGTTGTTGAATTTCCTGGGGAAAAACGGTCACAAAGTGTCCCCAAACAAGCTGCAATACTGTTTACCTGAGGTACAGTATTTGGGGCACAGAATTGAGAAGGGCAAAAGGAAGGTGTCTCCAGACCGCATTGATGCGATTCTGAGAATGCCAGTTCCCTCGACGCAGAGGGAAGTTAGAATGTTTTTGGGAATGGTGGGTTATTTGCGCCAGTGGATCCCAAACTTTTCCTTTGAAGCGAAGCCATTACAGCGGCTGACGCGAAAGGACGTAAGTGATCCGGTACCATTGGACGACGACTGTTTGAAATCATTTCTGAGGCTGAGAGAAGCCTTATGTAGCGCTCCTGCGTAGGGAATGCCGGATTACAACAAGGCATTTGCATTATTCTGCTGCGAAAGAGAAGGTTGCGCGTTAGCAGTGTTAACCCAGAATCATGGAGGTGTCCGTAGACCAGTTGCCTATTTCTCAGCTACCCTAGATCCGGTAGCTTCTGCGTTGCCCGGATGTCTCAGATCCGTTGCGGCAACAGGTGTCAGCATCGAGAGATGTGAGAGCATTGTGATGGGTCATCCTCTTACTGTACATGTGCCACATTCTGTTGAACTGTTGATGACTAGGACTAAAACACAGCACCTCACGAATAATAGGCTGACTCGTTATGAGCAAGTTATTCTTGCAGCCGATAATGTGATATTGAAGAGGTGTGCTGTTTTAAATCCTGCTACATTGTTACCTGTCCCAAATGTAAATGATGATGGAGATTGTGAGGACCATGATTGTCTCGATGTGACTGAACTATGCACCAAACCGAGACCTGACATTGTCGATGAACCGCTCCCAGTTTCAGATGAGATCTTCTTTGTGGACGGTTCATGTTTAAGAGACAGTGTCGGTCGATTGAGAGCAGCGTTTGCTGTATGTACCATCGCGGGGGTGGTTGAAGCCGCTTGTTTAGAAGGAGTACACTCCGCGCAGGTGGCTGAGCTTATTGCTTTGACTCGTGCCTGTGTGGCAGCTGATAAGATCCGTGTAACGATTTACACGGACAGCCAATATGGGTTTGGTGTGGTTCATGACTTCGGACAACTATGGTCCCAGAGAGGGTTTATGACGTCTTCAGGTTCACCCATTAGAAATGGTGACTATGTGCGAAAATTGCTTGAAGCATTACAAGGTCCTGATGAAATTGCTGTTGTTAAATGTGCTGCACACACGAAGGGAAATGATTTTGTTTCATTGGGTAACAATTATGCCGACGAAGTAGCCCGGTTTTGTGCAGAGCAGGGATGTAACTACACGGAGAATCACATTGAGGAAACTGAGGAGAAAACGGTGTACGACCAGATGTTAGCAATGGCAGACTCATGGGAGGAACTGAAGCAGCTTCAGGAAGGGGTTTCGGATCAGGAGCGAGACAGTTGGATACGAGCTGGATGTGAGAAAGGAGATGTGGATATATGGGTTTCGAATGATGGACGAGCGGTGTTGCCGGAATGTTTATTGAATCCCATGGCGAGGTTGATACATGGTGCTGTACATCTTGGTAGAGACGCAATGATGAGAGTGTTTTGTCAGACTTGGTACAACCCGAAGTTTCGGGCAGTGGCCGAAACCGTGTGCCGGAGGTGTGTCACTTGTCAACAGATGAATGTAGGAAAGAGGACAGCTGTGACGTTGAGTCACATAGGGAGGTCAAGTGGACCTTTCAATAGGATGCAGCTGGATTTCGTTGAGATGCCGAAGTGTAATGGGTTGAGGTACATATTAGTGATAGTATGTGTCTTTTCCAGGTGGGTGGAGGCATACCCTACACGCAGATGTGACACACTCACGGTAGCAAAACTAATATTGAGAGAACTCATTCCAAGGTACGGGTTCCCGACGTCCTTTGAATCGGACAGAGGAACTCATTTCCACTGTGAAGTTATGAAGTTGCTTTGTGCTGCCTTAAATATAGATCAGAGGTTACATTGTAGCTATAGACCAGAAGCTTCAGGGATAGTGGAGCAGGTGAATGGAACTCTGAAGGCTCGGATGGCGAAAGTGTGTTCGTCAACGTCCCTGAAATGGCCTGACGCATTACCTTTGGTCCTCATGAGCCTCCGAAGTGTACCTGATAGAAGGACTGGATTGTCACCCCATGAAATCCTCATGGGGAGAGCGATGCGTTTGCCTGCAATACCTGCCACTGCTCTGATAAATATCACTGATGATATGATCCTGGACTATTGTAGAGGCCTTCCTGACGTGGTCCGTTCTGTGTCTCAGCAGGTGCAGACAGCAACGGTTCCAGCTGCGAGTGACCTGTGCCACGACTTATGCCCAGCAGATTGGGTCCTAGTCCGCAAGCACGTGAGGAAGAGTTGCCTGGATGCTAGGTGGCGAGGCCCGTTTCAAGTGATTCTCATCACGAACACAGCCGTAAAGTGTGGAGGTTTACCGAACTGGGTGCATGCTTCCCATACCCGCAGAGTTCCAGCACCCTTAGAAGATACAGCCCCTCTCGAAAACGAAAACCCAGTGGAGCCTACAGAGCCACCTGTGAGGGCCAGTCAAGCTGTAAGGGTTGCTGAAGCAGCTGATGGTGCACTGAATCAAGCTGAAGGAGAACGTGAGAGAAGCACTGACCCAGAAACAGGGGAAGGACTAAGAGGTGCAGTGGGCAGTACAGAATCGAGTTCTGCCGAGGAAGAGGAGGCCAGTGCACAGGGTATTGAAGGGAAGACCGGAGGTGCCACTGAAGCAGAAAGGGTTTGGCCCGCAAAACAGAAACGGGTAAACCTCAGGTTGGCGCCGAGCACAGATCTTGCACCAGTTTCGGAGGAGCCAGAAGCAGAATCGAGTGATGAGGAGCATCCTCAAGGTACTTTGAGAAGGTCAAAGAGAACTAGAGTGCCAAGTCGGAAGTACGCTTCACCAGAGTGGGCATATCCAGTGACTGATGCCAGGCTTACCGAGCACGGGAAGATTGAGGTCAATAACATTGGTCAGCAGTGCTCCGTTTCCGAGAGTAGAAGTGTTGCTGAGAATTCCGGGATTGGAGATCGATGGAATCTTGACCATCAACATCCCGAATCCACCATTTCTAAGCCTCATTCGTGGTATGATCTTGGACACTTTGGATTTCCCGACGTTCACAGTTGTGCCAGCTCCACAAGAACTGACCATTCTTAAGCTTGAAAGATTGCAGGGGGTCCTGGAACTGTTGGGACCAGCAGTTATTTTGGACTGATTCAAGAGTGTTGTAAAGCAGGGAAGAAGATAACTTAGATCCGAGTGGAAGAAGAATAAAATTAGGGACTTTCCGTTGTAGAACGAAGAAAAGGTAGGGAGGTTTGCCAAAGTTCGCAAAAGAGACATTAATGAGAAAGAGACTTACCATTCCAGAGACTGTATTGGACATTGAGTATATTCCGAAGATGGCAGATCCTGCAAACACACATCGTAGGGCTAGGTTGATAATAGGCACATTGGTAGGAGTTGTGATAGCCACTATATTTGCAGTAGTGATAAGTTCGTACATGGTGGCTCACAGGCAGGAGGGGGAGGTTCAGGGAGCACCTACACCTATTACCCCAGGACAGAGAGGTGTCAGTATCAGAGAACAGGGAACATCAAAGTTAAGGGAGGATCGCAGACTCCACATGGATTTGTCGAAGGGTGATTTTAAACTTAATGCTTATGCGAAGTTGTTGTACGAGTATGTTGATGCGATGGATGTGAAGGATTGTTATGTGTGTATGCAGTTGCCTGCTTCAGTAGATGAAGGTATCAAGTATCATCATCTCCCATTGACATATGGGATTTCTTTTAGTTTATTGCTTAGTTTATTTTACGACAGGAGGCAGTTCGAGTATTTCTTTTCAAATTATGATACGGCACTTCCTGAAGTTCCAGCAATCAAGCATTTGAATACGTACGATTATTATAAGAAAGAGGACAGACTCCTGAAGTATTTTAGACCTACTGTGAAGTTGGATACTGGGCATGCTCAAAGGCATAACCTGACATGTGCGTTATCTGAGACGGAGAAGAAATTCATTGATCAGGTAGAGGACAGATATAGAAAGTTGACCCAGACACGAGACACCGGAGATAGTCCAGTAGATTGGACTGAGGAGGAGAAATCTCACAAGTCCAAGGGAAGCTATGGACCAATAGCATTAGATGAAGTGCAGAAAGGGAATTTGTGTATTGGACGTCCTCAATCAGCTACGGAGAAGGTCGCAGTAGGACATAGCACCTGTTCTCAGACCTTCACTATGGAGGCTTCTGTTAAGGACTTTATGCAAGGTCCAGTACAAGTGATTCCGACAGTGTATTATGTATGTGGGAAGAATGCTTATGTCAGATTGCCTGCAAATTGGTATGGCATATGTTATTTGGCTATCATATTCCCGAAGATTTATCACACAGAGGACTTGGAGTTGTTGGAGACGAGACAACATTCTAGGAGACGTAGGACTGTAAAGGCAGGTGCAGTGATTGGTGATTTATATTGAGCAATGATACCTAGTATGGGTGTGGTGTTGAATGACGTGAAGATCAGAAGGTTGGCGACTGTAGTTGATGAGCTGTCTATGAATACGGCGAGGTCTTTGTTGTTTGTGACGGGAGAGATGTTGTCGATACGGAATATGGTTATGCAGAATCGCCTTGCGTTAGACGTGTTATTAGCTAAGGAGGGTGGGGTCTGTAAATTATTGAAGGTTCAAGAATGCTGCACATATATTCCAGACAATACGAAGGAGTTGGGGAAGTACATAGACAACATCACAACTATTCACAAGGAAATTATGGATTTGACGGAGAAGAATGTGTGGGAAAAGATTGGACAAGGATTTGGAAGAGTGGGAACATGGTTTGCGAATTTGGGAAGAGGATTTCTTGGATCAGTGTTGAAGCCAATTATCATTGCTGTAGTTTGTGTGATTTGTTTGTGGGGAAGCGTGAAAGCGTGGAAGTGGTATCAAGGAGGCAAGGTTGAAAGAGCTCTTAGAGCAAATGAGAAAAGGATGGCGAAATTTCAGGATCAGCAATATGAGAGTCTTATGAGAATGGAGGGAGTTCGACATGGCAGAGTCATGACCAGTACGGTTTAAATCAGTTCTAAAGAAGGAAGATTGTAATGGTGTGATGACAGATGTCATCAAAGGGGGGAACTGATGTAGCGCTTAAAAGGTTGAAAATTGTAGGGGTGCGTTATATTCACTGTTAGTCGGCGCCCGCATATAATCAAATATGTACTCAGGTATTTTGTGTGCAATGTATTAAGAATTGTATAACCTATATCGATTTAAATAGAAGTGTTAGCAATGTACAAGCACATTGTGAATGTATTAGAGAAAATGCATAAGAGCTTGGTATATATAAACTCCAGGCGATGTTAAAATGTGTAGCCTAGCATACGTGCTTGTAGACTGTTTAGTTTAAACATACATGAAAGGAAAGACGTAAATGTCAATAGTGTGATTTAGACATGCTTGTGTAACCGAAGTAGTGGCCAGAATTCACATATATCGTTGAGGCGAAAGGCCTGTTATTTTCTTATGTTAGCCGAGGGCAATAGGCCAAAAAGGATTTATTCCAGTAGAGGTTTTAGGCTGTAGTAAATTGCAAAGTTAAAAGATGTGAAGTATGTCTGCCTTGCATGATCTCACCCCAGGTGCAAGGACAGTTGCTCGTTAGTAGGGAAGTTCTTTGTTCACGAATTGACTTATGTAGTTAAAGCCAGACATGGGAGTGCATTGGAATGTGCCAATCGGAACTCCTAGTGCGGACGGTGTCTGAGACTCAAGGCCAAGCTGATGGACGATGGAACTGGACAGCGCTCTATGGAAAATTACTGAAAGACAACCCGGCTGAAGAGGAGGCGCAAAAGGGCGTGTTCTGGGATTTGGGGTTCTGTATTAGGGAAAGCGCCCCGAGGGTGGAGGCAGAACAGAGCAGCCCAGAGCAGAGAAGAGTTAGGCGAAGAGCTAGAGGGGGCATTTTATAGATCAAGCTCTCTAAGTGAAGACTTCTTAGGAAGTTTCACTCTGACACCTTTTCTTGATTGAGGGTCTCAAGGGATTGCTAAGTAGGGATGTCATCTAGAACAGAGTAGGGACAGAGATGGTATGGTCCAGTGTCCCTAATATCGACATTGGCTTGGTAGTTTTCTACCTCATGCTTTTAGAAATTGTGCTTTTAGTTATTTTTAGTCGTATGCGGATTCTTCGTAGAGTAGCATTTGTGTTAGTGCCTATGTACTTGTTGTGCCTCGTATTGAGGAGTCTGTATCTTCAAATTTTTATGCTGATAATAAAAGCCAGAGAGCCAAGAGATTAAGTCTCGAGTCCTTGATTATGACAAATGGCGGACAGCATTTTCTGATAATTGTGTTTATTCCCTCCACGCTATTGGGCAAGTAAAAAGTTCCATCGGACCAGAGTGGGTTCTAGTAGATAATTGACGGATACTAAAATGGGCCGGAGCAGCACCGTGCAAAGAACAATGGCATGCACACTGAAAAAGGTTTTTAACTTGCAATTCATAGAATGCAAATTGTCTAAAAACATCACTAATCTCAGTCAAGGGAAACTAAGCAACAAAAGGACATAGGATACTAAAGCAATGCAGATAAATTGATATAAGGTAAAGTGTCTAATATTTTAGTGCTGATGGTATATATTATCTTTCAGGATAATATACTTCTAGCTTCACATTAAAGTAGGATCTGCTTTGGCAACAGGCAGCCAAAATGGCGCCAGCACAGGGAAAAAGGCAAAGATGTGCCCTATTACCTTAAATACGCCACATTCCTGAGCTTTCCCTATCATGCAGAGCAGCGCACCAAGGTGACGTGCTGCGTAAAAATCTCATAATTCTACCCCTCAATTTGGTAGATTGTCCCTGCTGTCACTGTCTGGTAATTCCTTGATTGTATTAGGGCACTCTCATGTGAGGCTATTGTGGCTGTTGACTGTAAAAGTGCTATATATTTTAAACAGTGTTTTATATCATTATAGACAGTGATAGCTATGAAAGAAATCTGGGGCTGCAACGCTTACATATTACCAAAGTGCCTTCTGTGATGAACAGGGTTGATGAATTAGTTCTATCATCACTATGGCTGTCCCACCACCCACACTCCAAGAATCAGAATCAGAAACATCTTCATGCAGAATATATATTCATATCCAAATGTTGTGCAAAAAAAACAAAAACACCATAAGACATGATCCAATAATAAATATTAAGACACAAGGCCTGATAAAATTGACAGCAGACCTAATAAAAGTAAATCTGCATGCCACAGGAAAAATGTGCTTTAAAACAAAGATAAATAATTATTAGTAAAATCATTCCACTAGCAATGTCCTCCAAGAGGATACTGCAGCTTGGGGAAACATCGCTACACAACAACTCGATTCATCTTCTGTCAAAGGGCGTAAAAACGATAAGCCTGCATGCAGAATGGCATCTTTCTGAGTCTCATAAAAGGCACGAGAAATCTTTTTGTATATAACACAGAAAAAACACAGAAAAAGTGAAAGTGTACCATGGTTTGTTAGACTGATTGCTACAGGGGCATATCCTCAAATCAAGCTTATGCTTATGCCTAAAAGGGAAGCATGGAGAATATTTTATTGTACTGGTCCTAAAGCTGAACATTAAAATGCGTGCCCACCTCCTATCTGAGTTCCATAACTAGTCCGAGGGAGACCCCCCCACTTCATTCGTGCTGCTCTTACTAACATCAACTGACCTCAAATCCTCTTGTCTATTTATTTCTAAAATTTCTGTTCTGATCATTCCATAAATAGCCAATTGTGAGACAGGTAAGGACAACGCTTCCTGAATATTGTTTTCTGTTCTCTCCCTGCTATTTCCCAAGCTTTACTTATTTCCCCTTTTCTTTCATAGTTGGGGGGACCCTGAACCTAAGTGACCCCCTGAAACTGCAGATACACATTTGGTGAGCCTTGAAAAGGGAAACTGAACGTTGTTTGCTTACTGATAATGTTCCAATGTTAAATGCCTGTTTGTCCCTATAGTGTTGCCAGTGCCTAAAATAATAAGAGGTTAAAGGATTGGGATTTAGGAAAATGCAAGACCAAGCTGTGCACTGTTTATCGATGCTTTGACCTGCATCAGTGCTTCAATTCTGCTTCATACACTTTTGCTGAGGCAAGTCACTTTAGGTCAAACCATTATGTTTCTTAAGGTGATGTTTGAGGTGCACACTGACACCCTTCTGCATGGAGGAGGAAACTGCTCCACTCCAGATTTTCCAGACCACATCAGTAGTGCACCATAACAGTCAATTCAGCCCTCAGTCTTCTTTATATCATGTGCCTCCAAGCACTGTCAGAATTTGGCAAGTTAACCCTTTACAGAAATGTACGAATACGGTAGCCTAAAGGTGGATTGAACTGAACACATGGCACATGTGCGAAATCTACGCCATGGCAGTATTACTGTGCATTTTCCTTGTTTGCACCGGGCGCACCCTTTAAAAGGGGCACCTGGAGAAAACAAGGAAAATGCACTGTATTAAAATGAATGCGCAGCCCCCAGGGCAGCTGTGAACTCGCACTGCCCTGGGGGCAGCACATTCATGTGAAAATTGGAGCTGCTGCTTTGAAGCCGCTCCATGTTTAACAGTGCAGGCGGGACCCCTCCTGCCCTTTGAAGGGTCCCCTTGCAGGCGTGTGCAATGAGTTACTGCAAACACCTGCAAGAGGATGATTGGGGGGTCCATGTGACCCCTTTCCCCCCTGCCAGAGGGCCATCAGGGGACACCTCCTGACAGCTTTTTTGCCTGTGCACCCGCATCTACAATACGGCGCAGGCACAGAGGCATAGGGG
Source organism: Triturus cristatus (assembly GCF_964204655.1). Lineage (NCBI taxonomy): Eukaryota > Metazoa > Chordata > Amphibia > Caudata > Salamandridae > Triturus > Triturus cristatus. The sequence continues at coordinate 1,126,806,920 of NC_140582.1, forward strand.
TTCCCTCATTTGCATGGGGGCACATGCCCATGCAAATGAGGGAATGCCCTTTGATGATAGCGGTGGCGCTTTATGTGCACCAGCACTATCAGTATTACAGAAGGGGAAGCACAAGAGTCTGCGGCCCCTTCAGTAATACCAAAGTACCCCCCCGGGTGCGCAAAGCGGGCGCATACACCCATTACGCCCCTAGGGCACATCCGTAATACGGCCCCAGAAGTCGAAGGACAGTAAGATGATGCTGTGCTTCAACTGTGTCAAAAGGGGTCCTTTGTCTCTAGTGTTCCCTGGCCTTTGTATTGCAAACTCTCAAAGTGAGGGTCAAGAATGCTTTTTAGCACTTGAATCGGGGCAGTGAAGAAGAACAACTCAAGAATGAGGGGTGCTGAGGGATGAGACCTCAGAACTCAGGGACACATCAACTATTACTCAACACTTCCCTGTCCAGTCAGACCTTTTTTCTTTAAAAAAAGAAAAGCACATATATAACTAAATACTACGCACAATATTACAAATATTTACACAAAATGGTAGATGAAAAAACCAACTGGAACTCTTGCTAAATGGGCTACACAAACTCCTTTGGGTGCACAACATGTACCCCTCAACAAGGTCTCAGTGGCACTATATCCCCAAAATCTCGACTAGACCTCATAGTTCTAAGGCACCTTGAATCATTCCTGCAGCAGCAGATCCTAACACCCAACACAACAATAAACCCTTAATGTTCCTAAAATAAACAACTATAATGTATGCTATTCGAAAAAGACAAGTCTACTGGACTGTGCGAAGGGTACTCACTATGTTACAAGAGTCCTGCTGCCTTTGATGAAAACATGGTACATAGCAAACTATAGTCTTATTCGTTTTACCACTGCATTTGTAACATAGCCATTCATCAAAAAGTCAGATCTATGTGCTTTGACAATATTTCAGCAACCACGGAAAAATATGCATTTTACCAATGATCAAAACTTCATATTTTTACACAATGCTGTCAAGGGATCACTTAGGGCCAAATACTCCCAGGGCTGGGCAATAAAAGACCACTTTTGTGACTGCCCAGGAGGTAATGGGGGGATCATGTTACCCAGGATCTCTCTTATACAGGGCCATATCCCGGGCCAGGAGGCTATTGAAGGTTTAATGGTGGTCACCCACCTCTTGTGTGGGGATTTTGTTTCAGACCCTTATGGTCCCTTGGTAACACCCACCTGTTCATGGGTTCCTCAGCAGAACTTGCAAGTTCCCGCTTGGCATTTATTCTCTGCTGCAGCTGTGCCTTGGCATCTGGGCTCCTGTGGCAATGCTTGAATGCTGCTCACAAGACGTATATGGGAACCCCCCTCCTTCAGGGTCTCCAGTGACTCTACATTCTACTGGTCTGAGAGAGAATCATTGAGCTAATGCACTAACACGTGAAAAACTCCACACAGTACAAACCACAGGTGGTAGATCAACCTCCCTCTCAGGTGTCCTCTTCCCAGTCCTCCGGGGATGCAGGGAGTTTAACCAGTGAGGTGGAGTTTCTTTCTATTGGTGGTGCACCCATCCAACCTGGTGGCGCCACAATGTCACTCGCAGGACAAGGCGTACTGCCTACGTCATTCTTGAGTTAGGCTCCGGGAGACTTTCAAGATGTCAACTCCCTCACTAATAGCTACCTCCGAAGTGGTGTCCCGGCGCTGGGGGCCCTCGGGAAGATCAAGCAAGCTTTTGCCCAGAGTCACATGGTGCTGGGCTAATCTCCCTCCGGCACCGGGTATCGAACCGTGAACCTCGCAGTCCGGAGTCAGGCAACCAGGCCACTGCATCACACCTCTTCCACCCGCTGCGCCACACCTCTTCCATATCTCCTCTGACCAAAGCTCTGGCTGCCAGGTCCTGGTTTATTTCCTCTCAAACGTTAAACCACCCTCCTTGGGTGACCAGAACTGGCGGCACAGCATATTTCGCATCCCTTCGTTGCATATGAGAGAACCTTCACATGAATTCAATGGGAGCCATTGCTAACGGGGGGATCCCATTTCCACCCCCTGCCACTGCTAGGAGAAGTTAATTCTCAGTAGGCTGAGGCAAGTGTGTCCATGGTACACTGATCTGGCAGACAGGGCAGTAGCCACTGAACCTTTCCAGCAGGGCAGCTCAAAGCATGAATCTCATTAAGGCGTCTAACGGAAATATGCCTAATTAATTGATATATGAAAGAACCCACATATGCTCAACTGGACCTCACATATGCTCCCGTAAGAACATTAAACACAATTTACACATGCAGTACATAGCGAGAAACGTGTTAAAAGAAAATCATGTTCATTTAGCTTGACCCCTCTGCCACCAGTGCCACTAATCGTGGTCAGATGCCAGGGTGAGTGGGCTACACTGCGATCAACTGAATTAATGAGGTGAGAACCAATATAACTAAAATCACTCTAGTGTAAACATAAATCTGTCTTTAAATATGAGTCTTGTAGACTGTTTTATCACAAGTTCTGTACATAAGTACCGAGCTCCCTCGGTATTGATGTAAGGAGCGAGCTCCCGGTCACACCAGATGCTCCCCTCCTCTGCACATCTTCAGGAAAAGCCTCACGACCTGGTTTTTCGGCTAACTCGGACCTGCAACCCCCGCCCCCAGCACCTTGAAACCCTCCCGGGTGAGTAGCGCGCTCCACAATTCCCTGATTGATTGATTGATATAGGTGTATGGTATAACTGGTTCACACATTAACACATTTGTGTAATTCTAGTTGTTCAAACGTGTCCATTAATATGTATTGTTCCATTTGTGCGTTGCTTCCTCAATAAAACAATCATATAGGTAAAAATGTAAAATGATGATGCTCCTAACTTCAAACTTTGGTAGATACCTAAAGAAATAGTATGGTTATGGGAAGTCCAACGCAAATTTACCTAAATTCAAAATGTATATAATGAAACTTACCTGTGACACCAGCGGTTCTAATAATCTTTCCACCGTGAGTGTTCTGATTTCCAAACTTTTTGGGTCCCATTTCAGAATGATTGGTGATGTTGCCGAAGTCATACTCCCTACAAAGTATAAAGGAATATTTTATTATACAATGGAAAGCAATCATACATTTGTATTAGATGATATTTCCCATATACAAAATAAAATTGTATTATTGATTATAAGACTCCTTTATCGCCTTTTCTGCTTATGTTAATACGTTAAACGTTTATATAGACAACATAAATGTGTTTTAAGTTAATATAGGTTAATTAAATGAGCATAGTACTTTTCAGAAAAATGCAATAGGCCTTTGTACAAATGAATGCACCAAGACCACGTGTGAAAATGTTTAAATTACATTATAAAGGAGAGAAAGATCCTGTCCTTAATGAATCTCACTTTTATCCCCATGCAAATGACCTATTTGAAGAAAAAGGAAACATGAATGTTGGCATCACTAAGTCCATTCTGTGTTCATTAGCCCTAGTAGGGAAGAAGTGACCCTCAATAGGTGGGTGTTCTGCACAAGCTTGTAGGTATTTCTGCTGTTTGTGCAGTGGCAGCTCACTACAGGCGTGAATCCTTTGCACGGAGGTGCATATGGGCCTTGCAGCAACGAGATCTTCTTATGCAGAGTGGGATGCCTTAAGGATAGATGCCTACATTTGCAAACATGTGCCTGTTTACACATAGGTTGCATAGCCCCAGGCAGTGTTGGTGTGCACAGCATAAACTGGCACTCGGTGCCCAGTACACCTCATGAGATAACTGTTCCTGTTATTGCATGCACTGGAGGAGGAGGTGCAGTAGTGACAGACTAAGCAGCTGTTCAAGCCGCTGCTCTTTCACTGAAGGCAGATGAGATAGCCTTTGGGGGAGGAGATGAGGGGGGTAGAAACACAAGAGAGCGGTGCAGCCTGTGCTTGCCCTCCCCAGTGGGCATGTCTGTGAGATGTAATTGGAACCCTCGCTCCTGTAGAACTATGAGAAACCTTTCACAGAATATTGGTATCTGTACCATGGTGCAGTCACAAGTGTAAAGATGTTTTCATCTGAATAGGTCCATGCAGGCACGCAACTCCCATTGGGTGAGAAGGACTTTACTCCCTCCCCCTCCATCATCTTTGTGGTGTCGGGCCTCTGGCCCACATTACATGATTGGTAGACACGGACACCAGGCGAGATAGTGTAGTAACTGGCCACGAGCATGTGCACCTGGGCCCTTTTATTGACGGGGCCACGTCACTCGTGGCACCCGTGATGGATGGGTGTGGGGGTGCAGCGTGTCCAGCCCTCGAGGGAGTGGCTGGGATGATGGCTTCCTGCGGGACACTGGACCGTGTCTCGCAGGACACTACATTCCTCCCCAACTTTATTGAGGTACAAACAAAGTCTTAGTCCAACCTGTGGGGAAGAAACAAACAGTTAACTAAATACCACAGGGTCCATCAGTCTCTCGAGTCAGGTGGCAGGACCACATCAGACATAGGCTGGTGAACTTGGCTTACAGCAGAACCTTCTCGGCGGACACCCTTAATTTAACCTGAGGGACTCAGACAACGACCGCTGGCTTGGAGACGTCCGCTGCATACTGTCAGTTCGCTGACAATGCCATGTCTCGCTGTCTTGCATGGCTTTCCCTTGGCTGACGTTGGTGATGGTCTGTGGTGAGTTCTAACAGTTCCTTTTAGTGTGCTGCGTCGTGACCATGGATGGAGTATCAAGTGAGAATTCACAGGGGTGTTGCTAGACCAAATATCCCTGTTGAACCGCTTGGCTGTGACCGGTAACCTGTCGGTGGGGCAATGTCTCTCCTCGCTCTCCCGCCTGGGGAGGCCCGTCGTCGGGGTCGCTGCGGGACTGTAGGAGGGCTTCACTTGGGGCCGCTGCTTGTGTGCCGTCTGGGGGCAGCTGCAGGACTGCCGAGAAGCCGTTACCTGGTCGCACGCACAACCCTCACGGGTGGATGAGTCTTGGTCAAGACTTGCACTCGCTGCCGCGGTTCCAGTGTACGCCAGGTTCACAGGTGGCTTCTGATTTCTTTTAGTCGGCTTGTGTGGCAATGGTTTCGGACTCCAGTCCATCGGTACTCGGGGAGTGGTGTTTGACGCATGTGCTGATGGCTGGCGTGATGACGGTTGCCAGCCATGTGGTGAGTCCAAATGACAGGTGGTGGTGACTTGCTGGGAGAGTTTGGTGTCAGTATGGACCTTGGCAGCCATGTGCCTCTGCCTTGCTGATGTTGATTGTCTGTGGCGGCTTAACACGTAGATTGTGTGGATCCTCTCTTGCCTGGCTTGGGGCCACTGCCGACTCCATCTTGAGGCGGTGTGAGGACGGACACTCACAGCTGATCTTCATCCGTGGCATCTACGGACAGGAGCAGGGATGCCACTCGACTTAGACTGCCGACGCTTGGGGATGGACGGTCGCCTGGGGAAGCGTGGGGATGAGACGCGGTTTGCGCTTGCTGCGGCTTATGTTCGGTTCACCTGTGGAGCTGTGTTCAGGGACGTCGGTCTACCTTGGTGGCTGTCTGGTGTGTCAGGGTGTGCTCTGTGGCTTGCTGTGAGGCCTCGGCCCTCTCCCTTTGCTGGTCTGTTCTGCCCACCTGTGTTTATCCGGTTTTCAGGGTGACAGGGCTGTCACTCTTCTTTCTTTGAGGGCGTTGCGCTTGGACCTCGAGGCGGCACTGTCATGGCGCCGGCTTCTGCTTTCACTCCGGCGCACTCCCTGCTTGCTGTGCGACGTGACGTCCAGTCGCGTGTCGCTGGTGTTGGAGCGCCTGTTGCTGCGGCGGTCTGCCACGTGAAGTGTGCAACTCCTCTCTTGCCTGTCGTGGGTCCCAGCCGACTCTGTCTTGAGGCAGTGTGAGGGAGGACACTGTGTGTGGTCTTTAGCCCACTGCGGGGCTTCGCTGCGGCGGTGGAGCTCTGGGTGCTCTCCTACATGTGCTCAGCAGTGCTTCTTTGTGGAGATGTCCCTATCTCCCGGGTGCCTCTGACTTTGCGTGCTTTGTCCTCTTTCTGTGCGCTCTATTCTGGCACTTGGTGTGCCTGTGGTGTGGCTGGGGGTTGTGCCTGTTCACCGGTGGGGAGCGGGTGATGCGACTTCTTCACTGGTGGTGGCGTTGGGCAGCCACATGTGGCGCGTGCTCTGTACCAATCTTACTTGTGCTTGTAGTGGGGTGGTTGCCTTGAGACGTTGCTGTCTGGCTGGTCTTCCACTCTTGCTAGTGGGGGGTTGTATTTGGTGTTGCTGCTTAAGTTTGGTCAGTGCTTGCTTAGGCTGGAGGAGCTTTGGGCTTCCTGGGGGCCCTTGGTGATATGTCACCACCTTTCGCCTTTGAAAGTCAAGGCAGCCCACTGGGGTGACGCGCAATGTACCCCATCTTCGTGTGCTTCTTTTGGGGCTTACTGTCTTCCTGGGTTTTGCTGCATAGAGACAGACACTGTAGGCTTCTCATGTGTTTTCATCTTGCAGGGCAGCTGGGTGCCATCAGTTCTTGTGCTGGCTGTGCTTTGCAGCCTCAGTTCTCCTTGAGCGATGGCGGTGCAGAGCTGTAGATGTCCCCGCCCTCATCCGTTAGTTTAGGTGGGTTTGGGTACCCTTCTCTGTTGGCGCGCATTCTCTCTTCTCCCTTTGTGCTGTGGGCTCAGGCGGCTCTGCTTTTGGGCCTTTGGTCACCCTGTTCTGGCTGGACTTTACTTGGCGGCGCAGGTTTGGGCTTCATGCAAGCTCTATGCAGGGTTACCAGTCTCTCTTTTGTGCTCCTTGTGCTGTCTCAGCCCGTTTGATGAAGTCACACTTGAGTAAGCTAGTGCTTTTTCTGATGTCTGGCATGTCTGTGCATCCACTGTAGGGCTTGACTGAGGTAGCTTTCGAGGTATAGGTAGCTATGAGGTTTCTTGGCTCTCACCATGGGCTCAGTTGCTTCTCTTCAGCCTGCTAGAGTGTCCATAGGGTGCGTACTGTGCACCGGGCTATGGGTCAGCAGCCTCTGGACTGCAGTCTCCTGGGGCTGTGCTGCGTTCTATCCACTAGACTCACGGTGGCTGTGTCTTGTGTTAGTGCTTCGTCATAGGCTGTGACCTCTGCTTCTCAATGGGTGTTGACCCTCCAAACACAGGGCACTGCTGGCACCTTTTTTTTTTATATTCCCATGCCTGCTCCTCTATCGCTCAGGATCTCGACTTATAAGCTGTCTGGGAGGCGGACGTGCTGGTCCCTTCCTTTGCTGCTTGCTGAGGCTGGTGCAGGGTTTGTGTCTGAGTCTGCATGGGAGCCTGATGCAGCTAACGTGTTTGGCATGACCGCAGCTTCTAATCTCTCCTCTCACTCTCTGGTGCGTGCACACTCGTGGGTCAGGCAGGGGGGCTGCTAGCTGTTGCAGCACTAGTTGTGTTTTCCCTGGGCTTGACTTGTGCGTGAGGGGGGAAGATGCCCCAGTGGTGCTGCGTGTGCCAAGGCTGTCCGTTGTGGAGTAACTCTTGCTGGCTGATGGCTCCTTCCTTGCCCTTTGTGTAGTGCAGCAAACCAGGCAAAACATGATGCGCGGACTCACCTGCTCCCCTGAGCAGGTGTTTGGGTCAGTTGTGGAGGAGCAGGCTTGCGGTAGCATTGCTGCTCCGCTCGGGTTGATCGGCAGGGTAGCTTGCTGCCGCGTGTTTCTGCTGATTTCAGCTTGCAGAGCGGTATGCGGCCGCTAGGTGGCGCTGCCTTCCAGTGCTCCTCTTCATCAATGCTGCGGCCTCCCATGACGTGAATGGCTCTTCTCTTTGTGACACCTCTGCACTGGGCAGCCATCGGAGTGCGTGAGCCGTCCGGTACCTCAGGCAGTAGGTAAGAGGGAGCCGAACCAGGGCTGGAACTCTCTCTCACTATCCCCCCATTGTGGGCCACAGGGCCGTTTGACTGTGGAGGCCGCCGCTTGAGCGCAGCGGCGGGCGCTTTTCAGGCAGTGCAAAGAGGGGTGTAGTATCTATAGGTGACCGTGAGGTGGCACTGTCCCGTAGGCCTCCACTGCGTACCTGATGCCACGGGTTGTCCGGCCCTTCCGAGCCGTACAGGAGCAGCTGCATAGAGGGTCTGAAGGCTCCATGTGTAGGACCTCTCGCTCGCCGCCCGCCACAGGATACGTGTCCTTAAGGCATTCACGATGCCTCCGGCTGCACGGTAAGAGGAAGCGGGCGGGGGCTTGAGCATCTCCTCAGCGCCGCACGTTGCAGTTCACCAGACCTGGTCCTTGTCGAGGCGGCAGCCTGGGTGCCGCAGTGGGCACTGCGCAGGCCTGACAGTAGGGGGGGGTGCTCCCTCCCTGGACTCGGGTAGTGGCTGGGTCACTGGGCTTTGGAGCAGTACCGGTGAGCTTGGCAGTGGCTGCAGTGCTGGTATCGTGGGCACTCGCCCTCATCTGGGTTATATGTCCTCACCTCCACCTCCGACGCCTGCCGGGATGAGGTACGGCTGGTCTCCGGTCATCGCTCCTTGGACACGGAGGTCGGTGGCACGCCTCAGCTACACTGCAGGCACGGGGGCCGTAGACAGCTCGGCGGGGGTGCCGCTTGTCAGACTCCTTTCCTCCCCACGAGGAACGACGAAGCGCCGAATGGCAGGCACGCGGGGCTGGCTACCCGCCTCATCGCCAATGTGGTGTCGGGCCTCTGGCCCGCATTACATGATTGGTAGACACGGACACCAGGCGAGGTAGTGTAGTAACTGTCCATGAGCACGTGCACCCGGGCCCTTTTATTGACGAGGCCACGTCACTCGTGGCACACGTGATGGATGGGTGTGAGGGTGCAGTGTGTCCAGCCCTCGAGGGAGTGGCTGGGATGATGGCTTCCTGCGGGACACTAGACCGTGTCTCGCAGGACACTACAATCTTCACAGCTCAGGCTGCTGCAGCATGGAACATAGAATGACTCCACTCCAGCTGCCCTGGGCTGCTCTGGGGCGACATGGCCGCAACGCCAGCTTCATCCTAAGTCCTTGCCGTCCTTTCAAAAGCCATTTACTGGCTTACGAAGCTTTGTTTTATTTTTCATTTGTTGACTGGGCCCGATGCTTCCCCGCTCTTACTGCCCATTCGATCTCATTGAAAGGTAACCATCAAGGCTACCTGAAGTGCATCTGGATAGAACAGCTTCCCACCAAATCTACAAAAACATAGCAGGGGTTCACAGTCACCCTCTAGAGCAAGAGGAAGAAAATGCAAAATGTCATCAGTGTGTAATCAAGAGAGGGGTAAATTAAGCATGAGAAGGATTTTGCTTTCCAAACTAAAAAAAAGAATGTGTACAAAAGTAGAACTTAATAGATAATAATGATCTAATTTTTAGTGCTTTGAAGCCATTCACAACACGAGGCAGGATTTAAACAGAAAGTAATGTAAGAAAAGCTGCACTAGGGGCACACAAGCCAGATTTATTAACACCTTGCACTGGTGAAAAGTCACAAAAGAAACAGAAAGTGTTGGTAAAATGTATACTTTCATGCACAAAACTTTTTTGGGCACTGTAATACTGTTTAAAAGGTAATGCAAATAGAGCTATGCACAAATTTGCGCCAAACGGGCATATCATCTGTGGTACATGGGCATTCCCATGTTACCACTAATCGGGGTATATTCACAAGAACGTGTGATATCTACCGCAAGAGTAGCATAATGCAACTTTCAATATCGAAGCCTATCGCGGGAAAATAACCTGTGTCAACGTGGAATTCACAACACGGCGGTACCATGCGATAGTCTGCCGAAAACGCAGACAATGTCCGCGATACAACCACCCAGACGGAGATAAAAACTGAAAACCTGCGATTAGCCCTTCTGCGATGAGCAAAGCAGGGATAAGCAGCGTGAGGACAGCAATACTCACGTGCAATGCGTGAACAAGCACAAGAACAGCATACGGAAAATGCCACTGAACAAAATACAAGAACAGAGGAGTACCACGGATGCACCCAGGCCAACTGCAGAGGACAACATGTACACCACAACATCCAAGCACCGTGGAAGGACAGAACCGACAGGCACACCTCATGAAAGAGACCAGTGGCAGACAAATTAGAGCCGCAGGAGCGACACACCCACCGCGCAGCATACGCACATAAGCAGAAGTGCACCTCGACATTGGCAACATCCCAGTACAAACAGCAACCCCTGCACAACTGAACACAGGACACAACTGGATCAGTAAATGTGCACAACCAGGCAAATCACATCTGTAACCCCAGGGATATGTAACATGACAATGCACAATTCCAACCTGTAACCTGCAAATATGTTTTATTCACATATGCAGTGCAATTGGACATCTACTACTGTCCCATGATTACCACGGATGGACACAATGTGACGTGCTCATGAGAAGTAGGTGTCAAAGATGTAATTCCTACAAGCCATTCCTGCCGCAGCTGCAGTGGGATGTTTGCCACCAGCCCCATCACAATCATCATCGTCCGGTACCTCTGGAACTGGGATCCATGGGGCCCTGGTGCGAAAACAGATGTTGTGCAACACACGACATGCAACGATCATCTTGCACACGACGTCCGGGCTGTACAGGAGCTTCCCACCTGTGCAGTCCAGGCACCTGAAACGTGACTTCAACATGCCAAATGTGTGTTCAACGATGCCCCTGGTGCGTATGTGGGCCGCATTGTACTGCCTCTGGGCGGGTGTGTTAGGGTCCCGGAGGGGTGTCATCATCCAAGGGCAGAGTTCATATCCTTGATCACCTGTGACAGTGCAGGGAGAAAAGAGTCAATACTTGGTTCGGCAGGATGTGTTGGCAGGCCCACCAATTCAGTGACGCCTGTGCTGGCTGTGTGTGGGATGAGTGTAAGCCAGCCCTCAGGGTGTAGCTGGTGCTGGCAACTACACAAACAGTCATCTGGCACTCAGACATGCAATGTCAGAACCACAAGGGGGGATGACTCGAGTCGCACAGGGCCAGTGGCTCTTACTCTATGCTGCCTCTGTGGTGGTTCAGGGGGGGCAGGTACGGGTCCTGGGGTGGTGGCGGTGGGTGTTGTGACCCTGTTGTGGCTTCGAGCTTCATGATGAGTAGCTCCATGGTGTTGTTTGTTCTTCGGGTGTGGCTGTGTGCGTGGCTCTGTTGCCTACTGCAGGGAGTCGTCCATCTTTACACCTGCTTGAGCCAGGTGTTAAATTTGTTTTCGTGTGTTTTTGCACGGGAACGCCTACTCTGCATCTCATTAGAGTTAGTTGGTGGTGTTAGATTTTGGGGCAGTTATCGTGGGAATACAGGCATTCTCTGCAGTTTGCACCTGCTTGTGTATGGGGTGTTAAATCTATCTCCGCTTTTGTTGCGTTAAGGTGGAGATAAATCGGAGTTGCCTCCTTGTGAATATGGCCCATGGTTTTTATACAAACCTCTATGCAGTAGAGAGCTTGAACATGGACCAGTGCTTTAGAAGAGAGCAGCAGGGCCATATTTTAATTGATTGCTGAGCTATATTGCGTGAAATATTAGTAAGTCTGTTTCTTACTTTTCAGTGCACAACCTGTTTCCACTGGAAGGATTTTATTTTTTTTCCACGGGGAAGATACCTAAAGGTAAAGAAAAATAGTGGTTTGCGCAGCTTTGCCCTACTTTATGTCACTCTACCAGCATTTTTTTTAATGCAAAGCCCTGTCGACTACCAATGCTAGATAGGGCCTTGCGCCAAAATATTACATCGAGGTAAGCACAAAGTGGGAGAAATGTTTTTATTTCTCGAAACTTTTCAAACTTGGTATTTCGACTGCACTGTAGAGCACACACACAGTGATAAGAGTTTTCAAGTTAGTTTTAATGAGCCTCAGATTTTTTGTCACTTTTTTAGTGCAGCCACAATGCAAAATGTATTTCGGGATTTACAAAGCCACGCAGAGACCAAACTGCGTAGCGTTGTTAAAGAAAAAATCCTCAAGTAGCTCAATCAGCGCATTTACTCTGTATCAGGAAGAGGTAGAGGCAGGAGTATAGAATCTGCACTTTTGGTGCATTCACCCATGTATTTTGACACACACTCAGATTTACTAAAGTCTGTGAACTTGGGCTTGCACCAGAATGGTGTACTTATCTTAGGCTGTCATGACGAGGAGAAATATCTTTATTTCTCCTTGTTGCTTCTGCAGCCCACACACAAAACACAAAGAGAAATAAACCTTTATGAATAAGTTTGCTCAGGAAGGTATAACTTCCTGCACAAAAACTATTCTAACCAAAACATAGGCACCCTTGCGTTGTGGCGTAAAGGTGCCTGTGTTGGATGTCTCAAGTGCCCCAGCGCAAGAGAGAGCAGAAATGTGCCATATGTAAGTAAATACAGTGCATTTCCTCTCCCTCCCTTTCACCTGACCCACTGCAGTACATTCCCATGCCGAATGAAAATGTAGTGAATCTGGGTCATAGTGTTTAGCACTGGAAGCGCATCCTTTCAGTACAAAATCTATGCTAGACCTACACATACACCTTTATATCATGATGCAAAGGTGTGTGCAGGGCACTAAGTAGCCTTATTTTTCACCAGTAATAGAAAGAGAGCAGCAGTGCCATATCTTGGTAGATATAGTGCCGTCCTGCTCTCTCCCTTTCACGCAACGCAGCACAGCACATCAACTTTGATTGCTGCACTGCGTGAAATAATAGTAAATTTGCCCCTAGGTTCTATTGTTGATTCTAATAAAAGCTGCATTCTGTCCAGCCCAAATGCTCCTCTCATCCCATGTAAACACTGGCTAAAGAATGTGAATTTGGGGGGGCTGCTGTTCATGTTGTACTGTGCCATGCATATGTTTTATTTAATTTTTACAGAAGCTGATTGGGGTGATTGGTTAGCTGCATGCATGGGAAACAACCTTTACAACGTGGTCATTACACCGCAATACCTTTACAATGTGGTCGTTTAACAACCGCGTTGTTTGTACACAAATCATTTACATCGCAAGTCTTTACAACAAAATCCACTACAGGGCGCTGAGGTATTGGAAATGAATTCCAACACCTTCCCTACTGTTGTGCAAAGTGGAGTAGGAATAGTAAATAATACTATTCCTAAGTCCAGCGTGCCCCCTAGCGTTAGTCGTTGTAAAGACTTGTGATGTAAATGCATCTCGTACCAACAACACTCGTTGTAACGACTGCGTTTTAATAGCACGTGATGTAATACATCACGTAGTAAAGCGCTATATTCTGCTTGCATTGCTGATATTTAATTGATGCTACCTCTCCCACCTTTTCTCTACCCCATCCTCTTTTTCTCCTGTGTCCCATCTTCAGATCAGCCTTATATGGGAGATATAGCTTGTTACCGGCACTGCCCTGTATTCTGACCCCGTCTTCTCCACTGAACCCCAGTGAATGGGCCTACCTATGTAATTGTGAGCACAAAGAATGTGTATTATGGGTGCTGTGGACTTGTGTACAGCATGTATTTCTTTCAGCACACTGTTCCTTTCCTGAATTTCCTAGTCTTTTCTAACCTGCCCACTCACCAATGAATTATCTGATGAGCAAAGGAAGGTTTTTGAGTGAGCATGGAAGGATGGATGTAGTTCAGGGGCCTTAAACAGAAGTCAGAAAGAGAGAACCAGGGCTGAAGTTCCTCCACCCTTGGTTGCAGTCAGCAATTCACAAACTTCTATGTACACATACATACACACACACCAGAATTTGAAAGCACTAAGGGGCCATACAAATGGTGCAACTACACTACGCAAATGTTGGTAACATACATAACTTATCACAGTTAACAGTGTCCCGCTTTTCTTCTAGCAATTCCAGCTATGTTTCCACACCTGGCCCAGGATGCCAGGGTGCAGTGTATTTGATTTTCAGACTTTGGAACTGCAGCTAATCTGTTTCTGACAAGAAGCTACCACTTATTATACTGTGGCAGCCAAATAATTATGCACATCTTTAGCAAGTGGACAATTTAATGTTAACCAGGAAGAAGGAGACCAAAGTGACAGACTGCATAACATCACAAATACAATTTCCAGAACTATAACAAATGTGAGCAATCCAATCTGAATTGGTCTTCTTAGGGTGTGTGGTCTACATGGGAATTATTTGACCATTTGCACATAGTGTAATATGGCAGAATTACTAGTTTGAAAATGACTTACCAGTAATCTTCATTACTCCTAATGGTTTTCATTACGATCTTCAATTGTTAGGTAAGTCTATGTACAGAGAGCAAGTACTCAGGAGTACGTTGAAAAGACAGTCCACATCTACTCTACTGGGTGCTACAAAAGGGATATCTTCCCAGTATATGCACTGACTTAATCAAGCTAAATTCGAAAGCTGACGTCAAGGAATAGTGGGCTTTTTCTATTGCATGTGATGAGGATGATTAGGATTAGGAGTAATGAAGAGTACTAATGAGTAATCAAAACATTACCTCTACATCCCTCATCCTCAGCATTATAGGAGGTAAACTAAAGCCAAAAAATAGACTTCAACCTATAAAATAAAATAATTTGCACACAGCATGTGGTGACGTACACAATTTAAGGCAGGACAGAGCTAGGTATGCCCAGTCCAAAAGACCAGTCTTCAAAAGATAGGTTTTGGACCTGCACTGTTGTACAAAGCTGTGGAAGAGACCGAAGAAGCCATTCTTCACATTTCAGATTTAGGAAAACCCTGGAGTTTCACCAAGGAGGTAGCCACATCCCTCGTGTATCTATTCTGGAGATGCTCAGAGAAAGGTAGTACAAGCCAAGGAGTAGGCTAAAGCAACTGAGGAACGAATAAAAGGACTATTGGCTAATGAAGAATCCTTTTACCCCTTTCAAACTCTACAAAAAGGTGATCAGATAAAACACTTTAAGAACATTCCAAATAAATCAAAATTGCCCTCCTTACATCAAATGAATGCAAGACTTCTCCAATCAGAAAAAAAGGATGGAATGGAAAAAGATGGACAAACTAATCTCTGTATCTATATGAGCTAAGATTGCTACCTTGGGAAGAAGTACAAGATCTGAACAAAGCACAATACCATCCTTAAGGATTTTCAGGAAGAGAGGTCTGCATTAAAAAGAAAACCGAGCTCACCAATTCCGACGGGTTGAAGAGACAAACTTCATTATTATAAATTTAAGATCAGCAGAAGATAAGGCTTCAAATGGGGATGTCCGAATTGACTCTAACATCAGATGCAAGACCCAAGGAGAAGAAGCAAGCCTAAACGTAGAACAAAAGAATAAAATCCTTTCCAGAAATGGGAAACCAGAACCTTCTTGTCACACAAACTGACCCAAGGATCTTGAAAAAGTCAAGTTGCTACCTATTGTGTCCTTAGAGTGGGGATAGCAAGATTATTCTGAAACCCCTCCAAGTAAAACAGTAATATAGAAAGGAGTGTACATTGAATGGAGGAGAGAGAGAGAGTTGTACACCAATATTGGAAAGACTTGCAGTGCCAAGAATTGGATTTTTATGGTGAAGGGGCATCTACATTTCCGATTGTAGTGGACCTGTTAAGATGTTTTGTGAGGCTGCTGTTCTGCAAACCGATTTTTTCAAACTCCACATTCAGAAAGAGAGGCAGACACCCTACTCAAAAACACACCTGGAAGCTTAGGAGAAAGGGAAACAGAGGGAGCATCCAAACTGAAAGATTAGACATGGTTAAAAAAGGGGAACTTGGACATGCATAGCCAGAATTGAAGCACTAGACCACAACTGATGCTTCATCTTGATTTCAAAGAAGTATCTGAGGGATCAACGGTAAATGAGGAAAGGCACAGAGTAGATGACAAAGCCAAAGCAAAACTAGAAGACATCCTCCTTCCAATGTACTGGTGTGGGTTAGTGGAATCAAAACATGGGCAGTTGGGCATTTTCAGGGGAGGCCCACAGATAACAAAAGTTCCCTAAAACTTCAGTATAATCTCCTGAAGATTTTTAATGTAGGGTTACGAGACAGAGAGAACTTGATTGAGATCCTACTTGTCAGTTCAATTAGGCAAAGTCACTGTATTGCCTGTGCTAGAACATTTTGTTGTTACATTTGATGTTGGATGTGTCATAGATCAATATACTGCAGACAGATCCCTCAAGTTTGAAGAGTGTTTGCGGCACATCAGTGGCCATCCTAAAAAACGAACTTTCTTTGTTGGCACCATCGGAATACCTGCATGAAGTGGAAAACCTCTGATTAAGGATTCTGGGATAAACTGCCAGTGCAGAGAAGGTACTGA
This sequence comes from Triturus cristatus, assembly GCF_964204655.1. Classification (NCBI taxonomy): domain Eukaryota; kingdom Metazoa; phylum Chordata; class Amphibia; order Caudata; family Salamandridae; genus Triturus; species Triturus cristatus. Next base: position 1,126,823,116 of record NC_140582.1, read on the forward strand.
ATTTGCTAAAGGAATCAACAGGCCATAATTCTGAGGCTCTGGATTCAAGTGATGTGGAATATGAAATTGAAGAGGGTGAATATGCAAATTTACCCACGAAACTGCAAATGTGCAAGAAACCATGGGGCACATGCATCAAGTTAGGATTTTGCGAGTCCTTAATTGCGATTATTAAGGAATCGCAATTAAGGACTCGCAAAAGCCTATGCATGTAGGAATCGCTATAAAAATAGCGATTCCTAAACAATACTTAATTGAGACTCGCAATTTGTGAGTCGCAATTAAGGAATGGCTCCCCATTCATTCCTAGGGGCCTTACAGGCCCCTAGGAATGAATGGGAGATTGCATGCGCAATTTGCGAGTACCAGTAGGTACTCGCAAATTGCGCATGCAATTTTAAGGGTGCAAGGGTGTCAAAAGGACACCCTGTTGCACCCCTGAAATTGTGATGTGCACTCATGTTGCGCACACACATGCCCAAAAACAAAAAAAATGATTTGATACCTGTTGCTCATTTCCTTAAAGAATTCTAGCATCTGATGTAGATATTCACAGCTGTCCATGAAATGCTTTTTCTGACCCCCAAAGGCCAGTTGGAGCCATTCTGGCATTGTCAGGAAAGTAATGTTTTTGCAAAAGAGAAAGGCTTTTCTTCCTGGTTGGAACAACCAGAAAAACCACTTATTGTGCTTATTTGAAGGTGGCGGCAGATGTCTTGAGGATGAGTATCACAAGTATGTAGGAGCTGCTTAAGGTTGAGGTACTAACAGCAACTGTTTTATGTAGCATTGCGCAGATTTGTGGCAAATTAACAAGTAGTAATATTGACAACTAATTGGTACACCCTCAGTATCAGGAGGAAAAAATCAAAGTAGTAATTTGCTAGTCATGCCCACCCCTCCTCCAACATCATGTGGGTTAACTCACCAAGCTCCATATTTGGAGACGTGCCAACATATGTGCAGCGTCATACAAAGAAATACTGAATACCCTTACGGACAGACTTAAAACATGCGTTCGGTCAACAATCAGGATGAAGCACCTTCCTGGACCTGCCTTTGATTATAAATATTTCACAAGAACTTTGTTCTGCCATCTGAAAGAATTGGATGAGAAATCGCAAAATTTGTTATCTTCTTGAAATAACTTTGCGAAAAACGGTTCTAATATGCTTCATCATAAAATTGGTAGAAGGTACTTTTTAGTTTTAAATGCACCCAATCCCCTCTCAAAGATCACTGACAGGAGCTTATAAGTTGTCAATTGCCCCAAAAAACACATTTGTTGTAATCTTATCAGTTTTGTCGACTATGTTTACAAAGCACAGTTTATTGCTCCATTTGGCTCCGAGGTAACTCTGTCCCATTGCTTGAAGTGTTAGAGCTACTCCGTGCTTGACGTTTAGCCACACCCACTTGCTTGAAGTGTTAGGTCCCCTCCCTCCCACAAAGTTCAGGTCTAGTTGCACCCCTGGGGCCATGGCCCAAGGCACATTGCGATCTGCCGCACATACCCTTCACATTGCACTCTCAACAATGTGCCACCAGGTAATGGGTGATACTGAAAGCACCACTCAAGTTTCTGTGGCCACTATTGTAATATAGAAGTGACCCACAGTAGGGTCGGATTGGTAAGGCGGGCACTCGGGCAATGGCCGAGAGGCCGGTATGGGAGTTCCAGCTGTGAGCTGCTTTTTTGGCAGCCTGGATGGCCAATTTGGACTGTGTCTGGTGTCTTCAGATGTCGCCAGCTGCCCAGTGGGGCCCTGAGTGCCCTTTCTGGAGGCAGATGGGCATGCATAACCTCCCTTTTATCAACGGGCAGAGGTGGCCCCCTCTTTCTCTCGCTGGGCCAGCCAATTATTTGTGTGCATACTGGGCAGGGGCAGGGGGCCTGAGCAGAAGCGGCCTCACTTGTTTTCAGGTCTTTATAAAACTTCGCCGAAGCAGTGTTTTGCGGAAAGGCAATATTTAAATGTGAAGCACTTTCTTTTAGCGTGCCCGGACCGATTTCTAATCCCAATCCAACCCTGCCTCACAGCACAGAAAAAAGCACAGATGCATGTGTCGCATCGAGGCTACATCGATAGTGAGAGATTCAAAGAAGCAGGGAAACAGGGGGCAGAAAACCCCTCCTGAGACCATTTTGCTTCAACTACAGCACCTGCGCTAACTCACAAAGTTGGCAAGTAACCATACACCCGGCAAACAGTGCAATGTCACTGCTGAACAGACCCACACAGCTCCAACCTGTGCTTGTCTACTTGCACATGCACTGACCGGAAGTTAGCATCCATCATCAAACTGGGCCATTCTTCTACGTCACTGATGCATCACTGCCTTCAGGCTGTTCCAAGAATATATAAACTGATGGTATAGAGGGATAGATCATTCTTTTGCAAAAAACAAAAGAATGATCTATCCCTCTATACCATCTGTTTATATATTCTAGATGTTTCTATGCCCAGGTATAGGAGGGTCATTTGGGCATTCCCCGTAGTGTTCTTTTTGGATTTTCAGGCTGTTCCAAGGCATTTCACAAGGACAAAGCAAAACCAACTCTATCAGACAATAAAAAGAGATAAAGTGGTACATGTGCACTTGAGCAAAATCAAGTAAACAACTAACTCCGAAGAAAGAGAATGATTAAAAGACACACAATAGGACACGGATATAAAATGGCCTTTGGGCATTTGTGAAAGCCAACTTGGTAGCCAACATGGCTGATGTGTTGTGCACATAGAGGTTTTTCTTAGGAAACTATTAAACTTTCTAAGGAAACTCTAATTGCATAATACCTCTCCAGGCAGCTTAAATGCAAACAGCACCCGTCTATTGCCAGAACTTAATACTCATGTTTTAAGCAGGAGAATGATTCGTTTTAGGCCCTATGCCAGGAAGATGAGATTATGGACTGTTAGCCAGAAAGTATTTATTCTTGAACATACATCATGGCAGACCTACCAAGGTCACAAATAGAGAGAGCATCTCATCCCAATAGGGACAGAAGCTCAAAAGGTCATGCTGACCAGTGTCTTAAATGTACCCAGTGCTTTCTAACATGTTGGCCCTTGGAAGCCATTCCTCTATTCCTACCCTGTTTAGTGCAGGGTTTCATAATCCGTTTAGCTCTTGGCTGCCAACGATCCTCAGTGAAAAGGACCCCCTTCTCCAAATATCCTCTTAAATAGAGGGATATTTCCTTCAATTTCACACCATGGAAATAGCTTAAACTTGCTCCTTGCAGGAGTACTTTCCAAATATAAAATACTTTTTGAATACCAACAAAATTCAAGCTGTATTAGTGTGCACACAATGATGTAAGGCCAAGCCAACTCACCCATTCCCTTCCTTATTAACACTGACTAACTCAGGCAGAGAGCTCTGAGAGCAGAGGCACTTATGCACATGACTAACACGATTTGCATTTGTAATGGGCTCTGTGAACCAGTATTTATATTTTAGGATGATTCAGCCACCTAGTTCTGCACCTACGCAACGCATAAAACGCACGAATAGTAAACTCAGCTCTGATTGCGAATTATTTTCAATATGCACATATCCTGATGCGCCAGTCAACAATATTTCCTTGCATTTATAATCAAGCAGGATCGGGTCCACCTAATTGTACCTGTGCTCACCAGTAAAATCAAATATTGGAAGTTAGCTGCCGCTGTCGTGGGTTTGCAAATTGGTACAACAGTTGTAATCAGACCTCCAAAGATGGCAGGAAAGCTGAGAATTAAAAAAAATAAAAAAGCTAGCCCTACATTTCCTTGGAGAGTTAGCAGGCTGGCAGTCAACGATAAACCTACTGTACACCACATTAGGTACTAAATTCGAATGCATTATTGTGGGGAGAGATGATGAGCTGAACTGTTTTAAGTGCAGACATGATTGAGTGTCTAACCACTCTAATGCTGTGAGCGGCACAGCATATTTAACAAATGACTCACGGGGGACCCATTAAGCCAGAGGCAGCACTGACTCACATCTCACTTGATCTGATCTTTTCTTGTGTAGATTTTGTGTGTGTGTGAACAGCTTCACATGGAAGCATGCATTGAGGGCAGTGATACTCATAGTACGGCCCGGGGGCTGCATACGGTCCTCCTGACCTTCACAAGTGTCCACCTCTGCCCCCCCCCCTCTCCGGTCAACAGCAGCACGACCATCATCAGCATCAAAAACATATTAAATAAAGAGGCAAGCATTTGTTTAGTGGTTAATTGAAGTGAAAGTAGGTCAGTAACTGTGGTGTCCTACACCGCATGACTTTAAGAACACCTTCACTTTAATAAGAATTCTTGCAGCAAAAGTGTGAAAAAATGACAAAGTCTCTTAAAAATTCAAAAGTGTATTTCATCAACATGCAGAACTGTTTCACCTTAGTACTTCAGATAGTATCAGTACATTGAGAATTATTTTTTAAAAGTGATAGTTAAAAAAAATAAATGTAGAAACATTCATTCTTTCCCCCCAGCCTAACCTGACCACCATGCCAATAGGGAAGTAAACGGCAAGTACAGTTGCTATATGCACTCTTTGGGGTACCAGAGTTCCTATTATCGATGAGCAACATTATAGTTTATTAAATCAAACACAGGAGAAGGTTTTTGTACAGCGCACTTCCTGAAGTTATGAACTTCGAGATCAATATAACTGCCTAGGGTCAGACAATTTAGTTAAGTGGCAAAACCAGGATTAATCCCAGGTTTTCTGGTTTCACATTGTGAAATTCAGCCACTAGATGTATATGCTTCGCCTCCCCTACACTCACGTTACCGCCAACCGCAACCACAAATCTCCAACCTGTTGAAATCAATGCAGCAAGCAGCCCTCGGTCAAATCACACACCAAATAATATGGCCCCCGGGAAATTGTTTGTAAGTATCCATGACTTAGGGTGGAAGTAAGGACACATGAAACAATATTCGCATGCACTATTACGTGTTCTGTTGCATCGTTTAGAGCTATTGAGACAATTTTATTTATTTATTTGCCTTTAAGGGTTTTATTACTGGAAAGGGTTAAACAGTGAAAAGCATTAAAAATTGAATTTTATAGAACATATTTTGTACGTATACTGTTTACAGGTGATTACTTCATATTACTTTAAAAGCATTAAACAGTGGAGTGCAGACAATAAAATAGCTGCAGAACAGGAAAACAAGACACCTAAAAACTTGAATATCAGCTAAATAACTAGTATGCAAATATAATGTATCCTCTTGAAATACTAGAAGGAATTGTTAGTATAGGTAAGAGTTAGCACATGTCCACACATCCAACAATGAATGTAAATAAAAGCCTCTATCATGCTTTGAGGCAATGGCTTCCCCACCAATCATCTATGTGGCTGGGCTCCATTTACGGGCTCGCTTTGGTCACCCTTTCTAAGAGTGTCTCAATTGGAAGTCATGCTGGACACAAAGATGTAGATGATAACATGTGAAGGCAGTGCTGCTAAAATAGCATTCTGCAACCTATAACCCCATTGTGGAATCCTGGCTCTGACCCAATCCCTCGAAAGCTCACAACCATAATTACTGCTGCAATCATCGGGACTCATTACTTCAAAGGAATGAATGGGTCTTAGTAGTAAACTTAGTGGCAAAGCTCCAAAGAATGCAAAATCATGAGACCCATCTTAATATTGGGCTTAAGACATAGACAATAACACCCCACAGGAATATCACTCCAAGTGCTCCTCACTAAATGAAGGATGGAAATTCATAGAAGACCACCCTAGTACCATGCAACCAAATACCTAATATCACAAACCCACAGGTTCAACTAGAGAAAAATAGTTCAAATGTGCTAAGAACAGAACATTACATGCACAAGACACTTTCCTCTCCGACTTGCTTACATTATCCCTAAGCATCTAAGAAATCATCCTGAGGTTCCGGAAATTTTTGAACGGGCAACTCTCTTGGTAGAACCTTGGACTTCACTACTGCGGAAGCACCTGATTACAACATCTGACCACCTGCTTGCAATGCCACTGATATCTTTGTTTGCAGACAATCACAGCTAGAGATCCTACGTAACCACTGCTTCAGTCAACATTAGTGCTAGACAAGAATGATGAGTCCAAAATTAAATAAAATTAAAAAATCTCCCACTGTGAGCTTTAACGGTCTTAATACACAAGTAATTAAATAGCAACTAGTAGAAATAGCATGTACAACATTGTTCCTGATTTTAAGAAATTACTCAACAACAAAATACCAGCATAAAAGTGATGTATAGATGTTTCTGGGGAAGGACTACAAAAATACAGCTTCAGCTTTAAGTTATGTTATTTTTTGTTATGCAGATTTTTTAGAGCACACTATCACCAGAAGGGGTACAGGTGTGAGCCTTGCCTAACCTAGGACCTATCGGTACTACTCGAAAAGGCAGGTCTTCAGCTTCTTGTTCAATTCAAGAAGTGAGGAGAAGGGTCTTATGTGTAGTGGCAGGTTGTTCCACGCTTTCGTAGTGAAGTAGGAGAAGACTCGACTGTCAGATCTGGTTACCTATATGCCTAGGAAGTGTGCATGTAGGAGTCTGGATGATGAGAGGCATCTGAAAGGTTTGTGACAGAAAATGCAATTGTTTAAGCAACTTGAAAGCATGGGTGAGAGAGCGGAGCTCCTTCATGTGTAGTGTGATATGAGTATGGCACGGGGAGGCTGAGAGTGATTCTGGATGCTGAGTTCTGAATGGTCTGCAGCCATCTGGTGAGTTTTTTCTTGATCCCAGCATAGACGGCGTTCCTGTAGTCGAATTTGCTTGTGAACAGGACACGCATGATGGTTTTCTGGGTGCTGATTGGGAGTCATTTGAGAATATTTCTTAGCATCTTCAGAATAAGGAAGCATGCGGGGTTGACAGCATTGACTTTAGGTGGTCACGTTGAGTTTGCTGTCGATGTCAGTTGATGGCGAGTTTTTGACATGGGTGGTGGGTGCCGGTGTAAGTCCTACCTCTGTTAGGCACTAGATGTAGTCCCATGGTGAAGTGCTCTTCCCGAAGATCAAGATTTGATCTTGTTGATGTTGAGCATCATCCTCCTTCCTCGTTTTCTTCTGGGTCACCATTCATCTCCTAGAAAATTTTCCTGGCTCACTTTTCTTCTACATTTTTGTCTTTCAAATCGTAAACTCCTACTGGTGATCTTAAGTGCAATGAAGTTCAAATCACCTATGGTAAATCATGTAGTACTACTGCAGCACAAAGAACCTGTGGTGTGCCCAAAACACATTAGATCCACATATCTTTGTAAATATCTTGCTAAAGTCATATTTTTCCAGAAATTTTTCATTATGAATTTTCCACTGCACATATATTTATATATATTCACTGAAAAAAACATAGGTTTCAGGGCCGTTATAGTTAGTTGTACATTTGACTCATATAAAACCAGAGAAATTCACCCGCTATAGTTAGTTGAGCTAACTATAACTCATGCGCCAGCAATGCACTGGTGATGTCATCACATATTACATCACTGATGACATCACTGATGACATCACTGATGACATCATCCAGTGAATGTGTGTTTCTGTAAAGTTTAAATATGTTTCATATATATCTATGCCAAGGTGTATTGAAGAATGAGTGGATTTACAAGTGCCTGAATGGATTATTTAGTAGGTGCGTGACTGACTGCATAAGTGAGTGATTGAACGTGTCTTACTGAATGCATGGGTTAGTGACTAAACTGTGTGAAAGTCTGTATTAGTCTCTCAGTTGGTATATAAGCGGCTGCATGGCTTGGTGAGTAGCTACATGAGTGTCTATATGGGTTATTGATTTGTTGTCTAAGTATCTGTATGGGTGCCTGAGTGTCTGAGTGGGTGGGTGGGGGGATGTGTGACTCTGTGCATAGATGTCTGAGCGGGTGATTCACTGGTTGTATGGATTCAAAAGTGTATCTGGGAAGGGCTGAATGGGTGAGTTAGTGTGTGTATGGGTGTGTTGTTGAGTGAATGAATGTCTCAGTGGTATATGTGTGAGTAACTACATATGTTTTAAGGCAGTATATGTGAGTGTTGGAGTATATAAATGACTATACGTGAGAGTAAGTTATTTGAAGAGTGTCTGCTTGTATCAGTGATTGTATAAGACAGTAAGTATGTGTTAGTATCTGCATAAATAAGTGATGTGGTGTGTGTATAAATAACAGAGTTGGTGTTTATAACTGTATACATGAGTAAATGGGTATGTGATAGAATCTTTGCATGACTGACTAGGTGTGTGAGTAAATCTATGGATGAGTTGCGGAGTGTGACTGTATGTATAGGTGTATGAGTGCATATTATAGTACTGTATTGATGAGTAACTGCATATATAAGTGACTGGATGTGTGTGTAGACCTAGGAAATATTGGATGATATGTAGTATCTGGCATTGTTGTGTGTATGGTTTCAAAAATAGTAGTTTGTATTTTAGAGTGCGTGTATCAAAGTTTATATTAGGGCATCAGTATGTGCATCAGATTATCACGTGGATGATGTCATCAGAGATGTCATCAGTGATGTCATTTGAGATGTCATCAGTGATGTCATCAGTGATGTCACTGACCATGTCATGAGTGATGTGATATGTGACGTCATCACCAGTGCATTGCGGGCGCACGAGTTATAGCTAGCTCAACTAACTATAACGTCCCTGAAACCTATGGTTTTTTCAGTGAATTCCAAAGGTTTTTTAAATGCTAATTCCTAACTATAACGTCTGTAAAACCTATGTTTTTTTCAGTGAGTTTTTTAAATGTTAATTTCATATTTTAATATTTATAAAACGTATTTTTTTGTAATATTTTGGAACTCTATTATCCTTTTGCTTTATTTAAAAAATTATGTAATTTTTTATATCTTCAAAAAAAAGTATGTATATTTTTTTTTATTTTTTTTAAAATTTATTTTAGAAAACTGGACTCCCGTACCGGTAGTGTACCAAGCTCCATCAGCACGCGAATCCTATCCGCCATATTGCTAAACTCGTAAAGGATGCGCATTTCATATCTGACGGCTTTGTAGCACCGTGTCCCACCTAGCATCATATGCGTATAAGGTCGCGCCAGCTGCTAGTTTGGTATGCGACGGGTGCGCGGTACCAAGCCGCGTGTTACGTCATATACTTATGGGGTTGCGCCGGCTGCACGTTCCGTATGCGACGAGTGCACGCTGCCAGGCCCTGTGTTACGTCATAGACGTATGGTATTGCGCCGGATACGCCATTCCCTCATTTTTTTTTATGTCTCAAAACTATATCTAAATAAGTTTAACGTGTATATGAGAGCAAGCGATAATCTAAAATATTTTAAACATTTATATATTTCTAACTGTAATAAACTTACATTATGGTAAATATATTTTCTCAAAATCACGTCGAGTGCGGCCTCCTTGCGCGCTCGGTGCGCGATTGCCATGTGACCTTTAAAAAAAGCATTTGATTGGTTAATAACATTTCCCATTGTAACAGTTGGAGGACCCCACCCATTTTAGTAATTCTCTCTACAGCGTTTGATGAGAGACACCTCTTCTGCTTAGAGAGCTTTTTTGAAAAGTTTTTTGCTGTGTACACATATCTTATAGTACACACAACATGCAACGAGCATCTTGAACAATATTCATGCTCTGTACAGCAGCCTTCCACGTGTGATGGCCATGCATCTGAAACGTTACATCAAAAAACAAATGTGTGTTACACGATGCCCCTGGTGTGTGTGTGCGCATTATTGTGCTGCCTTTTGGCCTGGGTATTGGTGGCTTGAAGGGGTATCATCAGCCACGGGCAGAGTGCACATCCTAGATCACATGTGACAAACAGTAAAGAGTAATGTGTAGATTTGTGTTGCAGTATGCTCTGTTGTCAGGCTTTACCAGTATAGTAGTGTGTCATATGTGAGACTTTCAGATTCACATTTGACATGCATTGCTTGACTGTAATGAGCGTTATCACTGTGTATGACGTAGCCTCACTGCTGATCCACCCTCCATCCGAGCACATTCTCATGTGTGCGCTTCGTGATAGCAACAATTTCAATAATACCGCACACCATTGACATGCGTGTCTGCGCATTTCCACAAGCTTGACAACGACATGTGATCTTGTCCATTCAATGTTTTCGGACAGCATCTCATTAGCGATAGTTGCCGCCCTCCCGGTACATGCTACATTAATGTAAATTGAGGAATGTGCGACGTCAAAACTGCAACATGGACATACACATAAGTACACTTCCTGCCCAGGCAGGAACTGAACAACGCCCAGGCCCCCGGAATAATTATTCACACCCCTACGCTGGCCTGGCGTATGGAAGCCCAGCCCACTTTGCGTACGTATAAATAGGATAACGACGACGCCACATGTCCCAGTTCTTCCACACTGCCTCAGGTGAAATGGCCGAATCCACCTCGCATATCACAATGCGCAATAAAAAAAAGGGATCCATGAGGTGTACACCATCCTGGCAATCAAAACTAGATTTGAATTGTGAACTCTGCTGGCCGTCGGGTTTGGACACACACCAATGACAGCAGGTGAGCAGTGGGGCCTGGGTGCACAGGGGCTGCAATTGAGCACGGTGCGGCGGGAGGGTTGGGGTGCATCAGCCTGGGTGCGCAGGTGCAAACAAGCGATGTTGCCATGCGTAATGATGTGATCTCTGACCTCATTCAGTCACATCTATGTCTCATTTTAAGGACCAGCTGGACCGTACTGTAGGCCTGAGCCAGCGGGCAGTGCTGCCCTACAGACACGTGGTGTTGGCTTTTGCGGCACTGTAGTGAGCTGATTACTAAGTGTACATGCACACAGGCTTCCGCCACTGCATTGCACACGCACATTATGTTTCTAGCATGCGCTCTGTTCCTTTGTATGTGAACGTTGGCATAACATATTATTATTTAACCGTGTGTTTTCTCGTGCACTCCAACTCCTCTTTGAATCATGATTACCACTAACAGTTGGTAGATCGTACTTCAAGAAGGAGGGATGCACTCAACTGGTGTTCTCTATTAAGCTTGAACTAAACCTTCATTTACCTCAAGACGTTTCCAGCATTATATTATTTCTCCCTTTTCAGACACTGAGTTAGTGGCACCATAATCGGTGGAGCAGTTGCTCAGCCCGTAATGAGGCCCTGGGCATTCTGACGCCTTCCATTGTGATATCAAAACACCGTCCCTGACCGGAGACCTGCTGTGCCACCCTGAGAGCGGCACCCAGGAGTTGGAGCTCGCACCGGCACGTCATTGGACACACCAGTTGTGGCAGGTGAGCAGTGAAGACTCGGTGAGCAGGAGCTGCAATTGAGCACAGTGCGGGGGAAGGGGCTGGGGTGCAGCAGCCTGGGTGCACAGGTGCAGGTGAGCGATGTTGCCGTAGATAATAATGTAATCTCTGGCCTCATTCATATCTCTGTTTCATTTTAAAGACTTGCTGGACCGCACTCATTCTCGCAGACCCCAGCGTACAAGACACACGGGTGATGGGAGGTGAACAGTGAGGGCTGGGTGCAGTAGACCGATACTCTGTCTCCTCCTCCCTCTGTTCTTTTGACTCTCCCTCCCCTACTCCCTTCCACCCACTCGCTCTCTGTCCCATTCTCACTTTCTTCCTTTCATTCTGACTACCTTTCTTTTTCTCTTGAACATGGCACACATACTTATGTTTCTTTTTTGTCTTGCAGGTTTTGTACGCTGCTTCCGGAGGAGTCCCACCCACTTATTTCATGTTTTACGGTTGTTTGTTCGAATAAAGTTGCGTTTCCATTTATTTGTGTTGTTTTTATAAAAGTTATTTATTTTACCAATAAATAAGTGAGTGTATGGGTCTTCTTATTCTGACAACACCTGTAGTTTATGGTGAAAATCGGCGGTTGATAGGAGGTTATGAGGGAAAACATTTGTAATTTTGCGGTGCACCTACCAAATATAAACCAACAGACTATTACATAAATGAAGCCTAAGTAATACTACAATTGAAAGGGTTCTATGAGTGGATCACTTTATAACACCATGAGTACTGCCCGTGTGATTACAGAACCAATAAGGCACTGCCTAGGGCCACGAGGCTTCAGGGACTGTCGACGCCCACCCTGCATATTTAAGTGAAGTTCTGGAGGGTGGCGATCCCCGGACTTGAGTTGGCCTCGAAGCCCCCGAACAATTACTAAACAATACCCGGGGAGGTGGCGATCCCCTAGGCTGCGAAACATCTCTGTGCACTTCCGCGCCTAATTTAAATGTGAGATTAAAGTCCCCAGTGCTACAGAGACCCAGCAATATAATAATAGGATAGGCCCCGGAACATTACCCACCAGGGGGCTCATTTAAATGAACGGGTGAGACCCACGTCATTTTTATTTTCTCAATTTTTACCATCTGGATCCGCTTTATTGAAGCGATACGAGGTTTTCCTCCCGGGGCTTTGCACTGGTAAGGGGGGGGGCGTGCTGCCCCCCTCCTGGAGTCCTTGATGGCCCTGGGGACTGCCACCTCCCAGGGCCGGCTCCTGCATTGTCCCGGGGTGCCCACCCAGGGACACTGCTGTTTGCTATGGCAGGGCGGGAGGCGTGCAACTCCCGCCCTGCCATAGCAAACACTGGTTTGGATTTTGGAAGCGAGAGCAAGTTTCCTGCTCTCGCTTCCAAAATCCAAAGCAGATTGATTTTCCACAAGGGGAGCTGCATGTCAGCAGCTCCTCTTGTGGAAATGCAATGCCGGCTCCCGCAGGAGGCGGGGAGCCGGCGGGACCGTGGGGGCATTGGGGCATTGGGGGGGAGTGGGGTACCCAGGGCTGAAAATGGCCTCGGGAGGGGGGCCACAGGGCCCCCTTCCCATATTTTTTTAAAAAGATAAACAAAATAGGGGTCAGGGCCTTGGGGATGGGGTCCCCTCGTCCCCACAAATAGGAAAAGAAGGGGGGCCACACAGCCCCCGTTCTAAAAAATAAAATAAAATTTAAAAACGGCATCACGTTGGAGGCCCCGCCCCCTCAGTGCATCACTCTGCAAACGCGCCCTTTGGCACATTGTAAGTTGGCGAATTAATTCCCCTTGAATACTGGTGTCATCAGTGATGTCACTGACCATGTCATGAAAATGATGTAATATGTGACGTCATCAGCAGTGCATTGCGGGGATGCCAGTTATAGTTAGCTGAACTAACTATAACGGCAGAAGAATTGCTCTGGTTTTGTACGAGTGAAATGTCCAACTAACTATAACGTCCCTGAAACCTATGGTTTTTTCAGTGAATATATATATATATATATATATATATATATATATATATATATATATATATATATATTCACTGAAAAAACCATAGGTTTCAGGGACGTTATAGTTAGTTGGACATTTCACTCGTACAAAACCAGAGCATATATATATTGCAGTAAACAACATATATGTAAATAAATAATATCCAAGCAATTGGGCAAATGCAATGTATTGTGCTAACCGTGATCAAGCCATCGGTGGATGGCGAAACGCGTTGGTTAATTTGGAGACTGGAGAACTAAAAAGGAAAATAAAATAATTGGGTAAAACTCAACAGACTGTGAGTGCGTGCTACTTGTTTCACTGCGAAGTGGAATTCTGGGGATGATACAATACGGCATGGCTCTGCCTTAGCACAGCACCGAATTAAGACGCGCCAGGGGTCCTACGAACGGAGCCGATTTGGGTGGATATATATATATATATATATATATATATATATATATATATTCACTGAAAAAACCATAGGTTTCAGGGACGTTATAGTTAGTTGGACATTTCACTCGTACAAAACCAGAGCATATATATATTGCAGTAAACAACATATATGTAAATAAATAATATCCAAGCAATGATAGTAAAATCAGCATAATAAAATGCCCTTTTGAAATCATGTGTTCTTACTTTGTTTGTTTAAGGCAAATTCAGGCTTCCTGATTTTCAATCCTTCGCAGACTTTATAACTCTCTTTTTTGTGTTTTATAGTGTACAGGAGAAAATAAATCTTGTAATAAACACCAACCTGCTAAAAAAGGATGACATTTGAAAAAAAGAACCATGTGTTCCCTAGCACCCTTAAATTTCATGTATAGGGTGACCATCTCCTTGCAGGTCATTACGGACACTTTACAGTCCTAAACTTTTGTGTGATCACCTAAATGCATTTTGGGTGTTTCCAGTCCACTAATTCGACTAAAACACCTGAAAACAAAGGGTTGTAGGTGAAAGGTTTAGGACTGGAGAAAGTATCTGTAATGACCTGCAATAAGGTGGTCACCTTATGGATATGCACCACCAAATTATATGGGAGGATATTAGTGCTTGCAACCCTCCACCTGGATGAGATATCAAATTATGATATTTTTGGTGAAAGTGTATACACTCTATAGATAGCGTCAGTGCTGATAGGATAGTTTGAAAGGCTACCTAGCCAAATGCCCCTTCATCAAAGGCAAAATCCATTGTCCCAATCAAATCGTGTATACTTGGAATGGGAAAAATGAAGCAACAAACCATTTTTTAAAAAACATATAAGGACCACTATGTTTTAAATAGTAATAGAATTTGCTTCTTGCAGCTCAGGTTAGTACTTCATAAAACTTCTGTAACAAATTTTACTCTTACCCGGCTCAGTGGTACATATTTAAGTGTCCTTGGGGATGACACCAGTTTATGTCTTCCTGTTGCACACATATCTCTGCAGCATGCACATGAAATTAATGAGGTACCATAACGTACAGTGTAAAATATATGTCTTGCTGTTTGTTTGCTCTCAAGCTCTGCCTTATCTGATTCTCTCATTAGTGTAACAAACAACCAAGAATAGAATATTGCTCACAGGAGAGTTTGGATAAGGGAAGCACTGTTTTGATTACCCTAATGCTTCCTTCCTTTAATTTACACTGCATTCACCTGTGTTTCTATTTATACTCTAAAGAAAACAAAAACTAATTTATTTCAATCAAATACAAATCACACTGACAATAATAATGACTGGGGCCGATGATCTCCATAATATGCATTTAGTGGATAGTTATTCTACCACCAAACCAACTGTAACTAGGTGCAGATTTTAATTATGCATACGCCTCTTAATGGAGAATTTAGTTAACCTACACAGCAAAAACCACTTCAAGATATTTGGTCACTGTGAGGGTGCATTCTGCATTCACATATGACAGTTCACTCCCATGCCATTGGTGCATTTCCTATGCCACTAACCATGGCCTTAAAGGAAAGTTAAATGAGTCAATGAAGTAAATCTAATGTACAGTACATGTTTTAGGGGGAAAGCAAGGTCACTTTTGTAATGATTAGAAGTGGCATAACGCACAGTATCCCAAGGAAACCAGGGGCAGTATTAAGCATGGTAATTGTTTGCGCCTGGCGCCCCTTTTAGAAAGTACTCCGGGCGCAAACAATGAAAATGTGTCCTATTATGATGAATGCGTTGCCCCAGGGCAGCGCATTCATGTGAAAACATGGAGCGGATGCTTGCAGCCACTCCGTGTTTTCACAGTGCAGGCAGCAACCTGCCTGCACTTTTGAAGGGGATTAGAGATCCCCTTGCAGGCGAGTACAGTCAGTGACTGCATCCGCCTGCAAGGAGATGTCTGGGGGGGTCCATAGGAGCCACGTTCCCACCCCTAGAGGGCTTCTCACAGGGGGCGCACTCATAGGCGCACTGTGAGTGTGCCCTCTGAGAACTTCTTTGCCTCTGCGCCCGCGCCTGAATATTGCGTGGGCGCAGAGGCAAAGGAGTTCCCTCATTTGCATAGTGCACACCCCCATGCAAATGACGGAATGCCCCCTGAAGGTAGTGCTGGAGTGCGCCAGCGCTATCGGTATTAGTGTAGGGAACACATAAATGCCTCCGCTCCCTTCTGTAATACCAAAGTGCCCCAGGGGTGCGCAAAGCGGGTGCAAAAGCCTGTTGCACCCCCAGGGCTCTAATATGACCCTTAATAGGAAAGAAATGGGATGGGCTATGTCCTTTCTTACACACACTCACTATGTGATGATACAACAAAGCTGTTTTACTACTCAAAAGGTCCTTAACCTCAATCCCAACTCTAATCCTGCACTCTGCACCCTCCTCCCTTACAGATTTGTCAGTGCTCTGACATTTCAAATTCCACTCTCTTGATTTTCCAAACTCGGTGTGTAAATACACCCGCACAATGTTCTATTTTGCAGTTAATCTCTGAAAACTCACTCTTCAACACCAGCTTTCATACCACTTACTAGAATGGTAAATTGCTGGATCTCATTTTCGAACCACACACACACTTCTCTCAGCCCCTCCCCATCTGGTCAAGACCAAATGAATGTGACTATTGACATCTTCACACCCTCCAGTTCCAGAGGCATCTATCAAATATAAAAAATAAATTAAGGTTTTTGATGGTTTCGTTTTTACCTCGATAGACCTCATCAGCTGCCGTATTTTATTTCCATTAAACTTTGAGCTCTGAGTCTGCAATTTAGATATTTACATTTTATAGTGTACGTTTGTTTACTGTCTATTCACCGTCTCTGCTTCCCCTTCAGCACTTTATAGTCCTTATTTTATTACTCTGATCTGGGTGGCGCAGTCCCTCTCAGAAATAACTTGACAGGCTTGTGATTGGAGACAGCTGTAACCCCCAGGCCTCTACAGAGTGTACCAAGTGCCACCACACTTTTAATTGATTTATTTTCTTAATTTAAATATTTTCCAAATATTCTTTTATTTCATTTATTTACTGTACTGTTTTTTTATGTCAGGTGAAAATGTCTTTAAGAACAGGCAAGCACCTATCCTGTCATTTGTTTTTTAGGTCTCGCCTACGCAGCGCGGATGTGCTGCTTTGGAAGCACATACTCGTGCTTGTGGCGGAATCCACCTTGCAGGAGCGATCAGCGGCGCGCATGCTAATTGGCTGTTGCTCGCTCCCGCAAGGCGGATGGTGCCACAAGCACGAGTGTGCTTGAAAACAGCTGCTGCATCTTAGCACGATCGCTTTCACGGCCGCGTAGCCGCGTCGCTTTCACGGCTGCGAGATTTCTTAGAATCACAGCAACGTTATGCAGAAAATATTGTCTGTAACATTTTATGGGCCTAATTACAGCATTTGTTTAAAAAGAATGCAGCACCTTACAGCCACAGGTTTGCTACAATCGCACTGATTTGCCTAACAAATGTCAGTAATGCAAAGCAGGCCGCACTCCTTCTACTTGCAACTATATCACAGTAACCTCATCGGTATTCGGAGCATGCGCAGTGCGAGCAGGCTACACACCAAATGGTTCAGGATCTAGCACTTTGTTTGAAGCATTTTATGTGTGCAGTTTTCCGAAAATCTGAAAAGCAGGCAATCTTAATGCACACACGTTATTTTCAAATGTGACAGTGTTAAAATGTATTGGAAATTATAAATTTGCACTGTTTTTTTTTCATTTTCTAGTTGTACTGAGGCCTCATTGACTAGGTCCCGGATTCCTAAAAAACTCTGCCTGTATTTCTTTTCCCTTTATTGTAATATCCTTATACTGAAGCGCCCGCATTACACCGTTCCTTCTGACTCAAAGTATATATATAATGCAATTTAAAAATGGCGCCCAATTTGAACATCTTGGAACGCATCTAATTATTTGATTTGCCAGTAATCGCTGCCTTTGGCAATTGCCAGATATTGGCGTAGCGCCACACTTATTCTCCGTTACTTCGCTGGTAGGCTGGCCCCAATAAGCCTCATCTGCATGGCTTAATGCCAGCCTTTTAAATATGAACTCCAGAGGACTCTACCACAAATGGGTGCCAGAGAGCAGCCTTGGGCAATTCAACAGTGCAAGCTGCATTTTCAGCACATTCTGTGGCACGGCACATTCGGCTGCACAAGGAATGGAATGGGCACACGCTTTGAGATGAAGAAGGGGGCAGTCGGGTCATAGTGGCCATTCTGATGCACAGAGCACATTCTTCGTATGGGGCCAATTTTGCAGCTCGGAATGCCACATCCTGCGCATAGAGCACATTTCAATGCATGTCTTTAGAAGCATCTTGGCACCACTGTGGCACTGAGCACATGTTATGGCATGTCTTTTGAAGCATCGTAGCACCGCTGTGGCACATGCCACATTCTCCTGCAGGTGGAAAATTTCATGGCATGAGGCACCTTTCTAGACAGAAAGCACATTCGCTGAGATGGAGCTCATTTTCTGGCATGAGATACATTATTGGCTGACCTTGGGCTCCGTCAGTTATTCGCAACCAGCGTTTATCTCCCAGTGCATCACCGGAAGTGTTGAGCTCAGCACATGCACGGCTCCCCCAGAAAGCTGATCTGAGTGGTAAATCCCAGTTGCTCTCTGCACCATTCGATCCCGGAAGCTGGGCAGTGACTACATAGCATGATTGACAATAGCTGTTCCCCAGTGGTGTTTTGACCTTTCTGTCCCATGAGGACATGCTGGACCTGATTCACGTGTTTCTGCTCGCCTAATTTCAATCAGGATGTGCTAAAAAGGCATCCGTGGGCCTAAATCCGAACCTCGATTCATTAAATCATAAACTGCTAACTTTATTTATCTCCTTGTACCAGGAAAACTCAGCCATCCATGGAGGTCTTCTGCAGGAGTAAGTTAAAAACAAGCATTGGCATAGCCAATAGGTCTCGCCTTTGGGACCTTATAAGTGTTTAGCCATGTAACAGTTGACGTTGTTGCACCAAGGATATTGTGCTGCATAACTAAATACTTCTAAGGTCTCAAAGGCGAGACCTATCGGCTATGCCAATGCTTGTTTTTGTTGGCTACATGTGTTTTGTCTAATAGCCATTGTACGAAGCTGGCATCTTTGCAGAAGTTTTACATTCTTGTTCCTTAAGCAGTAAGGTTCTGTTGACAGCTTGGTTTAATTGAAATGTAACTAAATCAAAAGCAAAAGCTATCAGTCATCTGTGGCGTTAAATTAATGTAAGCCATAAGATGCAGTATGAAAGATGGACCATAGCATTGAACATGTATGAAATGATTCGGTTCGACAAGGCTTAAAAAAAAATCAAGTTCATTTTTGCTGATGCTCTCATACAATGCTTCAGGATAAAATCATGTTAAACGTTTTTAGTTTAAGGAATAGTAATTGACCTGTTTTAAATAAACACATAGCTTGAACTAGACACTTCAGAGCTATCACCAACGCACAGTTTTTTTTAGCTTTCTGCTGTAATTCACAGTGTTAAATTCAACTGGCCTTCCAGGGATGATAAAAAATAGTGCTTTATGTTGGAGTGCTCTCTCCACCGAAGACACACTGAAGACGATGAAGTCAATCCACTCCGGGGGCCCCACGGACCCCTGCCCCCACCATCGCACCCATGCTCCGCCACACCATCAACCGCTCCCTGGCAACTGCCTCTTTCCCCGACAACTGGAAACATCCCGAAGTCAACCCCCTCCTGAAGAAACCTTCGGCAGACCCCACCGAGCTCAAAAACTACAGACCCATCTCCCTGCTCCCGTTCCCAGCAAAAGTCATCGAGAAAGCCATCAACAGCCAACTCGCCACATTCATCGAAGAGCACAACATCCGCGACTCCTTCCAATCCGCTACAGAAAAAAACACAGTACGGAAACCGCCCTCCTTGCCGCTACAGATGACATTCGCACCCTACTGGACAAAGGAGAAACAGTAGCCCTCATCCTCCTCGATCTCTCAGCGGCATTCGACACAGTCACTGCACCCTAATACGCAGACTCCACAATGCAGGGATCCGGGACAAGGCCATCGACTGGATCCGCTCCTTCCTCTCCGGCAGAACGCAGCAGGTCAGACTCCCTCCTTTCCTCTCGGACCCTACACCCACCACCTGCGGAGTCCCCTAGGGGTTCCTCCCTCAGCCAACACTCTTCAACGTCTACATGGCTCTGCTCACCCCCATCGTCAAAACCTACGGACTCAACATTTTATCGTTCGCAGATGACACCCAACTCAACCGCTCCCTATCCAACGAACCCAACACTGCCAGACACAACTTTCAAGATGGCATGGAAGCATCGCCAAATGGATGAAAAACAGCTGCCTACAACTAAACACCAACAAAACAGAAGTACTCATCATTGGCCCAAACCCCGATGCCTGGAACAATACCTGGTGGCCCATTGCCCTCGGAAGCCCGCCCAGCCCCACGGACCGCGCACGCAACCTGGGAATCATCCTGGACTCCAAGCTCAAAATGGACCGCCAGATCAACTCAGTCTCGTCCTCCTGCTTTCACACCCTCCGCCTCCTACGCAAGTCCTTCAAATGGATCCCCCTCGAACACAGAAAGACTGTCACTCACGCCCTCGCCACCAGCAGATTCGACTACGGCAACACACTCTACGCCGGAATAAACAAAAACCTCACCCGCAAGCTACAGAACATCCAGAACGCCGCCGCAAGACTGGTCCTCAACCTGCCAAGACAGCGCCACATCTCCTAGCACCTGCGCACACTCCACTGACGACTCATCGAGGCTATAGTCACTTTCAAGATGCTCACCCACGCACACAAGGCCCTCCACGACACCGGACCAGCATACCTGAATAGCCGAGTCAAATTCCACGCACCCCAAAGGACCCTACGATCAACCCAGCTCTCCTACACCGTGGTCCACCGCACCAGAAAGACCAGATCGGGAGGCCACTCCTTCTCTTTCCTCACGGCTAGAGCCTGGAACGCCCTTACGCTCCACCTCAGACAGACAGCATCTCTCCCCATCTTCGCAAGAAACTTCAAAACCAGGCTTTTTGACAGACCCCCTCCTTAATGGACTGGAGCCTCCCTGGGCACCCCCAGCGCCTTGACACCCTTACGGGTGAGTTGTCTCGCTCAACAAAAGCCTGATTGATTGCTTGATTGAGTGCTATGTAAGAGGTATAGATTCAGAGATTCAGTCCCATTTAAAGGAGTGCTCCAAAACATAGGGTCAGAGCTCATGTACTTCTACTCGAAAAGTCTTTGATCTAGGCGGCACTTCAAAAGAAATCTTATAAGTGCACAACACTCCCTTTCAATCGCAGCCTTGGATCCAGATCTACAGTGGGGGTAAACAAGCCCATTGTGTGAGGGTAGGACACAGCCTATTCAAATGTAAGTGCACCCTCTCTCCCAGCCCAGGAATACTATCAGTATACAGATACACCCCGCCCTTCCTGTGTGATGACTGGCCAGAAAGTATGCAGAAAGTGAGTTGTCAACTAGGTCCAGACATGGATTGGCTGGTGGAACCTGAGCCACTCCTTTTGGGATCCCTCCCAAATGCCTTTCCAGATCACCCTGTAAGCCTGATCGCCAACTTGACTTAGTAAGCGCTCCATTTTGTCACAATCAGCACTGTATGAGACACTCAAACTGTTCCGGCTGTGTTTGTGCCGAGTGAAATCACTGCTGAATTCAAAGCCGCTGCAGTGCCTTTCATTGCGACTCCACCACAACATCCTGCCTGGGTGATCGGAGGCGTGTCCAAAGATGCACGGCTCGTCAGACATCGACACCCACTGGAGACCTACGGTGTGCTCTGCCTCAGCAGCCGTTGTTGGGAACCAAACAAGTACAACGACACGGGCCCTCCTAACGAGGCCTGCCGACACCCCTCCAAAGCCCGGCTCCTGCAGTGACTCTGACGTTGAAGGCTTTCTAGCATTGGCGACCCCTCTGAGCAAAGGTACTGTGTCCCCTTGGTGCTCAGGGGTCTGTGTGTGAAGCCAACCTGCGCTCTCTCGCAGGCAGCTCTACTTTATGGAATTGCGGCCTGGGTGGTCCCCCCAGTCTCCCTCCTGACTCGCTGGTGACATGGGGGCAGTCAATCAATCAATCAATCAGCATTTGTAAGGTTATCTGGGCATGCCATGTCCCTGTCGCAAAAGCCAGGTCTTGAGATTTTTTCTGAAGTCCACTAGGGAGGGTGCTATTCGTAGGTGGAGGGATAGGTCATTCCAGGTCTTGGCACCGATGTAGAATAAGGAGCGCCCCCGCTGCGGGTGCGAGGGTAAGAGAGGCGGAGCACAGGTCTCCAGCAGGCACATGGAAGGTCAGTTGGTGGTTGATGTAGGATAGTCCTTGGGCTTGATGAGGTTTGTACTCTTGTGTGAGGATGTTGAACAGGCATCTCTTCTGGATGGGGAGCCAGTGGAGGTTTCTGACGTGTGGAGTGATGTGGGTCAGTTTGGGGGGGTTCAGGGTGAGTCTGTCTCCAGTGTCCTGTGTGGTCTGGAGTCTCCTGAGGAGCTGGGTGGAGATTCCAGTGTAGAGAGGATTGCCATAGTCGAGGCGACTGGTGGCGAGTACCTGAGTGATGGTCTTTCTGGTGTTGATTGGGATCCATCTGAAGATTCTGCAGAGCATGCGAAGGGTGTGGAAGCAGGAGGAGGCGACGGTGCTGATTTGTCATTTCATTGAGAATGATGCCAAGGTTGTGCGCATAGTCAGTCAGTGTGGATGTAGGTCAGAGTTTTGATGGCCACCAGCTGTGGTCCCATATGGAGGTGTTCTTCCTGAAGATCAATACGTCTGTTTTGTCAGAGTTGAGTTTGAGGCAGTTGTCTCTCATCCATTCAGCTGTATTGAACATGGTGCTGCAGAAGTTGGTTTTGAGGTTGAAGGGGATCTTAGAGTGCGAGAGGATTAGTTGAGTTTCGTTTTATAGGAGATTATATTGAGTCCATGGAAGCTGACAGCATCTGTGTGGGGGGCCATGTGGATGTTTAACAGGGTGGGTCTGAGCGATGATCCTTGAGGTATGCTGCATATGGTGTCTTTGGGTGCAGAGGTGAAAGGAGGCAGTCAGATGCTCTGTGTGCATTCTGTAAGGAAAGAGGCGATCCACTTGAAGGTGTTTTGATGTATGAGGGTGCGTTGGGAGACAAGTGTTGAACTCAGCAGATAGGTCGAGGAGGATCAGGGCCACCATTTCTCCATGGTTGAGTAAAGTTCTGATGCCAGCTGTGGCAGCGATCAGCATGAATTCAGTGCTGTGGTTGGCATGGAACTCTGATTGTGAGGCGTCAAGGAGGTGGTTGTGTTCCAGGAAGTCAGTGAGCTGTTGGTTGATAGCTTTCTTGAGTACTTTGGCTGGTTAGGGGAGCAGGGAGATCACTCTGTAGTTTTTGAGGTCACTGGGGTCAGCACAGGGTTTCTTTAGGAGGGGTCTGACCTCTGCGTGTTTCCATCCTTCCGGGAAGGTTGCTGTGAAGATGGAGGTGTTGAGGATGCTTGTGTATCAGTTATCAGGCCCCAGTTGTGGCAGGAGAGACAGTGGTGCTTGGTGGTGGTGTGCTGGGGGTCGGAGATGGTGAAGTGAACAATTGTATGGTCAGCCTAGGTGAGTTCTTTGACATGGCTGAATTTGTCGCTGGAGTTGAAGATGGAGTGTGTGATAACCTTTGTGCATGGGTTCGGTGACCAGTTGGATGAGGCCAAATGTGGTTCAGTTTCTTCAGGAGGGTGATCAAGCTGGCTTTGCTGGGGTCATCGACTTGGAAATTGAGGTCGCCGAGTGGGATGTAGTGGTTGGAGTTGATGACTAGGGGGGGCGATGATGTTGGAGATGGCATTGCGGAAAACTGGTCGGGGTCCATGGGGTCTGTAGGAAAGGGTGCCTCTTATCGTGGTCTTAGTGTCGATCTGTAGATGGAAGTTGAGGTGTTCCATGAGAGGCGTTGGACCGTCTTTGGTGACAGTGCATCGAATGGTTTCTCTGAAGATGATGGTGATGCCCCCACTGTGTATGTCAGTGCGGTCTTGTGTCATCATGCAGTCATTGAGGATGGCAATTTTGGGGATTCGAGGAAGGTTTGAGCAACGTTTCGATGATGAAGGTGATGTCAGGGGAGAAGATGGTGATGGTGTCCACGATTTCCATGCCGTATTTACAGAGGGAGTGTGCATTGAGCAGGATGAATTGGAGTGGTTCTGGGTTATTAGGAGTCTTCTGAGCGGGAATGGCATAGGGTCCGGTGCGGGCAGGAGGTCCCGTGTCGGAGGAGAACCAGCAATGGAGGCAGGTGAAGGGTCCTTTGGTTGATTGCAGAGAGGACATGAAACAGCTGCTGTTGTGGGGCCTGTGGTCCAGGGCAAGGAGCTCCTTGATATTGTAGCGGCGGATAGAGAGAGGAACGGGGTTCCTGGCGTTGGCCACGGTCCAGGCGTGGGGAGGCACAGACAGGCTTGCCTTTGGCTCGGCCACACAGCGGCCTCCATATGTAGTCCTTGGAGGTGGGAGGGGTTGGCAGGGAGGCAGGAGGGTGGGAACAGCAGAAGTGGTGGGACTAGGCAATCAGAATGGCAGCTTAGCTGGTTTGAACTGGGTTACCCGTGGGGAATGGAAATAGGAAACAAAAATGCAGGCAAAACAGGCAAAAACATAACCAAAGTAAACAAAACCAAAAGGCACTACAAAGGACAAATCCCCAGGGAGAAACTAAATTATGGGCAGACGTGGTCCCCAAAAGCAGACTCAAACCAGGGTCTTGTTGGACTGTGACTCACTCAATTAACACAGGGAGCCAGAGGTGGAGACAGGTTGCAGCATGGGAGTGCCTCTCTAGACTATGAGGTCAAGGACTGCTCATTGGTGCTACGCAGTGACCTCCATATGTTGTCCTGGGAGGTGGAAGGAGGCAGAAGGGAGCCAGGAGGGCGGGAGGGGCAGAGTGGTGGGAATCCATGATACGAGCGGCAGCTCAGCCGGTCTGAACTGGATTACCCACGGGAAATGGCAAATGGAAGGTGAAAATGTGGGCAAAAACAGGAAAATAGGTAAAAACAAAACCAAAATAAACAAAACCAAGAGGCAATCCAAAGTACAAATCCCCCGGGGAGAAGCTAAATTGTGGGCAGATGAGGTCCCCAACAGCAGGCTTGAGCCAGGAATTTGGGGGACTGTGACTCAGTCAATTAACACAGGAAGCCAGACATGAAGATCGGTGGTAGCGTGAGAGCGCCTCTAAACCAGGGAGGTCATGGACTGCTCATAGGGGACACTCAGTGGCCTCCATATGTTGTCCTGGGAGGTGGTAGGGGCTGACAGGGAGGCTTGAGGGTGGGAATTGGCAACCTGAACTTCAGCTCAGCCGGTCTGAACTGGATTACCAATGGCAAATGGGAGGCGAAAATGCGGGCAAACAGGAAAACAGGCAAAAACAAAACCAAAGTAAACAAAACCAAGGGGGCTCCAAAGGACAAATACCCCAGGGAGAAACTAAATTATGGGCAGGCGAGGTCCCCAACAGCAGACTCAAACCAGATGCTCACGGGGACTGTGACTCAGTTGATTAACGCAAGGAGCCCGAGGCAGAGATTGGTAGCAGTGTGGGAGCTGCTCTCTAGACCAGGCAGGTCAAGGACTGCTCATAGAGGCCTCACAGCGGTGTCCATATATTGTCCTGGAAAGTGGGAGGGGCTGGCAGAGAGGCGGGGGGCGGGGGCAGCACAAGTGTTGGGAATCAGCGATTGTAGCAACAGCTCAGCCAATCTGAATTGGTTTACCAATGGGAAATGGCAAATGGGAGGCGAAAATGAAGGCAAACAGGAAAACAGGCAAAAACAGAACCAAAGTAAACAAAACCAAAAGGTACTCCAAAGGACAAATCCCCCAGGGAGAAACTAAATTATGGACAGGCAAGGTCCACAACAGCAGGCTCAAACTGGGGGCTCAGAGGACTGTGCGTCAGTCAATTAACGCAGGGAGCCAGAGGCAGAGATGGGTGGCAGCGTGGGGGTGGCTCTCTAGACCAGGGAGGTAAAGGACTGCTCATAGGGGCCGCACAGCGGACTCCATATGTAGTCCTGGGGAATGGGAGGGGCTGGCAGAGAGGCGGGAGCAGCAGCAGTGGTGGGAATCGGTAATCAGAACAGCATCTCAGCTGGTCTGAATTGGATTACCACATTGTCCTCTAAGTTAAGCCTGACTGCTCTGTGCAAAGCTATGAAAGCAGTTGCACAGGTTAATTTAAGTTCTGTATCTGACTTACCCTGACTAGGATTATTGTCCCTACTTGGACAGGATACATACCCCTGCCATCTACAGACCCACTTTCTTACAGGTACAAACAAGATTGATGTTCGTTTTAGCACATCTCAAATGATATCACTGATGACATCATCAAGCAAAGTAAACTTCAATATATTTCATAAAATACCATTTCAATTTTTTTTCAATAAGAAGACAACACAGGTGAGAGACATGCAGCATAGAGCTCACTGTAACCTTATCAACTACCACTCTCACTTATCATGTAAGAGACAGTTCTCAGTGGATAGTCCTGCCTTTTCTAAACCGCTACTCTAAAAACTAATGACCAAAGTAATGTGTCTATCTGTATAGGCAAGCTTATTGCAAACCACAAGAGCACCATTTGTGAACCTGGAAAGGCGTCTTTGTGCAAATGTCAGATTTATACAAACCACTACCATATACAACCAGTACGAATGTCTTAGCGGAGAGGCAATTGCGTGACAAACCACAAGTTAAATTATTCTTCATCCTGGAGAAAAGTGTGAGCAGAGATGTGTGTTTGTTGTAAATGTCTACTACACTGAGCCATCACCCTAGAGAAAGGTCTTAGTGAACAGTTGAATTTATTGCAATGTACTACTACAGTCATTCATCACAAAGTAGAGAGGTCTACGGAAACTGGTCAGTATGTAATAAACCAAATAACTACACTCAGCCATCACTGTGGCGTGAAGTCACAATGAACAGCTCACACTGTCACAAAGCACTACCATACACATACATCAGCAGGTGATATGTGTCAGTGAAGAGGCTAGTACACTGATAACTAGTACCCCACTTTAAAAACGGGATTATAGATCAGATATCATATGTTAGAAATAGTATCACGCAGTAATATTACAAAAAGAATAGTAATTTAACTTATTCAGTAGCTTAATATATATCTTTAAGTTTCAGAAGCATTTATGAAACACTCACTGGGTGTCAAGAGTGATGTCACTGAACATGTCATGAGTGATGTAATATGTGAGGTCATGAGCAGTGCATTGCGGGGGCATAAGTTATAGTTAGCTTATGTAACTAGAACTGCTGAATTGTTACAGTTTTGTGTGTGTAAAATCTGACCCTCATTATAACATCCCTGTAACTTTAGTTTTTTTCTGTGAATTTCAAAGGATTTTGTATTTCTTTATTTAATAGCAGAAATGCGTCTCCATTTGTTAATGTGATTAATTTTCCAATGAACCTACAAGTTTGAAGAAATCATTGGGGTGAAAGGCCAGTGCGATTTTAGGACTATAGATACAAATGTGAGACTCCATGCTTTCACAAACAAGCACCATACACATATTATCAAGTAACAGTGCTGTACTACGGCACTAGATGTGTCACTTCTCATTTTTGGCACCTGACAAGCTTGGAGAACATTTGAGTAAATGAGATACCTCAAATTGTCACACTGCCCTGCAACATTCTTCGTGCTAGATCACGGCTAGGAGGCAATTTTTATTTATAATGCAGTAATGCATCATATGCAGGATATACGGTTTGGATGGAAAACTATAAATAATAAAATGCAAGCAGAAAAGTAGCAACATAATTTTGAGCAATGAAAGATGAATCACAAGGAAAGACTATACGTCACTGTTATGAAATTAAAGAAAGCCTGCTATGCAGCATAGGAAAAAAAGATTGTGAAGGTGAAAAGTTATAAAATGATTTAGTTATGCATAGCTTGAAAGGCACAATTCAAAAATAAAATCAAGTTTATTTTTGCTGACTTCGCTCAATTATAAGGTTTCAGAATAACAGCGTCCTCCAGCCATTTTTTATTCATGAAATGCTAATTTAGGCCATTAATATGGATGGCAATGAAAACAGATCTATTTTGATAAACACAGTCCTTGACCTTGACAATTCAAATTCCATAACTCAGCGAGATAGCTTCCTGCACTCAACCTAAGCTGCTGTTCAGGATCCCACTCTGGTCGCATGATCTTTTATCCTTCTAAGGTTGGGAAAGTCAATAATAATAAACTGGGATGAAGAAAAGGACTGTTGATATTTGTGCTCGAAATTTCTAAGCTAGTTCAAAAGAGAGCTATTCACAGACTGCATTATTATCTCATAACCATATTTACTCTGCCAACTATGATTTTAATTCCTAATGCTGTTGGGTCTGACTTCGAAGCATAAATGTGCATGGTATGATAATTGTGACAAAGGAAATGAGTTAAAAAATGTATAAGATTTTATATATAAAGATGCATGATTAGGTCATCCTGAACGTTCATGGAAGAACTATGCAAAGAAAATAATATTGCCTTTTGCAAGGAATATAAATTTGAGATAAGTACAACTTCTCTTGAATCTGAGATACTTTAGCTCTTTAGGACAATTGTACTATCAATGCTACAGTAGACTGTAACAGACCGATGTGTAGTGGTGGGGCTGCGGTGCACAGTGCCCCACCAGATTGAAAGGAAGCGCAATGCATGGATGACTTCACCGGGTGTTGAGTAGGGTTGGAGAGCCCTTAGACTGTAAGTAGATGATGATACTCTTGCACTGGTCAAAAATTATTACAGCTACTGACAGCTAATCAAACTAACTCGATTATATTTCCAGGAAGTATGTGTCCACTACACTAAAAGGACCTAGTTGTACGGGTTCTGGTTACATACTGCAAACGGCATAAATGTGTATGCAGGAAGCACCAAATATTTTTTCATAGGGGGTATAATGAGTCTGGCAGTCTGACTCATAGGGGAGTGGCCGACTGCCCTATTATGACTAGAGTGGTTGGACCACCCTGGACCACCACAACTGCCAGAGAACAGAAATCCCTGGCGGTAATGCGGTGGTCTTGAGAGTTCAATATGCTTTGTGAGGCTTCTGCGGTCACGCCAAGCATATTACGAGTTTCCTCACCACCGCACTTTACATGGCTGTGCGACTGCCATGAAAAGTGTGGCAGTGATGAGACAAATGGGCCCTGCAAGGCCCCCTTGTGCCTCACACCATGTGGATGCACACAGGTGGGCAGAACATCTGCCCACCTGTGTGCATACACACCAGTACCTGCACAGCATGGAATGCAGCATTCCATGCAGGTACTGCCTTTGACATTCCCACTGTGGGACTCCAAAGAACCGCCTGCCAGACAGGAGAAAACTCCTGATCCACTGGGCGGTTCGTACATGGGTATGGCGCTGCTGAAGCAGGACGGTCAAGCTCCCGCACCACTATACTCATAATAAGGCCCATAGGCACTCCTCAACAAAGTCGGATAAGGGAGAGGGGCCAGCAGACTGTTGCAAGCCCATTCACATGTGTGAAACTACTGTATTTCAGATCACACGCCTTCTATACTTCTCTTAAAATATACCATAGTAAAAATTGTAAGAAAGAAAAAACAATGGCTACGACATATGAGGCTTCCTTGCTGATATACTTCAAACTGGACTACACCTTAAGAAACCAGGTCTTGTGAAAGACAGACCCACACATTCTGCATGGCTGCATGCATACCATCATCCTATGACCCTTAGTACGTAAGGGATACTCCCACCAATGTATTGACTGCATCCACTGACTTGTTCCATATGGGTGGTCAGTGTTAGATGGCTGCACTTTATTGGAGGCTTTTGCTTTCCAGTGCTCTGAAAAATAACCTTTAGAGTCACGACCTTCACAGTGAGAATAAATCCAAACTCCTGTACTAAAATAAAGTTTTTGACAATAAATTTGTGGTGGAAAGCCCAATGTAACACCCATTGCCCGCCCCTTTGATGCAGCGGACTGCTTTGGAAATGGGCATATTTAAGTGGCTTAACGCCACATTGTAAATATGGCGTATGGAGCAACGCCACAGGAGCACCAGAAAAAGTGACACTTCCGTGGCTTGTATATATTCCCTCAAATGTCACATTGTTGAAACCGCTGTTGTGGTTCATCTAAGGATAATGTAATATTACTATCCAAGAGGTTATTAACCTTAAACAACCACCTTAGAGAAGCACTGAATCCAATAACTCATTGTAGGAAAGTAGGATTGCTTACATGGTCAACCCCACTTTTTGCTGGTGTTTTCTATTTTCTGACTAGTCTGACTGGGATCCTGTTAATCAGGACCCCAGTCCCTGTGCTTCCTCCCTAAATTGGACCATGTTGAGTACTTAAGTACTCTACAGATTGGCTATTGGTGTACCCGGATAAGTTCCTAGTATATGGTACTAAGGGACCCAGGGGATAGGTACCCCAGGAGTCCCCTGTGGGCTGAAACATGTATTATGCAACCTATGAGAGACCACTCAAATTGTGACTACAGGCCCGCAATTGCAGCCTGTGTAAGCTGGTGCTCTTCTTATATCTGATGTCACTGTACTTAAAACCTATAAGTCACCCCTAAGGCAGGCCTTTCCATCCTGAAGACAAGGTGCTTGGTTATAAGTGTGAGGGTGCCCCTGCATGAGCAGGACACCCCGACAATCCTCAGAGCCCCATCTCCAGGGTTGTAAGTTCTTCAGCCATTACGGTACAGTGGCCAGGTGTCATTACGCGATGCCTAACTCTAAACTGGCTGTAACGAACCCTGGCATGTTTGTTATCAAACATGTTGGAATCATACCTCAAAACCATAAACGGTGTTGGAGGTATGACTCTGTGCACTTTGGGGCACTTCCAGGAAGCCCACAGTGCTCCCCGTACCAGTCTTTCTGAATCTGACAGCAAGCTATGGCTGCTGCTGACCACAGACATGATTCTGCCCTCCTGCTGCTGAGCCAACCTAGAGCTGGGGAAGGTAGGAAAAATGTTTCCTGTCACAGGGAGGTGTGACCACCTCTCACACAGGACTTAGTGTATTGGGCCAGGGTGGGGGTGCTTGTCAGAATTACTTGACTGCTTTGAAGGGCACATTTCGTGCCCTCCTTGCATACTCCAGTTGGAACCAGTTCAAGGAGCCATTGGCTTGCGCTCTGGTGTGAAACTGGACAAAGGAAATGGAATTATTCTCCCCAATGTCCAGCCCCTCTTCTGGGAAGGACCCCAGAAACTTCCAAACCCTTTCCTTAGGGTACGTAATGGCTTACCTGTGGGTGGGTCTCTAGATACGTTGTGGGACAAGATCCAGATCCGAAACCACTTCATCTTCAACCATCTGGGCAATTTGGAATTTGTTGGACGTCGCTTTGGGAACAGAGACTGCACAGTGAAGGCTCCTGCTGCTCCTGGTCTTGTCGTCCTGCCAGTCTTGTGTGTTGTCTCTGCCTGTGCTCCATACAGGTTCTTTTAGAGGACTGTGGGCATCCAGGACACCCGAAGGAATCTCCCTTGGAGTGAAGGAGTCACTCCCCTGCATCTGCAGGCACCGAAACAAAGCTAACCGGTCTGCTGTTCCTGTGCTCCCATGGACTTCGAAAGGTTCAACAACACAGGTGGTAATTCTGCATCTTCCTCGAGGGCTGCGCTGTCTTCTCAGCAAGTTTGAAGTCAGTATCCATTGTCGGAACTGCTGGAGCAGTACCCCTGTGCACCGCATCGACTTGCCATTGCCAAGGCTTGCTGATTCTCTTTAGCAGAGATCTACGGGTTCCAAGAAGCTCTAGCCTCCAGCATCTCTTGCTACCAAGCTCGTTGTCCCCACCGCATCCTCTGCACTGTGGGCCTTCATCATTTGTGAGCTGCTCGAGGTCCTCTTGCAACTCCTGTGCCTCTGGCTGTGGGTCCTCTCGAGGGTTTTATTTGGCTCCAGTGGGCTCCCCGTTTGCTTGCAGCCTACTCGGACTTACCTGCTTGTGGTGAGTCCCTTGCACCTTATTGATCCCGACACTGCACCTTTTTCATCTGCCATGTTCGTTGCCGCTGCCAAGCCTGGTTGATGCTCCCAGCGGACACCGACACCCTGGCTCTTGACATCCAATGTGGGACAGCTCGCGAATGGCTCCTGGTCTTCCACAGCGTCGCCTGGTCCGCACAGCTGCAGCGCCAAAGTCACCGTCAATTCTCCTGCATCTCCCGACATCAGTGTGCATTCATCTTCCGTGACTCCTGAGTAGCATAGACTCTGTCCCCTCTGCTTGCATGTTCCTCTACTCCTGAATCCACCCTTGAATTACACTGGACTCTTTCAACTTCTTCGCCAGCGGCATCTTTACTGAAGTCCTCCATTATGGTCTACGGCTGTTTGCGACGTCACTTTGCACCTATGTACCCCGATTCTGTGGTGTAAGTATCCTGGTTCCCGGGGTATCCACTGGTGGGGTGAATCTCAAACCTTCCATCTTCCATGGGGTTTCTTCAGGGTCCTTCTTCTCAAAAACTGCAACCGCGACTTCCCCTTTGATTTGACATGTGTTGATCACACGGTCGTGTTCCCACTGCACAGGGCTTCACATTCCACTTTATTAGTATATGGTTTGGTCTTCCCCTGGAGCCCACTGTGTATTTGTGGTACGTACGTGTTCTATTACTAAAGTATTGTGTGTATTGTGAATATATCTCCGGGGAGGAGATATTGCAATGTGTTAGTGAGTATTTATAATAAATACATCTTTTTATAACTACGCTGTGTGGTTCTTTTTCACTTAACCTACACTATATGATTAGTCCTGGTAAAACAAGCTGCTTCACACTCCTTCTGGACTGAGTTTGAAGGCTGCCATCAACATCTACCACTGCTCTCCACAGTTACCACTTAGAGAGCTTTCTATGGTTGACAAAGACTACTAAAATCACGCGTCACTTAAATAAGTGTACACTATATACTAAACCAGCCTCCTACACTCGTTACATAGAGAAATAACTGTTCCTTCTTAGACTAGTGACCTCTCGATTCAAGACCTGCCTTCTAAGGGCGGGAGATCCAGCTTCTCGTGTCCTTGGCCTGCTCTTAGTGAATTACCTACCTGCTGTTTGGAGCCCAATGTGTCAAGAATCCAGAGTGTGGGTCACCTCAAAGTCCAGTGCTAAAGAGTAAGAATGACAACAGAAGCAGCTCCTTAAATCTGATTGATAAATGAATAATGCCCTGTGGCATGAATACCAGTGAGGGACTGGTAACTATTATGTCCAAGCTGCCACTCTGCAAATTCTATCACACCTGGTGACCAATATCTATTCCTAAATGGGCCAGCCAAACAGCTGTAGAGATGTAGCTTTTCTTGGGATGACATTTAATTTGAACACTTATTAGAAAAAGAAAAGCAAAGTACAAGGCCCGTTCAGAGCCCACATTATAAGCTGCCCAAACATAGGCAAATGTATTATTGTTTAAGGACCCTATCTAGAGCTCCACATGTGATTTCTATAGCATAAATGTTTCTGTCATCACTGATTTCTATCTTGCCTTAGAGAACATACAAAAGTAATTTCATCTGCTATTTAGACACGGGCCACTGTGGCCACAGCGCTGTAGTTAGTTGATGATATTTAGGGGATGCAGATGACTGAGGAATTCGGGTCAGGAATGTACACTGATTCATTGAGACTTCCATGGCAGATATGACTCTGATATAAGGCACAGGTACAGTTTGTGACTTAAATTAGGGCATATGTGAAGTTCCATAGCTTTTATTCGTTTTCATTTATATTTTGGGATGTATCATTTTAATAAATAACAATTCATTTAGGTTTGTATTCAGTGCTTCAGAGATAAATGGTTACAAAGTAGTTGGGTGAGGTGAAAAATGTGGTTGAAGGATGAAACTGCAAGGTATGGTGGTCACAGTATCTTAAGTCGTGCTTGAGTTAGCGGCGGTGGGCAGGTAGGATCACTGTCCAGCAGCGGTTTGAGATGCAGGCTTTGTGTGTTGCTACGAATATAACAAAAGATACCGATGACCTGGATTCCTGATGGAGAAAATTTCATGAGGGAGAATATTTCACTGTAGTCAGCACCTGACTGGCCATCTGTTCCACCTGGCATTTCCCCAGTGGGCTGGAACCCTTGGAGGCCGCCTTTTGAAGCCCAGAGCCATCCCTGCTGCCTCTGTCACTCTCCTCAACTCCCCGTGATCTATTGCAGCAGGTGCACGTGCTTCAAGAGGAAGAAAGAGAGGTAGGGAGGCACAGAGCGAGCAATCAGAGAGTGAGCAGCGAGACAGGGCAGTAGGACAGAGGAAAAGTGGATGGGTGGCAAGAAAGAGAAAGAGCAAGGAGAAGAGAGCATGGCTGGTTTGAGCATTTTGTCAGCACTGCATCTGGTTCCCTGGCCTTAGTAGCAGTTGTGCGAGTGAGCAGCAGTTCATCAGTAGTGGAAATGTCAATCATAGCATTTGTCAATCATAGCATTTGTATAGCGCGCTACTCACCCGGAGGGTCTCAAGGCGCTGGGGGGGAGGGGTTTGCTACTGCTCGAAGAGCCAGGTCTTGAGTTGCTTCCTGAAGGAAAGATGGTCCTGGGTCAGCCGAAGGTGATGGGGAGGGAGTTTCACGTCTTGGCTGCTAGGTAGGAGAAGGATCTTCCTCCGGCGGTGGCTCTGCGGATGCGTGGTACGGCCGCGAGGCTGGTTGATCGTAGCTGGCGGGTGGGCGTGTAGAAGGTCAGGCGGTTGTTGAGGTATATGGGGCCCAGGTCGTGGAGAGCTTTGTGTGCGTGGGTGAGGAGCCTGAACGTGATCCTCTTGCCAGTGCAGGTCTCTGAGGTGGCTGGAGATGTGGCTGTGTCAGGGGATGTCTAGGATGAGTCGTGCGGAGGCGTTCTAGATGCGTTGGAGTCGCTTCTGAAGTTTGGCTGTGGTTCCGGCGTAGAGGGTGTTCCCGTAGTCCAGTCGGCTGGTGACGAGTGCCTGGGTGACCGTCCTCCTGGTTTCAGTGGGGATCCATCGGAAGATCTTGCGGAGCATGCGCAGGGTGTTGAATCACGATGATGAGACGGCGTTGACTTGTCTGGTCATCGAGAGTGAGGAGTCCAGGATGAAGCCTAGGTTGCGTGCGTGGTCCGTTGGTTCGGGAGTGGTGCCCAGGGCGGGGGGCCACCAGGAGTCGTCCCAGGCGGAGGGTGATGATCCCAGGATGAGGACTTCTGTCTTGTCTGAGTTCAGTTTCAGGCAGCTGTTCTTCATCCATTCGGCGACGTCTTTCATTCCTTCATGGAGGCTGGTTCTGGCGGTGGTGGGGTCGTTGGTGAGGGAGAGGATCAGTTGGGTGTCGTCAGCGTAGGAGATGATGTTGAGGTTGTGTTGGCGTGCAATGGCTGCGAGGGGGCTCATGTAGATGTTGAAGAGGGTGGGGCTGAGCGATGATCCTTGTGGTACGACGCAGATGACTTCGGTGGCGTCGGATCTGAACGGGGGGAGGCGGACTCTCTGAGTTCTTCCGGCGAGGAACGAGATGATCCACTTCAGTGCCTTCTCTTGGATCCCGATGTTGCTGAGGCACTGAACTAGGGTGCGGTGGCAGACAGTGTCGAACGCCGCTGAGAGGTCCAGGAGGATGAGGGCCACTGTTTCGCCGTTGACAGTCAGGGATCTGATGTCATCGGTGGCTGCGATCAGTGCGATCTCGGTGCTGTGGTTTGCTCGGAAACCGGACTGCGAGGGGTCGAGGGAACCGTTCTTCTCGAGGTAGGCGGTGAGCTGCCTGTTGACGGTCTTCTCGATGACTTTGGCAGGAAAGGGGAGGAGCGAGATGGGGCGGAAGTTCTTGAGGCCGGTGGGGTCGGCTGTTGGTTTCTTCAGGAGGGCGCTGAGCTCGGCGTGCTTCCAGCTCTCCGGGAAGGTGGCGGTGTTGAAGGAGGCGTTGATGATGTCCCGGAGTTGGGGTGCGATGATGGAGTCGGCCTTGTTGAAGACGTGGTGGGGGCAGGGGTCGGTTGGAGAGCCGGAGTGGATGGTGTTCATCGTGCGGGTGGTGTCTTCGGTGCTGACCGGGGTCCAGGCGCAGAGGGTGGTGGTGGGGGGCGTTGGTTCGGTGGTTGGGTGCGTGGTTGGGGCGCCGAAGCTGTTGTGTATGTTGGCGATCTTGCAGTGGAAGAACGAGGCGAGAGAGTCGCAGAGGTCTTGTGACGGCGTGATGTCGTTGTTTCCGTCGCCTGGGTTGGAGAGCTCTTTGACGATGCTGAAGAGTTCCTTGCTGTTGTGGGCGTTGTTGTCCAATCTTTCTTTGAATACTGTCTTCTTGGTGGTGCGGATCAGCTGGTGGTGCTTGCGGGTGGCGTGCTTGAGGGCGGTCAAGTTGTCTGTGGTCTGGTCGTGTCGCCAGGCTTTCTCGAGGGTGCGGCAGTTCTTCTTGGAGTCCTTGAGTTCGTCGGTGAACCAGGGGACTTTCCTGCTGCCGGGTCTGCTGGGAGGGTTCTTCAGTGGTGCGAGGTCGTCGGCGCAGGCGGTCAGCCACTGTGTGAGGTTGCTGGCTGCTTCGTTGGGGTCCGTTGTTCTGGCGGGAGGGTTCTGGCTGAGGGAGGTGGTGAGCTGCTCGGTGGTGATCTTGCTCCAGCTTCAGCGAGGAACCTGTTGCGGGTGGTGGTGGGTCGGGGTTCTTCTGAAGCTGAAGTGGACGCAGCTGTGGTCTGTCCAATGGAGTTCGGTGGAGTGGCTGAAGGAGACGTGCTTGCTGGAAGAGAAGACGGGGTCAAGCGTGTGGCCGGCGTAGTGGGTGGGGGTGTTCACCAGTTGCTTGAGTCCGAGGTTGGCGAGGTTGTCCAGCAGAGTGGTGGTGTTGCGGTCCTTGTTATTCTCCAGGTGGAAGTTGAGGTCCCCTAGGAGGATGTAGTCAGCGGAGGGGAGGGCGTGCGGGCTGATGAAGTCTGCGATGTCTTCGCTGAATTGTGTGCATGGTCCCGGGGGTCTGTAGATGAGGGTGCCTCTGAGGGTGGTCTTAGGGTCGGTGTGAATCTGGAAGTGGAGGTGCTCGGCGGTGGTGAAGTTGTCGTCTGAGTTGGTCGTGATGAGGATGGTGTTCTTGTGGATGATGGCGATGCCTCCTTCGGTCTGGTTGACGCGGTCCCTCCGGGTGATCTTGTA
The DNA here is from genome assembly GCF_964204655.1 of Triturus cristatus. Taxonomy (NCBI): domain Eukaryota; kingdom Metazoa; phylum Chordata; class Amphibia; order Caudata; family Salamandridae; genus Triturus; species Triturus cristatus. Next base: position 1,126,860,057 of record NC_140582.1, read on the forward strand.
TCCGTCCGGGATGGCTGTGGCGATGTCGGGCGCTGAGGAGGCGTTCATCCAGGTTTCTGTGAGGAAAGCGACGTCTGGCGATGTTGTGTCGAGGAGGTTCCAGAGTTCGACGGTGTGTCTGTGGACGGAGCGGGTGTTGAGCAGGATGCACTTGAGGTAGTTGTTGCTGGTGTTCGGTTTGGCGGGAGCGGTGCAGGTTCGGAGGCAGGTGAACTTGCAGGTTTGGCAGGTGAAAGGTCCGTGGGTGTGTTTCGGGGTGGCTTGGTAGCAGGCGGGTTTCCGTCCGGCGTTGAGTGCGTTGAGGGTGGCGGTGTCGTAGGTCCGTCGTGTGGGCTGGCATCCACGCGGGCCAGGGGTCTTGGCGCAGGGCGCGGTCCAGGCGCGGACGGGCGTAGACGGGCTTGCCTTTGGCGCGCCTTCGGCGCACAACCGGCGCACCCGCTGCGTGTGAACGCTGCGCGTACGCGCAGGCTCCATATGAGGCGAAGTGGGAGGGCGGAGCAGCTGGGAGGCGGGAGCGGGGCGGCCAATCGGGAACAGAAGGGAAGAAGGGGGCGGGGCCGCGATGGAGCTGCGGCGGGAAGCGGGTGGGGGCACCAGAGGGATTAGGGGCAGCGAGCACAAGTCAACACAATGAAAACAATGCTGGAAATAACACAGTACAGGTCAAAAAACAGTGGGCACAAAAAGCAACAGAGGTCAAGAAACAGGCTAACGGCGCGAGAGCAGCGAGCAGCAGCGAGGGAGCACCGCTGGCGAGCCGTGCGGCGTGGGGGGTGTCCTGAGGTCAGGTCACCCCCCAATGTGGGTGATTATCCTCGATTGCAACCAAAAGTATACTCAATACAGTTTAGCATCTACATTCAACCATATTCAGGAATTTATCATTTATGTTTTTGGATGGTCAAACACTGCTGAAACATAGGATAGAAAACCCATAAAGTTTGTTTTCTAGAATAGCATTAAGAAATTAACAAAAGCATGCCCGTTGAAAAGACATGGGGCTCGATTTCAAAAGATAACTTCACTATGAGCAAAAATATTTTTTACACCTATCATAAGCCCACAAAAGGATACGTGGCAGGCCTATATGAATATATATGTTTGGATTCTTGATTATATGTGTGGAGAAATGTGTACTTCGAAGTCCCACTGAAAGGGTATTCTAAGGTCCGGTTTGCCTTGGAAATTACAGGATCCCCCACACACAAGTACATTGTTGCACATTCCCAAGCCGCGAGCTGCCTCTTTCCACCATGGAAATGTTCAGATTGACTTTGCTACAGTGGGGTAGACAGAGGAAGAGACCATCCCCACACTTGGTGGGGGTGTAGGGAAGGACTTTCCTCATGATTAAAAATGTTTTGCCTGTGGAGAAAAAAATGAAAAAGGCTCCTTTTCCTCTGTGCCCATGTCTCTACTTTGGGGTACTCTCCAAGGGAAAAGGGGCCTTTGGCCATGGCTACATAAGTCTCAGACATGTGTCTGGAACTCTGCAGCATGCACAGCTTTTCTGCCACAATTCTGGGAACGTTGGTGAATCCCAAAAAGTTATAAAACATGACCTTCAAATTACCAGGTATAGATTTACTACCTTTTTCATGAATCTGTCCCATTGGATTGTAGGAAGTGATGCAAAGCCAAATATCAACATACCTGTAATGTTGTTTTAGAATTCCTACAAACATGAAAGATGCATATATCATCCACCTATTCTAACAAACATGAAACATAGATATCTCTTCCACCTTATTACAATTGAATTATCTCCAGATGCGTGTAATAAGGCAGAGAGGATATCCATTGTGTTTTTGGTCAAAGTAATAAGTCCACCAAATTCTAACCGAAACCCCTAGTCCATAATTAGTACTGGCTATTCTGACATATCTGGGACTGGTCTGTTTATTTACCTATTTGTTTCAATAGGTATTTATTTTCTGTCTGTCGTGTAGGGCTGGATGTAGAATGTGGATTAGTGGTGTGTTGGTCAGTCTAGTCTGTTTTGCTCCTTTACCTATGTCTTCACAGATCAAATACCATGATTTTCAAATTAATTATGAATATTGTAATAAATAGATGAAGTGATTCCTTCCTAATAATTCATCTTAATTGCATTAATGAGAGCATGTGTTGATGTTTAAGTGCACACTGTGTATGCTCTACAAGGCCACTAAAATGATGCAGCCATTACTAGTTTGAACTAGTTTTGTTTCTTGTAAAAAGTTAATGAGCACACTACCTAGCTCCGCCCAGAGGGAACTGAATGTACTAGTACAGTCTTCTATGCTACTTAAATATATCCTAGCCCTTTACACAAACCTGATAGTCCATAACTGGCATGCCTGCAGGCCCTATGAAGAAATGAGTTGGTTGAACTTCAAATATAATTGGCCAGCGGCGGCTCCTCCACAATGGCGGAGGAGCGTGTGGCTCTCTGGTTAGAGGAGGCAGACCTGGAAGCAGAGGTCAGCCCGGGACCAGGGTTCAATTCCCGGCTCGGCTGGGTCTTGAGTCCATAAATGTCCATGGACTCGATAATTCTCGCTCCAGTGCATACTCGATTCATGGGTTCACACTCTGCGACTCTGGGCAATAGCTTGCTTAATCTCCACGTGGGCCCCTTGCGGCGGGATGCCTGGCTTTCACCTTGCGGATGCCCTGCCGGGTTATCTCACAGGGGAATACCAGGACGGGTTCCCTAAGCAAGCGCTTAGAGACCGCTTGGTGATTTGCGCTATATAAATTCCTGCACATTTACATTTACCTCACTTGCTCAGAGCCAGCAGCTGAAAAATAAAACAATATTTTATTATAGTTTTATTTTTCAGCTGCTGGCTGAGCCAGCATGTGTATGGAGGGGATGAGCCAGACCACAGGAGGGGGGATGAAGTGGTATGTTCATTTCTCAATGTGCATGTCTGTTTAGCCGGCCATTTTAGGCTGGCCAAACAGACATGCGCAATTAGGTTTCTCCAACCTAGCTGTATTGAACAGCCTGGCTGGAGAAACAGCACAGCCTCCCTGTGCTTGAGAGATTGTTAAACGATCCCACTTAGGCAAATCCCCATACTGCTCTCTTGCTATTGTTAATAGGATGAGAGGAGTGAAGGGGTTGCAGATGGAGTCTCTGATGTTGTCCCAGTGTCTGCTGAGACCAGAAAGCAGAGGAGCAACAAGGCGCGAAGCGACAGAAGCAGCATCAGTTTTTTTTATTATTACCCCCACCGCGCTCCCTCCACCCCCGCACTCCCTCTACCCGCCCACCGCTTTTTGTCTGCATCGGCCGCCGCTGTAAATGGGATCCATCATTCTCCTTTGACCATGTTCAGACTCGCAGTGTCAGAAAGATGTATTACATGTGTCTACTGTGACCCCCATCATGGTTCCTCGGGCCCTGAATTTGTGAGCTACCTTTACCGACCAAAGTTCAGTTTTTACCTCAAAGGAAGGAGAGCCCAGGACGACTTGCAGAGGTTAGGCCGGGGACAGACAGGGCAAGCTGCTGAGACAGTAGCTAAGGTGCTATTTTGCAGAGATGAAATGAATGTATGTAGGCTGCTAGCCATAGGAGGACAGCGCGGCTGTGATGAAGGCCCTGTTACAAAGACATTTCCCAGTCTATAACAGCAAAAGGTAAATTGCTGCAGGCAAAATGGGAGACAGGGAGTTTTAAAGCCTCCAGATTTCATTTTGCCGCCCTCCAGCAGGGCTGCTGAGGTAAGGTGGAGACACTGGAATTGCTTGGTAAAGGAAATGAACTCTCTTAATCTGGAGTGCACAGCCATGACTCCTTATTGAAAAGTAGAAAAATCATTTCACTGCCTTTATAGAGGGCACATCAATCCTCTGGACACAATTAGGCGCAGTCAGGTATTGCAACATTTTTCAGTGACCTATTTCACCGCCATTAGAAAGTGACTGTGCAACGGGCGATGTAGTGACTTTTGCAATTGCGCAAATCATTGCTTTAGACATGAAACCCTATGCATTATTCGAGCTAGTTTAAGGTATTTATTTGGTACGGTACATGCAATAAATGTTATTGCCCTTTAAGTACCAACCCCGAACAGTGTTAAAAATTAATTTGTTACTTTAAAAAATAAATATGCAGGCAAATTCAGAATATTCTGATACATATAGAAATAAATGAGCCCTTCGTTCTGAAGGTGGGAGTTTTTACCCAGTAGAGTTTCTCCTTTTCACACATCCCACCAATTATGGCGGTTTCCCCTTTCTAATCCCATGACGGAAACATATTTACCTTGTTGTGAGTGAATTTACAACTTTCTACGGGGTGAAAATGGGTCTGGTTATGAGTTTTTTAATACCTACAAGAATCTATGTTTACAGACACATTTTCATGGCATTCCCTGCAAGGAGGCACCTCTCCCAATCAATGTGCATGAATTTACTCACTGACATCATCTTTTGTGAACTAGATAGGTTCTTACACTTGTAAAGAGGTCTAAATGCACACGTAACCAAAACAAACACATACACTTTTGTATATCTAGCACCATTGGAGTGGAAATGCCTTGTTAAATATAGACTGCATTAAGCATTAACACCACCCGCGCATGTGACGGTAAAGTATGGCTCTAGGTTCATCATTGAGGCTTTGCTAGCTGCAGCCCAAAACGCTGTAGTTGGTCCTGTTGATGAATCCTCTGACATATTAAAAAAATGCATACATTAGACATGTAACCCATAACTGCACAAAGAAGCTCAAAAAATTGTGGGCTTAATTTGGACCATGAGAAACCTGAAATTCATTTATGTACCTGCCTTGAACAGCTACTGATGTGTTTTCCTGCTGTAGAAAAACCTGCCATGTGTCTACGTTAAAGTATACTGTTGAGAATAAAAAGTCTATTTTTTACTATTTCATCTAAGAAAATTATACAAACTTGCATCAAATTTCTTTTTCACAGTTTATCAAAATTGTAGCTCAATAGTAAGTGTAGATGTTTGATAACTACATTTGAAAAGTAACTTTTAAAAAACACACCGTAATGTGTTAGCATTCCCTCCTAACAGTCAATGAAGCTTGGTGAGGTGTGAAAACCTCTACCAGCACAACTTGTAGAAATGCTTCTGAGAGCAAGATGACCGGAAAGGGATAATTTATGGGCCCATATCAGGGGATCAAGTGGACAGAAATATGTACACAAAGGGAATGCTCAGGCTAACGCCTTTATTTTGACATATGAGACCAAAAGACTTACTTTTTATGCATTGATTGTATTTGTTAATTTAGTACATCAAGAACATTTAGCTCAGATATGTTTTTCATACCAGATTTGGTATATAGGAAGGCATGTACCTGGTAGTATCTGTAATAGGTGCTAGCAACAGTGAAGTCTTGGAAACATTATGCCAGAAAGAAAGACTGGTAGGCATATAGTTGGCTTCTGCAAACATAACATACGAGAGAAGCCCTTTTTCATGGGTGCGCTCTCAGACATTAATTTCTGCTCAAAGTAGGGCAGGAGCCTGTTCTCCAATCAGGAGAGGGAGTGATTCCTAATTTTCATGGAAATGTGCCTTGAAGGGGACTATGAGCTCTTAGGAGGAAAGCCTTACTTCTGCCATTTCGGACAACAGCTTCTGGAGCATCTGGGATATGCTCAAAAAGTGCATTGTATGATATCATAACTTCTGCTCAGAATGGCCTAAGGAATGACTTCCATAACTGACTTGTGCACTGTATAACAAAATGGGCATGTCACCACCAGCCCATCAGAAGCTTATGGACATGGAGAATTCTTCCTGACATGTGATGAAGAATGATGTATAGCCTACTCTCCATTTGAATAGACAGAAGAGGTTGAGAACTGCTTTACTTTGTGGGGGAGACAAGCTGCCCTGTGGAAACTGGCCATGGATGGAGAGAGACCTGTACTCTAGAAGCCTATCCTAAGAGCATGGCACCAATGACTGAGACCAGAGGCAACTTCTCCAGTGTAAGATATTTGGCTACTGGTTGAGGGGGGTAGAACCCTACTAGTAATAACTAGAATCCTTGTCAGACTGAAGTCATAAGCAAACCATAAATTAACCTGTGCTCAACTCTCGGGTAGTTTGGCAAAGAGTGGCCAGCCTGAACTCAGAGGTAATGTGTAAAGTATTTGTCAAACTGCAACAAAGGGACAACACACCACGTAAAGGATCCCACACCAGATTAGAACAATTGGTTGAATCTAAATTAATGAAACCAGACCAATACAATACAAATCCATTCAGTCAAACCAGAGATATGCAATTTTAAAGTTTTAAGTCACATAGCCCAAAAAGCACAAAGCAGCAACTGTGGATGTATTGCCTCATCTGACCAGGGCAAAGTCACAAGTTCAAGCCGACCGTGATGGGGCTTGGGCTAGCAACAAGAACCCAGTTAGGCCTGTTGAACAAGAGTACCTTAAATCCGGGTTGCAGAGCTTTGTCAGGACCAAGGTCGAGGATGTGTTGTGCACCAACTGGTTCCAAAGAGACTGCGAGGATTGCAGTCCTGCGTCACTTTCAAAGCTGACATTGATGAGGAGCTTGTGATGCATGGGAAATGTGTCAGAAGTTCCGATGGGGCTGCGAGGTCAATTCAGATTCCTTGCACTGGAAGGATCCTCACAGCAGAGGCAATGCATCAATGCAGGGTTATGCCGCACAGCAGAGATGATGCATGGGCTCTGCTGGATCCACAGATGGACAGGCAAAGTACTTGCAGGCCCACTTCCAAGGGTCTAGGATTGGGGAGGCACTACTTGGCAGGGAAGAACTTACAGTTGTAGATTCCAGGTGTTAGTTACAAGAGACTAGCACTCTGAGTCACTCTGGTGGTCCTGAGTACAGGTTGCATATCCAGTCCTTCTCAGTCTGGAAAGAGGGCAGCAGGCAGCAGGTCGACACAGCAGGTAGCAGTCCTTCAAAACAGCAGTTCAGAGAGTGGCAGTCTTTTCAGAAGCACAGCAGTCCTTCTTCCTGGTTGAGTCTTCCACAGGTCCGGCAGTGTATTGAAGAGTTGGTGCCTAAGGGCCAATATTTATTCCACAGTACTTTCTTTTAAGAGGGAGACATTTCAGGAGGATTCAATTTGAAGTGCTTAGGTTTCCTGCCTCCCCTGCCCTGGCTCCAGACTAACTACAGGGACTGTGAAATTATTTGCATGAAAACAGGAAACAGCTTATTTCAGTCTATTCCGGTGTAAGTGTGGCAGTGTCTGACTCTGCCTTACCATCCGGCCAGCGACGGCCCATCCAGGCACACCTAAGCTCTGTATTATGTGTGTCTATCTATGAGGAATATGCAAAGACCAACTGCCACCAACACCCAGTCATGTGACCTAGAAACAGGCTGTAGGCACTGAATGGCTAAGGCAAGAAAATGCCAACTTTGTAAAAGTTCAAAACACAAAACAATGAAACTGGCTCTGTACTACCATACACTCCTACTACTCATGGAGTAACAAACAGTCAACTCTTTTATCTGTCCTAATTGAATTTTTATTAGACCATTCCTGTTTCTTTAAGAGTTAATCAAAACAATTTTTTTGACTGAAAAAGAAACATAGACATATCAAATTCACACATGAACTTACACGTATATACAATTTACAATAACATACACTTAAAGACAAAAATAGACTTAGACACTGTGAAAAAAATTATTAAATTATTAGCAACAGCTTGCAACATGACAAAATCAGCAAATTAATTCATACATTAATCTGATACAAAACACATTTTTAGAAAAATGTACATCATATACAAAATTTAGTAATAAACATGAACATATCCAATGTTATGAACCACAGATGTTATTCCAGCTCCAGCGTCAAAAAGTATCTGAATAGTGTATCAATCCTTTATCCAATAGTTTCCTTCAACACTCGCCGCATTCAGAATTAACTAAATGCCTCCCAAAATGCCAACGCGTTTCAAGACTCAGGCGAATAGTACTTGGACTATCATCAGGGCTTCATATAAATGGACTGGATAGTCTACAAAACCAAAATAAATAAATGATGCAAAAACAGCGTCAACCCGAACTGACTCTCTCTCTTGTACATGTAACTAACTTAGTGAGTACCTGTTTTCTAGCAATGGAGCAGCCGCTCCAGCTCGTTTACTCCAAGACTTTTTGGCTTTTCTGCCACTGGACTCGTTTATGTTACTGCCTACGAGGCTCCCTTCACTTTGCCAGTATGAATTTCTGAAAAGAAAGAACCAAAGTATTGAATATATCTACTTCTACTCTCGACTTACAACCCCAGAGGGAAGCACCAAAATGATATGTTCCTTTACTGCACAGTAAGGGCAGGACTGAGTTCCTTCAAGACTCTTTATTCTACAAATGAAAAAACAATATTGTTCTCATTTGACAATGTATCCAAACAGGCAAAATGCATGAAGCACTTTAAAACACTGTTAACAAGTGGACTTACTTTACCGCATCTTCACCAATTCAAAACTCTGAATGCAATGGACTATCCTTTTGCTCAAATACAGACGTGCTTTCCCTCACGGGTATTATCTATAACAATAGCTCTCCAACAGGAAGTGCTCTGATTTGAGATGCCGAGTTGAGTCACAACCAGCATGGTGCACGAGTTGAATATTCCTTCTCGTTTTTGAGTGAAAAGTAAGTCACTGTTTTGCCCCTGTGTTTGTTTGGTTAAAAATTACAATACTAAAAAACATATGACCGTATTCTTAAATGCGCTTACGTTTGTACTTCTTATAGATAATACCCGTGAGGGAAAGCACGTCTGTATTTGAGCAAAAGGATAGTCCATTGCATTCAGAGTTTTGAATTGGTGAAGATGCGGTAAAGTAAGTCCACTTGTTTATAGTGTTTTAAAGTGCTTCATGCATTTTGCCTGTTTGGATACATTGTCAAATGAGGACAATATTTTTTTTTTCATTTGTAGAATAAAGAGTCTTGAAGGAACTCAGGGCCATATTAGCAAGAAGTTCGTTAAAATTATCGCAGTTTTAGCGGCAGGATACTGCTGCTAAAGCGGCGATAATGGGTTTGATAATATGTGCTATAGAATTCCAATAGAAGCCCAGGTTAGATGTCCTGCACATCTAACCTGGGCTTCTATTGGAATTCCATAGCGCATATTATTATGCCCTTTATCGCCGCTTTAGAGGCAGTTTCATGCCGCAAAAACGGCGATAATTTTAACGAGCTTCTTGCTAATATGGCCCCCTGTCCTGCCCATACTCTGCAGTAAAGGTACATATCTTTTTGGTGCTTCCCTCTGGGGTTGTAAGTCGAGAGTAGAAGTAGATATATTCATTACTTTGATTCTTTCTTTTCAGAAATTCATACTGGCAAAGTGAAGGGAGCCTCGTAGGCAGTAACAGAAACGAGTCCAGTGGCAGAAAAGCCCAAAACTCTTTGAGTAAACGAGCTGGAGCGGCTGCTCCAAATCTAGAAAACAGGTACACACTAAGTTAGTTACATGTACAAGAGAGAGAGTCAGTTCGGGTTGACGCTGTTTTTGCATCATTTATTTATTTTGTTTTTCGTAGAGTATCCGGTCCATTTATATGAAGCCCTGATGATAGTCCCAGTACTATTTGTCTGGGTCTTGAACCGCGTTGGCATTTTGGGAGGCATTTAGTTAACTCTGAATGCGGCGAGGGTTGAAGGAAACTATTGGATAAAGGATTGATACACTATTCAGACACTCTTTTGACGCTGGAGCTGGAATAACATATGTGGTTCATAACATTGGATATGTTCATGTTTATTACTAAATTTGGTATATAATGTAAATTTTTCTAAAAATGTGTTTTGCATCAGATTAATGTATGAATTCATTTGCTGATTTTGTCATGTTGCAAGCTGTTGCTAATAATTTTTTTCACAGTGTCCAAGTCCATTTTTGTCTTTAAGTGTATGTTAATGTGAATTGTATATAATATGTTTAAGTTCATGTGTGAATTTGATAAGTCTATGTTTCTTTTTCAGTCCAAAAAATTGTTTTGATTAACTTTTAAAGAAACGAGAATGGTCTAATAAAAATTCCACTCAGACAGATAAAAGAGTTGACTGTTCGTTACTCCATGAGTAGTAGGAGTGTATGGTAGTACGGAGCCGGGTTCATTGTTTTGTGTTCTGAATTTTGAATAGCCCTACCTGGCCCTGGTCCTTTGGGCTTAACCCCTATAGGTTTTTGTAACTTTGTAAAACTGGCATTTTCAAAATTGTAACCAAAAATCTGACTTCACAATGAAAGCAGATCTTTCATTACAATCCCTTTGGAAGTTACAGCTTATTATATGTAATAATGTAACTTCAATGTTATCCTATAGGAGAAGCAGGCCTTGCAGTAGTGAACAAGCGTTTTTCAGTACCAGGACAGATGAAACCTAAAACTACATGTCCTACTTTCGAAATACATTGCACCTGGCCCTGTGGGCTGTTGAAGGTTTACCATAGGGCTGGTTTATATGTATTCAAAAGGCAGGATTGATACTGAGAAATGTTACATTTTTCCAGGTCAAAATGGCAGTTTAAAACTGCACATACAAGCTGCAATGGCAGGCCTGAGATATGTTCAAAGGGATACTTAGTGGGTGGCACAAAAACGCTGCAGGCCCACTGGTAGCATTTAACTTATAGGCCCTGGGTACACGTAGTACCACTTTACTAGGGACTTATAAGCAAATTAAGTATGCCTATTGGGGACAAGCCAATGTTGAAGTTTTAAGGAGTGAGCAAAAGCACTTTAGCATTGGTTAGTAGTGGTAAAGTGTACACTATCCTAAAGTCAAAAAGAAGAAAGGCAAGGGGTGCATGACACGTGCTCCTGAAACTCTCATGGTCTGGGAGGGGGCAGAGCCTGAGGATGATGCCCCTAAACCTAAAGGGGAGGACATTGCCACTCTTAGAAACCTATCTGAGCTGCCCAGCTGGCACCATGGAGAAGTTATGCAAGGCACAGATGGAGTGCCACACTCGTGATGGCCTACAGCAGCAGGCTCGAGGGCCGGGCAGCTCATGACATCTCTGGTGATCATCTGATTTACTGGGAGAATGGATTCCTGTATAGTGAGCCTAAGGTTCCTGAACCTGGTGCAGCCAGTGTGTTGGTGGTCCCTCAGTGCTTTAGGGCCTTTCTACTGGAGCTGCCTCAGGAAGTACCCCTGGCAGGTCATCCAGGCCAGGAAAAGACATTTGAAATGCTTGTCCCCCACTTTTATTGGCCATGGAGGAGTATTGCCCCAGATGCATTCTACAGATCATGCTCTGCCTGCCAGGCCAGTGAGAAGTCAGGAGGTAAGCGGAAGGCTCCCTACAGCCCTTCCCTGTAATTGGCATTCCCTTTGAAAGGGTGGGCATCAACACTGTTGCGACTCTGGATCCTCAGACAGCCCTCAGAAACAGGTTTATTTTGGCTCTTGGTGGACCATTCCAAACGCTACACAGAGGCTGTCCCTCTGAGGATGGTGACCGCACCCACTGTGGCCATGGCACTGATGGGGATCTTTACCTATGTGGGGTTTTCCAAGGAGGTGGTTTCTGACCATGATACCAACTTCATATCAGCATATATGAAGTCCGGGAAGAAGCAATGTGAGATAACCTTTAAGTTCTCCACTTCTTCCCACCCCCAAACTAACAGGCTTGTTAAAAGATTTAAAATGACCCTCAAAGGCATGATTATGGGTCTATTGGAGCCCTTTAGGCAGAAGTAGGATATCGTCCTGCCATGCTTTTTGTTTGTTTACAGGGAGGCACAACAGAAGGGGATTAGATTCAACCATTTTGTGCTTCTATGTGGGAACCATGTGAGAGGACCTCTCAGCCCGGTGAAGGAGGGCTGGGAGCAAGCTCCAAGGATGGACACCCAGGATGTGGCCAGCTATGTACTGGCACTCCGCACCCGGATTAAGCGCTTCTGGAAAACATCAAAATAAAATTGAGAAGGCAGCCAGGAGGTCATGAACTGTTCAATGACCAGAATGCAATCTGATCGAGTTTCAACCATGCCAAAAAGTGATGATGAAGGAGGCTGTGGAACCCAAGGCCCTGCAGGACTGCTGGTCTGGACCCTATAAGCCGAAAGAATGCAAAAGTGAGGTCACCTTCCTGGTGGACATCAAGACTCCCAGGAATCCTTCAATCGCCTCAAACACCACTTTGAGAGGTCCAAGGTAACCATGCGGCTGGTCACGGATGATGGAATGGAGGAGGAGAGTGAATCTTTCCCCAACCTCATTTCTTCCAAGGAGTAGGATGGGTCAGTAGAGGGTGCCAGTCTCTCCCCTACACTGACCCTAGAGCAACAGAGAGACTCCCGCCAGTTGTAGGAGCAGTGTGGCTATCTCTTCTCGCTTACCCCAGGACTTACTATATGGTGTACCCATGATATTGTTACCAGGGACAATATGCCTGTGGAGAGCAACATTTAAAGGCTGTTTCATAAGGTGGGAACCAACATTAAGGAGGAGGTCACCAAGATGCTGGATTTAGGCGATATTGAGACATTTGGCTAAGCGGGTGATATTGTTCTCCAGGTGCCACCCCAGAACTTAGTGTTTGGGGGCTTAATGTAATCACCAAGACTGACGCACACCACACCCCTAGAGCTGTTGAGCACATAGATCGGTTGGGAGCTGTCAAGTTCCTCAACAACCTTACTTAAAGTCTGGGTACTGGCAGATTGCCTTGATCAAGGAGGCCAAGGAGAGGTCTCTACCCCAGAAGGGCACTTTCAGATCCAGGTGATGCCCTTCAGGTTTAAGAATGTCCCTGCCACCTTCCAGCAGTTGGTCAACCAGGTCCTAGCTGGGTTGGAGAACTTCAGTGCAGCCCATATAGACAACATTGTCATCTTCAGCTCTAGCTGGGCGGACCACCAGTGCCATTTCAGGGAAGTGCTTAAGGCTCCCCAGAGGGCAAGTCTGACTATCAAGGTCAGTAAGTGCCAGATAGGACAAGGCTCAGTGGTCTACATGGGCCACCGAGTGGGAGGAGGCAAGGTGCAGCACCTACAGGCCAAAATCCAAACAAGTCTGGCTTGGGAACCCCCAAGAGCCAGACAGAGGTGACAGCCTTCTTAGACCTCAGTGATTTTTATAGGAGATTCATCAAGGGGTATTTCACCATTGTTGCACCCTTGACAGAGCTGACTTTTAAGAAGCAGCCCAGGCAGGTGATCTGAACAGAGGCTCGGAAGAACTATTTTGATGCTCGGGAGGAGGTCATATGCACAGCACCCATGCTCAAGGGCCCTGACATCTCCAAATAATTCATTGTCCAGACAGATGCCTCAGAGCATGGCATAGGAGCTGTGCTCTCACAGCTAAACAAAGAGGGCCTGGATCAACCTGTAGCCTTTATTAGTAGGCGGCTACTTCCCCCGGAAAAGAGGTGGAATGCGATAGAGAGAGAAGACTTTGCAGTGAACAGGGAACTGAAGAAGCTCAGACGATACCTGTTTGGTGCTAACTTCCAAGTTTAGGCAGACCACAGACCCCTCAGATGGCTAATGCAGATGAGGGGTAAGAATTCCATACTGCTGAGATGGACCTTCTTCCTACAGGACATAGACTTCTCGGTGGAACACTGCCCAGGAACACACCATGCCAACGCTGATGTTCTCTCTAGGTTTTTTTGACTTAGTGAAGAGCACTCCCAAGGGTTTCGGTAGTTCTCCCCACTTTCAGCTGGGGGGGCTCATGTTAGACCTGGCGTGGTGTTCCTCCTAACGTTTTGCCTTCAGAACCCCCATTTTGATGACTATCTTTTTTGCTGGCCTTAGGACTCTAAACACTTTACCACTGCTAACCAGTGCTTAAGTGCTTGTGCTCACTTCTCAAAACATGGTAAAATTGACTTATACCCAATTGGCATACTTAATTTACTTGTAAATCTCTAGCAAGCTGGCACTACCTGTGGCAAGGGCCTGTAAATTGAATGCTACTAGTGGGCCTGTAGCACTGATTGTGCCTCCCAGTCAAGCAGCACTTTAAACATGTCTCAGGCCTGCTATTGCAGTCTGTGTGTGCAGTTTTGAAATGTCATTTTGACCCAGCAAAAGATACCTGTTGGCCAGGCCCAAATCTTCACTTTCAATACTTATAAGTCATCCCTGGGGTTGGCCCTGGGCAGTGCAGAGGGCAGGGTGTAGTGTGTTCAAAAAGTTGGACATGTACTCTTAAGTGTTACATATCCTGGTAGTGAAAAACTCTTACATTTTACATTTGTTTTTCACTACTGGAAGACTTACCTCTCCCATAGTATAACATTGAAGTTATCTTATTACATTTATTAAGCTGTATTTTCCAAATGGGAGCAGATGAACAGTTCATGTTTAGTATCTTCGGAATTGTATTGAATAATCCAAACTTTTGGTGAAGTTGCAAATAACACTTTTCAAAAACTGCCTTTTCCTGCCTTAGCCATTTGGTGCCTTCAGCCTGTCTCTGGGTCATTTGACTGGGTATAGTTGACAATTGGGCTTTGTGTATTCCTCCTACACAGCCACACTCAGTAAAAAGCTTAGATGAGCCTAGATGGACCATAACTGGCAGGATGGGAGGGAAGTAGTCTAGAGCAAGGAAGGCAGGGCACCTGTGCCCTCTTGCCTGACTAACAAGAACTGAACCTGCATCTCATTGAACCCAGAACCACCGAGCGACTCTGAGGGATAGTTGGCTGACCTTGTGATCTGAAGCTTCAGTGACACAACAGCTCCGAACAACCTTGCATCTGCACCTGGAATCTGCCATCTCTGAGCCTACCCTGTCAAGTGGTTGCACCCCAGTCCTGGAACCTTGAAAGTGGGTTTACGGTGCTTTGCCATGCAGCACAACTTCAAGCAGAACCAATGCATCACTGCTGCTGTGTGGATCAGAACATTTCAAATACCCACATGTCTCTACAGCCTCTTCAGAAATGCATCCTCAGCGCAGGCCCTCGCACCCCAGCAGTCTTGGCATTGCAGACTTCCAGCCCCTTAGAGCCGATGCATTGCCTCAACAGAGGGACAGATTCTCATTGTCAGACTTTGCATCACAAGCCCTCATCAGCGGGAGTCTCGGCAAGGACACAGGACATTGCATCGCACCCTCGCCACACCACGGAACCAACGCATCACTTTGGCTCCACAACGCATCTTGAACTCAAATCCTCACAATGCTCTGCAAACCAGGATTTAAAATACTTTGTTCAGCAGGCCTAACTGGATCCCTGTAGCCAGCCCACACTCTATCGCGGTCGGTCTGAACAGGTGACTTTGTCCCGGTCCAGTGAAAACAGATATCCACAGTTGACTCTTAAAATGTGAATATCTCCAATTCTACTGATCGAATTGCTGCCATTTTGATCTTGTTTTATTCATTAAAAATAACTCTGTATTCCCAGATGATGTGGGATCGGTTTGGTGTGGAGTTTTCCACTTTATCACTGTTTGAAGTGTTGCACAAATACTAGTTAAGCCTGACTGCTCTGTGCCAAGCTACTGAAGGATTGAGGATAGGTTAATTTAGGGTTGGCTTGTGCCTCTCCCAGACAAGTATTGTGGTTGCTGCTTGATCAAGGATCCTATCCCAGTCAACCAACAACCTAATTTCTCACAGTGGGCACACAGGCTCTGCAAAAGGGAGAAAGGGTTTTTCAACATTGAATTTTGAGAGTGAGGGGCATTCTGAGAGATCTTGCAAAAGGACAAACAGGAACTGCTAAATAAATGGGCAGGGTTGCCCAAGGATCGTTTACCCCATTGGTTAGAAAGTGCCCAGGAGTCATCCCCCACCCACTAACAGGCACCAAGCATACATGTGGCACATCAAACACCTACTCCTATCACTTTCTGGAACAGAAGAAGGACCCGCTGTTTGAGATCTGTGAGGAGACCTACAGTCCTGGGCCTGCTATCGCTTGTTCCCAGGACAAAGACAAGGTCATTTTGCTAACCCGTTTGAGTGGCTACAGGGAGAAGCTCCAAAAGGCCTTTGTTAATGAAGTGTCCAGGTGACCAGATGCAAATGGGCCTGGACTGGACCCTGCTGCTGGCCTCTGCCTGACATGCTTAGTGTTGCTAAATGCCTCCCTTGAATTCCTGAGGGCCTTAGAAGTGCACTTCTGTAGTTGTTTGGCACCAGAAGAAAGTTTGGAAAGTTTTGAAAACTTTTTTCCAGAGCTTCAGCAAGACCTACAGAAAAAAGTATGTGACAGGGAGTTCCACAGCATCATATTAGATTTCAGCTTTGTCCTGCACAAAGATCCCTGCACCTCTGAAAAAATGACAAATACCCATTTCAGCAAGACATCTCCAAGCTCCAGAGTGCCAAATTAACTAAGCTAATTCAGGTATCTGGCCTTTATAGCATTGACCTGCTTAGGTGGGATATTTTTTCTCAGAAAGTGATAAAGTACCATTCTGTATTGGGACTGGAAGAAATGTCAATGTCTTTCTTCAAAAAAGTGACAAAGTCCCTTTCTGATGTGAGACTAACAATCTATTTTTAACTCTTTGACTTCAAAAATGTCACTAGGACCAACTCACTTGGTATATCTGTCCTGGGCTGCATTGTAGTTGTCCTCAAATTGCACCTAGGTCCTAGTCTACCGGTACCATTGACTACCACTAGCCCTTTGGGTTTTCTGGTGCTATTTTTTACTTAAATCTTTCAAAATTCATATATTCTGTTACCCTTACTGGATATTTGCTGGTTTGTTGTCAAGTTGCTTATTGCATTGTTCTCTATATTTGAAAATTGGAGTGGGGTTTTTATTGTTTTGTGTCTTTCACTTTTTCACTGTTTTGTACTTTTAAATGCTTTACATATTTCCGTTAAGTCTTGCCTGTCTGCTCTGTTCCAAAGTTAACAGGGTGAGCTCATGTTTAAAATACTGAAACCTTTGACTGAACCTAACAGGTTAGTGCCTTTTTTATTTGTGGTGGATTTCCATCTACCCAAATTAATACTTCACTTTCCTACAATACTCGAACATTTGAGATAAACATTATATAATTACTGAGTTAGTATATCAATCAATCAATTACTGCTTTATTCGACAAGCCTATAACATACAAAATTGCTGATAAAATGCAACCTCTAAAGAGCATGATAAAAGAATAGAAAATAAAGTAAAAGCGATACATTTCAAAATATCATGATTAAAAACAGATAAAAGAGTCTGTTAAGAAATTGATAAGACAGCTACATCCTCTACTTACATTCAAAAACAGAACAAACAAAATGAATAATAACAAGACCCTTTGGGATCCAGGGGGTATATATACAGGTATAAGGGTGATCACCACATATATATTCATAATGAGTGGACATAGACACTTGGTGTAATAACTGTTTAAACAGTTCAAAAGATGTCAGTGGGGTCAAGGAGCACTTATTATTATTGCCTTTGTGCGAATGACCCACATTTTACCCAGAAACTTGGCAACAGCATATGCAAATGCCTGATTCGGATCCGATCTGAGTATCCTGAGGGCAATTTGGTTACTGCAAGTCCCTATCAGCCTGCATAGGGCTTTAATCCATGAGCGACGAATGCTGTCATATCCTAAGCAGGCAAAGAAATTATGACCAACAGATTCAGGGGTAGTATTACATATTGGAAAAACATCATCTTTGTTAGGGGCCCATCTTGCAGTGAAAGTCTTTAGAGGCAGTGCACCTCTCCTAAATTGAAATTTTAATTTACTGTCTAAAGGTACAGTAATTAAATCCCAGCATTGTTCCAGATAGAATGTGGATTTAGAATCATAAAAGCCTCCTATCAGCCAGTGACCAATACTCGATCTATCTGCATTTTCGTCTGCCCACTTCCAATAATGGGCCTTCAACGACCTTGATGTTAGAAACAGACTTATTGCATTGCCATAATGTGCCAGCTCAGGCTGAAACCACAGCCTCCCCCAGAGTGACAAAGGCATTTTCCTCTATAGGGCATATTCTCAAGGAGCTATCGCCGAGTTAACGGCACTTTATCGCAGCCAAACTCACAATAAAGTTACCGCCCCATTCACAAGCCGGTGCTAACAGCCCATATCACCAGTTTTCCGGCAATAGCATCCTCAAAAAACATTGCCACAGATGACCCCGGCAACTATCGCTAATGAGATGCAGAGTAGGCATTCCCGTGCAGAGAGCCGCGACAACACTACTCCACAACATTCTCAACGACCAGCCAGATCGGCGATGAGATCACAAAACATGCGATAAGGCACGTTAGCAGCAGGAAATTAACACCTACTCTGACCTGGTGCAAAGTCGGACTACAACCGGCACCAGGCAAGGGAGCACAGCCCCTAGCCAAACATGAAGAACAACAGATGCCCCTGCAACTGAACATGCAGCCCGGCATCCCAATAGGGCAACAACACCCACCGCCACCACCCCCAAGACCCACCCCCCCCATCCCCTCACCACCCCCCTGGACCAACACTGAGGCAGCGCAGACAAAGACATCGACCTGCTGAAAACGCACCAACCTCACAGACCCAACACCAGGGAATGTCATTGTCCACCACAGGCTCAAAAGGACAACCATCCTACGCATCCTGACCTTCATTGCCCAGAGGCCGACGGTACCAACACAGCGGACAACCAACATCCCTCCACAGACAAAGCTGCTAGCTGTGCTGCACCTGTTGGCCTCTGGGACCTGCCAACCAACAACCGCCAGAGTCAGAGGAGTCTCACAGCCAGCCCAATCTAAGCCCCCCACAACTGTCTTGTATTCCATCATTAGCTTGGTACCACACTACCTATCCTTCCCCCACACTGCGCAGGGACAGCTGGAGACCAAGCAAGGTGTCAACGCCATAGCTGGCTTCCCTCACGTGTCAGGGGGCAATTGACTGCACACATGTCCTACTAGTGGGCCCTGCCAACACTGCACACAATAAGCACAACAGAAAGTGCACGTATCCCACCAATGTGCAGGCAATAGTGGACCACTGGGGAATCTCCGCCATCGCCGCCGCAACCCACCCAGGCAGTGTCCATGATTCCTACACCTTCCGACAGTCCATCATCAACCTGCGCCAGCCTGCGCCACCAGGATGGCACCTACAGAAATGCACTGCTCGTTGGCCAATACCAAATGCACACACCACACACCTCAACTCCACAATCATGCAACACACAACACAGAAAATGCACACGTCACAAGCTCACATACAACATGCACACCCACCAGACATGACAGCACAACTCACTAAGGGAACCTGGGCCAGCCATGTACATTAGCCATCAACTGCATGGCACCTCAGTCACACGATAGCAGATTGTGGGAAGAGGTGGGGACCAGGCATGTGCGAAGGAGGCAAGTGACCGATGAATGAGAATGTACACAATGCCAAGTGTGGAGTGGAAGCGATTGCCAGACTGCAGTATGCAGACCACACACATATCCATGTTGACATACACCGCTGGCGTATGAAGTGCAGTGGACAGTGGACACAACCACGTCAACCCCTGCCAGTGGGGAAGATCCCGGAAATGTAGCTTGTTACGTCCCCCCCTGTAAGCGTGAGCTGAATGGGCAGGTCAGCATAGTGTAGTGTAGTTCCTATTTCCCTTATACGCTCTGCACTTTGGAATAATATACACTATAGTTCTGTGCATGCGACTGAGGTCAGTATGCTCCTATCGAGTATATTAAACTTAATTACTTGTGTGCCAGCTAACTCAGAGGTCACTAGAAACTTCTCGAATGAACAAGAAGGGATTAGTTTCTGACCACCGCATAAACATGACAACTTTGTTTCCTTTCAGAATCGGAACGTTTCTCAGAATCGTGGAAACAATAGATAACAGTTTCACTCAGTCAATTGGACATGCTTAGTTTCTTCAGAGTTACACAGAAAATAGGAAGACGGGCGTTTTCCATAAAAAAGGATTTATTGAACAGTCTTATTTCACGTGCAAGAGATATGAGCTGTCACGATCATTCGACAGTAAGCAAGATATAATATGCACAGCGTCAGCAGTAAGAAGTAAAACTGCAATAGCATTGTCTTTTAGCTATGACCTATATCTATATACATACACATACACAGGCTAAAAGTGGATACTCCTCTGGTGCTTCTACATAATTCTACTGCAGTGTACCTAACTTGAATGTAGTGCGAGGTAGGAAGTAGTTGCTGATTTAAGCTATAGTTGGTCTGAGCCTAAGTTAGTATTTTATATGCAATGCCAAGAATTTCCTTAGGTTCTAGTCAGCTCCATACCTTAGAATGAGAGAGGTGGGAATCTCTTTCCAGATCTCGAACTCTAACACCCCGCAAGGGGAGTTGGAACACTGGAAGCTGGAATCTCTGCGTGCAGGGAAGACAGCGTCTGTTCAGTGCGTCAGGCGGGGACTTGAACTCCTTCAGGACTTGCCGTGGCGAGCCGTATAGCCGAGCTGTGCCGTCCAGTGCTTTGCCAGGACAAGGGAAGGTATATTTATACCTAGAAGGTGTAAGGAATGCTAGCATTGACGTCAAGTCGGGCAGAGGGAGACATCATGAATGAACCCCTAAGGAATAGTACTTCATGCATAATAGATGAGTTCTTGGAGAAATCAATAATCCAAGCAGGGAAAATCCCAATGGCTTAAGGGTCTGGTTTCTAAGAACTCGTTGTGACTTGGGATGGACGGATGTAGGTGCCTATGCCTGTATTTGGATCTGCATGGCCAATGCCTAAATAAGGACTGGAATATTATGCCTAAATAAGGACAAGTCGAATTGTGCCTATAATAAGGACATGATTCAATAGACCTATATACGGGTATCTAAAGCGACACACAACAGTAGGGGTGTGAATAAAAAGCACGTAGCTCTGGGCGTGGTCCTCTTCCGAAATGACCAGCGTCTCTGCCAGGGTGGCGCCCCTCAACCCGCCACGAGGCCGACACCGTCGCTGTGAGCGGTGTTGCCTGTGTTCCTGTGCACCTGCTGCACCCCGGGCCACACGTCCCCATACCAGTCCTGACAGGCCCTGCGCACCCAGGCCTCAATGCACACCTGCTGACACCGGTGTGTGTCAAAGAGGACCCACCACGTGCCGGTGCAATCTCCAAGCCCGAGTGCCGCAAACCTGGCAGCCTCCTCAGACCATCACGACCTCCGCAACACAGGCCCGCAGTACTCCCTTCTAATTGACGTACTCCACCTGGGTGTACAGCAGACAAGTAGGTCACACATTTGAAACTGAGTCTTGATTACACTATGGCAGAGAACATCAATTATGGCTGATTTTATCTCACTATACTGCCACCAAGTCTCTGCATAGCATTCCATCCACATGTGTCCGTGAGCCCACGCGGACTACTACCCTCAGGCCACGCTGCGTTTGAGTCGGTCACACATGTGGGACTGGGTCTTGATTTGTCAATGGCAGAGTATATATCATTGCACGCAAGGAGAGGTGTGAGAGGAAGATGCATGATAGTCAGGAGGAAAAAAGGATAATTGCTACGCAGGTGATCGAACACTACCGACAACGGCCCAGGTATCACTAACTGTGCATCGCAAGACAACAACACGTGGTTGTGGGCCCTTGCTGACCACTGCCTCCGGCCTACACTGTGGGCGAGGAGGTCACGCATTTGGGACTATGCCTTGATCATACATTGTCCAAGTACACACATTAATGCACCGTTTACATCACTGTGCTCCTACGATGTGGTGACACCAAGTCTGTGCCTGGCATCCCAACCACACATGTCTGTGGGCCCTTGATGACTACGCTGTCGGCCTACACTGCGGTCCAGCAGGCCTCACGCCAATCCAATCCAATCCAGTCCGTACCAGGCAGGACACGTCATCGTCGCTGACTGAACACCTGCTCGGCTCTGGTCCTCTTGCCTCAGTCAACCACAAGTCACCCCCAAATGCCATGTCAACGTTGTGTGTTAGAGTTCCATCTGACCGCTGCCTTGGGCCTACGCTGCGGTCGAGTAGGTCACACATTTCGAACTCAGTCTTGATTTATGTATGGCTCACTTGATGTCATTGTACAGGCCTCATCTCAGACTGCATCCCCTTTCAGCCTTGGTGCCACTAAGTCTGTTCCCCGAGACCCATGAACACTTTCTGGTTGAACATTGGTGGCGACTGAGTCCATGGACTTGGGGTTGTCGTCACCATCATGTCGGTGATACTGACTTTGTGGCAAAAACGATGCCGTGGCATTCCACTCCTCCATTTGCTGCTTCTGGACAGCTTCCACCCTCTGCATCATGCCCTGGAGGACACCTTCCATTGTCCCCTGTGCCCCTCCGCCACATTCACCTCGGACATCTATGAGGACCCGCTCAGATCACATGGCCCATCTTACTGCACCTCAAGTCACCGTCCCGTTGCGGCATGCCCGTGCCGGCCGCAGTTCATCCGGGGCCACTAACTCTGTGCAGCTCAAGTCAGGGAACTGTCTGCTGAGATATTGGATGGCCTCTGAGATGATGGCCTTGGGATCATCGATGCCATGTGTCTGTGGCTCTGCGCTGTCCCCTGCCTCTGGCCTCAACTGCGTTTCACCAGGGCTCACACATCAAATCGAGTCTGAGCGGCCCTGACAATGCATCACTACAGGAGGCACACGTCACCACCGCCAGGTCCACCTCCAGCCGCCAACTGCAAGAGTCAAAACAGTCATACTGGCAGACTAACTGAGTTGCTCACACCTATGGTGGATGCCTTCATCTGCCTGATACCCTGCTTGGCACTCCTAGTGGCCCAACCTCAGTGCACTGCAACTCACGGACACTTTTGTTTGCATATTGGGTGACCTCTGTACTTGCTCGGGATACCTCCAGGATGCTCCGCTGTTGTCTCTGTTATGCTGCTGTTTTCTGTTTCCGTTTTACTGCAGTTCACTGTTCAAGTTTTTGCCTGCACCAACAACACCTTGCGGACTGGCTTACACTCACCCTAATATAATAATAAATAATAATAATGCATTGGGATCTACAAAATGCATGTTGGGAAAAGTAGTGCTGAAACTACATGTATAAATTAGATATAAGAAAGTAACAAAGAATTAATTTGAAAATAAAGAAATCCCAGTGGAACATTGGTTTCAAGGTTCTTTCATTCAAAGTTGTAATTTAAAACAAACAACCTCCAAGTAGAGGACAACAAACCTGTGCCCTAGGGACATACTCCACTATTGTGGATATGCAGCCTTTTCCTTACACTCACCCTACACACATCCAGCACAGGCGTCACTGTTCATGTGGCCCTGCCAATAAAGGGGCCGAACGCACATGCCCGTGGCCAGTTCCACGAACCATCTGCGTGTGTCCTTGTGTTTATTATGTATGCATGAGGGCCCGGGCCTGACAACATTACATTGTGTTGTGTACAGCGGACGCCAACATGTCACCGCAGGCAGCGTGTTAGACCTTGGACATGTAGCTTTATCGTCACCCACTCAATACGTTACAGGAGTGTACTGGGCCGTCGTATGTAGATCCAGCGTGGGTGTGTGGATGATAATTGCATGCCTCTGGGCGTGGTTTGTGTTCCATGGTTTAGGCCCGACCCGCACCTGTTCAGACACCTCCTTTTGTCATTCTGACACCTGGCATTGGAATGCGATGTGTGCCTAGGTGACGTGCTGGGAGCCAGCCGTGGTGGTGGGTGCTTCCTGCTGTGTGGTCTGTGCAGGGGCTGGGGTCTCCTTTGTGTGGTTTGGCTGCCCTGCTCCTAGGGGTGGGTTGCCTAAGATGTCCATGGGCTGTTGTAGGGCGTCGGTGCCGATGGAGGGGTGGTCCTTTCCAGCATCACTGATGGGTAGTCTGGTCTGCTCTGCTGGAGGTGTTGTTTGTCCCTCTGCAATGTGAAGGGGAGATTCATGTTAACATCGTGTTGACATGTATGTTGGTGCATTGCCCTTGTTTACATGCAGACTGTATGACTATGTACATTGTGACTGTTTCGGAGGTGCTGGATTTTGATGCGGGACAGTGGACATTTGGAATTCATGACGGATGTGGGTTTAAACGCGTACATTTCCTTCTCACAGTTTCCTGCTCTGTTAGATGTGGGTGGCCTGTTTCAGCGCATGAGCGCAGGCAGTTGTGTCCACTGTTCTGCAGTGCCGGTGTTGCACTTTGTGCCACATTGTCGTCAATGTGGATGTGCTGGTATTGCTATGTGTGTGTACTACTGCGTGCCACGGGGAGGAGGGACATATTCCAGGGTCATTGTGGGGGTACAGTGTGCTACACATCGTTGTGCATGTGTGCCATTGTGCCCATCTCCCCCGTCCCCCCAGTTCCTGGTCGTTACTCACCCTGTTGATGTTGTGTCAGGTCCTCTTAGGCTGTGTCCTGACTCCCACCTCCTTGCAGTGTCTCCACACTGATGACTGTGGCCTCAGTTTCCTCCAGCTCCTCCTGTGGCCCAGGACTCCCACCTCCTGTTGCCGTTGCTGCCTTCCTGTTGACAGCGGGTTTGTGCTTGGTATGACTTTTCACATCATACCAGCGCCTCTTGTCCGCCTCCATTGACCTTCTCAACACTCCGACTGCATTCACGGTGGTATAAATTTGTGTCAGTTGATGGTAGTGTTCTGTCACCTGCATGACGCTGATCTGCTTTTCCTGCGGACTGCACCCTGTCTTCCTCTCACTCTTCTCCTCCACCTTTCCCGACCCCGTTGTTCCTTGCTGGTGGCTTGTGGTGCTTGTGGGGTTCGCGTTGGAACCTGCACTCGGTCCGGGTGCATCCATGGTGCTACACAGTTGCTCTTTATCTCCCTTTTATTTCCGTGGCTTTTATGGTGCATTTTCCCGCATTTCAGGCCTGTGGCTGTTTTTCGCTGTTTTTAGAGTCCCGATTGGCATCATCGCAACTTTTTTGGCATTGGTGTTTTGCGTTTTTGCAACGGCGCGTTGACTTTATCGCGGACATTTGATACGTTATTGTGGGCCTATCGCATGGTGCCACAGTGTTGAGAATGCCACGTTGACAAGGTGTTATTTTCCCACGCTAGACTGCAAGGTGAGTAGTCACGTTAAGCTACTTTTGCGGTAGTTATCACACGTTCTTGAGTTTAACCCCCCTCTGTTTATAAACTAGAATGGGATTTTTATTGGTCTTTTTCTTTCACTTTTTCACTGTTTTGTACTTTCAAATGCTTTACATATTTTCTTAAAGTCTTGCCTGTCTGCTCTGTGCCAAAGTTACCAGAGGTTGAGCTTAGGTTTAAAATACTGCAACCTTTGACTGGACCTAACAGGTTAGTGCCATTATTTTATTTGTGGTGGATTTCCATCTACCCAAATTAATAATTCACTTTCTTACAATTCTCCAACATTCCAGATAAACATTGTATAATTACTGAGTTAATAGATCATATTTAGCACTAGCACATTTTTTGATAGTGTGCATACAACAGAAAACAAATATTGGGTTTTCACACTTTAGTCTTAATGTTTTGACATTGAAATTGATTGTGTGATCATATTGAAAAATAACTGGCAAACTTCTTCTGTTATCTAAAGTTGAACTTGCCCCCTTAGATCTCTTCACTTGTATTATTTTATATTTCGCCTCTTGTCAATGCAGAAATCCGTCTTCACTCTGGGCTCGCCATCCCTTGAGCCATTTCTTGTCTCTTCTCCTTGTACTGTCTTCACAGCGGGGATGCACTTCCCTTTGATTAGTCCCAGCCTTCCACGATTCCACGCTTGGACGATACGGCACCTATCACCTTTGCTTGCCTCACTTGAAACACCGTTGCTTTGATGATACACAACTTACATAATTCACAACATATTTCTTGTGAATTCCGTTAATAAAATGAAGAAAGAACTTACTTTTTTCGAAGTGAGATATCTAATTTACTGGTTTCAAATTCAGCTGCCTTGATCCAAAGAGCCAGGGCAAGGAACAAAGATATCGAAGGTTCTTGGATGGTATCTGTTTCAGAGACAGGAACCATCCTGCAATTGGAAAAATAGGCCTAGTGCACACATCTACTGGCATCAAAAAGACCTTTGTAGAGCAGAAATATCTTTGAAGGTCAAACAGGATGAGAATTGAGATCCTCTGACAGTACGTTTCTCATTAAATATCTTAAATATTGCTCTAGAAAATGTAAGAATCTGCAGATTTTATGTTAAATTGCATTCTAAACCCTAAGGTACAAATTTGTTTTCTAAGTCTGCAAAGGGGGCAGGAGCTATTTTCTAATGAAATGGTTGTTGGCTAACTGGGATTCTAATGCTGGTTTATTTACTCTACTGACTCGTGTGCCCTTTTGGACTGAACCTGTCTGTGCCTCAGCAGCCATCGTTAGTGAAGCTGTAAGAGTCTAAACATCATAAATGTCAATGTTAAGGACTGTAGGACAACTGTAAATTTAGGTATAAAAAAAATCTTAATTTTCTATCCTAGTCTTTTTCTCGTTCATGCTTACTATCTACATTTGTAGCATTTGATGTAATTAATAATTATGACAGGTATACTGCCTTACCTTGCTCTGTAAGAGACATTTTAGATAGAGCTCTTTCACTGTTTCTGTGATAGAGCACATATTACAAAGCGGTGCATGTTCATATGTGAATTGCCGCCTTTTGGCACTTATACAATCAACACATATGCTCATGCACTTTGCGAATCTCTTAACTTTTACTGTGGGATTAAATGTTTTCACCTTCACCTGTGTTACGGTGAACTTGTAAAAGGCATTTCTGTATTAGTAGTTTGTAGTGTCACACTAATGCTCAGGGTTCCTTCCGGACGCATGTTGTGCACTTGAGTTCATTCTGCACAATTGCTTTACTCTCCTAGAGCATTCTGGCCAGTGCCGGACTAAACCCTGTGGAGGCTCCTAAGCAGTCAAAATTTCAGGACCCCTTCGCAAATTATCTCCTAATACCCAATGCACCAGATTTTTTCACAAACTGACAGCTGCCAGATGATGAGCTTGTAAGAGTCAAAGTGTTATATGAAGCGGAGGTCTTTGATTTATGTACTTTAAGTTGTTAATGTGTACATTGCAATAATACAGTATTTTCTCTATAGAATCTTTAATGTAAAGTTTTCCTTTCGTTGAGTCATTTTTTTCTATCTTTTGGAAACAATATTTACGAAAGCTTGATTGCAATTTTCTTTTATGATATCAATATTATTTTGATTTGTTGTTGCAGGGCCCCTAAAGGTAATGGGACCCATTGGCCGTGCCTACTGGTGCCTATTTGGTGATCCCGCACTGATTCTGGCACTGTATCAGGCTCCCCTCCTGAGCTCTGCACCAGTGCTGAAGGGGTCTGCAGGGTGTTTTTTCCCAGCCGGCTGTGCTTACATGAACTCTTGAAATGGAGTCAGTGCCTGGGCTGCAGATAGCAGAGCGCAGAAACACAAGGCAGTCATTGTCCCTTGGTGATGCCGACCTCTGTGATCAGCAACACATGCACTTGGTTCATGTTAATGCATGTGCTTCACACAGAATAAAAAAACGTGCAAACCCCTCATGCATATTGTATTTTTCCTTCTTGCTACCACCCCCTCCCATCCCCCAAAAAGATGACAAAAATGTTATCACTGTAATTCACACTATTAAGGAAGACATCCTTATATGGCATAACTCTCCATGCCTTCGTTCCCACATGATTCTTTTTATAAAATATTATTTATTGAGCATAAAATAAAACAGAGAACCCCATGATGTTATTAACAATGTAAAGACCGCAGAACATGCATGTATAATACGACATTAATGAGTAAGAATGAGATGGCGGCATGGTTTATTGTACAAAAGGCACATACAAAAAGACGGCGATTAAAACGTAAATTCAAATAAAATTGATCAGAATTTCTTCAGTGTAATATAAAGGTAGAATTCAAATAAGTAAAAAAGTAATTTTCTGTTGCGAATTGATAGAGCGATATTTTAATATGTTGCACGTGTGAAACACGTCTTGTAGTCAAAACTCAAACAAAGTATTACATTTTGCCAAATAATATTTGTGAAAATAATTCTTGCCAGTTATTCATTTTTGGTCATAGTAGAAGATGATTTCCTCTATCGCTGGGACTGAGTAAAACACCCACAAATGTAGCAAAAAGCAGACATCAGCACATGCAGCTGCTGTTCTCTTTTCTGTGTTCATCGCGGTGGCACATCAGTGCAGAGACGCTCGAAGTTAGGAAAAATCAAATTTCAGTCTTTTCCGAGTAAAAGAAGTGTGAAAAGGAACATCTGCTGCGCTGTGCAGCTGAAAGGAAGCATCTACATGTTTTTGATTTGCACACTGCCCCCCGCCGCCCCATGCCTCTATCTCTTTATCAAGATTTCACCCCAGAATCGGGGGAGAGGGAACAGATGTTTCCTGATTGAAACACTCTTGTTACTTCCGAGCAGAGACCCTTAACAATCGGACCCCCGCCTCTTCGCTCTGTCAGGAGCGGCAATCCGCCGGAGACGTCTCACACGCGAGCAGTCACGTGGGCCATGGTGCTCTCTCGGGGCACGTGACGTCAGCGCGAGGAGGAAGGCAGGCTGCAAGCTACATGAAAGGAGGTGCTCTAACAGTTAGGAGAGCTGGTGGTAAGCAGGCGGGCAACTAGAGCCAAATTTCGGGGGGGGGGGGCTGAAAAAGATTTCGGGGAGGGCTAAGTCTTCCAGCCATAGGCAGAGTGGCTGTAAAAAGGGGTGAAAACACAACAAAAGCCTCATTAACGAGTAAATGGTCTTTTAAAGATCTGTGAAGTGCTGCAATTAGACGGACGCCAGCCCGCGAGGCTGTGTCAGCCGGGCTGACACACATGAGGGGGGGGGAGGTGCTGAAGCCCGGTGAGCCCAATGGGTGTTGCACGCCTGGTGGTAAGCAAGCATGTCTGTCAACGGGTTCTATTGAGAAACTATCTGGAACAAGCATTTGCAATGCAATAGGTCTCGCATTATAAAAGTGTGAGCAGTTGGTATTGCTAATAATAATGCAACACTAGCTATTGGCATTGTAAATTATAATGGCATTTATTTATGTGTTTTTTTAATAAAATAGATAAAGGCATTGTCATGAACAATGCCAATAGCTTACACTTTTGCAAATGCGAGACCCATTGCATTGCAAATGCAATAGGTCTCGCATTTATAGGAGTTTGAGCTATTGGCATTGTAAATGACAATGCTTTTTATTTAAGTTTTTTTTTTTTTTTAAACATAAATAAAAGGCACTGTCATTTATAATGCCAATAGCTCAAACTCGTATAACTGCGAGACCTATTGCATTGCAAATGCTTGTTAGAGGGGGAGTCTTAGGCTGTGGTGCGCATGTTTGAAGTCACTGTGAGCAGCCACCTCGAAGGTGCAGGCTGCAGACTCATCTTCTGGTGTATATGTAAACGTAGTGGGGCCGCTGCCCCTCTTTACATTATTGAAAGTTGACCATGTTTTCTGTCCCCCACATACAGATCTTCGGTGCGGTTCGCAACAATTTATCTGAAACAACCATGCTAAAAGTACATGCAAGAATCAGTTTGCTCCATGAAATGGGAACCCTGCAGCCCCAGGCAGAGAAGAATGCCTGGTCTAATTAGATGAAACGCGCAGCTCAGATTACCGCAGAACTTTGAACTCAGGCAGAGGCCCAATTCTCACCTCTCTGACAATACCGCGGAATCGTCTGAATGGCTGGCGGACCAGAGATCACTTAAAAACTCTGTTCAGTCCCACTGGCAAATGCCCACAAGAGAGATACCCTGTTTGGTGTGAGAGATGCAGGCAGGAGTCGGCTTAAGTAGCAGAAAGCCAGAAATGAAGACAGGGAGAAAGAGAGAGTGTGAGAAAAACACAGCGACAAAAGGAGACCCAGAGAGACTCAGTGAGAAAGAGAAACTAAGAAATTGTCAGAGAAAAGGGGAGAGGAGGAGAGGAAAACAAACAGAGAGAATGACATAGAGAGAGAGAGAGAGAAAATATATTAAGAGAAAGGAAGGAGGGGCACAGGGAAACTCAGAGACACAGAGTAAGAGGCAGACAGAGACAGACAGAGGGAGCGAGAGAGAAATAGGTTCAGCGATATAGAGACAGAGAAAGACTGAGATAGATATTATACATATCGAGAGAACTAGATATATATATAGAGAGGTGAAAAGAAACAGAGGGAGAAATAAGAAAGAGACAGAGAGGAAGGCAGAGTAGTAGAAAGAGAGATAAAGAGATGGGAACAGGGAGAGTGCAAGAGAGAGAGCGAGGCTCAAGGGAATGGGAAGAGAAAGACAGAAATAGAGTAGAGCAAAGAGAGAAATAGATGAAAGAGACAGGGAGGGAGAAAGAGGAAGACACAGAGGGAAAGGGGTGAAACCGAAAGAGAAAGAGAGTCAGATAGAGAGATGGACATAGAGAAAGTGAAAGTGAGAGACTCAGAAAGACAGAGAGGTAGAACATTTCATGCAATTTGGTGTGTGCTGCTTGAAAAAACTGTTTAATCGGGAAAATAAGATTTTATCTGACTGACTCATTGTATGACTAAACCCACCCAAAGGGGAATGGCGTCAGAAGTGATTGTTCTGTCATCTTGTCAGCTCAGCATTAGGCAAAGATAAGGGTGTTTGTCCTCTACGAGAGGGTCTGGAGGTTGCACGAGTCTCTCAAAAACAACTACGGCATCTTGAATTTAAATCAGATAGCTGGGTAGACAACAGAAAATGTGCCGGGGAGGCAAGGCTATGATGTCGCTGTAGGTAATGCATGAGAAAGGGGATTGCAAGTAGTTGGGCGTTGATACACAGGAAAACAAGCATTAGCCGCATGCGCGCCTCACGCTTAAAGTTTTTTTAAAAAACGACAAAAAAAGACAAGCCCGCCGGAGCGTGGCGCGCGTGCTTGGGGGCGGGGGAGCGCATTCCAGGATGACACAGATGGTTTCCATCGAGTTCTGGTTCGCATGGCTGAAACAGTCTAAGTTAGAAAGGGGGAACAAAAAAAGAGAAACAGAACACACAAAATATGAAGCAAAAAAACGTGCAAAGCGCACAAACAATGGGAGATGAAAAGAAATAGAACGTAGAACTAAAGATGGAAGAGAGCTGGATAAGAACAGACAATTATACCGCAAGAGGAAAGGGGTGAACACGAGACATTAATACGAAAATAGAGGAGATAAAAGAAGAAAACGACAATGATTGAAAGAAAACTGCATAAACACGAACACACTGTGGTGTATTATAAATCCTGCAGACAAAAGTCACCTTGTGCACGGTTATGCGTTCACCAAGCACGGATCTGAACTCGGTAACTCGAGCAGCACCCTAAGTGATGAAAACAGTGTGCGTAATGTCTGGCGCGTAGCTTGGTCAATACGTTTGGGGGAGGGGGGTTGGGAACTTCTTTTCAATATAGCCTCAAATAATGTCTCAAAAACACCCGCCGCCTTGCTTTGCAGACATAGATATAAATGCGATTTACTCAGCAGCATGTACATTTTCTAGTGAAAAGAAATAGAACGTAGAACTAAAGATGGAAGAGAGCTGGATAAGAACAGACAATTATACCGCAAGAGGAAAGGGGTGAACACTAGACATTAATACGAAAATAGAGGAGATAAAAGAAGAAAACGACAATGATTGAAAGAAAAATGCATAAACACGAACATACTGTGGTGGATTATAAATCCTGCAGACAAAAGTCACCTTGTGCAAGGTTATGCGTTCACCAAGCACGGATCTGAACTTGGTAACTCGAGCAGCACCCTAAGTGATGAAAACAGTGTGCGTAATGTCTGGCGCGTAGCTTGGTCAATACGTTTGGGGGAGGGGGGTTGGGAGCTTCTTTTCAATATAGCCTCAAATAATGTCTCAAAAACACCCGCCGCCTTGCTTTGCAGACAGATATAAATGCGATTTACTCAGCAGCAAGTACATTTTCTAGTTACTTTAAAACGTGTATGAGCACAGCAAGTCTAGAAGCAGCTAAACTATTTGTGTAGAAATCTACGGGCGTTGTCGAAATTGGTTCCTTGCTGGAAGGAAAAACGTATATAAAATTCACTCTGCAACAAGACTACAACTGAATATTAAGACTCAATGAGTAAAGGAGAGGCATTCATGGAGGGAGGAAGGGAGGCGGCCGTGCGGCCGCGAATGTAAAAGTGATCGCGATCGCGATCAAACATCAAAGCGGCCGTGCGGGCGCGAAAGTGAAAGAAAACGAGTGCTTTCAGGCTGCCAAATGGTGCGCGCGCCCGGCGCACATGCACTGTATTTGGAGGCCTGAAAGCACTCGTTTGCACTTCCAAAACTCGCTTACTATAAGTCTCGCCAGAGCAGCGCTAAAGCGCTGTCTCAGGCGAGACCTAAAAAGTGCAGAAATCTCATCGATGGTTTATAGCTTGCGAAGATTTATGCATTTGATGTAATTCAGAAAAATGTTTGAAGGGAAGACCAAAATGCGCCCAAATCATATATTTCCATGTCTGCTCTTCCCGCCCAATACTGGGGGGCACGAAAATACAGAAATATGTACCGCAGATATCTACATTTGTGGATTTTTGGTATGAAGAATGTAGGGTTATGGCCACCTCATTCATAACCCTTGGAAGCATACGTCATCACCATAAACACTAAACGTAATGCTACATAAAACCTGCAACACTGCTGGCATCATAAGTCTTAAGTTTCATTTGTGGACGTTAATGTTCGTAGATGCTGATTCTCACAACCAGGAGATGGAAGTTTACTAAGCAGGTGGCACTTTTTGCACATGTAAGTGGATAGCATGCAATAAACATTGCTTGAGTCATGTCAGTGAGTGCCAGCACGCGCCTAAAAATTCTCAGCAGAGGTAAGGCACTTGCACTGTGTTATTAATACAACGGGGGGAGAGGGACGCTTGAAGGTCTAGCATACGAGCCCCAAACAAAATGCGTTTCAGCGGATTATGCAGTACCTATGGAAGAGGAGGAAGAGAGGGAGGAGGCTGGGTCGGTCAGCACCTCCACTCCAAAGTAGAGGCAGGGTGTCTCCCAATTTGGGAAGTGGGGCCCTCACACACCCGGTTGGGTGTCATGCTTCATCATAGGGCTTGCTTCTCGTCAGGCTGGCGCTGCAATGCCTGACAGGCACCCGATGAGGGGCTCTTTGGCGGAGATCTTTTTCCCAAGCCGTATAGATGTAGTGCGGGTGTGGGGCCTTGTGGTGTAGATGTGGAAAAAGTGTGTAGTAAGGTAGTGTGCGAAAGGGTAAAATGAGACGAGGTGGTGCTCCAAAATAAGTTTAATCTGCGAGCCCACTCATCTGAATCACAACGCAAGCAGTGTCACTGCTGATTATAATGATCAGAGGTGGCTAGATATGCATGGTCAACATGTTTCTCGCCTGTTGTGTGAAAAATCACATGGCAATTCGTCAGGACTGAAAATTCTACACTACAAAGTGGTTGGTTATACAGAGGTGAACCAATCACTCGATCAACCTAACAATGAGGTACCATATTATGTAAGAACGTTTGACCAACCTTATTAGGGTTCTGATTACGCTTCATTGAGTAGCAGGCAGAGGAATGTACGTTACAAGAAAGTTAACGTCAGTTCGTCTGGAAAAATGGTGCTAGGAACATACCCTTCACTTTGTCTGGTCGGGAAGATCTGCGT
Organism: Triturus cristatus; assembly: GCF_964204655.1. NCBI lineage: Eukaryota > Metazoa > Chordata > Amphibia > Caudata > Salamandridae > Triturus > Triturus cristatus. The sequence continues at coordinate 1,126,893,639 of NC_140582.1, forward strand.
TACCAGAATAATGCTGTTCTACTTTAGCCTGTTAGGCGACTGCAAGGCTTAAAGGGTATTACCCAATCTAGAAAAGTGGAAAGAACCATAGACCCAGTACCATAATGTACCCCTATCTAGATTAACACTCTTGTTTTTGCAGGGTCGAAATGGGACAGCATCTGGGCCCTGTCACAAAAGTAAAAGTTGTTCCCATTAGTGAATAATATAGCTAAAAAAGTGTCAGACATCTGGAAATCAAGCCAGTTTCTAACTTGTAAAGACACTGTATAAATGTTTTGCAAGGTATACGATACTGGATGCATTTCTTCTTGTAGGCAATGTTTGTGGTAATATCAGGGAAATTGTAGGAAATTGAGTCATTAGTTCTGTGGGCTGCACAAGTAATAGGTTCACAGTTGTCCTTACTGGGAACCAAGTACCCCATTGCTGTGCTTGATTCTCTCACGTGACTGAGGCAGAGCAGTCGAAGGCCTACTCGGTGAAGATGGTGTGGGTTAGTAAAAAACTATTCACTGGCATGTGATAATAAAACTCAGTACTTTCGTTAGAAAAATGAAAAGTGCATCTAGTACCTAAACACTACTAAATACCAATACCAATAATTTATAAATATGTAAATAGGCAGATGGAAAATGCAATATAAGACATTGTATTATCATCTGTGACCCCCTATAAGGGGTCACACAAACATATCCAGTCAGTCTATTGGTTTTGTCCAGGAGTAAGAACAAACCACATGTAAAAATCATCATTGCGTACTTAAATGCAATTATCAAAAATTATGCTCCATCAAGAAGGCCCTTATTAATACTGATGAAACATATATACTGTGACCAGAAATCATCCAATTCAGTATGGTGACCCAATAAAACATTTAGACTGAGTGAAATCTGTGTCTGTGTACTTTGAACAACTTTTTTTTACCATCAAACTGCACTTATAAAAACAGCCCCTAGAGGGTATCACATTAGAACGATATTGTATTACTATCATACACACAGCCCTGAGAGAGCCCTTCAATACATATACAGCCTTTAACCAACTTTCAAACCATAATAAACGCAGTTATACACATAGCCCCCTTAAAGAGTGCAGCACTGCTGGCTGTAAAGCAAAAGCTCCAGCCATAGCATTACTTGAGAATATGAGTAAAATCCTGGGAAGATCTCTTGTCCAACTAAGGGTGGGGACTCTGAAAATTGTCTTAGGGGGAAAGGCTACGTCCTCCTGGGTTTGTTGGTGGTGACCCAGTCATCCTGGGGCCACCACAAGGGGAGAAATGACCTGAATCAGTGCAAAAACAGTCAAGCCCTGCACAGCATTATGGGGCACTCCTTTGGGAGCAGTGAATATTATAGTATCAGCTCTCCCGCTGAGCCAGGAGAGCAGTGATGCCCTTTCTCTTATTTTTCTTTGTGGACTTGCACCACGTTCTATATCTCGGATTGCCCGATCGTACCCGGTCATACAGGGCACCCCGCATGCAGAATCCCACATTGGGGGATAGCTCAGGAAGCCCACCCGTGGCTGTCCCCACTGGCTCCCCACATCAGCAGCACTCCAGTGTGCTGCTGTGGGAGCCAGCAGCACTATTATGGCCTGTCTGCTACTGCAGGGATGCATGTAACACTGTTGCTGGCCTTCCACTCCCCCTAGTCAGGGTGAGTGGGGTGTGCCATCCACGTGGGGGAGCACAGCGGTGCTCCCACTATCTCTTTTCTGCTCAGGCCCAGGGAGGGGGTCTTGGGTAACATCATGCATTACCAATCGTGGGGAAGGCGTGATGACGCTTCCCCATGTGGGTGGTGATCGGGGCCTGGAGATGGGGTCCTAGGCCCCCTAAGCACAACCCCACCCTGAGAGATGGGGTCCTCAGGCATGCAGAGCGTTAGGGAGGGGGTTCCATGCACGCCCTCGCCTAGTTCCATATTTTTACCGGATCCTTCTTTGCTTTTACACCCACGCCCGGTCCACCCTGGGGCAGCTAAAATCCTCCGGCAGCAGAGCTCCACACGCTCGGCAGCAGAAAACGGTTGCCAAACTTTGAAATGCCCTATCCCGGGCCCCACTGAGCCAATGTGTACGATCCCAGGCTCATTTTTCTTCCGGTGGTGAGCTCTAGCCACCAGGGGACCTTCAATCTGGTGCAATCCCCCAAGAGCTGGGTCTCCTGGTTCCCTGCACCAGCTGTCGTCCTCATCTTGGCTTCTGAATGCAAAGAATCCAGGGATTTACCCCACTGGTCTTCATGCGGTTTAAGGAGAACAGCCTCACTAGCCTTTGAGGAGACCCACTAGTCCTGGGGTCAAGTGGACAGAGTCTTTAGTCCTGATTTTGGGTCAAGGGGTTCCTTCTTTCAGCTCTTCATGGCGGTCCTAGGAGCCAGCAGCAAAGTGTAGAAAAATCCACAGGCAAGAGAGAGTCTCCCCCTTGTGCAAGAGATTTAAAGGGGAGAGGAAGGTTCCAGAAGTCCCTGTCCAATCCTAGGCTGCCACATCACCTCTCCACCCCTGCTTCAACCCTCCTGAACAGCATGCTGGGACAGTTCAATATTAATAACAATGATTGATTTTGAATCAAGTTAATGTGATTGTACAGTTCACATGTCACCCACTGGAAAAGGCTTTCAGCACTATAAAGCAATATTACTATCATTGTAAATAATAATTACAATAATGATAACAACAACAATAATAATAAAAACAATAACTATTCCTCTTCTTATAATTATTATTATTAATAATAATGATAATAATAATTTACAGAGCTGAGAGCCTTTTAACCCCTTGTGCGCTCTTGACGGAACCACGCCGTCATGAGCCACGGGCGGCGTGTGCTCATGACGGCGTGGTTCCGTCATGCTGCGGCCGTTGGCGGCCGCTCCTCCCACGCGGCTCTAATTCCCCGCCTGTGCGGGCGAAATAGAGAGTGGGCGGAGTCGTAATGGAACCACGCCGTCATGAGCACAGCTCGCCCTTGACTCATGACGGCGTGGTTCCGTCATGAGCATGGCGGCGCCGCGCTCACCCCTCACCCCCCCCCAGCGCTGCGGTGGAATTCGCGCCACAGCGAAGGGGTTAAAATCGGTGGCATGTGAATTGTACATTCTTATGAAATGTATTCATAATCTATTAATATTATTGTTGTTGTTATTGTTTTTTTTATTATTTGAATTATTATTTGAATTACTGGTTGAAGTGGGTGAGGGCCCCCCTCAAATATTAATTACAGTCCTTGACAGGGTGAAGCACAAAATCACTAAATTAACCCATGCTTAACCCCCTGCCAGATTGGCACAAAAGCAGTCAGGCTTAACTTAGAGGCAATGTATAAAGTACTTATACAGGACTCAAACAGTAATAAAGTGAAAACACAAGAATAATTCAGGAGTGTTTCTGGATTCAGGTTCTGGAGATGCCACATTTATGCCCAGAGCCAGCCTGTGGGCGGGGCACACCCCTGTATCTAATTCTAAAGCTGGTTCTGATCAGTTCTTAACTTTTGCCTGGCTAATGAAAACGAAGAGCAGGCGCGCCCATGTGTGCGTTACATCTGACAGTGAGAGAGTCGGCATCTTCTGAAGTCAGAAAAGGCTGGCAACCCGTTAAAGTACAATAAGGGCAGGGGCAGGCCTCCTCCCAGCCATCTTGTCAGGAATATCCTCACCTCTCATCATCTGGCATCTGTCCATGGTCTGGCTCTATTACACATTTCCCAGTGGTGGAGCCATCAACAGTCTAAGGGCAGCTGACCAATTAGAAAAAGACCCCAGAAGCTTGGAGAGAAATGTCAACTTACTAAACATGCCATTTCCAAAATAATAATTTAAAATCCAACTTTACCATTATAGAGGATTTAAAAAGAAGTATCTCTCTAGCTGTTCCCAAAATTTATTTAGCAATTACTACATGTAATATTGTAAAACAGTGTTACTCATTGGGAGGCCAGCTTGCCATAAGGAAAAATGACTTTTGGCGGTTTTCACTGCCAGGACATGTAAATTATGAAGTCTACATCTTCTACTTTTTAAATACCATACACCACGCCCTAAGAGCTGTTAGGGCCTACCTTAAAGATGACTTATGAGTTTTAAAAAGGAAGGTTTAGGCCTGGCAAAAGGTTTATTTTGACAGGTTGAAGTGGTAGTTTCAAACTGCAAACAGGCTGCATGGGCAGGCCTACAAATGTATTTTTCAGTGCTATTCTACAACATTTGGAAGGGAGAAAACGCACTATTTATCACTGGTTAGTAGGTGTAAAGTGTGCAGAGACCTAAAGCCAACAAAAACGAGTTCAGCACACATAGGGTAATGAAGGCAAACTTCTGGGCGAACACAACACAAAAGATGGTAATTTCCAACAATTATTATTGAAGTTGTTTTGTTGTTGTTATTAATATTATTATAACTACTATTAGTAGTAGTATTAGTGGTATTTATAGATTATATGCCTGTTTAAAACTTTCTTATTACATATGCTTTCTGACATTAGAATATGTCTGCAACAAGAACATGTCATCACTACTCAGTTGTAGTGGCATATTTCAAGCAAATAGCAGTGTCACAAGGAATATCATCCCCATCAGCAGGCAGAGAGTGGGCAACCACGATTACTGAGAAGCTGTGAGAACAGATTGTGTGCAGTCACCTGATTAGACTTTCTATGCAGTGGAAGCAGGGAGAAACAGAAACTATCTTACAGTTCCCCCAGAGCAAGAAGACTGTCTTACAGTGTCTGATCACCAACTCCCTCAAAAACACAGGAAGAAGCTCTGATCTCCCTGGTACATTGACAGTACATTGACATGAAGAAATATTACAGTTCTAGCTGAGCATCAGTAGACAAACCTGGAGCATGTCAAACTCAGCATGAGCTGACAGCATTAAAACACATTTAGATATGGAACAGTGATTATTCAGATCTCTATCAAAGTCCACGGTAAATTGGCAGCAACTGGATTTAATTTTTGAAAAGGTAATCTTTTTGTAGTGTGTTGCTTGAAAAGACCTGTTGTCTATGTTCAGAAGTTTTGCTCTGCTATTTTATGTGTTACTCTGAGTGGCCCTATATAACATGTGTGCCATGTTCAGCCCTTCCAGGATGTAATCCTACAGCTTTACATTAAGGGATCTCTAATTATAAATATGTCCTAGTATTCATGCATGAAAACTGCGCAAAATGTCAAACATGATACTAGACATCAGCCACAGGTTAAGGGGACAACATAACTACATACTATATGAGAACAAAAAAGGCCACCATAACATGTGAAGGATATCAGACGTCACCTCTGAGTTCCAAGTGGCCTCGTACCTTGATATGGTAACAGAACTCCTGGGTCATTTGGAGCATCATTTGGCGTAATGCATGGTTGTGGGTACTTTTTGTGGTATAATATTAATATAATCAAAACATATTCATCCTAACAATTTCAATAGTATGTCACTGGACTTAAAAACATTGAAATTTGCATCCAACTTATACATTTTTAGCTGAATGTGCATGAACCAAAAAGTCATTATAACTAATGAAATATGTGTACTTCTCTGCAAACTATGCATTGCTTGCAGATCTGTGCTCTGGCTGCTGTGTTAAATTGTGACACCCTCTGTTCCCGAACATATATTATCTACATGGTAGTTGGACCTGGTCCTCGCTTCAGGGTCAACCCCAAGTGTTTTGCCTTTACCTCTTGTGTTTATGATTAAATTTTTGCTGGCTTTTAGGGCTCTGTGCACTTTACCTCTGTTAACCAGTACTAAAGGGCTTGTACTCTCACCTTTACACATACTACAGTTGGTTTACAGCTGGTTGGCACATTTAATTTATTTGTAAGTTCCTATTAAAGTGGCACCTGTTATGCCACCACCTTAAGTAGCTTTTCTAAATATTCCTCAGATATACCATTGCAGCCTGTGCATGTATTTTTAAACTACTATTCTAACATAGAAAAATAAACCTCTTGCCAGGCCTAAAACTCCCTTTTTAATACATGTAAGCCACCTCGCAGTTCGGCCCTAAATAGCCCATAGGACAAGGTGTATTGCATTCAAAAAGTTGGCAATGTATTTGTAAGTTTTACATGTCCTGTTAGTGAAAAACTCCTAAAAACAATTGTCACTATTGCAAGGCTTACCTTTCCCATAGGATAGCACTGGGTTACCTTAATACATTTAATAAGCAATAACTTTAAGCTAGGAGCAGGTATACTGGCCAAATTTCGTGTCTGATGAATTATAATTTGAAATCCTCTTTAATGGTAATATCAGATTTTAAGTTGCAATTCTGAAAATGTCATTTTAGAAAGAAGTTGGTGCCTGCAGCATGTTTCCTGGATCACATTACTAGGTGTAGTTGGCAGTTGGCCTTTGTTTAATTCTCCAAGACAATATCATAACAGAGGGCCTTGGTGTTGGCAAGGTGGGAAATCCTGGCTTGATTGGAGACGTAGCTGTCACCTACTACATTTGTACTTCAAAGGCATTGGTCCAGCTCACACACAAAGGACTTCACACTAGCCTATTGTGCTCCCAGACAAACTGGGACCAGGGTAGGAAGGCAGGAAATTCCAGACACATCTATAGGGGAAAGCTCCAGAAGCTTCTTTCACTTCAAAGGGTGAACCAAGTCTAAAAATGGGACCCTTAGATCCACTCTTCAGTACACTCCTGGACCTATGGATACGACAAAAGGACACCCTGCTGCTTGAGGCTGGCCCTGCTTGCTGAGAATGAAGACTGTATCTGCTCCCTTCATCCCAGGTTGAGTGACTACAAGGGTCAGCTGACCGCCATCCTGTTCTAAACAATGGGGACACAACAAGTTCTAGCGGCAACCTTGCATCTAACCAGCTGGCCTACAGCCCAATCCTGCAACTGGACCAGCAACTGGAAATGCCTGAGCCCTGCTGGCCTCTGCAAGACAAAGCCTCTGATCCTCAAGAAGTGTTTTACCAGGTCCTAGACCCTTGACTGAAACCAGAGGGTACTCAGGGGCGTAGCTTAAGGGGGGGGTGTTTGGGTTGTTACATCCCCCTAATAAATGTATTATCTGATGAAAAGTTGGGTGGGTTAAGGTGCTTTCAGTCTGATATGGTTGGCTGTCTGTCGGATGTCACCTGGGATTTTTGCATGCACACACTGACAAAAACACACACACACTCTCTGTCACCTCTTTTGCTAGTACTAAAAAATGTTGATTATTTTACAAAATATTGTGTTTTCTTTTACTTAGTACCCCCAACAATCCGCATGTGTCTCCCTTTCCATTTCCTCTTCGGCCCCTTTTTTGTGCTGTGCTTGTCATATAGTGTATTTTAGCAATATATGTCAGCATTATTGTCGGAAAATCCGAAGATCACCCCCCCAATCTTACCAAGCTACGCCCCTGAGGGTATTCCTCTGATTGAAAAAGAAGAAATCCTGAAGTTTTGGGCTCTTCTTGGCAGAGAACAAACACATTTGCGCCAATATCTTGCTGCCCACTCCACCCGCAATCGCGCATCTTTGGTGAACCTGACTCTTCACACTACAGTGACCACCAGAAACGACCTGCAATGTGAGATATGCACTTTGGGCTACAACATCACCTGCCTGCGGTGACAGCCAGCGCAAATCTACAGAAACAACTGTTTGTGAAGTCCAACAGGATCTTCGTGCTACAGTGATGACTGTCCATGACGCCAGGCCTTCTCTTTGTGCTACAGTGATAACAATCTGTGATGCTCTCCCAGCTCCTCATGGCCTCCGCCACTGCAAACAGAAATCTATATGCTGGACACTAGAGGGTAGCGGTTCAGTGGGACTAACCTGATCCCTGTGTTCGGCCTATGTTCCTTCATGGTCGACCTCAAATTGTGACTTTCAGAAGGTCTCACATGGCCAGATGACCTTGAGTGGCACTTTGTGCTTTTAGGCACTATAACTACCAGAAACCTTTAAAATTGAATATCTCCATTTGTACTGATTAGGTTTTGTTTCAGTTTGGTGTCAAATAATTTGTAACTATTTATTCTATTGGTCAAAATTGGTGCGGGTTTTTCTCAGGTTGTGTTTTTACTTTATTGCTGCTTTTGCACTGCACACATTCTTTATACATTGCCTCTAAGTTAAGACTGACCGTTTGTGCCAAGCTACCACGTGGTTAAACAAAGGTTAATTTAGTGACTTTTGTGGATCATCGTTGACCAGGATTGTGGCTGTTGCTGGAGAAAGACTCTGTTAGACCTGGCACCTTGGCGTGAGTTTCCCTTCCACTTTTTGATGGTGTGCCTCGACTGTTTTGCTGGTGTTGTCCGCTCAGGGCACTGCACCACGGCTAATCCGTGCCGCAGTGCAAGTGCTCCCTAAGTAAAGTGTACCTGTAATTGATGTTCCCGATTGGTTTATTGGATTCACTGTCAGTCCCCAGTAAAGTGCACCAGGGGTGCCAGGGCTTGTGAATGCCAATGCTGCTGGTGGGCTTGCAGCGCTGGTTGCGCCACCCACGGAAGCGGCCTTGTAAAGTGTGTCTAGGGTCTGCCACCGCCGACCCTGTGCGCGGTCCGGGACCGTCGCGCTGACTGCGCAAGTGCCCCCACTTGCCAGTCCCTAAACCTTCCCTTACCTACATATTAGCCACCCCTCTGGTAGGCCCGAGGGCAGGGTGCATTGTAGGCATAAGGTAGGACATGCCCTGATGTGTGTGGCATGTCTTAGTAGTGAATTACAGCCCTTGTCGTTTTTCACTATTGAAGGCTACCTGCTCTCCATAGGCCAGAATGGGCTGCTGGGATCGCGCCAACGCTGTGACCCCAGTGGACTCAGAGAGCATGGTAGAAGTGTCAAGTTTAGTATGCCTGAACTCAAGATGATAAAATACGTCTTGTAGTCAAGTCTATTTTAATATCCTGGGTTTGTAAATACTACTTTTAGAAAGTTAGTATTTACTGACCTGACCATCTCAGTCCGCCTCTGCTGTGTGTATGTGTTCTGCCTGGCAACAGTAAGGAGCAGGGTTGGGGAATCCCCAGAGACAGGTTGGCTGCCAGGTGGTGGGTAGAGAGATTACACCTGGATGGGTGGGAGGAGTACACCTTGACTCTTGAATAGACCTGTGCTCTGCCACCACAAAGCCGGCGCCACCCCCTGTGGGGCGGCTGATGTCTCTGCCCTGCTGCTGAAAGGAAAGAGCAGAGTCACCATAACAAAGTGCTCCAGAACTGGACTGAGCCAGGCCTAGGCCCCCTGGCGCTAAAGAACAAAAGAATTGGTGTATAAAAGTAGGAGCCTGGCTCCTAAGAAATCAGAATCCTGTTTACCACAAAGAACCTCTGCCCGACTAGAAGGAGAAGAAGACGCTGGAGGAGCTGGCCTGCTGCTTGCCTTGCTGAGAAAGGAGAGGAAGAGACTTACTGAAAAGACTTTGCTACTTTGTGCTTGAACATTCTCCAAGGGCTTGATCTGAGCTTGCCCCCTGAACTGAACCCCAGGAACAGTGGGTTCTTTGTGCTTCTTGCTCGTCCTCCAATTCGAGCCGTGTGTGCATCCCGCTGGAAAAGAGACTGCGCCCCTCATCGCCCCTCCTAGGGCCGTGACACCCAGAAGCTCGCCTGCCTCAAACCCGTGAGAGCCCCGCTCCGTCCCGAGCCGCTCTCTGTCCCCGGGCCAGGCCGCCTGCATCCCTGTCACCGCCTGCTACTGGAGCGCGCTGGACGCGCTATCACCCCTCCTGCCGGAAGCCGTCCGACGACTGTGATCTACGCCGGGTCGTCCAGCTGCACTAACCGTGCCCTGCGACCCCGCTTCGCTATCCCCGGACTTCTCAGGCCGCGCCGCCCCCGCTGTGGAGACCCTCCTGCACCGCCGTGCCAAAGGGTCGCGGGCCGCGCCTGCCTACTTGCCCGCACCTGCTGATTGAGGACCCAAGAACACTTCCCGAAGTTGAGAGTCGCACCGACCTGTGCCGACTCTCCTAATCACGAAAGAAGTCCAGTATCGGGCTCGGGGCCCGCAACGCCTTATTTCCCCGTTCGCAGGAACCGATCTCTGTGAGTACTGGAACTACAAGTAAAGAGACTACGAACTATCCATTTGAAACCACGAACCAAGAACATTTGCCTGCTGTATAATCTGGTGGCCTAGCGAAAACGTTATTGGTCTTGTGATAAGTCTGTTGAGATATATATACCTTATTTTTACATAAAGAATCGTATTTTTATATATATCCAAGTCTGGTGTCCGTTTCTGGGGGGATTGATGTATTTACTGTGTGTATGATTGTAAGTGCTTAACCAACAACGCCTGAGGAATCGCCTTGGCTGCTCACGCCACGCACCTAGAGGGTGAGCAAGGGTCATTCGCGAGGGGTTATCCTGCGCCCTGACGTGGAGGAGAGGGTTCCTGCTTGACACAAGGGCAACCTTGCGCCAACCAGAGATCCCCGACTCTAACATTGTTGGCAGCGGTTGGGATTTCGGATTTGCACTTGTAATTTGCATACAGTGAATTATTAATCACCAGATAGTGAGAGCAGACCAAGTAACGCAGCCACAGGTTTTCATTTTCTGAACTTTGTTGAGACATCTGCCATTACTGCAACCATGCCTGGCTCACACTCCGCTGGGAGAGCACTCTCTGTGATTTCTGGAATCGATGAGGTGGATTGGGAGAGACTGGAAGGCTACACGATGGAGCAATTGAAAGGCTACAGTGTACAATTCAGAGTCCCCCATGCTGGATGCAAGAGGAAGCCCCAGTACACCAAGGCGTTGAGAGCCTGGAAGGAGTCACGAGACCTACGGAATGCGGGGGACATCGTTCCACCCGACAATCTTGAGGAGCCCAGCAGAGTCCGGTCGCCAGAGGAGCTGGCAGACAGGGCAGCAGACAGGGCGCATGCAATGGAGATGGCAAAGTTGGCAGGACAAATGGAAATGGAAAAGCAGAAGTTGGCCCTGGAGGCACAACAACGCCAAATGGATCATGATATCAGATTGAAGGAGTTGGAGCTGAAGGCGAAAAGTTTGGACACCGCTCCTTCTGGTGGCAGCACTCCACCAGCGCAGGTAGAGTCCAAGGTGTACATCCCCAAAGATGTAGTAAAGGAGTATTTCAGAAAGGATGACATAGGGCAGTGGTTTAGGGCCTACGAGGTGGCCATGTCCTCACACCGGGTCCCTGAGAAAGACTGGGGAGCGGGGTTGTGGGGAAGGTTCCTTGCTGAAGGGCGGGACACACTGTTAGATTTGCCCTTAGAAGTCCAAACCTCATACCCCCATATGAAGGAAGCTTTAATGACCAGGTATGGGTTAACTCCGGAGCTATATCGACAGAGGTTCAGGGAGACCAAGAAGATCCCTGAGAGTACGTATGTGGAATATGTGACCTTTTTCTGCAGAGTGCTGGATGGTTGGGTGAAGGGTAGCAAAGTGAATGATTATCAAGGGCTGCTTGATTTAATTGCATGGGAGCACTTGTCCAGTCAATGTTTTCCTGAGCTACGCCAGCACCTGATAGATAGCAAGCTGTCCAACCCGAGGAAGCTTGCTGAGGAGGCGGACCGCTGGCTCAGCACCAGGGTCCACAAGGGTCAAGTGGGAGACTCCGCCAAAGGTGGGCAGGGTCCCCAGCAGAAGAGTGGGGGGGACAAGGGTAAACAGAAGGGGTTCCAAAAAGGCCCCCAAAGTAATTCCCAAGGGAACCAGCAGAAGGGTTCTCAGCCTCCCCCAACCCCGCAGCAGAACGGGGCCCCGACAGGTAGACCTGTTCCAAAGGGGCCCTTCAATTGTTATAAGTGTGGTGATCCGGGTCACATTGCCTCTGATCCTAAGTGTCGCCTGTGTGGTAAGACCGCACCCACTGGTGCTCCACCCCGGCAAGTAGCTAGTGTTAACTTTGGGGAGGAAGTAGCAGTCCAGGAGGGTGGGGGTCCCGGGCAGATGACCCTAGTCTCGCTAGGAGACAGTGAGATGGTCCCTGTAACCTACCTGCCCTCTAACACTAAGAAATATGGGCAGGTGGTGACCATCAATGGAAAGAAGGTGGAGGCTCTTAGAGATACAGGAGCCAGCGTGACCTCGGTGAGGCAACACCTGGTGTCTCAAGAGCAGATTGTACCCAATGCCTACTGTAGGGTTGTCAATGCTGACAACGTAGAGAGTCGTTGTCCAATGGCTCAAGTTCCCTTTGAGTGGGGGGAGGTCTCTGGTACTCTACAAGTCGCTGTGAGAACTGACATGCCTGTAGATTGTCTGCTAGGGAACGACCTGGAGAGTTCCCCTTGGGAAAAGGTGGAGAAGACCACGCATCTGAGGATGGTGGGTCTACCCGACTGGGCGTGCGTGACCACCCGGTCCATGGCAGCCAGTAGGGGTGTTGAGAGGGTCCTGGAGCCTGAGGGAGAGGTCCAGGAACCGGCCTTAGGGAGAAGGCGCAGGAGGCGCGGGAAACCGGCCCCCGAAGTTCCCACGGCCCAGGAGGAAGTAGACCCTGAGGGGGATGCTCTGGAGCCTACCGGGGAACAGATTGCCGAACTGGGAGATCTGCCTGAGCTGACCCATTGGCAGCAAGAAGGAGGTCCCTCCAGGGAGGAATTCTGCAGGGAGCAGAAAGAATGCCCTTCTCTCGTGGGTATGCGGCAACAGGCTGCAGACCAGGCCAATGGTGTTCAGGCCAAAACACACTACGTATACTGGGAGAGTGACCTCCTGTATTCCGAGCCTAAGGCTGCTGAACCTGGGTCAGCCCGTGTGCTGGTGGTACCCCAGAAGTTCAGAACCTTCCTACTGGGGCTGGCTCATGATGTGCCGTTAGCAGGACATTTGGGGATGGACAAGACCTATGACAGGCTTGTCACCCACTTTTACTGGCCCCAAATGCATAAGAATTCCGATTCCTACTGCAGAACCTGTCAGACTTGCCAGGCAAGTGGTAAGAGCGGAGGGAAGCACAAGGCTCCTCTGCAACCTTTCCCTGTGGTCGGTACGCCATTCCAACGAGTGGGTATTGATATTGTGGGGCCTCTGGATCCCAAGACAGCCCTGGGCAACAGGTTCATCCTGGTCTTGGTGGACCATGCCACCCGGTACCCTGAAGCCATCCCTCTGAGGACAGTGACGGCCCCCGTGGTGGGACGGGCACTGATGGGAATTTTCTCCCGAGTGGGATTCCCTCTAGAGGTGGTGAGCGACAGGGGGACCAATTTCATATCCACGTATATGAAATCCCTGTGGAAGGAGTGTGGGGTAACGTACAAGTTCACCACTCCTTACCATCCCCAAGGAAATGGGTTGGTTGAGAGATTCAACCGAACCCTCAAAGGCATGATCATGGGCCTGGACGGTCCAATGAGGCGTAAGTGGGACGTCCTCTTGCCATGCCTGCTCTTCGCTTACCGAGAGGTGCCACAGAAGTCTCTAGGGTTCAGCCCCTTTGAGCTTCTGTATGGTCACCCGGTAAGAGGACCTCTGAGTTTGGTAAAGGAAGGCTGGGAGCAATCTCCCAGGAAACCTCCCCAGAATGTATATAGTTACATGCTGGCCTTCCGAAACCAGACTCGGCGTTTCAGGCAACTTGCTGAGGCAAATCTGGAAGCCAGCCAGGAGGAGATGAAGCGGTGGTACGACCGGAATGCCACTCTGGTAGAGCTTCAACCTGGACAAAAGGTGTGGGTCTTGGCCCCAGTGGAGCCTTGTGCACTTCAGGATAAGTGGACAGGTCCATTTGAGGTTGTGGAGCGCAAAAGTCCTATCACCTACTTGGTGGACATGCAGACTCCCAGGAACCCTTTGAGGGTCCTACATGTTAACCGCCTTAAGCCCCACTTAGAGAGGACCGAAGTGGGCATGCTGCTGGCCACTGATGATGGAATGGAAGAGGAGACCGAGCCTCTTCCTGACCTCTTAGTGGCCTCTGAGAAAGATGGGTCAGTGGATGGAGTTAACCTCTCACCCACCCTGACGCCCGAACAACAGGAAGATTGCCGCCACTTGCTGGGACAATTTTCCGACCGATTCTCCCTGGTTCCTGGTGTCACAGATTGGTGCGTCCATGAGGTGGACACAGGAGACAGCTTACCTGTAAAGCACAAGGCTTACCGGGTAACTGACAGGGTCAGAGCTTGCATTAAGGAGGAGGTCTCCAAAATGCTTGCGCTAGGGGTGGTTGAGTCCTCCAGCAGTCCTTGGTCCAGCCCCGTGGTCTTGGTCCCCAAAGCTGCTGCGCCGGGAGCCACACCTGAACTCCGGTTCTGTGTGGACTACAGAGGACTCAATTCAGTCACGAAGACTGACGCGCACCCCATCCCCAGAGCTGATGAGCTCATTGATCGGCTGGGGGCTGCCCGGTTCCTCAGTACGTTTGATCTAACGTCTGGGTACTGGCAGATCGCCTTGACCGATGGGGCCAAAGAGAGGTCCGCATTCTCTACACCAGATGGGCACTTCCAGTTCCGAGTCATGCCATTTGGGATGAAGAATGCCCCTGCCACCTTTCAGAGGTTGGTCAACCAGGTACTGGTTGGGCTGGATGCGTTCAGTGCCGCCTACCTGGATGACATCGCGGTGTTCAGTGCCACCTGGCCTGAACACCTGCGCCACCTCTGGGAAGTGTTGATGGCGCTGCGCCGAGCAGGCCTCACGATCAAGGCAAGCAAGTGCCAGATCGGGCAGGGTTCCGTGGTGTACTTGGGACACCAAGTGGGGAGTGGCAAGGTGGCACCCTTGCAACCCAAAATTGAAACCATCCTGGCTTGGGAACCCCCCAAGACGCAGACCGCAGTGAGGGCCTTCCTGGGGCTCACTGGGTACTACAGGAGGTTTGTCAAGGGCTATGGAACGATCGTTGCCCCCTTGACAGAGCTGACTTCGAAGAAGCAGCCCAGGAACGTGATTTGGACTGACACCTGTCAGAAAGCTTTCGACACCCTGAAGACTGCCATGTGCACGGCGCCCGTGCTCTTGGCCCCTGACTTCTCCAAGGAATTCCTAGTCCAGACAGACGCTTCAGAGCATGGTGTGGGGGCTGTTCTTTCACAGATGACTGAGGAGGGCTGGGACCAACCCGTAGCCTTCATCAGTAGGAGGTTACTTCCACGGGAAAGTAGGTGGAGTGCAATTGAGCGAGAAGCGTTTGCTGTGGTCTGGGCGCTGAAGAAGCTAAGACCCTACTTGTTTGGGTCTCACTTCCGGGTTCAGACGGACCACAGGCCCCTCAGATGGTTGATGCAAATGAGGGGTGAAAACCCGAAGCTGTTGAGGTGGTCCATCTCCCTACAGGGTATGGACTTTACGGTGGAACACCGTCCTGGTACAGATCACGCCAACGCTGACGGTCTGTCCAGGTATTTCCGCCTTAGTGACGAGGAACCCCCTGGGCAAGGGTAGTTCTCCCCACATTTCAGCTGGAGGGGACACGTGTTAGACCTGGCACCTTGGCGTGAGTTTCCCTTCCACTTTTTGATGGTGTGCCTCGACTGTTTTGCTGGTGTTGTCCGCTCAGGGCACTGCGCCACGGCTAATCCGTGCCGCAGTGCAAGTGCTCCCTAAGTAAAGTGTACCTGTAATTGATGTTCCCGATTGGTTTATTGGATTCACTGTCAGTCCCCAGTAAAGTGCACCAGGGGTGCCAGGGCTTGTGAATGCCAATGCTGCTGGTGGGCTTGCAGCGCTGGTTGCGCCACCCACGGAAGCGGCCTTGTAAAGTGTGTCTAGGGTCTGCCACCGCCGACCCTGTGCGCGGTCCGGGACCGTCGCGCTGACTGCGCAAGTGCCCCCACTTGCCAGTCCCTAAACCTTCCCTTACCTACATATTAGCCACCCCTCTGGTAGGCCCGAGGGCAGGGTGCATTGTAGGCATAAGGTAGGACATGCCCTGATGTGTGTGGCATGTCTTAGTAGTGAATTACAGCCCTTGTCGTTTTTCACTATTGAAGGCTACCTGCTCTCCATAGGCCAGAATGGGCTGCTGGGATCGCGCCAACGCTGTGACCCCAGTGGACTCAGAGAGCATGGTAGAAGTGTCAAGTTTAGTATGCCTGAACTCAGGATGATAAAATACGTCTTGTAGTCAAGTCTATTTTAATATCCTGGGTTTGTAAATACTACTTTTAGAAAGTTAGTATTTACTGACCTGACCATCTCAGTCCGCCTCTGCTGTGTGTATGTGTTCTGCCTGGCAACAGTAAGGAGCAGGGTTGGGGAATCCCCAGAGACAGGTTGGCTGCCAGGTGGTGGGTAGAGAGATTACACCTGGATGGGTGGGAGGAGTACACCTTGACTCTTGAATAGACCTGTGCTCTGCCACCACAAAGCCGGCGCCACCCCCTGTGGGGCGGCTGATGTCTCTGCCCTGCTGCTGAAAGGAAAGAGCAGAGTCACCATAACAAAGTGCTCCAGAACTGGACTGAGCCAGGCCTAGGCCCCCTGGCGCTAAAGAACAAAAGAATTGGTGTATAAAAGTAGGAGCCTGGCTCCTAAGAAATCAGAATCCTGTTTACCACAAAGAACCTCTGCCCGACTAGAAGGAGAAGAAGACGCTGGAGGAGCTGGCCTGCTGCTTGCCTTGCTGAGAAAGGAGAGGAAGAGACTTACTGAAAAGACTTTGCTACTTTGTGCTTGAACATTCTCCAAGGGCTTGATCTGAGCTTGCCCCCTGAACTGAACCCCAGGAACAGTGGGTTCTTTGTGCTTCTTGCTCGTCCTCCAATTCGAGCCGTGTGTGCATCCCGCTGGAAAAGAGACTGCGCCCCTCATCGCCCCTCCTAGGGCCGTGACACCCAGAAGCTCGCCTGCCTCAAACCCGTGAGAGCCCCGCTCCGTCCCGAGCCGCTCTCTGTCCCCGGGCCAGGCCGCCTGCATCCCTGTCACCGCCTGCTACTGGAGCGCGCTGGACGCGCTATCACCCCTCCTGCCGGAAGCCGTCCGACGACTGTGATCTACGCCGGGTCGTCCAGCTGCACTAACCGTGCCCTGCGACCCCGCTTCGCTATCCCCGGACTTCTCAGGCCGCGCCGCCCCCGCTGTGGAGACCCTCCTGCACCGCCGTGCCAAAGGGTCGCGGGCCGCGCCTGCCTACTTGCCCGCACCTGCTGATTGAGGACCCAAGAACACTTCCCGAAGTTGAGAGTCGCACCGACCTGTGCCGACTCTCCTAATCACGAAAGAAGTCCAGTATCGGGCTCGGGGCCCGCAACGCCTTATTTCCCCGTTCGCAGGAACCGATCTCTGTGAGTACTGGAACTACAAGTAAAGAGACTACGAACTATCCATTTGAAACCACGAACCAAGAACATTTGCCTGCTGTATAATCTGGTGGCCTAGCGAAAACGTTATTGGTCTTGTGATAAGTCTGTTGAGATATATATACCTTATTTTTACATAAAGAATCGTATTTTTATATATATCCAAGTCTGGTGTCCGTTTCTGGGGGGATTGATGTATTTACTGTGTGTATGATTGTAAGTGCTTAACCAACAACGCCTGAGGAATCGCCTTGGCTGCTCACGCCACGCACCTAGAGGGTGAGCAAGGGTCATTCGCGAGGGGTTATCCTGCGCCCTGACGTGGAGGAGAGGGTTCCTGCTTGACACAAGGGCAACCTTGCGCCAACCAGAGATCCCCGACTCTAACAGACTCACACCCCCGTCAACCGACAACCCAATTCCTTGCAATGGTCATATATAGCTCTGTTGTATTCTTGTAATTTATGATATTTTCAGTGAGTCTTTTAATCATTACCAAATATTTTCTCTTAGAATGCATTGTTTTACAACCATGTGCAGGTAGATTATTCCTGCAGAAAAATGCACCAATAAACAAAGGTTGCTCTACTTACAACAAATCTTTAAAAGTACAAATTTTAGAAAAAACACCCTCCTAAAAACATGATAAGGTAATAAACGCAGCAATGGCAGTCCATAGAATGGACTCAATCATAAAGCTCTTTTAAAGTTGCCATCTGTCAAACTCTAAAATAGGCCATAGGCCTTTAAAAATCATGATATAAAAGAAAATTAAAATGACATGATACAATCTGTAAATATATACATCTACCACACGTCCACTTTCAACAAAGGCTTGCCTGAAGTAGTGATAATCACTGGCAAACAATTGCATATTAATTTTCATTTGCCTAACTAGCAGCATCATTGTATTTTTGTTTCTCTGGTGTATCCTGTTAGAGTGGGGTCAGCGTGCATATCACTCTAGCAGTGCTAGGGGTCTCTGTTAATCAGATCTCTAGGTGCTTAATCTGTGACTGAAAGGTAGCTTTACTAAGGCTCCTTCACTATCCAGGTAGGATGAACAGTTTAGGCCAAGGTCGAGGGATGCAAATAGGAGGAGCATAGATACTGTCACGCAATACTTATGCTTGCAAAAAGATGTTGATGGGTCCTGTCCTGGAGAAAATGATAGCCATTCAGCTCCATGTTCTGAAAACACAAACAATAGCAGGGTACATTCAATTCCATGCCCAAAATGTGCTCCACAAGCAGAAGGGAAGCTCCAGTATACACATCTAAGTTCAGGAGGCTGGACAAGCACACATTGTCAACCAACCAAAGCCAGTGCTTCCTTCACATTTAAATCAGGCTGAGGCACATTTCCCTGCTCAGAAAGGAGTCTGGAAAACAGATGTAATCTTAAGGCGCTGCACTGGTCATTGAATAGGTGCAGAGGGGCAGTTAAATATCTAAAGGGGGGTCTCAGCCAGGAAAGGTTGCATATTTTCCCCATAATGCCCTTTAAACAAAACAGCAGAAGAGGATTTAGCAGTGAGGGATTAAGTTATCCTCCAAACCGCAACTGTCATTCTTACAATACATTCTTGCAAATGTCTACAAAAACCCCTAACGACAGATGCACAAGTATCGTTATAGAATTATTTAATATAAGCACAAATTCTATTGATTGTGATCGATGCTGCAATCAGTCATGCTCATAATAATGATTACAGTCCCAAATACACAAAGAATAACCAAAACAAAAGAGTCCCAGGCTACATAGCAGGAAGACCAAGTGAGAGTTTACTCTCTGAGGGTACATCAAAAAGATGTCCCCAAGGAGGACCAATTCGAAGTTTCTGGAGTTTTTCATGAAGAGTAGCTCCACTGACAATTCCTGGATAAAGCAAAACGGAGGGGATGCTACAGTTGACAGGTTGTCATGGACAGGGCCGGATGGGCCGTAGCGGGTTCAGGGCGTTTACCTGTTGGGCAGCCAGGGTGGGGGCCTGGTTTAGGCTCCTGGAGCGACGTTCTTTACCTGGGGCTGGTTTTGCAGCATAGTTGCAATATCGGCCCCCTGCAACAAAAGCGAAAAGCGTCACAAAGCTTTCCACTAGGACCTTCCCATACCCACCTGCACCCCCCCCCCCCACCCCCCTGGGCCGGCCGAGCTCTTTGCCAGGGACAGTTCGGTTCCCAGTCTGGCCCTGGTCATGGATTTACAGACTTAGAAATTGTTTCCAAGTAAGTTGATATTAACAACCCCCACAGTCCAAGTAAGATATTAACAGTTACTTCAGTTGTCTTTTAGTGCACTCTACTACAGAGATACTGTTTCATTCAGAATGTAGGACGGAATTTAATGAGTGTTGCAAAGTTTTCCCACTAGTGCTATTTGTAGAAGGGTGGTATTTTACTCCATTTTGCAATGTATTAAGAATAGCATGTGCGTATGTAAATCACTGAGTGTGAAAGATGATTCAGTGGGATCCCAGGCCAGTCAGTGATTTCTTAACTCCAAATGTAGTGATTTGTGCAATTACCTCTAGGGACCCGAGGTCTCCATACTGTGGGCCCCCAGACTGGAATCCAAACTGCATGTTTTAACCCTTAATTCTCAAATGAGTGAGGCAGAGCTGTCAAACATTGACTGAGAATACACACAAATCTGCCCAATGATATTTCCATGGCTTTTTCTTCATACAAATATCAAGACTACACAATTTAACACTGAACTTCCATACTGCAACCACATCAAGCCTACAGCAATTTTGGCAATTAGGGGGGGCCAATAAACATATGACATGTAAAAAACATAAAGAAACACTTTCAGGTCTTCCTGGAGTAGGTGGCACAGAGGAGTTGACACTTGCACCTAAATAGGGTTGTGTCTGTCCCCACACAAAGAGCTGCATACCCCACTGTAGTGAGTCAAGAGCTAGGGCAGGAAGGGAAGGGACCTTTTGGACTTCAAAGGCCTCTCTCCGAAGTCTCCCCCACTCGAAAGGCACAACTGGGTAGCAGTACTGGACCCCTGACACAACCAACTCGGTACAATCTGGACCTGAGAAACACTTAACCAGGAATAGGAACTGCTGTGCTGCTGAAAGGATTGGTTGGAGTCCTGCTCTGTTGTGCTTGCCTTGCTGCCTACTGCCCTGAATAGGCCACGTTGCAACAACTTGAACTGTAATGGTATGCGATGTAACAACGCTGCGTTGTAATGGCATGCGATGTATCGAATGCGTTGTACACGATGTTTCCCGCTGCCCCTTGTTTGGTGGTGAGAAGGACTGGACCTGAATCTCCACAACCCCAGAACCAAGGGCTTGTTGGCTTGCCTTCTGTTCTGAAGTCTCAGGGACATCAAAGACTTCCGTTAACTCTGCTTCAGCTGCTGAAGTCTGCCAACTGTGAGTCCTGCCCTACCAAGAGGTGCCAATCCACTTCTGGGCCTTCAAAAGGGGTTCTGCAGATGTTTTCTGCAAAAATCCATGCATCGCCTGCTTGGCACCACTCAGAACCGACACATATGCCCTCAACACTGACATGGTGCCGCTTTGGAGACTCCACAGTGTCGACAAAGCGGCTCGACGGTGATGCAGCACTTTCATCGTAAAGGGGCCCACGACGAAGCGGAACCCAACAGTACGGATAGATGATGACGCAGTGTCTTCATTGTAAGGGGTTCTATGAGTAAGCACGACCCGACTGCAAAGCTTGTTGACGGCACAGTGTCTTCATCGTAAGGGGTTCGATGAATATGTGGGACCCAACTGCGTGACTTGGAGCCAACGCAGCTGCTCCTCGACGTCAACATATCCTCCAGAAAGGTACTGTTTTCAAAGGGGCCTCCATGGCTTTTGTATCTGACCCGCACTCCATCGCAGTCGGCTTGACTTTTCAGATTTGACCTGTCCAGCCCAACAAGATGTCCCTTGGTTGGCGCTTTTTGATATTAAGCACTATATTTCACTTTCATCTTTAAAAATTCATAACTCTGGTTCTACTTATTGTATTTTTATTGTTTTGGTTCTGTTTTGTTCATCAAATTAGGCTCTATTTTACTAACCTAGTGTGGATTATTTCTGTGTGATGTTTTCATCGTTTTACTGTTTCAAGTGTTGCACAAATATTTTACACATTTTCTCTTAAGTTAAGCTTGACTGCTCTGTGCCAAGCTGCCATAGGTTGAGCACAGGTTAATTCAAGTTGTGTTTCTGAATTAGACTGACTGGGATTGTGGTTCCTACTTGGACAGGGTGCAAACCTCTGCCAATTAGAGACCCAATTTCTAAGAATTGGCCTCTGATAATATTTGAATTGTCCCCATATATTTAAGACGATCTGTAATTAGTCATGGTGAATTTTCAGTCTTGGGGGATCCTTATTGTCGTGAGCATTCATTGTGAATTTTTGGCCATCCACTCTGGCTGTAAAAAGTCCACAGCAGGGAGCGACATAGAGCTCTCGAGGTGCACAGCCATCATGAGCTCAGCATACCCTGCCTTCAAAACATGTATTTCTTTTACATTTGACAAGCATCACTTCAGAAATTCCTTATCACTCTTTTTTGAGGCAGAATATGGTCTGAGGTTAAAACTAGCACATAATCTAGAGGTATTATAAAACTCAGGCCATAGGCAAGATAGACGTTAATAGGCCCCAGCCATGGTGGTAGAGGTGGTTTGCAACTGGTGTACTATGGTTTGTCCTA
Source organism: Triturus cristatus (assembly GCF_964204655.1). Taxonomy (NCBI): domain Eukaryota; kingdom Metazoa; phylum Chordata; class Amphibia; order Caudata; family Salamandridae; genus Triturus; species Triturus cristatus. The sequence continues at coordinate 1,126,915,561 of NC_140582.1, forward strand.
TTGTGCCGCTACAAACTTGGGCAAGTGCAAACTTTGTGCACTTGACTCTCAGGTTGGCATGGATGAGCAGTCAGAGGCTTCTCAGGGAGGTTGTGTGGGGGAGAAAGAGCTGAGAACTCAACAGCTTAAACAACAGACACAATAATGCATTGCCCAACTCAGTACTTTTCTTCGTAAAAAGAAAGTACTACAATAACACGGCAGAACATAAAACTTCACAATTCAATGGGGCTCATCTACGAGGTTGTCATTCTAACTCCTAATCCTAGTTAAGTATTTACACGCTCTCTGAAGTCCCACCACCATTATAAGAGCTTCTCTGGTGTATATGGGCCATTTGCTAAAGAGTAGGTAGAGGCATAGATTAGGCACACGCGCAGTTCACTAGGTGTCTACTCATTCAGGGTATTTTTACAGTTTAGTTCAGCAGTTTATAACCAAAATAGAACTGCATAAGTAATAGTCAGTATTGCTATTGTGGAACATGGTCTGAAAGTCTAGCTCAGTCTTTTATGTGTGATTTTGTTACCTGCTCACATTGCTACAGTCATGTGCCACTGGCAGAAGTTCTCCTGGTCAGTGTGCTCAGCAGTGACTCTGCTAACAGGGGACCGCAGCAGTTGTCACTCAGGTGTTAGGACATAGCAGGTGAGAAGCTTGGAAGGCCAACTTGGGGGATGCTCATTCTGGAGAATGTAGCCTCCGGTTTGCAATCTGATGGGTGCTAATTGCAGGAAGTTGTCGCCTGGGGACCAGGATCAATTGGTATGCTTATTTGGCGGATGCAGTTCCCTGGTCAGGACCAGTTTTCTGCTTCCTGGAAACAGTGCACAACATCATGTGATAATTCTTGGGCTTGATTTCTATGCACAGTCCACTGTAGGGGCCGTGATGGGACACTGGAAGACCCCTCATGGCACAGTTCGACTCTGGCTTCACTCCCAAAGGCCGTAAGCATCTTTAGGGTGTTCTTCACACCAGGAAGAACTGGCTTCTCTTCCTGGAGAATCTCTACTCCTGCAGGGCCAAACATTCTTCTTATCCCTCTCAGTAAACAAGCAGGCTTCTACGCACTGTCCATGAAAGAGTTGTAACTGGCACAAAGTTTGGTGGTTTGGATGCTAGTTCTATAGACATTTCTAGACAATGGATGTGGATCCACTGTATAAGGTTTCAGATCTGGTTTGGGGTTGTTCTCTTTCAAATGTCATATTCTTTCAACACAGCCTATGTGCAAAGTGAAGGCTCTCACAATAGATAGCAATGCTGCAGTCTCCAAGAAGGAGTATCTAAAACAAGGGCACATTGAAGTGTAAGATCTCAGCATGGGTAGACATTTGCATTCCTGAAGCAGTGATCAGGGACAAAGAAAAAGGGCAGGCTCTGTCTCAATGTCAGTAAAAGAAACTGCAGTCCCATCTTTCAGCCCTACCACCTACCAAATGGCATTGCTTGTGAAGAGCTAATGAGCAGCCTTTTGGTAACAAGATCCTCATTGAATGCTTAAATACCTCCAACCTCCTGTTACATCAGTGTCTGCATCTCCACCCTCCAGCCCCATGAATGAATGCAGTGAATACACTTCCGCTGCCTGGGAAAGCTCTATCAATCTCTAACTTGTTCCATGGCAAACCAGGGTCCTTCCAAAATTCTAGTTCTCAGACTCATGCTACACAGAGTGTTAGACTATCACACATGTGCTACACAATCACTGCAAAAGCATTCATTTGACACACACACAGAATGACAGCACAAGGATTGGAGTTTCACACACCGTGGACTGTTTTCACTGGGAGGAGGCAGAAGACTCTCCTCTTCCTGACACAAAGAAAAAGGTCTGGTTGCACCAATGATTCACAATACCTCGGTACACTACCACCACTGCTTTATGTAATTTAACCAGGGCATGGACAATATTCATAATGCCAGTAGGATAGCATGTGTTGTGCCCCGCTCCAGGTCACCAGACAGTTTGATGACCATGCATTACCAGAGACAAGCATAGGCCTCTGTGCACACTGCAGATAAGCATAATTTCAGGCCCACAATAAAAACAAGCATTTGCAATGCAATAGGTCTCGCATTTACGCGAGTTTGAGCTATTGACATTGCAAATAAAAATGCCTTTTATTTATGTTTTTGTTTTAAAAACATAAATAAAAGGCATTTTTATTTACAATGCCAATGGCTGAAACTCTTGTAACTGCGAGACCTATTGCATTGCAATTGCTTGTTCACTGTGCTATGAAGATTGAACTGAGTGAGTCTAACCACTCTATGCTTCTGAAAATAAACACAGAATGTACCTATTTTTCAGAGCTCTACCAGAAAAGTACATGCAGTGTGGCTGGATTTTCTTTTCAGATTTTTACAAAGCTGGACCGCCTGAATGTCATCTTGACTTCTGCATCTTTTGTGACAAAGCAGACAGATGCACTTTAGAGTCTCAGTAATGCATCTTGCGTGATAATCAGAGCCATTACTGCTGACCTGGCTAGCAAGACCTGGGATTAGGCAGTAAAAAGAGAGACTGCTGGCACTCCGTTGAAAGTGAAAGAGGGTGGGGCTCAGTTTCATTCTGAGAGGCAGACAGCTAGACTCTCAGTGTGCCTAGGAACATTGATGAACTCCAATGGCTGGGGTAGCAGATATGACCTCCCAAGTCACATCACATTAAGTGCCATCATATAGCCTCTGACCCAAAATCCTAAGAAATAATGCCAAAAGAGCTTAATCTTGTTAACATCATAATATTTTGCATCATGGAAGCCTAGTGTATATCTCTAAGGGAAAATGTATTTCCTAATTCACAGGGAGATAGAGTAGTCAGGCACAGTAGTACTAATGTGAACCCAGAGGTTATGGTTCTGTTAAAAATATTTGTGTTCAAGTATTCACAGTAATGGACCGTGTCAACAATTTAAAAAAATGAAAGTTTGTAAAATGTGTTTAATATTTTTATTAGTGTTTTATTTTATATGTATTATCAATAGTGCACATTCCACTGTTGAATTCATGTATTTTCAACTTAAAAATAATCTCCCACTGGGATCCTTCTTTGCTAGGTAGTGCTTTTGCCACCTCTGAGGCCAGGGGTTGCGAAAGAAGGGCTAGGGTTTGCACGGGGCATGCCAGACTCCTAAATGATGTCCGTGGGTGTGTCTGTGGGTTCAAAGCAATGGTCTGCCAGACACCCACTGCTTATTACAGCGAGCCAAATGAGAACAGACAGTGCAAAGCTGGAACACAGACACGGGTGGTGAGCAGCAAGTGGGAGGAGGGAGAGCGAGGTGCAGCCAACAGCAATGCCAAAACAACGAACAGGGAAGAGAGGGTGGACTGGAAGGGAGATTGTGGGACCAACGACATGTGGATACAGGAGAGAAAAGATGAACAGCCATGCGCTCTCATTGAGTGCTAAAATCAAAATGCAACAAAAACATGGAAAACAAAAATTTGTTATCTGCTGTCAGTAGTGGAAAGATACAAGTCATCCCCCAAAAATACGACACAAAAATGATCCTAGGCAGTACAAATACAACGAGTGGTGCTTGCGTGCCACAGCGAGACATGTGGTTTCAATTATCGCGCCCGTGTCTGAGCACGATAATTGAAACCACATGGCGGCGGTGCAGGTAACTGACACCAATAGGCCATGGGTGGAGCAATGCGCCTGCCTTTGGCCAATTGCGTGCTGTCTTTGTTAAAAAGAAGCACGCAAAGGCCAATTGTGTGTCCCAAAAGGAAAAGCACACGCACAAGCGTATGCGCTTCCTAGCTCAGTTTTGAAACCCCCTACAAGAGATCTCTCGCTGCACGAGCAGTGCCCCAATTAAATCTGCAGGGAGATACAGAGAACACAATGGCCTATTTCGGACAGTGTCACCCCATGAGTTAACAGGAATCACAAATTAAACACTCCAAGATGGGGATTCATGTGCCGGACCTATTATTACCAGCTTTTTAAACACAGGTTTTCCGAAATTACGGGGAGTTTAATGTTGATACTTAACACCTGCTCTAAGCAAGAGGTAAATATATGTGTGACTGGGTCATTAAGCAGGGGGTGTGCCTCTGGAGGGTGAGGAGGTAGTGGGCTCTCCGAGGAGCATTGTCTGGCCTCTCTATGGTGTTGTTAGCCACCTTGTACCTCTCTCTCAGACGCTGCCAATCTCCCCCACTGGCTTTACCAGGTGCAGATCTGTAAGCAAAACTAGGTCCAGTGTTTCTAGACCCAATAATTTCAGGTCTCGAAATACCAGCAGACCACTGGTAGTTGTCTTGAGCAATATGCCACCAGAGGATGCTGCCCTGGGGAACTTGTGATGAGGGTTTTGATGTTTTAGTTGAGGTCATAGCCAAATTAAGAAAAATACTTGCTCTCCCTGGTTGTCCTTGCTTTCAAACCTTCCATGGACTGGTGGATCAACAGTTTTACGCAGTAATAACTTAACAATCTTCTCACTCGCAAAAGCAGGATTTATATATGTTGGTGGCAAGTGCCTGAAAATATAGCTTGCACTTCTTTGAGGGCTTCAGTTTTCAGTGCCTTAACATTTCCCATTATTGGATAACTTCAAGCGCTATAGAAACTCAATAAATATAGATGTGTGTGTTAAAGAAAAATATATAAAACGCATTGTTGTACTGCATGCAGCCACTTAACATAGTGCAAAAAACACCCAAGTAACTAAGCGCACAATTTCCAAACACATAAATGTATAAAAATACAACTTGTACTTAAAAACATGGAAAAAATATTTCTACTGCACTATTAAAGTAGCAATTTTGATGGCATTGTATTTTGTGGCACGCACACATTTTGACGAATTGGTAACTGCCACTAAAACAATAAATAGACACAATATCAGACACTTCTGCAGTGGCACACATTCGTATTTTGGTCATCCATTGTTTCAAATGAGAGCACAATTACCTGAAAGGCACATATACGATTTGCTGAAAATCCCTGATATATTAGATTTTCTCTATGAACCTCAGATGCGGCTTGCTTTCCACACTCACTATAACATCGGGCGTAATTATATAGATGAATTACAGAGCCATCTACGATCAAGGGGTGGGGAGGGGCTCCTAAATTCTGTCAACTAGACCCCTAGACCCCTCACAGAATGGCTTTAGGCCAGGATTCAGTACCGAATCCGCCCTGCTGACCACTATTGAACACCTACGGAACCTCTTGGACGCCGGTCAAAGCGCTGCGCTGATTTTACTCGACCTCAGCGCAGCCTTTGATACGGTCTCTCACTCGCTTCTGCTAAAACGCCTCGAAGCCATAGGTATCAGAGACCTTGCTCTTGAGTGGTTCCGGTCTTTCCTGACGGACAGATCTTTCCGGGTCTCAGCCCCCCCATTTATCTCCCAGCCTCACCCCATAGAGCAAGGTGTACCGCAGGGATCGGCGCTCAGCCCGTCCCTATTCAATCTTTATGTCCAGCCTCTCGCTGAAATAGCAAAAGAATGGGACTTTACGCTGGTGTCGTACGCTGACGACACCCAGCTGGTTATCTCCCTGACTGAAGGCCCCTCGATTTCAGCTACGAAATTCAAGAACGGATTGGAGGCAGTCGCACGTTGGATGTCACACAACTGCCTCCAGCTGAATGCTGGAAAAAAAGAGGTGTTGCTCTTAGGCAAAAACCCCGACTATTGGACTGAGCATTGGTGGCCGTCCGCATTGGGCCCCATCCCCCCCCTAAAAACGTGGTGAAAAACCTAGGTGTCTGGGTGGACGCCTCTCTTAACTTTCAGACCCACACTAAGAAATTGGCTGCTACTTGTGTGGGCCTGCTGAGGAGCCTTCATCCGATTCTTGGCTTTTTTGACCACTGTACGCGCCAACTGATAGTCCAGTCTACCATTTTGGCTCGACTGGACTACGCCAATGTCCTATTCTTAGGCATTAATAAAGCTGAGATGGCGCGGCTACAACGGATACAAAACTCTGCTGCCAGGGCCGTTGTAGGCCTCCCACGCAGATGCTCTGCAAGAAACACCATCCAGAAACTTCACTGGCTGCGTATGGAAGCCCGAGTTCAATTTAAGGCTCTCACTACTGTTTTTAAAATTCTTAAAACTGACTGTCCCGGACTCTTACGTCCACTCTTAGAGCCTTACATCCCCCAGCGTGCTTTACGCTCCTCGGGTCAACATCTGGTTGTAACTCCCCGCATAAGACTAAGAAGAATAGGTGGCCGTTCTTTCAGAGTTTTGGGGGCAAGGCTCTGGAACTCCCTGCCTCCCCACACTCGCTCCATGACCAACCTGCTGGCCTTTCGTAAAGCGATTAAAACTCTTTTATTCTCCCCATCATAATCTTCATTAGTCTTTCCTTTTCCTCCCCCTCCCCTCAGGTTACTGTTTGGTTCAGCGCCGGGACGCCTTGTTGCTGGGGCAGCTGTTCGCGCTTAATAAAATATAATAACAATAATAACATAACTGCTTCCATCAACATGGTGGTTACTCGATTCTCCCACTGTACCGTTATATACTTAAGTGATCCCTCCACACCCCTGCTGATAGCCTAATGGTTTCTTGCAGTAAAGGCCCAATACTAATCCTACCCTTGAACACCAAGTGGTTCAGCTCCAAGGGCTGTTACATCGATAATTCGTTAAAGACTAAACTCAATCATAATTCCAGTAGACAGAGAGCAGCAGCCTTATCTTCTTTCTCAAATCCCTTTCCCGTTCGTTTTTTCCTCTCATGAGATCATATTTGTAAGCCTCCACATTAATGTTCACATAACCTACTGGGAGAAGAGGCTGCTGAGGGAAATATGCGGGACCATGCCCTTCTTGGGTGTCATTGTTGAGTGGGTCTGGGTGCCGGGGCACTTCCCTTTCCTGGTGCGTCAAATGACATACATTTGGGAGAGAGTGATTAGCAGGGTCATGAAACGGCTCCAACTTGCGAGTGAGCTGGGTATCTGGACCCCGGCACTGTTTAAATGTTTACGTGATGCTATGACGATTGCTCGCACTAGGGAGGATGGTTGGGAGACTTTGGGAGACATATCCTGTTGAGCAGTTCATTACTTTTGAGGACGCTTGCGTTGAGTTCCTGGTGGGGACTGGACAATTCCTCCCAGAGGCGCAACTAGAGCCAAATTTCGGGGGGGGCTAAGAAAAAATTTCAGGGGGGGCTGAATCTTTTAAGCCATAGGCAGAGTGGAGCTGCAGGGGCTCTTAGAAGGGGTGAAACAACAGCGAGGCCTCATTAACATGCAAATGGTCTTTTAAAGCCCTGTGAAGTGCTCGGGTACGGCTGTGTGTGCGCCGGGAAGCTGTCTCATCCCGGGCTGCCACACGCGACGGGAGTGGGGGGGGGGGCTGAAGCCCTGTGAGTCCAATGGGTGTTGCGCGCCTGATTTCCTCCAGTATGCTAAAATCGGCAGAACGGCTCAGGAAATGTGGTCAGGGTTCCTGAGGCTCTCCGGCAGTCAAAGACGTTTCTGACGCTGGGTACTGCTCGACATTCGGTGTCCGTGTTTTATAGGGCACTCCTAAGGGACAGAGTTAGGAAGTGCCTTACTGCCACACAGGCCTGGCTGGACAACTTAGTGGACCACCTAATAGCCAAAGAATTAACGGTGGCTTGTGTGCTAATTAGAAAAGTATCCTGCAACTCCAGGTTTAAATTTATATACTTCCGTAATGTACACCGCACTTACCTGACGCCAATCAAGCTGAGCAGAATGTATGTGGGTCGGTTGGTGTCCTGTCCGAGGTGCGGGGGGCGAGTGCCTCCTTTCTGTACATGGTCTGGCTGTGTCCGACGGTACGTATGTTTTAGGCAACGATGGTGGCGAAACAGGGGAAGGTGAATGGTATTTTGGTGGATGGGGCCCCTAGACGGGGTCTCCTGGGCATAATCAAGAAGTCCTTGAGGGTGCGATGGGCTGGAAGTTCTTGCAGCTTGATCTAATCATTGCCAAGCAGTGTGTAGCCATGGGGTGGTTGGGGAGGAGTCCCCATTCGGTGTCACTGTGGAGCACGGATGCAGTTGAGTGGGCCTTAGTGAAGGAGACGCACATCAGACAGGTTAGGAAATCCAAAAGAACTTTTATTCGTCCTTCAGTGGGAGCGTTTAGACAGTCGAGGGGTTTTTGTGCGCAGAACAAAAGGCAGAGCCGCGAGGTTTTGTGCGCAGTGTTGTTTGTTGGAGTGCAGGGAAGAAAGAGCGGCGGCTTTCGGCCCATTGTGGGGGAAGCAATCAGCGTTATTTGGGAAACTGTTAGCTTTGTGCGCTTCAGCGGCACCCATTGTTCGGCTCCTCCTTTCAGCCGCTCCAGCCCCTTCCAGCTGGAGGACTTGAATATCCGGCCAGTGTGTACACACTTTGTGCCCCGGCCCTTCAAGGAGCCCCCGCTGAATACGCCGAGTTGACACTGCATGACAGTGAAACAACATAATAAACAAGTAAGAGAAAGCATTCCTTGCTCGGGATGATCGGTTTAACTGGTAGAAAACATAGTGCGTCCCAGCTATTCAAGGCTAGTGTGTGACGCCGCGAGTGAGAGATCCAATCCCGGTGGGCGGGGCCAAAAGGAGGCAAGGCAGCAACAAGGAGGAACTAAGAAGCCTCCTTTTCAATCACAAGCCTGCGTTTTGCATGCAGGATGACACCAGCCAATGAGAAAGATGGGCGGGGCTTCAACTCCACCTCTGAGAGCTTCGGAATCTGAATTGATTCCAAGAAGCTCTCGATGCTGAGAGCAGTGCATGCGCTGCTTACGTCACGAGACTCAAAAACAATCAGGATACCAAGTTCACATAGTTAATGACATGCCTGTCCCAACAGTAATTGAGTATTTGAGAAACTGATTTCTTGTATTTTTAGTAAGCTAAATATCCAGCATCAGACCTCTTTTTTTCTGTATGCCAGATTGTTTATCTTGCAGCTGTCCAACGTGCCTGAAAGTGAAAACTATTTACTGAAGACCAAACCTTCCCTTTCACTAGAGGTGCCATTGCTGGACTCCTACAATGCAAGGTTGAATGTTTCATTTTAAAATAGGATACAAAGTGCAGAGTATTTGACTCTTGGAACCAGCACAGACGGGCTGCTTTCCATTTGATGTAGAAAGACCCAGAGAAGGAACAAACTTGATTGATCTGCAATCAATGACAAAATTAAGAATGATACGTTGTCTAGCAGGTAGGTAGGAGGAAAGTAGTGATTATTTATGGATGACACCTTTTAAGTTAACGTAGTGAAGGTAGGCGTATCCATCTCTGGCTTGCCTCTTAGTTTAAAGTGACCTTCTGTCTCAGCAATGCAGCTACATAGCATACTGGTTTGTTGGAAAAACTCCCTGTTACTGGATACCCACACCATTGCTGTGCTTGAGGGTTATCCACCCAGGCTGAGGGCTCTCAGATGAGGACCTTGAATTGGCTTCATCGGGCACTCCCCATTAAGGCATTGCGCAAGCTAAAAAGGTAACAAAGGATTGCTATCAAGTTCGTCTGCGACGTATAATAATTAAGTACTCCAATAATACTCTGATATAGGTTGGCTTGAGGTTAAGCAAAAAGCCAAATTGGAAAACTATGGTCACAAACTAAGCATTGTTGTGCACTGAAGTACTTTTTGAGTCACTGTTCCCATACTCCTCAAAGAGAATCCTAAATGCAGAGTCGCACAACCACCGAGCACTGCTCCCATCCAGGGCCGGCTTTAGCACTGGTGGCGCCCAGTGCGACAATGTTTTTTGGCGCCCTCTCATGACCACCTCCGCCACGGATTCCCTCCCTACCACCCTTTAACATCCTCCATAACCTCTCTCTCAGATGCATTTAATTAATTTTATAGCGTCACTCATAAAAGTGAAGGGTGTCAGAGCACTTTACATAACACACACATGACACAGGGACTATCCATCATAGGTGTGTAAATCAGTGCATAGGAAATGTTACATAAAACAGAGGAGAACAAGGGGTGGAGTCACATATTATCCATACAGGTAGGCAGTATAGTTGAAGAGTACTTGGTCTGGAGAAGCACAAACTCTGAATTTAAAATGTAACACAATGGATTGGGGCTCTCTTTAATAACAAGAACTGATTTGTACCCAAATGAACCCTTTTTGCAACATTAGAATAATGAAAGTCTGAGGAAAAATCCATACTCTCTAATATATACCTTGGAGTCTGCACACTGTTTTTTGATGACAGTTAATAGCTCACTGTAAACTGAACCTAACAGAAGGAGGTCTCTGACAAAAGCAGTAACCCACTGACCTGTTTAGATTACATTCAATTTGTGATCTGCATGGTACATGTTCTTTGCAGCAGGCATATTAACCCTCTCCGCTACCTTACCATGAATCAAAACTTTCATGAGTCAAAAAAATTTGGCTAGACAAAACTCTGATCTCACCAGGAAGAACATTAATCACCGGAGTTTTCTTGACATAATAATTGTTGCCTGAAAATTGCTGGAGGCCAGGAACGCGCCAGCAGGTGATTTTAAGCACAATATAAACTAGCAAGCAGGCACCCCCATGTGAAGTCAGAACCCGGTGCGGTGGCACCGGTCGCACTGCCCTAGAAACGGCCCTGCTCCCATCAGCAGGTAGGGTGAAGGTCCCACCTCTATCAAGTCTTACACTTTTCTAAATGCGTAAATTTGCTTCTTCATCTCAAGGAGAATCTTAGGGAATATCGTAAATAAACGTAAAAACCAACCTGGTTGCTTTCCCCCATTATTTGTTGTCTCTACATTTCAAGTCCCTCCCATCCCCACCCACAAGAGCAGCTCTAAGGTTATGTAACTACAATATGTAAGTGCTAGATGTAATACATATTCACCATTTCCAAGTATTGTCAGTAGTGTCCTGAAACACCAAAGATGGCAGATTGCAGTGTTCGATTCAATGGTATGGAATCAACTTCTCTAGCTGAAATTGTAAGTAACTGTGTAATGCTTGTAAAGCACTTCTTAGATACACACAGCAGAGAAAAGACCTGCCTAGGAGGGATTTCACTGATACTCAAAGCTATTCTATGCCAAGGCTGGAGACACAATATTGGTTCTAAACTACTGCAAAAACCGCATGGTGAGCAATATTTGTCGTCAGGGCCTGACTTCAGAATTTATTGGCTATAAAGTGCCTTCATAAAAGAAAGTTTCATTGCAGTTTATCTTTTAGTGTCTTACACACTTGGGCTGTAAAAAAAGTGTTCTTGAAAAATAGGTCTTTATAGGTTTTTTAGCTGAAGACACATTTTGCAGCAGTGGAGTTACAGCTATTAGGTAACAGAGGTGATGCTTTCGAATGCAAGTGGGCTAATTACCCTTATTAGTGGAAACATAAAGGAGAGAGGCAGATTTTAGTGTAAACACTAGTGGCATTAAGTAAGGAAAAATGTGTGTGTGTGTGTGTGTGTATCTTGCGGCATCATAGTAACTTGAATGACTATACCCACTATAGGTTAAGCATGACTGTCTAGTTGTTTTATGAGAATGTTGACACTAGGTATTGTAGTAATATTAGCACTGATCCAAATCTTCATCCTTAAGTCAGTGTTAGATATCCCCATAATTACAGAATGAGGGGGACAGGGGTTAACTGCAGGACCAGCATACACATTGTAAGACTGCACCACCCACAGAACCACTAATAATGTCTCTGCATTTGAAAGCATCACTTATGTTACGGAATAGCTGTAACTCCGCTGCTGCAAAATGTGTCTTCTGCTAAATAAATATTTGTTTGCTGCAGCTCATCATATTCTCAACCCTTTTACTGCCCACAAAACTGTCACAGATCTCAGTTCCTCTTTCCTTCTGAAATTTGCCCACTAAATGCCTAATGGTGTAAATGTTATGGAGATAGATTAAAAAAAACAGCAGTAAAAATCAAAGGACAAATATTTATACTAGAAAATCAGATTAAATTCACCACAACGTTATTATTGAACTACTGCAGTCATTGAGCGATTTACTTCACATACCGAGCAGACTAATATTAGTCAATATTACCTTCAATACCAAATCTTCTCCATAAGAGGAAACTCTGTGGTGACTGGTCACCCAGATGATTCCTCAAATGTGCCAACCATGACTCAGCGTTCTTCCCATTCAGAATTTACACCAGTGTCAAACTCAATGAGCTGGTGTTACAAAAGCCCATATGAGTACGGGCAGTGGTACTACAGGAGTACTTTGTATGTACTCTGACATGCCTTCTTTCTGAACTGGCCCAAAATGTCCAAATCCTAATTAGTAAAATTGCAACGAGGACACAGACATTGTTATTTCTAGTGACTGCATATGAATATTCCATTTGTTTCCCCATTTTACTCCTATTGTATATGTTTTGTGGACAATACACAAAGGCATGTTGGAGTATATAAAATAATGCTACAGAGTAACAGGACTATTCCGTACTCCAAAATGTCGTTTGTCCAATGGGCATGATTCACAAATATTTGTCTATGAGTATGTAAGTACTCGTTTAGTACTCCTGAATTTTAGGAGTAGGCCAGGAGTAAGAGAGAAGTACCTCTGGCTTAACACCGAATCCAAAGAGTAAGCCAGAAATACTACAAAAGTAAGTCAAGCAGCCAGACATTTGTGACTCAGCCCTGTGAGGACTTTTTCTTCTGTTTTATATTGATTCAGTTCTGCATTTGCAAAGGTCATGCCGATTAACCTGCAGCAATCTTATAATAACGTGCTTGAGTTCTTTCGCCTCCTGCGTGCAAAGACCTCCTTTTCATCGTCTAAGGTCTTCGTTGTTGTAGCTTTTCTCAAGGTCTTTTTCATTCCTCTCATGAGAAGTGTATGCACCTTCTATTATTGTTATATTAAGTTTCAGTTTTTATCATTAGTATGCAGCTTCAACTTTCTATGTGAAGAAAAAGTATAAACGTTGAGGACATTTGGGGAGAGTTTAGCATAAGATGCTCAACTGTTGGTGAGGGAAATCTCTGCCTCTCTGGGCTGCAATATTGCAATTTTTATATAATAAACATGTTTTAGACGTCAAGTAGACTCAGAGCTGTGTTTTTATTTTACAAGCCCAATATCTTCATTTGTCGTGTAGTTCCTATAAAACCTATACTGGATCTGCGCACTCGGAGACAGCATACAATGCAGAATTGGTGTCAGACTGATTCTGAACACCCCCACCAGGTATGTTGGCCTTTTGTACCAGCTAGCTCATAGTGCCACTATCATCTTCTTACCAAGGAGAGAATATTTCTTGGCAACCATCGAACATGACAACCCTGATCTTTCAGGACAGTGGAAACAATATACTACTTTTCGCCTAGTCACTCGTGCTTACTTAGTCTGTCTTAGAGAAATACACAGAATAAACAGGCTGGGCATTTTAAATAAGCATTTATTGAACAGTTGTTATTCCGGTGGCAGATATATAGGATTAGAGGCACTATGAAAGTAAACCAATGGTAAAGCTCTACCATCTTGCAGTAATCATGAATAGATACAAGTATATAAAGTACATGGTATTAGAAGGATGCATACTCCTACGATGCCTCCCTAACTAGATGTACCTAAGTGTATCTAGCATGTGTGTATGTGTTAAGCTAAGAATCCCTCAAGGATAAAGTCAACCCAAAACCTGAATATAGAGACTGTGGGACAACCGTCCTAATCTCGAGTTGGACAACCCGCGAGGGATGTTAGACCACTGCGAGTCTGCATGCAGGAACCTCAGCGTCTCTGATCAGTGTGTCGGCCGGGAAGTCCTGGTCTCCTCTGTCTATCCTAGCAAGATGTGATGTATATAAACCCATAGGTCTCCCCAGGGGTCCTACCTTGCTGTATTACTGTGTCTCGCTGTATTCATGTGGGCCTAAGGATGACATCAGGCATGAACTTTATACACAGATATTATACAGGAGGTGGTAGTCCTGCTGTTCTTCCCAGAATCCTCATGCATAATGTATGAGATTTCGAACTAGGGGAAACCCGCGTTCTGATTGCAGTGTCCTATCTAGGTAAAAGGTTGGTCGCTGTAAACCATTATAAGTGTAATGTTGGGAAGAATATAGGTGAGGGGTTATGAAGTTACCTGGGCCTATATCAGGGTACCTATATGGAATATAACAATTCGGAGAGTGCAACATAATGCCAATCTGGGATCCTAGAAAACATTTTGTCAGCCCATTCCTACTTATATAAATATTTTACAAATATAACAAATTCAGCTCGCCTAATGTTTTGCCATTGTATAAAAATCTTTATATAATGTAAACTGAAGCAAACCGCAATAGCTGCCTTCCCTTTTCCAAAGTGGTAGGCAGTGCAAAGAGCATTTACTCCATTTTCATACCAGAGTAATGTGTCTGCAATCTGGAATCACATTTTTTCCATAACGAAGACATTAGTCAATACTCATACATTGTAACACTTGTAGTGCTATAAGGTGTGGTAGAGGGTATTGGATACGTTTATTACAAAATCTACTTTCTCTTGTGTGTGCCAATTACAGCTTTTTTGCTTCTGTATTTATTCTTTTTATAGGCTTTTAAAATAAGTGATTATGCAGGTAAACCAAGATTTTTCAGAAAGGCAGTTTTCTACTTGCAAAGAAATCGGCAACATTTTAATTTGCACACTTCCTGTAAGGCGTTCCTTCTAAGAATTGTAACATGATTGTTCTTGTATACTAGTCCTTACTATTAACTGGACCCGTTTAGATTCGCAATACATCAGTACTAAATGCTAACGACTGACAAAGGTAAGGAACACAAAAGCTGAACAGCAACCTGGTTTATTTTTTGGCTAAGGCAGTGCTAGAAATATAATTAAAATAATGGAAGGAAGGAAGTACTGCAGACGAAACAGTGGAACCATAAAACTAAGATAACAATGACCTTCAAGGGCATCATCGGCACAAGTAGAAGCATCATACTAAACAAATAATGTAAATGTAAATTGATACTTGTATAGCACACTACTCACCCGCAAGGGTCTCAAGGCGCTTGTACGAATACCGCTGTGGAACCCATCCTGGCTTTCCCTGTGAGGCATCCACTCCTGGGCACCCCCAAGGTGGAGGCCAGGCATCCTTAGCATTGTGGGGGCCGTTGTGGAGATTAAGCAAGCTATTGCCCAGAGTTGCAGAGTGGGACTCCATGATTGGAATAGGCACCGAGGCGAGAATTATCAGGTCCGTGGAATTTTTGAGCCCAAGACCCGCCGAGGCAGAGAATTGAACCCTGGTCCAGGGCTAGACCTCTGCATCAGGGTCTGCCGCTCTAATCATTGAACCACACTTCTCCACTGATCCATAAAACCCTTTGATCCTTGAACATGTTTGTGTCCAGGATCATGTAAGAGAGTAAACTGGTGGCCCAATTCATCCTGTCTCTTAGAATAAAATGAGAAGAATGCACCCCGTGCTTGTCCTTCAAAAATACTGCAACAGTTCGCCATTCACTGCTCAGTCGTTAACCTTTCAGATGACTCTGGGGCCTGCTGTTCAGTGTCGGATCCTCCAATAAGATGGAGGAGCTTTGCCCCAGTGCTCAAAAGAAAAAATAAAATGATACTAACGTTTCATAATTATTGTTTTATTTTTCCTATTGCAGTCAGTGGCTCTGTTTCATGCTGGGTGGGGTAGGGCTGACCAGTGCTGTGGGGAGGAGTGGGGGCACAACTGTTTGGCCGTCTTGGGCAATGTTAAAAATGGGGGTCTCTAGTTGGCAACTTTGTCCAAATAGGGACCCTTGCGACTAGTCAGGGTAAGGGGGATACACACTTTAGATAACCCCTGCTCACCCTCTGGGTAGCTAATCACAAGCAGACAGGCCTATCCCAAAGGCAATGTGTAAAGTGTTTGTACTCAAAACACACAGTAATACAGTGATCACACCACAAATGTAAACCACACCAGTTTAGGAAAAATAACGTATCTTTATCCAAACCCAACATGACCAAAATGACAAAAATCCAACATACAGGTAATAAAATATGACTTTAGAACAGTTATTGCAAACATAAAGCTTATAGAAAACAAATAGCTCCACCTGGGGCTATTACGACGTTGTGACATCAATAAATCCAAAGTATAACGCAGATCGCGAGGAGCCCAGCGTTGGACACGGAGTCACCTGAACCCCCTTACAAACAGTACCTTGGAAATAAAGTCTATGACAATGCATGGCATTGTGGAGGTGAGGCGTCAGTGCAGAGGTCGGGGCTGGCTCCCTGGCTGACACGGGGAAGGTAAGGTGTCGTGTCCCTGAGGAGGTGACATGCCGAGTCCCAAACAGGGGGAAGACGGTTGTGTCGGCGCTGGCTTTTGACGGAGTTGGTGCGAGCTCTGGCGTCGGGCACAACCGATAACGTCAGGATTCGGTGGGCGTCAGTGCTGCAATGCAGCCTGGGTGGTGTGTTGTTCACTTCACGAGCGGCGCCCTGGGCCTCATTGCAGGTCCTGGCATCACAGCAGCATCACTGACAGCATCAGAGACAGGTTTTCTTGCTTCTCCTAGGTTTATTCCAGCTGCCAACACCAAGAACAACATCCAGAGGCCCAAACCTGGAATAGGCACCTCCTGGCGGGTCAGAACTCTCTGCAAGAGGGTTCAGGGGAGCTGGGGGTGAAGTCTTTATGTCCCAGCAACTTCAGAACAGGAGGCCAGCACACTTCAGACCATTGCAGATCTTCTTCAAGCAAGTTCACAACACATTTCCAGTCTTTGTCCTCTCATTGGCAGAAACAAAAACTGCAGACCACAGGAAAGGGGCAGTACTCCTCCTCACAGCTCTTCAGCTTTTTCCCTTGGCAAAGGTTCCTTTTGAGTCCAGGAGTAATTTAAATATCTGGGGTTTCAGGTGTAATACTTACACCCCAAATAGTCTTTGTTCACTTTGTGCAAGAATCACTGAGCCCAGTCCAAACCAGTCCTGTCCTCACTGGTGCAGTATGACCACAGGGAGTGGATGCAGCATTGTGCAAGGGAGACAGGCCCTATTCAGGTGCAAGGAAATCTCCCAGAACTCTTAATTCAGCCAAGGTCTATTCAGCTCAGCTCTGAGTCATCCAGGAAGGGTCAGGCACACCTCAACTCCCCAAGTGGCTGTCTACAGTGAATGAACAACGCCTGCTTTCTAAAAGTGGCATTTTCCAACACAAAATTTAAAAACCATCTTTATTAAAAGATATGTTATTCAATTCTGAGTTGAGAGAGCTAAACTTTATTTCTTGATCTTGTCCCAATTGGAAGTTATTCTTGTAAGATGTTACAAAGCATTTCCAATTCTATCCTATGGGGCAAGATAGCCTTTCAATAGTGAAAAACTACATTGGCAGTATTTGTCTATCAGGTTATGTCACACACACACCAGTACATGTCCTACCTTTCACATACACTGCACCATGCCCAGGGAGGTACCTTGGGTCTGCCATAGGAGTGCCTTACGTGTAAGAGAAGTGAAGGTTAGGGCCTGGCAAGAGGGTGCACTTGCCAGGTAGACATGAAAGTTAACAAACTGCGCCCAGACACTGCATGGCAGGTCTGAGATACATTTTCAGGGCTACTCATGTGGATGGCACAATCAGTGCTGCAGGCCCACTAGTAGCATCTAATTTACATGCCCAGGCATACTTCAGTGTACTTTACTAGGGACTTACCAGTAAATCAAATATGCCAATCAGGGAGAACCAATTGTAACAACAATTTACACAGGGAACACTTGCACTTTGACACCGATCAGCAGTGGCAAAGTGCCCAAAGCATCTAAGCCAGCAAAAACGAAATCCAGCACAGCATCAAAAATACAGGAGATAGAGGCAAAAAAGTCAGGGGAAACCATGCCAAAGATGACAAGTCTTACATGCACACTTTGCATGTTCCCCTCCAGGCTGTAATGCACAGCCTACTGGGGAACATGCAAAGCCTACCAGCCCTGTCTGAGCGCTGAACCACGGCACTCAGACCAATCACAACGCTGCATTGCTGCATTGTGATTGGTTTCGGGGAGCCTTGGAGCCCGGCTGCTTCCTGCTGCCAGGACTGGAGTCAGGAAGAATGAAGATGAAGAGGACGAAGTAGAGGCGGCAGCTGGCTGTTCCCAGGTAAGTGCCTTTTTTCATTTTCTTTTCTTTCCCCACCGCTCTCCTCACCATGCCCATCTGGTAGCAGCCGCTACTGCTGCAGGTATAATATCACACTACCCTGCCCTTGGTAGGAAGAGCTGGATTATGTTTAATTGTTTTAAAGTGCCCACTACACAATATATTGCTTTTAGCCATGTGAGAGCTGTTTTCTTGGGATGGACAAGCCATTACATCCGCACAAATAAAATGGGATTTGTCCTAACAGCATCGAGTGAGCAGAATCCTTGTTATAAAGATACAGCAGTTACTGACATGGCCAGAGGTGAGGTACAACAACAACATTTATTGGAGAAGGGCACATTCATATAGAATATATGACCACGGGTGCATTGTGGAAAAGGCAAAGCCGATGCGAAACTCGATGTGGAGAGGGTGGAGGGATGGGTTTGTCATGTTGTCATGAGCAGAGTACCCCACATTAGAGGAGAATTGAGAGGTTCTGTTACATGGTTGACATTTTGAGGTCTTGCACCAACTGGGCTGAGGTTTCTCTCAGGAGAAGATACAGTACTAATTAAAAATAAATAGGCAACTATTAAGCACAGCTAAGAATATTAACTGCCACAAGGTTAAAATTGTTGAATAAAACCAACCTACATATGTTACTGGAGAATATCTTTTCATAAACCATCTGCTCAAGATATATTGCCCAATACACATAATGAACCCGTACAAAAAAAGTATCATCGCATAGTCTGAAGGGGACTTTGAAGATTGTTTAGGCAATAAATAAATACAGAACTGTGAGAAAGCTGAGTAGTGAGAACTGCTGAAGATATATGTTCAAAATTCTCACAACAACCTGGTCAGCAGGAATCTCCAGAGCTAAATGAAGATTTTTGTATTATTTTACTAAAGTTCCACTGTTGCCTAAGGTATGTCCTGACGCTGCGGAAGAATCACATGAGAAGAAAAAGAAAATGCCAAAATAAGATGAAGAATGAGTTACTATCTGGCAAAAAAGAAGTTATTTCATATAGGCCAGATTATTGGTATAATCGAGTGGGTACAGCTACCAATATATTGCCTCTTGTATTGAGGAACCACAAGCTTTGCTGAAGAAGCAACCCAACGTGTTTTCGTTTGATATCTAAGCCCCAAAAAGCACAATTAAATCTGGGGTATCACATCCTAGAAACCTGCTCCACCCCTGCCCTGAGTCTGTCAAAAGAAAATGTGAATTCTTCTTGAGGGCAACTCAGGCACCAAATTAGAACTAATGGGAAATATGCAGCCACCTAGGGTGCTCCTTTGTCAGGATCATTTAGCTGTCTTTGTCCGCTGACTCCCTGCATGTTCAGACATAGTCACTTTTCTCGAGCTTCAAATTCTCCACTGGGGCATGTTAGGTCACGGAGGCCAAGGAGAGCGCCAAGAGGTTGAGTATCTTGGGGCTTATTCATCAAAGTAAGCTGAACCATAATCATAAATTTACAACTGGATTTACTTCGGTTAAGCCCGCCATTAATTCACAACAAGATTCTTGACAAGCATAAACCGTGTAAAGGTCTCAGCAACAAGTGCCATTGAAGGGTTGGGGTTGAGGACATTCCTCACTGTGCCAAGGCATGGTTAGTTGTGATAATATGCTTGGGAGCATTGACAAACTACTATCACACCGCTCTCTAGAGTTGCATGTTCACTTTAACTAAGTACCAATGTGAATACACTTTCCAGGGTGGGAAGGGATCCTCCCTAAACTTGGTGGGTGTGAAGGGGAAAAGATTTCTACAAGAGTAAAATTATATTTAACCTGTAAAAAAAAAACAATGTGCATTTGATGTTGGAAGCCTTTCTCTTTATATGGAGTTCTATACCAAGGAGAACCTGTTACATAGGAAATACACTCCAAACAGTAAGGAAATCTCCATTTTGATGCTTTTTAATAGATCACACTGATTTTTTGGTGAACCAGCTTATATTTGGTTTCTCGCCAACGTCTCAGCAAGGCCTAAAGCCTTCCACGAATGTTCCAACTACAGCTTTGAGTTTGACAAACAAGGAAACCTGTTTGATGTTTTTCTAGAGAAGCTTAACCCATTCCAGGAAAGCGTGTTGGATACCAGAGCACAGCTAGTCTGGGAAGATAATCTCCAGCCAGGGCACAGCATGGTCCAGTCCAAACTGGTCACTTGGTTCTTCTGCAGTGATGCCCTTTTTAGGTCTCGCCTGAGCCAGCGCTTTAGCGCTGCACTGGCGAGAGCTATAAAAAGCGAGATTTGGAAGTGCAAACAGGCCCCCAACTACAGTGCATGTGCGCCGGGCGCGCGCACCATTTATCTGCCTGCTGATCACTTTCGCGGCGGCTTTGATGTTCTCAGTGAGCCGCGCGGCCACTGAGAACATCAAAACGGCCGCGAAAGTGATCACCATTTGCCATCCCCTCCCTTATCCCACTTCCTGCTTGTGCTTCTGAGAGTTGAAGAAACTGCAGTAAGTGGAAGCTACAGAGAGTATTCAGGCACTGAGATCCGGGTTATTTATGTTTTCGCTGCTGCCTTCATGACTCCTGAGAGAGGGGGTTGAGAGGACAGTGCATAGTGCAAGGGGTAGTAGAGGCAAGCCATGGATCACAGACGTTGCCACTGGTTAACAGTCGTCAAAGTCAATGTCAAGCGTTTTCAGCTGAATGAGTGTTTTAGTCTTACCAGTAAGTTTCATTACTTTAAGCCTATGTCTTCCTCTGTCCTGTCCTCCGTCTAGTTTCAGCCTTGGAAGCTGGGTGTCTCTGGGAATGGTTAAGTTCATTCTGGCTTTAAAATTTGGCTGGACTGTGCCCAGGGTCCAACTTGGTGGTGATGTGATTATCACGCCGGACGTCGAATGCCTTTTGTTTAAAGCCTCCCTCCTCCACTCCCCAGGGTGTGAGCTTCCCAGCATGTGGTGTCTTTGCACTGGCATGTGAAGTTGCCTCCCTCTGAAGAGTGCCTAGCTGACGTCAGCCTCACGAGGGAGGGTACAGAGAAGACTACAAAGGGCACCTTCACATTATGGTGCTGGTATGGCATTTTCTAATATTTAACCACGTGTGAGGAAGGGTACAGCTGTCTTGGTTTAATGGAACACTCAATGTAAATATTACCTTGGACTTACGGTCCCGAGAAGAACCTGCACACACTAATATTGGTGTTATCTAGGACTGGTGCTATGAAATGGATTGTCTTACTCCACAAAGTTCACCAGTGGCCTCGGAAAATAACAGCGCACAGGCCCAGAAGGCCGCAGAAAGGTTGCATCTTCACCCTGGGCCTCCTCGGCGTGGCGTGTCATAGTTCACAGCTCCTTACTATTCTGTGTGGATGTTGCATGTGCTGGTTAAGAGTTTCGTCTGAAGCTGAGTTTTCATATTTTATCCAATAAACGGTCCGCACATGCAAGTACATTCAGGTGGCCCTAGATTAGTGCTCACTAGAACAGGCTGCTATTTTTTCAGAGTTTTTTTTCTTTGTAAGTACTTAAAAAGCGTTCCCTTATGCCAGGTAAACTTTCATATTTTCAGGAAAAAGCCAAAATGAAAATTTCGCAGATGCTAAAACGTAGGCTTGCCTCAAGGAGTAAAAGAATACGCATGATGGCTGAGTCACTGGGGACAATAGCAAACGGAGTTCTGCAACTTATAGTGGGATGCTTTTGCCATGCCTTCCATGCCTCCCAGCATCCAAGGAAATTAATTCTCCTGCAGTCCATGTCTACCTCTACACCTCTCTCTCTACACACCTCTCTCTCTCTCTCTACACACCTCTCTCTCTCTCTACACACCTGTCTCTCTCTCTCTCTCCACACCTCTCTCTCTCTCTACACACCTCTCTCTCTCTCTCTAAACACCCCTCTCTCTCTCTCTCTACACACCTCTCTCTCTCTCTCTCTCTCTCTCTCTATACACACCCCTCTCTCTCTCTACACACCCCTCTCTCTCTACACCCCTCTCTCTACACCTCTCTCTCTCTACACCCCTCTCTCTCTACACCTCTCTCTCTCTCTCCACACCTCTCTCTCCACACCTCTCTCTCTCTCTCTCTCTCTCTATACACCCCCCCTCTCTCTCTCTCTCTACCCACCTCTCTCTCCCTCTCTACACACCTCTCTCTCTCTCTCTCTCTACACACCCCTCTCTCTCTCCACCCCTCTCTCTCTCTCCACCCCTCTCTCTCTCTACACCTCTCTCTCTCCACACCTCTCTCTCTCTCCACACCTCTCTCTCTCCACACCTCTCTCTCTCCACACCTCTCTCTCTCCACACCTCTCTCTCTCTCCACACCTCTCTCTCTCTCTCCACACCTCTCGCTCTCTCCACACCTCTCTCTCTCTCTCCACACCTCTCTCTCTCTCTCCACACCTCTCTCTCTGCACACCTCCCTCTCTCTCCACACCTCTCTCTCTCTCTCTCTCCACACCTCTCTCTCTCTCCACACCTCTCTCTCTCTCTCTCTCTCTCTCTCTCTCTCTTTCCACCTCTCTCTCTCTCTCCACACCTCTCTCTGTCTACCTCTAAGTGGCAGCCGGAGCCTGATCGCACTGCTTGTCCTTTACAAATAAATAAAAAGGATTGGCATAGACAATAGGTCTCGCTTTTGGTGCCTTATAAGTGTTTAACCATGCAACAGTTAATGTTGCACAAAGGATATTGTGCTGCCTATCTAAATACTTATACGGTCCCAAAAGCGAGACCTATCGGCTATGCCAATGCTTGTTTATCCTTTATGTTCTTAGCACTAGAGCATGTCAGCTGGTCTGACCCTTGGAAGGCACTATGTATTTTCCAAGGATCAGAACAGATATTGTTTTCAATACATTAATCATAAAAAGAGAGGGCTTTGAGTCAGTCCCTTGTTAACGACTGGATGTTTTTTTTATCTCATTTCCGTGCTCCAGGATCAAATAACTCACTTGCATATGTGTGTTTTTCCTAACCTGGCTCAGTTTGGGCTCACAGTGCTCAAAGCTGATGAGCTGTATGCTTCTGCTGCTTCCCAGTGGAGGAGGCACTTTTTAATCCTCTATGGAGCTCTTTCTCCTGGGGCATATTATCAAGTAACAGAGTTAAAATTATCGCCGCTTTAGTGGCAGAAGCGGCGATAATGGGCTTGATAATTCCCATAGAGGCCCATGTTTTGGTGACAACATGGGCTTCTATTGGAATTCTCAAGTACATATTATCAAGCCCATTATCGCCGCTTTAGCGGCAGTTTTCTGCCGCTAAAGCGGCGATAATTTTAACGCCATCCTTGATAATATGCCCCTTTGTTTTTACTTCCCTATCCCCACGTGCTCTTTTATCTTTCCCTCACTCCCCATGCTCCATGGCACACTCGCCATCCAACTTCCCACATCATTTATTTTTTCTCCTTCTTTCTCTGTGTTTTTTTATTCACCCGCTTGCTCTCCTTCGCTTCCTACTGTTCTATTTCCTAATGCTTCCCACTCCCCTCACCCTCCTGCTCCCTGTGTTATGTAAATTTTATTTATTTTTGATGAGTGCCAAGCAGCTGCCAAGTGATGCCTAGAGACTCGCTTCCTGCTGACTTTTTATGCATTATAATTTACAGCTCAAATTAGACGTCCACCAGGTAACAACAGTAAATTAAATATGGCACCACACGTCATGATGCATTCCTAGCACTGTATCTCGCCACGCCTACACGTCTTCGTGCACGCACTCGCATTCATTCAGCAAAAAGCAATATCTAAACATTTTGGAAGAGAGAACTAAAGGGTTTGCCAATGCTTGTTATAACTGTGGCTCTAATCGGAAATGGAGTTCAGAAAACAGTGTGCAGTCAAATTATCTGAGGGTGAAACTAGGAGGGTGGGAACCCTCACACTGAAAACTGGGAATAAAAATCGCCCTCGTTTTAATCGGTTTATACGCTTAATAATTTGTGATCAATTAATATTATCCCAATAAAATAGAGCGACAAAAATAAAGGAATATTAACAAAGAAATATGAAAAGAACTATAATTATTATCTTAGTTGTAATGACGCCTAGCTGACATTTTCAGAATACAAAGTATATATATGTAATCTAATTAAGTAGACGATTAATGCATACGTTAAATATGAAATTCAAAAAGATCGTGTTGCTTTATGGGCTTCTCGTTAAGTAGTGTTGCATACTAATTAACACCACTCTACCCGCCACGCGCTTTTCAAAGGAAAACCCTGCACACTATATGCATCGAAAATATTTTCTCTTTAACATTATTTTTATTGTTAGGGCTAAGTGGAAGCAGAGTAGGAACAGGCAGCTTGCTCTGGAGCCCCACAATACAAGGAACTGGTGGTGGGCTAGAGGGTGGGAGTCACCTCTGAAACCCCTATGAATGGAAGTGTATGTTCATGTCAGCACAGTAAGCAATTACAGAAAAAGCATTTGTGAATATCTACTATTCATTGCAAAAATTCCAAGCACATTATTCCCAGCACTGCATAAATTATACTAGAGCTGGGCGTAACTCATCTAATTACGTGTCGCATTATCACGTAATTACGTTTAGCATCATCAGCATTACATGGGAACAGTAATCCTGCATTTAGCACAATTTCTATGACCAAAATGTACACAAGAATGCATTCAGCGCTAAGAAATAGCGCTGTATGCAACAGAACTCGCTAAATGTGCTCCTGTGGTGGGATTTTTCCCACCAAATTAGGAGTAAATGGGTAATTATCAGTAATTCTGCATCAAAGAGTAACACAGAATTACCGAAACTACTCTGAATAGTCCGGTGTAATCGAAATTCTGCCCATGCCTAATGTATGCACAATTCATACCTAGTGCTGTGTTGCAGAAATATTGTGCATGATTGGAAACCATGCAGGGACTTTGTTGTGTTACAGAAAACTATAAACCAGTAAACAAATACATACTTTTATCTTCATGAAAGTAAACTAGGTCAAGGCATTCTACTGTTCTTTGGATAAACACAGACAGTTATTTTCTACAAAACAAACACAGGATTTACTTCACCTCAGAGATTCTGCCAGGAGAGCTCTCAGTGAGATAATCCTTTCAACATCAGGATTTGCTGATCACAGAATATCTCGCAGCGTGGCGAATCTGCTGACACGAGTGTGTTACATCTAGATTGTTGGGCATTGTTAGGGCAAAAATGGACCTTTAATGAAACAGTGCAGTTAGCCGTGTGCACCGCCAGTGAAATCTGTTCTGCCAGACATACTTTAGTTATAAATACTGTAGAACATACATTTTGTCAATGTATTAAATCCGATAGTTACGCAATAAAGTAAATCCATAGTTCAATAAAAATAGAATTTACTATATTATCTGAGAACCTTCCGTAAAATGCATTTCATCTATAGCATATTTGCAGATGTGGACTGTGTGTTATACTATTCGCAAGAGGCAAATCTTTGAGCGGTTCAACGTATTCCTCCCCTTCCTGTAAAGTTTACTTTGATGGACTACGTTCAACTGTTTGGGCTTATTTCCAGGCAACATACATCTCCAAGGAATGTTTGTTAGCTCCTTTGAAAAAAATGTAGACTACATATTGATCTCTCTCAAATTATTTTGTGTGGTTCCCTTACATCCATACACACTGGAAAAGTAGATATGGTTTCATCTTTGTGGGTAATTTAAACTCACCTCATCCGCTACACAAATGTGCAGTCTGCTACCAACCTAACCATCTGAAAATAAAAGGAAGCCCTTTTAGAGATCTCTCACTACTCAAGAGGTACTAAAGGGCACATACTTTAAATTAGAAGACCAAATCTCTTTCAGAGTAGTGTTGTGAAAAAAGCAAGACAAGACAGGGAATCTGTGTAAAGGTTTTGCTTTACTGGCCCCCTTTCCTATTTTAACTGTTGCTAATTAAAGGGATAAATCTCTCGGAGGGATACTCTATGCCTTCACTGAAGAAGCTGCAGCTGTGATGAAACAGACTTAATTCTCTTCTTTATCAGTGAAGTGTACTGGCTATTACTGTGTTAGACCTACTAAAACCTCCACTGGTTATGCATGATTTGTGGAACTATACATGATCGCTGCAGGGGATTTCCGTAACATTTCCATATTTTTTCACCTTAGAGTTTTAATGTTCCAGTGTGTTTGATCTTTAACAATCTTAGTAGCCAGAGCCTCTCAGAATTAGTGAAAATTCATCACATATATCTGTCTATATGTTTATATTCCCAATTTCTAGTTTTTTTTCAACCTAAAGTATACTTAAATTACCGTACGGAAATGCAACCCCCCTGCTGTTCCCGGTCTTTGGACATGTGTGGTGAGGGTTTGGCTGCAGGGTCTTGTCTGAGGCCATGCCCTACAATCAACCACACTCCTTGCACCCAACCCCATGTGTGGCGTGGGACTGGCTTCCCCTTTCCGATCCTCTCTCTCAGATGATGGGTGTGCATAGCAGGGTGTGGGGAGGAACTGGCCTCTCCTTTCAGACCACTCTCTCAGATGACGGATGTGTGTGTAGTAGAGTGTGAGGATGTACTGGCCTCTTCTTTCAGACCTCTCTCTCTGATGACGGGTGTTAGACCCAGCGGTTTTGGGCTGGCTGAGACGCATCAAGCCCAGTCAAAATCCACCATTCCAAATAGGATGAGTATGATGCACTTGTCCGATAACCTGTGCTCACCCTCTGGTAGCTTGGCAAAGAGAAGTCAGGCTTATACTCGGAGCTCGAGAGTAAAGTATTGGCTCAACAGCCCCCTCATACTACACTGCATTCACCACAAAAAGAATCCACACCGTATGTATATAAAACACTTGTATTTCTATTATACTCACACCCTGAAAATAAAAACAAGATACACATTCTATCTACACTCTACAGCTACATGCAATTGTCAGACTTTTCCATTTCAGAAAGGACAAACAGTCATCAGTCTCTGACGAAGCCTCGTTACCCAAGCCCCTCAGTCTCTCTACTCCACCAGCCAACAACGCATGTTGCCCTGGCTGGCCCCCTGTCTGAACCACCTCATTCGGAAAGGAACAGTTACTTAGTTTTGTCCTTCTGGATTAGACCTCCAGGCACCTGGTGGCACCTGGTGGCACCTGCACAAGGTTGTGAACAAGGAAGCTGACACTCTTCCATGTCTGGAGAAATGTTTTCCCCTCAAGCGGAGGTGTGACCTGCTGTAGACCCACAACAGCCAGCTGCAGATGCCCAGAACAACACCATCTCCACCACACTACACAGGAATGCAACAGCAGGCAATAGCATCTTACTTGCGGCAGTCACCACCCGCCTAAACTCCCTTTTGGGGAGTTCATCAGAGCTAAACGGAACTGCAATACAAATCAAACCTTTGAGGAGGAAAAAGAGAGAATGATTGGAAGGTTCAGAAGGAGGGGCTACCTGATGAAAGTATTAAAAATAGCTGATAGAAAGCCAGCTAATTTGAATACAGCCACCCTTCTAGTTAAGAGAGCAAGGGACACACCTGAGAAGAATCCAGTCAGATTGATCACCACGTATAACACTTTGTCAGCAGCTGTTAGGAACATCTTGAATAAACACTGGCATATAGTCAAAGGCAACCCAGTGGTGAGCCCACATGTATCCACATACCCAATGGTGACATATAGAAAATCTCGATCCCCTAAGGACATGTTAGTGAATAGCTACATGGGTAACATAAAGGAGCAAAGCTGGCTGCAACAACAGAAAGGGTTCTTCAAGTGTGGCAAGTGTAAGGCATGTGTGGGAAGTAAAAACAGAAAGACATTCCCGTTACCCACAGGAAAGACAAGAGAGATCAGAAAATTCAGAAACTGCAACACTGACTTTTGTGTGTATGTGGTGGCGTGCCCCTGTGAAAAGCTGTATGTGGGTAGCACAATTTTTCCTCTAAAAAAGAGAATATTCAAACATCAAGGGGAAATTAAAAATGTCGTTGTCAACTACTCGACCGCCAGACACTGGGTAAAACGTCATAATCAGAAATGTAACATTGTTTCCTTCTTTGGCATTGACAGGGTGGCAGCAAGCCCAAGAGGGGGAGACAGAGAGAAATGAATGAGAGTCCTGAGATCCAGTTACATTCTGCTTCAAGGCAGCAAATCTCCCTTTGGGATGAATGAGGACGAGGAAATGTTTATCCACATCGGATAAGTACCATATTACGTTCCTTAGCTTAAGTCCTGCTTCCTTTGTGATCATGATTTTCCCTGTGGTATATTGTATGTCTGTGGGGGACCCCATCCGAAGTGCAATATTGACATCTGGAAGAACTTCACAGGTAGCCTAGCAGACCAGGGCTCTGGTATCTAGACAGTATGTGGGCTCATGAAATTAGAATTTAAACAAGAGTTTGAGCTAGGCATAGGCGTTGTAGTGTGTCCCCCTGTTGTCCTTTTTAATTTCCCTATTTTATTTATTATGATTCTTTGCACAGTATCCACTACTCACGGAAGAGAGTATATTCTTTCTTCTTCTTTAACCCCCCCTTCTTTTTAACTAAAATGTTTCATATATGAACGGCTGGTGACTTTGGACATAAAATTGTGTAGCTTGTGGTGCAAAAGATTCAAGTTAAGGGCCACTTGGCCGAGAGATATGAAAGAATAGAGATGCTAACACTTGGTGGGAGCCTCTTTCACTTTAACCTGAAACCACGATACCCACTAAGGCTTTAAATTAATTTACGTGAGCAGAACTGTAACTTTATCTGCACTGTTATGACGTAATACTAGTGGCAGCAAACATGAGATGAAATTTAACTTTACATTTGTAATTATAATTGTGCTACAATTATGAGCATGCTTTTAGTAATTGCAAACATGCAAACATTTACTTGAAGTAATGCAGGACAATATAGTCTGTTTTTCATGTCTATATGCTCAGCCGGAAATGTATTGTCTGTCTTCTATGTCACTCAATGTAATCACGATAAAATGGTGGTTTTTATTGTGCAAATTGGCTTTGGAAAAAGACCTCTGTGGTCGAAACGCGTTGTCGTTGAAACAAATACAACTATTCTTGTGACCACGATCCTGGAGTGCGAGTTCCTCTTTGTATTATAGTTATGATACAAAGGTTTACTGAATTAAAAAAAAAAAAATATATATATATATATATAATATATATATATATATATTATATATATATATATATATTGCAATCCTGTGGCGATAACACACATATGCTTACAATGGTCATCCTGTGCTACAACAATTCAATTCGGTCTCTCTTAGAAATTTGATTTACCTCTAGAATTGAGTATGAGAGAGTTTAGGAAGCTTACAGGGTTGCGGATGGTAAACATCCCAAGTCTGTTCAACAAATCGAAACAGCATTAAGAGGACATATAGTATCACTAATATCTTTTGATAGGTGATTTAGGGTCGTATTCTTTTTCAGTTATAAAAAGTTCCCATTAAAAACAGACCGGTTTTGGTTTACTGGACCCTTTTCCTTCCTGACCATGGAAGCAATTGAGCTTTTTAAGGGACATTACAGTTAGCTAGAGATTCAGGTTCTTGTCCTTCAGCTTGTCGGTCCATAGGTGATCCTTCGTGTCTGCTTATGTTTTTAAATAGGAGCTGTTGGGCATATGTTCAATCTGAGCAGCATGTGGGAAGCTTTAAAAATCAATTCCACGCAGCCAGCACATTCCCTTAAATAGTCCAAGAGCACCAATGCTGCATTTGCAATCAAAATCTCTGTTAAAGTATGTATTTTTGGGGGGAGTTTTATATAGCGCAAACTCGGCCCAGAGGTATCAGAGCACTTTCAATAGGCACCAGTTGCGTAACACATGGACACTTTAATTTTGAAAGGGAGATTAAGAGATTTGTCGAGAATCACAGGATGTTGAGTGCCCCTGCCGAGGCTCGAACCTGGTACTCAAGCTTTGAGGTCGACCGCTCTAGCCATTAGGCCACATCTTCTCCTCAGATGTAAGAGTGGATGGTAGTTCAGCACAAGTAATAAAGTGACTAATCTATTAGGTCCAGTCTAAGGTTTTCAATAATGTTTACCAGAGTTCAACCCATGGTAGCTATGGCACAGAGCAGACATGCTTAATTTAAAGAAAGTGTATGAAGCATTTATAAGTACCAAAGCAGTTAAACAGTCTTAGACACAACAGAATAAAAATCCCACTTGACTTTATAAAAATAAAGTAAAATGCAATAAACAAAATGACATCAAAATGACATCAATTCAATTAAGGAAACTGGAGATATGAATTTTTAACAATCTAGGTGAAACAAAGCACTGAAATGAAAAGCACTAATCAGTAGTCACTGTTCACACTTGACTGGGACCTAGGCCATGATTCCATGCTAACCATAGTGGAGCATTGGTTGGATAACATTTTACCTTCTGGATTCAACTCTGACATTCTCCAGCAGGGCATGGTGGCAGGCTTAAGTCCTTTAGAAGCTGCATAGCCACTGAAGGAGATACTGCTGGATCTGTGGTAAGGGTGGGAAAAGCTCAGAGTGGGAGAAATTACAATTTTGCTCTCAAAAAAGATCTTGCATTGATTGATACTTTTAGCTCCTTCACACGGTCAATGTTTCTACCTTCTGACGTAGTCTTTTTTATGAAGCTCAAAAACCTCAGGTGGGGAAAGCCTGAAACTGTATCCAATAAAGTCCTATTGAAGTCAGACACCTTTGCTGCAAAGTCTTACTGACTCTCCGGAGGTCTTGGAAGACCAAACATTTTGAAAGCAAGAACCTTTCAGAGTTTCTGGAGCACATCCACTGCGTCACTTCTGAGGGCATCCAGGTCTTCAGGGTCAACATCTACGGGTCCAGTCCATTTGCAGTTGCTACTGGCCTGCTGGGCAAGTATGGAAAAAGGCCTCTCAAAGCTTGCCATGCCCCTGTAGCCACACAGAAGGTCAGACAACTGACCCTTGGAGTCCACTTCTTAGTCCTTTCAACAACTGGGTGCAGATCAAGCCCTTCAGAGTCTCCACACAGTTCTCAAACAGCAGGTGCAGTCTTCCTATGTTCTTCTGCACATCTAGAGAGTGTCCTGATGAGATGTGGATGAGGTGAACCTTTGTAGATTTCACTGGGGGTGACTCCTGAACACTCCCTAAGCAATGAGGAAAAAGTTCCTAGGGGAAAACCTTCCCACTTTTGCAGCACATCCTTACTGTAACTATTCCAGTGTGCACCTTTGTAAGGGAAATCCAATATGGCAGAGGCTTTCGACCCCTGAAGGGAGCCTGTAGGCCAGCGAGGGGTGGGTTTAGGGAAATGAACAGTCGCTTTCTTAGCTACACCAAACGGATTCTGGGAACAGTTCCCCATCTCCCTGGGCTGGTGGCCAGCTAGCCACAGAAGGCACGAAGATCAAAAGCTTTCCTTTCCTAAAGTCTCTTGTAACACTTAATTATGAACTAAATTAAAGTCTTAACCCTCCATGCTGCTTTTCCTGGCTGACAGAGTCACTTACCACACATCAGCCATCCTGCCCAACAGTTAAGCCATTGTCCTGCTCTGGAAGTATCTTCCCCATTGAACTGGATTTTTGAGAAATACTAAAAATTGTAGCTTAACTATTTCTCTAGCTTGTTCCATACTCGAGATATCAAACTTAGCAGATTAATCTGCACTCTAGTTTTCCTCATAGGACAGCCAGAGCGTTCTACAGTGAAAGTTGCTTTTGAGGGCTTGTCACTATAGGGACATGCCCAGATTACATATGCCCCACTTTTAATGACTGGAATCCTACCTTGTAAGATACAAGGCCTACTTAGGGGTGCCTTTAATATTTTAAAAAAAAGAGAATTTCAATATCAAAAGGGATATTATCACAGGTTGCACTGCATGATTAAACTGCAGTAGCCAAGCTATGCCGGTAGGCTTGAAGCCAGCATTTCCTTGCCACACTAATGGATAGCACAACAAGTGCTGCAGTCCATAGGTGACATTTAAATGTCCATGCAATGGGTGTAGTTTCTATGCCATATATGTAGTAAAGTGGGTTATTAGTAGGTGGGGGTATTCACCTTCAGCTAGTAATAATTCCACAATCCCTAAAAGGTCCTGTCAAGTCTCAATAAATTAATCTTCGCTCAATCTTTGGTAGCTTGACTAATGAGTAGGCAGGCTTAACTTAGAAGACAGGTATGTGTAAAGCATTTATTATCACCAAAACAGTAAATAAGTTAAAAAAACACAACACAATAAAATCCAAAACCAATTCATAAAAACAGAGAATATTTATATCTTTAAAAATAACTCCAAATAGAAAACATCCACTGTAGGGAACTGGAGATAAGAATGTTTAAAGATTAAATAAAAAATGGTGCATTCTAGCACCCAAAAATTTAAAGCACCACATGCGACTATCTGGTCGGGCTGGACCGGGACAAAGTCAGAGTTTTAGGGTGACCGCGATTGAGGATGCGTCGGACAGGTTAAGGTCTTGCTTCCAGTCAAAATATTACCTTTGGATGTAGTCTTTTTCTTAGAGGTTTTCTCTCAATGACTGGCTGGTCGCGGGTCCTGGATGTCTCAGATCTGAAGTGTGAGTCAATGACGGCGGCCTACTGCAGCTGGGTGGTTCAGTGAACAGATGGGTGTAAAAATCCTCAGTATCGAGGGTGAGAAGGGTCCTGAAGCAATTAGTCGATGGCTTCCCTTTCTATGTTGAGTTGGGCTCCACCTGGAGATTTTCAGCAGAATTACCTAGCAAAGTCAACTCAATCGGTGAGTCGCCATTGACGGCTTGTATCTGGACATTGAGCTGGTCTCTTCCTGGATGTTTTCTGCAAAACTTTGCAGAAAGTTTACAAACATTTAGTTCTTGCAGTTTATTGGTTCCTTTGGAGAAATAAAAAGAGCCAGCGGCACCAGACAAGGGTTCAGAGACTCTGGACTGCCTCTTGGGTGCTAGGACTCAATTCCCCACAATGCACCTGCACAGTCCAGGAAACATTCATTTGCAATTTGTTAGTTGTGGTGATCGTCTCGTTAGGCTTTTAATTGACTTCCTCCAGCTCTGTTGTTCCTGTTGCAGATCAGAGCGTCCACTTATTTTCCTTTGAGGCAGGCACAGTCTTTTCTCTGTGGAGCCTTGAGAGTGCTGCAGGTGCAATCCTTTTGAGTACAATTCCTTTGTGGTGCAGTTCAAGGGTCCAGCTGGGCAGTCCTTCTTCTTTTCTTGTTCCAGGTAGTATTCTGAGGAGCACCTGCAGCTCTTCCATATTTATCCTCTATTCTGGGATGGCAAGAGGGAGGCACCCCCTCCAATAGCGGTAAAGTAATCTCCCTCTACTATGACCACCTCCTGCAAAGTCTGTTGTATTTGTGGCCCAGAATGCACTGGTTTGCCAAAATTCAAAACAGAGAAAATCTTTCTTGTTGTGTGTGTATGTGTGTAACCCAGCCCAAAGGGGTGGCTACCATCTAACTACACTCCCCTTCCAGCCTTCCAGCCCCTTAACTAATCTAATGATTGGCTACTGCCATCTGGCAGGGGATCAATGAAGTGTGGGCTGGACTGGGTCTTGTGATACCTGTTCTCCTGCCTTTGAGGTCTAACTTAACTCAATAACTCCCTTCCTAACCCTGGCTTATCCAGGAAGCAAATCTCCTTCCACCAAATGCCCAGTATTGTTTCAACCCCAGGTCTCTTCACACCTAATCACGGAGCAGCTTGGCTCAGGCTATCAAAGGCTGACCAGTCAGAAGAGACTGCTATAGGGCTGTTTAGGATAGTAAGTTCTAAAATTACTTTCCTGTAATAGTTACATTAAATTCAACTTGGCAAGTTGTTGGATTTAATGTGACCATACATTTGATACTTAGAATGACATTGCTAGTTAGCTGCTATCAAACGTTTGACTTTATTTAGTTTAATAAACCTACCCATGTTAGCTTATTGGGCTAGCAACACAACAATAGGAAAACTGCATTGGCTGTTTTTTCTCATAAAACATATGTTATATTGTCCCTGCTTTTTATGATGATGCACTCTACCCTTGGGGCACATAGGGCAGACCTTAGGGGTGACTTATAAGTTATAAACATGTAGTTGTGAGCTGTACAAGTAGGTTCAATTATAAAGTCAAATTTGGACATTGTTTTATTTTAAAACCAACCTGCAAGCCAGGCCTAGCTTTAGAATGACACCAGACACCACAGCAGTGCACAATTAATTGCTTTAAGTCCACTGGGGTCTCTTACCTACATGTCCTACCATATACTAGGGACTTACAAGTAGGTTGTCTTGGCCAGTTAGAATGATGCCAATTACCAGTGTGAAGTAGCAGATCTTGCCTTCTCATACGACACCCCATCTACCGCCACCCCTCTATCTAAAATCCAGGTGATCACTGGATTCAGAAGGGGCCACTCTCCTCCTAAACACCCTAGACCCCCAGCCTCCCTTACCAACATCCTCAGGGCCCCCCTTAAGAAGAACCCCAATAAAGAGGCACACACCACCAACTGCATGCTCATAAACTGCAGATCCGCCACTAAACATGCAACAGAGCTAGCAGAATCCATCCTCACCCATGACATAGACATAGCCTTCATCACATAGATGTGGCTAAACTAATGCTCGACACCAATCATGGACACTCTCGTGCCACCAGGCTTTGTAATCATCAACAAATTTAGAAAAGACCAAAAAGGTGGAGGTATAGCAATCATTCCTAACAACAATATATCTGTGACAGAAATTGACACCTTTAACTATAACACCTGTGAATGCCTTTCCGCCAACATCAACCCAAGCGACAACAAGACATTCCATTGCCATCTCCTTTACCATCCCCCAGGAAACACCACCGCATTCACCGAACATATGTCCGACCTGATTGCTCCTTGCTCACTCCGAGACGCCAACAACCTAATTCTGGGAGACCTGAACCTACACTGGAACAAAAACAACAACTCTGTAATCCAGAACCTAAATGAGCTGCTACACAGCAACAACCTTACCCAGCACTGTTCAGAAGTTACCCATAACAAAGGAGCGATCCTGGATGCCATCATCTCCCAAACGGACACTATCACAATCGATCATATCCTACCCGTTGACTGGTCTGACCACCACCATATCCTATTCCACATCACTTAACCAATCACATATCAACCCCCCAACCAACACCCCCCCAAATGGATGAGAAATCTTAGACAGATCTCCATGGCCGTCTTTGAAAAAAGGGTATGCTCACTCCTGCCTACCTACACGGATGATCTCTCTACAACGGAACTCACCACTCACTATAACTCTACTATGACTTCCATCCTAGATCAATTAGCCCCCCTGAAACTAAAAAAAAACAGGAACATTCTGTCCAGATCCTGGTTCAACTCAGACTTCAACGCTGAAAGAAGACAACTAAGAGCCGCAGAACGACTATGGAGGAACAACCCCTCTACAAGCCTCCAAGAGCAGCTCAAAGTAACCCGAAGGAAACACATTAACAACAAAATAACCACCTTCTTCTGCACTGCCCTGGACAATGCGAAAAACAGACCCAAAGAACTATTCGATATCATCAAACAACAAACATCTAAGCCCTCCGCTACCCCAGGTCAGGCCTCCAAAGACCTGTGCGACAACTTCATCAACTTCTTCAAAGACAAAATCACCAAGATTGAGCTCTCACTAGACATCAACCCCAACCCCTCATGCACAAACCCACCCCCAGAAACTGAAGCCAACACACGCAAGCACCCCATGAAAGCCTGGAAATCCTTCAACCCCATACCCGAAACCGAGATTCTCAAACTGATCGCCACCTCCAAACCCGCATCTCACGCACTAGATCCTTTACCCACCCAATTGACAAAAAAATGAAACTTTCCATAGCTCCATTCTGGTGCAAGATCATACACAGCTCCCTGAGAACCGGTGTCATACCTGACTGCCTCAAAGTCAGCCAAGTCACACCACTCCTGAAAAAAAACCAGGCCTTGACACCAACAATTTGAACAACTACGGACCTGTTTCCAATCTCCCCCTACTTGCCAAAATCCTTGAAAAGTGCTTTCTTTTACAATTGACTCAGCACATGGACAGCATCAACCTTCTAGACCACTCACCAATCGGGATTCAGAAAAGGCTGTAGCACTGAGACCGCGATCCTTAACATCGTGGATGACATTCACAAATCTCTAGATACTGACAAATTCTGCCTACTCATCCTCCTGGACTTATCGGCAGCCTTTGACACGGTGGATCCCAATCTACTCCTCAAGGCTCTTCAAGACAGGGAAGGTGCAGACGAGGTGGTCATACAATAGTTCTCCTCCTTCTTACACAACCGCACCCAAAGGATACAAATCTAAACGTTCACGTCTGACTCACACCCTGTCAACAGAGGTGTCCCCCAAGGATCAGTGCTCTCCCCTCAACTGTTCAACTTTTATATGGAACCCCTCACCTCCCTACTCAAAAAAGCCAACATGACCTTCCACCTCTATGCAGACGACACCCAAATCTATCTGGAAACCTCCTCCTTTGAAGATATTCAGAGACTAAATAACACTCTCAAAGAAGTCCAACATTGGCTATCCATAAACCACCTCAAACTCAACCAAGACAAAACCGGAATCCTCCTCATCTCCAACAAAGAAGAAACCCCCCAAATCATGGAATGGCTTAAAGCAATCGATGCTCTCAACAGTAATCTCACTCCGGCAAACTCCATAAAATCCTTAGAAATCACCCTAGACCCCAAACTTGACATAGTCAGACATATCAAGAACTCCGCGAAGAGTGCCTTCCCGCCCAAAGACCTCAAACAAGCCACCCAATCCCTGGTGATGTCTAGACTCAACTATGGAAATGCTATCCTCACCGGTACAGAGAAATCCCACCTAGCCCCCCTCAAAACAACTCTAAATGCAGCAGCCAGAATGGTCATCGGAGTGCCAGTTTCAGAACTGCCTGCCTCACGCACAAAGCCCTCCACATAGGAAAACCTGAATACCTGGCCTCCAATCTCAAAAAGGCCGGCCAGACAAGGAACCTCAGGAGCTCCAACTTCCCACTGCTCATCCCTATGAAAACACGCAAACAAAAATCTGCTGCACGATCCTTCGCTGCAAACGCACCCAAAATCTGGAACTCCATCCCAGCAGACATTGAGACTATCCCGTCCTCGTTTGTAAAATTAAAAAAACTCCTAAAAGACCTCTTCCTCAACCGTGCCTTCCTGAACAGTTAACCATCGCTGAAGGGCACATGCCTGCATTCCGCAGCACCATGACACTTTGTCACCAAAATCTACCTCCTCCAAGCGCCCATACGCCCCTCCCCACTCCCCCCTCCCTGAAAATGGTTCCGCCCAAGACAACGTGTACTCTGCGAGGCTCTCAGGACTGCCATGTCTCAATGTTAAACCACACGCCGGGACTTCTGAACCAACATGTACACCTATGCCTTATTTTGGGATTCCTGCATTATAACTGTTGTAAAGCGCACCGATACCCTCGGGTCTGGCCAGTGCTATATAAAACTCCTTAATAAATAAATAAATAATAAATACCATATATCTTTGGAGGACAACGCACAGGCCCTGGGACACGTTAGCAGAACCCAGGGGACTTTTAGAATCAGTAACCATCAGCATCAGCTAGAAAATGGGAGTGATCAGGGCAAAAATGATCACTTTCCTACAATATACTACAGTTTTAAAGAAGAGTTCAATATGCCAATCACGGTTCAGCCAATTTTTACATGTGTGTGAGGCTGGAGCACACACACAGTGCACTGGACAGTCATGCCCCACTATAAAGAGCCGAAAGCCAGCAATAGGATCAGGCAAACAAAATGTGGGGCAACCGCGCAAAAGGGGCATACTCTCACAGCAGATATAATAGCAGCAATTTTGGTCAGTCACAAAGTGCACACTGATCATTCAGGGGAATCAATGTTTATCGTTAGCAGCAACGCTAAAACAATTTACAGGCAAAGATTCTAAGTCACATATAAGATTGTGTTTAATAAACCGTGCATACAATCCCACAGCACCAGTGGGCAGAAGAATATGGATATGCAAATTACATAATATAGTTATACAAATGCTGAAGAGTTTCTCTACTCTATATCAGTACTCTGAGCAGCTCCACACAGTAACTGTAGAAGCAGACTCGCAAGAGAGGCAGATGTGAAAATATAAAGAATAACATGCATACAACTTTAAAGAGAGCACAAGGGACTGGACTTGATCAGTAGTTTAGAGCTGCATACAAGGGCCCAAATACCACAAGCCTGAATCACAAAGTTAATTGTGAGTCACACCCGTAGATTTATACCTATATTTAGAATTTCGATTTTTTTTAGATGTTGCCACCAATTGCATTAGTGCTCCTGAACAGCTGTTACAGTCAATGCTTGCCAGAGTCACTTAGATGCACACACTATAGCATATGTCAAATGTAAGTGTTAATTGAACAAAATATACAAATACGCGTGTGAAAAGGCTTATGAAGTTTACTTTGGCACATCCTATTTTTTTCTACCCAATTAATATATTTTCTTCAGATGAAAAAAGCCTGCCTGTGGCATTTATATCCAGAGTTAACACACAGGTGAAATACGTTTAAAAAGAGAGAAGTTTGGGGTGAATCAGACATTTCCCTCCATGTAAATGCAAGTCGAAATACTCCAATGAAATGCTGGTGTGAGGCATATCTCCATATGTCACGTAGACGCAGGGGACGGGGATTCTTCCCAGTTAAACACACCTTATTTTTCCACACAAACAACACAATTGTAACAAGTGCAAATGTCAATTTCCACATCATTTCATCCTTATTTAAAATCTACATGAGATATTTGGCCCAGTAGGTGCACTCAGGTGCAGTAGTATAGCTATGATTCTTCATTAAAACCTCAGAAAGTGTAGGAATGAGCTGCACGCATAGGAGGGAGCCTATAGGAGGCGGTGTTTGCCCTGATAGTATCTGCTTTGTGAATGAGAGTCAGACATTTCATATCTGCTAGTCAAAGGCTGTGAAAAGACATATTTGTGCATGTCCCTGCATTAAAAGACTCATTAATTCAGCCGCTACTACACATCATCTACCTGCAGTTCTGTTCCTCATCAAGAGTAAACGTTGGTAAACTGGGGCCATAGTTCAGTGAGGGGATCAGACGCTGCTGGCATTTGTTTGTGGTGCACAAGTTTCAGGTTCGAATCACAGAAAGGTCGACTCAGCCTTTCATCCGTCCGCGGTTGGTTAAACCAGCGCCAAGTTAGATTGTGTAACAGCAATAAATGTATATAGAACTGCTCTT
The DNA here is from genome assembly GCF_964204655.1 of Triturus cristatus. NCBI lineage: Eukaryota > Metazoa > Chordata > Amphibia > Caudata > Salamandridae > Triturus > Triturus cristatus. The sequence goes on from NC_140582.1 coordinate 1,126,954,893, forward strand.
CCTAAAGTGACTCGGATAGAATTCCTACATAAATAACAGATTATTACTGTGAGTGTTCTATGTAAAGGCAGACAGCATGAAGAAAACAGATTGCTTTACCTTTTATCTCAACTAGAATTGAAATTCACTCCACAATAATTCACCCAACCTTTTAGAAAAGAGGAAAAGGTGATTTTAACTTTCAATGAGATGCAAATCCTAAACGTGAATAATAACTTTACTGCAAAGCTCGCTTCAGCTCTCATAACAAGATGCGAATTATCTTTGCGGAAAGTGAAATGAGGGTGCCTGTCAGAATATAGGGAGCTTTGACAAGTATATCAACCAAACAATGGTGAATACCAAAGTGTTCCAAAACCATAGTCACAAATCTCTACTTTTAAAGAAAGGAAGACATTGATCTCTAACAATGTGTCAGTGTTTTAATCTCGCCGATGGGTGGCGTGGAACCGGCTGCTTCTTTTGAGAGTGTTAAGCCACACCCTTGGCTGAAGAGGAACATACTTTGAGGCAGATGTGAAATGGACATGCTGCGCGTTTGACTTTAGGTTTGAATGCGTCACAACACGGAGAGGCGGATTCACAGAGGGCCTCTGCACTTGTTGTGGAGGCCCACCAGTTGTTGCTGGGGGACCCGCACTTGTGGTGGAGGCCCAGCAGTTGTTGCTGGGGGACCCGCACTTGTGGTGGGAACCCCAAGTTGTTGCGGGGGCCACACTAGTGGCAGAGGTCCAGCTGTCATGGCAGGGGGTGGGGCGCACTTTTGGCGGAGGCCCTGTAGTTGTTTGCGGGGAGGGTGCACTAGTGGCAGAGGTCCAGCTGTCATGGCAGGGGTTGGGGCGCACTTTTGGCGGAGGCCCCGTAGTTGTTGCGGGGGGTTGCACTAGTGGCGGAGGTCCAGCTGTCATGGCAGGGGGTGGGGCGAACTTTTGGCGGAGGCCCCGTAGTTGTTGCAGGGGGGGTGCACTAGTGGAAGAGGTCCAGCTGTCATTGCGGGGGGGCGCACTTGTGGTGGAGGCCCAGCAGTTGTTGCGGGAGGTCCCGCACTAGTGGCGGAGGCCCCACAGTTGTAAAGGGAGGGTCCGCACTAGTGGTGGATTACCAGCTGTCATGGCAGGGGGGGCGCAATGGTGGTGGAGGCCCCGCAGTTGTTGCAGGGGGACCCGCACTGGTGGCAGAGGCCCCGCAGTTGCTGTGGGGGGACCCACACTAGTGGCGGAGGTCCAGCTGTCATGGGAGGGGAGCACGCACTTGTGGTGGAGGCCCAGCAGTTGTTCCGGGAGGGCCCGCACTAGTGGCGGCGGCCCCACAGTTGTTGGGGGAGGGCCCGCACAAGTGGCGGATTACCAGCTGTCATGGCGGGGGGGCGCAATGGTGGTGGAGGCCCCGCAGTTGTTGGGGGGGACCCGCACTGGTGGCAGAGGCCCCACAGTTGTTGTGGGAGGACCAGAACTAGCGGCGGAGGTCCAGCTTTCATGGGAGGGGAGCACGCACTTGTGGTGGAGGCCCCGCAGTTGTTGCGGGGGACCCACACTAGTGGCAGAGTTCCAGCTGTCATGGCAGGGGGGGTTGCGCACTGGTGGTGGAGGCCTTGCAGGTGTGGTGCCTCCACACTGGAGTTACTCATTGCAAATGTCCCGCGATGAGTGTGCCCCCTTATGAGTGTGAGCCCCCCCACCACTGCGAGGTTCCACCCGAGTGTGGAGGCCATTTGTGAATTGGCCCCTGAGTTCCTAGAGAAAGAAAATAAAAGGACAAAAATGAATTTTGAAAAAATACGATCGTGATCCACTTAAAATAAAGTAAGGTAGGTTACTCATGAAATCACGACTGTGTGTAGAAAAGTATAACTAAGGTTAGCAGAACCCTCCTCCTCCTACAGGTCATCATTTACTTTACAGTCCATAGATACCTTCTTTAAGCCTCTGTAATATAGATCTGTAGCCCACTTTGTTTCATTGTAGCCAACCAGGACTAGAAGCCCTGGACCTGAATGTCTTATTAAATGAAAGGCCAGCACTGGAACACCGTATCCCTGATGCCACGGAGTCATCTGGTGAACTGTATTTTGATAAATACAGTGTATTTTTATATTTTTACTGTACTATAAACTGTATGCCTCTTTTTAGAAATATAAAATCTATTGACATGGACGTTTTCACTGTGCTACATGACATTCGTTGGCCTGAGACTTCCTGCTCTAACCATGGCTCGGTTTTCTCACAATATTAGACAGTTCTCAGTCCCTAAAAGAGTCTGTAAACTCTTAAGGGCTTTACTTGAACGGCGCCTTTGCTGAGTGTTGATAAATGTACCGTAAATCTAGCTTCTGTTTAAATGCATTTCAACCTAAGGGGAACATTGCACCGCGTTGAAACGGAATGTGTGTTTCTTAGATTTTTAAAATCATTTTAATAGGATTGTAATGTCTTTTCAGTGTCATCCAAGATGTTGTTTTACTTCATTGTATTATTTGTTTTGATGCTCTATTTTAAGGCACTAGACGAGTGCCCAGAAGCAATTTAAGCTGTCAGTCAACAACATTGCCCGTGTATCCTGAACTATATCTGTGTTTCTGTGACTAAACTCTAATGTCAATGTGAACACTTGCACAAAATGTGCTCTCAAGTTTAAGCACAACACGTATAATGTAACAGCGGCCGGAATTTCTGCTACCATCTTATAGACAGTTTTGGTGTATTTCTTGAATAAACTCACCAGCATGTCGCACATAACTTTCTGCTTTGAATCGCTATGCAATTTAATCCGCTGCATGATATGGCAGCTTGTTTAACCTTATAGCTCAAGTGGATAATAAAGTCACAGATGCCTCCTGCTTCCCTCCTATTCAGCCAGTTTCCCTAAATGTGACTGAAGAATGTTCATTAAAAACTTCATCTCGATTCGCCTTTTTACAAAGCGTGTAAAACAATGGGGCATATCAACAACAACCGGCGATAATTATCGCTGAGCGCACTTAGCGCTCGGATAATTATCGCCGGCTAGCGCCGATTTTTATCGCTCAGATAGCGTGCTATTAGCAACGCTTATCTCATCAGCGATAAAAATCCTAGCGCTAACTGGCTAACGTGAGATTATCGCTGGAAACCCAGTGATAATCTCACGTTAGCTAGTTGATAGGGACTCACAAACTTAGCCATGATATCCACCTTCCATAGGATATCATGGCTAAGTCAGTCCTGAAGCAGGCGTAAGGAAAGTAGTGATAACAGGGGTTATCGCTACTTTTCCTGACGCTATGCTTCACAGCGTTCGGCTTGCTGATAGGTGAAATGTCGCTTATCAACATTTCTACTGTCATGCCAGGTCAGGAACGCCCACTTTGCATCTCATTAGAGATGCAAAGCTGGGCGTTAGGAATCCTGACGCTAACGCAAGGTTTCACACGTTAGCGTGACCTTGCTGATTAGGCGATAAAATTATCGCCGCTTTTCGGCCGAAAACGGCCGCAAAAGCGGCGATAATTTTATATCGCCTGCTTGTTGATATGCCCCAATGTATTTTAGAACAATGGGTGTTACAAGTTTAGTTTTCACACTTTTGAAAATGCTGGTAGCTAAACATATATCACATGAATTTTCAGATGAGTGTCTGCGATGAAAAGTTGTGAATGATATTGATTTAGCATATCTACACAAAGGTAGTTTGTGTGCTATACAACTGCCAATCACAGCACATAAAATAACCTTAAAAAGTTACTGACCAATATTTTTAAGAATCTCTCATTAATAAAAATATGAAGGATCAGATAGTGTCAGGCAAGTTTGCCTTAGGGTAGTTTTCCCCCAAACTTTTTGCCTTCCTCCTCCATTTTTCTGATCATGTTTTTTGCTGTCCTTAGGACTCTGCACACTTTACTACTGCTAACGAGTGCTAACGTTCTTGTGCTCACTCATAAAAACATGATAACATTGGCTCCTACACAACTGGCATATTTAATTTACTTACAAGTCCCTAGTAAGGTTGCACTACTTGTGCCCCGGGCCTGTAAATTAAAAACATCTAGTGGGTCTGCAGCACTGACTGTGCCACCCACTTAAGTAGCAGTTTAAACCTGTCTCTGGCCTGCCATTGCAGCCTGAGTGTGCAATTTTGAAATGCCCAAACCTTCCTTTTAAAAACATACAAGTCTCCCCATAGTAGGTCCCTAACCAGCCCAGATGGCAGGGTGCAGCATATTTAAAAAGTAGGACATGTGCCTTTAAGTTTTTATATGTCCTGTTAGTGAAAATCTTTTACATTATGTTCAATACTGCAAGGCCTACCTCTATCATAGGATGACATTGGAGTTGGATTATTACATTTTATAATCCAAATGGGAACAGGTAGCCAGTTCATGTTTGATGTCTCTGGAATTGGGATTTAAAATCCTAATTTATGGCGAAGTTGAATTGTACATACAATTTTGAAAATACCACTTTTAGAAGGTTAATCAACACAAAGGAGTTAGGCCCAAATGGAAAAAGTGCAGGTAGGGCTGGCTATGTAGTCAAGAAGAAAGGGGGTTGTTTCCTGAACCTTGTTTCACTTTCGGTACACTTATGGTTTACCGTGATGATCAAAACCAATTATTTTATTTGACCAAGTTTTTATTTTCCTTTTTTACTTATCTAAATTCGTTTTGTTTTTTCGAAAATTCATTCAATTACAAAAAAAGACATACAAACATATTGCCAACTTTCTACACAAAAATCATAAAGAATCGATCATAAAATCAATAATACATGAATCAATCACATTAATGACAATAAACAATACAACAACACTACATTACAACAATAAAAAAACCAATACTGGGTGCAATTCATTAATCAGTCAAATGATCAGCATAACTTCTAATCACAAAGGGAACAACACATAATGTCCATAGTAGGGGCAACAATTTGTTGAACCTCCATATGACGTAATGATTCAATCTCAGTTCCTCAGTGTCAAGGAAATGCCAACGCGTTTCAAGTCCTAGGCTACAAATACAAGGACTCTCATCAGGGCTTGTTAATTCATTGCACTTAACTTCTGCGTGCGGTGGTATTATCTGTTGGGAAGATATTAATTATTCTTTGGGCAATTTGGAATCTTTTTTGGAGACACCTGCAGAGATAAAATGTATTCCCTGCTTGAAGGTATCAATCTCAGTACCGTCGGTATACAGCAGAGTGTCTGGCATTAAGAATGATTGTTCACGATTTATTCTGCATTTTCGATTTCTTCGAATATTCTCTATTTAGAAGCAGCGAATCACCGGAAGGCATTTTCCTGTCTTAGCCATTTAACGCCTGTAGTCTGTCACTGGTAACATGACTGGGTGTAGCTGACAGGTGAGCTTTGTGCATTCCTCCTAGACAGCCACACACAATAGGGAGCTTAGGTGTTCCTGGATGGGCCGTCACTGAGAGGGTGGGAGGGATGAGCTGAGCAGAGTCCCATTTACACCTATATAGGCTGTGTCCTGCCTCCACACAAAGGGGTGCATACTCCCTGTAGTTAATCTGGAGCCAGCACAAGAAAGCACAAGATGCAGGATGCCTGGTGACATCAAAGGGAAACCTCTAGCAGCTTCTCTACCACTTCAAAAGCACCACTGTGCATAAATACTGAACCTTAGACACCACCACTTATATACCTCTGGACCTGTGAATACTCTGCCAGGAAGAAGGCCTGCTAGGCTGCTGAAGGACTGCCACTCTGCTGGACTGCACTCTGCTAGAATATTGCCGGTGTGCTGCTGCTCTGCTGCGTTGACCTGCTGCCAGCTATCCTCCTGCCTGGGTGAGAAGGACAGGACCTACATCTCTTGAACACAGAACCTAGAGTGACTCCAAGGACTAGTTGGCTGGACTCCTGATCTGAAGCCTCAGGAACATAACAGGCTTCCAACAACCTTGCACCTGGACTCTGCTTTCTGTGAATCTACCTTTCCAAGTGGTGCCAACCCAGTCCTAGGCCCTTTGAAGTGAGCTTAACATGTTCTGCCAGCCTCTGTGGACCCAGCAGAAATGACACATCTCTTCTGCTGCGCGACGCCCCCCCTAGCTGAACAGATGAATCTCTGCTGCTGCACGGGTTAGATCCATTGAAAAGACCCGGAGCGCATCACATCGGAACCAGTGCAGGCCTTAACATCCCTTGTCAACAACAGCCTTGATTACAACCCCAGACTCCGCATCGCTCCATTGCAGCTTCTCGGAACGGACACATCGCCGCAACTGGGCAATGTTTCTCCGACTCAAGACTTTTCATCACAAGCCCTCATCGGCAGGATCGGCAGCAATGACGTGTCAGGACCTCACTCCTCAGCCTTGCCATATATCGAAACCGATCCATCGCTATGGTTGAGTGACGCTTCTTCAACGTGGATCCTCGCAACACTCTGCAAATCAGGATTGCAAGTACTTTATTAGGTGCTCCTAACTGGCTCCCTGTAATATGCCAGCACTCCATCGCAGTCAGCCTGAATGTGTGACTTTGTCCCAGTCTGGCACGACCAGATATCAATAGTTATCCCCTTATGCCTTTTGGCGCTACTTTTACTAAAATCTTTAAAATTGAATATCTCTGGTTCTACAGATTGGTCTTGTTTTATTTAATAAAAATTACTCTATTGCTCTAACTCGTTTGTGGGCTTCTTTTATTGTGTGTTTTCAATGTGTTATTGTTTGAAGTGTTGCACAGTTACTTTACACATTGCCTCTGAGTTAAAACTGACTGTTGCTACCCAAGAATGAGCACAGGTTAATGTAGGGTTTGCTTGTGACTTCACCCTGAGAAGAATTGTGGCTTCTGCTTGAGAAGGGTTTCACCCCCCTCAACCAAGATAGTATCAGCTCTTTGCAATTTCAGAGTTCCAAATAATATTAATCATGATGAACCAAATTATTCTTTTAGACAAATCACAATTTTTTGCCCTGAATCCTAAATGGTTTTTAAGAAAAAGAATGGAAGAAAGTAGACTTAAAACTAGCAGACTTGTTTTTGACAGGGAAAGGTTGCACAGCTTCAAAATGTAAGTACATGTACTTGAATGTTAACATTGATTTGTACAATTTAAACCTTGTTTCCATGAAAAGTGACAGCCCCCCACTCTTTTGCAGGTTATATAAAAACATCAAACTAATAAATAAAACATGGACATGTACAAGGCAAGAAAATTACTGAGTATGCAAGCAATACAAAGGACAGCATAATGGGAGAGTTTGAGGAACCAGTAGGAAATTGGCAACTTAAATGTGCTAATGTGCCCTAATTAGTTTGACAATTTGTCTGTCTGCACCTTCCATTACCAAAATGAATGTCTGCAGTGACAATCTGTCATGTTTAAATGACTCAAAGACTAAATCTTTTCATGAAGCTTTAAGGGAGCTGAAAGTCAAAATCTGAGCATTGTTTGTGTACTGTACGAATGAGAAGCAAAATTGTTCTTCTGAAGCCAACTGAAATTTCAGTAACATATAAATGGAATTCCCGGTAAATAAGTTAGATTTGAAAAAGAATAAGAATGCCACATAAAGGTAGATACTCTATGAAATGTCACTTGCTAGCTTCAATGCAAGGCACTATGATGTTACGCCTTAAACCCACTAGTCAAGGCCTGTGTACTTAAGGTTATTCTGGTTCTAACTTGTAGCAGCCACCTTTGATTACCGATGTTTCACAACTGCTAGATTAGTTGAAACCAAGGGTACAGTAAAGTTTACAGGGCGAGGTTCGGGAAAGTACTACTCTACATGTGAAGGCTTGCTGATCAAATGTAGGACCTTAATTATTTTTTGGCACACAGGATATTCCATCACAAACATGGCGGTTGCCCCTTCCACAGTATTACAAGTGTATTGTAGTGTATAGTCTATGGCACTTGTTATATGGTAGGCAGGATATGCATTGGGTTTTGATATAGTATATGGTCTGCCGAACTATAAATAAGGCCCATAGATTGTAGAGAGGTGACTTTATGAGATGCGCCATGTGTACTAATGTGTTGCCCTTATTTAAATACTACATTAAACATAAGCGTCCCGAAGGTACAAAAAAATGACATCTCCACTATTCCAGATAACAAGAGCAATAGTCCGAAGCACAAGCAGTGAAAAGGGATGTTGGTTTTGTAGTTTCTTCCTGGTGTCTTTTTAACATATCATAATGGATAGTTGATTCCTAGGTCATGCAGAGGGGTAATCGTTGCTGCAGTGGGATTACACATCCTCAGTAATGTAAAATTACATATTTTGCATTGATCGTTTGTGTCTCACAAGGATTCTAATTCATTTTGAAATATATTTTCTTAAAACGTTTAACTTCTTGCTTTTTCCACTCAAACGTTTGTGATTGATTAGCAACTGAGAGATCGTGTTTAATGCACTTAGGAGAGGGAGGTGGTTCACAATACTTTGAAATCTCATAGCATGACCAGTATGCTAGACTATGGCTAGACTTTGACGGAGAGGGTAATCCATTACAATGGCAATGGAGTGCTCCCTCCACCATACTCTCAATCCACCCACTTGATTTAGGGCTGGAGGGATAAACAATCTATTCACGATGTAGCCTACTCCTCCTTGCCAGATAAAGTATGGATAGTTGAGTTGAGCCATCCCAGTTTACAGTGGGTGGTCTGATAGCTTTTTCTGCTGTCCATCATCACCAGATAAAACCGGGTAGTGAGGGATAGCAAAAATAAAAAAATTACACTTGCACCATGGGAAAAAAACTCTTATGGTTTTCAAAAACAAACTTCCTCTTTGTGGGTATTTTTTTGAAAAATGCAAAACTTAGAAAACCTTTGATGGCTGGCCGTCATGTTTCACAGAGCCAAACCCTCAGAGGTTTTCAGCATTCACAGGAACAGCCATGACGGCCATTCCTGCCAACGTATAGAAACCTGTTGGATTGGATGTAAGTCAGGGCAATGCATTAAAGTACCTTGTCACCCAGATGTGCATTAAACCATCCACCAAAATCAATATCAGTAAATGTGTCTCATCTAAGGATTCTACTATACCCTAATATAGATCAACGGACAACTTCAAAGTTTGGTTTCTATTAGGGCAGGTAATGTGCAATTTAATGATTCTTTTGATTCTGTAGCACTGTTATAATACTTGCATATCCCAACAATCCACATAATGCCAGCTACATTGTTCAAGCAAATATTACTTGATTAACTCAAACATGTTAACTGATGTCAAATTAGATTAATACAGATGAGTATTCCATTACCTGTACATGCTATAGATGTTACAAAGCTTTATAAAGAGTGACTACTCTAAATGTGACCCTCCATATGATGTTGTTCATAATAGGACTTAAAGTATCTTACTTTTTCTTCATTTGCTAAATGTTGATGTATATTGCATTTCCCAGGTCAATTTTAATAAGGACAGTGTATATATATGATCATGTTCATAGAAAATATTGTATACAACATGTAAAATAGACACCTTCCAACTTCATCTGAAAGAAATGCATTGTTTATTTTTATTGACTTGTGTGTCAACCACTTGAAGAAAAGCTCTCATAAGGGAAGAGTAACCCCAGATATTTTCTGGTCTCTTTAAGTAGAGATTAGTATGTCTATTACGTATATGAAGTGGGAGATCCAGGAATAGAAACATATTTTGTGCTAGTCCTCTATTGACATAATATACAGCTGTTGTGTAATTGAAATGAGAGATCTCGGCCCACAGTGTTTTGCTTCATAGACATAATGGACAGTTTAATATGTTTATGAAGGGAGAACTGAGAATTTGGTCCCAGGCTGTTAGGATTAGCAATAATTTTGCTTTGGCTGCTTTCCCCTACAGGCCAAAATCAGCACTCCTTCAGCTAAAGCTACCAGGATCAATTATGAGAATCATCTCAACAGTGGACCTCAAACAAGTTCTTCAAGTGATCTCAAGTTTTGAATATGGTATTTCTTTACTCATTGCACTGCTCAACATCAAGACTCCATTAATGGCCCTCCTCAGTACACCGTCACAGTTAAATTAAAGGCATTAAGAAATCTTAACACATCATACTCATCCTGATCCAACTAATTTGGCACCTATTAGAGGCCAGATTTTGTTTCACATCATCCTGCATTATTGACAAAGTCTCAAAACAATAACCAACTTATCATCTGAATAAGAAACTAATGCTCACAGGAACAAGAAGCACAAGCAACATACAGCTGAAAACATATCAGTTCAAGACCGTGTCTATCAAGGTCACTATCAAGGTTTGCCCCACAAATATGCAACAGGTATACAGGTCGAAATAATAATGATCTCCTTCAGGGTCCATCTTCAGGGTTATCTGCTGATCAAGCTCCTCAGCTTGAACTTTAATCGCACTGCACAGCTTTACTTTACTCACCAATAGAACTCTGACCTACGGTCATATAATTTCTTCAAATAACTTGTAATCTATAATGTCTACTTCCGGCATCCAAAGGATATATTTGGCAGTATAAATGAACTATCCCAAATGTTTTTACACATTTAAGGGAGCGGATTATCAAGCATCTAAATTTGCTGCAAACTCATGCCATCAATTTCCATCTAATTAAACCACATATCCCAGATTTATGATCTAAAAATGTCTTCTATTAGCCTTCTGATTTAAAATGTCCAAAATCTAAATCAGGCTTCTCCAACAAGTAGCTCGTGAGCTACTGATAGCTCTCCAGCTACCTGTACGTAACTCGCCTGTATGCATCTGAGCCTACTATATTGGAACCTTTTGGTTAGTTGACTTATTACATGTATGTCAAGAGTATGTATTCAAAATCAAAATGTGTTTATTTTCAGAGCTCATCAACTGATGTTTGGAGAAAAATGGCAGAATTTCCAAAATATATGATTTTTGAGAGATAAATCATGTGGGAAGACTAATTACTAATATCACTTTCGTGCCACCGCCAAAGCAGCTGTGGCTACTTTGTGTTACCTATGTAGAAGCTTTTCAAATTGACAAAACCATTTTTAACCTTACTGCTGACTGCCTTGTGTGATTCACTGTGGTCACTGCTGGTAACCATGCATGTGGTGGCACTTATGTAATCTTGTCTGATGTGGTCAGGATTACAACACTAGTCATATTAGTAGCTAACGATGATTTTCATTGAACCTAAGTAACTCTTATTACTCAAATGGTTGGAGACCCCTGATCTAAATTAAATATGTGGGTTCTAATTTATATAGGAATTGTTTACGAAATTTTTAAAAAGGCTTCTTAATTGTCTTAAAAATATAACCCTCTTGACATTCTTGCAGGGAATGTCTGTCATATTGAAAAATCAACAGACTAATTAAATAAATGAGTTACAAATGCTGCCCTCTTATGTCCTGGAACACCAGCAGGGATTCTGACCTTCATTACAGGGCATTTAAAAAAATAAATACTGAACCATTGAAAAATATATATGGGGTGACATGGTCAGGATATAGGTAGCCCACCGAACATTTTACATTTAGTGGGATTTACGAATACCAAATAGCCTCTATCCTTTGAAGAGTTGTTGGTCAGATACATATTTACTGATGATTACTTGTATTCACTGCTCTAACAGTTATTTCCATAGATCCAGCACTGTAAAAGAGGTGGACATTTACAGCTTAATAAATAGCCGAATTTTCAAAATATTAAACGCTTGTGGAGCCCTATATTCGTACATTGAAAATAATCTGTGGTTAATTGTGGTGAGTAACAAAAATATGAAATTGATAAACATACTTACAAATGTACCCAGTAAATAAAATCATATAAAATATAGTTCTTTTAGTGTTGCAAATCGTACTTATGAATTTAAAAGATTAGGCAGGGAATTGTCAACAAAACACAATGCTTAGTTTTACTTAACATTTGAGGGAAAAGTTAATAGTTTAATAGCCTTTATTTAGAAACATTCATATGTTAGCTGTAAAGAAGATCAATGAATTTCTAAACTGCTAGTAGTCAAGTGGCTGGAATGGCCATTTGAGCAACCATTAACAATAATAATAATCCCTTATTTTTATAATGTTACTTGACACATTTCTGCACTTTCGATGTATTGTAAATAACAAGCGTTACAATAACCGAATATGAAGATATTTAATTTACCAATATAGGAGAGAAGGAAGAATGAGTCAGTCTTGTCAAGATTTCAAACGTATCATACCAGCCCAGGTACTTACCAACAACCATGTTGCACCCGGAGAGTAGTTGTACACGTCTTTATTCTGTTGCGTGTAAGTGAGAACTAAACATTCTAAGCCTGTCTTCAATGTATCCCTCTAACGCTTACTTCACAGGCCTACAATGTACAGTAGGGACCAAAAGAGTTACCGCGTTCTTTTATTTATAAGGCGCTACAATTAGCACTTGCATATTCTAACTGAAAGCATTTAACACCCTAAGCCGTTCAGGAAAAGGTTTCTGATGATAGGTGAGTAATTACGTGATTTCTAGGATGTACACCCTGCTAGATTAGTCAATTCAGGCCCCTTACTCAGGTCAAACTGCAACAGAGTTATTCAGTAAGCTGTGAAGTTGTTCAACCTGGAAGACTGGAGAAAATAGAGATCAGTCACTGTCATAGTACAGTCTCAAGAGCAGCAAACCATTTGTCAATGTGACCAGAACATGAAAGAAGATAAATGTATTTTACTTCTAAACCTGCATGAAACAAAATTAACCTTTGTGTTTCTACTACTGTGGAGAACAAGACTATTATTCTGAGCTCAGCAATACTTCAGGGCACTGCAAGTATCTTTCTATTGCTCACCCGCGGTCGGTAGTAGGAGTAACTGCAGGGCGGTGATGTTGGGAGGGGGAGGGGCAGGGTGGGGGGTAGTAAACTATGGATTACGGAGGTTTACAGGTAAGTTAACATATAAATTAATAAAACGAATTTCGTTGCGTGTACTGCATCCCCAAATGCGATGCTGTGCACGCAACAAAATTCGTTTTTATTAATTTATATGTTAACTTACCTGTAAACCTCCGTAATCCATAGTTTACTACCCCCCACCTTGCCCCTCCCCCTCCCCACGTCACCGCCCTGCAGTTACTCCTACTACCGACCGCGGCTGCTATTGCTTCCCATAAGGTTTCTCTTGTGCCAAAGCAATTAACCTAGTTCATTACGTCATTACATAACAGGTTAGGGACATGTAAAACATGTTATTCAATGGCAGGTGATATAATGTCACGTTTGTCATCCTGTAGGAAATACGTTTTTGAGGCGTACATTTTCCCAGATTGCCATTGTGCTAATTCTGAAAGTACACTTTACTTTTTGGAAAGGTGTAGGTCATGTCGTTGCCTAGGAGAGCATGTTTATGGGCAAAACAGGTTGAAAACGAAGGTGAATTTATAAATGTAAAAGATTTACTCACACAGAATATTATGACAATAAATCACTGTCCAAGTAAAGGACGCACCAGTTGCCAGACAGCAATGCCAAACACCAATGTCCAAAATATTTATTTAAAACTTATATAAATACTTTTTTGTATGCCCACAAAGGTTTCTCTGACCCATTTCCATCTTGAAAGTGGTCGAAGGTTTACTCTAGTCAATGAATGAATGAATGAGGGGATTTTTAAAGCGCTTGACTTACCCCTGCAGGGGTATCTTTGCGCTAGCAGTGAAACATGAAACAAAGAAGTGGATGGAAATCATTATTAAAAGAGTTCAGTTTTCAGTAGTTTCCTGAATTTTAGCAAGTCAGGGCACATACGTAAAGCACTGGGGAGTGAGTTCCAAAGCCGCGGGCCTACATAGGCAAAAGATTTGCCTTCACACAAAGTTTATTGACCCGGGGCACTACTAGCAGAGCCTTTTCACTTGAACGCAGAGATCTGTTGGGACGATAGTGGACAAGACTATCGGTCATATACTTTGGCCGACTATCGTTGAGGGTTTTGTGAATCAAACAGCACATTTTAAACTTGATTTGATTATAAATAGGAAGCCAGTGTAGGCATTTTAGTAACGGCCAGGAAGGGGTCCTGGGTCGTTGATTTAAAGCCAACCAAGCTGCAGTGTTCTGCACTGCTTGCAGCCTGTTTAGCACCTCCTCATTCGCTGCTCCCAAAAGTGCATTACAATAGTCAAGTCGACTAACTACCAGGGCTTGGAACAGGATCTTGCGGACCCATAGAGGGAGAAGATCGAACACTCTACGCAGGATCTTTAACATACCAAAACAGCTACCTGAGATGACCGGCCACCTGCTCCTTCATAGATAGAGAAAGGTCCAGATACACTCCTACGTTTTTAGCCTTGTTAGTGGGCACAGGAGCGGGGCCTAATTCTGTCGGCCACCACTCCAGGGACCAGAGAAGTTGAGCTTTGCCAAACAGGAGGACCTCGGTTTTGTTGGCATTCAACTGGAGGAAGTTCTTTGACATCTAGTTGGAGATTGCACGTATACCCTCTGCAAACAACTGTTTGGTTGCATCCAAGTTGTTATCAAATGAAAACAGAAGCTGTGTGCCATCTGCATATGAGAAAGGGACAAAGCTGTGATCTCTGATGATCTTTGCAAGGGGGGCCACGTATATATTATATATTAAATAAAGTGGGACTGAGGCAAGATCCCTGTGGAACCCCCTTATAGGTTTGGCTCCGGAGCCGAAATTACCCAATTTCACAGTTTGGGTGCGATGTTCCAGAAAGCTGGAAAACCACTGGGAGGCAGATCCTACTATGCCATTTTCCGTCAATCTTTGCAATAGTCTTTGATGTGATACTGTGTCGAAGGCTGCGGATAAATCCAAAAGCGCTGAAGGCACTGATTTGTCCTTGTCTAGGGCAAGCTTGATACCGTCTGTGACACCAAGCAGGGTCGTTTCAGTCGAAAGTTTTGGTCGGAAGCCGAATTGTGAGGGGTCCAAACATGACTGAGCTACCATGAATTCCATGAGCTGCGCGTTGATATGTCCCTCCATGAGTTTGCTCATGAGGGGAAGGAGCGAAATAGGGCGATAGTTGGATAATTCGGAGGGAGGTAAATTGGTTTTCTTGATAAATGGTAAGATTTGTGCAGCTTTCCAGGCATGGGGTACTGTACCCTCACTCAGTGACTAGTTGAGAAGTGAGCCAATAGAAGAGGCTGTTGTGCGTCGATTTAGATACCGTATATAGGTTTCTCGATTTATGTCCTTATATAGGCACAATTCGCATTGCCCATATTTAGGCATAGAAATCCTACATTTATTTAGGCATTATCCATGCTAACCAAATAGAGGCATGGCCACCTACATCCGTTCATCTACATCACAACGAGTTCTTGGCAAACCAGACTCTTAAGCCTTTAGGACTTCCCCTTGCTTGGATATTGATTTCTCCAAGAACTCATTTATTATGCATGAACATCTATTCCTTAGGGGCTCATTCATGACGTTCTTCTGCCCGACTTTTACGTCAATACTGGCATTCCTAAACAGCTTCAAGGTATAAATATACCTTCACTAACCATGGCAAACCACGATTCGGCTGCCTACTTGTACGACGCGGCTCGCCACGGCAAGTTTGGAAGGAAGTCAAGTCCCCGTCTGACGCACTGACCAGACGCTGTCATCCTCCTCGTAGAGAATCCAGCTCCAGTGTTTCTGACTCCCCTTGCGGGGTGTTAGAGATCGAGACTCGGAAAGAGATTCCAACCTCACTCATTCTAAGGTATAGAGCGGACTAGAACCTAGAGGGACTTTTGGCAAATCTTGGCAACTATAGCTAAACTAGACTATAGACAAACAGCACCTACTTCTTACCTCGAACTACACTTAGGTTAGGTACACTGGGGTAGAACTAGCCAGAAGCATCAGATGAGTATTAACATTTTAGTCTGTGTTATTTATGTATGTATTTTTATGAATATCTGTCATAGCTACAAACCATGCTATTGCAGTATTATTTTATCTTACTGCTAATGCTGTACATATTATACTTCACATTCTGTCTTACGATTGCAGCAGTTCATATCTCTTGCACGAGAAATAAGACTGTTCAATAAACCCTTTTTATTGAAATGCCCGTCTATCTATTTCTGTGTAACTCTGTAGAAAGGAAGCATGCACAATTGACTGAGTGAAACTGTTATCTACTGTTTCCACGATTCTGACATTGTTCCGATTCTAAGGGAAACAAAGTTGTTATGTTTATGCGGTTTTCAGAAACTAATCCCTTCTTGATGATTCAAGAAGGTTTCTAGTGACCTCTGAGCTAGCTGGCACACACAAGTAATTAAGGTTAATGTACTCGATAGAGACATACTGACCTCAGTCCTATGTAAAAACTATAGTGTATATTATTCCAATGCGCAGAGCCTATCAGGGATATAAGAACTACAGTACAAGGCAAGAGGCCGCACCAATAAGGCAAACAATTTGGCCGGCATTATATCAGTGGGAGATTCTGATTTTGCTGCTTTCAGCAACTCTTCTACTTTAGAGTCCTGCAAGGGAGAAATGCAAGCCAGCACATTTTCCTCTCTGGACTCTGTACATGGTACAGTGACAGTATCACCGACACATAGCCCACTATGAAATGTATCCTAGATTTTTTCTATCTTTTCATCAAATAAGTTAGAAATATTGTCACATAAGGTCTGGGAGGCAGGGATAAGATTAGTAAAAGCCATGGGAGAAGTAAAAGATTTGAGAATCGTGTATAGCTGTTTCCCTGAGTTACCTGCTTCACTTAGTTGTGCACAGATTTATCTCTTCCGAGTTAGCTTGATATTATTATGGTATGCGTTTGTTGCTGCCCTAAAAATTTCTTTCTTTGACTGTAGATGAGATTTATGCCAGGTTCTTTCCAACTTCTTACAGTGCGATTTCTCTCTTCGTAATTCTTGGGAGAACCAAACTGCCTGGTTTTTTCCCGATTTGGGATTTAATGGTTTCTAAAGGCGCTATCATATCTTAGGACGACTCTATGGCATGCCATGATGAAGTTCATTGAGTCTACTATTTAGGAGATCTGAACACCTGCCGAATGTTCTCCTCTGAGATTTTGGCATGATGCCTTCCTAGTGTAGGGGGGGTTAGCCGCTGTCTGATTCAGACAATTTATCTGAAAGTTGGTGATAAAGTGATCTGACCAGATCACTGGTTCTGGGGGCAGGGAAAATATATTGGGCGTGTTGGTAAGAATAAGATCAAGAGTGTGACCTGCTGCATGGGTCGGCCCTGTGTTGTTCATAACCAGCCCCAGCGTGCCCATGTCAGCTAAGAACAGCGTAGCGTCAGCGTTTTCTTTGACTTTGCTGTATAGGTTAAAACCCCTGTGAAGGAGAAAATACTTGGATGCAATGACATGGGGGCGATTCTTTCCATCAGTTTTAGGGAGAAATCTTTTAAAGTCCCTGGAGAGCGTTATACTAGTGTACCTTCTAGTGATTCTGGGGAGAGAATTCAATTCTAAAGACACAGATCTCGATAGAATTATCTTGGAATGTGTCTATAATAGTAGCTTCAATAGATGATTTAAACACAATTGCAACCCCACCACCTACTTTACTATCTCTATTTAGTTGCAGAATGCGGTTCTTCTTCTGGGAGGGCCAAGGCAATGGCTGAGATAGAAGAGGGTTTCAACCACATTTCCGTTAGGAAACCTACATTGAGGTTCCGTATGACACGGGACCGCAGTTTTGAGTGGTGACGAATATGGATGAGTTTGGTATCTATGAACCGCAAATGACGAGTATAGTGGGTGTACGAAGTTTCGCTATGCAGCCACGTATGGTTCGCCTCATTTTTGGGTTCGTTCATCCGAGCCCTCGGGTTCCATTTTAGATACAGCGTCCATTTTGTTTCTTGCCCTCAGGTAGCCAGCGAACGGGCTTCTTGTCCGCTTCGTGACCCGGGAACTCTCAAGCTTACACGAAGGACACGTGTTCCTTTGAGGTGACTTTTATGATGAGGGGAATAGCGCGACTAAGGCAGATGGCCCCGCTCGAGGCTCATCCTGCCGCGCCGGTCTATTGTTTTAGCCACGCATACATTAGACACGAGGTCTTTGACCCTCTATCGAGTTTCCTTTATTGCCCCCAACACTCTTTTCTAACCTGTTGTGCATCCTTGTCCTTTCCTTACATCTGTTTTCCGTCCTTCCTCTTAATGCGTTTATGGTTAGGATGGAATGTGTTTATCGCGGAGGGGATATGTTTTTACAGTTGGGAACCGGCAAGACTGTTGTAATTATGTTCCGGCCTCTTGAAACATGAATGCGACCCTTTTGCAGTTTATTGTGGGAACTGAGTTGTAACCTTTGTTCATCATACTGTGCTATGGCCGAAACCTGTATAAAAGGAGCGATCCACTTCTACGAATTTGAAGCAGTCTCCGAGAACCTACACGTTGTGTACTTCTTGTGACCTCTGTATCCCTGCAGTAAATAAACGCTGATCTCTGACGTCGCTGGAAGTGTCCCGTGTCTCTGTGTTTGGTACGCCAGAACAGGTAACCCACGAAGGTTTTAGGTGTTGTTCCCTGGCACCGCTGGGTCTTAAGAATAACCCAGTCCTTCAGTTGGCGCCCAACGTTGGGCGACATCAACGGTACCGGTCCAAAGCCCGACGATCGTGAGGAACTTCGTGTGAAATCTCCGAGGGAAGGTGCACCCCGCTTCATCGATCCAGTTGTCGAAATAAGTGGCCCGACGTCTTTTCCCGCGAAGATCCCCGCCTCCTGACGGCTGCGACGGACCGATGCCCTGACTGTCGACCTGTTTTGGCGCCTGGCGTAGTCCTTTGAACGGCGAGACGATCAACGGGCCTTCCTGGTGACGCCATTGTTCTTTCAGTTAAGTATTTGTGGGTCGCTCCCAGTGTTGCTTTGTTGTTTGCATGGTTCCATAGCATTCGTGGTTCTTAGTTGTTGGGTTTTATTTGACGATTGCAATTGCCAAAAACCGAGGGTCTTGCATTTTTGCGAGGACATCGTAATCTGATAGCCCTTGAAGTTTGTATACTCGGTTAGTGTGCACGATGCCTGGCCGTAGTACTTTGTTTGGGTTTCTTAAATGTTGCAGCATGGATTCCCGGCTGGAGGATTCATGTCCGATACCTCCGGCTGGAACTCCGCTTTACGAGCTTTATAGTCGCCATGGCGTGGGTCCTATCGTATATAATGCATATTGGGTTCGTTACACTAAAAAGGATGGTGTCCTTAGTTGGCCACCTCATGGTAGTTTCGAGACTGCTATTTTAGATAACTTGGAAGCTAAATTATTTAAAAAGAAAGCTAGGCCGGCCATGTTTGATTCCTTCCGGTTATGGCGGAAAGAGGCCAAACAGAAAGAAATCAAACAGAATAAGAAAAATAAACGAGAAGGTGTTATTACGGTGATGCGCAATGCAGAACAATATCAGTTAGATAAAGATGAGAAAGAGCAGGAAGTTAGTGCTCGGCTTCACCACATGGCAGTGGACAAATGTTATCCGGCGCTACCTTCTACGACCGATAAGGCAGGAGAAGAATCGGTGGAAGATTCGCTTTTGTCTTATCTGATGAAATCGCCACCTCCCTATGCTCCTGATGTTATGGGTCCCGTTCGTCCACCTCTTCCTCAACCCGCTGGTTTGGCGGCTGCTGGTCAGCCCGCCGTTCCTCCCGTACTTCAGAATCCCCTTGGGCCACAGATCGTACATCCTCTTGTCCCGGCTTCTCTCCCTACTGCGCCTTTCCAAGTTCCTCCTCAGCCTGTCGTTCCCGCTACTCCTGCTGCTGCGTCTACTTCTACCGTTTCCACCCCTATGGCTGCTACGCCTGCATCTTCGTCTTCTTCTCCTTCTGTTCGTAGTCGTCTCTTGACTGCTGTTGCTTCTCTTTATTCTCCGCTCTTTGGGCCGATACTTGGCTCGACTCTTTCAGATATTGCTCAAAGACGCAGTCAGCTTCCTGATGGTAGGGAACGTGAATCGTTGGTGAAAACTGCACGTAGGTGGATTCGCAACCCTGTTAAATACACCCCACGTGTAGTGTTCGAAACGTTTTCTCAGTTTAATGTGCCCACGCAACGGTTTGTGTTCGAAGAATTGTGTAAATCATTGAAAGAGGAGTGGGACGATGATATAGCTGATGATATACCACCTGAGGTTTCCGAGCTACAGCTTCGGTTTGCCACGGGTGTCATTGTAGGTGACAAAGTTCGAGAGGCTCTGGAACGCTTGTTATCCTTTCGATGTACAGTGCAACCGCGTGCGCTGTTTAAGGACGCGACCGCGGAATGGATGGCACAACCTGGCCAATATCCTATGCGGGAAGTTCCCCCGGTATGGATGCCAGGTGACGCTGCTGCTAACCCTCCTGTCCCAGGCCATTTCCAGAGAGTGTGGATACACCTCCCTTGGAAGCGATCGGAAGTTTTGCAAGTGAAGCAATCCCTACCTGATCCCCGTAAGAATCCTGCAGGGTACTATAAAGAACTGTCCCAATTGGTGGATGCTACTGTTATGAACCTAGCCGATGTTGATATGTTGTTTGGCAATGTGGTGCCTCAGCCGATTTGGGCGAAAATTCGTCACGAGAATCACGTGGCCGAGTTAGGCGGTGACTGGGCTGCCCTTACAGCGGCAGATGCCCGGCAGGTCGGTGGGGCTAAACCCGAACAGATTATTGTGGCTTTGCCCCAGAGGATAATTACCCTCATGAAAACGCTTATGCCTGCGATGCGCGTAAATTGGGATAAATTATCGGCGTGCAGGCAAAAGAGAGATGAAAGTGTTTCCGATTTCTTTACGAGGTTTGAGGAAGCGTTCATTGACCATAGCGGTCAGGACATGGGTTCCGAGGGTGGTCAGCGGCTGTTCGTTGATAAGTTTGTATCGAATTTGTTGCCCGACCTTAGCAACAAGTTGAAGAATTCTGAGAGTGCGTGGGCTGTTTCTACCACTGCCCAAATATTGGCTACGGCCCAATATTACGAGAATAGAGAAAAGGAGGAAAGTGAGCGTGCAGAAAAGAAAACGAAGGATCTCAAAACTAAGGTCTTGTTGCAGCAAGCCTACCCACCGCGTCCGAATTTCAGTGATACACAGCAGCCAAACAGATCGCAATCACAGTTCTCTAGATCACAGCCGCGAAATGTTCCGCCTGCGCCTCGCCTTGTGCTGGGCTATAATCAATGTGCATATTGCCGTGGGGAGGGCCATTTGAAGTTTGACTGTCCGGTTCTCCGTGATAGGAACAATGGTGTGTCGGCTCGAGGAGGACGTAGTGGCCCTCCACAGGTTTCTCGTGGTAGAGGTCGCGGAGTTACCCAGAATCAGGCCGAACGCTTTGCAACGTCTTCGGACTCGCAAAATTGTTTCGATAGGCGCGAACCATCGTCCGGTCGGTCTGCACAGTATCATGTGGATGACTGTTATGTTGAGTGTGATGTTGATGCGGACGGTATCTACTAGGACAGCCATAGACAAAGGAAGGGAGAAGTATCAGTTCCGGTTGATCAGAGAGGGCCATATGTTGCAGTAGCCACTATGGGCGTTGTTGAGCCTTTTCTGTTGGACACTGGTGCGGCAAAAAGTTCCATCATGCATTCAAAACTCCCTGGCGCGCCTTTGTCTGGCTTTACGAATGTGTCCGTTGGATTTTCTGGCGCCCCCGTTAGCAATCCAGTTTCTAGCCCTTTGCCCCTTACAATCGGGTCTCATGAGCTGGAAGCTCCTTTGATTTTGACTACTGGTTGTGGTGAGAATCTTTTGGGTTTAGATTTGTTGAAAAGGTTACATGCGACTTTGTACTGTTCTCCTACGGGTGTGGAGCTCACGTTGGGTAAGAGCGTGATTTCCCCTATGTATTTATCGATCGACAAGCTCCCATCGGAATTGAGATCTCTTCCAGACTCCTTGTGGGCGACAGGTCCCAATGACGTGGGCCTGTTGGATATACCACCTTATGTTGTCCACCTAAAAGTTGGTGCGCGTTTGCCACGTATACCTCAGTATCGTATTTCCCTTGATGGTGAAAGGGCACTATTAGCGATCATTTATGATCTGATCGGCAAGGATGTTATTGAGGAGACACGAGGTAATGTGTGCAATAGTCCCGTGTTGCCTATTCTGAAACGAACGGATCCCTCCAAGCCTCCCGTGTATCGTCTCGTTATCGACTTACGGGAGGTGAAGAAAGTAGTTGTTCCGCAATTTCCTGTGGTGCCAGATATTACAGCTTTACTGACTCTGATTCCAGCCACTGCATCATGGTTCTCGGTCATCGATCTGAAGAATGCGTTCTTTAGCATTCCAATTGCTGAGGAAAGCAGAGATTTGTTTGGTTTCTCATTAGGTGGTCGTAGCTTCAGATTCAAACGCGCTCCACAGGGCTACTGTGAGAGTCCATCAATCTACAGTCAAGCTCTTAAGAGTCAGCTTGATGCGTTTGTGTTACCGGCTGGTGCAGCCTTGATTCAGTACGTTGATGATCTGTTAGTTGCTGCTGACACTGAACAGCTCTGTAGAGCCACTACAGTGTCTTTGTTACAGCATCTCTGTGCTTTACATCATAAAGTGTCACCTTCCAAACTACAATATTGGCAGTCCAGAACACCTTGAGGTCCAACGCTGATAACAACCTTCATCAAGCCTTAGTACTTCTCGACTTGTCCGCGGCATTCGACACGGTTGACTATTCCATTCTGGTCAACCGTGTCGAACAGGCGGGTCTCAGAGACTCTGCCCTAGCCTGGTTAAAATCGTTCATCTCCGAACGCACCCAATCGGTTCGCTTAGGCTCCTTTTCTGCCGCCAAGGCCAAGTCTTTCTGTGGGGTGCCCCAGGGCTCCTCACTATCCCCCTTGTTGTTCAACCTGTACATGCGGCCCCTCCTCTTTGCCCTGAGTAAGCACAAAGTCACTGTATATAACTATGCAGATGACTTACAGCTTATCTTTGTTCTCAATTGCCCTAACGCGGTGGAGGACTTCCAAGCCACCATGACCCTAATCCAGAGCTGGATGTCCTCAAATCACCTCAAGTTAAACCCAGGGAAAACTGAGTTGATTCTGCCCGGCAAGAGCGAAATCAGTTGGAGCCCTAACTTCTGGCCGTCGGACATGGGTCTTCCCCCTAAGAAATCTTCCACTGTAAAAAGCCTGGGGATAACCATCAACGGGGACCTCTCGCTAAAATCCCAAATTGGTACCGTGGTCTCCTCTGGATTTTTCCAACTAAGGAAAATCAGGAAAATCGCCCATTTCCTCACTCCCTCCGCCTTAATCCAGGTAGTCATGGCCTTAGTCCTCTCCCACATTGACTTTTCTAATAGCCTATACCTAGGCCTACCTGCAGGACAACTTAAAAGACTACAGTACCTGCAGAATCAGGCCGCTAGGCTGATCTGCAAAGTACCCAAATGGGAATCTATCAAACCAGGCCTGGAGAGTTTGCACTGGCTACCTGTGGCTCAAAGAGCCGAATTCAAAGCCGGGTGCATTATCTTTAAGGCTCTGCAAGGCAAGGGACCCCTATTTATCAGACAGCTGATCGGTAGATATGTCCCCTCACGGAACCTAAGATCCGCCCACAAAGACCTTTTAGAAGTTCCTCGTTTCAAGAAAAAACGACAAGGCGGCAGCAGCTTCCACTTCCTGGCAGCCACCCTATGGAACTCTTTACCACTAGCCCTCAGACAGAGTAAAGACCTCCTTGCCTTTAGAAAGGCTTTTAAAACTCACCTCTTCACAAAAGCTTATCCGAAATAACTCTTCCGGCAGACTCACCTCTTGTTTTGTTTTTTATCTTACCAGCGCCAAGAAGCCCTTGGGCGTACGCGCGCTTTATAAATTTTTAATAACATAACATAACATAATAACAATATTGTTGTCAAGAAGTTACCTATCTCGGTCACTTATTGTCAAAGGCGGGAAGAAGGTTGACCCCTGAACGAATTGCAGCAATTGCTCGAATGCCTGTGCCAGCAACTCAGAGAGATGTGCGTGCCTTTTTAGGTATCACGTCATACTGCAGACAGTGGATCCCGAATTTTTCACTGTTAGCGAAGCCATTGGTAGCTCTCACGTGCAAGGACGTTTCAACCCCTTTGCCTTGGACGGAGGAATGTCAGAAAAGTTTTTCTGAACTACGTGATGCGCTGTGTTCGGCTCCTGTGTTAGGTACTCCTGATTACAGTAAGCCTTTCACATTATACGTCCATGAGAGGGACGGTTGTGCGTTGAGTGTTCTAACGCAACAATTTGGTGATAAGCAGCGTCCGTGTGCATATTTTTCCTCGACCTTAGACCCGGTGGCTAGAGCGTTGCCAAGTTGCTTGAGGGCGACAGCGGCAGCTGCGGCGTCTATTCGGCAGTCCGCAGGTCTGGTCATGGACAATATGCTCATAGTAATGGTTCCGCATGCAGTTGATACTCTCTTGAATCGGACAAAGACTCAACATCTGACGAGTGCAAGGTTGTCTGGGTACGAGCTGACCCTTTTGGCAAGTCACGTACAGATCAAGCGTTGTAATGTACTGAATCCGGCGACATTGTTGCCGATTAATATGGAATCAGATGATGTGCTACCACATGATTGTTATTTACGGACTGAGGAAGAAACAAAAGGTCGTGTGGACCTGAAAAACACTCCTTTGTCAGATCCCGATGGTACTTTGTATGTGGATGGCTCTTGCTTCAAGTTGCCGAATGGTGATGTGACGACTGCGTATGCTGTAGTGACGTTGAGTACGGTTGTGGAAACTGCAAGATTGAACCAGAATTCCGCGCAAGCGGCAGAGTTAATTGCATTGACAAGAGCGTGTGTTCTGTCGAAGGGAAAGCGAGTGAATGTGTTTACCGACAGTCAGTATGCGTTTGGTGTTGCGCACAATTTTGGAAGATTGTGGAGAGAAAGAGGATTTATGACATCGCATGGTACAAAGATCCAGCACGGGCATCTCGTGAATGATCTTTTGGATGCACTCACATTGCCTAAACAAGTGGCGATCGTCAAATGTAGTGCACATCGGAAAGTGACGGATGATGTTGGTCGTGGTAATGCATTTGCGGATGAGATTGCTAAAGAAACGGCTAAGAATCTTGCGACTCGAATGTATGTCACGGGTTTAGTGAGATGGCCGGCGGAGACTGGTATGTGTGAAAATACTGTTGAAAGTGTGAAAGCAATTCAGAACGAAGCTACGGAAGCTGAAAAGACCAAGTGGAAAGAAAGTACAGGGAAATTGGATATGCATGGATGTTGGGTTGACCTGACGGAATGCCAGAGGTGGATGTTACCAGACGCATATGTATTAGCTGTTGTGACGATGGCTCATGGGTTGTCACATATTAGTGCGAAAGGAATATGTAAGTTCTTGTCTCCTGTATGGAGGAATGATGGTATCGCTAAGTGTGCCGAAAGAGTGGTTAAGAATTGTATGGTGTGTTTGATGCATAATCCCGGAAAAGGCACCCCCACTCCACCTGGTCATTTCGCTCCTCCTGTTTGTCCCTTTGAGGTTATCCAGCTGGACTTCATCCATATGGAGAGATGCAATAATCTGAAGTATGTTTTGGTTGTGGTTTGCGCGTTCTCCAGATGGATTGAGGCCTATCCTCTTAAGGATAATACTGCCCTGTCCACAGCAAAAATCCTGCTGAAGGAATACTTTCCTCGGTACGGAATGCCCCGGATTGTATGGTCGGATAATGGGAGTGAGTTTGTGGGAAGTGTAATGCAGAGTGTGTGTAAGGGCCTTGGAATTCGTCAGAAATTCCACAGTGCTAATCATCCTCAGGCAGCGGGTTTGGTTGAAGGGTACAATGGTACCCTGAAGCTGAAACTTGCCAAGATTCAAGCTACGACTGGTCTGTCATGGCCTGATGCCTTGCCTCTGGCTCTCCTATCGACCAGAGCGACTGTACACTCTCGAGTAGGGCTCAGCCCATATGAGATTGTGTTCGGTCGCCCTGCGAATATTTGGGGAGTCCCGAGACCTAGGGCTTTTGATAGTCTTGAATATCCAATGTTGATCGATTACTTGCATGATTTGACCACTAAACTACGGTTAATTCACCAACAGGTCTTTGAAGCTCTACCAGCGCAGACAGAGGGTCCTGGACACCAGCTTCGGCCAGGAGATTGGGTGGTTACCCGAAACTTTGGTCGAAAGCGTAATTTGGAGCCAAGATTCGTCGGACCCCACCAAGTCTTGTTGACGACGAGGACAGCGGTTCGACTGGCGGGCCGGAAAAATTGGGTTCATGCCAGCCACACAAAGAAGGTACCGATCCCCTTACCAACCGACTGTTGGGTGAGAACTGGGATTTCGGCCGCAGAAACTGAGACTCCTTTGCGCTTTGTGCCATTTAGCGACGCTCACCCTGTGGAGGAGGATTCGTCATTGTCAGATCCACAGGTGGAGTCATTAGTAGCAGAGAACCCAAGGTCCGACTCGTCATCTGTTTCATTGAACACTGTTGCGCCATCTGAACAATTGTTCGAAGAGCAAACTCGACCTGGAAGAAGTCGATACTTTCTTCGTTCAAGGACTAATAAAAATTGACAGTATAGTGGTCTTTAACGTTACGAATATTATGAACAATTACATCCTTTCTTTCTGAGTTTTTGTGCTTTCCACTGCTAAGAGACTTGTAATAAATCGAGGAAACCTCGCCATCCGGGTCACCGTAGGGCCGTGCGGGTACTTCTTTCTGTTTAGCAGGTTTCTGACGTTAGGTTGGTTACTTTTGTCGATCTCTGGGAACTCCTGGGGATTGATAATCGCTACTCAGAACGAAGTGCGTCAAGTACGTCACGGACGGTTTGTAGAGGATGGCATTCTCTAAGCTAGTGGACGAAGAAAGGGTGTCAGCGCAGAGATCAGAGTTATGGAGGGTTGTACAAACAAAATGTTTTCTGTTTCAGGTGTTTCTATTGTTTCTAACTGTATCTATGTTATTGGTGGGTGGAGTATATTTCGGAGTATCGTTGTTCTTGCCTTCTGCTTCACCTACCTCTGCTCTTAACCTAAGTTCCCTCACCACTGTTTCCCCACATTCCTTTCATCCTTTGCCTCAACATGAGCAGGTTAGACGTGCGGAATTCATGAATAATTCCTTTATTCAACTCCTACATCAGCATCAGTTGGTGGTGAATACTACCAATTGTTGGGTGTGTTGGTTAATGCCACACACTATGGATAGGGGTATTCCGTATTTGGTCCTTCCATACAGCTCCCAGGGTTCAGCTCGAGCATTCCAAACTATGTTTCGCAGTGCACTAGATTCCTACCCCAGTCGAGAGCCACGGTCTGTCAACTTTGGTCCTGGGCCGTACCACAAGCCTTTGGCGATAGCCATAGCAGATCTGGATAGAGATGTTATTGATGCATCACTCATTCCAGATGAAGAAGTGCAGGCCTATAAGGATCTGAGCGAGACTGAGTATAGTACGTCAGTGGGTGATAGACAACTTAAGAGCTCGTCCCCAATATGGATTGTACCGCACCTTGGAAATTTCTGTTTGCAGGGTTTGGGTCGAAATCCGAGAGCACAACTTGGGAACAGTGCTTGCACTGAAACGTACGTCCTACCGATGCTCTCCTCCCCTGTTTTTCTGACTGCTAAGGGCACCTATTTTGTGTGTTATGAACGCGCATATACATGGTTACCCCGCGATTTTTCGGGTACCTGTTATATTGCGAATCTTTTGCCTCCAACCTTCACAGTTGCTTCGGACTACCACAAAACTAGAGTCATGAGAGGCGTTATTAGCAAAGAGGATACTGCTGGTCAAGAAGCAGGAGACTTCTTTAAGGGTTTCTTGCCGTTTTGGGGACCTATGGTTAATAGTAGGAACCTGAGACAGTTGACCCGTGTGGTAGAGTCGACTGCTAATATTACTGCAAATGCCCTTGGTAATCTAACAGCTGAACTACAGGCGGATAGACTCATGACGCTGCAGAACCGTATGGTTCTAGACGTTGTTCTTGCAGATAGAGGGGGCGTGTGTAAAATTATCCATTCGAGTTGTTGCATTTTTATTCCTGACAATGCTCCAACTGTTTATCAAGCCATCTCGAAGTTGCACAAGATTTCCGAGTCCATACACGTGGACGAAGGTAATTGGACGCTCCTAGGATGGTTTTGGGGCTTGATGTCAACCTGGGGTTGGAAGATTCTAATGATCGTAGGGGCTGTTGTAGCATTTCTGTTCACGTGTTGTCTTTGTGTGCAGTGTGGTCCTGCCTTATGTGGCCTATGTGCTACGACGTGTATAGGGCGGCCATCTGTTACCAAGGAGACATTGATGGATAGAATGATGTTCCAGCAGCAGCTGAACGAACTGATGAATATTGATATAGATTCCGATCTTGACTAGTGCTTGCCTACATGAGGGCAAAAGGAGCGTCTGAGGTTCCGTATGACACGGGACCGCAGTTTTGAGTGGTGACGAATATGGATGAGTTTGGTATCTATGAACCGCAAATGACGAGTATAGTGGGTGTACGAAGTTTCGCTATGCAGCCACGTATGGTTCGCCTCATTTTTGGGTTCGTTCATCCGAGCCCTCGGGTTCCATTTTAGATACAGCGTCCATTTTGTTTCTTGCCCTCAGGTAGCCAGCGAACGGGCTTCTTGTCCGCTTCGTGACCCGGGAACTCTCAAGCTTACACGAAGGACACGTGTTCCTTTGAGGTGACTTTTATGATGAGGGGAATAGCGCGACTAAGGCAGATGGCCCCGCTCGAGGCTCATCCTGCCGCGCCGGTCTATTGTTTTAGCCACGCATACATTAGACACGAGGTCTTTGACCCTCTATCGAGTTTCCTTTATTGCCCCCAACACTCTTTTCTAACCTGTTGTGCATCCTTGTCCTTTCCTTACATCTGTTTTCCGTCCTTCCTCTTAATGCGTTTATGGTTAGGATGGAATGTGTTTATCGCGGAGGGGATATGTTTTTACAGTTGGGAACCGGCAAGACTGTTGTAATTATGTTCCGGCCTCTTGAAACATGAATGCGACCCTTTTGCAGTTTATTGTGGGAACTGAGTTGTAACCTTTGTTCATCATACTGTGCTATGGCCGAAACCTGTATAAAAGGAGCGATCCACTTCTACGAATTTGAAGCAGTCTCCGAGAACCTACACGTTGTGTACTTCTTGTGACCTCTGTATCCCTGCAGTAAATAAACGCTGATCTCTGACGTCGCTGGAAGTGTCCCGTGTCTCTGTGTTTGGTACGCCAGAACAGGTAACCCACGAAGGTTTTAGGTGTTGTTCCCTGGCACCGCTGGGTCTTAAGAATAACCCAGTCCTTCAACATCTGGGGACTGGGAGTTCAGTAAGTCCCATACCTCAGTGTAGTGTTTGGGTAACGACCTCACATTTATTAAAATAGCTTTCCTAATCACGTTTGCCTTTAGAGTAGCCTTTTTTGAGCCTCTCCCGAGGTTTTATCTAACTGACGCTGGTAGTGACAGTGTCTGCCGGCAAAAGGCCCCTCCAAATAGGCTAGGCAGGAGTTAGCACAACATTTGAAAGAAGTGTCAAACCTGCTCCCTAACTGACATATCTGTATGAGTTCTGCATGATTGTAGGTAAGCCTGGATGAGAGATGGGAGTTCCCAGGACCAGGAGTCCTGGCTCCTGGTGACGGCTGGGCGCAGACGGGTTTCTAACAGTTTTAGGTTACTCTTGGTAAACATTTTGTTTTCCATAAACTCTGGTGTAACATTTTGATATTTAATATTTAGATCATGTGCAGATGAGAGTTTATAAACAAAAAAAGATTTTAGGCAAAAGTTGTTTGCATATAATTTATGCCTTCATTAAAAAAACAGTCAAAAACAAAATAAACATTGCCAGAACTAGCAGGTAATCATCAAACACCAAATCTATTCGCCAATGTTTGTTAACTGTGCAAGAAAAAACTGCTTCATTGGCTCTTTTTAGTCAGAAACCCAATTTTTCATTAGGTCTCGTCTAGGCAGCGCTTGCGCTGTCTCTTTGAGACATGCTGTATTCAGAATATGGGCATAAAGCTCCGCCCACTTTTCACCCATATTTTTGATTGACTCCTGTCCCTGTCCCTGTCCTTTGTAAATGGTGGCTTTTTATTGGTCAATAGGCTTAGCAGTTCCTCCTTAGTACCGCCTTGTCTCTTCTTGAAACCTCCCATGAGGACACCCCCTCTTCCGTGTGTTTTTACTCCCTAGGTATTAATTACAGCCTCAGAGCACAATTTTCTTAAGGGGCTTCAGGCAGGACACAGGTTTGGACCGAAGGATGGCCGGCAATGGTTGCTGTACTCACTAGCACATCTCACATTTACATGAGACCTTCTATAAATTTCCCTTCATCAGCTCCACACAGAGTACAACCTGTAGCTGCACACAGAGTACAGCCTAATCCGGAATTAATATAATAATTCTTTTGTCACATTTCAAAGCCACTAATTGTATATATGTACATAGCTGTTTGAATGTACTTGGGGTACTGTCTTTGATGTAATGCATTATGGGAAGGGTGGATTTACCATACCTTCTGCAGGGTGAAGTGTTGTGTAGTTCTCATAAACCTATATAGAATCTGCTCGTTTAGACAATATAGACTGTGTAATTGGTGTCCAGACTGATTCCAGACACCCCCCCCACTGGGTATGTTCGCCTGTATACCTAGCTAACTCAGAGTGCCACTGTAAACTCCTCTTACCAAGGAGAGAATAGTTCCTGGCAACTATTGAATATGACAACCCTGTCCCATCAGGGATCATGGAAACAGTGCAGTACTTTTCACTCAGTCACTGGTGCTCACTTTGTCTCAGAGAGAAACACAGAATAAATGGTGGGGATTTTTTCAATAAGAATTTATTGAACCAGCGTCATTCTAGTGTAAAATAGGTGTGCTGAAACAACCATAAGACAGAAACAGATATACATGATTATAAGCACCAACAGGGTAAATGGATGGTAGATTCCTACCATAGTGCTAAACCAATGAATAGAGGCAGGTATAAAAATGCATGACAATGCGTGCTCCTATGATGCAACCCTAACTAGATGTACCTCTGCGTACCTAGCATGTATGTAGGCGTAGAGCCAAGAATCCCGCTAGGCTGAAGCCAACCCCATTACCTGAAGTGAGAAACTGTGGGACCCTGTCTTGGTCTCGAGATAGACACACCGCGAGGGATGTCAGACCACTGCAAGCTAGAGTGTCTGCGTGCAGGAACCTCAGCATCTCGCGTCAGTGTGTCAGCATGGAAGTCTTTCTCCTCTACCTGCCTTGGCAACGATACGGTGTATTTATATCCAAAAGGTATCCTCAGGGAACTCCACCTTGCTGTGTCATGTCGGCTGAAAATGACGGAAGGTATGACCCTTATACATAATTATTATGCAGAAGATGGTAATGCTACTGAGATTCTGAGAATCTTCATGCATAATTAATTAGGCTAGTTTTCAGGGAAAACCACATGACATTTTATTCAGTGTTTAACAAGGTAAAAGGTCAATACCAAAACCTGTTATATAGTGTAATGATCTGGTAAATGTAGGTCAAGTGTTAGGCGACTAATCAGGCCTATATTTGGGTACCCTATGAAACATAACACTCACTCCTCATCCGACCGGATGACATACTAAAAAGGAAATGCCACTGTAATCAAGCATAAAACATTGTTAAAAATAAATTAAAAAGCTTCAAAAAATTCAAAAATCTCTAAAAAATAAACTCTAAAAGTCCTTCAAAATATGTTCATATGTATAGTCTAAGCCACTGGGTATGTCTGAAAGCCATGGAGCTCAGTAATAGTGTAGAAAAGAAAAAGAGCCAAATGTTTATGTGTCCTGTGTGGGCATCACTGCTGCTTGCCTTTGCAGACGACAGTCCCTGTAACACCTCACAGATCAGGTCAATTGAGCAAAGATGATCTTCCTAAGTTCCCACAGCCAATGCTAGGGAAGCATTTGTAATATCCAAATCCTGTGTGCCTGGAGTAGAGGCAGCATCCGATCCAACAGGAGCTGAAGCATCCCGTGGTGGCTCTAGGAATGCCGATATCAACATTGGAATATGCTGGGGACACTGCAGTACGTGGGCTGTTAACGGGTCCAGCAATGCATCCACGTCCAGTGGTCCAACACGCATTCACAGCTGCAGAACAAACAACGTAGGACAGGCAAAACACAGTCAATCCAGACTGGTCAAAGCGATAGGAACCAAGACTTGCTTAGCACCCGAAGTCGAGGTGTGCCAAATTGGAGTACCATGCAATCACAGTAATGTCCCTCCAAGAGTGTGTTTTCCATTTTCATGGTGACTGGGACGTCCATTGCATAGCAGAAAAATTTAAATCAGGATTCCCACTAAAAGTATTAGTGGTAGCCCTCCAGAAATGCATCCAAATATGGAGTGTATGAAAGCTGGAATCACTCTAAAGTCTGTCTGAAAGGTGCTTAACAGTCCAGAACCTATGGCCCTTAATAGGTGTACTATACCCTTCATATCAGACATGTCAAAGATACGCTGTACCATTTCTCTGAAATGGAAAGGACAGTTAGTTTGTACTAGTGCCTGTATCCAGTAGCGGCTCGTAGAGGGAGTGCCGCAAGGTGGTGGGACAGGGCGGGGTGGGGGAAGGGCAGGGTAGGGGGTAGTAAACTTCGGCTCATGGCCAAATGGAATAATGTAACTAAATAAATAAATAAAATTAATTTCATTGTGCGCGCTGAAACGCATTTGGCGTTTCAGCGCGAGCAATGAAATTAGTTTTATTTTTTAATTTAGTTACATTACTCCGGTAGGCCGTGAGCCGGAGTTTACTACCCCCGACCCCGACCCTGTCCCTCCCCGCCTCACCAGCCCGCAGCAGTCCCTCTACGAGCCGCTACTGCCTGAATCTCAGCTGAAGATCTTGCAACCTGGAGATCAAAAGTCTCTCGGGCTGAGGTTAAGACAAATCTTTCTGTAAAAGCATGGCTTTCATTCGGCTCAGAGTATCAAACCGTATAAAGGAAACATTCAACGAAGTCCATAACGGCGCCTGCCTGACTGTGTGGGTCGGTGGAAACAAAACTTGCATACCACAAGTAACCCTGGAACTTACAGTGACAAGATATGCGATGCCTGGAAGCATCCCACAACAACCTTGATTTTTCAGCATTTAGTAACTCCCATTTGAGAGCAACCTGAACACTGGATTAATCACAGCAGCTGGAGAAATTTCAAATGACAAGATAAGTTAGCTACTGAACCATTACAGGCCCCATGAAGAATGATATCCTGGCAAATGAGAGATCCACTGAATGAATTCTCGCAGTTGTACCGCTGAGAAAAACTTCAGTGTCCCTGTTCCTGCATCTAAATCTATACAGTAATTCCCAAGATTCATGGATAAATTCCCTACCCATTGCTTCATACCTGCCTACCTGGTGGTGTTCTAGGCAATACTGAAACTGGAAATTTGTTACTGGTAATGTTATATGGCCATGAATTAACCATTCTGTGGATGGTGACTCTGCCTCGGTGAAAAGTAATTAGTCTAATTTTTCAATGCGCAGCATTGAATATTTCGCATCCCTTTGTGACATTGTTGTCTGCTTTTCAGTCAAATTATATGTGGAGGACAGAGACCTACTGTTGATATATCGCCAGGGCACATAACCAGAGCATAGTGATTGTAGCGTCCAGCTGAATGAGTTAATAGAACGTAACTGTGATTGTCCGTGTTGTAAGATGGACAGATCTTATTCCATTATATCTATAGCAGAAGATACAATGTTGCCCAATGAATACATTCTGGATGTCAGTGTGGTCATACTATTGTCAACCACAGCCAAAACCTTTTCCAAGTTAATTCTGTCAATTTTACGCAATCTCTTCAAAGCTTCCTGTTGAGAGATTTTCCAAATTTCATTATAAAAAGCATATAAGAAGCGTTTCTGAGGTGGCTTTCTGGGACCTAGTAAAAAATCCTTGAGATTCATGTCATCTGACAGTAGGGACAAGTGTTGCTTCACCTGTGACAGTGTCGAGGTTCTTAGCCAATCTAGGTATAACTTCTGTACACTATATGATGTCACCATCCTCGGATGCTCTCGTTGTACCTAGCGTGAGTCGGGCCTACAGATACTAAACCCTTTTTGGTACCCTTGAATCTTGACTGACACCTATTTGTGTTGTGGCCAAACTAACCATCTCTTCCAATTGGGGTCTGTTGAATTGTTTGAAACTCTGTGCATGATGTCGAGTGCTCTCCCACTATTTTCTGTATAATTTTGCCTTCCCTCAAAGTGTGTAAGAGAGGGAATGCGAGGTGTGTTTAGGTCCTTAATCTTGGCTAACCCAAAACAGGAAGTCTGTTGCACAGTGTCGTTCAGGAAGATAACCTGTTGTGGTATAAGACATGCTCTAAGTAGTGCCTCAGTTCCCTGAACCTGCCATTCCTTAGTATCCCAGATTGCTTTTATGTCAATGGTGTCTTTTCATAAGTCGAAACCCTGTTCAGACAGTTGGGCAATGAAGAATGCTGAATTTATGTGTTTCGTGTCAGTGAGCATACAAACTTATAATAATATGAGCGTGGATCTAATGTATTAAACCCAGAAAAATAAGCAAAGTTTTGTGAAAACATTTGTTAACTCCCTTTCTGTGGTGTCGGGCAATGTTCCCATTGGTGGTATGTGAAAACATTACGTGGTGCACTTGTTAGGAAGAAAGAGATGACCATAATGTTGGTAACAATACACGGTATCAAAAACAGATGAGGCATCAAACATTTCATTTTTGGAAAATGCTGCAGACAGTTCTAAATCAGACATCATATTGTGCACAGTTTCAAAATCCCAATCGTCAGAATATGTACTTGAGTTGATGATATGCGTTATTTTTAAAAGTTCAGTGGGACCAAGTACATCATATGAAACCGTTTTCCAAACTATTCCATCAGGAACTGGAACTGCTATAATGTTGACATAGGACAGGTCTCTTTGTTCACAATGAGATGGCAGTTGTTTCGTTTAGAGGCATATTTATGGAGATATCGAATTGACATTTGTGTTTCACTTGAATTTTGTTGTTATTCAATTTTAATAGGAACGAGTTCCATTTCATTGTTGTTAAATCCATTACTTTGAATTATAGGCTCTTCAAATGTTATAAGTCTTTCTGTCTGAACTTCCTGCATGGTAGCTAGAGGAGAGCAGTGGCGACCCAGGAGCCCACATGGCCTGCTATTCAGGCTCAGCCACATAGTGGGGTTTGATCAGATAAATGGGGACATATTTATTTTCTTTCTTGTAGGCAAGAGGTGGAAGAAGTACTGTTCTCGTTCCTTCCACAGCCTGGACAGGTACAGGCCTTCTGTATGATGGCCCAAATTCTTTCTTGTCCACAATCTTTTCTCTGATCAGATCCCCGACTTTTGGGATGAAGGCAGGTCTTGCCGTTACTGATTTCACTTCCCTAGTGGCGATGCATTTTACTTGCACGTTGCTCTGTAGTGCCCAGAATTCATCAGGATCCTGTAATACAGGCAAACGTTTATCGATGTGAAAAGGTTTTTCATCCGCCACTGTGCTTTCATAATAGAGATCAGGTACCCACATTCTTGTCCCATATGGAACTTCGTAAGAGGTGACACCTCCTAGGAAACCTCTTGGCATATTATTTAGTGCCCTCTGGACCCCATATAGGTGATTGACCCAACTACCATCCGAACCTAATACCCTTGCCGTTAAAGATTGATTTAAGTCCCTTTTTTTCCTCTCCATGACCAAATTTCCCTCTGGATGGTACGGAGAGGAGTACTGCAATGCAACACCCAAACCTCCCATGGCTTCCTTGTAATCCCTAGAGCTAAACGCGGGGCCACGGTCAGAATGTAATGTGTCAAATGCGGATGTCCCTATGAAGACTCACAAATCTTTTATAACAGTTTGTAACAATTTGAGCATCAGCCGAGTGCTGAGGCCAAACCCACAGGAATCTAGAACATGAATCCACAGCTACCAAGAAGAACTTTTAAGCCCCATTAGATTGTAAGGGGCCGCAGTGGTCCAAATAGACACAAGAGAGAGGTCTGTCTGATATCAGCAATGGTGTTTTTGGTGGGCATGCTACAGTCGAACCCTTCATCTGCTGACAGATGTCACACTTAAGTACAAACACTTTCATTTGTTTGGTTAGACCTGGCCACCAATAGCGTTGTTTCAGAAATGAAACAGTAGCAGTAACCCCTGCGTGTGCAGAACCCAGACCCTCGTGTGCAGCTTGAATTAAAACATTACCTGCGATCCATGTTTGGTATTACTCTATCCCACACTCCTGGAATTTGAGCATATAGAATATTTTTTGCATCCTACATGTAGGAGTACTTGAGTGGAAAACCTTTTGGCAAGGCTGTGCTGTTTTTGCGTGAAGCAATGATAGCTATCATTGTGCTTCCGTCTATTCTCATGCTAGAACGAGTAATTGCAGCTACGGCAGCAGTTCGTACTGCCCCTTTTGAGGCTTCATCAGCCAATGAATTCCCTTCAACGTGAATGCCATCATGTTGATGACTCAGCGTGTGTATCAGGTGAGCTCTCAGCAAGTCTTTTTCAACTCTGGCACTTGTTTCCAAGGCATTTTGTGCTTTAGTGTGCAACCTTTTGAGTCTTTTAACCCATTCTGACCCCAGTAATGAAGATATTCATTATAGGACTGGGCACAATAAAACGAATCGTGCGCTATAAGTGTAGGGAATTCCCGATCCGTTTGTATTAGTGCCAGTAATGGTGATTTTAATTGTGCCAGCTGTGCCATGCAATCTCCTAGAGACTGTGTCTTTGTACTGCTAGGATGGAACTTGCCATCCTGCATACATCCTTTTATGATGGCACAAGCTGCGCTGTATTGCTGTTTACTTCCTATGGCATGCTGAGCAGACCCATCGGTGTAAATGATGTATTCATACTGATCTAGAGGCATAATTTTGTTCGGGAGAGGATATGCTTGTTCGTATTGCAGGAATGCATGTGTTTTTAGTGTAGAATCAAACTTGTAGTCTACATCTGTTGCAGTGAGGGAATTAGCCCACTGTATCCATCTTGGATGTAAAGCTTTAGCATTTGGAATGCTAGCCTTTGGAACAACCTATAAGGCAGGTAACGCAGTCACGTCAATTATTTGGTTCCCCTGAGCCAGTGCTCTTTCTCTCACTAGAGCAGTCTGTACTGCTGTCAGACTTTTCTCTGTAGAAGCAAAACGCTTTTCAGCGTTTGTGTACAAGTGTGATTTGTATGCTATGGGCACTGTTTCTTCTTCATTGAAGGTTAAGTAAGTGTATCCTGATTGAGCCTCGATTACACGGATCACCAGGTTTGTGGTATTTGTAAGTGTGTGTAGGTGTTTTGAAGCTCTCATGTCAGCTTGTAAGGAATCTAGCATATTCATGTGTTCCCGTGTCCAATGACTAATTAAATTGAAACATCTGGTCTGATTAAGTCGTAGAAAGGTTTTACTTTTTCTCCGTAATCCAAAATGTATGTGCTGCCAAAATGTAGGAATCCCTATATGGATTGTAAGTTTTTCAGACTTTGTGGAGGTTGGAGCAGTGAACAATTTTCTTTTTCCTTCACTTGATAACTCATACCCCAAAAATAGGACATTGAGATGGGTTATTTTGATTTTTTTAAAGTTGAATTTGTAGCCCTCAGAGGTGAACTCCAAAATGATGTTGCCGACCCTGATCAAATGATCCTTTATTTCATCATCCGTCAAATAAATATTATCTACATAGGACAATGCCTCCTCATCCAAATTTTGAAGTGACTCAGTTACCCTTGCTCAGAACAACCCAGGACTATTCTTATACCTTTGGGGCAGTCTACAGAATTGACACAGAGCCAAGCACTGAGAATGCTGTCATATATCTGCTTTCAGACACCATATTTTGGCAGAAAAATCAATTTGAGATATCTAGGGTTGTTTTATATTGTTTCTGCACAATGCTATTCATCCATGCGGCACAGTGTGCATTCTGTACAGCAAATATCTTTGTGCATGTGTTCAGATGTCTGTAGTCTAGAACTAGACAATATGAATTATCAGGTTTCATTATGGGAAATAAAGGATTATTTATTGAAGAGGGCAGGTTTCTATTACAACTTGGTATTCAAGTTGAACTCAGATCTCCCTGACCTGCTTCTTTGCTTCTTGTCTAATAGGGTAGTGTCCCCATGGAGTTGGAGTAGTTTTTACTGGGATTACATGGTGAGGTGACTCAGCATCCCACCCTACATGGTTGTGATATAATGCTGGAGCAAGTGCTACTGCCCACTCCTGTGCGTATGAATGTTTTAAGTATATTGGAACGAGGTCGGAAAAAGCCATTAAAATTACCATTTCTCCCTTTGGGCACTCCATAACAATCTCAGGTGGCCAATCTTATTCAGCCAAAAGGATGTCATAGCCATAAGTCAGGTTCTCCCTAAAGAGACCTTTAATCTTTCTGGGTTTGTCCCCCACCATTTGGAGTGTCTCCACAGTGATATGCTAATTTAACGCCGCTGTCACCAGAAATTCCATCAGGTTCTGGTGAGCTATTGTTAATTCTGCTGTGCTGTCTAGCATCATCAGAGCCCATTCCCCTTTTAGAAGTTGAGTCCTCAGAATACTGGGCATGTCTAACTTTAAGACTTGCTACCTTCTGCTTTTTAAATTGAGGTTTTGATTTTGGTTTATCTTCTTTTTTGATATTATAGTCCGAAGTACGCTGTGAGTCTCCTGACTTTGTCTGTTCTTCTTGTCTGTGTTCTGACCATCATTCCCTCTCTGAGTTTTTTGATGACCCCTGAAAGGAATGAGAGGAATGTGTATCAGTATCCTGATACCTGTCAAGTTTTATAATGTTATCACAATTCCTAAGGTTGTACCTCCTTTCGGAAAGCTCCTGTTGAGGAGACCCACCCCTGGATTGTGACCTACTCTCTCTATTCTTTTGCTTTTCATTGTCCCATTTCTTCTTAGAAGAATCAGGTGCTTGCTTGGTGTTATCCTTTTCAGGACCACCCATGAGTAGAGGTTTTGTTTCTCTAGCTCCCAAATTATCTCTACCTAATTCAGCATATGTGTCTGTGATAATTTTAGGTAACTCACTGTAGAGTTAATCTCTTGCTCTTGTGCAACCTGACCTGCACTGGAATGTTTAAATGGAACTTAGATTGTTTTAATACTCAGAGTTCTCTAGAGGAGACAGTACTGGGGATGCAGCTGTCCTGCCGAGGACGTCGTGTTTGAATAAAAGTTACTGAAGACACACCTGCTGCCGTGTGATTACTACATTTTCTGGCAATGAGCTGGTCTGTGCAGGGGGCAGATTACTGATGTCCTCACCCCTGGTCCAAATAACATTGGGAACGAGCGTTAAAAAACTGCTTAGTAAAATCAATATTCAAGGACTTCCTGAAATCGTTATCCAAGTATTGGATACAAGGATTGAAAAGTGCAGTTGCGGGTTGTAGATATTTGAATACCCATTGTGAGCGCATGGACGTGCGCATGCACCCTGTCTGACAATAGCGCACTAAGATTATGAAACTGGTCACGAGCGTCCTCTTTGCGTGAGCGTATAGACACTTAATACGCTGCAAATCCACTGCCACTACCGTGTCTGTGACCGCAAGCGTATGAATAACAAAGACACGTGTGTGACAGCAAGTGAGATATTAAAGACGCCAGATTTGCTGCGTTCCCTGCGTGTGTCACATTACCACATGCGAAGCATTAAAGAAGCATTCAAGTAAACATTTACGCACAGTTTAAGGAGTGTCTGCTCTACTAAACTAAAGTGTTCTGCCAGCGCTTTTGTGATTATGTTCCTGTTCATTTCCAGCTCTAGAAGAAACCTCTCAGTGGAACTAAAAGAAGGACAAGTGTGTCCATAAACATTGAAGAAAGACTGAAACTAAAAAAGAGAAGTTACGCAATGAAATACTACATAAAGAAGATAGACCTACACAAAAAATTGAAATAATTTTGTTATTTTAGTTCTTTGTGTTAGTCTGTTTTATTGATTTGTTGTTTTACCTCCTTGTTTTAATTAGTTGTTTTAGTCTATTGTTTTCTTTTTGCTTCCCTTGCAGTCTTCTAACACCTCAAAATGTCTGATCAAGCTATGTCGTCACCCCCAACTTTCTTAGCTATGCCAAGTTCACCACCTATTCCATGGGAACAATGGAAAAAACTATTTTTCACTTGCATGTTGGCTATAGGTGGTGATAGATATGGCCCTGTTAGACATCAAGCTATTCTGTTGCATCATTTGGGTGTTGAAGGGAGAAGATTATACGAAAATTTACCAGAGGTCTCTTTAGGAATGGGGGACGGACAACCCAACAATGTTTATGAAATGTCCATACATATGTTAGATATAAGGTTCATTTCTAAAGTTAGTGTAGTGATGGAACGACATAAGTTCATTTCAAGAACACAATCATTAGAAGAAGATATTGACACCTACGTGGCAGCTTTACGAGGTTTATCCTTAACTTGTACGTTTTAAAATTTAAGAGATCAGATTGTAAGGTGTACCAATGATAAAAGGGTAAGAGAGAAATTACTCGATCTTGAGAAGACTATTCAAGTTGTCAAGGGGATGGAGCAAGCTTCCAAGTGGTTGAAAGAGATGGATGGTTCTTCAAAACCTGATCCGAAAATTAAAAAAGAGTGCACTCCCATCTTTGAAGTCCAAAAACCGCTTAGTGGGAACACAATTAAGGACGCTACCGGAGAAATGAGGAAAGATGTAGTCGGTGCTGGAGTAAAGAAAGAAATAGTTTCAAGGGAAATAAAATGCTTTCGGTGTGGAGCACCAGGACATATTGCTACTAGCTTGAAGTGTGCAGCTAGAGGGGTTGTGTGCCATAAATGTAGAAAGAGAGGGCATTTTTCTAAAATGTGTAGAACAAGATTTAAGAAAAATAGTGTTAAAGAAGTTGAGAGAGTATGTGAGAATGTTACTGAATTATCTTTGCCTGTATATGAAGAGGAATGTGCTGCACAAGTTTCCACCAATGTTACATATGTAAAGGAATCCAATGGAGTAAGGAAAGAAAGCAACAGAAAGTTAGAAAAACTACATTGTATAGTATGTCCAGATAAGTTGCAGGTCAAAATGTTAGTGGATTCAGGAAGTATGTACACCTTGATGTCAAAGGACACGTTATCCAAAGATTTGTATGATGACTGGTCTGAGCCAGACATAAAAGCTGTGGGTTATGGAGGAAAGAGGATTGAAATTTCCGCCATGAGCTGGATGAATATTTCATTTAAAGGACAGGTGGTGTATGGTCTACTTAACTGATTTTGGCTCAAATCTATTAGGGTGGCATCACCAAAAAGATTTAGGTATCATCCTGAATCCTAATGCTGAGGATCCAGTCGTATCATCCTTACCTGAGCTGCAACAGATGAATTCTGTGGATGTATTTGATGAGGGGTTGGTAAAGAGATTTCCTAGTGTGTTCAAATATGTGTTGGGTCTACTGAAGGGATTTTCTCATAAAATAATCCTTAAGAAGGGAGCAATTCCAGTAGTGCATAATGTACGAAATGTTCCCCTTTTAATGAAAGAACCTTTGCAAGAAGAATTGAATAAATTGTTGAGACAGGGAATAATTGAGCCCATAGAATCATCAGAGTGGTTGGCCCCATTCGTTGTGGCCCCTAAGGAGGGTGGTAAGATCAGGTTATGCATTGATTTAAGAGACCTCAATAGAAATATTTGGGTTGACAGACAACCACTGCCCAATATTTCTGAGATGTTGTCAGCGATGTCTGGTGGAAAAGTTTTTACGGTTGTCGACATGTCAGCAGCGTATCATCAGATTAATCTGCACAAAGATTCCAGGCATTTGACATCTTTTGTCACTCCATTAGGTGCATTCCGTTATCTATGAATTTCATTTGGCCTGGCGTCTGCGTCAGCAGTTTTTCAGAGAGTTCTGAAACACATTTTTGATGGTTTGGAGAATGTGTGGTATTTCCAAGATGACATCATTATTGTTGGAAAGAACGAATCGCATCATGATGAATTGCTTGAGGAGGTGATGGGATGTTTGGATCGATTTGGGTTGACTTTTAAGCGGGAAAAATGTCAATTTAGAAAGGAGAGTGTTACTTATCTGGGACATGAAATATCTTGTAAAGGTATACAACCTAAGCAAAGTATTGTCCAGGGAGTGACTGATACGCCTTGTCCTGAAACTAAGGATCAACTTAAGTCTTTTCTTGGACTAGCCGAGTGTTGCTCAAAATTTGTGAAGAATTTTACAGAAATAGTGGAGCCATTGAGGTTGTTGATGAAAAAGAATGTGGCATTTGAATGGAATGATGCGTGTGAGAAGGGATTTCAACAAATCAAAGAAGGTATTAAACGAGATCCTTCTCTGGGTCATTTTGAAGTAATGGGAAAAACTTTCTTGACTATGGATGCTAGTAGTGTGGGACTAGGAGCAGTGTTGACCCAAGTGGTGGATGGGCAGGAGAGGATCATCAGATTTGCCTCCAGGAGATTGCAGGATGCTAAACAATCTTACTCAGTGATAGAGAGAGAAGCTCTTGTGTGTTG
This sequence comes from Triturus cristatus, assembly GCF_964204655.1. Lineage (NCBI taxonomy): Eukaryota > Metazoa > Chordata > Amphibia > Caudata > Salamandridae > Triturus > Triturus cristatus. Next base: position 1,126,997,430 of record NC_140582.1, read on the forward strand.
TTGGGGGATTAAACATTTTAAATATTTCCTCTGGGGTTTGCCTTTTACAGTTAGGACCGATCATAAGCCACTGGTGCATTTATTCAAGGGTGGCAGGGGATTGGAAGGCAGAGTTACTCCTAGGATTTCAAGATGGATATTATCTGTCCTGGAATACAATTTTGAGTTGGAATACTTAAAAGGATTAAAGAACGTCGTAGCAGATTGCCTTTCTCATTTACATTCCGAGAAGGCAGTAATTGAAACGATTGATGTAGAGGATGACATGTGTGAGATTCACAAATTTGCAGCATTAAAGAAGGAAGAATGGGATGTAGCCATGGAGAACGATTCAGTGCTAAGAAAGGTAAATGAGAGCATTATGAATGGTTGGCATTGTGACGTACGTGGTGATGAACTAATGGAAGAGTATTGGGGAGTCAGAGAGGAGTTGAGCATCCTGGGAAATAAGGTGATGAGGAGGAGTCGTGTCATTCCTCCAACGGCACTCTGTGACCGGATTGTCCAGTTAGCGCATGAGGGGCATCCTGGAATGAACATGACCAAAAGGAGGATAAGACAAACATATTGGTGGCCCAAGTTGGACAGTATGGTTGAGGATGCTGTGAAACATTGTTGTGCATGTGCTAATAGTGACAAAGTTAAAATATTGAGGCAACCTCCATTAAAATGTGTTGAAATACCTCCAAGGCCCTCGGAGAGGTTGGCCATGGATTTCCTTGGTACCATAAATAGGTTAGGTGCTGAGAAGAAGTTTATTATGGTGCTTGCTGACTAACATGAGTGTAATCAATTCTAAATGTGTGATTGATTTTCTAGAGGAAGTTTTTTTAGAAGAAGGTGTCCCAAAAACCATAGTGTCTGACAATGGCGTACAGTTTATCTCACGTGATATGAAGGAATTTATGAAGAAGTGGGGAATTGTTCATGAAAGGGTGGCCTTGTTCAGGCCACAAGCTAATGGAATGGTTGAAAGGATGAATCGGTTAATTATGGACAACATACAGTTGTCATTGGCCAATGGTTTATCTTGCAAAGAGGAATTGAAGAAATTAGTGTGGGCACACCGAACCACTCTCTATGCTGTAACTGGAGTCTCTCCCTTCGTTTCTTTGAAGGGTAGGGAACTCGGAAGGAAGGCGAATCCTGCTTGGTTGGTTGCCAAAGATCGTTTGTGGGTAGATCATCAAGCCATTAAGGCTGGTGCCACAATGAAGCAGAAGTGCGCAGAAGATTATTACAACGTAAGGAAAGGTGTGAAGGAACCTAACATTGCGGTGGGTGATTGGGTTGTCCAAGGAAATGCGGGATGGTGATAAAGGGAGACAGTACATTTTTCACTCCATTAAAAGTCATTGAAGTTAGACCTAATGTGGTTGTGTTAAAGAATGGAACTATATGGAGTGTTGGAGATGTTTACAAATGACTGAGCATTCAGCATAATTGTAACAGTTCGAAATATGCTTTTCTGTTTATACTCATGGTTTGTTATTGAATTGCTTTACTGTATTGCCTCGTTATGGAATTGATTTGTTATCACTGCCTTACTTCCTTTTGTTTTTGTAGAAGAGAAAAGATGTGTAGAGTTAATCTCTTGCTCTTGTGCAACCTGAACTACACTGGAATGTTTCAATGGAACTTAGATTGTCTTAATACTCAGAGTTCTGTAAAGGAGATATTACTGTTGAGACAGCGCTGGGGATGCAGCTGTCCTCCTGAGGACGTCGTGTTGGAATAAAAGTTACTGAAGACACACCTGCTGCCATGTGATTACTATATTTACGCTACTGTTGTAAAGGAGTGAAGTCCCTCAGGCATTGGTGTATTGCCCCTGCTGCTGCCTCCCCTTTTATGTTTGCTAATATAATAGTTGATACCTGGGCAACATTTCCTAACAGTTTCATCCATAAGTTCACAGCAGGTTCTGCCCCATGCTCATTCTGCATTTGTCTTAATACTTCCGGAATTACTGCTATTGACGGGATACCATGTATATATGGCAGCGAAAACTGTGCCCCAAGAGGTACAATCCTCTCTCTGGGGAGCTATCCCCATTGGCAAGCAGATTGCTAGCATTCTATGTTTTTCTTGAAGGCTTGTGTGTGGAAACATTGCCTCTAATTGTGTTATTTTCTCAGCTATCCAGAATTGAATTTGCCCACGTCTAGTGGGCATTTTACCCATAACTGAATGTAGCGTTTGTGGAGTTATTTTAATCGTAGACTCCTGAATTTGTCCTGCTGGTGTAGCCCTTGTTGGCTGAAGTGTGAGTGTACTCATAACGAGCTGTGTCAGGTTTCTGTAAAGTTGTATTATTTCTTTGTTTAGTGGACGTAAGTCTGTTACCAGCATTGTGTAAATGTCTGGATGCGGTTTGTAAGCCGATAGGACCCGCCAAGTCGCTCCGTCTCTCCAGAGTGGCCCAAGTCTTACTTTATCATTTGTGTGTGGGAGGACACTTTTAAACCAGTTTATGTGTTACTGGTAGGTGAGTGGAACTTCAATGTCCTCATATGGACAGTATCCCTCTAGTGTTTTATGTTTAGTGTAAGAATGAAATGTATTTGTACGTACATCTGCTTGTGAGAATTTAACCCATGAATAAAATACTTCAGTTCTATATGATTTGTGTGCCTCAATCACAAATGTTGCTGTCCCACCCCTAGCTGTGACTCCATAGTCTGCTAGTGTTAAAGTAATGGCAGTTCTGACATTTTCTGAAATGTTTATTTCGCCTTCTTGTTCTCCTTCCTCCACTTAATTTGCATGTAGTGCTGGCGCAGCGAGGTCTTCGTCAGCCATTGTTTAAAATGTTTCAAGAAAACTGAGATAAGGTTTTTTGCACAATAGGAACTATCTGTCCATCAAGCTTGAATAAGCCTACAGCCAATACATAGAATATGCCTACTAAGCTGCGGTGATTTTTCCCTTTTCAATCCAGATGTCTCTGGGTAAATGTGAGTAGGGGCCACTGAGAAAAGCACAACTGAACTACTCAGATTTGACTGTTAAATAAGTACCAAATCAACATTGGCGGTGCCATGTCATGTAGTTCCTATAAACATATATAGGATCTGCGTGTTCAGACAACAATAGACTGGGGGATTGGTGTCCAGACTGATTCCAAACACCCCCACTGGGTATGTCCACCTGAATACCTAGCTAGCTCACAGTTCCACTGTAAACTCCTCTTACCAAGGAAAGAATAGTTCCTGGCAACTATTGAACATGACAACCATGTCCCATCAGGGATCGTGGAAACAGTGCATTACTTTTCGCTCAGTCACTGGTCCTCACTTTGTCTCAGAGAGAAACACAGAATAAACAGCATTTATTGAACCAGCAACATTCTAGAGTAAAATAGGTGTGCTGAAAAAAACATAAGACAGAAACAGATATAAATGACTGTAAGCACCAATAGGGTACATGGATGGTAGATTCCTACCATAGTGCTAAATCAATGAATACAGGCAGGTATAAAAATACATGACAATAATAATGAGTACTGCTACAAAGCAACCCTAACTAGATGTACCTCTGTGTACCTAGCATGTATGTAGGTGTAGAGCCAGGAATCCCCCTAGTCTGAAGACAACCCCATTACCTGAAGTGAGAGACTGTGGGACCCTGTCTTGGCCTCGAGATGGACACCCGGCAAGGGATGTCAGACCACTGAAAGCTGGAGTGTCTGCATGCAGGAACCTCTTTCTCCTCTGCCTGCCTTGGCAAAGATACGGTGTTTTTATACCCAAAAGGTATCAGGAAACTCTACCTTGCTGTGTCATGTTGGCGGAGGATGACGGAAAGGATGACCCTCATACAGTTATTATGCAGAAGATGGTAATCCTGCTGTGATTCTGAGAATCTTCGTGCATAATTTATGAGGCTAGTTTTTGGGGAAAACCACACAACATTTTATGCAGTGCTTAACTAGGTAAAAGGTCAATACCAAAACCCATTATGTAATGTAATGATACGGTACAAGTAGGTGAAGGGTTACGAGACTACGCAGGCCTATATTGGGGTACCCTTTGAAACATAACAGCAGTACTACATGTGGCCAAAAGAGGTCCCATGGGACCTCTTTAAGCCACATATTGTACTGCACCCTGCAACATGACTAGGTAAAACACATTGGCATTTATATTGCCAATAACTCCACCTTTGCAGGGTGCAGTACCTATGGTACTGCACCCTGCAACATGGCCAGGTAAAAAAACATTGCCGTTTATAATGCCAAAAACTCCAACAAATGCAAGACCGATTGCATTTCAAATGCAATAGATCTTGCATTTGTTAAAGTTAGAGCTGTTGCCGTCGAAAATAGCAAGGTTTATTACTTCTGCTTTTCATACCATTGGCAATAGTGCTATTCAAATATAATAATTCCACTGCAAATAAAAAAACAAAAGTAAAATACATTGTTATTTTCAACGCCAACAGCTCTAACTTTAACAAATGTGAGACCTATTGCATTGCAAATGCTTGTTTTTTATATGTGTTTTTAGTGGAAGAAGTTTAGGTAGTTCCAAATTCTTCAAACTAGCTAAATGCTTTCCACCCAGATGTAAATGTTTTTTCCTAATGGGTTTGCACAGATGACATAAGCGTTAGAATTTAATGTACGTCACTGCCTCGACGTTCATTACACCAAGGTACCAGTACATCAGAAAACACTATCTCGACTAGGGCTTCAATGACATGATAAGTCATGATAAGTTTAAAATATGATTTACCACTATTTCATCTAGACTATATTGGCTTAACATCTATATTAAATGAAATTTAATTATCATATATTTATAATATGTAATTAGTGAAAATGTACCCCTAACTTCACCGAAGTCTGAACTTAAATCAAAGAAAGTTAAATGTATTTATACGTTTAATAATTATTTAATTATTAAACATAAGCGATAATGAATTTAAATTGCATGACATATTTAAGTCTAATTCCAACTCAATCTGTTACTTAATTTAATTGCACAACTAAACCTAATCTTAATTCATTTAAATTAAGATAAATTACTAATTGTAACCAACCCTAATATTAACCTTAATGCTTAGCCTTGAATAATTTCATTAAAAAACTTAAACCCCAAAATGATTCATGTAAATATTGGACAATAAGCGATGTCTAGTAAATACGTACGAACATGAATGAGCATGTGAATAACTGACACAATTTTCATCATAAAGTCATAACATTATTATGATAATGCAGCATAATGAATAAGCAAACATTTCCAAATTAAGCTCAGCTCTTTATATTCAATCGATAATGACAGTGTTGTTTGTAAATCGGACTTTTGCATTCTGTATCCTCATTTATTTTTATAAGCAATTTATAGAATTTCATATATAACTTTTAGTAGTTTATTTTTTGCTATTTCATTTTTATTGGCAGCATTCATCTACAGAGTGCACTGAACAGTAGTCACCCAACTCTGACTAGCCTGGGGGGACTCCGCACAGCCTCGGCCAATCAATCAACCGGTGACCTCACGTAATGCAGCCAATCAAACTCGAGACCTCGGCCTCCGCCACGAAATGAAAATGATTCATCATTTCTACTGCAATTTCTATAAAATCGGTCTTTGGATGGGGGAGGGGTACATTAGACACAAACGCACAGTGTTCTCGAAAGACTCAGTGTGTTTTGCTTCCTAAGCATGTTTACTGTCACAGCGCGCACAACAATGAAGAAATAACTACAAAGAAACCACGCATTTGTTAATGAAATTTGTTTCAAACCAACACGCTGATAAGCATGACAAAGACCGAGCAGGTGTTAGTCTAAAAAAAGAGATTAACAAGGGGTGAAAGGAGGTAACTGTGTTGTATTTTGTAAGTGGCTAAGCCGAACTATTATGAAACGTATTTCAACACTAGCATATTTTCTTTTTCTGGAATAAACTATTATTCTTGAAAGTACATATTAGTATTTCTGAATAATAGATGGTTGAAAGTTTTCCTTCCATATTTATTTCTACCTGTCAATTATTTGCTTGCTTTTCCATAACATTACAATATAAAATAATAAAGACGATCAGGAAAAATAAGTCACCGGATAGGTAAAATGACCATGGAATAGTTTGAAAATCTACTGTAAATATAATATGATTAAAAAGGAACAACATGGGAATATGGGAATGAGGCTGGAAAAAAGGCCTGAAATGTCAAATATTAACGCCAGTTTAAAAACATTTTGACACCATGGGAGAAATTCTCTAGGGAGTGGTGGTGAGAGGCGTTAGCCTCCTTGGCTTAACGCCTCGCACCTATTCTCAAGAATATGGTGTAGCCTGGCGTTTCCCCCTGCGATGGCACTAAGTTTCACGACTTTGCGCCAACGCAGACATCCTTGTACCAGAGTGCAAGGGTTTCTGTGTGCAGGGGCGGGTTGTTTATGTACAGGAATGTGCCCCTTCCTATACGGGGAACAACCTTTACAACGCAACTTTTACAACGCACTACCTTTACAACGCATTTTTTACAACGCATAATCCATTACAACGCCTGACATTACAACGCATGACACTACAACGCATTTTTAAAAACTACCTTTACAACGCATTCCATTACAACGCATACTACCATTACAACGCATACCATTACAACGCATAATATTACACTACACTATCCAACACTTACCCTACTGATGCACCCCCTGGAGTTAGAATAGTAATTTTTACCCCTATACTATCCAACACTTACCCTACTGTTGCACCCCCTGGATTTAGAATAGTAAATTTTACCCCTATACTATCCAACACTTACCCTACTCTTGCACCCCTAGTAATTTTTACCCCTATACTATCCAACACTTACCCTACTGTTGCACCCCTGGAGTTAGAATAGTAATTTTTACCCCTATACTATCCAACACTTACCCTACTGTTGCACCCCCTGGAGTTAGAATAGTAATTTTTACCCCTATACTATCCAACACTTACCCTACTGTTGCACCCCCTGGAGTTAGAATAGTAATTTTTACCCCTATACTATCCAACACTTACCCTACTGTTGCACCCCCTGGAGTTAGAATAGTAATTTTTACCCCTATACTATCCAACACTTACCCTACTGTTGCACCCCCTGGAGTTAGAATAGTAATTTTTACCCCTATACTATCCAACAATTACCCTACTGTTGCACCCCCTGGAGTTAGAATAGTAATTTTTACCCCTATACTATCCAACACTTACCCTACTGTTGCACCCCCTGGAGTTAGAATAGTAATTTTTACCCCTATACTATCCAACACTTACCCTACTGTTGCACCCCCTGGAGTTAGATAAGTAACTTTTACCCCTATACTATCTAATACTTACCTTAAATGTAATTTAATATTATGCGTTGTAATGGTATGCGTTGTAAAGGTAGTATGCGTTGTAATGGAAATGCGTTGTAAAGGTATTTTTAAAAAATGCGTTGTAGTGTCCTGCGTTGTAATGTCATGCGTTGTAATGGATTATGCGTTGTAAAAAATGCGTTGTAAGTGCATGCGTTGTAAAAGTGTGCGTTGTAACGTCATACATCCTCCTATACATAAACAATCCTAAAATACAATTTTGTAACTTTGATGTGTGCTGCTTCGTGCAGCACACATCAAAGTTACAAAATGGCATTTCTGAAAAGGTTTGCTCATGCACATTACTTTGGTTATTGAACCCCAGGCATGACGCACTTTATTCACACTAGTTTTTTGTTTTTTTGAACTCCGGGCATGACGCGCTTTATTCACACAGCATGCAAGCGGGACGTCGTTTGACGTCCGTTACTGCACCTCGCACCCATCCGTCCCACTCCTCCGGAGACATACCTGGTCTTCCTTGTTCTTTAAGAATCACGCCACCTGCTTTAGGATTTCCCATGAGGGGCTCACTATACTCACGATCCTACTCTGAGCCCGAGTCTGCGCCCGCTGTCCTCCAATACCGGGCGATCAGTCACCTCTCTGTGATGACAAGTGTTTCGTTTATAACCTGGGACACATTTATGACCCGTAACGCTATTGTCTATGTCCGCGAGCACCCCCCTGAACACTTTGGGGCTTCAACGCATATTGCTGCTCTTACACAATCATATATTGGCTGCCTTTGTCTTTCTCTCTCCCCCCTCCTTTTCGTTTCAGTTGGTTACCCTATAATATTTTGGGACAACTCCCCCCTCCTTCCATGTAGTAGCACTCTCCGCCAATTCAAGGTAAGACCTGGCATTGCCATTTACTTATTCATACGTCTTTATGCCTTCACGGCTCTGGGGCACTATCTGTGAATGGGTTGACCGTTTTGTCAGTCAATGCATATGATTACTTTTAATGAGTACTTTTATTTCAATTGTTAACTACTCCCTCACTCGACTAGCCTTGCCTGTGACGGGGACTGGGTCAATTTACACTGTTTAGACTCTAATCGTTACAATTGTGGAGAAGTTTCACCTAGAGATTTGACGCCAATTGCGAATTTTCTGATTGAACTATATCCTCTCATGTCGCTCCCATTGTCCTCCCCTCCCTCTTTCCTTTATATCTCCCACTCTATTTAGGTGGAGAGGCAAGGTGTAGTCCCTACTGGAGATTCACTTGTGATTTTACTACATCCTCCGACTTAGGAGGTTCCTTTTGTTTGGTGCTCTCCATTGGGGTTCACCACTACCTATCATAGGTCCTGAAGAAGTGTCGCTCGATTTCGGAGCTCCTATGACACGAAACATGTCGACCTTAAAAACTCACTATCCACCTAGATACCTTATGTCCTGCTGTTGGCACCACTGTTTTTACTTAGACCCAGTTCTATCATTGAATTAAAATATTTTTAGACCTGGAGCCTATTTTAGAACCACCCACTCACGTTATCATACACAAAGCACTAGCTACCCACAAACACCCTTCACATACGGTGATCTCAGATCAAAAGAATTCTGCCAAAGCAGCCACCAGGCCCGTTGGACATTGTAGCGCCGGTCCGACGAGGAGCGCCCTATGATGAAGCATGACACCCTAAACAGGTGTTTGAGGGCATTATGATCTGAAAATCAGATCTCCCAGCGACAAACACTTCTGGCATACAATGACATCTTTCACACACATGCCATAACAGAGGAACTGTCTACCCACAGTGTCTTGTACAGGAAGGGTCAACTTCCTGTACATTAACAAACCATGGCATTTTGCTTTTTCCATGTGTGCTGCACAAGGCAGCACACATGGAAAAAGCAAAAATGAGTAGAAATAAAGCATTTTTCCTTGTTTCACCACCTTAAGGCCAGGATTTTTATGGTCTTAAAGTTCGGCGCTGCCACCTATTATCGCCTCCCTTGATAATAGGTGGCAGCGTCGATCACAATGGTTGTTGCTGTGGAACACCCACCGCAACACCCAATGCACGCCCCTTTCACGCTAAATTTAGCGTGAAAGGGGTCTTATTCTCAAGGCAGCGTTTAGCCACTTAACGTGGCTTAAAGCCACGTTAAGTGGGTTAATGCTGCCTTGAGGATAAGGCGCTGGCCCTATTGCCAAGGGAACGTCGGAAAAAGTGACGTTCCCGAGGCGATAGGAGCTTGAGAATATGCCCCCATATGTTTTAACTACAGTCGAAAAATGCATCTGTCCTCTTTCTCATAGGAAATTTTGAGTAAAAGAATCAAGATTTTTGTGTGGAGTTTGATTCGCTCATGAGTAAATATCACCTTGCTGTTGTGAAATTTTACACCTAACTATATCCAGGAAAGAGACTCAAAGGAGAACCAAAGGAGTCTGATTGTGGCTGTCAAGAATGTGATTTGGAAACTCACACTAAGTCAGAGGCTTGTTTTCCATCCAGATGTTGGTGTAAGTGTCTTTACAAAGTAAGAAAGGGCAAATAATTACCTCCAGTTAGATATGGTTCCTTAAGGGAAAAGGTTTCCGAACAGGGACATTTCCGGGTGAATAAAAAGCAGTGGGAAAAGCCCAGTCAAATACACGGTTCCACCTCACACTAAACTGGGGTATTTTCTGTGGCTGGCTACCTACTTTCAGAACGTTCAAACCTTTCGAAATATTCTCTGCATGTTGTTTTCCCTCAGTCGTGTGCCCTTTTGGGCCCCAAGGTTAAGAACATCTAGTGTGGCCCAATGTCAGTTATAAAGGCCCCAAGCACTCCATGTCTATGGTATTTCCCTTCCCCTGTTAGCCTCTGCAAATGTGCAACTACTTTGACATAAAATCGGGTGGCCAGGCTAACCATGTAGTGCATACACTATGACGGTCTGTAAGTTTGTTTGTTCTCTGGTAAAAGGTTGCTTCACCCAGTTGCACATATGTTTAGTTACAGATTTGTGTGAAAGCATAGTTACCTGTGCAGCCTAGAGATGCCTCTTGTGCCCTACAGTGCTACCATACAAACCAAACTACCATTCTGCACTGAATGTCTTAGGAGAACAATGATGAAATAGCTCTACATTTTTAAGTATAGTTAGTTTCTGCAATTAATACTAGAATGTATGTGAACATACAGCTTTATATGATGAAACCAAATTCAAAGATGGATTTTGATTAAGCTTTGGAAATATGAGATTTGAAAAGTTTTATGTTTCTAAGCCAAGGGTGAAAATAATGAAGATAATTACACCTGCTCGGCTAGTGAGAAATCTCTTTAAAGTGTGTTATTGGACCTGCTGTGCATATTTCCCAGTGCTATAGTTAAAACACCCTAGGATGGAATAATGAGAGTAGAGAGCGGATTACAGACTGATAATGCTGCCGCTGCCAGGAAAGGATTACTACTTCACATTAACAGGCCCTGTTCAGAGTGGCAGAACTCCCGGGGTATGTGTCTCCAGCTCTCTATCCAATAGCGTTACTTGAGCTTTCACAGGGGACTGAGGAATGGCTTTGAAATCAAATAGGCCAAACTGACTAAGCAAAGCTGTAAAGCAAAACAGAGGTCTCTCCATGTAGAGAAACCTTCTAGCTTGATGGCTGTATCTTCAAGAGAGTATAGACCTGATATACAACCCCTTTTGTGGTTGCAAGCGCTGAGATTTCTCTGTTTTTCTCTACATCTCGCTGTAGAGTGCAGTGAATTGTGTGCCTTATTTGGCAACGATTAATCTATTTCCTTCTGCAGTGCTAAGCGAGAGCGGCCTGTGCAGATAAGAGCGGTGTGGCTGGGTTGGGGGGGGGGTATTCGACAGTCGACCACTAGGGAAAATTAAATAAATAATTAATTGTCTGTTGTCGTCTGTCGAAACCCCACCCCCCTCCTCACCTGCTTCCACTTCCCCACTGCTCTAACCTGCACGGGCCACTGCTGGTGCTAAGACTGATCTGCTGGCTCACTCCTCACTGCTTCACAATATCCTGAAGTTCACATAATTACTGAAGGCATTTAAATAAAATGCTAATTCAACATATAGAGCTCAGTGCTACTTCAGCTGGGCTTGTAGCATAAAGGCCTGCATTAACACCTTTTGTCTCTTGATCATACTCTCGACTATCTTTCATTTGTTGATCATGCGTACTATCTTGCTGCTTTTCGATGGAGGTTTAGTTTCTCAGCTTGTTAATGTTCCCTGATTGTACCTCTATTGTATAAGCATTTGTTCTCTTGTCTCCTACTTGTCTCTTACTTTGCCCACCTGTAAAGCACTCTGATACCCTCACAGGTCTTGTTGTTGTTTTTTAAATAAATAAATTAAGAGTGGCCCAGAGTGGTATTGGTATCTCAGGGGGGTTGGGTGCATCACCATTCCAGGCAATTACAAGTATACCAGTATCATTATAGGGCTGCAACGCCCAGACCCAACAATTTCAGACCAGGAGATGCTGAACCAGGAGCCTTCTGAGGAGCTGCAGGGACTGTAAACATCTGTAGCACCCAGCCCCCACCCACCCACCTAGAACTGCAGTATGGAGCATGCAGAAAAAGCACCCCCAGTCGAAGTTAAAGGACCTTTGCCCTCACAATGGCTTCGACTCCTGTAAAAAATTATAAATACTGAAGTATAACACGATCTTACATTAATGAAAATGTGCAATCAATATCACACTTTATGCTACTGGAAGAAACACACAGATTGACTAAATATTGTATTAATTAATTACCAAAGACTGCATCATCTGGTGTGACAGATAGAAATTAATTTTGACACTATCACACCTTTTTGTTTGTATTTATGTTCTTCAAGGCATAATGAAAGCAATATGAAAAGATCTGTTTAAGTTTGATATATGGCGGATTTTCACCCATATGTACAAAAAGCAAAAGGTGTTGTGTTACTACTGAGAAATATATGGATAAAATCAGTAGTACTTTGGTTGCCGTACATAATGAATTGAATATTTTTCTAAAATTGGATTAAAACAAATATTTATACAGCATTGTTCTTTGAGAAATTCCCTGAGTGCGATAAATTGTGTTCATATATGTGACATGTTTTGAAATATGAAATAATAGCTAAATGATTCCTCTAGGGACGTTTGTATTTTGTTATTGACATAGAAATTAAGGTTGTGATATGTAATATCTGACCAATACAAAAATAAGAATTCAGCCACTTCCCGTGTTCACATAATTCATGTTTTAAGCATCGCAGTGCAAACAAAATACATAAAAAGGTGTCTGACCCTCCTATACAAAATTAGTTTTTTAAGTCTTTGTTGAGACCAGTGTATATTAGTTCACAAGACAGCTTGGCCTTCCATGCTTCCAAGTTTGATAATATGATCACTATTGAGTTGGGCAACAATAAAAACAAGCATTGGTTATGTATCGGTTTCGACCATGTAATGAATAAAGAGCTGTTTTCATCAATTATCTTCCGGGAGAAAGAAAGAACTCCCCAACAGATAAAATAGGAGTTGAGAGGACGTGGCGCAATGGCCAGAGCTGCTGACTCGAGGGCTGGGGATCCCGGTTTAAGTATTGGTGGCGCAATGCAACATCCTGTGACTCTATGCAAGCCACTTAACAATTGATAAATTGTTATATAAATATGCTGCAAGACTAAAAGGCAAAACCTAATGAAAATAGAGTTCCACCAAAGTGGATGTGAACAGTATTTTGGCAGATGGAAACTGTTAAGAGAAATTGACAAGGAACATGCATTGGGAAATGCAGGAAAATATGCTACAGCCAGTAGACATGGAGGAAAGGTAAGTGGCACGCAAAGGAACCATTGAGAAGCCAGGAAAGAGAGGAGGCAGGACGTAAATCCTTTTTAAGTTTATATTAAAAACAATACATTTCTGAAGCACAGCGCAAGTGCATTGCAGGCGAAACATAAGAATGTTGTATCAGTAACAATAAACTGCTGCAAACCAAACTGGGCCTCCCGTCCTCTAGTTAGATGAGCAAATGAAAATCACAGTAGTATGCCTTCATTTTGGAAAGGTTTGTTGAGTCACCCTGAGTAAGCATTCGTGTGCCCATTCCCCGCTCCAGCAGAGCTCCAATTAGGAACCCCGGGAGAGCAGAAGGATGTGCAGACGCATTAACGAGCTGCTCATGAATGATTTCTCAGCAGCTCTAGCTAGCGCCAATGACAGTATGCAAGCAGAAACCTTTCCCTTCAAATAAGGCTGTCTATCTGGTAGTCCAGTTTTTACTATTGATTTCTCTGATATTACTACAAATATTGCTTGCAGCAAGCACAAATGCATGCATACTCCCATACCTTGCAAAATACCAGAGTGTGTCCTTACATGTTTAAAGCTGCCCTGACATGCAAATATGGGCCACCCTTTTAGCTATCTGATTGTCTAATGGGGGGTATTTTTATTTGGTGCTGGGACGCCCCTTCTCTGGGGCAGCCATGCTGAATACAAATCCGACTAATACATTTCTGCCCAAGTCTGACCCTGCGGAAAGCCACTGATCGAGGGACTATTCAGGCAGAATGAACAAAGATCTAAGAACAGCAAGGCTCTTCCCTTTACTGAATGTTTCTGACACCCGATGGAAGTCCTGTCAGACAGCGATGGGCCTTGTTAGACTGTAAGGTGCACTAAGGGAAACCTGGCCTTCCTCTGATATGCTGGACTGTGCGGCAAGAGATTGTGACAGGCGGATCAAGTAAACTCCAAAAGAAGAAATGCAGTCAGATGTTCTGTAACAAAGGATGGTTGATTATTAGCAGGTATATAGTGAACAGGATTTAATTATAGCTCACTATTACTGAATGAAGAGGATTTATCCGTGGGAGATTAACATTGATTGGCTCATTGTGGTTACTTGCACAACATCTCAGTGGAGGAATGGTACCACAGCCATATTAACTCCCGTTCTCTTCATCAATGTATCAAAGTCAGAGAAGCTTGTCTCTGGGAAAAGTATCTCCCATTTGATTGGACACAAGGGCTGGATACGGCCCCAAGAGGAATAAAGAGCGAAGAATCTTGGCGCGTGGTTTGAAAATGATCTGTCTTTTTTCCCGCAAATTTGTGGTGTTGTGGAAATGTGGATTTTCCTGATCAGTTATGTCCCCTATCTTGGACCCCAACGGTTCTATGTGCATGTCACGAGTACATGTATGTTCCCTCCAGTTCCAGTTTCCAAGACGCAAACATATGTGCGTCCACCGTCAACATGTTCTCTGTCAGATCCGCCATCAATGGGCTGGATATTCGATTCCTAAGTATGAAAGGCCACCGACTTTATATGGCTAAGTTACTCCATTTTTACAGTTCAGGCAAGTAGGCCCGATTCTGTCCTCAAAGCCTTCCCTGCTCTCTGTCTCTGACAGCTTCAGCTTGAGCTCGCATCTGTATCCATGAACTTTGTCCTACTCCCTGTGCAGCTAACGGTGCCTGCCTCGGCCAGTTTTGCCTGCCTGCCAAGAAGCTGTATTTCACCTTCGAATTATCTACTTTGCTCTTCAGCCGATGCATTCCTGTCTAGTGATTTAGGTAAACATTTCCTTTAGCCCACAAGCAAAGGACTCGGTTTCTCTGTCTTCATGCAAGTAATTCATAGCCCTGTTGCCATGGAAAGTTTTCTGCCCCTCGCATCTCATATAGACACTTAGACGCTTGTACACGCACACACAGTCAGTATAGAATAGATTCTGTCCGAGAGTCTTTTCTTGTGGATAACATAGTTCTCTAAACATAGGATGTTAGATATGATTTGGGATTAGGTTGACTTGACCTCCCAGACTTCTCGTCTCCACATGTAGAGCTAAATGTCAAGTCCCCTTCACCCCCTAGTTGCACGTCAATCACACGTCATACTGCTGCGCGCGCATCTATGTTAAGTATTATCTTATAGATCCACCTATGCATGATAATCAGAGCCAATCATGTTTCTTTCTGCTCCTTATTACGCCTAGTTTCGATTACGTACCACTATGTCATTTTTCTTATCAATTGTTACGCCTTTTGCATTCGTTTCATTGTAATGTATAACCTATAAAAGTTACTTCTTGTCAATAAAGTATTGTACTTCACTTCCTGAACCCTCGTGGTGACGGAACCTGAAGGCCGCCACTCGAGTCGGCCATTTTGGAATAAAGCCCATTCAGAAAATCTCTTATACCACGGATTCTGCCTCTTGTTATTCTGAGCTATTTTACTTTATTTTAGATTCCGCATGAAATTCAGTCAAGGTAAAAAGAATATTTACCACATAATGGCGCCCGAACAGGGACACTTTCTCATCTCACGCGCCGGCGGTGCGTTGCAGGCCCGGTCTCCTGCCACAGCTGGACGGACCATAAACGCGTACCAGCAGGATTTCCTGTAAGCTCCCTCCGGTCAAGCGGGGGCGACTGAGGCTGCGATCAACCCAGACGAGGCGGTGAGAAGTGCGAAGTATCCCGACCAGAGCCTAGCTGAGAGAGCAAGATCCGAGGTATACAGAGGCCCACCAGGTTTTCGAAATCCCGATGTCCAGAGGGTCGGCTGTCCGCAGTCATCGAGTTCCGTTCTTTCTCTGAGGCCTTCCGTTTCAAGGAGCTACTCGGTGAGTACCATCGCCGGGGAGGCGTGTTGACAGCACATAGGTTGTGCCGGTCAAGACGGATTTGGGTACACAAATCCGGTCTGCACTGTTTAGCAGTGTATATGTACTGTTTAGCAGTATATCAAGTATTCCGAAGTATTCAGTTATTGTCAAGAATTCAGCTTGGTGATTAGTTATGCAGACTGTCATCATTGTCGGTCATTTTTTTAAAATGTTTAATGTTTAATGTTTAAAGTGTTCAAATGTCTTGCATATTGTGGTATGAATGATTGTTCATTGTTCACTGTTCATTATTGTGTTCCTTTTTTTTCTCGTATTAAGTGAGTTCAAGAGTAAGTATCAGATCAGTTGTCAAGATGCCGCTCTTCTCGAAGTTAAGACAGATTACTACCAGAAAAGGGGTGCTTGAAGAAGCAGTTCCTATTCCTCCTAGGGACACCCCAGGGCATTTTATGTATCACAAGCATGGCTTAGATGCCATATTATTCCTTGATTCATGGGTAGATTATACCAAGGGATTGCCGGAAAGTCAAAGGTGGCCCGTAGCGGGAACCTGGGATGCAGAGTGCATCATGAAAGTGGAGGAAGAGTTATGGAAAAGAAAAGTCAGACAGTCACAGAAAGACGCTGTTGAGTTATGGCGTAAAGAATCTCATAGACGTACAGAAAAAGCACGTAGACAAGAAGAGAGGAGTAAAGAGAGTTCAAAGGAAGTTCAAAAAAATATATTAATTGAGGAAGGTATCCGAGTGAAATCAGAACAAGTAGATAGACAAAGAAACGCTCTTATGAGTGGTATGTATCCCCTCCTAGCCGAAGGACTACCTAAGGCTGTTCCAGAGATGCCAAAAGACTTGCCACCCCCATTATTTCCAATTAAGGTACATCCAAAAGGGCATCCCCGAACCGCAGAAGATGTTTTTCTTTCCTCATATCTAGATGACGCAGCTCCCGAGTATGCTAACCCCACACCACATAGACCGTCTGGCGGAGGGGTTCAACGTCAGGATCAGGTATCTGTCCCCGTGCAACAGCAAGTCCCGACGCGAGCTCCGGCAAGCACATCTGTTTCCGCATCTGTCCCCGCAATCGATTCTACAGTGGTATCGACACCTGTAGTTGCTGTATCACGTTCGACGAATCCATTCACACCCGACGCCCCTGAAGGGGCCACGGGAGGTGCAAGCAATACTTTTACGCCACCTAGAATAAATAAACTTGTTTTTCAAGAATCAGCGCATTCACGTACACCCAAATTCGTAAGTGAACGTACGCTTAAGGAACTCCTTATAGATTGTAGATATGACCCGGTGGTCGGTAAAGAGGACGAAATGGTCCTGGCATCATTACGTATCAGACGAGCCGCAGAGTATTTAGCGAGGTTACCAGGAATGATTACGCATCTAGATAACATATATCATTTTGTCCAAACAGGGCGAGATCCAGAATGTATTAACAGAGCTATGGAATTCCAGAAAGTAGAGATACAGGGGGAACTGTTACGTTTCCTCATAAACTGTGTGATCAGAAATCAAGACCGTCCGGGTGTAGACCCGAATACAATGCTTACTCTTACAAGATGGAGCCAGAATATATCAGAAGGGAGACACGATAAGAAAAACTGTATAATAGCCATGTGCCGAAAAATCCGTAGAGAAATAGAACGTATTCACGAAGAAAGATTGGAAACAGACGAGTTCGAGCAAGATGAAGTGTCCGAATCAGGGAATTCCGCAAGACAGTCAGGAACCATAGCCTACGTAGGCAGAGGAAGATCCTGTGATAATACTAGATGTTTTTCTGATCCCATACACTCAGAATGTCCAAATAATAGCAGAACGTATCCGACGCCTGTAATAAATTTAAAGTCTCCTGAACATTTGTTCCAAGCCGCAGATAAAATACTACGAGAACGAAGGGGTTACCACCTCCTCGATTCCATGGATGAGCAAGAATTAGCCAGATCAGCCGTTCACTGGATTGACAGTCCTGAAAAATACGGTGATGAGACCGTAGCACACACGTTTTTTAACCTTAGTGCAGATGAACAACGTTTAGCTGGAATCTATATGATTCAGCAACTCCTTATACTATATAAGAGCCAACATGCTGACCCTGGTCCTTTACCTGATATATTAACGGAACTACTCACGAACAGATGGAGAGGTTCTAGTAACAAGTTAATTAAGGAAATATTAGTGTCACGTAAACAGTATGTCCTTTTTGTAAGTCCGGATTCTTTCCCGCTGCCCCGCAGAGAGAGAACGCCGTATTATATGGATAGACAAAATCCCTTACGAGAAGTGCACCCATAAAGGGCGAAGACAATGAGTTTCACCGTGTATTTGTATACACACCCATATCAAAAATTGAATTGTTAGAAATGAAGAAAGTAGTACCAAGTCATGACAAAGACCCAGCGGGTTTCCACCGAGAAATTAAGGACATGTTGCTGATGGGAGAGTATACCTATCCTGATATTATGACGATATTAAAGGTGCTCTTACCTGCTGGCATTTATGAAAAACTGAAAGAAAAAGAGTGGGAAGTGGGAGACCAAAAGATAGATTGGACAGCATTAGAAACGGAAGAAAAGGCCCGAGCTGCAGGTTCAGGGCTCGGGGATAAAGTCAAAGCATTACCAGGTTTACTAGTACAAGTACTGCCACGTTTATTAACTACGAAAAAGGAAGATTGGGGTGCAATCACGGCCTGTAAACAAAAGCATGATGAAGACACAAGTGACTATTATGCCCGATTTGAAAAATGTTTTGGAATAAATAGTGGTATAAAAACAAGTAGTGAGTCGTATCCACATTTATTTGTGACAAAATTAGTAGAAAATGCTTTACCTCCAGTAAAGAATAGAATATTGAAATTCGAGAGTACCTGGCAAAGTAACACTCCGTCACAAATGCTACAAATGTTACAATATCATCACAATAGAATTAGAGATGAACAAGAACACGAACAAAGACGTATGAAAGATACAAAGATGAAAATGCTAGTGTCTCAGACAGTACCGGCTGAAGGACATAAAAAGGGTATGACACAGTCCGATTCAGCAGGACCGGTAAAAGGGACATGCAATTATTGCAAAAAGCAAGGTCATTACGTACACGATTGTCCAGTTTTAAAACATAATATCGCCATAGGTAAAACACAAGAAAGATCACGGCCACTCAGACAAGATCAGAATGTACAAGGAGCTATGCCGCATTCCCAGGCCATGCCAGCCGCACAACAGCCAATACAGTTTGTGCCAGCTGCACCACCGTTGCCTGTTACTGCCACACAAACCACAACACGACAAATGTATCAGACTGCACAGTATGAATATCCTGAGTATCAGCGTTACGCATGAACCAGCCTAGAGAGGGAAGTTGACTTACCCCTTATCGAGATTCCTGTAGATCAAGAAGGACCTTATGTACATAGTGAATTATTAGGTCAAGATAGAAAATTCTTACTCGATACAGGGGCAAGTCGAACAACTATAAAACGTAGTGAAGTTCCAGGGGCACCCCTCTCAGGCTCTCAAAATGTTTCCCTTGGTTTTTCAGGAAAACCTATTGTTAATGAAGTATCACAGCCTCTTCCACTTACGATAGGACCTTTGACACGAACTACAGATTTATTGCTTACTAAATCATGCCCAGAAAATCTGTTAGGAATTAAAACTCTGAAAGCCCTAGGAGCCATAATATGTTGTTCTCCGGAAGGAGTAAGGTTGTTTTTACGTGATTTTAAAGGTCACTATGTGTCTAGAGACATGGATCCCCGACTACAGACTTTACCAGCGCATCTATGGGCACAAGGCCCTACTGATGTTGGTTACATGAACATTACACCATACCGAGTTACACTCAAGGCAGGAGTGGTATTACCACGAATGCGACAATACAAGTTACCACAAGATGCTGTAGTGGCTTTGTTGAAAATCATTGATGAGCTAATTGCCCAAGGAGTAGTTGTAGAAACAGACTCCAATGTATGTAATTCGCCGATAATTCCGATTCTTAAACGAACTGACCCTACTGCTCCGCCAGTATACCGATTGGTTATTGATTTGCGTGAACTAAACAAGTGCATTGTGCCACAATTTCCTGTGGTTCCCGATATATCATCATTATTGACAGCAATTGATTCCGAAGCAACATTCTTTACTGTAATTGATCTCAAGAATGCTTTTTTCAGTGTCCCAATAGATCCGGAAAGCCAATATTTGTTCGGATTCAGTTTAAATGGGCGCAGCTTTAAATTCTCACGCGCTCCCCAAGGATTCACAGAAAGCCCCAGCATCTACAGCCAAGCACTGAAACGAGAACTTGACAGTATCCACATGCCAGTCAACACTGCACTGCTTCAATATGTCGATGATCTGCTGATCACCGCGAGAAGCGAACCTGAATGTGAAAAGGCTTCTCTGACAGTTTTACATTTTCTAGCCGGCAAGGGGCACAAGGTGTCTCCTTCTAAGCTGCAATTCTGTGTCCAGCGAGTTATTTATCTTGGTCACTCGCTGTCCAAGGAGGGAAGGCAGCTTACACCAGATCGCATCCAGTTAATTGCTAACATGTCAATACCCCAGACACAAAAGGAGGTGCGGGCTTTCATAGGCCTCACTTCATATTGTAGGCAGTGGATCCCTCAGTACGCATTTCTAGCAAAACCACTCATTCAGTTAACCACACAGGAGGCAGCCACATCGACTATTCTCCCTTGGACTCAGGAACATACACAAGCTTTTGAAAGCTTAAAGAAAGCTTTATGCCAAGCACCTGTTTTAGCAACACCATGTTATAGCAAACATTTTACACTCTTTGTTACAGAACGCGAAGGTACTGCCTTGTCAGTACTCACTCAGGAACAAGCAGGATCACGCAAGCCATGTGCTTATTTTTCCAGTACATTAGATCCCGTAGCTCAGGCTTTGCCCGCGTGCCTGAAATCAGTGGCGGCAACAGCTTTAGCAATCAGACAAAGCGATGCCATAGTGTTAGGACATCCATTGACAGTACAAGTACCACATGCAGTAGAAGTTCTTGTGAACCGAACACAAACACAACACTTGACCATAGCAAGACTTACCGGTTATGAACTGACATTGTTTCAGCCACACATAGAGATCCGACGGTGTAATACATTGAATCCTGCTACACTATTACCTGTAATTGGAACAGACCCACTAGCTCATGATTGTGTTGAAATTATTGAAATAAAGACGAAACCTAGACAAGACTTGACAGACGTTCCATTGTTAGATCCAGACCTGACGTTGTATGTAGACGGATCGTGCATGAGAACAAGTACAGGAGATTTAGTGGCCGCATATGCAGTCACAACAGACACTGAAGTTATTGAGACAAATTGTATAGATACTTTGTCAGCCCAAGCAGCAGAACTTATTGCTCTAACACAAGCCTGTATTCAAGCCACAAATAAGAAAGTTAATGTATACACTGACTCACGTTATGCATTCGGAGTCGTACACGACTTCGGCGTGCTGTGGCGAGAGAGAGGTTATTTAACTTCCCATGGTGCCCACATTCAGCACGGACCCCTCATTCATGCCTTGTTAGACGCCATACATCTACCCACTGCTATATCGATTATGAAATGTAAAGCACACACGAAGGTTACTGATATCATTTCTCAAGGCAATGATTTAGCTGACAGAACAGCTAAACAGACTGCTCAGAATCGCACATTAGACATGACAAAGCCAATAGTTCAGACACCAACACAGTGTATGACAATTAAGGATCCCGCACTTGACGTAATTGACATACAGACACATGCTACTGCAGAAGAATTAAAGAAATGGACTGAACTAGGAGGGATCCAGACAGATCAGGGATGGATGACGAAGGAGAAATCTGTATGGTTTCTTCCTGACTCTATGGTCCAAGCCATTATAGCTACAATTCACAGCCCGGCGCATTTAGGAGAGAAAGCTATGCTAGATAGCATTCAACACATTTGGTTCAACAAACATTTACGAGCAGCAGCTAAACAAAAAGTCCGTACCTGTATGATATGTTGTCAGTTCAACCCAGGAAAAAGTGTTCCCGTAGAACAGGGTGGATTCCAGACTCCTGATCATCCTTTTGAAGTGCTCCAAATGGATTATATCCAGATGGAACGATGTCGAGGATTCAAATATGTTCTGGTAGTTGTCTGCGCTCTCTCCCGATGGACTGAGGCGTACCCAGTATCAGATTACACGGCCCCGACTACTGCCAAACAGTTAGTCCGAGAATTCTTCCCACGGTACGGTTTACCACGTGTTGTATATTCAGATAACGGCCAGCCTTTCTCATCCGAATTAATGAAACATGTCTCACTTTTGTTGGGATATCAGTGGAAATTCCACTGGGTCCGACACCCCGAGGCAGCAGGTCTCGTGGAACGACATAATCAAATTTTGAAAATCAGATTGTCTAAAATATGTAAGGAGAAAGGTGTTGACTGGATAGTAGCATTACCAGTTGCACTATTTTACATAAGAATGGTAGCACACTCTCGAACAGGGCTATCCCCGTATGAGGTGATCTTCGGAAGGCCACCAAATATGTGGGGGACGCCTATACCACGTAAAATAACTGATGTTAATTGTAATATGCTGACAGATTACTTGGCTTCCTTGATGTCTGCACTACAATCTTGTCGTTCACAGGTAGCTGCAGCTTTTCCTGACAACACTGAGGTGAAACCCCATGACGTTGCTCCGGGGGATCTGGTGTTTGTGAGAAATTTTGATCGGAAGACCCAGTTGGAGCCCAGGTGGAAAGCACCGAAGCTAGTCCTGCTGACCACAAGAACAGCCGTGAAAGTTGAGGGCCGCAAGGGCTGGATACACTCCAGCCACATTAAGAAATTTCATGGACTATCCTCGGATATAGACACTGTGCCCTGCACTCCCTCACAGACTGATTCAAAACTTCCTTTTGTTGAACAGAATGACTCTCAGTGCTATAAATTAAAGCTTAGGCCCAAACAGTCGAGCAATTTGATTGTTTAAGTCCTCTCCAAGGTGAAGCGGTTGAATTGTCTCCGACATGTACCCCTTGGACCTGAGTAGAGAAAATACCCGAGAAATGTTGAAACGACAGGCGTATTGTAAATCACTGCGTAGCTACTGTATGAGGACATTATTAATTTTGTTTTTATTGAGTGTTTTAATAATTATTACGAGTGTGATTTTGCACATATATCATCCTATTTCTAGACATGTTTATAATGTTGCTGCTGAACATTCTTTTAGTGACCTACCGCCACATGAATTATCTTATAGACTTGCGCTGCGCAATAACACCTTCATTAGTATGTTACATCATTCCCATCAGACTAGTAATGCCACCAATTGTTGGGTGTGTGGCCGACTCCCTCCCTATCAGAATAACAAAGGAGTTCTGCCTTTCTTTCCACATCCGTTCACACACAATGGCTCCTGTGGAGCATGGTTTAGTTTACTAAATTCCATAGACCCAGACACAGCCGTTTATCAACAACATTGGATATGGGGAAATCTGAATCTAGTTTTATTCAAAGTCTGTCATCCTAATAAGGAGGGTCACCCCAGTAGAACAGGAACTGATCTAGAAAATGAAGTGTATAAATTAGGTAATTTTACACCTAATCTTATGATTCTGAAAGTCAAATCCGAAGTTGAACTAATTCTGCCCACTATGTCAGTATTTCCAGTTAAGGGTGAATTATGTGTAAGAAAAGTTGGTTCCATACATATGGGCCATAGCCAATGCGTTACTACAGTAGAATATAGTGATCAAGGTAAATCTTCATTTAGAGCTTCTCGCCATTCTTACTTTATATGTGGTCAGACGGCATATATGCGTCTGCCTCTAGATTGGGATGGTACCTGTTACATAGCATTCCTTCTGCCACCTGTTTTCCTAGCTCCCCCTGATTATTATCGAAATGTTCATTTAGTACACAATAGAGAGCGAAGAGATCTCCCAGTTGTCGATTATACTGAGACGGCATGGGACAAGTATGTAGATTTCAATAAAGGTATCTTTCCCTATATAGGTACAATATCAAATAGTAAGCTGATACGTAGACTAACCAAGACTCTTGAAGCTGTAGTAAACGAGACTATAGCCGCCCTAGGCAATCTGACAGAGGAACAATCAGTGATGAGAATTGTTGTTCTCCAGAATCGTCTTGTCCTTGACGTCATCCTGGCCGATAGGGGCGGAGCTTGCAGGGTCATCGGATCCAGCTGCTGCATATTCATACCAGAAAATTCGCCATCTGTATATAAAGCTATAACACGCCTTCATAAGATTGTGAGCCAGATACACGAGAATCCAGGCACTTGGACGTGGTCCGGGTGGTTTTGGAGTGTGATATCAGCCTGGGGATGGAGAGTTCTATCCTTCCTAGGTATTGGCCTTCTTATGCTCTTCAGTTGTTGTTTATGCCTGCAATGTGGACCAGCGATTTGTGGTCTGTGTGCCACATCATGCATTCCATATCAAGGTTATCGTTCAAAATGCCGAAAGAAGAAGGAAGAAGAAATGATGCTCCATGAGCAAATCGATGGAATGATGAAGATTGATATCTCTTGAAGGGCAAGTAGGGGACAAGGAGGGAATGTGGAAATGTGGATTTTCCTGATCAGTTATGTCCCCTATCTTGGACCCCAACGGTTCTATGTGCATGTCACGAGTACATGTATGTTCCCTCCAGTTCCAGTTTCCAAGACGCAAACATATGTGCGTCCACCGTCAACATGTTCTCTGTCAGATCCGCCATCAATGGGCTGGATATTCGATTCCTAAGTATGAAAGGCCACCGACTTTATATGGCTAAGTTACTCCATTTTTACAGTTCAGGCAAGTAGGCCCGATTCTGTCCTCAAAGCCTTCCCTGCTCTCTGTCTCTGACAGCTTCAGCTTGAGCTCGCATCTGTATCCATGAACTTTGTCCTACTCCCTGTGCAGCTAACGGTGCCTGCTTCGGCCAGTTTTGCCTGCCTGCCAAGAAGCTGTATTTCACCTTCGAATTATCTACTTTGCTCTTCAGCCGATGCATTCCTGTCTAGTGATTTAGGTAAACATTTCCTTTAGCCCACAAGCAAAGGACTCGGTTTCTCTG
Organism: Triturus cristatus; assembly: GCF_964204655.1. Classification (NCBI taxonomy): domain Eukaryota; kingdom Metazoa; phylum Chordata; class Amphibia; order Caudata; family Salamandridae; genus Triturus; species Triturus cristatus. The sequence goes on from NC_140582.1 coordinate 1,127,022,500, forward strand.
TCTTCATGCAAGTAATTCATAGCCCTGTTGCCATGGAAAGTTTTCTGCCCCTCGCATCTCATATAGACACTTAGACGCTTGTACACGCACACACAGTCAGTATAGAATAGATTCTGTCCGAGAGTCTTTTCTTGTGGATAACATAGTTCTCTAAACATAGGATGTTAGATATGATTTGGGATTAGGTTGACTTGACCTCCCAGACTTCTCGTCTCCACATGTAGAGCTAAATGTCAAGTCCCCTTCACCCCCTAGTTGCACGTCAATCACACGTCATACTGCTGCGCGCGCATCTATGTTAAGTATTATCTTATAGATCCACCTATGCATGATAATCAGAGCCAATCATGTTTCTTTCTGCTCCTTATTACGCCTAGTTTCGATTACGTACCACTATGTCATTTTTCTTATCAATTGTTACGCCTTTTGCATTCGTTTCATTGTAATGTATAACCTATAAAAGTTACTTCTTGTCAATAAAGTATTGTACTTCACTTCCTGAACCCTCGTGGTGACGGAACCTGAAGGCCACCACTCGAGTCGGCCATTTTGGAATAAAGCCCATTCAGAAAATCTCTTATACCACGGATTCTGCCTCTTGTTATTCTGAGCTATTTTACTTTATTTTAGATTCCGCATGAAATTCAGTCAAGGTAAAAAGAATATTTACCACAGTGTGCTATGGTCTGGCGGTTCATATGGAGCAGCAGATCAAACCACGTGTCACTCAACACAGCAATATTAATAGCTTGTTTAGAATAATGCAAGATATTCCACTTCTAGGCAGAAGGGCTTTCAGAAGACCTGGTTGGACCTACTTTAAGAAGGCTTCAATCACCAGCACAGAGGCCAGTTGATGGCTGCTTTCAGTTCAGCAGGCACAGCACCAGACTCTTAGAGACTCATTAATAGGGGGTAGAACAGAAGGTGCTATATGTCGCTCATAAATTTAGACCAGTTAACAGGGTGTACTTCTACTAAGGAGCCAGAAGGTTTTTTTAAGACTATAAGTTCTTCACAATATTCTCTGTCTTGGATTTTTCACACACACTATCAGTGATTAATTACTTCTGCTTGTGCATGACCGGCATTCTACAGACAAGAAAATTCAGAGTACAGTGTCCAGAACTATCTTCAAACTTAAATAGTTTTACCGTGTTCCAATCATATTCACCAACTAAACTGACCTCCAGTTTGGAGAAAAATTATTTTAAATCAGCCTGCACGGTACCCAAGGTTTTTATCTCGCCAGCCTAGCTTTTTAACTAAGAATTTCTCTACATATTTACCGCATCGTCTCACACACTGAGATCAAGTTTTCGACTTCTATACAATGTTCCTCAAGTTAGAGACATAAATGTGGTGGCAGGGCTTTCTGAGTTCAGGCAGCAGAAATCTGAGCAGCCCCTCGATCAGATTACCTACAAAATATTTACTGATTTTTTTTTTTTTAAATAAAAATAAATAAATAAATAATATTTACTGATTAAATTCCAGATGAATTTAAAAACCTTGCCTTTTAAGAAATAAATAAAAATTAGATGTTGCCCCCGCTCCTGTGTAGAAAATAAGTTAGCAAACTGAACAGCACAAAGAAACTGCTTGGGAGTGTATCCATGCAACTCAAAATGAAACATCATAATAACAATGATAAAAATGATAATGATAATAGCAAAAATAATAACAGCAACAGCCATAATAATAATAGTAACAATGACAATAACAACAACATTGATAATAATATTAATACAGCAACAATGCCATAGCTACTGTTCCCTGAAGCAAGAATCCAATTAAGCTAGGCACGTGGCACATACCCTGTCTCTACAACACCTTATCCTGTCAAGTACAACCTTAGCTCTGAACTTTGTCAGGTTGGTAGTGGAATCAGAAATTGTAAGTCAAAAAAAATAAATTGCAGACCCAAGATTTAGACTCCAAAAATCTGACAAAGTGTTAAAGCTTTGCTGATGCTACTGTTGTGTGTCTTCATTTGCTGGCTTCAGAGTCAGTTCCTCTTCAGAGAGCATTCAATGCTCTGCACTGTGATGTGGTCAGTCCATCAAAACAGAGTATCTTTCACTTGCCTTAGATGCCCTCAGCCTTCAGGTCCCACTTACAGAATTATTTCATCACAACAAGACACAGTTCAAAGGAAGCTGCTCTTGCCACAAGCTTTATCTCGCTAAGTCTGCCATGAAAACTGATATTTTATCACTGATGTACCGCCAATCTATTGTATTCTAAGGACCTGGACTGGATTCCCATTGGCTGGCCATGTATTTGAAAAAATGCTTAAGAACACTTATTTTACTATGTGTAGGGTCTAGTGATACAAGGCACTTAGGGGCATATGTTTCAACATCACCATTTGCGATTCTCAAATAGCGATTTTTAAAGAATCGCTATTTGAGAATTGCAAAACGGGATGTATTTAAAAAATTGCAAACTTTTTGCGATTTCTTAAAATTCCTTAATTGCGATTAGCAATTTGCGAAATCGCAATTAAGGAATACCTGCCCATTCATTTCTATGGGCCAGGAGACCCATAGGAATGAATGGGAACTAATTCTCAAATAGCGAATCGCAATTTGCTAATCGCTATTTAAGAATAATTTCAAAGGTGCAAGGGTGTCATGATGACACCCTGATGCACCCCTGAAATGAGCATGTGTGTGCATATGCCGCACATACATGCCCTAAGGGCATGTATGAGCGCCACGTGGCACTTTGCAAAATTCAAAAAAGTGCACTTTGAAAGGAAATCGCAAATTACCACGAACTGGAAGTTGGTGGTAATTTGCGATTTCTTAAGGATAATTCGCACAACTTGGGTGCTTTTTACATATCATTTAAGAAATCGCAATTTGCGATTTCTTAAATGCTTACGCAAAATTAAGAAATCGCTAAATTAGCAATTCCTTAATTTTGCGATGGGATTTGGCTCATACATCCTGATTACCGATTTTTTAATCGCAAACGCTGTTATTTTGCGAATCGCAGCGTTTGCGATTAAAAAATCGTTTGATACATATGCCCCATAGTCCTTTAACTGCATTTGTCCAAACCTTATCATGAACTACAACTCCGCTCTCTGCCATGCACAGTCTTCTCATAAATGATGTTATTTCAGATGGCATGAGCGTTGATATAAATGCTATGATTTAACATGCTATAAGTGATGCAAAATGAAAGGCTATAAGCAGTGCATAAGGAAGACATGAGTTATAGTGAGTTTAGCCTGACAACACTCTGTACTGAGGTGCGCAAGTTATAGTAAGATTTGAGTGGGGCACAAATTATAACTTTAAATGTAACTGTGACTTCATCATTTCTAAGGTTTGTGTAGTTTAAGTTGGTTTTGAGAAGAAAGAATACATTACGTAACTATAACTAATCTTAAACACTTATTGTTTTTATTGAATTTGTATTTTTAAAAAAATTTGTTTCCAATCATATAATGTTGCAGTTAGACCTGATATCCTAGGCCACCACTTTCAGGGTGATCTGTCAAGTGGGGGGCCAAGATAAAAAGGGGTCCCAAAACACAAAATCCCAATACATTTTCCGTAGACTTCTTTAAAAAACTGCTGAACAGAATGACACCAAATTTGGCAGGAAGCTGGATAACATAACGTAGCACGTTTATTATAAGCGCACACTAACCCAAAAGGGCATCTTGGCACTGAATGACAGATATTTATTGTTGCCCATTGAAACAGATCAAAATATACTTTCCGTCTGGGGGAAGCAGCATTAGTGGCTGCTCCCTCTTGGTGGAAGCAATGCTGGCTTCCACAGCATTTGGGTAGCTGGCTGGGGCCATGGGGCCTTGGGCTTCTCCCTGTGGCCCCAAGTGCATAGTGGGAGATGGGTGGGAACCAGGGCACCCACCTTTAAGTGATGAGGGCCCTGGGGGATGTGTAAAATAGTTTTGGGAAGGCAGCCACACAGCCACATCACCTTTATTTAAATGAGTGGACATGGGGGATATGGTCCTCAGGGCCTAACAAGGATTGGGTTGTCTGGCCCCCTCCACTTTAGTTTTAGTAATGGCCCTGTGGGATGGGGTCACAACAAACAAATGATGGACGGAATGCTGACAATGCAGACATTCTCCCCCAGTCAAGAGATCTGGGTTAAATCCATTGTTCTTTTGCCCACTACGCCACCCCAGTTCAGACATGGCCATATGCAAATCAGTCTTGACCCTGTGCCTCATGGGAACAGTCCAGCCCGAACTGCCAAGCCATGTCTTCCCTGGACCGGAATCAAGCATCCTAGGACCGGTTTCTGGCTATCAGCCGTCATCAGCCAGGATAGCTTGACTCCAGTGGCGTAGTGAGCACGGGACCCACGTCTGGGCATACCCATCCCACTTAGGGCGAAAAGCGTTAAAACAAACAAATGATGGACGGAATGCTGACAATGCAGACATTCTCCCCAGTCAAGAGATCTGGGTTAAATCCATTGTTCTTTTGCCCACTACGCCACCCCAGTTCAGACATGGCCATATGCAAATCAGTCTTGACCCTGTGCCTCATGGGAACAGTCCAGCCCGAACTGCCAAGCCATGTCTTACCTGGACCGGAATCAAGCATCCTAGGACCGGTTTCTAGCTATCAGCCGTCATCAGCCAGGATAGCTTGACTCCAGTGGCGTAGTGAGCACGGGACCCACGTTTGGGCATGCCCATCCCACTTAGGGCGAAAAGCGTTACAACAAACAAATGATGGACGGAATGCTGACAATGCAGACATTCTCCCCCAGTCAAGAGATCTGGGTTAAATCCATTGTTCTTTTGCCCACTACGCCACCCCAGTTCAGACATGGCCATATGCAAATCAGTCTTGACCCTGCGCCTCATGGGAACAGTCCAGCCCGAACTGCCAAGCCATGTCTTCCCTGGACCGGAATCAAGCATTCTAGGACCGGTTTCTGGCTATCAGCCGTCATCAGCCAGGATAGCTTGACTCCAGTGGCGTAGTGAGCACGGGACCCACGTCTGGCCATACCCATCCCACTTAGGGCGAAAAGCGTTACAACAAACAAATGATGGACGGAATGCTGACAATGCAGACATTCTCCCCCAGTCAAGAGATCTGGGTTAAATCCATTGTTCTTTTGCCCACTACGCCACCCCAGTTCAGACATGGCCATTTGCAAATCAGTCTTGACCCTGTGCCTGTGGGATGGGGTCACCAGGACCTACCAAGGCTCTAGGAGGTAGGCTGTGGGTAGGGTCAAGGTTATAAAGAGAAATATCCTCCTCAAATTTAACTACATCTTTGTAATGCTGCCTCTAGTGATATCAGTTATGTGTCTCCAGAGCATACAGCACTCTAGCTCCCGATTTGGGGCTTGAAAGGTTACAGGATGAAAAGCTCGACTTCACATTGGAGAAGAGTGGCTTACCTCTTCCAGATTTGGAGGGTTATTGGATGGCGCAGGAGCAGGCCCTTGCTGTGTACTGGTTTCCCACTTCTTGGGCTACACCATTATGGGTGGTGATGGTGCAGCATTTATTGCAGTCTTCTTGAGAATTGACTGTATATTAAACTTTGAGATCCCATCATTCCCCCTTCCCAGTACACTTAGCAACGGGCTCATAGGCTGGTGAAAGTTCTGAGCCGTATTCACACTAATCCCCATTGTGGCACAATGCATGCATTATGGTCGAGTGAAGGAAATTCCCTGATACATCTGGTTTACTCATGGTATCCAACCCATTGAGGAGCTTGTCTCTAATTGTTTTTTCAAGTTGTTCCAGACCTGAGACAGGAACTTGCAATTCCATCCTCCTAACATTGGAGATCTGTCCGATTGTCACATGCCCCATAATATGTCCTGAGGACGGGCATATTGACCTCCCTAGCTCACTCATTACTCAATTAAGCCATACCTGGAAAAACTTTGGGGGGGGGACAATTTTGGGATTGTATGCTACATTGCTAGACCCCTAAGTCTCTCTTCCCACATCCGTAGTATTGAATGTCTGGTGGGAAACTTGTCTTAATACACAATTCTTGGATGATCACTGGGTTACTCTACTGGCAGATTATAATAATAAGGACCACAAGTGCAGCTTAAGTATAGTTTTTTTAAGATCCTGCACTGCTGGCACTGGTCCCCAGTAAGGTTGCACAGTGCCCAATGTAGATAGATGCTGTTGGAGATGTGGCCTCCCGGACTGCGATATCGTCCAAACTTTATGGGAATATGACTGACTGAAGGCCTTCCGGTTGCAGGTTTGGGATCAAATGAGAAGGGCTCTCAGAGTGACCTTTAACAGCTTGGCTGGTGCTCCTAACTAATACTTCTGACCTCCCTTCAGAGAACCAGCATGTTAATAGATGGCTTCCCATCACTCTAGAGGTTTCTAAATTGGTGATTCTGCATCTTTGGGAGTCGACTCTAATACCCACTCTACAGACCTGGTTAGATAGCATGTATGATATGGCTTGATTTGAGCACCTTATTGATAAGCTAAATGGCGACTGGTCCATGAATTTCTATTGTTGAACTCTTGTTACAGTAATGAGAAAAACTCAATACAGAATTGAACTATAAGTTAAAATAAAAGGCACCTAAGAAGGCTCGAAGAGAAGGCATGCATGGCCCCCATCACCTTTAATTTTAGTAATGGCCATGGGGGATTGGGTTGGCAGAGCCTAACAAGGCGCAGGAAGAGGAGCCATTTAGCCCCCTTCACTTTAATTTAAAAAAAAAAAAACAGCCCTTGGAATAGGGTCCCCAGAACCTTATAAGGCTCATGGTGGCTGGGCTACATGGCTCTCCATCCCCGTTCATTAAAAAAGGCCCGAGGGATGGAATCCCCATGGCCGAATATGGCTTAGAGAGGGGGCCATGCAGCCCCCCCCTTTAATCGAATAGAAATGAGGTCCACAGGGCCTAATAAGGTTCAAGGAGGGGGCCATGTGGCCGCCTTCCCTATCATAAAAAAAATTGGCCCTGGTGTATGGGGTCTCCATGGCCAAATAAGGCTTGGGAGGGATGCGACAAGGCCTCCCTCCCACTTTAAAAAAAAAGGACCCTGGGAGATGGGGTTTCCAGGCCTAATTTGCTGAACTAGGCAAGGGGAGGGGGACCACATTGCTTCCCTCACCTTTGAAAAACATAAGACCCTATGACCAGTACCCCGCTGCGCTCGTCAAATGGCAGTGTGTTGGATTTACATATGTTAACAAATTATTACTTTCTATTAAAAAAATTCCCTGGCAAACCCAAAGGTTAAAGCAAAGTTGTAGTAAGGTGTGATAAAAAAGATCTGTTCTTGTTTTATAAAACTCCTTAGATATTCACTGAAAAAATATAGGTTAAAGTAACGTTATAGTTAGGTGAATTTGTTAGTGACAACATTAACATTTTGAACTAAAAAAACACAGTAATTCCCCTGTTATAGTTAGCAGAGGTAACTGAAGCTGTTCAACCATGCAATGCTTATAACTTCAAATATTACAACACCCATGAAACGTTCTATGAAATCATTTAAGACATCTCTTTTGACATCTCATTCGATATAATTGATGACATCACTGATGACATTGTTCATTGTGTGTTTTATTTTATGTTACAGTTTACATTGTAACGGGTAGCTACCATGATTCTTTTTTACCTAACTTTGCACAGCCTGTGTCCAGCTAATGTTTACTAAATGCTTGTGCTCCTAATGCATCATAGGTGTGCCGAGGTATTGAATATGTTATGTTTGCTCAGAAGAGTAACTCTGTGTTCAGGTGACAGTTGACAACTTGTGTCCAGCATGTTCCACACAAGATTTTAGGCTCTGTAGAAAACATTTCCAACAGGGCAAAGATTCTACATACAACATACTAAGTATTGCAAGCAGTGTTGAGTTATTAGACAGAATCGTCATGGCATGACATTTTCTACGTAACATAAAAGACTGTGTGCACAAGGGATTAAGCTATGTACCAGTTGCAGCCGGCATGACTGGGTGGTGGGGTGGCAGGAGGGGTGTTCGCGCGGGTTCCATGGGGAGATATGGGGGGGGTTTAATTTAAAAAAAATTAAAACGTACCTTACCGGGTCCCGTACCACCTCAGCTCCTGGTCGGGTCCCGCGTTTTCCCAACAGGAAGTAGCCACAGGCAGCCTACCTCCCCTCCCCTAAGCCAATCACAATGCAGCAATGGCAGCATTGTGATTGGTGGGGATGGCGCCTATGGGGAGACAATTTTCAAAGTCAGGCTGCGCATGACTGGTTTTGTCGGCCTCAAACAGTCAGGGCATTGGGCATTGGGCAAGCCACTCCTCCCCGACTCACCCACCCCCAACCAGGCATATCCGTCTGCTTTCATGCAGTGCGAGAAGCAGAAACATAAAATGGTACTCAAAATACCAATTTATGTTTCTGCTTCTCACACTGCGAGAAAGCAGTAGGGTGACACTCCTCCGCCCTAATGGAGGAGCCACCCCTGCTATGTACATGTGCCTGTTTTGCTTTAGTAGATGGGCTAACTGAACAGTTTTGACCACAGTATGAAGGCTGCAGGTAGTATAATCCTTAGCACCCTCAGGCGTTGCTTACTTTAAGTGAAAAGTGTCTTTTTTGCCCAGTGTTGTATAGAGTGTACACTGTTTTTAGTAGATACGTTTTAATAGTCTGTTGTGTATTTCTCATGAGAGTTTAATTGTCTGCAAACAGTGAGGTACAGGGTAAACTCTCTCCATCGAGTGTATGCTGTTTACAGTACCCACTTCTTTAGTCATATCAACTTCATTTCTCAATGTAGGTTTGGTGACTGTCAGGGGTTTCATACAGATAAAAGCTGTCCATAGTAGGGCAATTATGTTGGAACAGACGTTCAGTATTTTTAGGAACCTTTCTTTCTCTGAACAATTGCATAGAGATCAAACACCGTATGAAATGAAGTGTGTGGTATAGTTTCAATGTGTACATAACCCATACTTTCACCACCTAAGGGACTTGCCTCTGTGATGATACTAATGATGCTTGATATTCTTCTAAGCTATTTTGTACTTACTTTCAGAGGTCTAATGCTATACCCGTTTATAGAGCAATTTGTACAATAGAAGCTTAGATTATGTCATCAGTGATGTTATCAATGATGTCATTTGAGAAGTCATCAGGGATGTCTTGAATGAAGTCATAGAACATGTTGTGGGATTTAATTAGCAGTGCATGGCGGGCAGAAGCTATAGTAGAATCTTTAGCAACAACTCCTGAAGTGCAGTTTGTGGATAGCAATTGGCCTACTTTTTGTAATTGGGTGTTTGCATTTTCATGTCCCTCCCTAAACCTCTTCTTATCCCTACGCATTATAATAAAGGAAGGAGATGCAGAGGTCTCCGAGCATAGGTTTGTGAATAGCATTTTGTAGTATATGTGTAGAACTATTTTAGTATTACTAAACATTCTTAAAGTGCAGTTTGTGAATAGGCCAGAATATGTCCAGGAGCTGCAAATATTGATCTACTTTGGTGACTAGTTATAAATGGAATTTACTTTTTAATAACACAATGTTCCAGATAAGCTCTGCTCTGTGACTACTGCTACAAAATAGTTTTGTTTTTGTTCATTCTGTTGTATTGGCATTTATATTACTGCAAAAGAAAAATTCTTCTTGGTTCTGGAAGATATTTGAAAATATTGCAAGAATACCATAGGGAACAAATTTAACAGCCTAAGGGAGCGTCCTATGAGAGACTTGATATGTGCTGTAAACTAGTTTTTCAGTACAAACACTGGCATCTTCCAAACACTCAAATGTAGTTTTCCACAATTTTAAGTACATCAAGGGTACACCTGAAAGACTGAGAATGTATGCCTTCCAGACAGTGTGAGAAAATGCACCAAAAAGCATAGAATCCACAGTGGAAATGCAAGAATTAATAAATGGTAGGGAAATGTTTCCAAAGGAAAGAAGAAAACATTTTTTTTTAATTATCTAAACACATATCCAAATATACTCTCTTGTGTACAATGTGAGTGTTTTCTCAGTGACTATGCTAATTAGTACATGCATATTTTATGTATGCTATATTGCAATGGTTTAAGAATTAGATAAACAGTTATAAATTAGGATCAATTGTAGGCATACATTACATGCCTCCTCGTACATCTCTTTTGGTAAATCTGTCCCTGCACCATCTATGGGGTCCAAGATAGTTTATAATGAATGTTAATAAGGGTGTTGGAGCATTTACTTTTCTCACTCCTAGCATTATTTAGGAAAAGACATATACATGCAACCTTAACCATTTTAAGATCAACAGATGATCATGCAATAATCAACAATAAGCAAACCATGACTTCTTTAAATCAGTAGCAAAAAAAAATGCTCTTACATTCTTGTAGTAAATTGTAAATTGATACTTGTATAGCGCACTACTCACCCGCAAGAGTCTCAAGGCGCTTGTACGAATACCGCTGTGGAACCCATCCTGGCTTTCCCTGTGAGGCGTCCACTCCTGGGCACCCCCAAGGCGGAGGCCAGGCATCCTTAGTGTTGTGGGGGCCGTTGTGGAGATTAAGCAAGCTATTGCCCTGAGTTGCAGAGTGGGACTCCATGATTGGAATGGCACCGAGGCGAGAATTATCAGGTCCGTGGAATTTTTGAGCCCAAGACCCACCGAGGCGGGGAATTGAACCCTGGTCCCGGGCTAGACCTCTGCATCAGGGTCTGCTGCTCTAATCATTGAGCCACACTTCTCCACTCGGACTCGTTATCGGCTCTTCTGGAAAATTGTGTTGTTGTCTTTAATTGCATGACTAGCTTTGCACAACAGCTACAAACATTGCTGCACGACCAGTGTCATTTAGCCAATGCCATCTGGCATTCCACAAATGTCTGAAGCTTTTGGCAGACTAAATAAGAGACAGCAATTTCCTGCACACAGATTTCTTGAAATGGGCCCATAATTAGGAAATATCTGAAATGCTTATGTTATTGTTGCTTGTGAGACAGCCAAGCCCACGCAAATGTGTGTGGGGCAACCCCAATTTCACATATACATTTGAATAATATTATATTATGTTATGTAGATAGATAGATAGATAGATAGATAGATAGATAGATAGATAGATAGATAGATAGATAGATAAAGTTATTTCCAAGTCAAAATTATTTTATTAAATTAAATACATTAATATTTCGTGTTTTGTTTAAAAACAATCAAATAAAACGTTTCTCAAACTTACATTCATTAAACAAATACATTTGAATAAAAATTCACTACATTTGGTAAAGAAAGTTTGCATTCAATTTTCAGATTAGTCAAATTAAGGCTTGAACCAAAAAGCTATTTTGTGAATTTGCACCAACATAAATATGTATCATGTGCAAGTGCAACCCGTGCTGATTCAGTAATCTAAAAGAACAAAACATTTCTATACGCCTACTTTAAGTGTGCATAAATAATGCGCACACGGTGGATGTTAGGTAAATCTCCCAGAATTATAGGTTTTCTTGTAACATTTATCTTGTTATGTATCCATATTTCTGTCAGCGACGAGAGGAAGTTACAGATAGCATAGCGCCATTGTAAATTAACTGATAATTAGCAATTCGTTTTTTTGCTCTCTAAATAGCAGACATGAATATTTGCACAAGTATAAACTTTATTGCAAAATTGCATCTTTTTTTCACAAAATAAAAAAATGTCTGTTGAGTTATTAGGCACAGATATTGCCTTTGCTGTCATGAAGACAGCAGGAAGAAACTCACAACAGACGGTCTAACTTCCTGTATTTTATGTTATTAAAAAATAAATACAGATAAAAGCAGGCTATTTTCTCTCTGTATTTTTATGTTGAGGGCAGTAAGCATCCTAGAATCGATGGAGATAAGTTAAGAACTACAAAACCATCGAATCTTCACATGCAAGATTGGAGCATCCATGGAATGGTCGCGGATCGCCCATGCACACATAGAACGAGTTCCAGAAGGACGATGCACAGTAAAAATATATGAATAGCGTTGCTTCCCTCTGGGCCCAAGCTGTACAAATGAAGACTCTTGATGTGGAAAGAGCCGCAAAATGTGTTTGTTTCCCCCTCAAAGAATTACTAACCTGGTAACACGTTCTCAACAGTTGGGGTACATTTCGTGGAGTGCAGAGCAGTAAATATTTTCTTAGTGCACTTGGCCTTAAGTATATTCACAGCATGGGACAAGATTCTGTGCAAATCATAGCTGCTGGAAGTAGGGTTGTGGGTTGTGCGGTAGCCCCCCCAGAAATAGTCATGCTGGAGTTGAATGAGAAATAAAGACGCCTTTAAATGTTGTCTTTATATTGTTAAGCTTCTATCCTTTCAAAGACAGGGCTCACATGTCAATCTGCTGCCGATTCATTTTAAATGGAGATTGGTGTTTACTTTTCCACTCTGACTACAAAGAGAGAGGATGTTGTAAAGTAAATGACGTCACAATCTTGCTGCAGTACAGGGAGCGTGAAAGAAAACGCTGTAGGATGTTATGTGCACATGATATTCACTGAAAGCCAAATACCACACATTTTTGTTATAACCGTACAACAGCATCTCTTCCAAATTTAGTGGTCATTTCAATGAAAAAAAGTGCTATCTATAAATGGCAGTGCACTACCACACCATGCGTTAATAACATATTTGTGAAAATGTGCTCCAAAATTTACCACTGGCTACATACCACGCTGATACAATTCTCCTGTGGAATGGGTGTGGCTCATTTGCCACACTTGTTATTTGTGTGATGCTTGGGTGCTGTAACACTGATGGCAGTGTCGCCACTCTAAAAATTGTTCCAGCACCACTGGGGCAAATTGCATTTATTTGAGTTTCAGAAAGATTTATGTGAACATTTTGTGGTATACAAAACTTATGACATTTGGAAATGGACTAATGTTTGCAATTTTGTGGCTACTAATGCTACATTACCATGTTGTTTCGTGTCTTGTAGGAAAATTAGTGTTTGCACTTTGGCTCGATGCCTTTGTTGTTATTCCTGGACAGGTATGATCGATTCAAGGTTCTGTAGGCAATGCAGCCCAGTCCTGAGAGCTGCCCCTCAATCCAAGCAATATGGCCTCAATAACGAGTGTCATGCAAAAACTCCCATCATGGACTGTTACAGGGGTCCTACTAATACCAGGGACACAGAAATAACCGAAATTCGAAGGTTTGGGGAGAATATATGCAGAAATTGATGTCCCCATATTATTTCCCTGGTCTTTCCTACAGAGATTTTGACAGGCTCTTGCAGATAAAAGTTTATTGTGAAAAACAAAAACTTGGAACTCTGATGGGCATCATCATAAATGCGGGCCAATGGTAATGAGAGCATCAATGTCTAGCTAAGTAATCATTGCATCTATTCAATAGGCTTGCTTTGTAAAGGGTATTCAAAGTAAGTGGGTAAATTTGGACCCACATAGAAAGACTATTATGCAGTGTTATATGGTTCCAATGAATTTAGTAGACTGTGTATTTGGTTAACAAAACGTCATAATATAGAGTCTGAGTCTACTCATATCATCAGTAAATGTTGGTTCGGCTAGCTCAGAGTATCGCATCTAAACTCCTACACCTCCAGAATTGCAAATGCTGGTGGTAACCTTGAACATGACGCCTCTTATTCACAAGGAATTTGTGGAAACAGATCTATCCCTTCCATTTACCACTTTTGCATGCCCAAAGTTACATGAAGAAAAGAAGCAATAATATATTTTTAATTGTTCATTGTAAAGGTCTAATCCTTGTAAGTAAAGCATGAACTGTGATTACAAGACAGATGAAACACATCATTGTTATAAGCATTATTAGAATGGTGAAAAACTCAAACAATTAAACCATGCTAATTTTTACTTAGGTTACTCCTGCCTATCTGGAATACTCCTAATCTAGCGAGAGCATGATGGAAGTACCCTTCTGTCAAACTCAGTTGGAATAATCTAACCCCATACCTTGGTCTATTATCCCAGGATGCCAGTCTCACTGCATTAACAAGTGCACTATGCCTCGATTGTGCAAGACTGCACACATCTGTGCTTGTGCACCCATCTTCCTTCTTAGGATGAATGTCAGGGCCTGCTGGGCTGTATCTCATTTGCCACTCTCTGCAGCATTCATTTTAACTCCAGTGTGAAGTGCCTCTCATTGAATTAAAAAGTGAGGCTGATTAATTAATAAAACACCAACCTTATCACATTATACTATAGATGCAGAATAACAACATTACTTAGACTGGAGAAAAAGAGTAATTTCCTACTATCAATCAATCAATCAACACATTTGTAGAGTGCCCTGCTCACCCGTGAGGGTCTCAAGGCGCTAAGGGGAGGTGGGGTGGCAGCTAGTAGTCGAACAGCCATGTCTTGAGGCGTCTCCTGAAGGTCAGCAGGTCCCGGGTCTGACGTAGGTGGGCGGGGAGGGTATTCCATGTCTTTGCGGCGAGGTGGGCGAAGGATCTGCCGCCGATGGTCATTCAACGGATGCGTGGGATGGTGGCGACGGCGAGGTCGGCGGAGCGCCGCTGGCGGTTCGGGGTGTAGAAGGACAGTCGTTCGTTGAGGTATGCAGGTCCGGCGTTGTGTAATGCTTTGTGCGCGTGGGTTAGGAGTTTGAAAGGGATCCTCTTGTTGACTGGGAGCCAATGCAGGTCTCGTAGGAGGGTGGTGATGTGGCTGTGGCGGGGGAGTCCGAGGATGAGGCATGCAGAGGCGTTCTGTTTGTGCTGGAGTCTCTTCTGGAGTGTGGCCGTGGTTCCTGCGTAGAGAGTGTTGCCATAGTCCAGCCTGCTGCTGACAAGTGCCTGGGTGACCGTTCTTCTAGTTTCGGTGCGGATCCATCTGTAGATCTTGCAGAGCATTCGGAGGTTGTTGAAGCAGGAGGAGGAGACAGCGTTGACTTGCTGGGTCATGGCGAGCATTGAGTCCAGGATGACCCCAGATTGCGTGCGTGGTTTGTGGGTGTCGGGGCAGCTCCCAGCGCAGTCGCCCACCAGGAGTCGTCCCATGCGGAGGAGGTGGAGCCGAGGATGAGGACCTCTGTCTTGTTCGAGTTCAGTTTCAGGCGGCTGATCTTCATCCATTCTGCGACGGCCTTCATTCCCACGAGGAGGGTGGATTTGGCGATGGCCGGGTCTTTGGTGAGGGAGAGGATCAGCTGCGTGTCGTCAGCGTATGAGACGATGTTGAGGTGGAGTGCTCAGACGATGTTGGTGAGTGGTGCCATGTAGATGTTAAACATATACATGGCCACATAATAAAGTAAGGACATTGTGTTATAGTATCTGTTTCCCTGGAACTAACAGTGTAGATTACAGAACAACTTCTACTGAAAATAAATGATTGCGTGCCACTCTCAAGCGTTAATGAAAAATGTGCTAACCTCTATTTTAAAAAGATGTTATGATAAAAAGGAAAACTAAAATGGAGATTAAATATAATCCCTATAACAGTAGATTATATAAACATTTTAGCCTTCAAAGTATCTAATGGAAATCATTCTGATGTTACCCACATTTCTGTTTTCACAACTATGGTTTGGAACTCAAATCCCACAATATTTACTTTTCATCAGTAAAAAATGCCATTTCCTCTCTGGAAAATATGGCTAAAAAGAAAGCATTTTTGGGAATTTGTATTCAATTATTACCTTTCTTTCCTCAGAAACAAAGGGCCCGTCTTCAAAAATATCTACACCCCTACGTTTAACTTAGCAGTGTAAAAAAAGAGCATTGACAAGTGTAAAGTCCTTTACTAGAACTATATAATAAATTAATTGCATCATTTTGCTCTCTAAAATGTATTTAATCATGTATAGGTTCCTAAATAAGGGATTTAGGGCCAGATGTGCGACCATATTTTGCAGTCGCAAACGGAAAATCGGCCCGTTTGTGACTGCTTCAAGTAAGTGGTAACCACTCACAAACGGGAAGGGGTCCCCTCCCTCTTTGTGTGTGCGAAAATATATGTTTTAAACAGAGGCAGTGGTCCCACAGACCACTGCCTACTCTTAAACAAGCATTGGCAAAGCCAATAGATCTTGCCTATGCAAGAGCTGTTGGCTTTGCCAATGCGCTTTAGCCATGTTGTGCACTAGCATAGCGACTGCTCCGCATGGCTAAAAGTTAGTGTCGTAGAGGAGAGTGTTGAGTAATGGAGTGTCGAAGAGTGGGGTATTGTGGAGGTGAGTGGTGTACAGTTGAGTGGAGTGGAGTAGAGTGGTGTAAAGTAAAGGGGCATTGAGTGGAATAGAGTATCGTAGAGTGGAGTGACATTCCGTACGGTGGAGTGGCATAGAGTGGCGTAGAGTAGAGGGAGAAGTGGAGCGGTATAGAGTGTCATGGAGTGCCGTGGAGTGGCATAGAATGAAAAGACATAGAGCTGAATGCCATAAAGTAGAGTGATGTAGAGTGGAGTATCTTAGAGTGGTGTACAGTGGTGTAGAGTAGAGTGGAGTAGAGTAGAGTGTGGTGGAGTGTTGTAGAGTGGAGTAAAGTGTCATAGAGTGCAGAGGCACAGAGTGGAGTAAAGTGGCGTAGACTGGAGTAGAGTCGTAAACTGACAAGAGTATACTGGCGTAGAGTGGCCTAGAGTGAAGTGGCACAGAGTGGAGTTTCATAGAGTGCAGTGGAATAGAGTGGAGTGACGTGGACTGTCATAGAGTGGAGTGTCATTGGCGTATTCCTGGTGTGGCACTGCCATTACATACAACACATTTTCAATTCAAATGATCATTTCTTTTGCATATGAGAAATAATAATTGGTGGAAATGGCAACACCTAGTGCACTGATTTGTTTTGATTGTATTAAAATATTTGTTTCCTGCAGAATCACAAAAGAATTGCTTCATTTGTCTTACCTCGTAGTAGACAGACAAAAACAAATAAAGTCAGCAAATAGAAAGGAAGCAATTGTGAGTTACAAATCACAAAGCCAATGGTAAGCAATGTGCAAAATGCACAAAGTGTGAACATCAAGAAGATCTTGTAATGGTCTATAGTGAAGGCTGGATTGATGTGGGCTGCGGGTGTCCCTGTCCTGCCCTTATACTGTCTGGGTTACAAAGAATCCCAGGCTGTCATTCCCATGTGTTGTCTCGACTTCAGAAACCCATATTTTGTCACATTGTTCTTGGTCTCAGATGATTCCCACCACGTCTGTTTGCTCACTCCCTTACATGTACATGTATGAGCACATACACGCCATCCCCCTTTCAGGCCCCACACCACCCCTTCTTCTAAGCTTTAAGCCTGCTTGCCTTTTACTATTGCCCTTATCCCCACCCCTTTCACAGAGTATATTTCCTTCCCAGCCATTGTAATATTTTCTAAAGTTCCCCCTGAAATCTCCTACATCCCCCTTGCCCCCGCCATGGTCAAATTACCTCTTTGGATCTACAGCAGGCAGCTCTCGACGCCATAGAGCACCTGGTTATCCTTGAAGGGTCTCGATCTGTGGACACTGCTGTCTTGGTGGGCCTCATATCTTACAACGCCTGTACTGTCGCTTCCAAGCTATTTCAGAGCGGCAGGGGTGGCGACTTCTTCTCTGAGTGACTGGTTTCAGTGCTGCTTAGAAACCCAATTGGTCTGGTCTCTCTCCTTTCACCTTTGATATTTTGTGCTCCTCGAATGGTTTTCATTAGTATGTCACATCTTTGATTTCCTACTTAAGGCAAGGTCAATGAAGGTGTGCACTTAGATCTGACATTGGTGCTGTTGTGTCTTATGTGGTGAGGAGGGGTTTAAATGGTGAGATGCTAGCAAGTCTTTCAACTGTGCACTGGGCCTTCTTCAGGCTTAGGACAAACGTTTAAGTAGGCCCCATGGAGCATATGTTTTAAACCCCTTTAGAGATAGTAAAAGGTGCTTTCTCTTAATATCTGCCCTTCACCTTTTTCCAACAGACAAGACCAAATTCCATTGCTTGGCTTCAAGTCAAGGTCATGGTGAAAGTAGAACCGGCGGGCAGCAAGCGTAGGACCTGGCAGGCAAGTGGTAGGCAGTTGTCGAGGGTAATAGTGTGGATTATAGATTGCAGGCTAGCAGAGTAGGTTAAAGGCTGACAATAGTAGAGCTAGGCAGAGAGCTAAGATCCCAACTGGCAGTTAGTAGTAGAGGCCAGGGTAGTGAGTGCAGAACCTGGCTGACAGGTTGCAGCTGTGTTCAGGTAAGGGAGATCAGGCATGCCTTGTGGTTTTTAGTCCGTAAATTAATTCCCTTCCTGTTAATTATGGTCAGGTGGGGCAATAGTAACCTCACATTGGGAACATTGTCACTATTGCTTCAGAACAATTTGTTGACTCGAAATCAATCTCAATGCATGTACACCGATCCCATCTCATGTATTTCAATGTAAAGTTCACCCACTCTCGCACATCAGGGTGTGTTATTTTGAAAAGTGGTGGAACACCCCAATCACACGCACACTTTTGGGCTGAGAGAGGTAGTTTCTGAAATTGTCTTTGTGTCAGTCTCATTGGTGGCAGCCTTGGTACGTGTGCTTTTCGTGCAGATAAACTCTGCTCGAGCGCTACTGTTCAGACATCAAGGCCACCGAAATACAGATAACATAGCTCTACGTGAGTGCTTTTTTCCAGACATAGCGCTGTTATTTGTTGCCCTTGTGTTCGGATGCCCCTTGAGCGGGGAGAGAGATATCAATATGAAAATAGTGCGACAGTCACTCAGAGCCAACCACGGTATGGGTCAGCCACGGCACGGAGCCAGCTGCGGCACAAACTCTGTCTGAGTCCGGTGGCCGCGGTCCATCTGGTCAGCCGGGTGAGGTCCGGACTGCACAGCATGCCGCAGCACTCTGAGGCAGGAATGAACCGGCGCACCACCACACTAGCAGTGAGATCTCTGCACCTGCCAAACTTTAAGAAAACGTAACTGCCACCCCTCACACGTGACGTGGGCGGCCCGCCTATAAGTCATGTCTTATTATTATTCTTTTTCATTGTCGCAGCGTCTCTGTGACGCTATGTCGCATGGTGGTCAACTGAAATGAATCATACCTCAGTGCAGGTGAAAGGAGCCAGCGAGGAGCGCCGCTGAGCCAGTCCCCACCCTGGCTGCAAGCAGCGCGGACCGAGCGAGAGTGGCTTTTGCTCATTGCTGAGTGGTAATTATAACACGGCTCTGGCAGACAGGGCCTCGCGTGGCCAGAAATGAATGCCAACAATGCCATGACTTTTCAGCTTGTTCTGTAGTGTGGAGCTGAAGGGAGAACATGCAGTCTCATCAGGGGGAAGGAGCGGCCATAGCGCGCTGTGAAGGAGAGGTGGCAAATCAAAAGATGCCATTAGTGGAATCGCCAGGGGGAGGGAACACACACAGAAAGGAGGGACCAACACGAGCAAACACCAATAGCAGGCCAGCATTTCTGAATGCCACAGATAACAACCAGTGGCAACTGGTGGGTTTTTACAAAGCCCACAGACGAGATTACAACAGTCTTTCAGCTCGACCTAAAAATGAAACAGCAACGTTTCATTTTTCTTTAGGTCGAGCCTAAACAGCTCTTGCTCTGTCAGGCGATCTGTTGTATGTGCTTTGTGGGGCCTGACTCCTTTGCTTAACCACTTCGCCGCGGCGCGAATTCCGCCGCGGCGCTGGGGTTTTTTTTCAGTGAGCGCGGCGCCGCTGTGCTCATGATGGAACCACGCTGTCATGAGTCACGGGCGAGCTGTGCTCATGACGGAGTGGTTCCGTCACGGCGCCGCCCACTTACGTTACACGCCTGCACAGGCGGGGAAAAGGCGCCGCGTGGGCGGAGCGGCCGCCAACGGCCGCAGCATGACGGAACCACTCCGTCATGAGCACAGCGCAACCGTGGCTCATGACGGAGTGGTTCCGTCATGAGCAGGGAAGAGGTTAAGATTGGCTTTTGTCTGTGCCCTTAAAAATGGTAGCTTGCAAATGGCTAACATTTGCTGCATGTCCTACCTTTTCTCTCACGTTACCGCCCATGGAGTATGTGCTCGGGACGAGCAGTGACGCGCATGCTGCAGCAGCGCATGTGAAGCTGGCCTTCAAGTCCCTTGCTGAAATTCAGCGCAGGGCTAGCACCTGCTGTGTTGTGCAGCCCCCAACTAGCAGACGACTCTCCCGAAATGAGGCCTCTCCTTCAATTTTGTGGGCTCTGAGAGTAGGCCAATTGATGCATTTTACATCCGTCAGTTAATTCTCGACGCGGCTCTTCAGAAAGCAGAACTTCCTGAACCCCCAGGATATGCACCTTCTGCAACATGGCCGCCTTTCTGATGAAATAAACTGTTACAGTAAGCTCCTAGAGGCCCCAGTGAGTGACCCCCCTGCCCTTGTGCTTTCAGAGAGGTGGGTCCTCCCGCTGGTCACGGGTAGTGGCATTTCTGGTGAGAGTGGGAGACAATGCAGGAGTGAGAAGTAGAGACAGAGCAAGAGCTAGAGACCCAGACAATTAGTGAGAGATAGAGGGGAAAGAGCATCCAGGAGCCGAGGTGAGCGAGGTGCAAGAAGGGTAAGCAGTGCGGGAGTGAACAAGTGCATTTTTTGTACTTTGCTTGTAATTCATACTGAATTTTTACACATTTTAATTCATCACCCTAACATGGTCGTCAAATTATCACTCCACTGCAAAAGAAAAAAAAAGGATGTCACTGACACCACCTCGCACCTGACCATGCGTATTTTACTATTTGTCTTCCTCTCTAAGCAGTACACACTTCAGCTGTATAAACCAATATAGAATCTCTCCCCGGACAGGTCAATTTAACCCAGAGGCACAGCAAGCCTCGTTACAAAATGTTGAGTCACTTGTGAAGCTTGTATTTAATTTTTTTCTGCTGAGCAGTCCCCACCCCCCAGTAACTTGCACCCATCGCTGCTTCCTTAACAATTTGTCTTCCTCCCTCCAGAACTGCTGGATCACAGTGCATTTCCACACCACAGGACACCTTAGGACAATAGTCTGCATTTGGCCGTCAACATCTGGAGCAATGAATTGATGCACCTGGGCACATTTTACCTATCATATCTGGGGAAAAATAGTGTGGTGCTGCTAATCAATTTGTGTGAATTGAAAGTGAAAGTGTGTATTTCTTATTTCATTTTTTGTATATTCTAGGCAACTGTATTCTTATTTAGTGATTTCCCTGCCTATTTTTTTCTCTCATTTCTCTTTCTACATAGTGGTATTTGCAAAACATACAGAAACCAGAGTTGAGTAGTAGAGTCTCTGCATGCCTGGGTGTACTGTAGGTTACTAGTCTGCCTCACTGCTTTAGGAAATTAGTTCTCCCCCTGCCCACATGTCATTTTGGCTGCTCTCGCTATTGTATATCAGAAACTGACCCGTTCCCAGTCCGTATGGGTCTTTACCTTTCCAAACATGCAGTTTCCCATTTAGGTACAGGTCCCCAACCTTATCTTTACCCTCTTCCTATGGTTTTTAAGCGTTTGAGCTACAGTACAGAGTTTATTCAGGCTCCACAGTGGAATATCACGTTGTATAAGACAGGTATAGTATGTTGTTTCAGGTTGCCTGCCAGCAGTCTGCCACTGTCCGTAGTGCCTTAGTGTGCATTATATTGACATCTCCTGAAAGCACACTATATGTAGTATGTCTACACAGTCTTGCGTTTACGTCTGTTGAAATTAAATGAAAAGTAGACTTATTGAGCGCAAACAAATACCAGAGGGGGTCTAGACGCTAACTCGCAGAAAATCTAAGCACTGAGACCTGACTTGCGGAATCAGAGATCAAAAAGCCAGGTTTTTAGAGCTTTCCTGAAGGCCAACAGTAGAGTTTCCATTTTTAGGTCTCGCCTATGCAGCGCGCATGCGCTGCATAGGAGGACCTTTAGCCGTTGCTCTGCTCTTTTTGGAAGCACATACTTGTGCTTGTGACGGCATCCACCTTGCGGGAGCGAGCAGGGGCGCACCACCAAGCACGAGTATGTGCTTCCAAAAAGAGCCGACTGCGTGCACACACACGCACGCACCACTCCCAGGCAAGCAAATATACGATTGCAGTGCCAGCAGTGTGTTTTGCTTTTACTGTGACAGTTTTCTCATCACTTTCTTCCCTCGTGCTCTATCTTACTTTCTTTTCTTTTATCATTCACTCTGTGATTTGCTTTTACCTTTTCTCACTATTTGTCACCACGTCCACCACCACCACATCCACCACCACTACCACATCCACCACCACCACCACCACCACCACCACCATGTCCACCATCACCACATCCACCACCACCACCACGTCCACCATCACCACCACGTCCAGCCACACGTCCACCACCACCACCACATCCACCACCACCACGTCCACCACCACCACCATGTATACCACCACCACATCCTCCAGCACGTCCACCACCACCATGTCCACCACCACAATGTCCACCACATCCACCACCACCACATCCACCACCGCCATGTCCAACAACACCACATCCACCACCACCACGTCTACCACCACGTCCACCACCACCGTGTCCACCACGTCCACCACCACATCCACCATGTCCACCAGCACCACGTCCTCCACCACGTCTACCACCAACACCCCTTCCACCACATCCACCACCACCACATCCACCACCATATCCACCACCACCACCATGTCCACCACCACCATGTCCACCACCACCACCACATCCACCACCACCACCACCATGTCCACCACCACCATGTCCACCATCACCATCACCACCTCCACCACCACCACATCCACCACCACATCTACCACCACGTCCACCACCATGTCCTCCACCACCACGTCCACCACCACCACGTCCACCACCACCACATCCACCACCACCACGTCAACCACCACCACATCCATGTCCACCACCACGTCCACCACCACATCCACCATCACCACATCCACCACCAGCACGTCCACATCCACCACCATGTCCACCACCACCACCATGTCCACCACCACCATGTCGACCACATCCACCACCACCATGTCCACCACCACGTCTACCACCACCACGTCCACCACCACCACCACATCCACCACCACATCCACCACCACCATGTCCACCACCACCATGTCCACCACCACCACCATGCCCACCACCATGCCCACCACCATGCCCACCACCATGCCCAACACCACGTCCACCACCACCACATCCACCACCACATCTACCACCATGTCCACCACTATGTCCACCACCACCATGTCCTCCACCACCACGTCCACCACCACCATGTCCACCACTACCCCATCCACCACCACAGCACATCCACCACCACATCCACCACCAGGTACTCCACGTCCACCACCAACAAGGACACCACCACCACCATATCCACAACCACCACATCCACCACACCCACCACCACTTCCACCACCACCACGTCCTCCACCACCACCACTACCACATCCACCACCACCACCACATCCACCACCAGCACGTCCACATCCACCACCATGTCCAACACCACCACCACCACCACCATGTCCACCACCACCACATCCACCACCACCACCACATCCACCACCCCATCCACCACCACCATGTCCACCACCACAATGTCCACCACCATCACCATGCCCATCACCACACACACCACCATGCCCAACACCACATCCACCACCACCACATCCACCACCACATCTACCACCACGTCCACCACCATGTCCACCACCACCATGTCCTCCACCACCACGTCCACCACCACCATGTCCACCACCACCACATCCACCACCACCAGCACATCCACCACCACCACGTCAACCACCACAAGATCCACCACATCCACCAACACCACCACCACAATGTCCACCACCACCACATCCACCACCACCATGTCCACCACCACCCCATCCACCACCACCAGCACATCCACCACCACCATGCCAACCACCACAACATCCACCACATCCACCAACACCACCACCACCATGTCCACCACCACCACATCCACCACCACCACATCCACCACCACCACATCCACCACCACATCTACCACCACGTCCACCACCATGTCCACCACCACCATGTCCTCCACCACCACATCCACCACCACCACGTCCACCACCACCACCACATCCACCACCACCAGCTAATCCACCAGCACCACGTCCACCACCACCACATCCACCTCCACCACCATGACCACCACCACATCCACCACCACCATGTCCACCACCATGTCCACCACCATGTTCACCATCTCCACCACCACCAGGTCCACCACCAGGTCCACCACCAGGTCCAACACTACCACATCCACCACTACCACGTCCACCACCACCATGTCCACCACCACCACATCCACCACCACCACATCCACCACCACCACCACTTCCACCACCACCACATCCACCACCACATCCACCACCACCACCACCATGTCCACCACCACCACATCCACCACTACCACCACACCCCCACCATGTCCACCACCACCATGTCCACCCACCCCCACCATGTCCACCACCATGTCCACCCCCACCACCACCACCATGTCCACCCCCACCACCACCACCCCCACCATCAACACATCCACCCCCACCACCACGACATCCACCACCACCTCCACCACCACCACTTCCACCACCGCCATGCCCACCACCACCACCACATGCACCAGCACCATGTCCACCACCACCACATCCACCACCACACCCACCACCACATCCACCACCAGCAAGGCCACCACCACCACCATATCCACCATCACCACATCTACCACCACAACACCCACCACCACGTCCACCACCACCACATCCACCACCACATCCACCACCACATCCACCATCACCACATCCACCACCAGGTACTCCACGTCCACCACCAACAAGGACACCACCACCACCATATCCACAACAACCACATCCACCACACCCACCACCACTTCCACCACCACCACGTCCACCACCACCACCACCACCACATCCACCACCACCACCACATCCACCACCAGCACGTCCACATCCACCACCATGTCCAACACCACCACCACCAACACATCCACCACCACATCCACCACCACCATGTCCACCACCACCATGTCCACCACCACCACCATGCCCATCACCACACGCACCACCATGCCCAACACCACATCCACCACCACCACATCCACCACCACATCTACCACCACGTCCACCACCATGTCCACCACCACCATGTCCTCCACCACCACGTCCACCACCACCATGTCCACCACCACCACATCCACCACCACCAGCACATCCACCACCACCACGTCAACCACCACAAGATCCACCACATCCACCAACACCACCACCACCACCATTTCCACCACCACCACATCCACCACCACCATGTCCACCACCACCACATCCACCACATCCACCACCACCATGACCACCACCATGTCCACCACCACATCCACCACCACTGCATCCACCACCACCACATCCACCACCACCACATCCACCACCACCACGTCCACCACCATCATGTCCACCACCACCATGTCCACCACCACCATGTCCATCACCACCACGTCCACCACCATGTCCACCACCTCCATATCCACCACCACCAGGTCCACCACCAGGTCCACCACTAGCACGTCCACCACTACCATGTCCACCACGTCCACCACCACCACATCGACCACCACCATTTCCACCACCACCATGTCCACCACCACATCCACCACCACCACATCCATCACCACCACATATACCACCACCACCACTTCCACCACTACCACATCCACCACCACATCCACCACCACCACGTCCACCACTACCACCACACCACCACCATGTCCACCACAAATTCCACCCACACCATGTCCACCACCATGTCCACCCCCACAACCACCACATCCACCACCACCATGTCCACCGCCACCATGCCCACCATCACCACCATGTCCACCACCACCTCCACCACCACCACGTCCACCACATCCAGCACCAGCACATGCACAACCACTACCATGTCCACCACCACCACGTCCACCACCACCACCATTTCCATCACCACGTCCACCACCACGCCCACCACCACCATGTCCACCACCACCATGTCCACCACCACCACGTCCACCACCACCACCACATCCACCACCAACAAGGCCACCACCAAATCCACCACCCCACATCCACCACCACCACCACGTCCACCACCACCACCATGTCCACCACCACATCCACAACCACCACGTCCACCACCACCACCATGTCCACCACCACCACCACGTCCACCACCATCACGTCTACCACCACCACCACATCCACCACCATATCCACCATCACCACATCCACCACCACCACCACATCCACCACCACGTCCACCGCATTCACCACCACCATGTCCACCACCACCATGTCCACCACATCCACCACCACTATGTCCACCACCATGTCCACCACCACCACGTCCACCACCACATCCTCCACCACATCCACCACCACCATGTCCACCACATCCACCACCACCACCACCACGTCCACCACCACCACATCCACCACCACATCTACCACCATGTCCACCACCATATCCACCACCATGTCCTCCACCACCACGTCCACCACCACCACATCCACCACCACCAGCACATCCACCACCACCATGTCAACCACCACAACATCCACCACATCCACCACCACCACCATGACCACCACCACGTCCACCACCACCATGTCCACCACCACCATGTCCACCTCCACCATGTCTATCACCACCACGTCCACCACCATGTCCACCATCACAACGTCCACCACCACCAGGTCCACCACCAGGTCCAAAACTACCACATCCACCACTACCACATCCACCACCACCACCACCACGTCCACAACCACCACATCAACCACCACCACCACCATGTCCACCACCACCATGTCCACCACCACCATGTCCACCACCAGCACCACATCCACCACCACATCCACCACCACATCTACCACCACCACCACTTCCAACACCACCACATCCACCACCACATCCACCACCACCACCACCATGCCACCACCACCACATCCACCACCACCAGGTCCACCACCACCACCATGTCCTCCACAACCAGCACACCACCACCATGTCCACCAACACCAGGTCCACCCCCACCATGTCCACCACCATGTCCACCCCCACCACCACCACCATGTCCACCCCCACCACCACCACCCCCACGACATCCACCACCACCTCCACCACCACCACGTCCACCACCGCCATGCCCACCACCACATGCACCAGCACCATGACCACCACCACCACATCCACCACCACCACATCCACCAGCAACAAGGCCACCACCACCACCATATCCACCATCACCACATCCACCACCACAACCCCCACCACCACGTCCACCACCACCACATCCACCACCACAACCACCACCACATCCACCACCACCACATCCACCACCAGGTACTCCATGTCCACCACCAAGAAGGACACTGCCACCACCATATCCACAACCCCCACATCCACCACACCCACCACCACATCCACCACCACCACATCCATGTCCACCACCACGTCCACCACCACCACCACCACATCCTCCACCACCACCACCACATCCACCACCAGCACGTCCACATCCACCACCATGTCCACCACCACCACCATGTCCACCACCACCATGTCCACCACCATGTCCACCACCACCACCACCACCACATCCACCACCAACAAGGCCACCACCAAATCCACCACCGCACGTCCACCACCACCACCACCACCACATCCACCACCACATCCACAACCACCACGTCCACCACCACCACCATGTCCACCACCACCACCACGTCCACCACCACCACGTCCACCACCACCACCACGTCCACCACCACCACCATGTCCACCACCACCACATCCACCACCAATTCCACCACCTCCACCACCACTACCTGTGACAGGTAAAGTGTCACTGCAGGGCAGGGGTAATAGGAGTGCCAACCCCAGCTATACATGGGACATTTAAGGATGCATTGGGTGCAGGAAGACAGGAATAGTGGCTAGAAGTATTACACCAGACCCAAGATACATTTTGAAGAGGTGCAATCGCACAGGGGCTCCTGTAATAGCACTTGCAGCATCTCTACCTCAACAGTGGCATACCTGCATGAGCCACTCACTCAAAACAAGCATTGGCATAGCCAATATGTCTCACCTTTGGGACCTTATAAGTGTTTAGCCATGCAACAATTGATGTTGTTGCACCAAGGATATTGTGCTGGATAAACAAACACTTATAAGGTCCCAAAGGCGAGACCTATTGGCTATGCCAATGCTTGTTAACTGTAGGTGAAGGGAATTCCAGAGTCTGGTGGTACTGACCAGAAGCTTCTATCACCTCAGGCTGTTTTTGTAAACCTGGGCATCTCCAAATTATGGGCAAGAGAAGACTGCAACGACCGAGTAGGAACGTGCCATTGGAGATTTTGTTTGAAAAAGCTTGGTCCAGCACCATGCACTGCTTTGAAAGCGATGCAAAGAGCCTTAAACTCAATGTGTCTCTGTACTGTAAGCCAGTGTAATTGTCTAAGTGCAACGGCAGTGGATTTGTGTTTGGGAATATCCAGTAGTATGGGAGCTGTGGCGTTTTGCACGATCTGAATTACTGTAAGGCATTTTTTCCTCAGATTGACGAAAAGACCATTACAGTAATCAGCACTGGGCAAAACCAGAGCTGAAATAACAAGTTTGCGAAGAGTATGGGGAATAAACTGAAAGATTTTTCAGAAAAGCTTTAGTGTAGTGTAAAGACCAACCATCAGCCACCCCTCCTGCATCCATTGGTTCATCACTTAACTTATGTCTTGCCTTATACCATTTCCACATATTAATAGTACATGGTGTAAATTTCTCTGAACAAATTCTTTCTGACTATTATAGGGAGCATCAAAAAATAATGGAGAGTTCTGTGAAGAATTATGATATTTCTGATTGTGCTCCTTCCCGTTGGTGAGAGGGGTCTTTTTTTCCAAAAAGGAAGTGAGTGCTTGAGGGGGGTCATCACTCTCCCAGGATTACCATCTTTGAACTCTTTGCCTCATGGCCACCTGCAACCCCAAGTGTTTTCAGTTCACCATTTCCCATCTAATCATTATATTATATTTCTGCCAATCAGCTATATGTGTTCTCGGTAATGGGACGAAGAGGCATATATTTTCTAGAATTATTTGAAGACCTGTTATAACTTTAAAGTTACTCAAAGCATCCCTGAACTCGGACAGACTATTACAGCGGTCTTTGAGAAACATTTTCACATCATCAGGATATAAGGCTATAATACTAGATCTCAGCCTTTACTTTACATAATACACACAAGTGGTTCTATAGCCATTGTGAGGGCAGAGGTGACAGTGGGCAGCCTTGCCTAGTCTCCCTCCAGATCTGCCATTATCTTGAGATCCTGTGGCCCCGTGGAAAACTCGTGCCAAGGTTCGTTGTGGAGGCATCTGATTCACCTCCGTATATTGTCTCAGAACCCCATTCTTTTCAGCACTTCAAAGAGGTAAGGTCATAGACGTGTACTGAATGCCGTCTCCTTGTTCGAGGATGCCACCGCAGCAATCTGCTCAAAACTGTGCTGGATAAGTCATGACATGGAAAAGGCTTTTAAGATGAATGTGATTGTTACAACCGGGGATAAAGCCATATTGATCGTAATGCACCAGTCCTTTAATCAGCGGTGCTAGTGAAAAGAGGCAGTGACCTCGAGAAATGTAAAGCCAAGTCACACTTAAAGAGCATTGGAGTCGACAGGAGGGATAATAGAGTGGTGCTTGCCCCCCCCCCCGATTTATCACTTGCTCTTTAATGACTATGCCCTTACCCTTTTGACACTGTCAAAAAGGGTGGAGTAAGGGTGACGTTAAAATTATGCCCCACCCTTGAAAAAAATTCTGCGGATGCCCATGCAGGAGAGCTGAGATTACATCAGTGTGTGACATCATCTTTCTTTCTACTGACCAACTTAATGTTAGTCATCTTGACAGTTTTAATGGATACCAAGGCTACATAAAACTTCATGAAAAACCACCACGTTTTATTGGAACCCCCCCTTTACTGTTCGATATTTGTGAGCTCATGTATTTTATTACATCGTATATTTACATTGGATTTTAATTTTTCTCCTGCACACTGAGAGAGGTGTATTACTGCTTTCACTGCGAGCTTGGCTTCCCTGGTGCTAAAACACGCGGCTCTTCCAAGAGAATGAATCTAAAAAATGAGAAGCATAACATCAGGCAATATATCATGTCTGGCTGACTGAACCAGGTTTATGGTAGCCCCCGGTCAAGCATTTAACTCAGAAAAGAAGTTTCTAGAGAACAATAGCAAATCCCCAATAGTAACAAAATGACTCCGGCTCATAAAAAACAACTTGCTGTGTACATACAGTGTTATTTTTTAAAATAATTCGCACAAGTCAGGAAGAAACGATTCCTTCGGGACGCTCTACCTAACATGTCGGCTGTGCATATTCATGTAATGGACGCCTTCAATTGTATAGGACGCCAGGTCAGATCCAGATCAAATCCCTCAGTTCTGGTACAACAGGACAATTTCCAGTATTCTGTACACTGGGACCTGCCACTGTCAGACTGGCACTCCCTACGCGCCATGTACCACCTTGGGCTACATTTTGAGTTGTACCACCAGGGCTGGACTGGGAACAGCAACTTGCCCTGGCAGATTGCTGCTCGACCTGCCCTGGGAGAGTAGTAGGTGGGTGGGGGTGCTAGTAAGAAGCACGGCTGCCGATTGTGTTACAGGGGGCTGATATTGCAGCATTGCTGCAAAACCGACCCCCAGAGACAAAACTGGTCTCCATGGCAACAAAACCTGCCCCCCACCCCTCTGGCCCACTGTGGAAACCCCAGGTGCCCGCCATGGCCAGTCCGGTCCTGCATACTGTTGTAAATTAAGGCAGAATGTGATTAAGCATTTACTGAAAACATTAATGCTTCCCTTTGTTCATGTTTTCCTCATTATGTTGGCCGAAGTCCGGACTCCATTTTGTATTGACATGCTGCCATGTGTTCACCACGAGGAGAGTCCGACCTCTGTGTTAGTTGCTCTTGCAATCTGCCTAGCAACAGTTTATAAATAGCTCTCTCTTGTCCGTCTGGCGCATGCCCAGACTTGACCACATCTGTTATAATTAGCTTTGCTTGACCATGTGTTTTCGCGGGCCCAAAGAGTGTGTTGGCTCCGCCCATGTATTGATTCAGTATCGAGAATGACCCTAAATGGTAATGTTCTTCAACTTAGTGGTATCCACCCACTCATGAGCCCCTTTGCTGTGTATAAAAGGGGACTGTGTATGCAAGTTCTTTGTGCTACTCCTTGCAATACTGAAGAGTGTTGTGTGGATTGTAGGACCACCCTTAAGGGTTAATAAACGTTGTTTTTGTACTTTGCAGTTTCCGTGCCAACTTCCTTATAGATTTCGTTACAGAAGAGCGAACCCTTGTCTCTTGCGGGCCTAGCTGGGGCTTGTATTCATCAATTGGCGCCCGTCACGTGGGGCTCATCGGCGACTCGGATGCTCGAAGGATTGGTCGCGACGAAGGTGAGGAGTTTGGCCGGGGACGTGATCACTGCCAGCGGCGTCTTAGCCCTGGCATCCCGAGGTTTTTCTTCCTTCCCTTCCGAGCTGACCGTCTGTGTGGCGCCGGTCATCGACTGAGACCTCTTCTGTCGGTCCTGCCGTGAGAGCCGTTTGGGCGATTGTGGAGCTTGGCAGTTGGAACCTGGACTCTTGATTGGTAAGAACCGTTGTACGGTACTTGCTCCGAGTTTTGACGCCTGGTCTGGCTATTTGAGTTTGATTGATGGTGACTAGTCATATTTTGAATTTGTCTTTGTGAAAATATATGCGTTGCAACACATATAGGCAGGTAATGTGGAGAAATTTCTCCGGAGCTGTGTAAACTTTGAACGGCGCAACGATTAAGTGCCATTTTTTTTATAATATTGCATATTTTGCATTATTCCTAGCATGCCTGCTTTTAGCGCACTCCGTAAGTGGTGCTGCTGTTTTGGACACCGGTTGAACCTCGAGGAATCTGCTCCAGCTCCCCCAGAGGGGACTCCTAATAGGGATATGTACGTGAAGCATGGTCTTTCTTCCATAATGTACAGCACGTTATGGAGGAAATATACGAGGAAGGATCCTGAGTTGCGATGGCCTTTGTATGGATCGTTTGGTATACGTAAGATTGAGTATGTGGAACAGTGTATGTGTAAGCGACGTGCTCGTCAGGATATGTTTGAGTGTGTGCGATTATGGGTGAAGGAAGTGCGTGAGCGAGAGAAACGTGAGAAAGCGCTGTTTGATAAGGAGCAACGAAAGAATGATCATGTGCGAGCGCAGGAAGCGAAGCGTCGGGAGGACAAAGAGCAAACGGACAGACAAGAGAAAGAGCGTAGGCTACAAGTGTCGGGTCAATATGTTGTTCGTCAGCCGCTTTATCATGTCCTTAATAATCCTGATGACGATTTTTATTTACTAGATCGCTCTCCGCCCCCTTATGTTGGCGCATCTGCTCCGCGGCCGCAAGATTCTGGCCCGGCTTCGGGTAAGGTCGACACGCGGTCCATGTTATCG
Source organism: Triturus cristatus (assembly GCF_964204655.1). Taxonomy (NCBI): domain Eukaryota; kingdom Metazoa; phylum Chordata; class Amphibia; order Caudata; family Salamandridae; genus Triturus; species Triturus cristatus. The sequence goes on from NC_140582.1 coordinate 1,127,055,054, forward strand.
ACCGAGCACATGGCTGATCTTCGGAAACTTTCCCTCCGTGCACTTAAGGGCAAGATGTCTAAGGATGAGTTGTTCCATACTTGGGGGTCGTGGCAAGATAGAGAGAGGGTGTATTTTCTGTCTCATTTCGCGGATGAAGTAATTGCTGCTTTCCGAAAATATTCTAGTGTCCTTGAGCCTGACGAAGTGTCTTTGGATGCCGGAGCATTACGTAATGGTGTTTTTTCTCCCCCTAAGGCTTCTGAGGCGGCTCGGCGGCTGTTTGCTTTGCGGGACGAGGTGCTGGCCCTTAGAGAGAAAGCACGTCAACAAACGGAGGAGGAGAAGCAGTCGGATTCGTCTGCAGCAGGGGGCCACCCATCCGCCTCCCAGTCAGATAAGGATGACATAGTGCATGCTAAACCAATGCGAGAGGCGGCGCCTTTGTATGTTCCTCCCAAGGGAGCAGGGACTAGCTCGGATATTAATTCTGTCGATGCTAGGGGATATTTTGTGTATAATTGGGTTTACACTCCATGGCATAGGGCCGATGTTATGGCATTAAAGAATGCGCTGCCTGACCCCCGCAAGAATCCAGCGGCCTTCTATGAAGAAGTCGAGGGGGCCTTGAATTCTTGCATTATGACCTTAGCGGATATAGACTTGTTCTTTGGCCTTATCCTACCGCTGGATACGTGGCGCTCTGTCCGAAAGGTAGATGATGCGGTTGCCTTCAGGGCCCGGTGGTCTGACCTTGAGGATGAGGATAGGGAACGGAAGCCCGCACAGAAACCACCCCAGAATATTTTAGATCTCCCTGCGGCTATTGTGGCTAAGTTGAAGACGATTATCCCCCCTAAAAAGATTGATTGGAATATGTTAGCTGCGTGTAAACAGAAAGTTGACGAGTCAGTTGCGGACTTCTTTACGCGCTTTGAGGAGACGTTTCATGATTTTAGTGGCCAGTCGCTTACTGACGACACGGACCGCCACCTTTTTGCGGACAAATATGTGGCTAATCTGCTGCCGGCAGTTGCGGCCCGGTTAAAAGCGAGTGAGAGTTCTTGGTCCTCCGCGACACTGACGGCCCTGCTGACCATCGCCCAGTATTATGAGCGTCAGGAGCACGAGGCGAAGGGCCAGGAGGAGAAGAAATCAAAAGATCTCAAAACTAAAGTGATGTTAGCACAAGTATATGGCCCGCCCCGCCGGGGTAATAATAGTAGAGGAAGGGGCGGATCTTATGGTCCCCCTTCGGGCCGATCTGATTTGAATAGGAACCAGTGTGCGTATTGCAAGCAGTTGGGCCATTGGGCCAGGGATTGCCCAGCGTTGCGTGCTTCGCGTCAGGGGCACACTCCGGGTGGCCCGAGAGGTAGAGGGGGCTTCTCGAACTTTAGAGGGAATTCCAACGATAATGCCCGTTTCGATACTGCCGGACAGCACCGAGATAGCTCAAACGTTTTCGATCGCCAGCACCAGTATCATGTATCGGACATTGATCGATCGGGATATCATGATTCTCAGCATGCATAGGAATGCGTAGGATGGGGGTCCGAATCAGTTGAGGTGCCGGTCGATCAGACGGGTCCTTATGTATCGGCTGAGGTTTTAGGTTCTACTGATCAGTTCCTAGTGGATACAGGAGCGACCCGTAGTGCATTGTCTAGGTACTTGGTTCCGGGGGCTCCCCCATCCGGCTCAATAGTTACATCGGTAGGGTTTGACGGTACACTCTCCCGAAGCCCTCTTTCACAGCCCCTTGCATTTAAAGTAGATTGTTTTTCTGCGCCCTGTCCGTTTCTGCTTGCTCCGTACACACCGGATAACATTATGGGCCTTGATATGTTAAAGTACTTTAGGGCTACAATCCGCTGTTCCCCTGAGGGTGTGAGGGTGATTTTAAATGACAACTATCCCCGGTCTGGGCGGATGTGTACGATATCAGAGGATGCGTTGTTGGCTACCCTCCCCCGAGCTTTATGGGCGACTTCGGACACAGATGTGGGACAAATGGTGATTCCTCCGGTCCACATTAGTGTCCAGGAGGGGGCGGTACTACCGCGCCTCCCACAGTATCGTATTTCCCAGGAGGGCGAGGAGGCTCTCATACAGATTGTGCAAGACCTGATCGCAGTAGGAGTAGTGGAAGAAGTTCCTTATAATATCTGTAACAGTCCGATTCTCCCTATTCTGAAAAAAGACACGGATGCAAAGGTCTATCGGTTCATAATTGATTTGAGGGAGGTAAACAAGATCGTGATACCTCAGTACCCGGTGGTTTCCGATATCACGACGTTGCTTACCTTGGTCCCGCCTACGGCGACCATGTTCTCAGTGATTGATTTGAAAAATGCCTTCTTTTCTATTCCCATTCACCCTGATAGCCGATTTCTTTTTGGGTTCACATTAAACAATAGATCTTATCGTTTTTGTAGAATTCCCCAAGGCTATACAGAAAGCCCTAGTATTTATAGTCAGGCCTTGAAGCGACAGTTGGATTCCTTTGTTTTACTCGAGGGGGTCGCCCTCATTCAATATGTCGATGACATCCTGTTGGCGGCTGACACCCTGGAGTTGTGCGAGAAAAGTACGATAGCCTTACTTTCCTTTTTAGCATCCCACAATCACAAGGTCTCTAGGAAGAAATTGCAATTCTGTAGACCAAAGGTGACTTATTTGGGTCACCTTTTGTCTAAGGAGGGGCGTGCACTCACACCAGATCGTATCCAAGTAATTTTGGACACACCAAGGCCATCCACGCAGAAGGATGTGCGTGCATTTTTGGGTCTTGTTTCTTTTTGTAGGCAGTGGATATTGGGGTTTTCACACATAGCTAAGCCATTACTAGCTCTTTTGACAAAAGACACGCCTATCCCAATCCCTTGGTCAGATGAGTGTGATGCTGCTTTTCAGCAACTGCGACAGGCCCTTTGTTCAGCACCAGTGTTAGGGACCCCTGATTATGCAAAACCCTTTTCGTTGTATGTGCATGAGAAAGATGGATGTGCATTGTCAGTTTTAGTGCAGATGCACGGCGACAAGCAGCGCCCTTGCGCATACTTTTCGGCTGTGCTTGATCCTGTCGCCCGAGCATTACCAGGGTGTTTTCGCTCGGTAGCGGCGACAGCTGTGTCAATACGGCAGAGTGAAGGAATTGTGTTATCCCATAAACTGTTGGTGTTAGTTCCCCACGCTGTTGATGCCCTGCTTAATCAAACAAAGACGCAGCATTTGACCAGTGCCCGTTTAACGGGATATGAGCTGACGCTTTTAGCTCCTCATATTACGTTAAAAAGGTGCGTGACATTAAACCCGGCCACATTGTTGCCATATCCCGAGACCCAGCCTGAGGCACAGAAAGCGCATGATTGTATTCTTGTGACTGAGGAACAAACAAAGGGTCGTATTGATCTCCAGGATACGCCCTTTTCAGATGTAGATGGAGAGTTGTGGGTAGACGGATCTTGCCTGAAGCTACCAGATGGTACGGCTTCAGCAGCGTATGCAATTACCACGTTACAGACGATAGTGGAGACAGCACGCATACCACAGAAATCAGCTCAAGCAGCGGAACTGATAGCGTTAACACGAGCGTGTGAGCTCAGTACAGGATTGTGTGTGAATGTGTACACAGACAGCCGCTATGCCTTCGGAGTAGCGCACGATTTCGGCCTACTCTGGAAGGAGAGAGGGTTTCTAACGTCACATGGGGTGCAGATAATGCATGGGGAGTTAGTCCACAACCTTTTAACTGCATTGACATACCCAAAGAAAATCGCCATTGTTAAGTGTAGCGCCCATAGGAAAGTGGTTGATAAGGTTGGAGAAGGGAATGCGTTAGCGGATCGAGTAGCACAGGAGACTGCGATGCAGCCCGGTACTACTGCCATGTATGTAGTGAAGTCACAGGTGGAGAGATGGCATGATGCGAAGGAGGAAGTGCGAGAAATACAAAAGACCGCTTCTGACAAAGAGCGGGAACAATGGGCTAGCGAAGGAGAACTGGATGACGAGGGTTGCTGGAGAAATAAGCAGATGGATAGATGGAAATTACCCACGGCTTTTGTACAACCTATGGTCCAGATGGCACATGGGCTAGCACATGTTGGAGCTTCCGCAATTGTGAAATTGCTTACCCAAGTCTGGGAGCATCCAGAGATTGCTAGCACAGCAAAGAGGGTGGTGCAGACCTGTATGATCTGTCTGAAGTATAACCCAGGGAAAGGCACGCGAACTCCAGCAGGAGGATTTGCGACGCCCACTGCACCCTTTGAGGTTCTGCAGATGGATTACATCCAGCTTGAGCGCTGTAACAATTTGAAGTATGTTCTAGTAGTGGTTTGCGCCTTCAGTAAATGGGTTGAGGCGTACCCTGCGAAAGACAATACTGCAATGACTACAGCGAAGCTATTGCTGAAAGAGTTTTTTCCCCGATACGGCGTCTGTAGACTTTTGTGGAGTGATAATGGCCCTCACTTTGTAGCGGATGTTATAAAGTATGTCTTGAAGGGCCTAGGCATCACCCAGAAGTTCCACGCCGTGTTCCACCCCCAGTCTGCAGGACTAGTCGAGAAGTATAATGGTACACTGAAGCTTAAGATCGCCAAAATTCAAGCTTCAACATCTTTGACTTGGCCAGACGCCTTGCCACTGGCGTTATTGTCAATTAGGTCGGTGCCACACTCTCGAACCGGCCTTACACCCTATGAGATAGTATTTGGACGCCCAATGAATATTTGGGGTCCACCAAGGCCTAAGGCTGTGTATGATGTACCTTGTGTGATGATGAGTGATTATCTGGCACAGTTAACGGATAACTTGGTTTCTATTCATCAACAGGTCCGAGAGGCGCTCCCTGATCGGTCTACTGGCGAAGGACATGGTCTCCGGCCTGGAGATCATGTGATGATAAAGGTTTTCGACAGATCGAACAGTTTGGAGCCGAGATGGGTCGGACCTGAGCAAGTCCTTCTTGCAACGAGGACGGCTGTGCGAGTCTCGAACAGGAAGAATTGGATCCATTCCTTGCACTGTCGAAAGGTACCGCCCGGATTGGTGGAGTCTGCCGTGCTGACCGATCAACGAGACATCCTAGCAGCAGAGACAGGCCGTGCTGCAGAGCCAAACGACACTGAGGAGCTCTTTTCGGACCACACGACTTCTGGAGGAAGGCGATATCATCTGCGACCAAGGAAGTGAGATTTCCAGTACCGGGACATACTGTCAGAACGGCCCTTGGGTTAGTGAAACGGAGAGCCGATGAGGCAAGGGGGGGGGATCAGCCCTGCATTAGTGTAGCGACACCCGTCTTGGCCCGCTGGTGAAGAAATCAACCGCTGCCCAAGGGGAAGAGTTCTGACAGACCTTTTTAGTTTCAGGAAGATATCAGGGTATTGTTTCCTTTGACATGGAGAAGAAGAAAATTCTTTGTGCATTGGGGTTCATGCTAACAGTAGCCATCGTTGGTATAACCACATGGTTTGTGGAGGAGGCAACTCCTGCTCGAAAGATGCTTGTGTTGACGACTCCAGTGCCTGCGGAGCACTACTTTTATACATTGCCATATCAAGAGTTGAAGCATCGACAATCCTATTTGAATAACACTTTCATTCAGATGCTGCATCACACCCACGTTGCTACGAACGCTACGAACTGTTGGATATGTGGGATGATGCCAGCCCATCAGAAGAAAGGAGGTACGCCATTCATACCACTTCCTTTCTCTCACAATGGCTCTTGTAGAGCATGGTACACTTTGTTGTTTGCCACTCGGAAACCGACAGTGGGACGATTGCTTTTCAGACTTAATAAAGAATGCCATCAGGACAAGAATGGATATCCACAAGCGAATGGGACAATTTGGGAATGGGAAGAGTACCGACCGGACAATGAATCCATCCCCTATATCTTCACGAACACCAGAGACACTGTGGGGAAGGACAGATTCGTAATCCAAGTAGCACAAGCCCAAGCGGACCTGTGTGTCCAGAGTGTGGGTTTTATTCCTGTGGGTGTCAGTGATTGTATAACCGTACTAAATATCGATGGGTTAAACAACAGCACCTTCTTAGCGTCCCATAATACCTACTTTGTATGTGGAAATAAAGGTTATTACCGTTTGCCGGCTGGGTGGTCTGGGGTATGCTATGTATCATTCCTATTACCTCCTGTATTCTTAGCACCTGCGTCATATCATAAGGATTTAAAACTGTTGAATAATGTGACTGTAAATAGATATAAACGTACTCTATCAATTGATGAGGTGGATCAAACAGATACCAGCTTGCAACAGTATATTGATTTTAACTTAGGATTGTTCTTTTTTGTTGGAGCTGCTTTGAATAGTAGGAAGATCCGAAGATTAACAAGAGTGGTAGAAGCTGTGACTAATCAGACTGCTGCTGCTCTTGGGAATCTTACGGAAGAATTACAGATTACCAGAATTGTTGCATTGCAGAACCGTATGGTATTGGATGTAATGCTAGCTGATCGAGGAGGAGCCTGTAAAATTATTGGAAGTAGCTGCTGTGTGTTCATTCCTGATCATACGCCATCCGTTTATAACGCCATTAATAAGCTGCATAAAATAGCAGCTGAAATCCACACAGAAAACGGCACTTGGTCCTTTTCTGGATGGTTTTGGGCGTTGGTTACTGCCTGGGGATGGAAGGTCTTAACTGGTCTCTGCATTATTATAGCAATTCTGTTCTTTCTCTGTATGTGTATTCAATGTGGACCATTGTGCTGTTCCGTATGCATTTCACTCTGCATTCCAGATAAGAAAGCTATTGCCGATGTTGCCCGCCAGAAGGGTCTAGCTAAAGAGGTTAAAGGAATGATGATAATTGACATATATGATGATTATTCTTGGAAACCGGATGTCTTCAGTAAATGCTGAAAGGGTCGTCTGTTGTAAATTAAGGCAGAATGTGATTAAGCATTTACTGAAAACATTAATGCTTCCCTTTGTTCATGTTTTCCTCATTATGTTGGCCGAAGTCCGGACTCCATTTTGTATTGACATGCTGCCATGTGTTCACCACGAGGAGAGTCCGACCTCTGTGTTAGTTGCTCTTGCAATCTGCCTAGCAACAGTTTATAAATAGCTCTCTCTTGTCCGTCTGGCGCATGCCCAGACTTGACCACATCTGTTATAATTAGCTTTGCTTGACCATGTGTTTTCGCGGGCCCAAAGAGTGTGTTGGCTCCGCCCATGTATTGATTCAGTATCGAGAATGACCCTAAATGGTAATGTTCTTCAACTTAGTGGTATCCACCCACTCATGAGCCCCTTTGCTGTGTATAAAAGGGGACTGTGTATGCAAGTTCTTTGTGCTACTCCTTGCAATACTGAAGAGTGTTGTGTGGATTGTAGGACCACCCTTAAGGGTTAATAAACGTTGTTTTTGTACTTTGCAGTTTCCGTGCCAACTTCCTTATAGATTTCGTTACAGAAGAGCGAACCCTTGTCTCTTGCGGGCCTAGCTGGGGCTTGTATTCATCAATACCACGAACACTGCATTGTAATTTCTGCTCTTAAAACTTGTTCCGCAGATATGTTTTGTTAGACATGATTTAAAGAGCACACCACAACTCCTAAAGCAGTGCTTAATTTGTAAAAAAAAAAGAAATATAAGTACCAGGGCCCACCTCAGGAGGGCACTGCAGCTTGCACCACAGACTTCCCTGTCAGAGTTGCCAATGAGAGTATCAGCACACTGCTAATCATCACATTCTTTAAAGTGTGACAATTCCTTGCCCCATAAGCTATAAAACAGGCCTGAGCGCTAGGTATTAATCATTTTTATTGCTCATTGAATTAATAAACAGTTGTTTGCTCATTTCTAAATTCTAATGACAGCACCACTGTGTGGCAGACTGTCCTATGTGCCAGTGTTGACAATTAAGTGCTGTTGCTGAACACTGGAAATCACAGGCGAAAATTAAGCACTACCCTAAAGAATCTTGATGCTAAGGAGTAGGTAAAAAAGTTGATGGGAAAAAGAAGTGTGCAATTTGAAGGCCTTGTAGAACAAATTCGCTCTGAGTTCGTTCTTGAAATGACATGTTATGACATCATTTGTAGCATTCCAATGGGTAGGGTCAAGTACCAAAAAAGAGAGATCACATTTTCTTCTCTGTGGTATTGGAAAACTAAAACCAGAGAGCAGAGGCCTGATGGGATAATATCTTACTAGTTGGGAGGTGATAAAACCAGAAGAGAGGTGCACAGTACTTAACATTTTAAAAGAAATCCTGGACTGAATAGCAGCTGGTGAAGGATTTTAGGATGTGATAAGAATGCCTAAACCAAAGACCCTGATTAACCAGACAGGAAGCTTGGTTCTGAATTGCTGCAAATGCTGTAACAAATATATGTTAATGCCTAAATAGACACATTTACAGTGGTCTAATCTAGACACAATTACACAATTACTGCCGTAGTATCTGCAAATTTCAAGAGATAGGAATATTGTGTTGACACACTTTTAATTCCAAGAGTGCCATGGGAAATAGAGTACTGCTGTGGAAACTATTAATGCACATTTGATTTCCATGGGTATTCCTCAATCCCAACCAACTACTAGCTAGTGAACAGTCTTGAGGGATCACAGGTAGGATGGAAATTCCACATCCCTTGGATTCTTGATATCATTTCTGGTCAAACCAGAATACCAATTGACTTCAAAATGAGGGCCTTTGAGGCAACCTTAACCCTATCAGCAAAAAAGTAACGTGTACCCCTTCAAGTTTTCTTGCTGATTTTAATTATAATGCTTCTCATTTAAGTGCTTGTTTTTTGGGTGTTCAATTTTTAATAAATAGGGTTGAAAGACAAGACCTTTTGAGGAACTCACACTACTTGCGATGTACTGTCAACTTGTGCAGGGCTTCAAGAGAAGTAAGGGGAAACAATTAGGGTAAGAAAGGTCTGACACTACGTATTTTTGCCCCATGAAAAGTTTGAACCTGGCTAGTTTCTACACAGTTCTTCAAACTTGCAACTCAATCTGCTAATAAATAGTAAATAGAGGTGAGAATTTTTTTTTAATCTGTGGAGAGTGGATACAAATCTTCATGTAATTCTGCATGTTTCCACTGGTTTCACAACTGCCTGCCCCGAGTTTAAAAAAGGCAGAATGCAGGGACACTGACCTAAAGCAGAAAAAGTTCTCATTTTGCGTAATGAGGTGGCAAGGAATGAGGAGTTCTTGTCCCCTCAAGCCCCGTCAGGGATAGGACTAAGTAATTGTAATATTGGTAATTGCATTAGGTTACTTACAATGCCTGTCCCCTGTCAGTGCATGAAATCAGGTTTCCTGCCTGCCTGCTAGAGTGACATGAGTACTTTGCAGGTGTGCACAGCCTTCCTTGCTGGAAAAGTTGCTTTCAATACCACTGTCAGGGGTCGTGGTGGACTTTGCCCTCTCTGCTGTGTCGCCTCCAAACTTTCTGCCTTCACGCCTCCTACTTTTTCTGAATTCCTTTTTGTTGGCCATAGGACTCTAGGCACTTAAGGGTGGAGTGGCCCTGCCCCCTTCTTTTGGCAGACATGAAGACTGTCTATCAGCATGTGGGAAGGAGACAGCCTGACAGACACCCTTAATGTTTAGTACATGCGGCCAAGTGCTATATATGCGTAAAATGCCCAGGAGCTTGGCTGCCCGAGCTGAACGCTTCAGACCTGAAGGTGTCACCATGACCTCCTCATCATGACAAAGCAAATGGAGGACCTCCCCCTCACGAGAAGGCACTTCAGGGCTTCAGTTTTAAGCTTTGAAGGGCCCAGGGCCCAGAGGCTATCAGTGACACCACGTCCCACAGAGTGCGTTGGGCTAAGCAACTCTCACTGACCCCATCCCACTATGTGACGATCAAGGGACTGCCGCCTCCTAACATAGGCTGGCCTAAAGTCAGCCAATGAGAGGAGGCAGCAGTTCCAGTCCTCCAGGAACCTCGGAGGCCGAGATCACTGCTGAAGCTGTTAAGTTCTTTTTTTAATGTTAGGCGTGCATGCATTTATGCATGAATGTATGTGTGTTTGCGAGTATGAACTGTGAATGGGTGCGTGTGTGGGTGTGTGCTTGTGAATAGTTTGTGTAGGTGTGCATGCTTGTGAATGTGTGGGCAGATGAGTATGTGTGTGCATGTGTGGCCTGCCAGTCCCCTCCTGCTCTAGTTACCGGCTGCCACTAGTCCCTATACATATGAAGAAACTCTGGGCCTCATTTATGAGGTTTTACCATAAGGTAGCACCACAGGCCTTCCTGCTGCACTGCCCTACGGTAAAAGAAAAGGGCAGGAATGCGGCGAATCTATGAGATATGGCACATTCCTGTCCTTTTTCCCTGTGCTGGCACACAATAGGCTGCAGTGCGCCAACACAGGCACCTTAGCACCATGCTGCAAGGGTGCAGGCGTTGAGGGGATGATTGTTTTTGTGCAGGAAGGGGAACCTCCCTGTATAAAAACAATCACAAGAGGCATTTTCCTTTTTCTATGTGTGCTGCAGAAAAGGAAAAATGAGGAGAAATAAAGATATTTATCCTTGTTGTGCCTTCTTACGCCTCCCCTGGGGAGGCGTACGTTTTTGGCACTGCCTCAGATTTATGATTTCTCATAAATCTGGGGCAGTGCCAAAATGCCATGGATGTTGCTGGGAACACCCCCCGCAATACCCATTGCACGCCCTTTAACGCGTTGCGTTAAAGGGGACAATATTTACGAGGCAGCATTAAGCCAAAAAAGTGGCTTAGTGCTGCCTCGTAAATATGGAGCAGGCTCCTGCGCTACGGTATGTTACACAAAGTGCAAGGGAACTCATAAATGAGGCCCACATTTTTATGTAAAAACCCAGAGGAAGGTGTGCATTCACTGTTATAGAAGGGGCCTACAAGCCCCTTCATCGGTTTCATGGCGGGACCATCTTTGTGTCTCATAAGCTGCCTATTGCCAAACATTTGTAATGTGTTAGAATTAGACTCACGATCAAGAGGATTGGCATGCTAGGCTCAGAACAATAAACCCAGCTTAGATGGTGTACTAGTGCATTCTGCTGTGTTTGGTGGAACTGACTTCAAGAACTCCCATAGTCAATAGGTATCAACACAAAAGTGTGAACTGCAAACTTCAGTACAGAAACACCAGTTGGGTACAAACCCCATGTATACCGAGGCAGATCAGTAGCTGGTGCGTGTGTATGAGATTCGAGTCTTTTAATAAAGAAACCACTGAGGTTGCACACACGAGCCACAGGAAACGAGAGCACACACGTCCTCAGTCCTAACCTACTGCTATCAGTCCCCAGATGCTGATAAACATTACCCATAACATACACTTACTTTGTTGTAGGACTGTGTTTCCTCCTCTGGTCTACCAAGTTCAATACCAACTAACACAACTGTGGAGGTCGACAACCAAATGTTGTTTATGCATGTTTACAACTGTAACACTTTTCCTGTAAGTAATCAGTGCAAAGTTATTTGAGCCAGACCACCTGGGCAGGTGTACAATTGCTTAGTAAATCCAATGTAAATTGTCTGACCTTCATCAAGGTGACAACATCTGTGATGATCATTTGTATGTGCAGAATGCTGCAGCCGTGATTCTGTGGCTGGTTAATCAACAGAATGTGACACAGAAATGGCATGCACCTATAATGCTCCTCCCTCCCCCATCGGAAAATGGCTTTCACCAAATTCCATTTAGCATACCTAATGTGTTAAACGAGACGGGTGTCGAGACTGGCATTTAGCAGTTGTTTTAGTGAACACATGCCCAGTCAACCTGCAGATGTACTATTTTATTTTTACACCTCAGATTTAGATTTTTCATTAGCAGAATGTGTGTGCACCTCTGTTGCCTTGTCATGTATCCAGTCAAGCTATATATGTTTAGACAATTGTGGGATAATGACTGATGCAACCACAGCCATAGGCCTGTAATTGCAAGCTGAAGATTAATTGAAGAAGGCAGAGATGTCTTCAACTATTCGTCAGAATTCCTCAGTACTTAGCTGTCTTTCTCAAACACTTGAGTGTAAATCACGGAACACCACCTAAGGAATTATTGTCCTGAATGCTGTATGTCTGAGAAACCATAGACTTGGGATTTCATCTGAGTTATGGATTTCACAGGCAATTGCGTAATAGTAACTGGCATTGAAGCACTGATCATGATACTTTCTTCATTTATAGGTAAGTAAAACCCCCAGAACTATTGAAATATGAATGTGTCCTAATTATTTGCAAACTCATTAATGCATTAGTGTAACACTAATCTCCCTCTCCATAACTACATTTGCATAAGGCAGTCAGAAAACTTTCCAATTTACTTGTTAATCAGTGCTTAATTTGAGCTGGAGGTTGGTTTCCGGTGCTCGCCCCACACTTAATTGTCAACATCAGCACTTACGACAGTCTGCCATATGGTGGTGCTGATTGTCTAATTTGGAGATGAGCTCAACAACTTAGTTTATTAATTCAGTATACATTACAAATTGCTGGAATTGTCTAAATTGTCACAGAGTATGAGGGTTAGTAGTTGTGTTGGTACTGTCATTGGCAGTGCTGGCTGGGGCCATGGGTGGAGCAAGCTGCAGTGGCTTCCTGACGAGGGCCCTGGCACTCATTTGTTTAAAAATTAAGCACTTCTTGATATCAAGAAAGTATACCAGTTTGGCTTTTTAGTGGCACCATGGACCAGCTGTTGATTGCTACAGGTCACAAGGGTGGGGTAATGAGACACACTTGGGGTTTCAAGGAAGCTCAAATACTGACGGTCACTAAATAAAACAATGTGATTGTCAACAACTTCAGAGACAAGTAAAGGCAAACTGTCTATGTCATACTTTTTTGGTCACAGACATTAATCTGTATGCCAAGTAAAGACTTAGTAAGATCCTATATGTCAACCGTTTATATATCCTACGGATTATCAGCAGAAACCTAGCCTCACCCTCATTGGCTGTCTCTATGAATCTGTTTGTGAAACTACCTGCAATTTCTGATAAAAGATTATTTCCTTGCATCGTGCCTCCCGCATGTCATTGACCTTGCAGCCATAGACCTGCTTTGCATTTACAGTGTCATAGGCAAAGCTTGGCATACATATGTTTTTTAGGTCTCGCCTAGCGATGCAGCGCCATGCGCTCCTCACGTAGGCGGGATCTATTGTTGCCGACTTGCATTGCGAAGTGGGTCAGGACAGGTGCACGCGTACGGCAAGTCCTGGACAGGAGATGTGCACGCGTATGGGGCGAGCAGGAGTTGTAATAACGTCGCAAGCCGTACACGTGCACATCGACTGTCTGTGCTAAAGCTTAATAGACAGGAGATGTGCACGCGTACTGCTCGCGTCTTTATCACAACTCCTGCTCGCACCATATGCGTGCCCATGTCCTGTCCAGGCTCAGCGTCCAGCATGCCTCCCGCTAAACCCCACTCACCGGCTCTTGTGGGGATTCTGCACTGCTCCCAGTCTGGTCTCCTCAATGGCAGGGGGGACTCGCCTCTTCACCCGGTCACTGGCGCAGCAACACGCGGGGCTCCGTCTTCCTCACAGGAGCCCCGCCTGAAATCTTGCTCCGGCCGCACCATGCGGCATTCACGAAGGCAGGGTGGGCTCCCGCTGGACTTCCCTCTGCGGAGTGGGCTCCCGCCGGACTTCGCTCTGCGGGGTGGCCTTCCGCCTCGCTTCTCCAACACACGGGGCTCCCTCAGCTCACGGGAGCACCGGACACTTCTGGCCGTGCGCTCCATGCCCCGCCCATGCCCCACCCAACTGACGTCATCGCAAGCCTTAAGCAGTTTTGCTTTCTTAATGCGCACGCACGCTCAGCTCGGGATGTCCTCAGTAGGTAAGAACTTTCCCTGTGCGTCTCGCGCTTGTTTACTCGGTCTCCTGAGTGTGCATACATAAACGTGTATGGACATGGCTGGATACGCCTTTTAGTCCACTGAGTATTTGCCCAGACGACTGGAGCCCTTGGAGGCCGGTTTTGAAAGCCCAGGGCTGCTCCAGGTGCCTCATTTTCCCCAGCTCCCATGGCAATTGTAGAAGGCATGGGGAGGCTTCAAGAGAGTGTGAAAGTGAGTGAGTAGAAGGTAGAGAGAAACCAATCAGAGAGGGTGAAGCTAGAGAGGAGGAGAAAGAGAGAATGGATGCAAAGAGAGAGATTGGGGAGAAGACAGCAGAGCTGGTTTGAGCATTTTTACCAGGGCTGCATCAGGATGCAGAATGCAGCACAGGAAAGCAACGTTAAAAGGACATTGTGGCATTACGGCTACAGCAAAGTTTCCTATTAACCTCAGAAATACAGGGAAACATAGCAACATTGTATATTTTCTCAGTTGGTTCACTCTAAAATGCCTAAGTGTCTGAAATTGGCTGGCAAAGAGGATGTGCTGAAAATACAGTACTTGCATTTTGTTAAACGAATTTCCATAACATGGGTGTTTTGTAAGGTGCCCTTCCAGCAAGATAATGTTTGCGGCGCAGCCCAATTGATTTAAGTAAAAAGTCATGCATATCGGGCATGAAGGTGTTCCTGGTTGTACCCAACACAATTTATGCTTCTAAGTATGATTCCTTTGGACCCTAAATAGACCCTGTCCCTTTATCTTTTAGGGAAAGGCAGTAAAATCATATATTTCCTGATTGAGAACCCCATTTGGGATCATGTAATCCATATCGGTTCTCACTGCTTAAAAATGGCAAGTTTTGGGGGCCATGTGAAACATGTTTTCTGTGTTTTTGTCTTTGATTTCTATAGGTGAACAATTACCTTTCCCTTTTTTAGGAACACGTTCCACTTACAGGGTAATGTTAGCTGGGCTGGTGGCCCCCGCTATTGATCCTTCTGAGTCTTTTAAATGGATGGGAAGCAGACAGCCATAGATATGCATATAGATTCTGGTCTGCACAAGCACAAATTTTCAGAAAATTATACACCTCCCTGCTCTCTTGTTCTTGAGAAACAATCACAGATGCCATGTTCAGTCCTACACTGAGCTTGTAGTTTTTGCCCCCGTACACTTACTCCGGGATGTGCTTCACCCCCGTTTCATTCAGTGGATGACTTGTTTCATCTCTCAGGTGCCCCACTCTGCTCTCTCATCTGTTTTGCATCCCTACAAAACTTGGGAGGAAAAATAACCCTGAATTTCATCTTGTGTCTTGAGCATCCCTTTTTTTTTTTTTTTTTTTTTTTTAATACTTTATTCGATAGCAATGTATCATAAAAGTAAATACAATACAACATACATGGAACCATAAAATTAATAAAAAGACATATAAAATGATGCCTAATTTTCTTAAGAAAGCTAAAAATACATAAAAAATAGAAACATAAAGGGCTCAAATAAAAACAGACATCCTAAGGCACAGCAAGGGAGAGCACAACAAATGTAGAGAGGGTATTTCATTTAGTGGAAAATTGCATAGAATTACAACCCAGAGCTACTTAGTTCAATAAGCTTAGTTCGTATTTGCCATGCTTTCCCAAGATATTTAGCCACCCCACAAATTACCAATAAGGATGTGGTATCCGTTGTTAGGATACGGAGGGCCACAGACGACTGCCTAGTTCCCAGACCTCTACAAACTGGACTCAGCCAACGTTTTCTGGGCGTCTTATATGCTTTGCAGGCGAACAGGAAGTGGCCCAATGATTCAGAAGGGTTAGAGCATCCCGGGCAAGTTGTGTGGTGGGTTTTATGGTTTTTCCAGCCTATCGTAAAAGCGTTCAGTGGTAAGGTACCTAGCCTCATTTTAAAAAACAGAACTCTATCCCTTGGTGAGGAGATAAAGTCAAAAAATGGTTCCCACTTTGGTGTTGGCTTACAAATCAGAAATGTATCAGTTAGAGAGCCTAGCTTGGGGTTTTTCAAGACCGCTGCATCTATATTTGCCCAGTATAGTTTCTTGATGGTGTCTTTTTGCGGAGGCTTCTGCAAGAGCCATTCTTCTACTAGCCCCAAGCTGAGTACCAGGTCCCTTAGGTTTTTTAACCATGGTATTACACCAACACCATTTAACGCAATGAGTTCGTCAAGGACCGCGGCGTAATTACTGAGTTCCGGGGTCCTTCTAAGACGAACCCAAAATAATAGAGGGCGAAGCCCAAGGATATCTTTAATAGAATGGCGTCCCAAATCGTAAAATAAAGGTTTAAGAGGGGTGGAAAGTGGAAGGCCCACAAGCTCTCTCAAAAATTTGTGTTCTGCTGTGACTAAACTAATGACTCTTTCGAACCCCCATAATTCAGAGCCGTAAGAAGCAGCAGACAATGCCTTACCCTCGTATACTACTAGCGCCGGGCTAATAGGTTTAGTAGAGGATAGACGGTGGTCTTTAGAAATTGCTCCTGTTACTCGTTTAAAATTTAAAGACATCTTAGTGATGTGGGAGTCCCATTTCATTTTGGAATTAATCCTGACCCCTAGGATGTCAAATGCATCGACCTCCTCGAGCGGGGTGCCGTTTAGTGCGATATTGATTTTCTTGTGTTTTTTATTTCCAGTCAGTACCATCAATTTGGTCTTAGTGGTGTTAACAGTAAGACCACGATTATCGCAAAAGGCACCAAACCTATCAAGCAGTTTCTGGAGGCCCATAGGAGTTTTGGACATGAGGAGCGTGTCATCTGCAAAGAGGAGGGTAGGTGTTTTTTCCCCCGCCAGGGATGGTGCATCCGCTGAGACCTCCCTCAAATGGTCTGCCACCCCATTAATAAAGAGGGAGAACAGGGTTGGAGCCATCACACATCCCTGGCGGACCCCCCTCTGGACAGGAATTCGATCAGTCAATTGACCTTCGGATCCCCATCTAATCCTTGCGTATGTACCATCATGCAACCTTTTAATGAACTCCAAAAGATATCGTGGTAGCCCCATTTCATGTAAGACCTGCCACAATTTAACCCGAGGAACAAGGTCGAATGCGGTTTTGAGGTCAATAAAGGCCAAGTATAAAGATCCCCCACCGATCAGAACGGTCTTCCAATAAGTGGCTACGAGTCTGAACACTTGGTCCATGGTACCTACTTTCTTCCTAAAGCCAGCTTGTAGGTGAGTTAAGATGTTTACCTCTTCCAGCCAAGTCCCCAAGCGTGAGTTAAGGACCCTGCCAACCACCTTTTGGATGACATCAATTAGACTTATCGGTCTATAGTTGGCAGGGTCCTCCCTCGCCCCCTTCTTATAGATAGTGACCACCTCAGCACCCTTCCAAGAGTCTGGGACTGAGTGGCCATGTAACAAGAGGTTCATCATGTTAGAGATAAGATTTGCCCATACTAGGGGGTTATGAAGGATCAGATCTCCTGGGAGGCCATCTGGGCCTGCTGCCTTCCCAGGTGCTATGCTTTTAATAGCGGTCTGAACCTCCGTGAGGGTAAAAAAATCTGTTGGTTCAGGCTGCGGCGCAGTATAGTTGTGGACAGAGTTGGCACTCGCAGGGCGGTCAAGCTCTACCTCATTACAATATAGTTTGGAGAAGTGCACAGACCACTGCTGCTTGGTTATATGGTTGGGAAGTGGGTCAGAGTCTCTTCTGGTTAGTTGAGTTATTAAAGTCCAGAAGGTACTAGAATCTTTTAAAAAGGCTGCGTTCTTTAGCGCTTGCCAATGATCCTCCTCCCAGGTCCGTTTAGCCTCTACTATAGATTTTTTGTAGGCTTTTCTAGCCAACCTAGCTGCTGCAGAATCTCTTTTGCGAAGGGCGAGAGAAATCGCCTTTCTTCGGGTTCTGCATTCAGTAGTATACCATGGATTGCCTCTCTTGGTTGGGAACTTTATGCCAGCCTTTGGTTTTATTTTGAAATGGGAACCTATATCCTCAATAAAGGTTTTATAAATATTGTTGAAGTCTGCACAGTGAGACTCTACCTTCGTGCTAATAAGGAGAGCAAATTCGGCAGCCTTAGTTGCCACTTGGCTGTTTATGGAATCTAAGATATCAACGTGACATGATACTTTGTGCCATTTCAACTTTCTATTGCAGTTTGTGGGAATTACTGCTTTTGAGGATAGGTTCGAATTTAAAACTTCTGGCCTTATATGCCATTTTAAAATTACACAAAAGGGATTGTGGTCACTATCTAGCGTCTGAGCTACCTTCATATCAACCACATTTGCCCAGAATTTCATGTCAACAATGAAATAGTCAATGCGCGACGGCCCATTTGGTCTGTTAAATGTCATAGACCCATGGGTATCAGAGGGGGTTCTTCCGTTTAATGCTCGGAGGTTGTATTCCAGGGTAAGGCCAGTGACCTGTAGAGCTCTTGTTGTCCATTTTTTGATGGGACTCAAATTTAAGGGCGGAATACAGTTTTTGGTGTCATCCTCATTAGGGCCCAGAAGGTCTGCGTCTCTTAGTGGTTCGTATGTACAGTTCAGATCGCCACCCAGGATTATATTAGAGAGAGGAGGAATACCTGACAGGGCATCCTCCAACATAGAGATAGTAGCAGAATTTTTGTTAGAGGGGCCTCCCCTCACATAGACATTAAAAAGATCAATTCTAGAGCCATTCCAAGGCCGTTTAAAAGATAAGTGGAGGATGTCTGCTGACTTAGCATTATGGACTTTGATGTCCAGGTTAAGTGTAACCTTGATCCAGATATGTAGGCCACCAGAAGGGCGGCCCACACCCTGGTGCACTGCCGGTATGTAGAAAGTGGAATAACCGGACATATAAAGAGGGTCCAAGCTCCAGGTCTCCTGGAACATACAAATTTCATATTGGTTGATGAAGTCAATCCAGACCGTATTAGCCAAATGTTTCTTAAGGCCTGCAATGTTCCATGAGAGTATTTGGATAGTACCAGAGTTACCCCCTCCACTAACTGGTCCAGCATTGGGCAGAGTTAAAGCACAGTAATCCCTGGCTGGTTGTACATCTAATAAGCCACAGGGAGGGTGCTGGTGATGTGCTTCTGGGATAAGTCAATCCACATCCTCTAATCCTCTAAGTGAGGAGAAACGATTAAAAGTTGGTATATTAAACACAGGAGGGCCTGTCTTTAACCAAGAAAGAGTATTGGAGTGTGTTGGGTTCCTAATTAAACTTTGTGGATAAAAATAAGTTAAATCGAAGGTACTAATGGCGCTCTGGTATTGGGGTTGAAAGTAATTAACTATATGTTTGGTTGCTCTGTGGTCTCTAAAGTTGACAACAATTACGTCGCCTTCGATGTCCTTAGGCCGTGGGCCCACCCAACCAAGCCTGCGAACATTCAGTAGTTCGCCATTTATACTGTAAGGTAAAGGTCTGTTCTTACCCAACCAATGTAGGACCTTGTTTTTAAGGTCAGAGTAACCCTCTTTCCTTCCTGCCTCTAGTACGGGGACACCTGTCATCAGAACTACATAGGGAGCTGCTTCAGGTGGTAAATGTATGTGATCAAGACTCGCACCATGTGTTTTGTTCAGAGGGGTGCCAGAAGATAGATTGTTTATGGGCGGGTGGAAGCTATTGGAAGGGGAAGGAACATCAATTAACTTTCGGTTAGGTATAGGATTAGTTACCTTTGGTAGAGTGTGTAAGATTTTAACTTTGGGATACTCTGCACAACTGTGCCTGTCATCCAACGCTGGGAGTAAATTAGAAGAAGAAGTACCATTTAATGGTACCAAGACCTGAGGTAGTGTATCTTTTGGTTGGACAACATTTTTCAAAACCACCTGCTCAATTACCCCAAGTTGATTCGACACCCCCTTCATCCTTTCTATTAGAGGAAGAAGAAGTGATTTTACTAATGTCTCAAGTCGGCACATAATGTCGTCGTGTGAAAAGACAAAGTTAGGAGGGTCCGAGGCTGTTGTTTGTTCGACAACTGGCGGAGAACAGTTTGCAGTGTTCTCCGCCGAATTATAATTAGCAATGCCCGGACAGTTCGTTTTGGAGAGTTTCTTCCCTCCTTTCTTCCTTTTCTTTGGAGGGGGCGGACCTGTAGTATGGCTTTTCCTTCCCATCCTTTGCGGGCTAGCAACAGTAGTAATGGGAGGGGATCCAGCAGCTTGTAGGATCGATGACGTGGAGTCCATAGAATGATTTTCGACAGGATTAGAAGCAGGCAGTGTTAATTGTGAGAAAGAGTGTGACACTGTCTTGCTTGCATGAGCTAGCGGAGACAGAGGGCAGACAGTCTGGCTGGAAGTAGGTATAGCCAGCGCCGGTGAAACAGCTAGCTGAATGGGGCCGAGTGAAGATCTTTTAGAATGTAAATGGTCGGCCGATAGGCGTCGTTCAACTATAGCGATCTCCTTTTCCAGAACAGAAGCAGCTCTTGTGATGAAACTGTCCAGGGTGCCTCTGACTGATCCTCCCAGCGTAGCTGGTTTGCGGAAGGGGGTTGATTTTGGCATAATTGACAGTATGAATGGCTATACCCAACAGTTGGAATCCACAGAATCACACACCACTGATGTGGGATACACACTAATACCTAATACAAAGAGCAACTATTAGGCAGGGTACAACACTGCAACAAACTTGAAGACACACAGTACCTTAGAATTAGGTCGAAGACGTTGGAGACTGGGCCCAGCCCTGCCTCGATCTGCCACGGACGGCCGCAGACGGTCCCGCCCTTGTCCCGGGCTTGTCCCGCTCGCGTTCCGCAACGCGGAGGGAGCCGCGTCTTTTTGTGCGCCTCCGGGCGCAAGGATGACGCGAGGGTACGCTGGGGGTTGTGGGAGGTGTAGTCTTGCCTGGTCACAGCCGCAAGTTGGTACAGCGGCGGCAGGGGAGACTCGCGGTACTGCTGAGGCAGGATTATCGGCGGGAACACAGGAGCCCAGGGCAGCTGTCGAGTCCTTCCGCTGGAGAGTCCTTCTGGGTGCCAGTAAGTTCAAAGGTTTTTCCCCGCTCCACAGAGGGAGCCGCGTCCTTTTGTGCGCCTCCGGGCGCAAGGATGACGCGAGGGTACGCTGGGGGTTGTGGGAGGTGTAGTCTCGCCTGGTCACAGCCGCAAGTTGGTACAGCGGCGGCAGGGGAGACTCACGGTACTGCTGAGGCAGGATTATCGGCGGGAACACAGGAGCCCAGGGCAGCTGTCGAGTCCTTCCGCTGGAGAGTCCTTCTGGGTGCCAATAAGTTCAAAGGTTTTTCCCCGCTCCACAGAGGGAGCCGCGTCCTTTTGTGCGCCTCCGGGCGCAAGGATGACGCGAGGGTATGCTGGGGGTTGTGGGAGGTGTAGTCTCGCCTGGTCACAGCCGCAAGTTGGTACAGCGGCGGCAGGGGAGACTCGCGGTACTGCTGAGGCAGGATTATCGGCGGGAACACAGGAGCCCAGGGCAGCTGTCGAGTCCTTCCGCTGGAGAGTCCTTCTGGGTGCCAATAAGTTCAAAGGTTTTTCCCCCTTTTAGGTATTGGCTGCTCAGGTCTTCTTGCTCATCCACCCTGTGTGTTGATCCCATATTGCATCTGGCTGATGCCACAAAACCCCCTCTCAGAGGTTTAGCTTCTCCAGAGCTTGGACAGGCTGGGGGTGGTATTAGCTGGTGAAGCACAACACATTTCAATTATTAAACCTGGGCTCCACCTTTCATAGCTGTGGCACACAGTAAACAGGCTTAATATAAGGAAAAGTGAGTAAAATATTGAACAGTAGAAAAACAAGTAAAATGTCAAAAAAACAACACAATAAAAATCCCCAAACTAATAATTAAAAGCACAGAAACATTTAATACGAAACGTGACATTAAAGTGATTACAATTCAATATTGGGAACCAGAGATATGAATTATTTTAAGTTTTAGAGCAAAAAGTGCCTAGAGAAGTTAAGCATCAGAAATAAATCACTGTTCACGGTTGACTAGGAACCAGGTGCAATTTCAGGACCACCATGGAGCAGAGGTCATCCTGGGAAAAGATTTTACTTTCTGGCCTAGTCTCTGAAATGTAAGTTGAAATCCCCTGGCAGGGCAATGCTGCAGGCTGTAACCGGCAAATTCCTCTTGAAATCACATAGCCATTGGTCAAGATCCTCCTGAACCTAATGGTTTTGGTGCTCCGAGCTGGAAAATGCAAACTTCATTGCCATCAAAGTCCTATTGTAGGGTGGATTCTTTTCGATCCTTCGCATGGTCAAGAGTTCAATCTTCAGACTTAGCGCTTGATTTAGAGTTTGGCAGATAGATACATGTCACAAACATGACAGCTATCCTGTCTGGCTTACTTCATGTGCCATAGGATATAATGCACCTGTAATAAGACAGATGGGATATTTCTTCACCTGTACACCATAATCTAAATATGGCTTATGGTCTGTGTTTTGGAGGTCATAATCCTCCAGTGGGGCAAGCCTGAAAGCTGTATCAGACACTTTCTTCTTGAGGTTACGCTAATGTGGCAAAGGTTTTGAAAGTCCAAAAATGTACAAAGTATCAACTTTCAAGACTATCTGGAGTAGCTGCTTTTGGTCCATTGTAAGCCTCCCAGGACCAGAGGGACAGCACCTAGGAGCCAGAACTCACTCCATCAGAGGCCAGGAGCAGGGTCCAGTCCAGGTCCAGATGCTACTGGTAATCTTGTCACACCAGGAAAAAGGCGACTTGCAATCTGTTGTATCCCTGTAGCCACACAGAAGGTCAGTCAACTGGCCGTTGGAATCCACTTCTTAGTTCTGGGTACAAGTGGGAGCATGTACAGCCCCTCCGTTTTTTTTTTTTTTTTTTTTTTTTTTTTTTTTGAAACCGTTTATTGCAGTTTATAGAAGTTACAGGTATGGGCCTACAACCACCCGGCCGGCCGCTAGAGCATCAAAAGCATATTACATACATACAGCAAAAAGAAAAAAAAATTTTTCTCAGCGGTGCACAGTAGGAAAACAGGAGTGATCAATGGTGCAGGTCTCCAAGCTCCATGCCCACAGTACGGTTCCATTTTCTCAATACAAAACAACATAAACAAACCACAACCGCAAGGCAACCCTCGATCCAAAGTGACAACACGTGCTCCATAAGTGGGGGATCCACACCAGCAGCAAAATTCCGAGGAGGGGGACGGGAGTAGATCAGGGACTGGGGGACCGCGCGCCCGCGGCCAAGGGAGGGGCGCCATCTAGGGAGACGGAGCCGGCGAGACCGCCGGTAGCAGCGGCGGCTCACAAATACCCCCGCGGTAGGCGTTCCAGGGGCCCCAAAGTTTCATCCACGCCCCAGGTTTACCCCTCGCCACATACACCACCTTTTCACGAAACATACACCAATCCATATGCTCCTTCCAGGCCGACACCGCAGGGGGCCTCTGGGATCCCCACAATTGGGCAATATCACGCTTGGCTATCATGTATCCCAGAGTCACCCACCGCGTCTGCGGTACCGAGTAGTCATTTGGTTCCCAGACATTCAGCAAGCATCTCCTCGCTTCAGGCAGCAGCGTGACCCGCGTAACCATTCGTAGAACCTCATGCACACCACGCCAGAATCGCTCCACCTTCGGGCACTCCCACAATATATGCATGAAAGTTGCCAACGCACCACAGCCACGCTTACACATTCCATCACCGGCAAAACCCATACGTAAAAGCCTTGGCCCCGTCACGTAGACCCGGTGAAGGATCTTGAGCTGGACGAAACGAAGGCGAGCCGGGATGGCCACCTCTTTCGGAGAGGCCACCGCGGAAATCCAATCCTCGTCGTCCAGCTCCAGCCCGTCGGCAACCCAGGCCTCGCGGAGACTAGTCAGCAGACACGATCTATCGTTAATCAGTTTTTTATATATGAGGGAGATCGTGCTGTCCGGGACATGGCCATCTAGCACTCTGTCCTCCAGGGGGGAAGACTCCGGGATAGATGCAACATCCGTGAAGACGGAGCCCAGCGCATGGCGGACCTGTAGGTACCGAAAGTACTCACCGCCCTGCAGCTGAAACTCCGCCTGCAGCGTCTCAAAAGTTCTGAATCCCCCCCTCGTCCAGAGATCTCCTACCGTGCTGATTCCGATCGTGTCCCACTTCTCGAAGCCCTTCGACGTCCACAGGGAGCCCAACCTCTCAGATGCATACAGCGGAGACGCTCGGGTCAAACGGTCCTTCCACCCCATAGCTGCATTAGCCGCGTGCCAGACACGCACCATGACACGCGTCGGTCCCGTCAAACGGGAGTCGGGCGTGCCAGAGTAGAGCGCTCGATTATAATCGCCACCGGGCAGAAGCGTCCGGTCCATCTCGAATGCCGGGTTCAAGGCGGGCCCGTAAAGGCCATGATTAATTGCAGCTAGTTGGGAGGCCCAGTAATACCGTTTGATGTCCGGGAGGGCGACTCCTCCGTCATACCACGGGAGCGTCAATTTAGCCAGAGCAATACGCGGCCTCCCATCCCAGAACAGGCGCCGCTGGAGGCCCTCCACCTCGCGAAAGTAGCGTGCTGGGACCAAGTCCATGGTATTCTGGAGGGCGTAGAGGAGGCGCGGCAGGGACATCATTTTAAATAAGGCCGCTCGGCCGAGCGGCGAGAGCGGCAGACGCCGCCAGCGCACCACGTCCTCCCTCAGACGCTGGAGGGGGGGCAGCAAGTTCCGCTCATAGCGGGCCTCCGGGTCGAGAGTGATATATATACCCAGGTACCGGAACCCCTGGGAGGCAATCTGGATCGGACAGTCCCGTGGCAGGACCGGGGCCTCCCCGGAGAGCACATAGACACAGGATTTCGCCCAGTTGATGACCAGGCCTGAGTTGCGACCGAAGGAACGCAAAACATCAACCAGGACGATCAGTGACTTGCGCGGGGAGGCAAGATACAAGAGGATATCATCAGCATAGAGAGACACGCGGTCCTCATGCTCGGGGGTCCAGCGGAGACCACGGATAGAAGGATGCCACCGCAGCCATTCCGCCAGGGGCTCCATGGCCAGGGCGAACAGGAGAGGCGACAGGGGACAACCCTGTCGCGTGCCCCGCCCCAGCGCGAATGGGGCAGATACTCGCCCATTCACCACCACCTGCGCCAGCGGGCCCGAATAGAGCAATTTGACCCAGCTGACGAAACCCGGGCCGAACCCAAACTTCGCCAGCATCGCCCAAATATATGGCCATTCGAGCGTATCAAACGCCATGGTGGCGTCCAAGGACGCCAAGATGGCCGGCTCCCGCACAAATGGGACACGCGCGAGCACCCCGTGCAAGCGCCGCAGATTAAGCGCCGTGTTGCGGTGTGGTATAAAGCCCGATTGGTCTTGGTGGACCAAGTCGCCCACCACGCCAACCAACCGGTTGGCCAACACCTTGGCGAGGATTTTGGGCTCCGCGTTCAAAAGCGAAATCGGCCGGTAGGATGTGACCCGTTCACGGGGCCTCCCCTCCTTGGGGATCACCACAATTGTAGCCAGACGCTGGTCCGGCGGGAGGGAGCCCCGCGAGTGGGCCGCAAGGAACATCGCGCGCAGGTGGGGCGCCAACACATCCGGGCGCAACTTGTATAGCTCAATGGGAATACCATTGGGGCCCATGGCCTTGCCGGATGCAACCGAGCGAATAGCCGAGGCAATTTCGTCCGAGGTGGGAGGGGCGTCCAGCGAATCCCTGTCCTCCACCGTAAGGGAGGGCAGTGCGATGTCCCGAAGCAAGGCCTGGGAATCTTCCTCCGAGCAGGGAGAAACCGGGGAGTAGACCTCGCGGAAATAATCCGCGAAGCAGGAGACAATGGCGTCCGGCTCAGTGACGCACACACCATCCACGCTCTCAATCAAAGGCACCACGCGGCTCGCTCTCTCCCTCTTGTCTAACCACGCAATCAATTTGCCAGCCTTGTCCCCCACATCATACAATCGCCCCTGCTGCTCTCTACTGAGGCCCCTGGCCGCCTCCGTGACGAGGGCCCGATAGGCCGCCTGCTTTAAATGCAAAACATGCAACTTGGCGTCTGTTACCCCGCTCCCCAGGTCACCCTCCAGTTCTGCAATCTCGGCCTCAACCCGGGTCACCTCCTCCCGCTCGCGCCGCCGGGCATTGGAAATAAAGGAGAGGGCCTCCCCTCTAAGAACCACCTTGAAAGCCTCCCACAGGGAGATGGCAGACGGGACCGACCCCACATTCTCATCGAAATAGCGCTGTAAGGATTTGATCAAGTCGGCACGAATGGTGGGGTCGCGCAAATACCATGCATTGATCGGGGCCACTCTGCCATCCCCCCTCGGGAAGACATCGAAATGCAACAACAATGGGGAGTGGTCTGAGATACCCCGTGCCAAATGGCGCACCTCCCCCACCCTCCCTGCATGGGCCGCCGGGACAAGGATGTAATCAAGCCGCGAGAGGCTACCATGGGCCCCCGAGTGGAAGGTGTACTGTTGCAATACGGGATGCTTTAAGCGCCAGCAATCCACCAGGCCCAGCGTGTCTAAAAGGCCGGGCAGCCACGCCTGTGCCCGGGGGAGGTCCCTAGGGGGATGGCGATCCATAGACCCAGAGGCAACCGCGTTAAAGTCCCCTCCAACCACCAACAGGCCACCCGGAAGGTCCAGAAGGAGGCGCCCCAGGTCCGCAAATGTAGTGGCTTGTAACCCAGGCGGGACGTACACTGATATGAAGATGAACACTCTACCCTCCATTCGTCCCACCAGAACAGTGTAGCGTCCCCTCTCATCATGGCGCACCTCGTCAATCTCCAACGGGAGCGAGTTCTTGACCATAATACCCACCCCCCGCGAGCCCGAAGTGAAGCCGGAGTGGGCCGCTAAACGATATCCCCGCCGATTCATTGCATTGAAGGTGTTACCAATAAGGTGTGTCTCCTGCAAGAAGACAACATCTGGTGAAATACGTTTTAAATACTGCAGGACCACACCACGTTTAATCCTATCCCCCAGGCCGTTGACATTCCATGACAACACAATCAAATCCCTACCCCCCATGATACGTCAAAACAATCGGTCGCCCCCCACCGAGCATCTTAAAAAACAACAAAACAGTTGCGGGTTTGCCTCGCGGTGTTAACAAACAACACACCCCCCCACCCCCCGGTCCCAACAGAACTCCCCCCTCCCTGCACCCCTGCATGAGCCCAGACAGCCCCCCAAAGTGCAGTGTGCCTGTCGCCCCGTAGCTAAGTACTAACTAGTCCCCCAGAGGAGGAGGGAAGCCCCCAGCAGACCCCACCCGACCTCCATGGGAGGGGAACATACGAAAGCAATATATGGTAAAGGAGTAATATCCCGAGCAAGGCCTATACAGTCACCCCTCAATTCTGATCCGGCGGGCCCTCCCCGCCAGCCGCGCCCCCCCCACCCCGATCTCCAGGCAAAGTATCTAACCAGTCCCCAGCCGCCTCGGGCCGGTCGAAGAAGTGCGTATGGCCATCCACCTCCACCCTCAGCTTAGCCGGAAAGAGCATTGAGTACTTGAGGTTTAAGTCCCTTAGGCGACGCTTGATACCGAGAAAGCTCTGTCGCTGCTTCTGGACCGTCGGAGTAAAGTCTGGGTAGAAGTGTACATCCATGTTGTCCAGCCTGACCGGTCCCTGTTGCCTGGAGGTCTGAAGGATGGCGTCTCTGTCCCGGAAATTAAAAATTCGGGCAATAATAGGCCGCGGCGGGGCACCGGTCTTAGGGCGGCCCCCAGGGACCCGGTGGGCACGCTCCACCGCAAACAGCTTACTCAGCCCCCGGGGCTGGAGATGAGTCAGGATCAATTCTTCCACAAAGAGATCCGCCGCCTCCGCCTCTCGGCCCTCCGGCACACCAATAATGCGAACATTGTTCCTCCGGGCCCGACCCTCGGAGTCCTCCAGTCGCCGGTCCATCAGGGCGCTCGCCTGGCCAAGCCGGCGCACCTCCTTCTGGAGGGCCACCACGTCCGTCGTGAGGCTCGTTGTGGTGTGGGCCAGGGAGTCAACTCGGTCGTTCGTTTTTGACAAGTCTGCCCTCACAAGGCCCACATCCACCAGGACAGAGTCAATTTTTTGCGCCAAGGTATCGAAACGCTGGTCCACCGAGGCCTTCATCTCTGCGATGGCGCCCATGACGTCCCGGAGGGTCAGATCCACCGGTTGGGCAGGTGCCTCCGTCGGGCCCACCAGGGACGACCGCGCTGTCTCCGGAGAACCCTTTTGGAGCGTATAGCGATCCATACTATTGGCCTGGTGCGCCGTGCCACGGCGGGTTGTCTTCATCTTCGCCCGGTCGCCATCTTGTTTGGTGGCCATGCTGGCCCTTACACCGTCGTGCCAAAATCTCCAAAACGGGCCGCCACACCAAATCACGGGTGTCAGGGGGGGGGACGGGTGCGACCACCGGGCAGCGGGTCACCCCACCGCCGGCGGGTCAGCCGGGCACCTGGACAAGGCAACACCACCGCACCCCGCTCCGCAGCCCGACCCCGCCTGAGGCAAGGAGGGCGCAAAAGCGAAAGTGAAAGTGCGGGGTATGCGAGTCGCTCAGCCCCGCTCGCCGTTGTTATTCACTTCGTCCCCGGATCGCCCCACTACTCCAATCCGGGGGGCCGGCGAGGAGAAGGCCGCAACCTTCAATCGATGCTCCCACCGGTATTCGGGGTCCGATTCGAGCCCAAAGAACGGGCGGCGCCTCAGCTCGGGTTCACCGACACAGTCCCCTCAACAAGGACAGGATATCGCCAGGATTAATTCAGGAGGTCGCGAAGGTCCTCGGGAGCTTCGCACCTACGCGGCCATCTTGGTTGCGCGCTAGGCTCCTCCCCCCCCTCCGTTTTTAAGAGAGGCCACAGACAGCATGTCCAGTCTTCTCCTGTTCTTCCACAGGTCAAGACAATGTTCTGATGAGCTGCAGAGGAGGTGCTAGTTCTGAAGGACTCACTAGCCAGTTCATGCGAGGCACCTCTTGGACATTCCCAAACCAGTGATAAAAAAGTTCCAGTACAGTACTTCTCACGTTTGGAACACCCTTTCAATTTGCCCTACAGTTCGTCATTAAAATCCAACATGGCTGCAACCTTACACCCTTCTGCCCTTGCAAGTTTCTGGTGTTTCTGGTGTTGCTTAGGTTAATAAGCAGTGCAGTCCTCCTCAACTCCACCATTCAGGTTCTGGGACCAGACTGCCCCCATACTGGATTGGTGCCAAATTGGCTACAGTTGGCCCGAAGAACAATGGCTTCTCTACCCTGATTTACCTTTAGACTTAGCTATGGTAATTGTAAAGTTAATAAAGTTCCTGAACCTCCGGAACTACCCTTTCTGAGCTGAAAGGAATCACATATGTCATACCCAGATCTTCCTGTCAAAATGCATAAGCCATTGTTTCTGCCTGGCAATAGTTTGCTCACCTCATTAAGGGGAATCTCTGACTGAAGCCAGCTGCTGGCAGGCTAATGCTAATGAGTCTACTAGAGGATTCAGGCAGAATATTTGTAAGAGATATTTTTCCTAAATATTTATTTAAAAAATCATACTTCACTAGGCAACTAGATGTTTAATATATTTTTAAAATAGCAGTTGAATTACCCACTTAGCTTATCACAAACCAGGGTTAGCAGAAAAGTATTTTATTCTGTACTGTAGTGTTTTTATAGGGAGAGATGGAGCCCGTTCCATTGAAAATAGCTTTTGGAGGCTAATCACACTAGGTTTCTGCCAACACTAAAATATTGCATCTACCACTTTTAAATACAAGGCACCCTACCTTGTGACCTACGAGGCCTACTTAGGGGTAGCATACAAAACATATAGAAGTAAGTTTCTTTCTTGTGAAAAATATTTATTTTGACATGTTTGCTAACAGATTTCAAACTGCAGCAGTCAGCTACACCAGCAGGCCATGCTTATTTTGTCTGCCTAAGAGATGGCATAATGTATGCTGCAGCACACGGGTAGCATGTATTGTCCTATAACATTGGTGTATGTCTCTGTACCGTATACAATGGCTTTATTGAATAGTTAAATATTTCATTTGGGTATTAGTCAATGTTACCATGTTTTAGGGACCAGAGCACATGCACTAGGGTCTAGACAGAAGTGCCTCATTATGCAGATTTCAGTCAGCAAACAACTGGAGCGAGCACGCAAAACGAGGGATTTTCTAACAGAAACTATTTTTTAAACTGAATTTATGAATTTACTATTGTCTGTACTCTGTGGTCTATGTGCTGTCACATACATTTTCTCTATCAGTTCTACTTATTGTCAAATAAACAGTTTTGGCTTCATATTTCAGCATTTCTCCTTTATCTTTACATGGTTGGGTAATGCTATGCTTGACAGCATAACTTTAGGTCTGAGATGAATATCTCTGCCCTAGCCATACCATTACTATGGTAATAAGTTGTTATCTTTCTATCCCAGCACCTGACATCAATATTTAATTAGTGATAATGACAAAAGAGGTGAATTGTTTATCTAGCTTGCAACATTTCTTTTGCATAAACGACAGCATATAACCTAGACATTCGTATTGGAATCATACCGCAGTGAAGTTGTACAGGCAAGTACTAATGTCTTCTTTTTTGTATTTCATTTCTCATCTTGCTTCATGAACTGGATAAGCCGTATTTAATGAAAAATTCTGTATATCTAGAATTTCTCATTTGGAGTCATGTACATCGCCTCTTATTAACAGGTTGGGAATGAATACAGTAATAAGTGGGATACAAAGCAGACATGCCACAGTCACTGCAATTAACACATAATTGATGACAAGAATAAAGTATCATAGTGGTGGCGTGTGTCAGAGGAACGCTGCTCCCAAGCTACCCAATTATGACTTACTACAAGAGGAAATTTTTGCAAAATTAAAACAGGTAGTGTGTAAAGATGAAAGATCATCTGTTTGCAGCTGGCTAGGTGCACTGAAATGAACACCGACTCGGCAACATCTGTGAGACATTGCAAGCTGTCCATACTGCATCAAACTCCTGAATGTAATCCAATATTTAAATACAGTAAACAAGTAAATGGACAGTGGAAAAGAAATCCAGGTCTGTGCTGTTCTCTGTCCACTGTAGACCCCACCTTCACCCCAAGTATGAGTGTAGCAGAAAATTCAAAATCCTGTGTCAGTGATTGTGCAGGGGTTAGAATTCCAAGCTTTGCAATAAATACTGCAAATTGCAATGTCCCTAAAACAAATTCTAGCAGGTCGATCCTCCTGAAATTTATTGAGGAAAATGTGCAGAAAATACAAGGAATTTGATCCTGTAACCACCAGTTCTTCAAGTAATTCACAATTTTTCCCCAAGGGGCGGGGGACTGGCCCTAGTTTAAAAAAATGAAAAATCTTAAGAGCTCCTCACTAAAGGTGTGTTTGTTCAATGATCTTGAGGTCATGCTGTTCAAGTGTTGCTTTAATGACCAAGGCTCGTTTAACGGATTACTAATATAGCGTCCCCCAGGTCCTATAACAAATTTCACGGAAATTTTAGGACATGTGATGGAAACTAAAGTTCATTTTGAGGACTTTACAGTACTTGCTGATTGTAATTTTAATTTGGCAAATTCCGAATGTAGGGATACCTGCAAACTGATAGATATGATGAGTAGCCTGGACCTAGGTCAAAAGATAACAGCTGCTTCCCATTCAGCTGATCATACTCTGGATGGGATTTGTACAGATAACCCTGCATTGACCTTTCTAGAATCTGTACCGTTGACCTGGTCTGATCATGTTGCAGAGTTTTTTCATCTATTTATTGTTGCGAAGGATGCCAACCATCGGAATCCCAGGTTATCTCAATACTATTGTCCTTTGCATAAAATTGACTCAGTTGAGCTAAAAAGTACATTAAAAATCTCCTCCCCTAAACTCAATGGTAATCTAGAGCAGGATATGGGCGATTATAATGCATGACTTACTTCAGCCGTAGATCTGTTAGCCCCTCTTAAAAGGACCTGTAATAATAATAGATTATTGCCTTCACATCCTTGGTTCACCTAAAACCTAAAGGAATTGAAGCAGTCCTGTAGACAAAAGGAGTGTCTTTGGATGCTCCTCAAACAGAGTTTACACAGCCATGCAAACCATCAAATGAGGTTAATCCAGGCTGGTACACCCGCTTACTCCAGCTTTCAGCACTGCCGATCTTACTATTCCAACTTTCCCATCTTTTTCATCACTATTGACAGAACAAGTGTAAAAATTAATTCTCAATACCCGTTTGGGGTCTCCATCAGATCCCAGTCCTCCAGATATCTGCCACACGGTCTATGGAACTTTAGCGGGTGTCTTAACCCACTTATTAATGAAATGTAAAGGTAGGGTTCCTTTCCATCACATTTAAATGTTGCCTCAGTACTCCCACTGTTAAAGAAACCCCAGTTGGATCCTATAGATGCTGATAATTATCGCCCCATTTACAGGCTTCCCTTTAAAGCCAAAATTGCAGAAAAGGCAATTAATAAAGAGCTTAATTTGTTCCTGGAATCAAATGATCTACTGGATAATTCACAGTATGGGGTTCGCCACCAACACAGTACGGAACTGGCACTTATTACTGCCATAGAGGAACTAAGAGCCTCACTGGATTGGGGGAACTCAGCAGTGCTCATTCTTCTCGACTTTTCAGAGGCGTTCGACACAGTTAATCATAAGATTTTGATTGACATGTTGAATCTCTGGTTATTCGTAGCTCAGCTCTATCATTATTTGCCTCCTTTCTCACTGACAGAGTTCAGGCAGTGTCTTTGGATGGCTACTGTCCAGATTATTTTTCTTTCCCATGTGGGGTTCAGCAGGGATCAACGATGAGCCCGACCCTGTTTAATCTTTACATGGCTCCGTTAGCCACATTGTTTAGAAATGTGGGTTTTTCTGTTGTCTGTTATGCTGATGACACACACATTATTGACAAGTTAACAACTGGATGGCATTCAACTGTTTGAAGTCGAATTCTGATAAAACTGAGGTGTTATTGCTGGGAAATAATACCTCGTTTGGTCAGGAGCTTGGCTTTATTCCAACTAAGGTGACTAAGGTAAAAAATCTGCGGGTGATTTTTGATACCATCTGTCGTTTGACAAACAGGTGAATGCCATTACTTCTAGCGCCTTTTTTACCTTTTATTCCTTTGGAGCTGAAGAAACATGCGGTAACTGCCCTGATTCTATCTATAATAGATTACTGTAATGGTCTGTATATCAATACACAGAAACAACTCCTTAGCAAACTACAAATCTTGCAGAACTCGGCAGCTCGTTTATTGCTGGGAATGCCTAGACAGAGCTCAGTGGCCAAGGCTCTAGTGGAGCTTCACTGGCTGCCAGTTGATAAAAGGATAGACTTTAAGGCGCTGTGCATCGCCTATAAGGCCCTACATGGAGAAGGCCCTGACTATTAAAAATAAACTGACTAGATATATTACTACTAGTACACTTTGATCAACCTCAGCAGCCAGCCTTACAGTGCCCAAGTTTACCAAGAATGTGGTGGGGGGTAGAAGTTTTATTAATGGCACAAACAAACCTTGGAATGCCCTACCCTCAACTTAAAGACCAGCTCTTGCATATTAATTTTAGTAGAAATCTTAAGACCTGGGTTTCTAATCTATAGCCTCTGCTTTAGTTGCCATAACCTTCCCTCTGCTGTGCTACGAGCACCAAGACGCCCTTGGGCATTCAAGCGTTTTATGAATTTTATTTTCATTTCATTTCAACAGAATAGGAGGTGTTTATTTCATAAATAAATACTTTACCGAAGGGTATCATTATTTATAGTGTACAGTTAATACAACA
The DNA here is from genome assembly GCF_964204655.1 of Triturus cristatus. Taxonomy (NCBI): domain Eukaryota; kingdom Metazoa; phylum Chordata; class Amphibia; order Caudata; family Salamandridae; genus Triturus; species Triturus cristatus. The sequence goes on from NC_140582.1 coordinate 1,127,088,679, forward strand.
GGGGCGGCTCCTCCATTTGAGCGGAGGAACGTTGCCCCACAAGCCCCACAGCTGAAAAATAAAACAGTAATAAAGTTTATTTATTAACAATTTATTTCTCAGCAACTCATCCTAAACTAAGTGTCAGGACGGGGCAGGGCCAGCGCTGCTGACTTGCAGCAGCAGGGAGCTGTGCGCTTTAAAATGAGCATGTCTCTTTAGCCAGATGTCTTGGGCGGTCAGCCAGACTTGCACATTTTAAACTTCTCTAACCTAGCTGTCTTACACAGCTGGGTTAGAGAAAGCACAGGCCTCCAGTGCCATTGAGGGCACTGAGAGATGCCGCACGATCCAATCCTGGCACTGTTTTCATGCTGGGAAAGCAGTGCCAGGATTGGGTAGAGCAGTTTCCGGCATCTGGAGCTTCCTGGAAGACATCTGAGGGAGGAGGACTTCGCGCTACAAAGGAATGTAAGTGATTTTATTTTATTTTTATTTTTTTGGACCCCCGCCTCACCACCCTCGGTACAAGCCAGCCGCCACTTTAATACCATCTGCCCATTCAGCGCACTTGCAATCAAAACTTTTGTCTCCTTCCTTTCCATAGCACAGACAGCATTGTAGAGGTCTCAGTTGGCTTTAATTTCCTTCACAAGCACAAACAAGCTCTAGGAATAGGAAGCATTCACTAGATTTGTGTTCCACGGCCAAACTGAATTGGAATAATAATAATATATGGATAAAGCCAGAGACTGGTGACACACTTCATAGCCTGGTAACATAGTGACTAGATTTGTCTAGGGTGAAACATGACTCTTGGCCACTGCATCTAATCACATTTGTAGTTCACGATGGTTTCACTCCTAAATCCTCTGCAAGTCTTATTAACAATAGTTTCTCTTGCACCCCTACCCTCTCTGTGCCACCCACTATTAATATTTGCATTTAAAAATTCATCTTTAGTATCAAACAAATCTGAACTGTTTATGGGCTGTGGAGCACAGCAATGATTATAAAAAATGACAACCTCATATGGGTGCAGAATGTTTATTTCAGATGTATTATTTCAAGAAACACACTGCGACAACTCAAAAATATATAACAATCAATATACTTTATAGCCAATGCCATAGTCATAAGAACGCATGATAAATAGGACACAGAACAACAGCACCGATATATTTAAAAACAGAATGCAGCGAAAATACAGGTGGAACACAGTTATGATCAAATAAGCTCATATAAATCAAAGAAAAGAAGAAAAATACCATTAAAGCATGAACATTACATTGCTTTTGCACTATGAATATGGATGTGCTAAGCAGCATGGAAACATTTTGTCATTCCATCTACTGTCACCTCTCTAGTGTCACAGTTTAAAGTGCATAGTGCAGGCACATAATGGCAGAAACCCAAGAGTTTACACATGGGTTTTAACCATTTTTTTGCAAGGCCTAGCATAAGCAGTACAAAAAAAGGCAAAATGATGAAGGGTTTCCGAGTCTATATTACCTATTATACCTCCATTTTAAATAAAGTTGCAATGGGGTAGATCCTGGTAGGATATCAAAAAACAATTCATGAGCAAGGCTGATCTTTATATGTGGGCCCTGGTCTGTTAGGCTCCCAGCTTTGACACATTTCAGTTCCCTCAGTCACTAATGCCCCTTTAGACGTTCGTTGATCAAGGATCGAGGAACTAGCTTTGCTATGTCCAGGGTATACCACAATGAAGGCAGGCCTATTTCATTTAACACAGACTTAATACAGGCAAACCAGGCAATCTTCTCTCCCCCTGGAGATTTTGGAAGTGCTTTAATAGAGACTGTATAGGTTTCCAATGTATCTGTTGACCAAAGTCCATGACTATACATAATAGCAAAAAGCATAGCTGATGAGGGGTAATACCCTGAAACAGGTCCCAGTTTGCTTGTTTCCAGTCCAGGGAGGACCTGACTTGGCAGTGTGGGCTGATGAGGAACAGCATCAAGACTGATTTGCATATGGCTGGGTCTAATCTGGGGGGGCATAGTGAGCAAAAGAACAGTGAATTTAATCCAGATCTCTTAACTGCGGATGAGGTATGATTCATTCAGCATTCCGTCTATCATTTGTTTGCGTAGCACCTTTCACCCTAAGTAGGATGGGTATGCCCAGACATGGGTCCCTTGCTCACTGTGCCACTGGATTCAAGCTAGCCTGGCTGATGAGGGTTAATACCCCGAATCTGGTCCCAAGAAGCTTGTTTCCGGTCCAGTGAGAACCTGGCTTGGCAGTTCAGGCAGGACTGTTCCCATGAGGAACAGGGTCAGACTGATTTGCATATGGCTGGGTCTAAACTGGGGTGGCATGGTGAGCAAAAGAAAGGTGAATTTAATCCAGATCTCTTGACTGGGGGTGAATGTATGATTCATTCAGCATTCAGTCCATCATTTGTTTGTGTAGCACTTTTCTCCCTAAGTGGGATGGGTATGCCTAGACGTGGGTTCCTTGCTCGCTGTGACACTGGACTCAAGCTAGTCTAGCTGATGAGGGGTAATACCCCGAAACCGGTCCCAGGATGCTTGTTTCCATCCAGGGAGGACCTGGATTGGCAGTTCAGGCTGGACTGTTCCCATCAGGAACAGGGTCAAGCATGATTTGCATATGGCTGGGTCGAAACTGGTGAGGCATTGTGAGCAAAAGAACAATGGATTTAACCCAGATCTCTTGACTGGGGGTGAATGTATAATTCATTCAGCATTCCATCCATCATCTGTTTGTGTAGCACAATACATAATAAGTTGCGACCTAATGAATTGGTTGATTAAAGGGATACCTAGATCCAAAGGTTGGGGGAGATGGGAGAGTACTCTGCGAGAGATTAAAAATGCTCCTCACAAACCTATTTTCAGTTTTATGAACATCATCGACCCTGGTGTGTCTCCACAGTTCTGCACCATGCATAGCTGTACTTTTTGGTTTAAGAATATATATTTCCACCGCTGGTGCAAAAGAGCATGTATGGGCTTTCTTATGCAATTTCGACACAGCACCAGCTTCTTGTTGGAACTTCAATGTACACTTTCTAATATGCTTAGACCAGCTCATACTATGAGTTAAAAAGTCCCCAAAATGCACAAACTTCCCGAAGTTTTATATAGCGCAAACTTGACCCGATGGTATCAAGTATCAGATTGCTTTACATGAGCACCAGTTACTTTACACAAAGAACACATTCATTATTGCTAGGCACGGGGAGATTAAGTGATTTGCCCAGAATCACAGGATGTTGAGCGTCATTGCTGAGACTCGAACCCTGCTCCTATTTTTGCCACAAGTAAGTCCCCCGCAGTGGGACTGCTGAAACATCGTTAGATGCCCTGCCCTCTCTCTCAACCACTCTGCAAAGGGGGGGATGTTGTCCCCTTGGCTGCTGAGGATTGTTGAGGGCCAAGAACCCCTATTGTTGCCACAAGTATGTCCCCCACAGCAGGATTGCTGAGACGCCATCGGAGGTCCTGCCCCCTTTCTCAGCCATTCTGCAAAGGAGCCTCCTGGCGCACTACTGGTTGGGGGATGAAGCCCCTTGGCTTTTAAGGGTCGTTGAGGGCCAAAATCCCCTATTGTTGCTAAGAGTGAGTCCCCCACAGCGGGATTGCTGAAACATCGTCAGAGGCCTGCCTCCTTTCTCAACCACTGTGCAAAGGGGCCTACTAGTTGGGAGATGTAGCCCTCTTGTCTGTTGAGGGTCGTTGGGGGACAAGAACCACTATTTTTGCCACAAGCTGATTGAAGTTCTTGGGTTAGGTCCTGGGGCCATCGGGCATTGGACTTTAACCATTGGACTGTTTTGTTCCTCAAAGTCTCAAAGTTTTCACTTGTTTTAGGGGATTAGGATGATCATGTAGGGCGTGCATTCTGGAGGAAGTTGAAGGTAACTTATGCAGAGTCTATTATGATTGATGGTTGAAGAATGCCTCCCCCTGTTGTACAGGTTCTTGGGTGGCAATGGAATGTTTAGGTTTTAAATTGAGTATGGGGTTTTGGAGGGCAAGGGTATTTTAGGGTTTAGGGTGGGTATGGGTTCTTGGGTGGCAAAGGAATTTTTAGGGTTTAGGGTGGGAATGGGTTTATTGGTTGTCGGTAAATAGGGTTTTATATATATATATATATATATATAATTCACTTAAAAAACCATAGGTTTCACACATATTATAGTTAGGTGGATATTTCTCTCGTAAAAAACCAATGAAATTCCCCCGTTATAGTTAGTTCAGATAACTATAACTCACGTGACCGCAATCCACTGCTGATGACGTCACATATTACATCACTCATGACATGGTCAGTGACATCACTCATGACATCACTGATAACATCATCCTTGTGATAGAGTGGCGGCCGCGCGAGTTATAGTTATCATAACTAACTATAACGGGGGAATTTCATTGGTTTTTTACGAGACAAATATCCACCTAACTATAACATGTGTGAAACCTATGTTTTTTTAAGTGAACTTGCAAGGTTTTTTAAATGCTAATTCCTAACTATAACGTGTGTGAAACCTATGGTTTTTTCAGTGAATTTGTACGGTTTTTTAAATGCTAAGTTATGTATGTATTATTATTTTTTTATATATTTATTTTACAATAAACTACGTATTAAAAAAAAAATATATATATTTTTTTTTTGGGGGGTTTCACCGCGCGCGCACGGGGCGCGCACCCCCGCGATTTTTCAAAAAAAGAATTAAAATGTTTTTTTCTGCCTTCGGGGTCCTTCAGGGACCCCCTGACAAAGGCTAGGGGGTCAGGAACTCTCTACCCTACCCCCTTTTCACGTTCGCCACCTTCCTTTTTCACTCTCGCACTGAAAACAAACAAAATGGCGGCCGACACTTCCTGATTTCGACCGATTCGAACGTTGACTAACATGTAACCACCAATCAGAATTATGCTCGCGCACGTTAGGGTGCTCGCACGGTGCGCGCACGGTGCGCGGCTGGTGCGCGGCTATAGATATGTATGTGCTTTTAACTGCAATTTTCTCAGGAACTACTGAACAGATTGACTCCATATATGCAAAAGGCACATCCCTGAGCTGAGGACTACCTCTCTGCCAAATTTCAAGTAATTCTGTTCAGCCATTCGGGCTGTACCTTGGACTAAAGGTCCCTATGGAAAATTGCATGGGGAAAATGCATTTTGGGACCCCCCTTTTTCTCAGCCCCCGCTTGACGAATCCCCCCGAGACTTTCAGGGTAGGAGCGGAGCGGAGCGGACGCCCCACCTATTTTGAAAATTTCGCGAGGATTCGTCAACCGGCGCCAAAGTTATTCCAAATAGAATGTTGCAGATTTCCTATGGAAACACGGTCCTAACTATAACTATCTACTGGCGACCGCCAGTAGATAGTATATATATATATATATATATATAACCTACTGGCAGTCGCCAGTGGGTAGTTATAGTTAGGACCTATTATCCATAGGAAATCCGCAACATTCTATTTTGAATAACTTTGGCACCGGTTGACGAATCTTCGCGAAATTTTCAAAACTGGTGGGGTGCTCCGGTCCACTCCTACTCTGAAAGTCTCGGGTCCCAAAACGTGTTTTCCCCATGCAATTTTCCATAGGAACCGTTAATCGTAGCTACAGCCCGAACTGCTGAATGGAATCACACCAAATTTGGCAAAAAGGTAGCCCTTGGTTCACACTCGTGCCTTTTGCTCAAATGGTGTAAATCCGTTCAGGAGTTCCTGAGAAAATCAAAAGAAAAATCATAGATATATCTATGGGTGCGGTGGATCCGCGCACCCTGCCGAGCACGAGCTGGATGCTCATTGGCTGTCAACACTCCAAACCAGGAAGTGTTGGCAGCCATCTTTTGCCTTGGTAGAACCAAGGCACAAGAAAGCACAAAAACAAACACACAGAACGCAAAAAGGGGGTCTGCTTAGGGGGTCCCACAAGGACCCCCAGGGCCCAAAAATATATATATATTTGTAAAAATCGGAAAAATACGTGCTGGGTGCACGGATCCTGCTGATAAAGAAAAAAGAAGCGCAGGGACTGCCACCCCCGGGGCTTTATGGAAATATGTGGGGTGGGCTCACAGCCTCCTCAGCCCCGGGGACCGCCACCCCCGGGGCTTTGAAAAAGAATGGGTGGGGGGCTCAAAGGCCCCCCCTAGCCCCGGGGACCGCCCCCCCAGGGTTTTGTGTAAATAATTTTTGAGGGGGGGCTCACGGCCTCCCCGCAGCCCCAGGCCGCCACCCCCCGGGGCTTGTGTATTTAAAAAAAAATTAAAAAGAAATATCCTGTGTGGGGGGGGGCTTAAGCCCCCCCCACAAGCCCCAAGGACTGCCACCTCCCCGGGGCTCTGAATATGTAAATTGTGGGGGCTGTGATGGACTCCCCAGCCCCGGGGACCACCACCCCCCGGGGCTTTGTAAATTGCTGGGAGGGGGGAGCGCGGCCCACCCCTGGAGCCAATGATGGCCCTGGGGACCGCCACCCCCCAGGACCGGCTCCTGCAGTGTCCCGGGTGCCCACCCCGGGACACTGCTCTTTGCTATGGCAGGGCGGGAACCTTGCAGCCAGGTGTTCAGAGGCCACACCCCTTTTGACACCTGAATTGAACGCAGCTATGTGGCGCTTACTGGAGGTACCTAGTGGGCTAGTTTGACCCTAGGGACCCTTAGGATTCAAGGGGACTTTATCCCCCAAATTAAAATGGGCATAGGGCGTGTTTGCACACGTCAGCACAGCACCCCCTCCCTTCACCAATGTGCAAACGCACCCTGTGGCGCGTTTTAAGAGGTAGTATTATATACTAGGGGCTTACAGAGAAGGTTATGCTAATAACAGGGGTACCCCAACGCATAGTGTTCCCTAGTGTATGTAGGTGTTTTAACTGTATTCTAAGTGTCAGTTACCACCAGTACCCATCTGAAAAAGTTGAGGGTTCAGAATGAATTTGAACAAAGAGTCTTTCTGCTCCTCTGTTTGTTCTTTCTGCACGTCTTCCTTCTTCCTGCACTTTTCTTCATCTTTGAGGACTTTTGTAGCTTCTTTCTGCATTTCTTTTTCTTCTTTCTTCACATGTTCTACCTCTTTTAGCATAGTTAGAAACTAGCGTTTTAAAAAGCTTTGAAATTTACTTAAAACACCATAGGTTTAAGTTACGTTAAAGTTAGGAATTAGCATTTAAAAAAACCTCAGCAATTCACAGAAAAAAAACATAGGTTTCAGGGGTGTTATAGTTAGCTGGACATTTCACTCCAAATGTACAAAACCATTGAAGTTTCCCTGTTATAGTTAGTTCAGCTAACTATAACTCGCGCCCCTGCAATGCACTGCTGATGACATCGCATATTTCATTACTCATGACATGGTCAGTGACATCACTGATGACATCACTGATGACATCTCAAATGACATCACTGATGACATCACTGATGGCATCATCCATGTGATAATTTGATGCATCTCCTCACACCCTAATATAACCTTTGATACACCCACTATAAGTTACAGACTGCCATTTTCAAAACCATAGACACTCCAACACCAATAACTACATACCCACTCACTGATTCTTAGGTCTACACACCCATCCACTCACTCACCGGTACAGTCAGTCATTCTTATGGTCACTCAGTACAGGACTATCATATGCACTCATACACCTATATAGACACTCACACACCGCCACTCATCCATAGAGGTACTCACACACCTACTCAGTCATGTAAATAATACATCATACTGCCATTTACTCACCTATACAGTTATACACACACCAGCTCAATTACTCATACAAATACTAGCACATTCTTACTGTCTTACACAATCAATGATACAAGCACACACTCATCCATACAGCCACTCTCACAATCACACACTCTCAATTATAGCCATTTATGTACTCCAACACACATATATACTGCCTTTCACATATGTAGCTACTCACACATGTACCACTGAAATATACATTCACTCACTAACACAACCATACACACACTCACCCACCCATACAGTCCATCACAGATGCACTCTTGAAACCATGCACCCAGTGAATCACCCACTCACACATCTATGCACAGAGTCACACACACCCCACCCACACAAACACTCAGGCACCCATACAGTTACTCAGACAACCAATCTATAACCCATATAGACACTCATGAAGCTATCTGCAAACCCATGCAGCCACTTACACACCAACAGACAGATGGATACAGACATTCACACAGGTTAGTCACTAACCCATGTATTCAGTAAGATACGTTTAATCACTCACTTATAGAGTCAGTCACGCACCTACAAAATCATCCATTCACACACTTATACACCCACTCATTCTTCAATATGCCTTTCCCTATATATAATAAACATATTTAAACTTTACAGAAACACACTGTCACTGGATGATGTCATCAGTAATGTCATTTGAGATGTCATCAGTGATGTCACTGACCATGTCATGAGTGATGTAATATGTGACGTCATCAGTATTGCATTGCGGGGGCGCGAGTTATAGTTAGCTGAACTACCTATAACAGGGGAATTTCAATGGTTTTGTACGAGTGAAATGTCCAGCTAACTATAACACCCCTGAAACCTATGTTTTTTTCTGTGAATATATATATGCATAAAAATATATATTATCCTATATATTTATATGTATTTAGAAATAAATATGTATTTATATTGTAGGTATACAACAGAAACATATATAAACATACTTGTTATATGCCTTTACCACCGATGCCTTTACCACAAAAAATTTATTTTACAAGTAAGTAGCAACACATTAATATATATAAATACATATATGTATATATATAATTCACTGAAAAAAACAAAGGTCACAGGGACGTTATAGTTAGGTTGACATTTCACTTGTACCAAAACAGAAAAATTCAGCTGTTATAATTAGTGAGCTAACTCTATCTTGCGCACCCGCAATGCACTGCTTATGACCTCACATATCACATCACTCATGCCATGATCAGTGACATCACTGATGACATCTCAAATGGGAGATTGCGGTCCCCAGGAGTGCGGGGGCCATGCGGGCCCCGCATCTCTTTCAATATGTTTGCCCCGGGAAGATGGCAGTCCCTGTGGGACCCCGCAAGAGGACTAGGGGCTCAGGGCGATTCTACCCTGTCCAAAATGTTTTTTCTTGCGACTCGGTTGAATGGCTGCCAACATTTCTTGGCTTGAAGTGTTGACAGCCCATCAGATCTCAGCTTGAGATCGGGAGGGGTCGCAGATCCACCGCATCCCTATATATACAACTGGAAGTTTCTTTACATTTCTCAGCAACTACTGAACAGATTTACACCAAATTACAAAAAGGAACTTCCTTGAACTAATATCTACATTCCTGCAAATTTTGGTGTAATTCTGTTAAGCAGTTCAGGCTTTAGCCGTGTCTAAAGGTCCTACAGGAATTATATATATATACAGTTTAATCTTTTCTTATAAAATACTTACATTTTCGTGGAAAGGGCATATCCGTTGTAAAAAAAACAAAATTGTAAAAGACTTTCATTGTGATGCCATTTTCATTGTAAAGATATTCTTTGTAATGGCTGTCGCTGCACCATACAAAGTTTACTAATATGGAAGTTACACAAATTTAATACATGTCTTTGCCTAGGGCAGCCTAGTCACCTTTGCATTGCACTAGTGGTCATTTGAAAAAATATATAATGGACCTGTGAATATATTAAGCATTTTTACTAATATTTTGAATGAGTGGCTATAAAGCTTGTGAGTAAGGTGTAGTATGTGCCTATACCTTGCGCCCCTTAACAGACACAGTTTCCTTACCTCCTGAAGTTTATGTCATTGTGGAAATCTCTGGGCCGTTGACATTTGTTATGGCATCTGGCAGGAGAGATGATTCAGTGACTTGCTTCCTTGGAAGCCCCCCTCTACAGCTGCAGCTGCTTACCTTCTTGTTGTTCTTTAGTATGTGAACGGAGGTCGTACCACTGTTTGCATACCTCTTAAGCACTCCTTTTAGTTACACCAACAACACTGATTCTCTGTTGTATATGGAACCATTTCTGGCTTTTTGAAACCTCAGAAATTGTTAGTGGGGTCTTGCCAAATGATTTGCAATTTGCAGCTACTCATTCCTCAGTCAACATTGCCACCTAATCCCTGAATTTTCTCTTGTGCTTTATGCTATCTACACCCTTGAGGTTAGGCTTGCCATGGCATGGCATAGGATGGGAGAACATGGCAGTAGATTCCACTTGGAATATTTCACAGTATTTATATCCTGTGGTCTGCTGTGCTCCTACAGAGTCATTTCCCCATTTGCTTATGTCATAGCTATAAAACAGGCGGATATTTGCAATTTATGAATTATGCTGATTCCTTGGAATTACTGTTAGAGGCTTTGTTGTATTTGAACATAGAATATTGTGACTTCTTAATAACAATTTGTTATTTTTCACAATGAAGGAATTACATCATCATGTTTTTGTACATTAGTCCTCTTGTTCTTTGAGTAAAGAAATCATCACTAAGTTTCAGGTAAAATACCTCTATAGAATACCTGGATAATATGTGTGCATGCTAATGTATAATGCATTTGATATATTACAACAATTGAGTAATGAATGGTCCATTTATGTATACGTCGATGTCTAGGCACTTAGGAGCATAACATGCAGGATTTATGAGTGCAATTTAAACTTTCTTGATATTAAAACATTTACACACCTACAATTAAATCTGTTTGGTGTAATTTTACATATGAGTAAATATAATCACAATTTAAACATATTTTAAAATACTGTAGATCTGCAGCCTCAGATGGGTGCTGAAGGTGCCGATTCACAAATGTCTGAATTTTTCAAATGCTTCATAATGTGAGGAACTGGCTATATTATTGCAAAACAACCTCTCATGCTACTCCTATAGCTCTGTGGCTGAAGCCTCTCTACCACAAGGGCACATCTGCAGGGGAGCATAAATTATGATGAGGAACGCTACCATCAGCCGCCAACAGCACTTTAAAACTCAAGACAGCTCTCAGAATCAGCAAATCTTGGCCAGGCATTATAACAAAATAAGACCAGATTATGATGGATGCATTTTTAGAGCTTCTAGTTGAGCTCGCCTATGGGTCCTTGTCCCATTTCGCTAATGGCCTAAAGAAAAGAGTGTGTTTAGTTTAAGTAATCATAACATAGCACACAATATTATATGTCACCTTCACTTTAAGATTGTTCAAGGTAAGCATCTAGGTTTCTCTCTTTATTGCTCTTTATCATTCTTGCATTACTCTTTTTATTTTACATACTTTGTTGGACCCAACCCTTTCTGCAAGGTCACCTTAGATTTTTTCATCTTCCTTTTCTGTACCTGTTTTTGTTAACCTTTAGGACACTGCACACTTTACACCTGCTAACCAGTGGTAAAGTGCTTGCCCTCTCCCTTCTAAGCATGGTAAAACTGGTACACACTTGCTTGGTACATTTAATTTACTTATATCTCCCTAGTACATTGTAAACATGCATCCAGGGCCAGTAAATTAAATGATATTAATGGACTGTAGCACTCATTGTACCACCCACTAAAGTAATACTGCAAAAAGGCCTATGCTGCAGTTTTAAACTGCCCTTTCAACCTGACAAAAAAAACTTTTGTCAGGATTAAACCTTCCTTTTCAATTATTATAAGTCACCCCTAAGAGGAGCCCTAAAGGCCCAGAGGGCACAATATATGATATTTAAAAAGTAGGACATGCGTGTTTAAGGTTACATATCCTCACAATGAAAAGCTCCTAAAGTCATTTTTTACTGTAGCCAGTCTAACTGTCCTGTAGAAAAACAGTAAGTTACCTTATTGAATTTAATATGTGATAACTTCAGTTTGGGTGCAGAGGAATACTTCTTCTACTCATTTGAAATGTTATTTAGAATCCTCTTTAAAGGTAAAGTTCAATTTTAAATTACCATTCTGAAAATGCCACTTTTTATAAAGTTGGAATTTTTCTGCCTAAACCAAATATGCCTTTATGCCAGTATCCAAGAACATTTGACTGTTAACGGCTCTCTAGTGGTGTGATGTGTATTCCTTCCAGATAGAGGACAAAGGGTCCTCGGCATACAGGGAATGAGTCTTCCTGAAAGGATGGCTGGGAGGGAGATGTGCCTTGTCCTGATTCCACTTCAAAGAAACTGCCTACAGCACACAAAGGAACCTGGCACCAGGCCTGGCCTGCCATTACCTTTGTCCTCCAAGCCAGGTTGGAGCCAAACCCAAGGATGAGGAAAGAACAGTCCAGAGCTAGTTTGGGAGCAAGGCAGGAATTGCACCCTCACACACACAGGCTGGCACTGATTATAATAGTGGCACTCTCAGAACCTCTCATCAGGAAACACATGTACTTGAGAAGATTCAGTAGAAGGACTGTCGCGCTATCTGAAGATGGAATACTTGACCTGCTTCCCTTGAACCCAGGAACCCAGAAGAGACTCTAAGGGTCAGTTGGCTGATCTCCTGTTTGACCTTCGGGGACACAACAAGCTGCCAGAAGCCTTCCCTGCAACTGCCCAGCACCCTCTAGACCTGCCTGTACCCTACTGCTGGCCACTGTTGGAGTGAGTCCTGACCTCCAAGAGGTACCTGCCCAGGGCCTGGGCCCATGGCTGCCATCAGCGTACTCCTCCAAGGAGCAAACTGCAAGAACTTGCCTCCAGGTGAAAATTAGGAGGCTCTTTGCATTGAAAATAACCATCCGTGACCTCTTAGTGAAAGTGAGTGAATTTCACCGAGGCCGACGTGTGACCTGCATCCGTCTGCCGGTACAACCTTCCTGACTACAGACTCTGGACTTCATCCGCACAATGCTCTTCAGGTTGAACACAATAGCCCCACGTTTACCGCCAACGCGAAGCTCTGACCAGCACCCAGCTCTTCACACCAACAATGATCACACCACCCACCAACGCAAAGCTTTGATTGAGGCTCCATTTGTAGAACTGGACTGAGTTTGCAGGTAAACTTATACCGGGACCAACCAGGTCCCCGTAGCCAACACACGCTCCATCACGGTCAGCCTGAACTTTTGAGTTTGATCCAGTCTAGCATGAACAAATAACCACAATTGGCACTGCATTTGTCTTCATTTTATTTGTACCTAAAACTTTTAAAAGTCATAACACCAGTTCTACTTGTTGGATATTTGTCATTTTGGTGTCATTTAATTTATTGAAATTTACTCAGTTTTTCTAAATTAGTGTGGGATTTTTGCTATGTTTTGTTTTGACTTGATTACTGTTAAAATGCTACATAAATTCTTTACAAAGTGCCTCTAAGGTAAGCCTAACTGCTTTTGTGCCTGGCTGCCAAAGGATTAAGCACAGTTTATTTAGTTATTTTTGTGGTTCACTCTGACAAGGCTTATGTATATTATTTGAGTGGGGCTTTCACCCTTTCAACTAATAACCAAATTCATTGTATGCCTTTTCTCGTTGTCCTTAAGAAAAATGTATTTCACCATTGTTCACTGTTTACATTTTTAGCTATGCTTCTTTCTCATTCTTCATCTTTTTAATTCCTCTCAAATCGTTGACAGAACATTTAGACCTGGACCAGCATACTGATCCAGCAGCAATTTTCCACTTTACAGCACCAGTAAATAAATAAACAGTTTAATTCAGGCATGACTTAAGTGGGAAGGTTTGCTTTTAGATAAGTCCACAACTACTTTAACCCCTTCAGCGCTGCGCGGATTTCCGCGCAGTGCTGAAGGTTCTGAGCGCGGGCGGGGCCATGACGGAACGGTTCCGTCATAAGCACAGCCCAACCGACGTGCATGACGGAACCGTTCCGTCATAAGCGTCGAAGGGGTTAAACTTTTGACAAACACATTTCATATGTTGAATCTTTTTAGAAGGGTCCAGCTGCTTTAGCAGAGAAATGTTACACTTGGCTTCTCCAGATGCAGGTCTACTTTAAATTAGCAGTTTTGCAGTTTGAGGCAATTAAAAATGATCTCAAATATTTAATGCCTGACATTATTGTTAAAATAGATATGTACTTTTGTGTAGTACCATCAAAATATTTCATGGATGAGGGAGTGGCATTAAAAAAACACACAGCTCTGTGCAATACAGCATATGTATGTATCATAGGGAGTGCTGAACCCAAGCCTAGTTAAACTGCAAGACTGTTTGTCTCAGAATCATCTCAGAATAACTGGAATTCTACTTATTTATTATTTATATTATCAATTAAATCTAATCCTTCTCAAGTGGAGTGTCTATCTGACCTCAAGTATTTTGGTTTCTCTCACTCCCGAGCAAAAGAGTTAAAATCCACTGGCATCTAGCTAGATAATCATCTATTAATTCTTCCAACATCACACACACTTCTTCAGGTGCTAAAGCAACACTGTTATCATTTACAATGGTGAATAAAACCTCTATTGCAAGCCTAGAGTGCCTGTGCAAGCCATTGTTGTCTCCTGCATTGATTGTGGCAAACCAACATTAATGGGAATTACCAAGGCTAAGTTTTTGGACATTAATAGCATCCACTCACCTGCAAGGTTAGTTATGAAAAAAAAATATGACTACATCACACTAGATCTAAAGGTACTACACAGGCTCCCACTTGAGGTGAGAATAAACTCAAAACAGCATGTTTCATCTACAAAACTCTAGAAGAATACCAATCTCAAAATTCGCAAAAGGTACTAAAATGTGAGGATTAAATACACCTTTCACATGGAATAAAAACAAACAATAGCATTTGTATATCAACCAATCCTTCTCAAGAGCTGCACCTAAACTCTGAAATGCTTCACTAGTACACATCAGAAATAACACGGGCCTGCTTTTCTTTCGAAAAAAGCTCCAGACTCACATATTTCAAGTATATCTGAAATTAATTAGTATAAAATAGGGATGAAAAACTAATCTGAATCTTTACTACAGTTGCTCAAATATGAATTTACCATGGAAAAAACAAAGACAAGAGGAGTTTGGCAAAACAGGAACAGTTGGTTTAATTGCGGCCTGGAGTTCAGCATATAGAAACGGGTCTGAGGACTGACTCAAAGTACAGTTGTTTTGAGAGTCTTCAAATACTATTCTTGAAGCATCATAAAACAATTGATATCTCCTTTTCTGGGAGAGAAATGTATGTCTAGTAATGGAGCCATAAACGACTCCCACCTGATGACAAAGGCAGGTGGGTCAAGAGCTTGTGTGGACACATTGAGGGCCAGTGGGTAACATGTCCAGATGTCCGGCATGGTGAGTGCATGATCACTGCGTGTGCTGTGTTCTGATTGGCTGAGTGTTCCTAACTGAATGTGGCATCTAACTTTATGGTGTTTCGGCAGCGCGCCCCTTTAGGTATGTGCGTTTTATTCGGGCCAATCTCCCAGGACCATTGTGGTGTCGCTGCCTATCTGTGGGACTAATCTGGGTTTTTCCTGATGATGTATTCATCCTGCTGGTTACGTGCCACCCCACCTGTGATCTGTCAATCAGTAGCCTCAGGCCTAAGTCACAGGGCATGCCTGACCACATATTTCTGACTAGGGGTTGATGGAAAGATCTTATAAGGAGATTTCAACAAAAGAGATTCAATTTCGTTTTTGTACCTGCACATATAATTGTGTACATCGACATCAATATTAAAACTGCTCAATCTTTCTTGAAGTCTTTTGTTTTTACACTACTTCTGTTTCTACATATCATATATTGCATTATCCTCCCTCTTGATATGCTTACTTCTCTAGTTTTGCAAATTAGATGTAAAGTGTGTATGGAAGCTTTTATTCATGAATACTATTTACTAACACCTGTTTATTGCCGCACTGCAGAACGAGGACTCCAGCCTGCCCCAGGGGTGCACAAAAGGGGAACAAAGTACAGTATCTTTGTTGCACTAAGATATGTTGTGCGGTAGCAGGTGGCGGGGATAAAACAGTTAAAGAACTTCTACTAAAAGATCTCTTTTACTCCTTCTGTTGGTCAGCTGGTCAAGCAGTCCAATTACTGAGAAGCTAAAGAGGAAGAAGACTCACTGTGACACTAAAAGGATTGAAGAAACGCTGTTCAGGAACAGTCTGCTATTTCTTTTGTTTTCTAACCAATTCTAATCCACCATATAACTATTTACAAGTATTTGAATAAAAGACACTTACAAAACGCATTCGCATTTCCAGTTGTCTGTTAGCCTGTCACACAATGGTTCCTGGTTAGTAGTGTCCCAGTTCACAGAGTTTAAAAAAAACATCAGTCCACAAAAAATGGGGATGACCAAGTTAAAAATGGCACTTCCTCACAAAGGACACTTGGAATTCACAGTTGAAATTCAGGAATTGTGAATTTGCACTCCAAATGGGAATTACTGATGCATGATGTATGGTTAAATATTCATTAGGTTCACTAGACAATTATGGATCTGATATGACCAGTTTCACAGATGCTATGCATAAGTGTTTTAAATTGCCCTCCAGTAAACAAAATCACAATACAGGATATTTTATGGGTGTATGTTTCAATTAGTAAATAATTATTCTGGTATTGAAAAATGACCCTTCTCTTTCAGCTCACACGCATAATATTACTGATAATATATTGCTTATTGAACTTTTTATTTACATTTTCAAAATTCTTCAATATTGCTTTATTAATGCCAAGGTATATTTTTTGCAGTATTATCTCATTGATTCATCAGGGAAAAATACTATTGTATTCAATTCATAAACATTGAAAGTTAACTCATCATCAAGTTCACTTTCTGCATACTTTTCGATCAACAAATGATTTAAATTATTCCAGAGTTAGGTGTTGTTAGAAATGGGGTTTCTGGTTGGCTAGGGAATGCACCTAAGCCATGTAGAATCTACCACTCTAGTCAGGGCAAGGGAGTTACTTGCTGAAGAGAACCCGTGCTCACCTCCTTGGTAGCTTGGCAGAGCAGTCAGGCCTATCCCAAAGGCAATGGGTAAAGCGTTTGCGCAACACAGTCACTCAGCAGTGACACAGTAGTCACACCAAAAAAGAAACTCCACACAAGGCAATATAAAAATACCCTTTGTATTATCCATACAAAAAAACATTAGCTCACAATCACATATATTATTGTGCCACTAGGCACTAGTCATGACTTCACAGGGATTACATAAATCACATGGCCAATCAGGCCACTGTCACAACTATCACAGTTAGGGTGTCCAGTAACTACTGGTAAGGTTACACTGAGCATAACACATTATACATAACTTCATCAGCAGTGCCATGAAGGAAATACCTGAAGAGTGCCCCAATATATTTTTTATGGCAGGGCAAGAAATGGAATCCACTAGAGAATACGCACACGGAACATGGTGTCACCAAAATGTAGGCGCAGATGCACCGTGGCCTAGGATTTAAATCCAACCAGAGAGTAAAGTGAAAGTGTTTCTACTCCCCACCTGTTGAATGTGTGCGCCAACATTTTGTTGACACCATGTTCCAAGTGCCTATTCGCTAGTGGATTCCATTTCTTGCCCTGAACACTCACTGAAAAAGTTTGTCACTGGTGATTATGGTATTGCTCAGGAAAACAAGTACTACCTTTTAGTAATTGCCTACCATGCACAGTATGTTTGTGATGTATGCATAACCTGCTGCATTCTCTGCCCTAATGATAGGAGGTTCAGTGATGGTGATTTTCGAATGTATGCAACCTACCAGTATTTACATTACTACACTATCTTATAATGTTTGTGATGGTGGCCTGATTAGCCAAGTGATTTATGTAATCCCTGTGAAGTCATGACAAGTGCCTAGTGGCACAGTAATATATGTGATTATGATTCTAATGTGTTTTTATGGATAATACAAAGGATACATTTATATAACCTTGTGTGGAGTTTCTTTTGTGGTGTGCCTAGTGTGTCACTGCTGTGTGAGTGTGTTGTGCAAAAGCTTTACACATTTCCTCTGGGATAAACCTGACTGCCCTGCCAAGCAACCAAGGGAGTGAGCAGGGGTTATCATCGATGTGTAACTCCCTTGCCCTGACTAGAGTGGTGGGCTCTGCTTGGCTTAGGTGCACACCCTAGCCAACCAGAAACCCCATTTCTAACAGGTGTGTGTTAGCATGAATCCTTCAAATGTTCAGGCAGCAAAAAACCAGCACCTCCCTCTATTTAGTAAGTGCACAAGGGTTTCAGAGTGAAAAGGTAGTGAACACCCCCAAACTCACTTGGAAGCACACACTTTCTATGCCCATTCTCATCAATGATACTATAGGAAGCTGATACCTGTGAAGTGCAGGAGTAAATTCCTTCCCCCTTTGGAAATAAGTGGGGGCCACTCCACCAATTGGTATGGTTGTAGACTGGTACAGATATAGGGAGAGTGGTTCTTCCATGGAGAAACTATTTCCTGACAAGAAATAACTGAAAATAATAGGGGTACTCTTGCAATACCGAGTATACCTTTTCTCAATGTTATTCTTTTGCATGCACCTTAATGAGAATTCACACCTTTTTGTCCAGGAGTACTCTTGGAAACCTCTGACTGTTGTGTGTATCCACAAGGACTGCTGGAAAGCATGTGAATTTCAAAACCACATAATTATCCACTGAAACATTGACTAAATCCACAGGGGCAGATTTACAATTTGTTGCCACAATGTATTTGCCTATACTGGTGTGTGTTCACAGAAATCAAGTCCACATCTATGAAAAAAGTGTATTGAGTTGTCACTTACAGACATATATTCACAAATACATTTTGGAGTAGGTAAAATAGTACTTATTTATACTTGCCTTTGTAAATTGCCCAAAACATCTATAATAGCAATACAATTAATTATTTAGGGCATATTCATGTAAAATCAGTCCAAATAGAAGCACTCTATTCTATTTGCACTTTTCCTAAAAAGAGTTGGACATTTTGGAGCTGATTCGCAAAGGCGTGTAAGAGTATGTGAAGGCCTCCTCTTGTGGTTTTACTCAGTGGCGTAGCTAGACATTTTGCTACCCATGGCGGCTGCAGGTAAGAGCGGGGGGATGGTAGGCTGCTGCCCCCAAAACTCGTGCCGCCCTAGGTAACTGGCCTGCCCCTTGCTACGCCACTGGTTTCACTTCCCATAGTTGTAAATACATTTCCAAATGGGACCCAGAGATTTTACATTATTCTCTATGATGTAACTTTTCTGGTCATGAACTCTTTGTTTCCAGAAGCACGGCATAACATGACAAGCTGCCGATAAATCACTTGCATGCATCCATGCACATTTTTGCTTAAATTATTTTATGACATCTTACTAATTGCATGATTTGGTCATTGAACCACAAAATTAGCATGCTCTGGCACAACTCACAAAATGACAGCATGAGACACTGAACTGTCAGGATTAGGTGCTGTCAGAGCGGCACATCAAATAACAATAATGTTTACAGCCCCACCAAGTCAATATTTCAAGCAATTTACAGCTCATAAGCTCTTCCATCCAGAAAGCCCAAGACACCTGAAAACCCTCTTTGCCAGAGGCTCTTTTGACGCAAGTGCTGGCTTTACCAGTTTTATATGCAATTAGGAGAGCAACACATTGTGAGATAATTAATCATAATAATTATTTATTTATGACTCAAATTTCTCCTTGAACTAAACTTATAAACATACAAAAGAAATTCACAGAAAATACAAGCTATTTAAAACAGATTCCAGGACACTCTATGCATTTGTCCTTACAGTAAAACTTCTGTGTAATTTAACATCTGGATGAAAGATCTCTTTTTGGTTAGTTTGATTTAATTTTCTCACTATAATTTGTATACAGAAAGCATTTTGAAAAATTGCTTTGGTTAATTTCTTTAAAATTCCCATAAAGACAGGGAGTACCAGAAAGAAAATTTGATGCCTTTTTAGTCCCTAAATGTGATTTTATATTCCTTTTGGCTCAGACGATATTATATGAAATACTAAAACATGAATTTCCTAGTGAGTTTTTTTTTTATGGAGTATTAATCAATATGCCATGGTCAGAAATTGGTTTATTATTTTGTGAGGGTGAGGCCTACCAACTTACTAAATATAATTTGTAATTGGTCAAAACACAGTTACATGAGGATCTCTGCTCAATCTCTGATAGCTGCTGCACAAGCAACAGGCCTGCCTTCAGTTCCTTGGCCATTCTCCTATTTACATGAACTTCCTCTTCCCTCACAGGTACCGAATTCGTTCTCCCTCCACCGCCTCTGCTGTCACAGTTAGCCCAGCTGTCTATATTGGTCCTGGGAACACATAGCAGACTCCCTGTCATCTCCATGGCAGAAAAGTCAGTGCTAGAACTGTCCTGCGTCCTACCAGCTACACCTGCCCTGTCCCAGACAATTGATTGCTGCTCAGTGATTAGACATTAACACCACATTGTCCTTCAAATGCTCAGGAACAGGCTATTGTCTTCTGAACCAGGACAATAGCTTTCAATGCTGCCACTTTAGATGTTACTTCGAGTAGTACGCCAAGTACCGATAACTGTTAGCAGAAAAACCTTTGACAATTCATGAGCAGTAGAAAATTTTCTTCAACTTCTCCTTCTATTGCAAGTTGTCAGAAATTCTGCAGAAATCTTTTCTTTACAAAAATTGCATTAGGGAGAAAATACTAGTGGCTGGGATGTTGAATGGCTTTGTCTGTTCACAATACGAGGACTGTCCAGGCCAGAGACATTGGGGCATATTCTCAAGAACCTATCACCGAGTTAGCGGCACTTTATCACCGCCAAAGTGGTGATAAATGTATCCCACTATTCACAAGCTGGTGCTAACAGCCGATATCACCACATTTCCTGAGATAACAGCCGCAAAAATCATCGCCACAGATGACACCGACAACTAGCGCTAATGAGATACAGAGTAGGCGTTCCCATGCTAAAAGCTATGACAACACCACTTCGCAACATTCTCAACGACCAGCCAGATCGGCGATAAGGTCACAAAACATGCGAAAAGGCACGTTAGCAGCAGGGATTTAACACCTGCTCCGACCTGGTGTTAAGTCGGACGACACCCTGCACCATAAAGGAAGCCCAGCCCAGAGCCACACCCGAAGAACAACAAATGCCATGGAGCTACTCATCATGCAGCTCGGAGCCCCAAGACGGCCACAACACCCCCTGCCACCACCCACAGGCCCGCTCCCCTGGACCACCACATAGGCAGCGCAGACAAAGACAGCGGACCATCAGAAAATGCACCAGCCTCACAGACTTAACACCAGAGGATGTCATTGCCCACTACAGGCTCACAATGACAACCATCATACGCATCCTGAACATCATTGCCCACAGGCTGACCGTACCAACAGAGCGGACAACCAACATCCCTCCGCAGACAAAGCTGCTGGCAGTGCTGCACATGTTGGCCTCTGGGATCTTCCGACCAACAACTGCCAGAGTCGGTGGAGTCTCATAGCCATCCCTATCAAAGTTCCTCATCGGCTTGTTACCCGAGTACCTTCACATTCCACTCACTGCACAGGATAGCTGGAAACCAAGCAAGGCTTCTACGCCATAACTGCCTTCCTGCACGTGTTGGGGGCAATCGACCGCACACATGTACTCCTTGTAACTCCTGCCGCCACTCCACACAATTACCGCAAAAGGAAGCACATGCATTCCATCACTATGCAGGCAATAGTGGACCACCGTGGACTCTTCACCAATGTCGTCGCCAACTACCCAGGCAGTGTGCATGATTCCTTCATCTTCCGACAGTCCATCATCAACCAGCGCTTTGAGGCTTGCATCTATGGCAATGCAGTGCTCGTTGGTAAGTACAAAATTAACACACCACACACCTCAACTCCCCAATCATGCAACTCACAACCCTTGGAATGTACACGTTACAAACTCACACCCAACATGCCTACCTACCAGACACGACAGCACAACTTACTGTGGTGACCTGGGCAAGCCATGTACACGAGCCATCAACGGCATGGCACCTCAACCACACAATAGCAGAATGTGGGGAGAGGTGGGAACCATGCATGTGCGAAGGAGGCAAGTGACCCATGAATGAGAATGTACACAATGCCAAGTGTGGCGTGGATGCGCTGGCCAGACTGCAGTATGCAGACCACAGACATGCCCATGTCGACATATACTGCTGGTGTTTGGAGTGTAGTGAACAGTGGACACAACCATATTACCCCAGGCAGTAGGGAAGAGCGCGGAAAGTAGCTCATTACGTCCCCCCCTGTAAGCGTGAGCGGAGTGGGCTGGCCTGGCGTAAGCCAGGCCAGCGTAGGGGTGTGAATAAAAAGCCCGTAGCTCTGGGTGTGCTTCTCTTCCAGAATGGCCAACGTGTCTCCCAGGGCGGTGCCTCACAGCACACCACAAGGCCGACGCCGTGCGCGGTGGTGCCTGCGACCTTGTGCGCTTGCTGCACTCCAGGCCGCAGGTCCCCAGATCCGTCTTGACCGTCCCTGCGCAACCAGGCCACGACGCTCACCTTCCGACACCGGCGTGTGTCAAAGAGGGCCCACCACGTGCCTGTGCAAGCTCCAAGCCCAAGGCCCGCGACCTTGGCAGCCTCCTCAGACCATCGCTGTCCTCCCCGAGAGCGGCCCGCAGCACTCGTTTCTCGTTGACGTACTCCACGGGCCTACACAGCAGTCAAGTAGGTCACACATTTGGAACTGAGTCTTGATTATACAATGGCCAAGTACACATATCAATGCAGAGTTTAAATCACTATACTCCCTTCGATTTGGTGACACCAAGTCTGTGCATAGCATTCCAACCACACGTGTCTGTGGGCCCTTGATGACTACACCTTCAGACTACACTGCGGGCCAGCAGGCCTCACACCAATCCAAACCAGTCCGTACCAGGCAGGACACAGCATCGTCACTGGCTAAACACCCGCTCAGCTCTGGTGCTTCTACCTCTGTCAACCACAAGTCATCTCCACATTAGGCCTGGGCGAAAATTCCGTTCTGCTCGCGGAAATTGCGATAATTTGACATTTTCGCGTTCCGCGGAGAGCGCGACAATGTCAAACTTTTCCGCAATCCTCATCTTACTGCAAATTTTTTTCTTGCTCGCGCTGTAAAAAGAATACTTTCTCGCATGCGTGCGATCGCCTTACCTGAATCCCCGCGTTCGCCAACAAGTTTTCCAGAGCTGGTCGCGTTCTCCACGAGATGTTGGATTGTTGGTAGCTATTTGCGCTGTCTCGCAACAGTTCGTGCCCGCATTAACGTCATTTGTCACGCGATTACGTCATTCATTGCGCGATCACGTCTTTCTTCTCGCGATCATGCACGGCGAGAGTATGAGATGATTGAGATCTCGAACACGTCATTCTCCACCACGAGCGAGAGCTTGAGGACGCGGGCATGTCATATCGAACGCGAGCGGACGGGACAAGTGAAAACAAGATGGCCGCGCCCATGAGCAACCGCATGGGTAAGTTGGCGAGCCGCGATCACACAGAAAATACCGCGAACGGGCGGGAAAAAAACTTCTGCGTCTTCGCGATATTTCCGCGTGTTTGCGGAGATTTTTTTAATGTTTGCAATAGTTTGAGAAAGTACATTTTGCAAATTCCACCCACCCCTACTCCACATGCCATCTCAATGTTGTGTGTTAGAGTTCCAGGAGGAGCTTGCTGAACAGTGGCTGGCCTGCGCTGACCGCTGCATCCGGCCCACACAGCGGTCCAGTAGCTCACACATGTAGAACAGAGTCTTGATTATGCAATGGGCGAGTACACAATTTATAGCTGTCTTGATATCACTGTACTCCCTTCGATGTGCTGCCACCAACTCTGTGCATAGCATCCGAACAACACCTGTCTGTGGTCCCTTGCTGACTACTGCCCGCGGCCTACACTGTGCATCGCAAGCCAACGACACATGGCTGTGTGCCCATGCGGACCCCTGCCTCCGGCCTACACTGTGGTCAAGTAGGTCAAAAATTTGGATCTGAGCCTTGATTCATTCGTGGCAGAGTTCATATCATTGCACAGGCTCACCGCAGACTGCATCCCCTTTCAGACCTGGTGCCACTGACTCTGTGCCCAAAAATCATGGACACTCTCTGCTTGAACTTAGGTGGCGTCTTAGTCCATGGCCTGGGGGTCGTCTACATCATCATGTAGCTGATACTGACTTGGTGGTGAAAATGAGTCTGTAGCATTCCACTCCTCCATTGGCCTGTTTCGACTTGGTTCTGCCCTCCGCATCATGCCCTGGAAGGACACCTTCCACTGTCCCCCGAAACACTCCGCGATATTCACACCTGACATCAACGAGGACCCGCTCAGCTCGCGTAGCCCTTCCTTAGTGCACTGCAAGTCAATGGCCTGTGCAGCTCAAGTCATGGATCCTTTCTAAATGAATATTGGATGGTCTCTGTGTCGATGGCCTGGGGCTCATCAACTTCATGTGTCTGTGGACCTGTGCTGTCCGCTGCCTCCGGCCTCAACTGCAGACCACCAGGGCTCACACATCAAATCAAGTCCTGACCTGCCCGGACGATGCATCACCGCAGGATGCACACGCCCCCACCACCAGGACCACCTACAACTGCCAGAGTCGAAAGAGTCTTACATGCAGACTATCCGAGTTGCTCACACATGTCTTGGATGCCATCATCAGCTTGGTACCCTGCTCAGCTCTTCAGGTGCCACCAACTCAGTGCACCACAACTCATGGACCCTTTCCAATAGATATTTTTTGATGTGGACAGCTCACACAACAATGTCACCTCAGGCAGTGGGGAACACCTGGGACGATTATGGGGAAGATGTGGCCGGTGTGCGGAGGTGTGAAGACATGGACAATGGGAGGGCAGGAGGCAACAACGAGAAGGCAGCAATGCAGACTGGAGGTGGTAGTCCAGCTACACAGCAGGAGCTATGACGGAGGTACGTGCTGTGGACTGCGGATGCAACTATGTCACCTCAGGCAGCGAGGAAGAGCTGGGACGATGACAGGGAAGATGTGGCAGGTGTAACACACCCTGCTGCAGCTGCAGCAGGAATATCCCAAATGGACACAATCCTAGGGAATTTCTTCACATGAGCATGATCAGCTCTTGTGGCCCTTCTTCAGTGCACTGCGACTCGCTGACCCTTCTAATTGATTATTGGATGACCTCTGTACTTGCTCCAGCTACCAACATGATGCCCCACAGTTGTTTGTGTTCTGTTGGTGATTTCTGTTTCCGCTTTAATGGTGAACACTGTTCAAGTTGTTGCCAGCACCAACCACTCCCTGAGGGCTGGCTCACACTCACCCCACACCCATCCAGCAAAGGCGTCACTGGACAGGTGACCTTAGTAATAAAGAGTGGCCGGGCGCACGTGCCCGTAGCCAGTTCAATTGACTGTCAAAGTGTGTCCGTGTGCTCATTACATATGCATGATGGCCCTGGGCCCTACCACATTACATTGTGCCTTGACCAGCGGACGCAAACATGTCACCCCAGGCAGTGGGTAAGGCCTTGTACATGTAGCTCTGTCGTCCCCCCTTCATATGTAAGAGGAGTGGACTGGGCCGACGTAGGCAAGTCCACCGTAGGGCTGTGATTGATTGTCCCGGGGTTCTGGGCGTTGTACTGTACTGGAAATGTGCAAATGCGTGTGGCTATGTCACAGTGTGTGTGTCCGTTGGTGAGTGTAAGTGGTCCCTGATGGGAATTGGACACCCACGTATGTAATCAAGTTTGGCTGCCATGAGTTCAGACCACACCCGCACCTATTTAGCCACTTCCTTCTGGCAGTCTAACACCTTGCCTTGGAATGCCATGTGTTCTTGGGTGAGGTGCTGGGAGCCATCCGTGGTGGTGTGTGCTTCTTGCTGTGTGGTCTGTGCAGGGGGTGGGGTCTCCTGGATGCAGCTGGGCTGCCCTGCTCCTGGGGGTGGGGTGCGGAGGCTGTCCATGAGCCGTTGGAGGGTGTCGGGGCAAATGTCCAGGGGGGCCTCTTCATCATCACTGAAGAGATGTCTGCTCTGCAGGAGGTGTTGATTGTGCCACTGCAATATAAAGGGGAGATGCTGGTTGACAGTGTGTTCCATGTATGTTGACGCATTGTACATGTTTACATACAGACTGCATGACAATGTGCATTGTGACTGTTTGGGAGTAGCTGACTATTTCATGCTGAACAGTGGACATTTTAACTACATTAGGGATGTGAGGTTGTACACGTACATTATCATCTCACAGTTTCCTGCTCTACCAGATGCGATTGACCAGTTTCTACGCCCATGCGGAACCAGTTGTGTTCTCTGTTCTGCAGTGGAAGTGTTGCACTTCTTACCACATTGTCGTCAATGTTGATGTGCTGCATTGTGGGTGAGTCACCCCTACAGCTGTGATTTTGCTGCCCCTTACCCCTTTGGGGCGGTGTGCCTTTGACTTCTGTGCTCCTATAGTGCTGAGATGTTGTAGACTTGGCTGATTTGGGCTCTTGGGCATGGTTTATCCCCAGATGTGGTGTTGCCGTCAGGGCCGTTGTGTGTGCACATGGATGTGTCAGGGTGTGACCTGCTCCTTTCCGGATGTGTTCCACACTCGGCCACCTCAGTGTCGTGGCGTGCAGGATGATAATTGGACTGCAGCCATACTATTCGTCATGCAGTGTCACTTACATTGTCAGTGTGGCTCACAGACATGCAGATTTTCTGGTTTTCACACGTGTGCATGGGTTGGTTGAAGGATTGGTGGTGTGGTTGGCGACACCTTTATGCCCATAGTGGTCATGGGCCTACTTGCTGTTTCTATGTGTGTGCTGCAGTGTTCCAAGGGGATCAGGGACATGCTCTACAGTCATTGTGGGTGTGCAGTGTGCTGTACCTAATTGTGCATGTGTGCCATTGTGCCCATCTCCCCCCGTCCCTCAGTCCCTGGTGCTGTTGTGTCAGGTCATGTCGAGCAGTGTCCAGACCCCCGACTCCTGCCACCGTCTCACCACTGATGACTGTGGAGACCAGTTCCTCCCTCTCATCCAGCGCCTGGTGTTCCACTGGACTGCCACCTCCAGTCTGCATTGCTGCCTGATGGTTGTCAGCGAGTTTCTTCTTGGTTTTGCGCTTCGCATCATTCCAGCGACTCTTGACCTCTCCAATTGTCCTCTTCCTCCCTCCGACTGCATTCACCTTGTCCAGGATGTCCTGCCATATTGCATTTTTGTTTGCCAATGGCACGTTGAGGGTGACAAACAGTTGTTGGTGGTGTTCTATCACCTCCGTGATGATGATCCTGTTTTCCTGCGGACTGAACCTCGCCTTCCTCGTCTTCTTCTCCTTGCCCTTCTATGATCCCAAGGTCCCAGGCGGGACCTCCTGGGGGCTTGTGGGGTTCTGGTCATCCTCTGTACTTGCTCCTGCTTCCTCCATGGTGCTACGCAGTTTGTATTATTTTGTTTGTGTTTTTAGGTGTTTTTATAGTGCATTTTCCCGCATGACGCGTGGGATTTGCAGGCCTGTCGCTGGTTATCTCTGATTTTTGTAACGCGATTGCAACATCGCAACTTTTTTTGAGTTTGTGTTTCGCGTTTCGTGTTTTGTGTTTTTCCTGCGTCACGTTTGTTTTAACGAGGTCATTTGGCACGTTATCGTGAGACTATCACATGGTGGTGACGTGTTAAGACGGCTCTTATTTTCCCGCGATAGACTGCAATATGCAAAGTTGCGTTAAGCAAATTTTGAGATAATTAACACACGTTCTTGAGAATATCCCCCATTATTTTTAGCAGATTGATTGAAAAATCTGTTTTTTTTAAAAGGGAAGTATTTATAAAAATAATAAGTGAAAGTGGGCAATACTGTATGACTTGACTGTCTTCAATAAAAAAATAGTACTTAATTGTGTAAATAAGACTAAAATTTTAGTAAAAACACCAGGTTATTATTAAAAATACATTTCGCCTGTGGAAGGGAAATATGGATGATGCTGTTTCCCTCAAGGTGCTGCCAGTGCAAACAATGTGAAATGATTAAAGTTAGAATGTTTAGGTTTCTGCCTCTCCCCTACTGTTCACCTTGTATTTAGACCCCCTTTTTAGGCATCTGGAGGCCTAGCAAGGAACCTAGGCTTTCTGATCGATAAAGACCTTACCCTGGCACCACAGATTAATCAAGTCACGTCAACTTGCATTTTTACGTTAAAAGGCTTAAGGAGAGCCTCCCGTTCATTCCTTTCTCTCGGAGGAAAAACGGTGGTACGAGCCATGGTCTTCTAGAGAATAGACTACTGCAATGCTCTTTATTTGGGAGCAGGTGCAGCCCAATTTTCTAAACTCCAATCAATCCAAATTGCGGCAACGCGAGTATTGCTCAAACTCCCCAAACATCATCCCACCTCCGCTAGCATAAAGCAACTTCACTCGCTTCCAGTGAGACACCGGGTTGACTTTAAGGCACTCTGATTAGTACATAAAGCTCTATTTGGAGGGGGATCTAAGGATGTGCAATCTTTGTTTCCTCGATATGTACCGTTGCGTATCCTAAGATCTACTTCTGGACTGGTACACCTTCCAAAGATCAAGAAAGCAAGGTGGGGAGGAAAACGCTTTTCCTTCTAAGCGTCTAAGTTATGGAACTCCCTTCCTTTACAACTGAGACTTCAGCCCAGCAGGTCGCTTTTTAGAAAAGAAATTAAGGCTTGGCTCTTCACCCATCCCTGAACCTGTCTGCTGCCGTCCCTGCACACCACCTAGCGCCAAGATGTCTCGGCAATAGTGTGCTCTATAAATAAATCAGTCAGTCAGTCCGCAGAAATTATTCCATTTAGTCTACAAGGCAGGGACACCAAGATATTGGCCTACGCCGATGACGTGGCTATTATGTCATCTGACACTGATTGTGCTATGCCTACGGTTGAAAGTATTACTGAAAACTTTGGGACTCAATCTTGTTTTTCATTGAATAATGCTAAAACGCAGATCGTGACAAATAGATTTGTTACAGGTACGGATAATAGAATTGTAGAAAAAGCAGTTTACCTTGGCATTATAATCACAGCAAAATATCATCCCTATAATGGGGAAAAATAAGAATGATCTCCAACGATGGGAGAATCTGAAATTGTCATTAGTAGGGAGATGTAATCTAATTAAAATGATGATTCTGCCAAAACTTTTGTATATTTTTCGTGCGATTCCTTTGGAAATTCCTAATTTTTGGTTTAAACAAATGAGAAGGAGGTAGCTAGGTTCTGTGCTACCAAAGAAACAGGAGAGCTAATGTATTTCTATCCCTTCCCAGGGATAGAGGAGGATGGGGGCTCCCGCATTTTAAACAATATTATTTAGCGGCTTCTTTCCAATATTAGCGATCCCTCTTTGGAGTTAAGGAAAAGGATAGGGAGGATCCAGGTCATGTGCCGACAATATAGAAGCTACTTATTGGCGCCTGGGCTAACAGCTGTCTCTTGAAATTCCTTGAAGCAAGCTACTTTAAGAAAACGCGATTCAAGGTACTAGTCACTGCTTTTTGCAATTGGGCAGGCATAAGGAAGAAACTTGGGGTAGGTAGGTTCCGCCGTTATTCTCCCATGATTGGGAATGACCAACTGCCAAGGGCATTACAAGATGCATGCCTGGCAAGGTGGGGAAAGTGTGGTTTACACAGGATAGGGGAGCTGTTAGCTGGAGACCACATAACATCATTCGAAGTAGTTAGGGAAAGGCTTGGTGTTGGCTCCCGGAATTTTTTTAAATTCCTACAGCTGAGAGATTTCCTGCTTAAAAAGGCTGGTGGTGCGGCAGGGTTTGGACAAGTACCTTTGATGGAATTGTTGACTAGTAGTGCGGGATCCTCAATTACACAAATATATAGATGCCTGCTGGAAGGAATACCAGATGATTTAGATAAACATAGGCTGAAATGGCAGGATAGGCTAGGGGTTGGGGATTCTTGTTTTATGAGATCATTAGAACTCTGGGACACGGTATTGTGTTCTGCCTATTTGTGGGCCCAACATATTAAGACCTTATTTGATCTCTATATTACACCTGCGAAAATTGTTAAATGGCGTGGAACAGAAGGGACTTCTTGCTTTAGATGTGCAACATTTGGTGTGGATTTAGTGCATATTTTTGCCACTTGTCCTTGAATAGAATCTATAGGATGTGAAATCTCAGGCTTTTTACAACAGGTCCTTAATGAAGATCTACCTCTGACACCACAGCTGATGTTATTAGGGGTAAATGATTTAGTCGGCAACAAAGGGGTAGAACTCACTTTTATAGCAACTGCAGTTCTCAGACTCTGTGTCGCCTCAGCCTGGCTAGATTCACAACTTCCAACCTTCCAGCAGTGAAATGGACGATTTTTACACATATATAATTTAGGAAAGGCACTATATGAAAGGAGAGGCAGAAAGGGTAGGATCAAAGGGAATAGGATCTGGGGCCCCCACTCCTCCTGGATTGCGTCTTTTTTATAAACTGAATTTTATTTTCTTAGGCCATTTTGAAAATTCTGTTGTCACATTATGTTATTCTTTAGCTTATGATTTATTGATTATTGTGCGTAATGTATTACCTGACTGACCCTTGCTATTCAAATGAAATTATGGTTTTATGTTCAGATTGTATGTACATGTGATTAACGCTGCATTTACAGAGTTTGAAAAATATAATAAAAAAAAAAAGAATGTTCAGGTTTCGCTTTCATTTATGCATATATTGTGGATAAAACTGTGGACATAGGCCAGGGCTAGAAGAATTATGTGATTAAATATTTAGTGTACTTGCCAGATAGCTTGATGTAGAATTTGCAACTGTTAGCAAAACATGTTTTTTCTAGTCCGAATTGATCAAATAATACTACACCCCCACACACACACACTCACTCACAAATGCTTCTAAAAGGAAACTATACATTTAAACAAATAACATTTAATTTTAAAGATAAAATGAGAATATAAATATAGAAACTACATAAGCCCAACATATGTGCAGCAGGCCTGTAAAATACAAGGAACTACCATATTCTTCAACGATATATACAATTTAGCACATTTTGGTAGGAGACCAAATCAAACATCAATTGTATCCACAGCAACAGCAGTTTTCCAACCAGATCTTGTTAAGCTATTCTGACTGCCATCCAGTTCAGAGAAAATAGTATGCTGTACATAATCAGGATGTTCTTGTCTGCAATCAACGTCTAACTTAAGATAGTCCTTCATCTAAAAGTTAATCCAGTTTTTACAAGGGACAGTAGAAAGAAAAAATGTCTGAGGAGAATTTTTAAGCAGGGGAAAATAGATTAATGAAGCTCGCTGTGTGTACAGTCCTAAACTTAAAGAAGCATATTTTACAGGTGTGGGCAGTAAACCTTCAGATAGTGTGTTTTTGATTGTGAATACCATTCTCTTATACTTCTGCCTGAAAACAGTGATAAGTCATGCCTGGGTTTGGGTAGTATTAAAATACCTCAACCCAGAGTGAAATAAGGATAGACTGTTGCAACGTCCCAGGTAAATTGACAACTATGAGCTCCCAGTGAGAAATTCTACATAAAAAATATTATGATGGCACCCATTTAAATCTGAGAAGCATATGCTCTATCGACTGATGACATTCTAGTCTAAATAGCTAGTTATTTTATAATAACCTTGGTAAAGCTGACTGTATACTTCTCAATATCTTGGACTCTTAAGAAACATCAGAGGAACAGAACCACAAGATTCTTTTTGTGAGATCCATTCCCTGGGCAGGCTCTTATGCTCCTTGCTTTCAAAATATTTTGCCCTTTCTTGAGCATTCTTTGGTGGTAATAAAGGACAATTCACAAAGGTGTGCATAGTATGTAAGAGAGTACTACAGTAGTGCTAGGGTAGTACTTCCTGTACACATTAGTACTTTTATAAATTGACCCCAAAATGTTAAAACGTAAGGAAAAATAAGAGTATGTTTTTGTGCTAAAAGCTTGATTTCAGTTTTTTAGTTTATGAATATCTTTTGTTTGAAAATCATTGTTTCTGAAGAAAATCAATGCAACAAAAAGGGTTTCTTTTGTAAACCTCCAGGTAGTTCTTTCGGGTAACAATGAGTCAGCAAGCTCGCTGCACAAGCCTCCTCAATAAATGCATAAATACATCTTTGTGCATGAGAAATATATCTGGAAATATGCTGGACTAGCTCAGCTTCTGATTATGCTACATTACAGAGGCGAACTGCTAGAGGCACATTTTCAGAAAATGGACAAAAGCTAGATTGCTGGGTTTTGGAAGCATAATCCTATAACGAGGCTGCATCTGACAATCTGCTAGAGAAGGTCAAACTCTAGTTCCAGTAGTTAGGCAACGCAATTTCATACCAGGTATGAATTAGACGTGTAGCTCATTATCAAAGAGAACACCCAACCGTGGTGAGTCCGTTATTCTCAACTTTACAGGATCTAACACTAATATTACCCAGGTGGTCTGTACCAGTTAAATAACAAATCCTATATTAATTTCTAACACTCAAGGTGCTTTTCACTCGATCAGGTCCAGCTACAATTCAGACCTGTACAATATGTGTGGGTGCAGATAAAATATAATTTAAGATCTACTGTCCTTTTACAGTTGTCCATTTAATATATAGTTTGGTGAGAGTTGCCTTCAGCTATTGCCACTCTATATTTAAGTGTAGTTGTCCTGTTTATTAACAGCATTTTATGAGTTTGTTATTATCATAAGCATTTATTATATATAAACAAAGTATAAGAGCATTGTTTAAAATTTCATAGAACAAGACAAGAAAATAAACATTATTTTTTAATAACATTGAAGCAGATACGAGGGAATACATGGCGGCCGCAGGCTAGCGCGGTACGCACGTCTCCCCCAGAGCTCCTGCTCCTGCTTTACTGTTTTTCTGTCTTCGTGAACATGGTGAGCCGGTGTGATTTAACCTGAACCTGAGCGTGCTTTATATTTCAAGTCTTGGATCTCCGGACCCCCGGAGCTTTTCAATACCACGAAGACTTACGAAGACTTACGAAATTTAAAATAACGCGTTTTTGGCGGCGGCAGTGGCGCTCTCAGCAGTCCAGCCTCTCGTATGTTTCTTACAAGCGGGGACGTGGCAGAAAAAAGTTACCATTACGAAGGAGTTCAGCATCTGGTGTCTGGCGGTTCGGTACCGGCACCAGGGCTCGGACTTTGGTTGTTCTTGTGGAGGTTTTTCCCTCAGCGGACCTCGAGGCAGGAGCTGATGTGCCTGGCTCCGGTGGAGAGACTCCACCCCCCCGCCTGCCTTCCGAAGTGGAGACAAGCAGCCGTGGAGCTGAGGAGAGGTCGAAGGGCGGCGGCTCGTGGGCTCCTGCAGAGAGGTTTGGCGGGGGGTGCGGGAAGTGGGGGGGAGACCGCCATGGTGGATGCCCAAGGCAACACAGGGGGCCCCATAGTTCCTGCTCAAGAGGTGCGTGACTCGGGAAAAGAGAGTGGGGGTGGGAGGAAGCCCGAGGAGGTGGGGGCAAGCACTAGGAATAATAATCAACGGAAAATACTCGGGGAGTCTCCTGTAATAGGCAAAGGGAAAAGACAGGGAAAAGGGAGAAGCGCACGAGGCTCAAAACCTGGCGCAAAGGCAGGCCTGAGAAATTCAGAGGTGGAGAACCCTCCCAAAATATCCAGCTCTGTGAAAGATCAGGCTGAAGGAGGTTGGTGCTCAGATTATTCCAGTGAGAAGGACAAGGGGGAATATCTGAGTAAGGAGCCTGGAAAAAGAAGAAAGGGCAAGGATAAGAGCAGATTAAACAGTGTGGTGCGGGTTACCCCCTCCCTTCGCTCTTTCTTCAAAGTGCTCCCCCAGGTCCTGGCTATTAATCCTGAAGGATCTGGTAACCCAATAAAAAGGGCAAGTATGGTTGAAATTAATCTGCCTGAACTAAGTGGTGGCCCAAACAAGGGGGGACACATAAGTAAGTCTCTTTCCCCCATAATGCCCTCGCCTCCACAGGCTACACAGGCGTCCACTTTAGGGAGTTCAGTACCCCCCCTCTCTCCCCCTGTCCTACCCACCGCCATCCCTACCCCCAATTCTACTTCTGCCTCTACCTTTACCTCTACCGTTGCTCCTACCGGCAGTATTGATTCAAATCAAGCTCATGTACAGGACAAGGGGGCAGTAGGCTTTATGTCGGATACTTGCATGGAGGATGGAGGCGGGAGAGGGGAAGGGGAGTTAAATAACTCTATTGAAACTATTTTGACCGCTAGGTCAGCCATGAGGGAGGAGATTAGAAGTGATTCCGCAATATCTAAGGCAAATCAAATTGAAATAAGAGCAGCTTGCGAAATACTGGAAAGGAAAGTGGATGTACTGTGTGACAGAACAGAGTGTTTGGAGGGAGAGGTGGGGGTTATAAAAGCGAAGTTGGAGGTAGCTGAGGGTAAGATTCAAACATTATAGAGGGAAGGGGAAGCCTTGAAGGAGAGGGTTGAGTCGCTTGAGAATTTTTCGCAGAGGAATAATCTGCGGATTTTGAAAGTCCCTGAGGGTAGAGAGGGGGAGAACTTAAAAGTGTTTGTGGTGTCACTTTTGAGGGACTCTCTAAATTTGGATGAAACAGCAGAGGTATTGGATAGTGACATACAGTGGATCCACCGCGACCCCTTCCGCCTCAATGCTGGGAGAACTAAACCACGCAAGATTCTGGTAAATTTCCAAACATACTCTTTGAAAGAAAACATTTTGAGGCTTGCTTTAAAATCAAAGACACTCAAGGGCCCCGACTTTTTGTGTGAAATCAGGTCAGACCTTTCTAAAGTGACATCAGATCGGCAATGGGAACTGGGCCAGAGGATGGAAAAGCTCAGGGCGGCAGGGGCCACAGTCCAGATGCGATTCCCCGCCTTTTTGCGGGTAATGTATAACAATAAGATGTACAACCTTCGATCCCCCTTCGAAGTGGACGAATTCTTAGGAAAAATGGGGGAGAGCTCAAGGGGGGGAAGTTAAAGATTTGGGCCAGTTGGATCTTTCTGCTTCTCGCTTTTGTCGTTTTTTTTTTTCTTTTTTCTTTCTATAGTCATGGGGTAAAGCACCGGGTTGGATAAGGGGGGTAAGAGGTTTAAGTACCACTCTAAAAAACCCAAAAGAAACAAATAACAAAAACAATAAAAAAACATATATATATATACATATAGGGAAGGGAAAAAAAAAATAATATATATATATATATGGATGTAACATATAAAAATATCGTCTCTAAGACTTAGGGTAACTAGATACCTATCGGAAAGTTAGCTCGAGCATTAAAAAGAGGCTATAACCCATAAAAGAATCTTTATACTTTACAGTCTAAATGCTATCAACTCATGTTTCCTATTTGGTGGGGGTATCTCGTTGCTAATTTCTTATTTTTTGTTTTCTTTAAGTAGTCTTTGAAGTAAGAGGGGGGCCCATGAGAGAAGAACTCGGACCCGCAGAAATCATTTTCTACAAGTCACCATTAGTTTAGTGAAAGGGAGTAGGATGGGGAGGGGAGACGTAAACCTTGCCACACATCTGGGAAGAGTTAGGAAGGAGGGGTTTTCCATGGGAGAGGGGAGGGCAGTAGGGGGGGCACAGGGGGTAGGAGGGAAAAGCAATAAAATTCCTCAGGAGTCAGACCTCACAAAGGTTAGAAATTTAGTCTGTCTTATAATCTTTCTATCAGTAGAGAATGGGTCTATACTAGCTTGTGGCAATATTATCTCCATGGCAGTGGAAAATATTGCAGGGAGACGGCCTAAAATGAGAAAGGAAGGAGAAAGAGAGGGAGGAAAAAAAGAAGAGAGAGGAGGGAGAAAAAAAAAAAGAAAAAATCCTATATGGATGACCTCCATTAGGTTTTTATTATGGAACGTCAATGGCCTGCATGTAAAGAGTCGAAGGCCTAAAATTCTACAATATTTGAGAGATTCTCCTGCGCAGGCCATCGTCATTCAGAAGCCCCATTTACTAAAAGCAGAGGTCTCTGAGATGTTAAGGAAACAAAGTTGGGTAGATACGTTCCTATGTACGGTCCAAACTGCTAATTTAAGAGGGATACTAATAATCTTTAAAAAACAAGTAAAAATTCAAATCTTGGATTGTAAGGAAGACCGCAGTGGGAGATGGCTAATTTCGAGAATTGTATTGGAGGGTATACCTTTAATATTGGTAGGATACTATGGGCCGAACCAAGATGACCCCTCCCATCTGAAAGTAATTCAGAATCATCTCATACTCTCACAGGATCCAGGTATTTGGGTCGGTGATTTTAATATTGTGCTTAATCCTTTGTTAGATAAGTCTTCCAAGTCAAGAGCACTCGTCCCATCTAAATCAAGGTTGGCTTTGCTGGACATAATGGAAAACCTCGGTTTAGCTGATGTATGGAGGGAAAGGTCAGGTAACAAGTTGGGGGTTTCTTTTCAAAATTTCAAATATAAACATAAATCAAGAATTGATTATGCCCTTTTCAGCTATACCTTAAAAGATTCTTTAAAAGGGCTGACTTACCTTCCCTCACATATGTCAGATCATATGGCTATTATATTTGATCTCCAAGGGGCCACCTACAAGAAAGAATCCCCCTGGTCTTTTGACCGTACGATATTATTAGAAGAGGAGGAGATTAATTTTTTGTTATCAGAGGTAAAGTCTTTCTTAGAACTAAATTTGGGCTCGGTAGACATTAACAAAGTTTGGGATGCCATGAAGGCATATATAAGGGGCTGCATAACTAACAGAGCTACCTATAGAAGGAAAGTTTATCGGGAGAAAATACAAAATATTGAGTTGGAGTTGGCTAAAATAGACCAGCAGCTGGGTTCCAACATGGCATCTTCTGGGGCGGCAGAAAAACAGGCTAACTTGAGACGTCAGCTTGAAAGCATATTACAAGAAAGGTTAACTAAAAGATGGGAGGCGAGCAAAATTTCCCATTTTGAATTTGGGGAAGCGGCGGGAAAAGTCCTGGCATGGAAAGTCAAAGCAGAACAGGCGAGAAAGTATATTAAAGAGATCAAACGAGAAGGAGAGAATATCATTAGGACTTCGGATCGGGAAATAGGGACTGCTTTCCAAGAATTTTTTCAAGAAATATATAAGGAAGAGGTCAGGGACGACCCGGAAGTCAGGGAGAGGTGGCTAAATAATATTGCTTTACCATCTCTGCAAACATCACAAAGGGTCTACCTAGAGAGGGAGATTTCAGAGGAGGAGGTGGGAAAAGCGATCGGTCATCTGAAGAAGGGGAAAGCAGCGGGTCCGGACGGTTTACCCGGAGAACTATATCGAGGGATAAGCCCTGTCGTAATTCCAGCATTGACGGCCCTTCTCAATGGCATTTTTTTGAGAGGGGAGAATCCCCCTGACTCTTGGAATGATGCCACGATAGTTCTTATCCCAAAGTCAGGGAAAAACCTTTTGGAGTGTGGGTCTTTCAGGCCGATTTCCCTTCTAAACAATGACTACAAAATCTTTACATCTATTTTGGCATTAAGATTGGGGGAGGTAATCGGATCAGTAATCCACCAAGACCAAAGGGGTTTTATAAGGGGACGCCAGCTGGCCGACCACACTCGAGATCTGGTAGGGGCGATTGACATCGCAACCACATTTTCTCTTCCACTGGCTACCTTGACCTTAGATGCCACAAAAGCCTTCGATAGGGTCAAGTGGCCCTATCTGGTGGAGGTGATGAGAAGGTTCGGGTTGGGGTAGGTCTTTTGTCAGGTTATTGAGAAATTGTATAGGGCCCCTACAGCTAGATTGCTAGTTAATGGCATTTTAACAGACCCGATAAAAATGACCAGAGGCACTAGACAGGGCTGCCCGCTCTCACCGCTTTTATTTAATCTTTACATAGAGCCGTTTGCTCAAGTGTTAAAAGAGGAAGCGGATATTCCTCCATTTTTATTCGGGGAATGGGAGAAGCGGACAGCGCTTTATGCGGATGATATCTTGGTTTACACGTCAGATCCGCAGAGAGCTTTCCCGATGGTAATTAAAAAGGCAGGAGAATTTGGGCAAATCTCTGGCTATGATATCAACGCCAGCAAAACAGAGATTATGTGCTGGAACGTCCCAAATCTACAGTTAACAGTTGTAACATCCATGAGATACCTGGGAATACGTACTACCCAAGAAATAGGAAAGCTGGCACAGACCAACTTAGATCGTGTTGCCACGGAATGCAGGAAACTTTTGAAATCTTGGTCGTTCCTGCCACTCTCGATTTTTGGGAGAACAAATTTAGTTAAAAAGTCCATTCTTCAAAAGTTTACTTTTATTTTTAATTCTATTCCCTTGTCTTTTGAACGAAAACAACTGGAAAAAAGTCAGCGAGAAATAAATTTGTTTATTTGGAACTTTAAAACAGCTAGGCTGACCTGGAAGAAGTTGAGAAGGAGGAGGGAAAAGGGAGGGCTGGCTTTGCCAGATCTGCTATATTATGCATGGGCATTTCAGCTGACTTACTCCAGGATGCTTCTTAAAACTCCCGTAATATCATCTTTGGGGGCTATGTTTAGGGCTATGTTAGGATGATTAGATATCCCATCGGATGGATTTCTATTTAAGTTTGGAGACATGAAATATTTCAAAAAAGTCAGATTAAACACCTTGCAGTCAGTCATATCAAACGGGTTCAGATTTAAAAAAAAGTCGGGTTACACTATTACTCCAACTTCGCCCCGGTGTGGGAGTCTCCTGGGCTGCCACCTTGTATGCAGGACAGTTTAACAACCCCGTTAAAAGAGGCTGGGATTCTTAGATGGGGAGAGTTATTGGTGGATAGAAGGGTACAAGACTGGGAGGTGTTGAGGGACAAGGTGGGTACGGCCTTCTCTAGGTTTAAATACATACAGTTGGACAGTTGGGCACAAGCAGTAAGTAGGAAAGGACCTCAATCGGGGAAATATAGCCAGTTCGAACAACAACTGGTAGAAAAGCAAGAAGGGGGTAAAGAGGTGGCAATCTGGTACTGGTCTATGGTGGAGGAGGCGGATGGGGATTTCGCCTTGCCAGACAAGTTATGGGGAAATGAGTTGGCCCTTCAGTGTGAGGACTTATGGATGAGATCCTTTTCTTGTCTCTATAAAACAGTGAAACCAGTTTGGTTAAGACGTAATCATCTGTTCACTTTGCATCGGGCCTACATCTCACCCCTAAGGCTTTCCAAGTTTCTTTCAGGGAAGAAATGTAATAAGTGTAATTTGGAGGCAGCTTCAGATACACACATGTTTATGGACTGCCCTGCCATTAGGCTGTTTTGGAAAGAAGTGAAGGTCACCTTGGATTCGATTTTAAGTATATCGTTGAACATCACTCTTCCGCTAATAATTTTTGGATTGGAGGAAAATGTAAACGGACAGGCAAAGTCTTTTCTTTTTTATTCCATCATCCTGGCAAGGCGACAAATATGTAAATTTTGGGTGGAAGCTAAAGCTCCATCACACGCAGCTTGGTTAATGTCACTGTACGAAACCTCAAAGACTGACTTTGCCAGATCATGTCGTAAAAGAAATCTGTCCTTTTGGGATCTGTTAATAAACTGGAGATAGGATGACCGGGGTTTTTTTTTTTTCCCCCCGAGTCCGATGATTATGTCTCCAGAAGACCTTGGGAAGTGGTCTCTCCCTCTTTCGTACGTAATCCCGGGTCTGTCAGGTTGAGCACCATTGACTGGAGTTTCTCCGTTTTCCACTTAAGAGGTTGGTCTCCCACCTATCCAATAAATCGTGCCCGGAAAAGGCCATGAAGGAGGATAGATCGCTAAATTACTTCAAGGCAGACACGTGTGGTGGTTGGAGTCTCTTGTGGATGGAGGTAATGGCAAATGAGGACAAAATAAATAAATAAATAAATAAACATTAAAACCAAAAAACCAAAACATTCCCTATGATGAAGTGTAACTGTGTACTTCTTGCTGTTTTGAGGAGAAAAGCTGGACATCCCAAGCCCGGTTTCACAAGTTCCATACATTGCTTTCTGTAAATAACCTCTTTGATGAGGCTAGCCTAGAGGTTTAGGTTTACACACAATAAGTGCATCTCTAAAATGACACATTAGGGCCTGATTCACAAAGGTGAACTTAACACTTTTGTGTAAGTTTACTATTTTTTGGTGTTCACAAACTGGGAATTTAATTTTAATACAGTGATCATAATGCCCTTGTTTTAACCCTCAAACCGGGAAGCTTTGGTCTAACAAACCCTCCCCCTAATTCAAATAGCCCAACGCTCCCAGTACTCCTTTCTAACAACAGGAGGAGGGTAAAATGGCCCTACTTCCTGAAATCCCCTGCTAAATTTGCGGAAATATACCAGATAGCCCTGCCATTTCTTTCCGCAATGGGGGATATAAGTGTAGATAACCTGAGTGACCCCATCAAGATTTGGGGATCACAAATCGCAAAATCATGGCTGAGGTTGTCTCAAATAGTAGGGGGCCTCTCTAAGGTCCAGCGTGCCTCGCTCTACAAACCAGCAGCCCCGGTAGTCGAAATATACCGGCTGCAAGCCAGAACTGCTTCCCTGTATGGGGTCGAATTATGGGGTCATAAAAACATTGCCAAATTAAACCTGGTTGAGCAGGGCTTCATGAGAAGTCTTGTGAGTTTGCCTGTAAGTACACCGCTCATTCCCCTACGTCTTGATCTGGGGATAGAACCTATTGAAGATTTGGCAACCCTTCGGCCCTTACTCTACTGGAAAAGGCTCTGGACAGTGCCTGAACTGGCACCTTATAGAGAGGAATTCATGGAGGTTTGGGCCCTAATTAAAAGCAAGAACATCCCATGGTTATCCCATATTAAGGATCTTAGCACAAAGATCGGAAGGACCGATCTTTGGGAATTTCCGGAGGTAGCCTGTAAAAGGACTTCCAAATCTGATTTAACAGGCCATATAAGGCAGCTGAGATTACTTACTCTACATGGTTCAAGCTCCTTGGGGAAACTCACTAAAGAGTTTCTCCTAATAAAATCAGAAACAAGAGCAGAGGTCTTCCTTGATGTAATTTATCCATCTCTTGCTAGGAAGCTTTATTTGCAGTTAAGGCACGGTACCTTACCGCTCAGGGCATTCACTCACAAATGGGCAAGATCAGAAAACGCAGCCTGTCCGGCTTGCAATCACAACCTAGAAGATATATGCCATGTCCTGTTTTTCTGCCCCGCGTACCACTTAATAAGGAAAAAGTGGCTCATCCCCTTATGCTGTGCTTTTATGGTCTTTGACCGAAATAAAGTTATCAAATGAATGAATGAATGAATGAATTTTAATAATAGCAATTTTTCAACTGCATTGACTCCGCACTAGTGGCAGAGACTCTCTGCCCCGACTGCAGAGTCTACACAGTCATACAATTTCTATTAATAAAATTAAAATTGTGAGCCTGATTCACAAAGTTAACTTACACTTTTGTGTAAGTTCACAATTATTGCTATGCACTTAGGGATTTATGAGTACTATCTTTATGAGTGCAGAATCTCCACACATAAAATGATACATTGCGATGATATAGGCACTGTGAATGGTTCATAGCAGCACACTGTACTTGTATAGATCAACCTTGTGTCGATCCTTCCCATACCTATAAACATATAAGATCGGAGGCATTCCCAAAACAGTTAGCCAACCAAACCCATCCACTCCTAGGCTTTATTGTAATAAAACTCCTCTTAAAATGTATGGCTTAGGCTTAAGGCCCACACAGGCCCCAATCATCTTTTGGCCAGTCCCCAGGTGGCCATAGTATCATATAATTCCACATCATATCATATATGAGCCCTATTGTAATTGCCAATTAATTGTTTGAGTGGATGGCCAACCTTCATTTAGTCAGAAGCAGCACTAAGACCATATACCTGCCTGATAACTAGGAATCTCTGGAACAGTCCAGAAGAAGGGAAGGCTATGTCTCCACTTAAGTAATCTTTGAAAAGTTTGCAAAGCCTG
Source organism: Triturus cristatus (assembly GCF_964204655.1). Taxonomy (NCBI): domain Eukaryota; kingdom Metazoa; phylum Chordata; class Amphibia; order Caudata; family Salamandridae; genus Triturus; species Triturus cristatus. Next base: position 1,127,130,581 of record NC_140582.1, read on the forward strand.
CCTACAAGAATGTACAAACCAAAGGGCAATATCTGCTTCAGGGTGTCTACACTATAGCACGTGTTGACCACATCCAGAGAAAAATGACCTAAGTCCCACCAGATAGAATTACACCTTATGGAGAATTAATCAAAGCATTATTTTGCAAATACAGTTTCCAAAAATATCTTTAGTTTGTGATCAGCAAAACAAACACTGTCTACCCATTAAAGCAGTCTCAATATCTGTATTCCAATGCCCTAAAGGGGGCTGGTGTCTAGGATAGCTTGGTAAATGAGAAACACCAATGTGTGACTCTCAAGGTGGTCCATTAGCGTTGTAAGAGGCAGCATGGGTTGTGGTTCCACTGGAAAGGGGAAATAACTCAACGAGGCAGACACACAGTCTAACGTAAAAAATGATGTCAAGTGAGGAGTTACCACCTCTTGTTTAATATTTTACAACACTAAGATTCATCCTCGAGAGATGTCCTTCTAATGTCACAACCAGAACGTAGATAACTGGGGGCAAGCTTTAGACTCAGACACCATTGGGTCCTGAAGAGCACTAGCTAGAAGACAACCAGAGGCATATAAGGGTTCTACAGCTGAAATCATAGCAATTTGCTGCCTGGTCTAATTACTACAAGCAACCATATTTATTGAAGATTTAGGCTAAAGTTGATGTCATGCCAGTAATGCGCCCAATAGGCATAGGATGTGCTAGCTCCAGCTGCAGAAAAAAGGAGATTCCATGGTACACATTTGGATCATGATGACCTAGAGCTGCAAAAGAACGGCCTCAAAATCTGGAACTGCAAATCCTCCTTTACTGTAAGGTATCATTAATAAGTCCAGCCAAACCAAAGCTGCTAGTAAACCCAGACCAGCTTTACAAGGCCTGATATAAAGTTGTTACTGCTATATTGCGTCATGTAACCTGGTTACCCAATGCTGTTCCTAGGAAGCTGAATGCTCCACTTCTAGAATCTGGTCTGTGAATTCTGAGAAACTGGACAGGCAGTTGCTAAGGATGAGGCTCTGGGTGTACAAGGGGCCGTTTCCTCTCTCTTAATAAGGAAGATTCAACATCCACCACTGTGTCCTGGCCTTCCCAAAAGTGGCGAAGAGGATGGGATGCTCACAAGAGGACACACTGGGGGGGCGAGAGTGGAGAATTTGAAACGGATTTCATTTACTTGCTTTCTGGAATTTTGATTTTATCAGTTGTATTTTATTGCGGCCCCTGGGAAATAAAGGCATCTGTGAAGCCCAGCTTTCAGGACAGGAACCCTTTGTGGTAAATTTCCTGAATTTATTGAGTTATCCATTCTGAGGAATGTGGGGTTCAACATGAGTAGCCACTTTGATTTCCATGCCGACAAGCTAGCAGCAGTAAAACGACATCGATTGTGTAGAGCTGCAGGCTGAGAGCGAGAAAGGAGCTCAGGGGCATTATCGAGCCTTGTGCGCTGACTGGTTGTTAGAAGGGCGACCTCCGGGGAGTCAGATGGTGTCGGACTGACCACCCCGAGAGGCCCCGTTCCGTAAGGATGCAGCCGAGCGCCGCTGAGAGGCCTCCTGGGCGAGGTCCTTCTCCTAGGATCGCACAGCCAAGTAATCCCCCTCCCACCACAAAGGGACACAACCAGGGTATCAATGCTCACAAGTCGTTTATCAGGATTAAGGGTAGGTCTCCGTAGGCAATATTTACAGGGGGATCAAGGGATCCAAAAGAGTCTCAGGGTTTGGTTAGGAACGGGGGTAGCGGGACAGTCTCAGTGTCAGCCCGGGACGTAGTCCGCAGGGTTCGAGGGGTCACTTCGGTGAGGTCGAGCCGCAACGAGATCAGCAGGGCTCCGGTGGTTGCTTCAGCGAGGTCGAGCCGCGACGAGGTCAGCAGGGCTCCGATGTTCCGTGAGGGTCTTCTTCTCAGCAAGGGGGAGCCGCGACGCAGTCAGCAGGGCTCGAATTCTCAGTTCCAGGCAATGAGTCTCTCTCCATAGTGTCAGCCGCGATCCGATCAGCAGGGCTCTGGACTTCGCAGGGACCGAGGCCCGGGCGGGCCGCGTCGCGAAGGCTGGTGCGGGGAGCGGGATACAAGCTCGGGGGGCCCCGAAGAGTTGGGGTTGCCCCCGTTTGGTCTGGTAGGAGGGTTCGGGACCACGCCACGAGGCCGGGTCCAACAGGCGTCCCCCCCCAGCGGAAGGCAGGGAGAGTCACCCATCTTCTTGGGTATTCTCCTCGCCGAGGCGGAAGAAGCGGGATAGGCCGTCGGCGTTGGCGTGGTCGTTGCCGGGCCGATGGTCCACAGTGAAGTCCATCCCCTGCAGAGAGATGGACCATCGCAACAACTTCGGGTTCTCGCCTCTCATCTGCATTAACCACCGCAAGGGCCGGTGGTCGGTTTGGACCCGGAAGTGGGTGCCGAAGAGGTAGGGCCGGAGCTTCTTGAGGGCCCACACCACGGCGAAGGCCTCTCGTTCAATGGTGCTCCATCTTTGCTCCCGGGGCAGCAGGCGCCGGCTGATGAAGGCCACCGGCTGGTCAATCCCCTCAGAGTTCACTTGGGACAAGACAGCCCCGATTCCGTATTCCGAGGCATCAGTCTGTACCACAAACTCTTTGCTGTAGTCGGGAGGTTGTAGCACGGGGGCGGTACACATCGCTGTCTTGAGGGTCTCGAAGGCCGCCTGACAGAGGGGCATCCAGTGCACCTTCTTTGGTTGCTTCTTGGAGGTGAGCTCCGTGAGGGGGGCCACAATGCTTCCGTAGTTCTTAATGAACCGCCGGTAATAGCCCGTGAGTCCCAGGAAGGCCCTCACAGCGGTTTGGGTGGCTGGGGGCTCCCAGGCCATGATGGCGTCGATCTTTGGCTGGAGGGGAGCCACATGGCCGCTCCCCACTTGATGTCCCAGATAGGTTACGGATCCTTGGCCTATCTGACATTTGCTGGCTTTTATTGTGAGCCCGGCCCTTTGGAGGGCGGTCAGAACCTCCCAGAGGTGCCGCAGGTGTTCGGCCCAGTAGCTGCTGAACACCGCAATATCGTCCAGGTATGCGGCGCTGAACGCTTCTAGGCCGGCCAGTACCTTGTTCACTAGTCTTTGGAAGGTCGCCGGGGCATTCTTCATGCCGAAGAGCATCACTCGGAAGTGGTAGTGGCCATCGGGGGTGGAGAAAGCAGAACGCTCTTGGGCGCCCGGGGTGAGCCTGATCTGCCAGTATCCGGCGGTGAGGTCAAAGGTGCTTAAGTAGCGGGCTGCTCCCAGGCGGTCGATCAGTTCATCTGCCCGAGGAATGGGATGGGCATCGGTTTTGGTGACGGCATTTAATCCCCGATAGTCTACGCAAAACCGGAGCTCCGGGGTGGTGCCCGGGGCGGCAGCTTTCGGCACCAGGACCACAGGGCTGGCCCAGGGACTGTCGGAGGGCTCGATGACCCCCAGGGCCAACATTTTGGAGACCTCGGCGTGGATGCAGGCCCGCACCCGGTCGGGGACTCGGTAGGCTCGGTGTCGCACGGGGGGGCTGTCCCCGGTGTCGACGTCGTGGACGCACCATCGGGTGACTCCGGGAGAGCAGCGAAGTGATGCAGCAGTCCTTGACACTCCTGGCGCTGCTCTGCAGTCAGGGTGGCGGAGAGGATGACTCCCTCTACGGAGCCGTCCTTTTCGGAGGTTCTCAGGAGGTCGGGTAGGGGCTCAGAGTCGTCCTCGGCCCCATCGTCCGTAGCCATCAGCAGGCTAAGTTCCGTTCGGGCAAAGTGGGGTTTGAGCCTGTTGGCGTGGAGAACCCGGAGGGGGTTCCTGGGGGACTTCATGTCGACCAGGTAGGTGACGGGGCTCTTTTTCTCTACCACCTTGAAGGGCCCGGTCCATTTGTCCTGGAGAGCACAAGGGTCAACAGGCGACATGATCCAGACCTGCTGGCCTGGCTCGAACTCGATGGAGGAGGCGTTCTGGTCATACCAGCGTTTCATTTCCTCCTGGCTGGCCTCGAGGTTGGCTTCGGCCAGTTCCCTGAATTTCCGGGTTTGATTCCGCAAGGCCAGGAGGTACCGGTAGACGTCGGGCGGAGCATCCTGGACGGTAGTCTCCCAGCCTTCTTTGACCAGGCTGAGGGGGCCCCGGACAGGGTGTCCGTACAAGAGTTCGAAGGGGCTGAACCCCAGAGACTTCTGTGGGACCTCCCGATAGGCAAACAGGAGGCAGGGCAGCAGGACGTCCCATTTGCATCTCAGGGGCTCCTCCAGGCCCTTGATCATTCCTTTCAATGTCCTGTTAAATCGTTCGACTAGTCCGTTCCCCTGGGGGTGGTACAGGGTGGTGAACTTGTAGGTGACCCCGCATTGTTGCCACAGGGACCGCATATATTTTGAGATGAAGTTCGTGCCTCGGTCGCTCACGACCTCCCGGGGGAAACCCACTCTGGAGAATATTCCCATTAAGGCCCGGCCCACTACGGGGGCCGTCACTGTTCGGAGAGGGATGGCCTCAGGGTATCGGGTGGCATGATCGACCAGGACGAGGACGAAGCGATGTCCTTGGGAGGTTCGGGGGTCCAGAGGCCCCACGATCCCTACCCGCTCAAACGGGGTGTTTACTATTGGAAAGGGTTGGAGAGGGGCTTTAACTTTTTCCCCACTCTTCCCGCTGGCTTGGCAGGTCGGGCAGGTGCGGCAATGATTGTCCACGTCCTTCCGCATTCGGGGCCAGAAGAAGTGGGTCACCAGGCAGCTGTAGGTTTTGTCTTGCCCCAGGTGCCCGGCGAGGGGCACATCATGCGCCAAATTGAGGAGGAAGTCTCGGAATCGGAGGGGGACCACCAGCACTCAGCCAGCCCCCAGTTCTGCGGTCTTCTGCTCGCTGTAGAGGAGGTCATTGTCCCAATAGACCCAGTGGGTCCCCGTTTGTTCACCGGTGGCCTGGGCGGCTGCTTGCTGTCGGGTCCCTTCGAGGGAGGGGCAGGTTTTCTGTTCTTGGCGGAACTGCTCCCTGGTGGGGCCACCTTCTTGGCGCCATTGGGCAAGTTCGGGTAGGTCGCCGAGCGTGGCGACCTCGTCCGGGGGGATTTCCGGTGGCCCGGACTGAGCATCGGCTTTTTCTTCGACGGAGGGGGGTGGCGGTTCGGGCTACTCCGGCTCCTCGGGGGGAGCAGGTATGCTCGGCTGGATGGCCCGGGCGGTCATGGACCGGGTGGTTGCGCAAACCCACTCGGGCAGTCCCAGCATTCCCAGATGCTCTCGGCGCTCGACGTGGGCCCAGGGGGAACTTTCCAGGTCGTTCCCCAGGAGGCAGTCTACGGGGGCGTCGTCGCGTACGGTCACCTTCAGCATGCCCGACACTCCCCCCCACTCGAAGGGAATCCGGGCCATCTGGCACAAGCTTTCGGTGTTGTCTGCCGACCGGACGGGGCACAGTACATTAGGCATGATTTGTTCGGGGGTCACCAAGTGGCAGCAGACGTTCTCTTCATCTTCTCCCCCTTCTCCCAGGGCCGCGGCCGCCAGCTGGCGGGGGGTGGCCCGGTGGTCCCGGCTCGTCGGTTCACGGGGCAGGTCGGGTCACTGGCATATTGCCCTGGCTGTTGGCAGTTGTAGCACGTTACCGTCGGTCGAGGCCCCGGTCGGGCTAGGGGGGTCCCTCGTCGGGCGAGGGACGGGGACGTGTGGTTCGGGGTGGTCCCCGGGGAGGACTCCGGGGCGGCCCTGCTGGAAAGTCTCTGTTTCGGTTCGGTCCCCCTCCTCCGCCGCGCTGGCGGGGGGGCCCCGGGTTGTTCTGCTGGTACTCCCCCATCGAGTTCCGAGGGACCCGGGTGTTCACCCATCGATCGGCCTCGGCAGCGAGCTTCCGCGGCTCGGTCAGCTTGCTGTCGAGGAGGTGCTGTCTCAGCTCGATGAAGCAGTTGTTGGAGAGGTGCTCCCATACAATGAGGTCGAACAGCTGTTCGTAGGAGGTGACTTTGCTGCCCTTGATCCACCCTTCCAGGGCTCTGCTGAAAAAGTCTACGTATTCCACCCAGGTGGTACCGGGGAGCTTCCTGCAGTCCCGGAAGCGCTGGCGGTACATCTCTGGGGTGAGACCATAGCGGGTGAGCAGGGCCTCCTTCATGTGGTCATAAGAGGTCATCACTGCGTCTGGAAGTTGTAGCAGGGTGTCTCTGCCTTCGCTGAGGAACCGTCCCCATAGGCCGGCACCCCAATCTTTCCGGGGTACCCGATGGGCGGCCATGGCTACCTCGTAGGCCTTGAACCATTGTTGGATGTCGTCGTTCTTGTAGTACTCTTTGACGACATCCTTGGGGATATGTACCTTCGCCTCGGCCGGCGGAGGGTTGTCCCTGTTTCCGGGGGCGCCGGTCTCTCCATTTTTGGACTTAATTTCAAGTTCTTTAAGGCCCCGCTCATGCTCGAGGGTTAGCCTCCTCTCTTCCAGTTCTCGGTGCCGTTTTTTCTCCTCTATTTCTTCTTGCAACCGTAGTTGTTCTAGGGCCAATTTCTTTTCTGCTAGTAGGAGTTCGCCGTCCAGGCGGAGTCGGGCGAGCTCTAACTCGTGGGTCCGGACCATCTCCCGTTCTCGCATCTCTTCCGGGGAGAGGCCGGTCTCCATGCTAGTTCTTCTCCCATCTGCTGGGGCTGCGGCTGGTTGCTGGTGCACGCTTGGCACCGGGTTTTCTTCGGTTTGGGGGGGAGCTGCTTCGGGCTCTACCTAGGCCCTTAGGGCTTTCTGCAGGTCTTCTTTTGTGTTTAATCTGGTGGTCGTGATGCCTTTGTCTTTACAAAACTGTTTTAGTTCCTTATGGGTATATTCCTCCAACCGTTCTTGTTGGAACTCCGCGGTTGGGGTGGTCTCTTGGTTGCTCATAGTTACTCTGTGTCTGGGTAGGTAGTGGGTGAGTTACTCGCTGTACGATTTGCGTCGGGCTCGGATCGCACCGCTGGCCACCAATGTTAGAAGGGCGACCTCCGGGGAGTCAGATGGTGTCGGACTGACCACCCCGAGAGGCCCCGTTCCGTAAGGATGCAGCCGAGCGCCGCTGAGAGGCCTCCTGGGTGAGGTCCTTCTCCTAGGATCGTACAGCCAAGTAATCCCCCTCCCACCACAAAGGGACACAACCAGGGTATCAATGCTCACAAGTCGTTTATCAGGATTAAGGGTAGGTCTCCGTAGGCAATATTTACAGGGGGATCAAGGGATCCAAAAGAGTCTCAGGGTTTGGTTAGGAACGGGGGTAGCGGGACAGTCTCAGTGTCAGCCCGGGACGTATTCCGCAGGGTTCGAGGGGTCACTTCGGTGAGGTCGAGCCGCAACGAGGTCAGCAGGGCTCCGGTGGTTGCTTCAGCGAGGTCGAGCCGCGACGAGGTCAGCAGGGCTCCGATGTTCCGTGAGGGTCTTCTTCTCAGCAAGCGGGAGCCGCGACGCAGTCAGCAGGGCTCAAATTCTCAGTTCCAGGCAATGAGTCTCTCTCCGTAGTGTCATCCGCGATCAGCAGGGCTCTGGACTCCAGGATACAACTGCCGTCCTGGTTGTGGGCTGCCCCAGATATATGGCTGGAGCCCTTTGATGTCTGGACCCTCGCGCCTGGGGGGGGCCGGGATGAGAGAGTCCAGACACCCCGCGGGGGGTGGAGCCATCGCCCAGGGAGGCCGGAGGGAGTTCGGGCCCAGGTGTCGGGGGCCGGCGGGAGGCCCCATCGAAACTCCCCTCCTCCGGGATCTGTTGAGTGGCCACTCGACCCCCTTGGGTCGGGTCTTGGAGCCTTGATGTTGGGGCTTCGCAGGGACCGAGGCCCGGGCGGGCCGCGTCGCGAAGGCTGGTGCGGGGAGCAGGATACAAGCTCGGGGGGCCCCGAAGGGTTGGGGTTGCCCCCGTTTGGTCTGGTAGGAGGGTTCGGGACCACGCCACGAGGCCGGGTCCAACACTGGTCATGTGTGATGTTTGAGATTCACCTCATTGTGGCCGTGTTTGGGAGCTTGGTTGAGTCTTGTGAGGCTAGCAGAGAGAGTATCCCTCCGCAGTTTGAAGGCATAATCGAGCCTCACGCAGAAGCTGCTGGGAACAAGGTTGACTACATTGACTGCGCATGTCTGGGGTGGACGAGTAGATGCATCTATGTCTGTGGTGAGGTAAGAAGTTGTGGTGTGACACAACACAGATGGGGCATGGTGGTCTGACGTGTTTGTTGGTGTCCTGGCAGCTGATGTTACACGGCACTGCATCGGCTTTGCATCTCAGGGCGTCCTAGCAACCCATGTAAACAGACGCCCTATTGGAGAGTGTCTGCTTTTTGTTGCCAGCTGTTGAAAACAGAAGGTAATGTGCGAGGCGGGAGCTGTCAGTGGCAAGGGTGGAAACTGTTGGCAAGACAGTGCTTATCAACCAGGAAGTCTCAGTGACAAGCACACTGTTGCTGTAGTTATAAGAGTTGATCTCTGAATACCTGTTAAGCACCATGCCTGCCTATCTGAAATGTTAATGACGGACACACCCACAGCAAATATTTCATTTTGGGTCAATCTGCTAACAAGTGACGACATCATTTGATTGAAGTTTGCTGTTAGACTTTGTACATTTGTGTATTTATATTCTATCTAGTCACAATTCAGATTGGCATCAGGGTATTTAATATGTCTTCCCAGAACATACCTCTGCTGCCAGTTTTTTTTATTCAGTCCGGGTCAGCCATGTATGGTATGGGAGGACTGGAAGGATGCATTTTCAACTTATTTAAAAGTGATTTATAGGGATGTGTATGTGGCAAAAAGGAAGTTAGCCATTTTAAAACATAGTTTAGGTATTGAAGGTAGGAAATGTAAAAGAAATAAAACTACCAACGGAGGGAAGAAATACAGATGCGGGGCCAGACACAGATGAGGTTGGTGTTTATGTTATTGCGCTGAGATCTTTAGAAAGAAAATTATGGGAAAAAAAGTGAGTGTTGTTCTAGAAAGGCCTATGTTTTTTTCCGGAATCAAGCACAAGGTGAAACAATAGACCAATATGTAATAGCCCCACAAAGAATATAGGGACCTCAGAGATTATATTATTAGAGACCAAATGATCAATAGAACTTGTAACATTAAAATCCAAGAGAAGCAATTAAATCTTAAGTATCCCAGATTAGACAAGAATATAGAAGTAGCTAAACGCATTGAAAATATTTCCTTATACATGAAAGAACTAGGAGAAGTGTGCACTAAAGGACACAGTGATACTGATTAAACATGTAATGTATGTACCAATAAAAAGGTGACGCATAAACCCAAGGTTGAAACCTGTACCAAAACAAAATTTCATGAGAGCACCATGCTGAAGTCATGTTTCAGGTGTGGCAGTGTGAGGCACACGGCGGAATCGAGCAATTGTCCTACCAATAGTACATGTTTCAAATGCAAAAAGTCAGGTCATTCTTCAAGGGTCTGCAGGAAGAATCAAATACCACAAATCATGAAAGCGGTGAACTGTGTTGACAGGCACAAAGTGGGATGTCTGGATGGGAGTACGGATGGAACTGATGATGATGATGTGGAGGTACTACTAGTTAGGGAGGAGAATACAGTAAACATGTGCACTTATCACCCTCCCAAACGCCAGATTAGAATGAATGGAAAAGAGGTGCAAGTATGGGCTGATTCCTGTTCTCCACTCACATTAATTGATGTGGACATGTACAAGGGTATAAAAACAGGAGAGTTGTGTCCTGCCGGTGTTAAACCAAAGGTTTATTGTGGTGAAAAATTACCTGTGTTGGGTTATTTTACAATTTCTTAATGTAGTGTAGAAAGGACGATCCTTATTGGCATAAGAAAGATTAGCGTGAATTGGGACGCGTACTAGATCATCCCAAATAAGTCTTGTTGACAGAATCCTGACCAGAAACGGATTGGGTCACTATGTTCCCCAAACTGTTCAAGAAGGAGTTGGGAGGTGGGGAAGAGGTGTGGCGCAGTGGCCAGGGCAACTGACTCCGGAACCCGGGACTCATGGTTCGTTCCCCGGTGCCGGGGGCAGATGAGCCCAGCACCTTGTGACTCTTGGCAATAACTCGCTTAATCTTCCTGACGGCCCCCAGTGCCGGGACACCACTTCAGAGGTAGCTTTACAAATACTGGATGTTTTACAAAGTTTGAGCACTGCATAGTGTTAAAGTAGGAGGCGGTACCAAAAGTACACAAGGTGAGGATTGTTCCTTTGGTGTTAAGGGGTCCACTAAAGGATGAATTGTCGAGGTTATGCAAGGAGGGTGCAATTGAACTGATTGAGGCTTCTGAATGGTTAAGTCCGACAGAAAAATCTGCGTGTGCATTGACCTCAGAGACCTAAATAGTTGCATATAGGTTAGCCATCCTCCCCTTATGAAAACTAATGGAATGCTGGCTACTGTGAAGGGGGTGAAATGTTTCACTACCATGGAACTGCCCAATACATATCACCAAGTGAGGTTAAAGAGGAAATCAAGACATTTGACATCATTCATATCACCCAAGGGAGTTTATAAGTTCATTTGCATGCCCTTTGAGTTTACTTCAGCTTTGGCTGTGTTCCAAAGGATCATGCACGGGCTGTTAAAGAACATGTCTTGGTGTTCCAAGATGATGTGTTGGTGTGGGGTGACAATGAAAATCATCATAATGAGAAATTGAAGGAGGTGTTGTGAAGACTGGAAAGTGCTGGTATTACAATAGGTTTGGAGAAATGCAAGTTTTGTACCACGGAGATGGAGTATCTGGGGCACACACCAACACATAAAGGAGTAAAACCTAAACTCAAGTTGGTTAAAGCTAGTGATAAAGCCCCTGTTCCCCAGGATAAGGATCCATTGAGATTTTTCCTGGGTCTACCAGAGTACTACGCCAAATATTAACATAATTTCACAGACAAGGTACATGCTTTGATGGAAATTATGAGGAAAGGTGTCAAGTTTTATTGGACAGAAGAGTGTCAAATAACATTTCAAAAGGTGAAAGAGGCTATTGTAAAGGCGGTTACGCTCAAATAGTTTGATCCTGAAGCCAGGACAATTATTGTGACAGATGCCAGCAACTGTGGGTTGGGGGCAGTTCTTGTGCAGTTACATGAAGAGACTGAAAGAGTGTTGATTTTTGCATCACATACCTTGAAAAGAACAGAGAGCACTTACTCAACAGTGGAAAAGGAGGCTCTTCCCTGTTGCTGGGGTGTGCAGCATTTTCATACTTTTGTGTGGGGGTTGCATCCTGAGTTGCGCACAGACCACAAACCTTAAGTGGATCTGTTCACGACGGCTGGCTCTGGAGAGGCCATGCCGCACATTGTCAAATGCTTATATCATCTGCAGAAATACATGTTTTTGATAAAATATGTTACTGTGATAAAGAAAATAAATGTGGATTGCTTGTCTAGATTGCCATTGAATGATGATGATGAAAGTGAGGATGAGGAATGGATGGTGCCGGAAATATCTGCTTTTGGTGGTGCCCTAAAGGAGGATGATTGAGTAAGGGCAGTTTTGGAGGATCCTGTTTTGGTGAAACTCATTAAGGCGTAACCTAACGTACGAAAAGGGAAGGGTGATGAGGAGCTGGAGTTGTGCAAGAATGTCTGGGAGGAGTTATTGAAGGAGAACAGCATTGTAAGGAGAGATGAGCGACTGGTGGTGCGTATGAGCCTAAGGGAAAGAGTGATGAGTTTGCGTCACGAGGCACATGGAAGCATGTCAGTCATGAACAGAAGAGCTCGGGTAGACATTTGGTGACCTGGTGTGGATAAGCAAGTAGAGAGACATGTCTGTGAATGCAAACCATGTGCTTGCAGCGACAAAGTGCATGTGATTCAGGAGACAAGGATTAGCCCGGTAGCCCTGCCCATGTATCCCTGGGAAAGGGTTGCTGTGGATATTTGTAGAGCTTTCGAAGGCTTGGGTGTGTGTGAGAAGTATGCCATAGTAATGATGAATTACTTTCAAAATGGCCAGAGGTGGGGTTTGTGAAGGAGGTGAAACTAGTAATGTAATAGCATTATGTGAGGACATTTTCCACCGGGAGGGTTGTCCTGCAGAAGTGTTGACTGATAATGGGACACAATTTGTGTCTGGGGATTTCAGCTGCTTCCTCAAGAAGTGGGGAATCAACCATTGCAAAACTCCTGTGTACCATCCTTGGGAAAATGTTTAAATTGAGCGCTTCAACCATGTGTTGGATGAGAACATTCAATTGGCCATGGCAAGCAACCTTTTCTGGGTAAAACAGGTGAAGGGGATGTTATGGAATTATCACATCACTCCATCGGGAGAGATTCCATTTGGTCTTCTTTTAAAGGGAGAGTGCCTTGTACTATGCCAGTCGAGGCCTTGATGGCCAGATCTGGTCCATGTTGTGTGGACTTTGACAGGGTGCGCAGGAAAGTAGATGATAATCAAACCAGGTACAGGGAAAGACACAATGAAAGAGTAAAGATAGGTGACAATGTTTTTACCAATGGTTTGTGGGTCAGAGTGCTGGCAGACAACCTCAAAAGGAAGGGGAGCTCCAAATTATCTGTGCCAAAGATTGTAGTCAAATTATCTGATGGGAAAAGGTGGAACACAAGGAGGGTGGCCAGGTGCAATGAAGTGGAAAAAAGGAATGGATGCAAAGGGAGGTTGATAAGAACCAGAATGGGAAACCATGCATGAGAGAATCCAGTGTGAGTATTAAAGCCAAACCTCAGGCTCTGGATGCTTATGTATGTTATTAGTGGCGTAAGAAGTGGTAGGGTGGTGGCAAAAAAATTATTGGGTTGTTGTGTTCTTTTTGTCAACCTTAAATTGTTGGGTAGTTTATTCATTGTTCCTAATCGAAGAAGGGAGATGTGTAATGTTGTGTCATGTAACCTGGTTACCCATTGCTATTCCTAGGAAGCTAAATGCTCCTCTTCTAGAATCTAGTCTGTGGATTCTGAGAAGATGGGCGTACAGTTGCTGAGGATGAGGATCTGGGTGTACCAGGGGACATTTCCCATTTCTTAATAAAGAAGATTCAGCATCCACCACTGTGTCCTGGTCTTTCCAAAAAATCACGTACGGGTTTCTTCAAGAGATTTGAAATGTTCAGAAAAAGGTCGTGAAATATTTGAAGTACCAACATTGTAAACAGAGCAATATGGCCTATCACTGATAATGGGAAGTTAACCCAATGGTCAATCGCCTCTAAACATTTACTGATTACTGGGCCATAGTTATTGCGGAGTAAGATATCAATGTCTATACCACAACCTCAAGATAGTGCATCGCCACAGATCATCATTTCAACTGGAATTCAAGACCAGATTGTGCTGCTTTCAGTGCTGGGGGGATATCTCCATTTTGTTTCAGTTAACATATCGCCTAAAATCTCAGGATTTCATAGATAATCACAGATAGGTTGGTGTGTGGATCCCACACATATAGTATGATTTCCGAAACGTCAAATGAAAGAAAAAGTCTATAATCCCAAAATGTTATTCCCTCTTGTGATTGATGGTCTTGCAGACTGCTGGCCAAGGACTTAAGAGCCACCACACAGAACACTGGGACCAGAGGGTAACCATGATGTGTTAGTCCAACATCCCAGGGGGTCTCAAGAAACATCCATTAATTCTTACCCTAGCTGTGGGGCAGGAAAACAACTGGGACACAATCCACAGAAAGTCATTTCCTGGAGTGTGCATTTAGAACACCTCAGCATCCAGAACAATGACCGATGCATTCAAATTTAGGTGAGCACATGTTCTACCCCCAGACATATCTTTTATCAGCAGTTTAATCTCCACATTTGAAATCTGCTGATCCAACAGTTATCTGTTGGTGTTCTCCAGCTAAGTGAGTGTGACCTCCTCAAAGATAAGCATATGCAAAATTGAGGAAATGTATAACTGTAATTTCACAAATTTCGTAAAAACTTGTTAATTAATATTGTTGCCACAAAACGCAAGCTACAGCCAGGTGACATATCCCAGTAGAAGATGCTTCTTATCTATGCATTTTCTGCCTGAATTAGCATTTTGCAAGCACAAATTACACAAAACTGCATAATCAGATAGTTCACAAAATTTCGCATGCAGCAAAATTAAGGGCATTTCAGCTGACATATGTCACCCTCAACCAGCATGCATACAGATTAAAAGAAGGAATAAGAAAAACTGTTTAAACTCTCCTGGATGCTCATAATGGAACGAGTCCTGCCCTGATGATCCCCTTCTTCACTTCTCCACATCTGCAAGTGATAGCATGCTAGCATGCCTACCCAGGTAGACCTCTTACATCACAAAGTCATAGTACGCCAAGGGTTCAGAGTTCAAGTCATCCAAAAGTACCTTCTCGTGGGAGATAAAAGCTGGCATGTTTGAATTTCAAGAAATGCATCACCAGGTCTATTTTGCAGTAAATATCAGATGTTTTTAACAAGAGAATTCACTCCTAAAATATTTTTTTGGGGGGGAAATGTTTTGACAAACATGTGCAGCTTTAACTTAAAATGCTTTATCTTAACAATGGGAACTGTCCAGCCTCCTCAGGAAGTGCTAACATAAGAGGAAAGAGTAGAGGAGGAAAAACCTGGCACCTGGAAAAGAAGAGGTGAGTTGAATATATCACCAGAGATGGTGGTTCGGGAGAGCTGTGACTTATTCACTGCTCGAGCCTTCATGAAATGCGGCAAATCACATCCAGGGAATGAAACAGTATTGATGCATAACATATCTATACATATAGGTGTCACATAAAATAATAAATAAGGGTACTTGTGCATAGTAAAAATTAATGATGCAGTATGGTGCCTAGTACTGTCCTAATTACAGGTGCCACCATCATCTCGTCTTTTTTGGCAATCCAACACAATGTTCTATGTACAGCACTGCATCCTAAGCTTGTCTGGTTCAAGATACACCATTGGGTGACCGTGTGCATTACAAGTTGTGCTGTATTATATTGGAGATGCAAAAGACACACAATTGATGGACGGAATGCAAAACAAATCAAAACATTCACCCCCATCATTCTTTTGCTCACCATGCCACCCCAGTTTAGACCTGGCCATATGCAAATCAGTCTTGACCCTGTGCCTCATGGGAACAGTCCAGCCCGAATTGCCAAGCCAGGTCCTCCCTGGACCGGAAACAAGCATCCTAGGACCGGTGTCGAGGTTTCACCCCTCTTCAGCCAGGATAGCTTGATTCCAGTGGCACAGTGAACCTGGGACCCAAGTCTGGGCATACCCGGCGCACTATGGGAGAGAAAGCAAAAGACACACAATTGATGGACGGAATGCAGAGCAAATCAAAACATTCACCCCCAGTCAAGAGATCTGGGTTAAATCCATCATTCTTTTGCTCACCATGCCACCCCAGTTTAGACCTGGCCATATGCAAATCAGTCTTGACCCTTTGACTCATGGGAACAGTCCATCCCGAACTGCCAAGCCAGGTCCTCCCTGGACCGGAAACAAGCATCCTAGGACCGGTTTCGGGGTTTCACCCCTCTTCAGCCAGGATAGCTTGATTCCAGTGGCACAGTGAGCCCGTGACCCACGTCTGGGCATACCCGGCACATTTATATTGGAGATGCCCCTGATAAAATGAAATGTTCACGCGGATGTTATTTGATACAAATTTTGTTCTACTCCAAATATCATAATGAAATAAACTAAATCATACAAAGATGTCCTGTACATTAAACATTGCTGTATTTTTTCTAAAATAGTTTATGTACCGCCCTAGTGGATGAAAGGTGTTATCATTTTTATACTAGGCATCGGTTTATAGTTGGATAGAAGGTTAAGGAAACCACTGAGGATATCGGTAAAACTTAGAACGAGCAGGAGTAGTAAAATCCATCTAATGGCTTTGTTACCCCCACATAGTAGTGTTTTTTTGTTTTTTTACATTGGATGAAAGCTTGTTGATCAGGTCCTCTGTAGTTGTACAGGGTGCAGCTATGAGTTTCTTTCGTGCAGGAAATATTTCCCACCTACTCATTAAATATCATATTTGCTTTCAGAATTGTATGTTGTCTGCAGCCAGAGTACAGGACATACTGCTTTTGAATCACATTCACTTAACACTTAATTGTATGATATCTGATAAGAGAGCACTATCACAAACAATTTGTAAAACTTTTTTTTATCACAATAAGCTTTTTTAGAGAACACTATATTAACAAATTAAATCTGGCACTACGGATTTCATCTTAGAAGTAAATGTTTTATTGTGAACAAATCTAAACACAATATATTAGATAGAAATTCAAAATCACATTAAAACAAGTGGCTATTAATATATTCTTATAAACGTTTCCGAAGAACAAATCATTACTTAAGAGATTTTGCCCACCAGCTGTATTTTCTAACCCAGATCTTACATTTTATTAGCAGAGTTAGGAACTGCAGGGTGTCTTAGTAGCTGAAGGGTAATTAATTACAGAGAACCCAGTGGGAATAATTAAGCCACCAGGACTACTAAAAAGTGACAAAGCAAATTTTCATATGCATGGAATAGTAAAACTAACAAGACAAAATTTGTGAGAGTGAAAAAAGGAATTAATATTAGCTATTTCCCAAATTTAACACATGTTAATAATGCAAAATGGCAAATGATTATCAATGTCTAATGAATGCGACATTGATAATTAAGGAAAATTTTATGAAGATTTCTGAGTTCTACTTAGCTCTACACAATTATAACTTTTTGAGTTTTACAATTTTTAACACTAACAATAAGAAATATGTTAACCTGTCAATTGGAAAATAAATATACAGTTGTTAGCAAGAGAAGTTTTATGCTGATTACTTCATAAATTAAGATTGTAAGTGCCTTCTGTACTGCACACATTCGGGCCCACTGTTTGGAAATGTTATTTTTTGTGTCTACTTTAATAATTCCTATCGCTTAGTTTAAAACATTTTAAAAACTTGATAATGTTGAACATTTCTTTTCATCCTGAAAGAACAAGAGATGACCATGGACCAGGCCATTATTTTAGAGGTACTTGACTGGCAGTGCAGCACTTCATAGATGTTTTTATAAATAATTGTAATATGTGGCTTGGAAAATCCTATACATATTGGGGCCAATTGACATAATCAAATTTGGAGTATGCCAAGTAGAACTAATTTATTTAACCCAAAATGCAATTCACAATCCTCTGTCCAGAGAGCTCTGCCTTTGCCTCTAGTATTGTTTCTGCATGGAGCAGCCACGGCCCGTATAGGGCGTGCTACGGGGCGGTGACGTGGGGGGAAGAGGGGCAGGGTGGGGGGTTGTAAAATGCGGCATACGGCCGATTTCAGGTAAGTAACGAAAAGAAAAAAAAACGAATTTCGTTGCGCGCGCTGCATCGCCAAATGCGATGCAGCGCGTGCAACAAAATTAGTTTTATTTATTTTTTAATCGGCCCAATTCCATAATTGGATACTGTGGGCTTCACAACCAATGTCTAAAAACCATGTTATGTGCTAAAATGTAACCATCACAGATCTTGGCACATTCTAGGTCCATTCAGGGACGTAGCTGCAGGAGAGGGTGTTTGGGGTGTTACACCCCCCCAGCTCCCCTAATAAGTGTATTTTCAGAAAAATATAGATAGGTGCAGGTGCTTTCAGTTGGGTATGGTGAGGTGTCTTTCAGATTTCATCTGGGATTTTTTCATGCATACTCTGACAAAACCACACACTCGCAAGTTGTGCTGATTGGTGCCCGTGGTATTCCTTGGTCACTTCATTTGGGTTGCAAAGCAGCACTGCCTACCTGTTTTCTCCCAATGATAACAACTGACATTCCGGGCTTTCAGGACTTTCCGTTTATGGACGCGGGTGACACAGGTGGGGTGCCATCATGTCATGATGGCAGTGGTGTGGCTGAATGGACAGGTGCCGGCCCATCGTATTCTCAAAGAACAGTCTTTATCCATAGCGTCTACCCCCAGGTCAGCACAGCAGCAACTACAAAAGCCACAGAGACCAGTCTAAAGCTGCCAGCATTTATCATTGTTAAACTGCCCATCAAGTGTGCCCAGGTGTGCTAAACCACCTCTCACCCTATGTCTGACCAGAACCGGTAGGTAGTCTTAAGGACAATCTCAGTTCAGGCAGAATTTATAGAGCATTCCTCCTGGCCTTTTATCATACAGTCAACCAAACTCAGTATCTTTCATTAAGAATGCACATATACTTAAATGAAACTTTTTATTTTGAGTTCCTAAAAATGGTACCGTAGAAGGGATTTTTGTTTTGTTTATTGCCAGAGCTTGGATGTCACTCAAGTTCTGATGCTTTCATACCCAACTGCAATCGGTTATTATTATGAGTTCCTGTTCCAAAATCGGGCAATAGAGCAAAACACTCTTTCCCATGGAAAGAATGCATACCTCCTGCACTAGTGGTTGCTAAATTAGCTAGCTTAAATGTATTTCCTATACTTGCTCTTGTGTTTCACTTCTCTTATCATGTGAGATTATTACCCAACAGCATGTGCTTCTCAGTCTTGCAGAGACTTAGTACATTATTCAACATACAGCTTTCTGCCTTTGAAGAAATGGCATGGCATATTAAATACCCATAATGGTCTGGCGGACTGGCAAATTGTAAAGATGTAGGATGACTACGACATAGCCAGAAAGCAGAGATGCTCAAGTCATTATTTTGATCAAAATAGTAAAGACAGTCTAAACATCAGACAACACAGTATCTAAAAATGTTGCTTTAAGATTCCCTAACATTACCACATCTTAAGCTAAAAAGTTAAAAGAGAGCAGCAAAGAATCATTGTGTAACTAGAGATACATGGCTGTATTATTTGTAGTTCTCTTTTAGATTTTTCTTTAGGAACCTAATTTTCAAAAAATATTTTTATAATTCATAAATCATAAATAAGGTAATGGGTTAATTTATGTTATTATAGCGATTTTAGAATATATTTATGTTTTTAAGATTCTTGTTTCCTAAGAATGTCAAATTTTCTGAAATTTGTCAGATACCTCCTATGAATTTAAAGAATCTTTGGCTTAATTTAGCCAAAGAATGATATGAGGATTTGGTGGATTTATAGTGCAAGCACTCCCATGTAAACATCCATATACTGGTGAATATATATTTTGCAAACCTAGCTAATAAGAAATAACTCATTGTACAGTCCAATAGGGCCTTGTCTTCTGTACCCAGAAGTACCACAGATGACAAAGCACACTCTCTAATGAAAATGTATATTTGTAATTGCTTTCATGACTTCTATATTTATTTATTGATAGTTTTATAAAGTGTGAACATAACCCAAGAGTATCAAAGCACTATACATAATAAGGTAATATTCTAAATATAGAGTAATAACACATTTACAGTTAACTTGCAGTTTAAGCATGCTGGTTACAACTTATGTAGAAAAGGTACTTTGTAGGTTACAATTTGTTGCAATAAATACAGGTAGGTAAAAGGGTCGACCAAAATTTACAGGAGATGCTGCATTTGCTTAGGATGTGTCTAATAAGTCTACCAATGGCTACAGTTAGCATTGGCTGATTAGGCCAAGCTTTACAATTTAAACCGGCAAGTAACAATGTAGGCAGAGATTTACAGGTAATGTTACATTAAAGTTGGAATCTTCCAAGCAGTTAACAATGGTAGGTTACTACTAGCATGGCTTCTACAATGTACTTGTGCAAATTAAAGAAGAAACTGATGCCAACATGAAGCCCATCCACTCAGAGGACAGATCAGACCTCAGCCCCCACCATGACTACTCCAGAAGACTGCAACCAATCAGCATCATGCTCACAGCCATTCTGAATGCCTCCACCTTTTCCACAACCTTCCTAGATACTTGGAGACATGCAACTGCATTGCTGAATAAACTCTCAGCAGACCCTTAATGCTCGCCAATAGGCCGATCTCCCTTCTACCATTCCTGGCCACGGTCATAGAGAAAATCATCAACGGACACCTCACTGAATACCTCAATGACCACCAACCCCTCAATACCACTCAGTTTAGTGTCAGACTGAACCACAGCACAGAAATTGCCAACATAGCTGTCAAGGATAACACTCGGCATGAAACTCGACAGAGGAGACACAGTGGCCCTCATCCTCCTGGACCTCTTTGCAGCATTTGACACAGTTTCTCACCTCATACTCATCTACACAACATTGAAATCCAAGGACACGCACTCTGGTGTATCTTCTCCATCCTGATTGGAATAACCTAGTCAGAAAGCCTGGCACCTTAACATAACATGTGTATTTGTAAAGCGCACGTTCACCCAAGGGTATCCTGGCACTGAATAACATGTTTATTGTTACCAACTCAATGGCACCCATTTTATCGACCTTAGAAGGATGAAAGGCTGAGTGGACCCACCGGGATTTGAACCTGTGACCATGAGGTCCAACACAGGCCCCTACAGTGGTTGCATTAGTCCACTAAGCACCAGACCCGGCTTTCGTCATACACCTAGGATGCCCATGACCTCGTCTGTAAAGTTCCCCAAGGATCCTCCCTGTGCCCGACCCTCTTCAATGCATGCATGATCCCTTTAGCTAGCATCATGTGCTCTCACGATATCAACGTCCTCTCCTATGCTGACGACAAGCAACTCATTTGCTCCCTCACCGACAAGACATCCAGTACCCAGATCAAATCCAATGCCTGCAGGACTGAAATTGCCCACTGGAAGAAGACCAAAAATCTGAAGCTGAACATCGATAAGACTAAAATCATGATATTTGGGAAGAGCACACCACTGTGGGACTCAACCTGGTGGCCATCAGACCTAGAACCGATACCCACCCACACCACCCACGGCAAGAACCTAAGGTTCATCATCAACAGCAAGTTTTAGATGACAGCCCAAGTCAATGCTGTCACCGCCACATGCTTCCATACCATGAAGAAGCTGAGCAAGATTTTATTATGGCTTCCAATCAGCAACTGCACAAAAGTCATGCATGCCTTGGCCACACGCAAGCTAGACTAAGGAAACGCACTCTATGCCTGGAGCAACAAAAACTCACCAGAAGGCTGCAGACCATTCAGAATAACTCTCAACCTTCGACACTGAATTCACAACACACCACAGCTGAAAGAGCTCCATTGGCTTCCCATTCACAAACAAGCACAATTAAAACTTCTCAACCACACTTCCAAGGCGCTTCATAACACTGTGCCAGCACACCTCAACAATTGCAACTGCTTTCAGAAACCTTCCAGACACCTCCGTCCAACCCGACTCCTACTTGCACAAATCCTACGCATACTGAAAACATGATACAGCAGTTGGGCCTTCTCCTACATTGCTCCTAAAGTGTGGTACAACCTGCTGCTGCACATAAGAGCCTCCTCCTCGCTTCTTGAATTCTGCAAGAACCTGAGTACCCTCCAGTGAACACTAAAAATCTGCATAACGTAGCATTACATTGCATAGTATAACAAAGCATAGCATTACGCCTTGTTCTTAAAAGTTAAGAAATAATTTTCTGCTTAGGAGGATTCAATTATGGTGACTATTGGTTTGTTGTTAGTGGATGTACCATCTGGTGGTGTGCAAAGATAGACAGAAACTACGGTGATAAAAAATACTACAGAATTGGCAAGCATCAATACGATGTGCACAATCAGCTGCCTCGCTCACATTCTACTGGAAATTATTTTAACAATAAATTCAACACTGTTGTAGTCCTTATTTCCTCATGGGAACGCACTTGCTTGTGCACAATCATAACACTCAATCCCCTGTAGAGCCCTAGCGAACAGTCATTCACTCTGTACAAATCTCCCTCCATCAGTAGCCACCCTCACTCCTGCTCTTATGACATTAACACACCGCCCACTTGCACTACACAGAAGGAATGAAATGATATAGTCACAATGTTGAAAGGCTGTCCTTTGAACCCCATGTCAAATTCTTTCACAAGCAAATACATGCTATGATTCTTTTCACAATTTGCATTTCTAGTTGTCTTATAACTGATGTCATATTGACACCAACAGGTGTACCAAGGTCTAAAATGAAATGAAAAGTACGCCACACTCTGACACCACAACACTGGCTCTAGATCAGACAAAAATTCAAACACCCTGGGATTCCTTGGGATTTCTCTTAGTTACCACTCTGGGGTGGTGATGCTGTACTAGTTGCTAAAAGGACTAACAACAGGATCCTAACCTTAGAAATCTGAACCAAGTGAGAGCGGCTGACATTTTGGGTAAAGATTCGCTAATTTACAAACTATGGTGGTCCTTCCCACCTGCTGACAACTCTCCTTTAATGCCATGTACTTTAGACCTGACAAGTGCGGAGTGGCCTCACTTAATATTGCTAACTGTTTCCCACTGCATTTCCTCTCTCCGTTTTCCTGTTCCCTATGACTAATGGATTGACCCACGAACCAAAATGGCTGCTTTGAAAAACCCACAACATAAGTACTGATGCTGCTGTAGACATGGGTTTGCCTGGTGGTGCTTTGATATTTGCCAGATATTGCGTCCACCTGAGTTTGCAGGCTCTTTGGCATTTAGTTGCTCTCTAGCATACCCCAAAAGGAATAGCGCGAACGTGAACCAAAGTTATCAGAGCGCTTTACACGAGCACCAGTTGCGTTAGACAAGGACACATCCATTTTTGTTACGCACTGGGAGATTAAGTGATTTACCCAGCATCACAGGATGTTGAGAGTCAATTGCTCTTTCTCTTAGGCCACATCCTCTCCCCCAACTGTTGAGGACATCAGGCAACCGCCCTGATACCATCCAGTAAATGCTTCGATTACCCAGAAACTAGATCATGTCAACGCAGGGACGATGCCATATAATGTTTGTCACAAATCAGCAAGACAATGTATGAAGTCATTTGGGCTGGCCGAAAACAATATATGCACAGCCAGCATAGGGGTGTAAAGGGCTTCGTGAATTCAATCCTCTCTGCCTACTGTCTTACCTATATGTCCTTTTCAGCATTGTCGCGTCTCGTGACGCTGTTGTGTGCAGTCGCCTAATACTGATTCTAAATCAATTGCTTCTTCGATGTGGTTTAGTCGTGATTCATACATAAATTAATGCATGCTAATAGCCACTAAATTAGGCATTAATCTTATTATGCAATTTTCAATGTAGTAATCCTTTTTTATTTTTTATTGTGTTATACTTTGTCTATACATCATAATAATATAATAAGCTTCTATAAGGTGATTTTTCACATGTAATTCCTTACAGCTACGGCATTATTTTTTGTCTCGTATGTATGTGTAATAACTTAAATAATAAAATGTTTTGAACACAGCAAAAAGATATCAAACGAGAAAAAAATCGTAAATCGTAAACACAAACATTTTCCCCTATTGCCAAGCAAATATAGTTAGCTCGTAGCTAGCATCATCTCACCATCCGTGTAAATAAATGAAAACTTTCTGAAATTGGAAGCGAGAGGTCCGCACATAATGTTAAACATATACACTGCACACTCACATAGGATGAAAAACCAGAAGCACACATGTCTGGTGCAAGAAATGACTGATGCAGAAAATGCAGCAGTGTGTTTTGTGCCCAAGTTCACATAATTCTTTCTTCCAGATGCCTTCTTTTACTGAAGGGCTGTGCTCCAAAGCTTGCACCCCACAGAGGACCAGGCACTTATACATGATTGATCCACTTGAGGTCCTGCAGAAATGCTCATGCATACCATCGACGAATTACTCAGCACATCTCTAATTACCACTTCCAGTCAAATTGCAAAGTCAGTCTGGCATTTCAGCCACTCCAACTGCAAGTGTGTGCAACGTCATCAAATATACATATACACAGATGATAGTGAAAGCACGTTTGCACAAAACGTGTTTGGTTCCAACTGTCGTTTTGAAAGATAGCAACATTTTCTGTTAACAAGGTATCGGTTTCCTAATTAAAAGCTCACGTACATATAACATGCGATGCTGTTTAATTTCAATTTACTCCTACAATTTCCTCTCCATCAGAATACCAATAATGCTATATTTTTTTAAATCTGAATCCACAAATTTTTATTTGTATGGAAGTTGTTTTAGCATTATCCATAAATAACCCACATCACACAAATGTTGTAATCATTGTTGGTCATATCTACGGAGTATTTATATATTAGTAGTTTTATAAGGCATAGGCAAGGCCAATTGGGTAACAGAGTGCTCTATAAAAGAAATGTTTAAGACAAACCGTATAACTGAACATAATTACAATTTAATATATACTATATTATAGGATAATATATGCTAATACGGTATACTTTCATGGGGTGCATAGAGTTTGCAGAATGAAACTCAAAATATAGGATCAAAACATAGTCTGATAAAGTTCCCCTTTAGTAAATAAATCAAACAAAAATGCCTGTCATTGTTGGAAGTGTCAGAGAAATGGCAGTGTTTTTAGCTCTAGTTTTGTTAGGATTGATGAGTTTCACACCTCTGATACACTTCCAGAGAAGGCTTGATTTGGAGCATTTGTCTTCTTAAAGCCGGCATTTCAAGGAAAAGATTGTTCCTGCTTCGAAAATGGCCAATTTATTGGCAAAATTGTTGGGCGTACCCCAAAATATTGCTTTATAGGGTATATTGCCCATCATGTTTTATTTCAGCGTGGTCTAAGCACATTCCTTTCATTTCCAACTCTAAATAATCTTCATGGCTGTTAAGGCAGATCTAAGATAGGGTTCTTTTAATTTTTACAGAAAAAGAAGCTACAGTTGTAAAGCAATTGCAAAAAGTAACAAATTGATTTAAAAAAATGCTTGAATTAATCTCAGCCACTGGTGAACCCTGGGGCTACTTTTCAGTCCACCTTTTTTCACATACTGTACTACTCTGAACAGAGACCAGCCATATGCAAAATAGGCCTAAGTCCTGTTCCAATGTTATCAATCCAGCGTAAAATGCCTGGCCATAACCTCTGATGATGGGCACACAAGCAACCCAGACTGGTCACCTAGCCACAGTATAAAATCTAATCATCATTACTGAAAATTAGAGAATACTAAAACAATACCTTATCTTGTAATAGCAGTGACCGTTTCTGGTTTGCATTAAAAAATTCTCGAAAATAGGATGGATACATGCACTTTAAAAACACAATACTCTACTACATAACGTTGTTAGGCAGTGGAGGGATTAATTGCAAATAATTACTAAGAAATTAATAGCACTAATATTTAACACAATTCAATCATACATACATGTCCTTACTATTTCCTACCCTGTTTTGTTTGCAGTGAGGCATAGATGGACTGGATCATGACAAGTCAAAGCACTCAACACACTAAATAAATATATAGAAAATATTCAGCAAAGAGCATTAATACTTATCACAAACATACTAAAATGCTAAGATTTTCTATGTAGAATATTAATGACAAATGCTTTTTTCTTAACTCTTAATCTTTTCTACTTATATGGGCAAACTTCACACAGGATTATTTTTTTCAAAAATATGAGGGCATTGGAGATGGGAGGAGCAGATGTACGAAGCTATCTAGCACTTGCAAACTCTACACTTTGGTAAATCACAGGGTTTGCGACCACTAAATGGCTTTTTAGTCTGTTCTAAACCCATTTAGTGATTTAATAAGTGCCTATCTAATTGCAAAATGGGTTTAGAAATGCATACCAAAATTAGAAGAGACATGTTTAGGGCTTCCCTTCCCAATTTCAATTTGGAATGCTGTGTATCAATAGTTTGCAACCACAATTTCTGTTGCATACCATTGATATCCTAACAATGCTTCGAAATATTTGATAACCCATTTGCAAAGGGTAAATGGTTATCTAGGAAAGCAAGCTGCATTTAAAAAGGTACTTTTTTTAAATGCAGTGACAGGTATGGTGGTCTGCTGACCCCAGCAGGCCACCATCACCGTGGTAGGATCCAAATGTAATGAGTTGCAATTTGCCACCCACCTCATGAATAGTAATGAGGTAGGTCCTATTGCAGCCCACTCTGAATGATGATTGTGTGAACCGACCTATTCATACATCGGTCGTAAAATCAGAATTGATATGCAAAAAGTAGATGCACAATTTGAGACCACTTTTTGCAAACTGATTCTTGGTACACCTGGCTGTTATTGTCATGGATGTTGTGCACATTTTCTACAAATATACCTCATCAAAAACACTTATAAGGCATTTGTGTCAGGTAAGAGAAACCAGGGGACCAACCAAAATACAGAAAAAGTCAGGAATAAGAAATCAGGTCTTTTCAGATCGATGCATCAACATTAGCAGTGTGCGAAAGTATGAAGATCTTTTTTCAATATTTACAAAGTCCTATGAAAATCTTTGTAACTTGAAAAAAGTTGCAAAACTCTTTGATTTATTAGCTTGAAAACTCTCACTTTTTTTGACCTTTTTTTAACACATATCCTTATTTAGTACTAACAAAATGGTGCTTCATAAAATGTGTTTTGCGGACAATGGGGCCCGAGACATAAGAAAGAAATTGATAGATTTAAATGTGCACACATAATCCTATGCATCGTTGTACATATATGGCTTGAGGGAATTCATGAACAATTCACATAATACAACTGGAAAACTATGCCTGTTACAGATTAACAGGTATACTATGGACCCAGGACCCTGCTATACACTTTCACTCGGCCGAGGACTGTGTCTCATTGGCCGAACTGGCCGCGGGGTACCATGTGGCTGTAGAGAGGTTTAGTATATCTTCTCAACCAGATGGCGATGGTGTATTAATTACCCACTGTTCTGGTGACTGCACTCGATCACGGCCAGTATAACTATCTTATCATAAAATTCTTTAAAACTTTTTTTGTCATTTGAAGAGTGACTTGTACTGAAGTCTGGTCCTGAAGAATGCCTAAGAACTCCGGTTGGAGTCTAGCAAAGGCAGAAACATGTTGACCACAAAGCGGGTATATTTGTAATGAACCCCCAGTCCTCTCATTTTTTTTTGTCAAACGTTTTTTATTGACGTCTTGGCATAAATGGCAGTACAATGTTGCAGTTAAGCTGGAGAATAAAGGAAAATTAGATTACGGAACATAATAGTGCCTACTAAGGCCTGGGTTGTAGTGAACCGCAAGGCAAATAGTCCAAGCTTTTCCTCATACTAGTACCTAAAAGAAAAGTACAGTTTGCAATATCTTGCGAGCTCGGAGGCAATCTATTGAAAGAAAAGTACACTTGACCCGTCTTTTTTTTGCGACGAGTTTTTAGCCTGGCGACTCCCAACTGGAAAGGTTCACCAAAGAGAAAGAGTAAAACCCCTGAACAAGCTAAATGAGTCCCCCAAAGCAGAATAAGAAAAAAGGAAAACCCACCCTCAAACCCACCCACATAAAATGGTGGCGCCAACCTATTATTAGGATGACTCAGGATCCAATCCGGTATGTATGATGTTAGAATTAAAAGAGATGGATGCTTCTAATGGAAGGAGGAGAGGCAGCTTGTGGTAATCCCAGGGTGAGGAAGGTTACTAGTGGGCCCCATTTGTATTTGAAATTTTTGTAGTCATCTCGGGAAGATGTCAGATAGTCTCTCGAGGCATAATAGACTCCAGAGCCGAGAGTGCCATAGTGAAATAGTGGGCGCTTCCTTCTTTTTCCAAGCGGTCGCTATATCTATTTTAGCCGCTCCGATGCATGTCCACATAATGGCCTTATCGGCTTTATTTTGTGTTCTAGAGAGGGGTCGCGAAGTCCTAGCAAGGTCTCTGCCATAGTAGTCAGGATGGGGTAACCCAGCATATCTTTAATATCAGCGACAATTTCTTCCCAAAAGGGACGTATAGTAGGGCAGTCACATCAATGTGGTGAAAGTCTCCTAACAGCCCGCAGCCACTCCAGCACAGGTCTGATGTGTTTGGGAAGATTTGCCTGAGCTTAGATGGGTACAAGTACCAGTCCATCATGATTTTAAGATGAGCCTTCCGTAGTTCCACGGAGTGATTACATTTTGTAATGTCAGACCATGATCCCTCCCATTCCCTGACAGGGATGTCGTTCTGGAGAAGACCCTCCCACATGTGTATATATCTAGGCAGTGGGGAGTGCATAGAGGTAAGCAGGTACGTGTAGAGGAAGGATATTACCCCTTTCATGGATTTGGTGTTCTGTAAATATACTTCAAATTTTGTGAGAGGTCGAGTGGCTACATCACGAAGCTGGGGGAGGTGACCCAATGTTTGAGTTGAAGGTAGTGGAAATGTTCTGTCGGGTCCAACCCATAATCCCGTCTGCAGTTCCCGAATGTGAGGATGTTAGAGTTATGGAATAGGTGCGTCAGTGCCAAGCACCTACCCTCCTTCCAGGCATCAAAAGGTCCCTCCCGAAGAGCTGGTGGGAAATCTGGATTAAAATGAAGTGGAGTGTAGGGCGAAGGGAAAGTGGTCCACTGGTCATTTGTGGAAATGGTATCCTATACTTTCAGTGTGATGCGTGTGGATGAATCCGGATTGATCAGGGTGGATTAGATCTGGCATGAGATCGTTCAACCGAGCAGCTATGATGGCCGAGTAGATCTTCGAGTTTAGGTTTAAGAGAGCAATGGGGCGGTATGAGGAGCAGAGTTGCGAGTTCTTCCCAATTTTGGGGATGACCGAGACTAGTGCTTCGCTCATGGAGGGGGGCTATGCGTCTGTGACCATTTTGTGAAAAAGGCGTGTGAGATGGGGTATAATGTCTGGGGCGAACGTTTTGTAGAAGTGTGCCATAAATCCATCGAGCCCAGGGGCTTTATGGAGTTTAAGGGATTTTATGGCAGAGCCTACTTCTTCAGGGGTGATGGGCTCTGTTAAAATGGCATTCTGTGCAGGGGAGTTGTAGTGTTTGTAGGTAGCTATCCTGTAGGTCAGTGTCTCTTGATTCCCCCGTGTACAACGCCTGATAAAAGGACCCAAAGGAAGCATCTTTCTCTGGATCTTTGTGAGTCAACTCGCCATTCTCGTTGATAATTCCCCCTATGTATTCCTGTTCGCGTTTCTCCTTTAATTGTCTGGCCAGATGTGTACCTATCTTGTTACCCTGGGAATAGGATATTTGACGAAGTTTTAGGAGGGTGAATTCTGCCCTGTTATTGGAGATAGCTCTAAGTTTCCCCCGGAGGGCGGTGAGAGTGCACAGGGATTCCCTAGAGGGGTTGGCTTTATGTTGCCTTTCAGCTATTTCTAATTCGGATTCCAAACCTACCCGCTCCTTGGCCTGTTGTTTGTTCAGGGTGGAATTGAAAGCAATGCATTTCCCACGAAATACTGACTTAAAGGCATCCCAATTATTAAAGACAGTGGTATCTTCAGGTGCATTTATGGTAAAAAAAAGTCTGAGATGGTTTCGCGAAGTGCAGTACAGAGTACTCTGTCCCTGGTAAAGTAAGTCGGGAAGTACCATGTAGGGGTAGTGGATGCAATATATATTCCAGGACAGGCATATCGAGACCATGCAATGATCCGATATAGAGAGGGGAAAGATCTTGGCCTCCCATAAGGCACCCATCAGGTTCTGGCTGATGAAGATATAATCGAGTCTGGAGTAGGTGTGGTGCATGTGGGAATAGAAAGTATAATCTAGTGTCTGGGGATAGAGGGTGTGCCAAGCGGCTAAAAAATCCATGCTGTTTAGTGTCTGCAGAAAAAGAGTTAGGTTCTGCCCTGTGTCGGTGGTTGCTATCTATGTCAGCTTGCTAGGTCAGGTTAAAGTTGCCCAAGATGATCGTCCTCCCTTCTGCAAAGTCTCGTATTTTCCTCAGGGTTGTGTTCAAAAAGTGTGACTGCCCTGTGTTGGGAGCGTATGTTGCGATAAAAGTGCATAATATCCCCTGTAGAGTGCCCTTGACCATAACTAGTCTACCATCCTTGTCTGTCTGTCGAAATGTCCCTAGGCTGGAATTTCGTGGAGCTGTGAAAGAGAAGAGCAACTCCCCGGTGTTTAGTAAGTGTGGAGGATCGGTAAATCAATGGGTAGTGTGTCTGGTGTCCTCTGCCCTGGAGAGGTGTGTCTCCTGGAGAGCTACTACATCGAGGTGATGGTCTGTAAGGTATTTCCAGATCTTTTGCCGTTTTTGGGGAGAGTTAAGACCCATCACATTTCATGAGCCTATGGAGAGTACCATTTAACAATAGTGGGCTCCCCTCCCCCTAGACCTGCGGAACATACCTGGAGACCTGGCCAAACCAGCCAGGTATGGCACATTTCTCTTACATGATGGTTGTGAGATAGGGATCCTGATTAGAGCACATGCCTGCACATCACAATTAAAAAACTGCCACCATTGCCAAATCCCTCCCCCCAACAAAATTAGAAAAAAAAACAACATTACCAACAACAACTTGGGACACATCGACGAAAGTGTCCTGACCAGAGATCTAGTGTCCCCAGTGAATACGTTGGGGGGACAGAAGGACAGATGTCCCCGTCTGCGCCCATCCTGAATCATTCGTATGGTATCTGACATGTGGCGCAGTCTGCATATCCTGGCAAGACGAGTTCATAGTAGCTCAGCCCAAGCGTCAGTTTGGAGCCAATCTTGCCTCGGAGTGTCAATAAAACAGAATCATGAATCTTGTTGAGTTCTGAAGTGAGGCTTCCCTGAGTGATAAGCAGTAGGTGACCATGCTTGTAGAATGTGTCTGTCATAGAGAACTGCCAATATCCACATAGTTAGTACAATTTAAAGGAGAGAACCGTGTGCTCAGTGACAGCAATTCGGCTGGAATGATTACACCCATAAGCATGAAGGGATCCCCGGTACCGGCATGGCCTGGCATGATCAGCGTTCGGCTCCAGCACCTTTACTGTGACAGTTGACGATAGAGAGGTTTGGGCTTGTCAGTCCTCATTTGCGGTTCCCCTGGGGGCCAGCCGACCATTGATACAACAGAGGGCCACTGCTTGTCGGGTCTGGCGTCTTGCTACTGGTGGATTCAGGGTCGTTGGAGGAAAGGCCTAGGAGATCTAATCCTTCTTGCAAATCCGAAATATGTTGTTGTTTATTGTTGTATTCGAAGGATAATCCGAACGGGTATGTCCACCTGTATCGGATGTGATCGTCACGTAGTTTCGACGTAATGGGACTGAATAGTTGTCTCCTAGCCAGAGTAGCCGGCGCTAGGTCTTGAAAGACGGTGCACGAATGATCTTGAAAGGAGACAGTTCCCTTTTTCCTGGCTACTAGCAGGACTGCTTCCTTAGCTTTGTAGGAGTGGAATTTAGCCAAATGTCTCGTGGCCGCTTCCGTTCTCCGGTTGGCTGACCTCCAACTTGGTGTGCTCTTTCCAGTTTTATCTTGAGAGTCTGTGGGCCGAGGATTTCTGCGAACAGTCCCTCTAGAAAGGCCTCCATATCCTATCCTTCTGCTCCCTCCTCTAGGTCTCCAATTCATAGATTCTCCCTTCGAGCCCTATTTACAAGATCTTCGGCCTTTAGATGCGTCTGATGCAGTTGGTCCTGGAGGGTACGGATGTCTTCCCGCATGATGGCTGCATGTTTGTCTATATCCTGGGTTTGTGCCTCCAGGTTCATTACTCTCATGCCCACTGAGTCCACATCTTGTTGAAGGGAGGCAAATTGTCCGGTTAGGTCGGATTTCAGTTGGTCGATCGAGACCCTGAGATCTTGACCCAGGTCATTCCGAAGCTCCATCATAAAATGCCGTAACGTAGCCAGGAGATGGTCCTTAGTGAGGGTCATAGTGTCTGCACCTCCGTCACTTCCAGATGGCAGGCGTTTGTCTGTTGGAGCGAAGAAGTCAGAGACCCTGTTTGTTCTCTTACTCGTCGACTTCTTTGGTGGCATAGAGGCCGGTCCAGGTGGACCCACGTTCTGTGGCAGATGAATTGAGGGGGTGTGGCGTCAGGTGGCGTGGAGTTCCCCTGTGCTGGGGGCCAGGCGTTGGTGCTGGGTGTCAGCATTAGCTTTGTTCCTGCTCAGTATTTGGTGGGTGGTGCCTCCCTCATCCCAGTCGTGGGCTGTAAGATTATCACTTGAGATGTTTACCACTCTGTGCCAGTCACCTTTGCATGTGGAGTGCTATCTCCACGAAAGAAGCCAGGGGGCTAGGCGTTGGTGCTGGGTGTCAGCATTAGCTTTGTTCCTGCTCAGTATTTGGTGGGTGGTGCCGCCATCATCCCAGTTGTGGGCTGTATCACTTGTGATGTATACCACTCTGTGCCAGTCACCTTTACGTGTGGAGTGCTATCTCCACAAAGCCAGTGGAGGCTGTCCAGGAAGAAGGGTGAACCCGCAAACGGTGGGTGGAGAGAACGTGTCCAGTGGGATACTGCGCATAGTTCCCGTGCGGGAGCCCCTCTATCACCAGGAAGATACTCGGCGGCCAACCAGTTCACCGCCGCATGTCTCACCTCCCCTAGCTGCCCGGAGACACTTCGCCTCGGTTTAGGGGACACTGAAGTCGGTATGTTCACGGGGTCTAGTATCTGGGAGCCCCTGTGATCATTTGTGATGTAGCTCAGGTGGCTGTCCTCAATCTGCAGGGTTGCCTGATTTTGCCACGGTGTAGATGCAGAAACGGGGAAAAGGCCTTCCTCGTATAACGCTGTCAGTATTGAGCCACCATCTTAGGGTCAGGCATGGTTTAAACCTCATGCGGCAAGAGGAACCAACAGCCCTCAGTTGTCGGGTAAGGGCTTCTTATGTTGCTAACTTTGTCAGCGGGTATCGGGGATTGCTCCAGTCACTGTTAACATCGTCCACGTACCTGGAGGGGGTCGCATAGCAACACAGTTCGTCGGAGCCTCTCAGGTCGGCTTCGTTAACGGCGGCGTTTCTCCGCCAATGCTCTCGCCTAAATCCTGTGCACAGTAGTTTTCAACCTCATTCGCGGGCCCAATGCCGGTTTGCCGCATCCGCTCTGCACTCAGCTTAGAGTTTGCTGGAAGTCCGTATTTCTCACAGGGTGACGGGCGCCATTTTGCCACGCACCGGGCCCTCTCTGTTAAAGCTCCGTGTCAAGTCGCAGGGCAGAATGCAAAGATGTTCATAGCTGCATTACGTGCACCCCACTTTCTGATTGCCAGCGGTGATTCTTGTGATGAGTTTCCCGCTGATTAAGCGCCGGTTAGAGCTCAGGACTAAAGCGCGGACCGGGAGCCAAGATGAGCTACGTCCATCTTGCCCGGCCACGCCGTCCTCTCTTTTTTTAACCCTATCCAAGGACACTACTGAATTAAGACACTGAGCCCTTGAGATAGTTTTAATCATTCACTTATTCTGTTTTTGCACTCTTCTCCTCACTCACTTACACTGCTCAGTGGCATCCCAATTCAAAACACCTCAACTCCTGTCCACCCACTACACTAGGTGAAGAGTTGTAGCCCATATCTGGGACCAAGCGGCCCAGGTGTGAGGAGGGAGCCCAATGATAAAGCATGTCAACCTTGGGTGAGTGAGGGTTCTCATCCTTATAAAGATTCACTTTCCCTTATTTCTAACACACAACCCCCTACCTAAGTAGAGCGTATCTCTAGTGAGTTTCATTTCATACTATAGGGATTGTCATGAAATTTGAGATTTTCCCATTGGGGTGTTTTATGTACAGAACAACTCTGCATTAGGGAGATGCAGGTCACTGTGAAAATGGAAAATGCACATTTATTTATTTGCTTCTTTTTTAATCCACACTGTAAACTTTTTACCATGAACAAGCCCCTCCCACTTACTCAATCCATTAAGTAGGCTTTTACTTGACTAAATCGTCAAACTTTTCCAAGGAAATGATTGGAGAGGAATTTGCAAATGGAACTCGCTCATTGGCTTGTGAGTGTTGCAAAAATCTCAGTATGTAATCATGTCTTGATATGCCCACTTCCCACTACTTGTGTAAAGTTTACAACTATGTAATTGAACACAGCTAAGGTGTACATACATTTACACAGTAGTGATTCCATTTTCATCAGGCAGGAAACATTTTGTGGATATGTCAGAGGCACAAATGGAGACATGTTAAAATGAGATTTTGAATTTAAAACTACGTAGTCAGGCAGAGACTGTTCAAATGTGGTGAATTCCTACTTACGCTCCATCCATTGGTTTTTCACATGCATTTGTCAATACTTTTACCACAAGTAAGCATGTCTGAAAAACTCATGTGAATGTGCTACAGAAATAGGGAGACCGTGCACCATGCAAACTACAAGGAGAGCAAAGATTTAAATGGTGTTATAAAATGGAGAGGATATATTGAGAAATGGCCCTACATTAATCTCACCCACAAATGTCAGTTTAGCCAGCTGACAAATGTTAAACAGAATTTAAAGTGGATGGTGGGGAGTAAAAGCTCAACATACAAATAAAAATGATGGAATACCAAAACAAAATTGATTAAATAATATAGCTGTATTTACTTTTTACCGAAGATAATCAACATCATGGCAAATAACTCACATATCATATGATATGCACCAGTTTGAGGCTATATCAGTTATAGATATGCTCTTATGAGAATAGTAATGTATTGATTTATTTTAAAAGACAATTATAGCCTTCAAATGACAGAATTCAATTGTGGAGCACAACACTGTAAGTGCCATAGATTTCTTCCATTTACATGACCGGGTCACTGATAATAATATTAGTTTAACACAAGGCAAACTAGGTGGGAGGAAATGGAGGAACATGAGGGGCTTGGTGAAAGTTATGCCTAAGTGTGTTATGACCTCAAAACATTTCTTGTTCGAGTACCCACACAAATAAACCAATGTGCCTACTAAGACTGTCGAGGGCCTTACTCCACATGAGCAGACTTTAAGGAAATGTCTCCCAAAATACGCATAGCCAGTGTATAATTTTGAAAAATTAAGGGTGCTACCACAAGGGGTAGACTGAAAATATCATCAAATGGTAAAAACATACATTAACAAAAGTCTTTCTAGAAATAATCATGGATTTATATGGCTTCCCCACATAAATGAGGGACCGATTCACACAGACGGATGAATGAAAAACTTATTTCCTAAATTTCTTATGAATTTCAAGTGTAAATCTAAATATTCCTTGCTTACTCATGGTCTTCACCTAGAATTCGGGAATACTGCAAGTATATCACGGAAAAATGTTTATGATTTTGGCTCAGATAGTTAACAGCATTGTCAGCTAACAAGCACGATTACGAAGACATTTGGTCTAATGACGAAAATTGCCAACTACAGAACTAGGTAGCCAGGGTCAAGTCATGACATTGTCTCACTATCCTGGGATTCTGGACAAATCATGTAATCCCCCATGCTTAAAATAAATTAATATGACCCAGTGTAAAGTAATCTGGTGCTCATGTAATGCGCTCCAATGCCGTTAGACCAAGATCGCTCTATATAAAACTATAAAATTAAAAAAAGACGGGCAAGAAACAAATTCCCACTCTCTATCCACCCATTCAATGAGAATCTGATTACTTTTAGTAACAAATATTGATTCTTCAGAACTTGATGAATATATTACCACTTTACACTCCCAGCAAAATGGAAAAACCTAGGCTAAATAGAGGCCTGTAAATCATACAAGGTAGAGGCCTCCAGACTAATTGGAGTGTGTGAAAAATACTAAAACAACAATACATTGACTAATAGCATTAATCATATGCTCAATTTTCTTGATGAGAAGTATTTTTCTTCAGGAAAAGAGAAGTAATTTCAATCAGAAGTGCCAGAACCTCACTTCGAAGTCAGGGGTAAACCAAGGTATGTACATAGGCGAGCAGACCTCTCTGGTCTCTAGTCTGTGTTCAGTGAGCTAGGGAAGAGAATACCTTGTTTTGCCTTGCATATTTAGAACATCAGAATGTTAACCAAATCTTGCTGTTCTGGGAAACTGGGAAATTGTGGTATCTTAATCTGAGCTTTTCAGATTTTCTTTGAGGAAAATATTATACCATGCAGAAGTTTCAGGAATAGGAAAAATCTCTGAGGACAAAAAGACCTGCAGAGTAAAAAACCTTCTTAAAATACTTGAAGTACTCGGTTTTAATAGACAGTATTATAGGATTTTGCTGTAGTAATATCAGTGTCACTAATTCTCAATATGGGAGATGTTCATATAAGAGCACGTTTATTTACTGAACAGCAGCAAACAGACGGCAAAGCTGGCTGCAAAGTCTCAAAGCTTGGAAAATAGTTGAACAAAACTCAAGACATTTAGATCTTTAAATGTTCCTGATTCTAATGTGTATATAAGGATTAGGACAGTGAAAACCTAGCTTTAATGAATTTGAGTGTTGAATATAGGAATGGCCTATATAAGAGAAGATAGTGGATGGTCCAGGCTTAGGCTCAGACAAGAGGGTGATGATGGGAAATTGTCAGGAGTGGGAGAGGGAGGAGAGGGTGGATAACACCAAGGCAAACAAACACGTAACATAAGAGCATCCATTGGTTAATGGAGTACCCTGTCACGACTCCTTCGCCAGTCTATCCATCCAGCTCACCATATGTCAATACTACTGAAGAAATAATCGATTACACCACAAAGAAAGACCAAAAGCAACAAACAAAAAAAATTGGCAATGAAAAGCACAAACCGTGACTAAAATAGCCCATGTCCTAAACAACCTATTCTGCATTATCATGGGCGAAGATTACTTTGTAGAAGATGGGGAAACAAGTTGCATGTTTTTAAAATAATTACAGCAAGATATGAAAACAATTGTCAACTCACTGAAATGCACTCTTAGGCGGAAACATATTCTAGCAGAACAGGTTCATAATCAAGCTTCAGGTTATCTTAGTCTTCACACTGCTTTGTCCTACTAAGTGGCCCAAATGTATTCTGACTTGAATCAAATCCTCTTATTCTAATATTATGTATACAAACTTGATGAGCTCACTAGGGGGAGCCTGAGTATGGGCAATACATCTGACTTCTTCTCATAACTAATTGGTCAATGTAACTGGGCCCTGAAAAGATCCATGAAATGTTAATCAGAAATCTATTACAAGGGTTTGGGATTCTGAAGTGTTTACACAGAACCCGATATCAAAGACAGCACTAGTCAGTCCATAGTGACATTGAGGGTTTCAGATTTCGTTCTCTTTAGAGCGATCAATAGGGCTGTTATTGCCAATGCCAGAACTAACGGTAACATAAGGCAGAGAAGAGACATTTCCTGGGATGTGAAATCTTAGTGACATCTATCTAGTCGTCCATTTGTTGTCCTCGCAGTCCAGTCTCCATCAGAAATGCAAATAAAGAACTCGTGAACTCTGAGAAAATGTAGAGAAATGCCAAAGTCAAGAATGACCTAAAGTAAAAAATTAAAATCAAAAAAAGATAGATAATGGGCGTGCCCAATGTCCTTATAGGCATTTAATACCCATTGACAGGGTTACCCCAAGAAATTACATCATTTAAGCATCTATATGTTCTGTTCCTCTCAGAGTCCCAGAAAGGCGTCGTCCACTTACTATATTGTTTTACAGCACAGCAGGCATAATAAAAATATGTTTTCAGCTTTTCTAAGCCCATTGTAGTGTTAGCTCAGCCGCGTGCGCAAGAGGGCAATCCAGGGATGTGTGTAAGGAACAGGCAGACTCCATGCAAATGAGGACCTTGGCTACCTATTCTTGGTTTAGTAGTGATCCCTGTACTCTTGTGAAGACATCCCACATGGGATAGGACACCTGAGAGGACCACGAGAAGGAGCCCGAGAAATTGTGAGAAAGTGCACCAAAGCCCCCACCTTCCACACTGTTTTTAAAGGGGGGGCACATGCTAGAGCAGGTTTTCAAGCCGAAAAAACACGAATCAAAAGAAAAATGTTGAATTCCTAAAATGTCATAGCCCTCATTGTGCAGCCCTAACACTCGTGATATGGATCTCGTGTCCATTAGTGGATTCCACGCACAAACGTGTTCATTACACTTTTATGATAGGAAGCTTTCAGTATGTTGCCAAAAAGGCATTCATTGTAACCATTCAACAATACCCATGCCATCTCAACACCCATGTGCCCCTATTTAATCGCACATTAATTCTCGTAGTTGGAAAAGAGTGTAACAAGCAAATACCAGGAAACAGAACCAACGTGTGTACTCCCCTGCAGTCTATGGTTTGTAAGATTCGAACAGGCTGCTAAGAAAAACTGAAAAGCAAGTCCGAGAAATACTCGACAGAGTAAACACCAGTGTGATAGAAACAAAGGGGCATATCAACAACAACCGGCGATAATTATCTCTAAGTGCACTTAGCGCTCGGATAATTATCGCCGGCTAGCGTGAATTTTTATCGCTGAGATAGCGTGCTATTAGCAACGCTTATCTCAATAGCGATAAAAATCCTCACGCTAACAGGCTAACGTGAGATTATCGCTGGAAACCCAGCGATAATCTCATGTTACCTTGTTGATAGGGACAGGCAAACTTAGCCATGATATCCTCCTTCCATAGGATATCATGGCTAAGTCAGAAAAATACCAGACGTAAAAAAGCAGCGTTAACCGCGGTTAGCACTGCTTTTTTTGTCTCTAACAGGGTTAGCGACATTCTTGATAATAGGAGAAATGTCGCTTAGCGACATTTCTCCTATTATTTTACTCTGGAACGCCCCCTTTGCATCTCATTAGAGATGCAAGGGGAAGCGTAGAGTAAAAGGGTGCTAACATGCAAATTTGCATGTTAGCACCCTGTTGTTGATAGGGCGCTAGTTTTATCTCTCCTTTTTTGGCTTTTAAAGCCAAAAAAGCATAGATAAAGCCCTTGTTGATATGCCCCAAAGACACCACATATGGAAAACACGAGCAATTTGGCACTGTTTGAAGTGCTCACCAGGTGTCTAATCAATGTATTACCAATCCCAAACCGATAACAATGCAGATGTGTGCAGGGATTGCAGAGACAGTGAGACAAAGGGCTCGCCTGTCAATCTAAAGTTTCCGTTCATCATCTGTCAATAGGGAGGAAAGTTAAAACATCACATCTCGGTATAATGCAAAGCAAAATTATAAAACCGAGTAAAAGATAGTACATATAGAGGGGGCTTTGTGTTGCTACTGGGTGTGCCAGAACACAGCATCTAATACACAGTTGATGTCTGCTCTGTCAGAGGCAAGCACCTCTGCAGCAGAAGGGGAAACCTGCTACCACAGCAAGAAATAATTCCAGCTAGACACTGACCGTACAACAATTACTACCTCAGAACTACATCGTCCATATCCTACTGCTTATGGTATCCTTATTATATATTGTTACTATATATTTTTATTTACTCTTTATGTAATGTATGCAATTGCTGTTATATAATTCACATAAACTACTTTCTGTCGTATACTCCTTTTCCTATCGTTACTATGCACTTTTTATTTACTTCATACGTAACTTGTAATTGCTGCTGTGCAAACTCTGTAAAGCGCTCTGATACCTTCGGATCAAGGGGCATATCAACAACAACCGGCGATAATTATCGCTCAGCGCTCTTAGCGTGAGGATAATTATCGCCGGCTAGCGTGAATTTTTATCGCTGAGATAGCGTGCTATTAGCAACGCTTATCTCAATAGCGATAAAAATCTACACGCTAACAGGCTAACGTGAGATTATCGCTGGAAACCCAGCGATAATCACACGTTACCTTGTTGATAGGGACAGGCAAACTTAGCCATGATATCCTCCTTCCATAGGATATCATGGCTAAGTCTGAAAATTAGCAGACGTAAAAAAGCAGCGTTAACCGAGGTTAGCGCTGCTTTTTTTGTCTCTAACAGGGTTAGCGACATTCTTGATAATAGGAGAAATGTCGCGACATTTCTCCTATTATTTTACTCTGGAACGCCCCCTTTGCATCTCATTAGAGATGCAAGGGGAAGCGTAGAGTAAAAGGGTGCTAACATGCAAATTTGCGTGTTAGCACCCTGTTGTTGATAGGGCGCTAGTTTTATCTCTGCTTTTTTGGCTTTTAAAGCCAAAAAAGCAGAGATAAAGCCCTTGTTGATATGCCCCCAAGTTCGTGCTATATAAAACTCGACAACTAAATAAATAAATAATATAATTAGGGCTCGGCGATTCTAGTTGAAATCACGCTGAAATGCTTTCTTAAAAGTTGACATGCTCTAGGACAAAATATACAAGTTAAAAGCGCTAGATTTTCAAAGACGTTACCCTGTTTTTCCTTACTACAATAAACGAATTCGTTCTTCTTGGGAATATTGTGCGCAGCTTCCAAAGTTCCGTAGATATGCGAATACGTTTGAATACTTATAACAATTAAGTATGCAAATACACTGTGCTCTGCAATAATCAAGAAAGTCTTAACTCAGACGTCCAGGCACGCGGTGTAGGATTCGGGATTGTTGACACTGGAGTCTGGCATCTGCACTGAGCTGAAACTGACGTCAGACGGGAAATCAGTCAAGCGCTGGCTTTCACTGACATTCATGGGTTCAGGTTTCAGTCTGTTTAGGACGATCAATGGGGCAGCTATTGCCGCTGTCACAATAATTAGTCTCATAAAAAGTAAAGAAAAGGTTTTTTTTTTTTCCTTGTATATGACACCCTCTAGAGAGAATCAAAGCGTCCCAGGCCACTCTCTGCTTTTGAGCACAGAAGCCACAATAAAAAAATAGCTTTCTTGATTTTCATATCCTCGCGTGTCTAAATTGGAGACCCGCCAGCTCCACCAGATGAGCGCTGCGCCTCTCGCGCCGGACCGATAGAACGTGTTAGTGCACGTGATACACGCGATAGTGAAAACAAGGCCACAGACTCTTGGGCTCCGTTTACACAAGTGGGCCATCCCGGGGGCGTGTCCAAGGAGCAGCCGGAAAAACATGTGCAAATGTGGTGACTCCGTGCCGGCCATTCATTTAATGATGTTTTACGTACATTGGACCACGCATTAAACACACTTATCAGCTGTCGGAATGAGCCACATTAAAGTGTTAACGGGAGAACGTGCACTAAACTCCCTCGTTTCAACATTATCTGCAGGAGGAGAGTGTGTTAAGAGAAGCATTTTAATCGGGGTAAAAAATGAAAGATGATTATGACATTCCTGACATATTGGCTGTATTAATAGTGGTTTATGCACAGCGCAGACGTCGCTCATGTAACGTGATAGGAAATCTTTTTCACACGGAGTTTACTAATGGGCACATGTGCACACGACGATTATTGATATGCACTAGTCTGAAATAGTAGCCTTCAGTTCAAACAGGCAGTTCACTCCCTGCACAGAATCAATATATATGTATGTTAAGATAAAACATGAAGAAATGCTGATACTCTAATCAATGGTTAGCCGATCCCAAAACAATCACGGCGCAATGCAGACGTGAGCTGGGGAAGCGAGGCGATTGCACTTTCCGATGGATCTTTCAGACCCGCGCATATATGTGGGAAATCTAACAACAGATGCATAAGGCCTGACGACTACCCTGGCCCAATCCCCAGACTAGTCTATGCTCAACTAACGAAATCTCAGGCCCGCGGAATATCATCAGTGACCCTTTGCTGTAAGAATACAGCAACACGTCATCTTTAGGGAACACTGAAGCGCTAAGAAAGCCCAACTGAAGCCCTCAGAAAGGACAACTGAAGGTCTGAAGCACTTAGAAAGGACTACTGAAGCTCTGAAAGCACCCAGAAAGACCCACTGAAACTCTCAGAAAAGACTACTTAAGCGCTCAGAAAGGCCCACTGAAGAGCTAAGAAAGGCCCACTTAAGCCCTCAGAAAGGACCACTGAAACCCTTAGAAAGACCCACTTAAGCCCTCAGAAAGGACCACTGAAACCCTTAGAAAGACCCACTGAAGCTCTCAGAAAAGACCACTGAAGCTCTCAGAAAAGACTACTGAAGCGCTAAGAAAGGCCCACTGAAGCGCTAAGAAAGGCCCACTTAGGCCCTCAGAAAGGACTACTGAAGCCCTTAGAAAGACCCACTGAAGCTCTCAGAAAGGACCCCTTGAAGTTCTGAAGGACTTAGAAAGGACTACTGAAGCGCTTAGAAAAGAACATTGAAGCTCTAGGAAAGGCCCACTGATGCCCTCCGAATGGACCACTCAAGCTCTCAGAAAGGCCCACGGAAGCCCTCAGAAAGGACCCCTGAAAGCCCTTAGAAAGGCCCACTGAAGCCCTCAGAAAGGACCAATGAAGGTCTGAAGCACTTAGAAAGGACTACTGAAGCGCTTTGAGAAGAACATTGAAGCTCTCGTAAAAGCCCACTGATGCTCTTAGAAAGACCACTGGAGCTCTCAGAAAGACCACTGAAATTCATAGAAAGGCCACTGATGCCCTCAGATAGGACCACTGAAACTCACAGAAAGGACCACTGAATCTTCGAAGCGCTTATAAAGGACCACTGAAGCTTTGAAGCGCTTAGAAAGGACTACTGAAGCTTTTCAAAAGGACCACTAAAGATCTCAGAAAGGACCACTGAAGCTCTAAAGTGCTTAGAAAGGACCACTGAAGCTCTGAAGTGCTTAGAAAGGACCACTGAAGCCTTTAGTAAGGGCCAATTAACTGCTTCAGAAGGACCACTGAACCACTTAGAACAATCCACTGAAGCCCTCAAAAAGGACCACTAAAGCGCTTTGAAAGGACTACTGAAGCGCTTAGAAAAGAACATTGAAGCTCCTGGAAAGACACACTGATGCCCTCCGAATGGACCACTGAACCTGTGAAGTGCTTAGAAAGGACTACTGAAGCTTTTCAAAAGGACCACTAAAGATCTCAGAAAGGACCACTGAAGCTCTGAAGTGCTAAGAAAGGGCTACTGAACCTTTTCAAAAGGACCACTAAAGATCTCAGAAAGGACCACTGAAGCTCTGAAGTGCTAAGAAAGGGCTACTGAAGCTTTTCAAAAGGACCACTAAAGATCTCAGAAAGGACCACTGAAGCTCTGAAGTGCTAAGAAAGGGCTACTGAAGCTTTTCAAAAGGACCACTAAAGATCTCAGAAAGGACCACTGAAGCTCTTACGTGCTTAGAAGGGACCACTGAAGCTTTTAGGAAGGGCCAATGAACCGCTTCAGAAGGACCACTGAAGCAATTAGAACAATCCACTGAAGCTCTTAGAAAGTACCGATAGAGCCGTGAAGCACTTAGAAAGGAACATTGAAGTGCTTTGAAAGGACAACTGAAACTATTAGGAAAGACCACTGAAGCTCATAGAAAGTCGTGTGTTGAGAAACACCCAAATTAGGGTCTCTGCAAATTGTGTTTATATTTTAAAAAAATCTAAATGACCTTTTTGGATTGTGATATTACTTAATTGAGGAGGGTTGATACTGTCAGTAGGCACATGACATATGATAAAGGAATAAAGGGCAGAACTTTAGCGGCTGTATACATTTTCTTTAAAAGGGATTCCCATTGATGTGTCCTTGGCTAAACTCTCGTGTGCCAGAATTTCACCAGCTTCTCAGAGCTTTCAAGCTATGCAGTTAGGTGTACTGCAGCCAAGGGACAACGTTTATTGCCGAGGATCACACACCGTGATTGAGTGGGGAAGCCACACTGCAACCAAAACGTATTTGTCTTGAATCTGATAATCTACAGAGCAGATGCAAATTGGAGCACTTTGTGGCCTCCTCGGGGGTATAAAGTGCGTAATAAATGCTACAATACAAATATGTCCGAGTAGTGGGCAGGGGCCACTGGCCTGATCATTCCACGGTTATGCACGGGATGTGGGAGAGGTCTCTTCCATGCACCTACTAGCAACTACTGTCTGTTTCTAAAGGTTGCTCCTGGTGTTAGTTTCAAGTAAACGTTCCAGTGATCTATACCTGTGACCAGGAACCACAATAAGCTCTCATGTCTGGAACAGAACTACGACCTTGACTTACACAGAGAGCCTGCCAGCAGGGGTGTTAAGCCACTGAACTATCATGGTGGAAAGTATGTGTGGGGTGATACGCAGATCTCATGTGTAAGGC
Source organism: Triturus cristatus (assembly GCF_964204655.1). Taxonomy (NCBI): domain Eukaryota; kingdom Metazoa; phylum Chordata; class Amphibia; order Caudata; family Salamandridae; genus Triturus; species Triturus cristatus. The sequence continues at coordinate 1,127,174,392 of NC_140582.1, forward strand.
CCTGCACTCCTAGGCAGTTTTACAGGAAACGTGATCGCCATATTGTATACAGGCCTCCCTCACCCTCAGGCCTGTCCCACCAGACCTGGGACATGAAGCCACAGACACCCCGGGTCTGCTGCAGACACAATAGGCCAGTGTCTGCTCGGAGGTCATTGAACCTCTGATCTAGAGGCCGCAGATAGCTATCTGCAGCTGGTGCATTGACCTGGCGAATAATCCTTCGTGGAGTGTGACCTGCGATTGACCAAATATCTGCTGTGAAAATGGAAAGCTGAAGCTTTCCGTGCAGATGTTGCACGAACGCGCCACCGTGAAAAGAGACAAGGATTAGAGTAGCAGCCCTTGCACCACGCCAGCCACACTCACTACCGCTAAAGGTAACAACCGCAGATACAGGCTGTGAAATACTAGCCCCCTCCCCCATCCTGTCTTACACTCAGACATTATCACGTTTATCTCAATAAATAATGGTCAGAAATAAAAAGTAATCCAGTCGTCATTCATTTACTTATTGAAACATTCGATAACGCATTCGCTCACACATGCAACCGTATAATGATTATTTTCCATACATTGGTCAATTAGCCATTCATCCACCCACTCATTTAGACATTCATCTGAACATTTACTAATTCCTTGATACATTTACTCATTCGAGTACCGCAGTTCATCACTGAAAAGGCACATAATCTTGATTTGAGCCCCTTGTTCTCTCTTCTTCCACATGTCAATGTCCCTTCAAAAACAAACCCCATCTTAGGGTTCACAGAACCGGATGCCCGAACCCCCCTACCCCCACATCACAGGGGCCTGTAGTGCTACATTCATGTTTCCTATGTGTTCTTGGGTTACTGCAAGCGTTGCACAAGCGCGTATAGTACTGGTACCATCATTATTAATTCACAATTCACTGAGGTGATGATCAATTCATGGAATCACCGCTCATAGATACGTTTGTTCATTTATTTATTCATTCGTCCACAGGTTAATTTAGAGAATATTCTATTTGCTGATTTATTTATTCATGCCCCATTTGATTTACCCCTTCCTCTCAACAACGAGAGAAATACACTGCTTCATCCACCGTTTTTTTCTCCCTACCACGACACCATGTATGTATGTATGTGCGTTTGTATGCAGTATTTCTGCGGGTGCAGAATGTATGTGTGCCTGCATGTGCTGCCGATTTATGCCTGCATGTGTGTTGAATGGATGCACGTGGCATTTACAGCGGCTTTGCTGTCTAGGTGTACAAGCGCGGCTTTATTTCGTCTCTATACGTGTTGCCTGCTTGTCTTCATGGATGTCCTGTGTACACGTAGTTCTCTTAGTGCATTGATTTCTGCATGCATGCTGCATGTGACTGTACTTTCCTACGTTGGTGTGTTTTTTTGCCCGTCATGCTCAGCTGCCGCCTGTAATGTACAGATTTCTCTCTTAGAGCAGCAGTGTCTCTGTGCTCTGCTGTTACTCAGCAAAGCTCCCAGCTCTGGCCTCCCCTCCCCCTGCCCACGTGATACTCTTCAGAGACGGTCCCTTGGCTCGGGCTGCTGCTGGGATTGATGCTCGCACGAGCGCGCAGAGCGCGCCAGTAAAGAGCAGGCCGGTGGGCGTGGCGATGGAATGCCTGTACGCAGGAAGGGCGCCTTAATAGCTGGGAGAGTAGAGCACAGCACAGGGTCATCTTCAGGGCCGGACTGGCAATTCCGGGCACCGGGCAATCCCCCGGTAGGCTGGACGGGGTGGGGGCCGGTTTGGTGACAGGGGGCCGGTTTTGTTGCTGGGGCCGATTTGGACCCGGAAGCGTGACCGAACAAACAAGCACAATCTGCATAAGATGCAGCTGCTGGTGCTGCACGCACCGTCCGGTACCGTGTCCGTGATGTCACCCGAATTAATTTTATTTATTAAAAATCCACCTGTGACCTCTGACCTGGGTTGGGTGGGTGCCCCGTGATGTGCGGCGCGCAGTGACCTCTACTCTGTCTGCGCGCCGCGGTACAGTCATCATACACTCTTAGGGTGGAGTCTGGATTCAGCGCAAGCGCATTGGAGGTCGCACAATAAAAAGTGCGCGTGGCAGAGAGGCATTGACGACTGAAAGACAGGCTAGCATGGAGCGGAGCCTTCCCCCATTTCTGCCGCCCGGCGCCCGCAGCCGAAGGTGAGTGACAGCAGCACAGGCCGTTCCCTGCTTGGGTTTCATGGCCAGGCTCGGGGGGGGAGGGGGGGGGCAGGAGGGCTATCTCGCGACTGGGCCCGGCCGCAATTAAAAGCAAAAGCCATTAGGCCCCGGCCTACCCATTAGACAATGAGGCTCCTGCAACAGGGCGGCTCTGTGTGGGTGATAGGACCAGAGCCCTGGAGTTGGCCTGGAGCCACGGCCTGCCGCCTCAATGTATTGGACAAGAAGGTAAAAATTATGATATTCATTATTTGTAATGACACAAGCTTTTTCCATGCGTAAAAGTGTCAAATAAAAAAGACAATACATGTGACGTAGCAAGATATTGCAAAAATGAAACGCAACATGGAAAAAAAGACTTGGTAATAGTATTTTTCTTCTGCAGTGAACTTAAAACGCAGGATCGGCAGCCTCGATTTGCTTCCTAGTAACTGGCTGTAGATATATACTGTACTGGCGCGCACACACGTCACATTTCTAGCATTTCCGGAATGGGTGGATTGTAGGTGAATGAGTTTCTGGTGAGCGGTACTTCCGCCATTGACAGCCATCAGTGGCAGAAGCCTGAGAGATGCCACTTGTAGCCGATGCCTTCGTGGCCTAGATAACAGGTGTTCCTATCCCCAGGGGCAGACGTAAGCCAGTGTCTGAAACAGCTCTCCAAGCATCGCCGTAGTAGCACACGTATATTCAGCACCTTCTGAGAAGCTGTTTCAGGTCCATCTTACATTGCACACGGGAATGACAAATCCCGGACATGTGTTTCTCTGCTTGGGAAGGGCTTAACCTCTGAAATTGTTTTTATAGTGACACTAGACGCTGTAACACGGTAAAAGCATTCATTCTCTTCACTAACAGACACAATACCAGCTGAGCTTTGGGTACTCCAGAAAGCCAAGCTGATCATCATACCTGAAACCCAAAGACGGAGGAACAGCATCGGCCCCTGAATACAATACAAGAGTGCTACATTACCTGGTACTATATACTTGATAATGCGCACACAGTCACACCTGTCTTGCTCCATCTGCTGAATACGTGCATTTCTGTGCCTGTATTTGTACACTCCATATCAAAGTCTACAGTGGTGGCTTTCTTAATACTTTTACATTGGTCCCTGCTTGTGCCTCGCAGCGCCAATGGTGTTAGCCTGATACCACTGGCTCTGCAACTAATCTGGTCAGTCTGGGCAATGATCACATGGTGTGCAGAACAGGTATCAGACGCAGCTACCTTTTCTAAGCAGTGGTCAACCTGATGCCATCTTGCAGCACCCACACTGGCCTGAGAACTCCTCTTAGGACCAAGAAAGCTCTGGAGCTTCAGGCAGCCCTAGTCAGTGCAGCCTATAATTATAGATCTAGCGCTCAGTGACCACGCTGGTGCTGGTCCAACTTTCAGTGCATCCAGCATCACGTAGTGAAGAGCCTGGTGTTTGTAGTAGCTCTGTGGCAGGCACCGCCTGCTGCAGTCATCTGGTGCTGTGGGGTTGGGCAGCAGGCAGCGGGGCGCCCACTGGGGCAGACACCACTCAGCAGTGCTGGTAATCACTTATATTAGGGTTGAGCAAGCAGTTCTATAGTCAAGTCTAATACAGTGTCCTGGCTGGCTGTAATGTGTGCCTCACTCTCCTGATTTCTGGTGCTTTGCAGCAGTTGCAAGATCTTCTTAAAGTTTCTCGATGCTCCAATGGGTGTAATGTCTGATATTTCTATGTTTCTCTCCTCTTCATTGCTTGATTTTTGCTTGCAAGAAAGTGTCACTCATAGAAGTTGAAATGTCACTCGTAATTACACTGAAATTGTGAAAATGTCACACGTAGCAATCTGAAATCTTGGCAGCCATGTTAAACTAATCGTAAATACTGCTGCTGGTCTCCTCATTGGCATGTAGAAAATAGTCAACCCCTCCCTGAAGTAGCCATGCTGGCTCTGGCCGTGGAGCTGCATCATGTTTAAAACCATCATGCGTCACTTAAACGGACTTCAGAAACATCCCTGCATACCTAGACCAGAACTTGGCAATCTCAGGTGGACAGTGCGCACAGGAAGCCAAAACATTGCCAAATTGGAGACCAGGACACGCTGGGCCAAAAGACTGGAACACTGCCCGCTATTGCAGGGGCCTGGAGCAGCATCCAGACTGACCTAAAAACTGCTAAAATCCTGCGGTTCAGAAGATCCCGAAGAAGCCCTTTTTCACTAAATACTGCCACCTTACTTGTTGGTTATCCATCTAAACTGTACCTTGGGCTCCTGACCTTTATTGCTCCATTGCTTCGCCAGACACATTCATGCTTTAGAAGTACTTCTACATCTATTTTGTAATCATGAACTACGTAAATGATTCTCGTTTGGATTTAAATGCATGCACATTTCTTTTGTGGGCATTCTAAACCTGCCATGGCTTTAGCTGTTTTCAACCCACATTCTCCTATACGGTTACTAGGTGAGGGTAGCTTATCCTACTCACTAAAATTTGTGTGAAGAAACCTTGCAGTCATTCTGCCCATGCTAACGTGTTGATTCACCGTCGCTGTGCTATACTGGTCTTCTGCCTTAAAAAAAAACATTAAAAAATACTGCAGACTGAGATATGTACCTGCCTGAGAGGGAAGCTTGCACTGCTTCCTCTTATGTTGCCTTGCGCCCGTCCTGTTAGGAAAGTGTGCATGCTTGATGCACATCTCGTAATTGTGCTGTCTGCGTTAGGGAATCTTGTGCTGTTGGTGCAAACACCCTTTGTGTAATGTTAGAACAGCATCTCCCAGATGTACATTTCAGAAATGGTTAAGCTCGAATTCATTTGCATGTGCAAAACATTGAACTTGTATTGAATTATTTTCTTTAGCAGCAGCCATGGAGCACGGAGATTTGCGAACTGACTCATGTTTGAGAATGCAGCTAATAATGTAGTCTGTTTTGGGCTCGTATGGGCCTGTGTGCCTGCAGCAGAGGAGTGGTTCTTGGTTTGATTGACATGTGTGGTCATTTTCCTTCAGTCCATTGAGACCATCAACCTCGATGGCAGTGGAAGGCTCTCCTTCCCCGAGATACTGAAGAAAAACCAGGACCCGGTCAGGCTGGCAGTGTTCGAGGGCTGGTTCTTCTCATAGAGTCTGTGATCTGCTAGGCGGGGTGTTGGCGCCTCGGTGTTGTTTGTGGGATACCTTGAAAGGCCTCAAAATGCCGCCCCCGTGATTAATGTTGCCTTAAACATCTGATTAGATGTTATCTCTGGCCACCGTAATTCACCAGGCCATCCATTACCAAGCAGTCTGTTCTAGTCCCTTACACTAGGCACCAGGTTCTGGCTGCGGCGGTACCAGTCTCAGCACTGAAGTGTAACATATTGGTGATGCACACCGAATTGGAAAATTAAATTTACTTGTAAGTCCCTAGAAATGTGGTTCTACATGTACCCAAGGACTGTAAATTAAAGGCTGCCAGTGGGCCTGCAACACTTATTGTGCCAACCACATAAGTAGCCTATTTAAACATGTGTCAAGGCCAGGGCCTGTCACTGCAGTCTGCCTGTGCAGTTGTAAAACTGCCATTTTGACCTGGCAAAAGGAACCTTTTGCCAGGCCTAAAATATTAAATTTTACTACATATGTCACCAGGATGTCACCACTAGCGCAAGCCCTTTCCATAAGGCAGGATGCAGAGTGCAGTGTATTTAAATGGTTTGGCATATACTTAAGTTTTATATGTCCCGGAATAGGCAAGGCTGCATTGCTACCCTTGTTCTTTGTGTGATTCTTGAATTGTTCTCAATCTCATGACTTCAGTGATGTACAGGCAACGTTGATGGCAGCACCCACACTATGAAAAGTGTTCCAGTGCCACTGGCCTGGGTGTCTTTGTGTGACTTTTTCATGCTTTCTGGCTAGGGTGCCATGTGAGAGATTTCCATGCCTTCTGGCAGCCTGGGTGCTTATGCGTGATGTTTCCATGCTTTCAGCCTGGGTGGTTATGTGTGCTATTTCCATAGTTTCTGGCCTCAGTGACCTGGAGGCTCATTTGTGACATTTCAATGCTTACTGGCCTGGGTGCTTATGTGTGACGTTTCCGTGCTTTCTGGCCTGGTGTGATCAGGCCTGGGTCAGTGCCTAGGTGCTTATGTGTGAATTTCCAGTTTCTGGCTTCACTTTACATAAGATGCTTCTTTTGAGCACTGTTTACAAAACTCAGGATATAAAAATTCTTTAATGTTTGCACATTGTCTTGTACACTTTTTACTCTGAACCTTTGCACAATTGTTTGAAGTTAAGTGCGTTTTTAAATGTTTTCATGCTATTTTATATGAAGAATAAATTGGTTATATTTAAATTCATGTTTCGTGGCAGACATTTCATTTTTTAGTGTTCTCTGTAGGAATGTCTGTGATTTATGACTGGGTATCCTGGTGCTCCATAAGGTAATCATTTACTATGCTTTAAAAGTTAATACAATCTAATATGTAATGAAAAATGTGTTGAAAAATGCTTTGTTTTGGCCTTTCTGTCTTCAAATTTTCTTGGGGGCACAACCCCCCAAACTCACCCTAGTAGTGGTTGCTCACTGTTCTTGCTCGCTACACACCGTGTGGGGGCTGGTCTCACTTTTACCGTGTTCTCTCTGATTCACTACTCGTGTCTATTTTTGGTGCTCTCTGAAAGAATGTCTATAGGTACATATGACTGGGTGGTTAACCTGGTGCTCTTTAAGGTCATCATCTACTATTTACTGTGCTTTGAAAGTTGATACAATTGAATATGTAATGAAAAATGTGCTGTAAAATTCACCATTTTGGTCTGTCTTTTTCCAAACTTTTCTTGGGGGGAGAAATCCCCCGAGTAGCAGTCGGGCTGGCTCGCTCGCTACGCGCCGGACGGGGGCTGGTCTGGCAAAATTTGCCAGGGCTGCTTTCAGTTCCCAGTCCGGCCCTGGTCATCTTAAGAATTTCTGGAGCCCATCAGGAACAAGCATTGGCATAGCCAATAGGTCTCGCCTTTGGGACCTTATAAGTGTTTAGCCATGCAACAGCTTATGTTGTTGCACCAAGGAAATTGTTCTGCATAACTAAATACTTATTAGGGCCCAAAGACTATTGGCTATGCCAATGCTTGTTGTAGAATGGATGCACAATGGCTCTGTTAGAGAATTTGATGACAAAAGGCAGGCCCGTAGATTGTAGTATTACCATTCAAATCAACACCCCAATGGCAGTCAGACAATTGCAGGGACCTGCATTCACAATCACAATGTCATTTACAGCACAAAACCTACACTATGGCCAATCAGAGTGCAATATTTACCTGGTGTCTATCAAACTGAATGTGATGTAGGATCGCTCCACTGATGAATGCAAGATGCAGCTGTTGTGTAAGTGCCTAGAACCAGAGTCAGCATGGCTTTGCTGAAGGTGCCAGAAGCAGCAAAGGAGACAGTGAGTAAAAAATGGCTTTTGTTGATGTACAGATTTGTGGTATGCCCACGTGTGTGCATGTGTGTCTGTGTGAAGCAGACTGAGCATGGGACTTGTCTTGTGTTCCTCTTGCCTGGAAGCGTAAACTTCCCCCTGGCATCTTGGGACCCACTGTGGCATCTGTTGGTCCTGATACAACATACAAGGGATATATCTAGTGCATCAACAGTAATACATTGCATTCTATATTCATCCCTGGCATGGTGGAGCCCATCCCTGGCTTAAGGTTTGCACTGGAAATGGTGGCTATTCTTGACGTATTCCGAGCATCTTTCATATGATGGTGCCTGCACCTGGCATAATGCCGGCTATCAATGCATCCTGTGACCATACCTGACATTTGGACTCTGTCCTTGGCAAGCTTGTGGATTATGGCATTAAGGTGCCTGCCATGGCATATTTTAGGCATTCTTTGGGGGCAGTCCTGGCAAAATCGTGGGAATCCCTCTTTTATTATGGTCCAACATAAGCTTGGAAGTCAGTGTATTTGTGTGGCAGTAGGCTATGATGCCTTGTCTGTGTTGTGGTACGGATAAGGCGTGTATGGGCACATTGATGTATGATAGCGTGCCAAATGTTTCACGTTAAGTTAAAGTGTCACCTACTATGCAAACTCCCATCCATATAAAATAGTTAATCTCCTTTGACTTGAAAGGGAGCATACATGCCAAAAATCTGACTTCGGCCCTCTTGGAGTCTCAACAGCTTAAAATGTATTTTGATAACTGTGTGGGGGGAACTTGAGCACTTAAATAAACACAAACTTTTTACATGTGGGTGGCACATGTCATGGGACGCATTTGTAATTTGGGGCATACCTGCTAAGTGTCCCCCAGGTCATGTGTGAAACCATCAACCAGTACAGCTTTTAGGCCAACATCATGCTGGGATATCTATTAGAGCACCACTAGGAAACTGCATATCCCAGAATGCAACAGGTCCTTAGCTAAAAACCTAGGACTTTCTGTAGGTGTCACCCATGTCATGGGGGACACGCCAACCCCCGGAGTGATGTGCAGTGCATTACACAACGTTCCCCAGTGTGCTCCTCACCGCATGGTAGCAGGAGGTCATGGTGTCACTGTCGGGTTTCTTGAGAGGTCCGGGGCCGCGGTCCCCTCCCTCCGTCACGCACAGCTCTCCACCCACTGACAGCCAAGATGGCGGCGGAAGAGTGCATGAGCCGTGCAGTCACTGACAGCTCCTGAGGTGAGGAGGGGATCCGTGAGGGAGGGTCAGGTGCCGGAGGATGTGGAACTCCCTGGGCCGGCACTGGGTGGTTGTTGCAATTAAAGAAAGCTAGGTAGTCCATAGATGTGGTCCAAGATCTTAGCTTTAATCTTCAAGCAGGATCCACAACAAGTTCATGCTAGGCCTTAATCAGTGTCCAGCAATACCCCACCAGGAGCAGCCTCCCTGCTGCTCAGCCCATCTCACCAACACATCTCTGCTTCCACTCAAACACATTTAACATTCCGATGACATCACACAGACTGAGCAGCAAGGCAAGGACAGCAACAGAGAGGATGCACCATTTACTTCCTAGATTATAACAGTGGTACAGGACACAACATTACTACACCCCCTTGACCGCGAGCAGCGGTGGATGACTATAGTCGGGCTAACGGTTCTGATCTCCTGACAGGAAGAGCATGCACTCCGGGAAGCTATGGTTGGGGGAAGGAGAGTGACTAGGGGACGAGAGTGTCTACTGGCCCCCAAAAAGAGGCGCTACAGGTGGTCCGTGTTTAGAGAGTGTTGGCGTCCCCCACACAGTGTCAAACAGAGAAGCCAGAGAGGGAGCAAGTCAGACTAGAGTGCCAAGCGTCATGGGGTGAGGGTAAGAGAAGAAGGTGAACGCAGCTGTGGGATGTAAGTGATGGGGTCACTAGCAGGATTTAGAGGTAGCGAGAGACCGCATGAGGAACGCAGCCGGAATGGGAAAGGTGTAAAACAGTAACAGGGACCTGGGTGAGAAACTACCCAAGGACTGAGTGATAGCAAAGGGGTGCAGCTGCATGTCTTCCCCGACACAGCATGGCTGAGAAGGTAGAATAGAGAGTGGTGCGTGGGCGCGTCACACCGGGACATGTGTTTTGAATTATCACGCACGCATCTGTGCACGATAATTCAAAACACATGGCGCCCGTGCGGGTAACCGCCACCAATAGGCCATGGGCGGAGCAATGCGCCCGCCTTTCGCCAATTGCGTGCTGTCTTTGTTAAAAAGACGCACGCAAAGGCCAATAGCGTAGGACAAAAGAAAAAGCACATGCACGATCGTGTGCGAGTGTGAGGGCAGATTTCCAAAGCCCCTACGTTCAAGTCTTGCCAGAACAGCGCATGCACGCTGTTACAGGCTCGACCTAAAAACCTTAGGGGCCCCTCTTCGGGTTATTTTATTGCCCATTTTCTGCGAACCCCATAATGCCAAACAATATTGAATAATGCGGTAAAGGTTGATCTGGAGAAATAGACAGATTGGAAATGGAGAAAGTATGTGTCACACATACTTCTGTAAATATTGTAAATTCTCCACAGTTCTCATATGGTAAACAGATTTTTGACATCGACTGGATCATAATGTTTTGAAGATTACACTGCTGGTACAGAAGCCTCATGCTGAGAACAACAAGAAACACGGGGCAATCTAATATCACTGCGAACCAGGGTAGTGTGTGTAAGAACAAAGCGGCAACACTCCCTTCAGGTTTACTTAGATCAAACACTATTGTGTCATTTTATGAGATAGCAAACAAGACGATGATGCCATCAATGGACCAGTGAAAGTACATAATTTCAAGATGAATACATCTAAATAATGTGATCAAACTGAAGTAAGGGACCGAAAATTAAATTGAACTGCGTTAGGTAAAATAAAATTATACCACAAGTAATGGATTCAGGCCAAAAATATCTGGGAGAATCAATCATGCAGGTAAAAAGAAGGACATGGCTTTAAGCACAAACCACAACTTTAGAGGGCAAAATGCAGAAATTAAGTGGGTCCTCTGACTGAGGGCTTACGGTGAGGGTAGCAAAGGGTTATACTCTGTATGTGAAAAGATGTATGGTGTCTTTATAGATAGCTAGGGGTAATATGTGAATGTATTAGAGTGCATTTAATATATTAGACCATGTAATAATTATCTAATAGGAGGACGCAATAAAGTGTGGTGAAACATTAGCAGCATCAAGAACGATGGCCCGATCCAGGTCTGTGCACATAGTCTATGTATATGTGGGAAGGATAGATCAACTAAGAGTCCAGACTTCGAGAACACAAAAAATATAAAACTCCAGGGATATGTCCAAACTTATTTGGGATCACAGGAGGAGGAGGAAGCACAGTGTCACTATCCTAGAGACAGAGATCAAGGGGGAAGAAACTGCTGGGAGGTAGCATAGGAGTGCGGGAAGAAGGAGAGCTGCGGTTAGTAATGAAAGAGTCTGTGAGAAGGAACAGAAGAAATGAGGACTGAGTAGACAGAGATGCAGTGCTGGTAGGAAGATGTTTAGGGTATTAGATGTGGGACCAAAAAGGAAAGTGTTCAAGTATTTTTCCCAAAAGATCACTATGGATTTGGACTGTTTGATCTCAATTTGCAGTAAGTTCCATATCATGTTTGCTTTACCGGAGGGGGCTTGTGAGGCTGGTTTTGGTGTTGAAGTTCATGCTTTATGGGGTGGATTTCCTACATTTCTCAGATTCTTGGTTCCTTCAGTTCTGCTGCTGGAGTGTAGACTTACTGGCTGTTCAGATGTAAGAAACTGTCAGTATTGCAAGTCAATATAAATATATTATTTTGGCCTCAACTTGGAAACAGAAAAGATCGTTGAGCACAAGTGTGATAATATGCTCAAATATGTTTGCGCCAGGAATGAGTATTTGGGGATGCTATGCACGCAACGAAATTCGTTTTATTAATTTATATGTTAACTTACCTGTAAACCTCTGTAATCCATAGTTTACTACCCCCCACCCTGCCCCTCCCCACGTCACCGCCCTGCAGTTACTCCTACTACCGACCGCGGCTGCCTGTAACTGAGTTTTTTTTAAAAGAAACAATTATTGCTTAAGTCGCTGGGCTGGGGAAGGGTTGAAGGTTTTTTATGATAATAAGTAGGGCCCAGGCTTTGACAGGGATTTGTTCTGTGTGATATGACATGGAGAGATGTATTTCAATCTAGATTCCAAAGGATATGAAGGACCTGGGAGGGGTGCCTGGCCAGACTGGTATACCAGAAGTAGCCCTGGCCAAAAATGCCGAAATCAGCCCTGCTCCATATGTCTCCTTACACCATCCCTCTATTTCCATTAATTCGCTCCTTCTCTCTTTCCTCCGCATTCATCATTCTCTATCTTATCATTCTCTCCCTCTCACTATCTGTCATGAAGCCTCCTCCGACCTGCTTCAATTAACCATGGGGGTGTTGGGAAAGCAACAGTCAACTCTAGTACCCCGGGCCTTCAAAACCGACTCCCAAGGGCTCCAGGTCACCAGGGAATTGCCCTGTGGAACCCTGAAAGGGTGGTTGCAGGAAGAACTCAGGTTAGGAGACCACCAGGTTTGGAAAGTACTGGGTCCAGACCCCTACAGCAGAGTGGACACTACCAATAGCAAATGCAACAAACCTAGGCTAGTAGGGCCCAAGATACTAATAGATAAGGGGGCACCTTCAGAGACTAGAAAATATCAAGCAGGATTAAAGGTTCCGACCCAGTGAGCCTGTGAGGAGGTGGCTCATACAGTAAACCAATGTGTCAGCTAACACTGTTCTGGACCATGCTTGTTAAAGGTTACAAATGGTTTCAGCATTGTCTGAAAAAAGAAATATCTGCCAAGATCAGCAGACCGTATTTTTTAGTAACTAAAGGTTGTGTCAAATCCAATGTGGGTGGTTTAGATGTAGTTAATGAAAAAAGGTTTTTGTTTTTTAAAGCAAACAGGCTTATTATATTAATGTACTATGCATTTCTAAAGGGTGTAGGCTTAATATTGTTACTGTGAACAACATGACAAAGCCAGTGGGTATGAATTTTAACAAGGTATTTCCTTATATGCTTTGCTATATATTCTTCTACAGAGCATTGCTGTTTTGGGGACAAGGCATGCTGAGGCAAGAATGGTTAAAGATACCATGGTTAGTTTGAGATTCTTTCTAGGAGGAGTTCCAATTGGTATTTCCACCTGCAATTTTGTAAATGTTTTTATTTTTGTGTGTAGCATTTCGTTATGTGTGTATTAAAGTAATTTTACTTATTAAAACAAAAAACTGGCTAAATGAATTATTCCTTGCTGACTTGGGGACGTGCTTCCAGCGCCTGTGCCTGTGTCCCACTCACCTTGTGCCCTCTGCCTCGCTGCTGCTGTTCTTCGTCCTCCGCCGCCGCCATTTTCACCAGCGGCCGCCGAGAGGGGACGAACTGCAAGTCCCATCATCCTCTGGGACAGGAGACCTGCTGACATCGTTTCCCGCGCTAGGAGGCGCTTAAAAGCCCGGCGCTTCCTCTGCTGAGCGGGATCCTTTCCTTGCTGACTTGGGGACGTGCTTCCAGCGCCTGTGCCTGTGTCCCACTCACCTTGTGCCCTCTGCCTCGCTGCTGCTGTTCTTCGTCCTCCGCCGCCGCCATTTTCACCAGCGGCCGCCGAGAGGGGACGAACTGCAAGTCCCATCATCCTCTGGGACAGGAGACCTGCTGACATCGTTTCCCACGCTAGGAGGCGCTTAAAAGCCCGGCACTTCCCCCGCGTCGCGGGACCGCGCGCGGTTAGCGCCGGGAGAAGCCCGGGACAAGGGCGGGACCGTCTGTGGCCGTCCGGGGCCGGAGGAGGCCGGGCTGGGCCATATCCCCTTCGCCCTGAGACTGTGAGTCACTACGGTGTTTTATGTTATTGATTCGTAGTTGATTAGTACTAGACACAGGCATATGGATAAGCTAACTACCCACTGATGTACAAGACCCTCCATTTACGGATTAGAGACTACCAACAGTTTGGATTGCTATTTCCATCTACTGTTTGCTAGTGGCAGAATTATCTCTATAGTGTATTAATTTGCTCTACGTGATAAAATAAGGAAATGATGAAACGGGGAAGGAAAACAAATGCCAAAACCCCTGCAACACGGTCACACACTAAGTCTTTAGCTGCAGGTCCCCAGCAACTACCAACGTTGACTGCTATTGATAAGATGTTGCAGCAGACCATTGGGGTTGTGGCTAATGCTATCGAGAATACCGAGAGACGGCTTTCCATTACACCATCACTGTACATTCCAAGTCAGGAAAGAGACACTTCGGTCACTATGACTGAAGCGCTGGAGGCTAGTTCTTTTATGACATCATCTTATGAAGATCTACCTTCCAGCCAGGTGCCAACAGAAAACTCTAAAGATCCCCGAGATAGATCTATTATACTGGCTTCTCCCCCTGTTGTAAAGAAAAGGGTGGATACATGTAAGCCGTGTCCGAGGAATAAAAATAAAAATAAAAATAATATTGCCCCAACTAAATTAAACAAAAATATCCATACCAACCATAACCTGGTGACTCCATCCGAAAATCTACGTGACTTAGCGCCAGGAATACCGTGTTGGGTTGCTAATATGGTCACGGACCTACAAATTTCCTTGGAACGCACAATTTTCACCCAGCTTAAGCCACTGGTATCAAAACTTGATAAATTGATTTCCATGTTGAATGCCAGAGGTAGGGGGAAAACTGAGGCAGCTAATCCCCAAAGATCGTTGGCCCCTCTTGTTATGGAAGCCCAACAACATAAAGCTTCCTGTACTTTAGTACCTGGCACTACTAGTCAACCGGTACAGATTGCAAATACGGGAGTGACTTTGGACACCCAAAAACTTACATCCTCTCCACCCCAAGACACTTTTAGTGTTGGTTCTCAGCAAAGAAATAGCCAACCTACAAAAACTCTGGCAAGTAAACCTGATAAAGTCCCGATTAAATCAAAGCAAGGCCAACTGAGTAACAATACTAGCATCCCCATGAAAGTTAAGATGATACCAGAAACTAATGCCCAGCACTTACCCACAATAAACTTACCTCCGGAAGCGCAAACCTTTGTCGTTGCACTGGTGGGTGTTCCACCTTTAAGTGAGGGCAAAAGAGAAAACGAGGGTGAGCTAAAAAATAAGTGTATTCAGTGGCTCACAGTAAACAGGCCCCTACCAAGAGACATTTCAGGAGAAACTTTGCTGGCTAGAAGAGTGGGCTGGATTGGGAGGAACCCAAAGACTGTAGCAGGAGATGTAATAATCCTAAATTTCAGGGATGCTTCTGCTGTACAATACATATGTAGTAGTGGCACTTATAGACAAAACACCCAAATATCTGCTCTACATCTCTCCTATTTCTATCCTACCCCTAGCTGGGAACCACACTGTTCTAGAGCCAGGCTCTTCAATAGGGGGCATCACCTCCCACCCTGCAATTCGGAAAGTAGAGGAATACATAGAGAAGGCTGGCCTAACTGTACTCCTCTCTACCCGCTCCAGCCACATTGGAATAGATTCAGTGTACTGGAAGAGGTGGATTGACTTAGCTTAGGCGGAAAATTAGATCAGCAACCCACCAGTAAAACCTCTAGCCGGACAAGGGTCACAGAGGAAGAAGTACCGCTAGCAGATTGTACAAACAGCTCACAAACTGATCAGACGAGCGTGAGCGGGGAAACCAATATAAATAGCTTGGACACTGAGAGCTCTGATGATCTGTCACAAGGTTGTATAAAATTGGTCTCTTGGAATATAGCTGGCCTAAAAAACAAGTTGGGTACCCCAGATTGGACTGCATTTATGACTAAATTCGATATCTGTCTAATGCAGGAGACATGGGCATTGGAGGATAGCAGTAGCCCGACTTTTGCTACCTACAATATCCTCGCAACATCACTAGGTAAAGGCCGCCCCTCTGGGGGATTATCGATATGGGTAGCCACACATTTGGGAACCCAGGCTGTACAAATACCAACAAAATCGCTGGATTTCCAATGTGTTTTATTACAATCGCTAAATAACCCCCCAGTAGCACTAATTAATGTTTATTCGAGGCCAATCAGAAACGGTAAAGAATCAACTACCCTGAGTGAGCTGACATCATTTATCGCAGGGCTAGATCCTTGTATTTCTATAGTCCTTGGTGGGGACTTCAACTGCCAGTTTGAACCATTGGGTGGGGTGGATCAGGGTGAGCAGGATGAGGTAGATGCGCTATGGCACATTCCAGACCCTGATATTTCCCCAGTCAGAGCTTGGACACCTTTGGTATTACAAGTAAAATCCTTCTGCCTTACAATGTCTCTGCGGGCGTGTAATGGGAGAATGGACTCTGACCGCCCAGCAATAGGAACGTTCAACCGGACAGACAGGGTCTCCATCATTGACTATATAATGATAGAAGCTAAAAACTGGAGTAAGTTAAAGAACTTCAAAGTTGAAAAAAGGCAGGATAGTGACCACAACGCTCTGATTTTAACTTTGAAGCCAGGGTCCTTCGGGCTAAAAAACCCTGAGACTACATTAAATGTGGCAATTCCTCCCCTTGTATTATCTAACAATCGCAGAAGGGTGAAATGGCCTCGTCTGGCAACGTCACCTTCACAACTCGCGAAAATTTATCAAACTGCGATACCCTTGATAACCCGGATGGCTGCTGAAATAGGGCCTATGCAGGTAGTGGAAACACACAAACAGTTAGTGATGGAATTGGGGGATGTTTTCTATCCAATAGCTAGAGCAAAGAGGTATGTGCCCAAAGCTTTCCCTTGGTTTAACACTAGGTGTAGGGAACAAAAAAAGAACCTTCTCGCAGCAATTAAATCAAAAAATAAACCCAACATTCGAGATGCTAGACAAGCGTATAAGAAGGAACTGTCTAGGAGTAGGTTGGAATGGGAAGAAGAGAGGTGGGAAGCGCTGAGGGATGCCTTGGTGGCAAAGGACGCTAAACTCTTTTGGGAGCTAGTGAATTCTTCTGTAGGAGGCAGTGGGGAATCTTTTCTGCCAAATATTGCTCCCTCAGTATGGGAAACGCACTTTGCCACATTGTATTCTTCCCCCTCGGTCACCTTGGAGCCACTGAATAGGGCTCTGATAATGCAATCAAATGACCAACTCGGTGTCCCATCGGATTTAGATCCTACACACGAGCATTGTTTACAGGAGCTGTCAGATCATGGAAACCACTCTGGCCACCTAAGAATTAGGAAGCAGATGACTTCTGAAAGTATTGAGGATATCTCGATCAAAGAAGTAGAATCCGCTATTGCCAGGCAGCCCTCTAATAAAGCCCCAGGGCTTGATAAAGTGCCAGGCGATCTCTTTCGTTCACAACCTAAAATCTGGGGACCTTATCTAGTTGTATTATTCAATGCAGTTTTGGCAGGAGCTAATTTACCAGATACCTGGGCAGGGGCTGAAATTGTTCCTATTTATAAAAAAGGTTGCCCTTTAGTTCCCTCGAATTACAGGCCTATAAGTCTCTTGGATACTACACAGAAACTTATGGGCCGGATCATACTAGATAGAATACTTGGGTGGACAGAGGAGAACAAGATATTAAGTACCTACCAGGCAGGGTTTAGAGCAGGGATCTCGACCTTGGACCAGCTCTTTAGATTACAGGTCTTGTTTTGGAAGACCGTAATTCTGGGAGGGGGTAGCCTCTACCTGGTCTTCGTAGACTTACGGGCTGCTTTTGACCTCGTGCCTAGAGAAAGTCTATGGAAGGTCCTGAAAGATCTAAACCTCCCGCCTTACCTACTAGAAGTTTTGAAGCATTTCCACAAAGAGAACTATGCCCAGGTACGCTGTGGGAAAAATGGAGAGCTTTCAGAACGCTTTCCAGTTACCAGAGGAGTACGCCAGGGCTGTGCCCTGGCCCCCACTCTCTTTAGCCTCTACATTAATGGCCTGGTGGGTGAGTTAGATAAGGTTAAGAATAGCGATGTTCCTCGGTTGGCATCTGGACGGGTGCCTGCATTGATGTTCGCAGACGACACTCTACTGTTGTCTCGAACCTCTACAGGCATCCAGAGGGTATTGGATGGCTTTGTAATATTCTGCGCTTCGCGGGGGCTTGAGATCAATCTAGAAAAGACAAAGTTCATGATCTTTGGCCCCCCGAAGCGCACTCGCCCCTGCCCAGTCCTAAATGGCATCCCATTAGAAAGGGTTGGTACCTTTGTCTATCTGGGTGTTACCCTGACTGAAGATTTTGGCTGGGGCCCACAGGTGGTTAAATCTGCCCTGAGGCTCACACAGATAGCGGGGGGTATAAATAAATTTCAAAGGAAAACGCTATTTAAACCAGTCTCCCCTGGTCTTGAAATATATAAAGCCCAAGCTAGACCTGCTGCAATGTACGGTGCAGAACTCTGGGGCTACACCTGTGTATTGGCCCTTTCCAAGGTCGAACATACATTTATTAGAAATTTGATAGGGCTCCCCCAGAGCACCCCGCTGATACCACTGAGACTAGATTTAGATCTAGAGCCTATCTCTGAACTCCTGGCGAGCAGACCCCTCCTGTACTGGAGAAGGTTGTGGACAGCACCAGAGCTCGGCGATTACAGAGCTGAGTTTCTAGCAATTTGGGATCAGCTGAAGAGCAGAAACATACCTTGGCTATCCCATATAAAGGCCACATCATACCAGATTGGTCTCCCTCAATTATGGGAGACTCCAGAGGAAGGCTGTATGGCGGTAAAAAGAACGGAGTTGCTAGCTCTAGTTAGACAGCACAATCTGGACCAACTATACCGCCTGTCATCCATGGGTAGGCTGACTACGGAATTCCTGCAAGTAAAATTGACCCCTAGCAGGGAGGAGTTCCTAGATTTGATCCAGCCGCCCAGAGCAAAGAAATTATATATCCAATTAAGGTATGGTTGTCTCCCGATTGGGGAACTGACTTGCAAGTGGACGGGAAGAGGTGCGGGGGTTTGCCCCGTCTGTAATAAAAACCAAAGAAGACCTTGCTCATGTTTTATTTTTCTGCACCGCTTATAATGAAATACGCAGAGCCTGGCTTGTGCCATTGTGCAGAAATTTGGGATTAAAGCATTGTGCACAAGCCTGCAGGATTTTACGCTATGACACTTCCCCCCCAATTGTGTTCTCTGTTTCCCGTTTTTTATATGGTATGTGGAGAAGAAGGTCTGCCTTGATAAACTAATCAACTGTTTACTTTTAATACAAATGGAATCTAATTGTTCATTGCTGCTACTTTGATAACTGCTGTTTAATAACTTTTTATCTAAAAATACGGAATTATTTATGTATTTTATGTATATGTATATATTTTATCTGTGCTTTTATGGTCATCGACCGAAATAAAGCTATCAAAGTGAAGTGAAGTGAATTATTGAGTGCTATTTTTGTAAGTTTCTAATTTCTGAGTTTCCAACACACAACATCTCCCTGAGTCAACCCCGGTCTACTCTGCAGTAGTGCCAACTGCTAAAAGATGTACCTAATCCCCAGTTTTAGGGTCTGTAGTGTGAAGACCTCAAGACATCAGTTGAGAGAGTTTGGGCCTGGTGACTTCTGATTATTCTAGGACTCTTAGAAATGGGATTCCTGCTTGGCTGATGTATGCACCCAGGCCAGGTTGGAACCACTACTTTAGCCGGGGTAAGCTAGATGCACAAAAAGATAACCTGTGCTCACCCTCTGGTAGCTTGACACAGAGCAGTCAGACATTATCTACAAAGGCAAAGTGTTAAGTATTTGTGCAACAAACACACACACACACACACACATACACACACAGAGTAACATAATGAATACACAACAAAAATACTCCACATAGGTTTATTAAAATTGAGAATATCAGAGAAAAACAAGACCAAAACAACAAAACGCCAATCAGTAGAAGTCGCGCTATGAATTTGTAAAGATGAAATGCTAAAATAGTGCTTAGTAGTCACTAATGGTCAAAAGGTTACTTGAGGTCATAAGTGACCAGTGCAAATCCAAAGTTCAGGCCGACCGCGATCGATGTAAGCCCGGCTACAGGACCCAGATAGCTCAAGAAATACCTTGGAAGGAGCTTTTGTTGATGTCAAGAGTCTATGCGTCATCGTCGAGCCATGCAAAGTGGGTCCTGTGACGGTGTTGCGCTCCATTGAAGTGAATGCATTGCATCATCATCGAGTCTCACAGAGTGTCGTTGTCAAGCCGAGCATGTTGTAGAACTGCTGTCGTCGGGCAGCATCTATGTCGGCATCGAATGGCGATGTGGCAGAAATTCTCACACAGTCGATGCAATGTGTCAGTTATTGATGAAAACAGCTGCAGAGCCCACTTCTGAGGCCTAGAGCTTGGAGGGGGCACCTCTGGCAAGGGTATGCTCATAGAAGGTAGAGTCCAGCAGCACCAGCAGAATTGTAGTAAGCTTTTGTGTCCCTGAGACTTTAGAAAACAGGAGGAAAGCCTGCAACCACATGGAGATCACTTGGAGGGAAGGCAAAGTCCTTCCATTGGAGTTGGAAGGAACAGGTAGCAGGGCAATAAGCAGAAAAGCAGTCCTTCCAGAAAAGCAGTCTAGTTGAGTCCTTTAAGCAGCACAACAGTCCTTCTGACAGAGGTGCAGTTCAAGATACAGCAGTGTCTTATTTTAAGGGGATCTGAGACCCAGTACTGATACCCAAAGAGCTTTTGATGTAGGGGGAGACATCAAAGGAACTCTCTAAAGTGCACAGGATCCCTTTCGACCCAGTCCTGTCTGCCAGGCTAACACTGGGGGGGGGGCTGGGGGTATCAGTGCTTTGTGTTTGGACAGGACACTACCCATTGAAGTGTGTCACCCCATCCCATTCCACATTGCCCCAGGAAGATCCATTAGAATGCAGATGAATGGAGATGGGTGCCCAGAATGCAGATGAGCCTCACCTTCCTGTGTTTGTGGCTGTCTACAGGGAATGCACAAAGTTTAGCTGTCACCCAACCCAGACGTGTATTGGAGACAAGCTGTCAGGCACAAAGAGCAGTAAGTACAGAGAAATGTCTAATTTCTAAAAGTGGCATTTCTAAAACAGTAAGATTAAATCCAACTTCACCAGTAAGGAGGATGTATCATTACCATTCCAAACATATCAAGCATGAAAAAGCTACTACTCTCTGATCAGGAACTACAGCTTAAAAGTATATTAGGGAATTCCCAATGCTGGCCTTTGAGAGGGGTAGGCCTCAAAGTAGTGAAAACCAAATTTAGTTGTTTGTCACTACCAGGACATGCAAAACCTAAAGGTACACGTCCTACCTTTTACTTACATAGCACCCACCCCTAGGGTTATTTACGGCCTACTTTAAGGGTGACTTATAAGGAGTTTAAGGTTTGGCAAGTAGTTTTAAATGGCTAGTTTAAGTGGCAGTAAACTGCACACAGGCACTAAAGTGGAAATCCTAAGACAGACTTCAAGGCTACTTCTGTGAGTGGCACAATCAGTGCTGCAGCCCACGAGTAGCACTTGAGGTACAGGCCCTGGGTATATGGTATACCACATTACAAGGGGCTTACCAGTATGTCAAATATGCCAATCAGGTATACACCAATGTCATTGTGTTTTAGGGGAGAAGCACATGCACTTTAGCACTGGTTAGCAATGGTAAAGTGCTCAGAGTCCTAAGGCCAACAAAAACAGTATAGCAAAAAGAGGAGGAGGGAAAACAAAGGTTTGGGTGACCCTTCAAGGAGGGCCATTTCCAGCAGACCTCCCAAACCAAAATTGTCACAATTCTACAACAAATATGGTACCATTATGAGATAATAGAAATAATACTCCAATGTAGAATAAAGAAAAGTCCCTCATTAGCCAACACCACTTCCCCACCACAGCCAAACAAATTAGACAAAAGAACATCCCTCTCATAATCCCACATTATATGAAGGTAGGCAACAGACTGGCAAAGGCAGATATATGCTTAAACTTTCATAATAATGTTGAGGAGGTTGATAAGCTTAAAGGATGAGAGGCAAGAATAATCCACATCACCTGCTGTCAGGAATCAAAGTCACAAATCTAGGTTCCATTTATTTGCTGCAATTGCGATCAATACACTACTACACATTTTAATTTGGCCAAAGCATTCAGAATGCTAGACAGAACACAAAACACTCTAATTTCTTGTGCTAGGTGCCTGGCATCTCAGATAGGTATCTTTTCGACTAAAAAACATCTATTCACTTGCAAAACTATTTCATCATTTCACTTTCTAGTTTTATGGCAAATACATTGTCATAAATATATACATTCCAAGTGAAATGTTACAACTTTTGAATTAGTAAAATAAAACATAGCATGCCATGGAATAAAAAACATACCATGGAATACAAATATTTTCTGACACTTGTGTCACTCTATTTAGATCACGGCAAACACTAGTGTAGCTAAGTCCAGATAATGAACAGGGAACCAAATACTAAAGAAACCAAATCTCTCACTACTAAACTATGATGACTTATCCCCAACTTTTACACAACATTGACAAAACCCATTATCTCAACAGAAAACATAAAGTCATGCTGAATAGTAAGAATACCACCAAGTACTTTTGCAACCTCAGGCATAATTATATGCCTTGATATAATAACACACAAATGATTCAGTAACAAAACTCTGATTGAGAGGCTACAAAGTGTGTAAAAGTCACTACCTCTCGCAATAAGGGTTACATCTAAGAATTATCACCATTCATACCAAGGACTCAGATTCCTAGAAATACAATTAACAGTGGCGGATTCTCCGCTAAGGTGGAAGAGCATCGTCCCACTGCTCAGCAAACAGTAGCTAAAGGAATACCGTTTCCTGGTGCCGGGCGGGGCTGGACTACCAGAGCAGGGGCCAGGGGGAGGAGTGGTGAGCACACTCTAAAGTGTGCATGACAATTTGGCCAGCTGTCTTGGGACGGCCAAAGCGTCATGTGGACTTTGTATGTTCCCCACCAGGCTGTACTACACAACCTGGTGAGGAACATTCACAGGCTCCCAATCCCTCTCGGAGCGCAGAACCACAGCGCTCAGATAAATTACAATGCTACTGCATGACAGCATTGTGATTGGCTATGGGAGACAGGAGCCTGGGTGCCTTGTGGTTACTGCAGTCAAGGAGCTGAAGAGGACCGAGAGGTGGCGGCTGGCCGGTCTGCCGGTAAGTTTTTTTTACATATATTTTTTTCATTTACCTCCCGCACTTCCCCCTCGTTAAATAGCGGCCGCCACAGACAATTGATAATCTCAATATATTCTGATTGTAGGAACGTCCACTATTAATTGGGGTGGGTGGTTTCCCACCTCAAGAAATAATAACACTAACTTGTTTGAATGAACCCCCAAACTGACAAAATTAACCTGAGCTCCCCCCTCTGGCATCTATCCAAAGAGCAGACAGGTTTAACTTGGGGCAATGCATTTATTTAGTAACAAAATAGTAATAAAAACCGAAACTCTAAACAATAAAAATCCCAAACGAAATTAGAAGAACAGTAAAAAAAAGACGACAACAATCCAATGTAGGGAACTGTAGATATGGGGGCATATTATCAAGCATGTGGTTAAAATTATCGCCAATTTAGCGGCAGAAAACTATTGCTAAAGCTGCGATAATGGGCTTGATAATATGCCGTAGAGAATTCCAATAGAAGCCCATGTTCACACCAGAACATGGGCTTCTATGGGAATTCTCAAAGGCATATTATCAAGCCCATTATCGCCGCTTTAGCAGCAGTTTTCTGCCGCTAAAGCGGCGATAATTTTAACGCCGTTTCTTGATAATATGCCCTATGGCTCTTTAAATTTCAAGTAAAAATAGCATAACAAAGTGCTAACAGTCAATGATAGTTTATGGAAGCATTAGACTGAGACCTGTGTGTGATTTCAGGCTGACCACGGAGGAGCGCGGGTTAGATATTCCAAGCAGGTTCATCCCTGTCAAAGATTTTACTTTCTGACTTAGGGGCCGATTACGATGTCATTCGGAAAAGCTCCGGATGGGATTTGGTACTGCAGAATCCAGTTCAGAACCCTTCTTTCCGAACGAAACGTACGCATTTCCCAACGACCGATTACGATGCCTGGAAACCATTCGGGCAGTTAGAATCGGTTCCGAAAGGTATTCAGACAGCTTGAGTGTTTCTGAGCCAAATCGTACAGCTCTATGGACACGGGTTTCGAACGAGCGATTACGATGACTGTTTCAGACAGCTGTTCCGATTCGGTCTGCCCGACACTAAATGGCTGTCGGAATCTGTCTTTAGGGGCCCGTTGTGGTCCCCCCTTCACCCAGAGGCATTCGATTGGGGCCCGTGGGGGTAAACAAGGGACCTCTCTTCCAAACCATGCACAATGTGGCAGGCACCATGTGGTGCCCGC
Organism: Triturus cristatus; assembly: GCF_964204655.1. Taxonomy (NCBI): domain Eukaryota; kingdom Metazoa; phylum Chordata; class Amphibia; order Caudata; family Salamandridae; genus Triturus; species Triturus cristatus. The sequence goes on from NC_140582.1 coordinate 1,127,198,445, forward strand.
CACAGGGTGCAAGGTTTTCCCCAACAACCCATTTTTCAATGGGAACCTGTGTTCTCGTTCGGAACACAGTCTCCCATTGAAATCAATGCGAGTCAGACCGAACGATGTTGGGAAGCATCGTATTTGGTCTTTTGGACTCGCAGGACCTGATTCATACAGAAATGATTCCGAGACCGATTCGTCCCCTTAGTCTTTTTTATGGAGGTCAAAATCTTTCAGCTGGGCAGGCCTGAAGTTGTATTCTAGGATGATACATCGAAATAGGGCACCTTTTCCGCAAGGTCCCCCTGTTGCCTTCAAAAGAGGTTCAGGCGGTAAAAGATAACATTTTAAAACTAATTTTTACTAAATATTACCTTACATTGGCCTTTTAATAACTAATAAAGTAGTCGTTGTATGAAGCTTGTCAAAAGTTACAGATTAAAATGTATAATCTGTACTTTGACATTTTCTGGGATTCATCCTTATTCCTGCCAGTGAAAATAGCATTTGGGGAATAGTTACTGGATAAGAATGGCATCTTTAATTTCTCATGTTTCCGTTTTAAATAGCAGGGACCCTACCTTGTGGGCAACAGGATATACTTAGGGTGAATTATTAATATTTAACAGCAGGGTTTCCCGTCCGTCAAAAAGGGTTATTTTGACAGGTTTGACAGCTGCTTCTTAGACTGCTGCGGTCAGGCTACACATGGCAGGCCTGAAGCAATGTTTTACAGGCTTACTCTGTGGGTGGCACCATAGGTGTTGCAGTCCAGAGGTGGCATTTAAACTTCAGGGCCATGGGTGCATTTTCTACACCATATATTAGGGACTTGAATGAGGGAATAAAAAAAATCAATCAGGGATAAGCCAATTTAAACATGTTTAAAAGGGATGCACAGGCAGTTTACTCTATTTGACAGGGGTAAAATGGCATAGAGTCCAGCAAAAATAGGGTCAAGGAAGAGGCCAGAAAACTGGGTTGGCCATGTTGGAAAGGCAGATTTGCTACACAGGTGATATTCCACTCTACACCAGAGGCCCTGAAATTAACCTCTTCCAATTATTCAGCAGAAACTGAACTTTGGTATTTTTTCTGGTCTTAAAATACCCTGAAGTAAATCTTTGATATTTCCACTGTTAACAAACACTAAGCAGAACCAGCTGGAATTTACTTCCCAGTGGACAGAGGACTATGTGTGCTATTTGTGGATAAAAGTACATTACCATCAGCATGGGACATTCAAGACAAATAATGGGTGGCACTAGATTAACTCACAAATAGAGTGGACAACTGCATTCAACTCCTCTGCATTATATTAGGCTGAATAGTGTGTATGAACATGATAGTCCTCCCCAGTCTCCTATATCTATTTCTTAAAATACCGATAGGTACAACCCGTTTGTTCACCTAGTGTGGACAGGTAAGCAAGTTGCATAAACTGTGCCTCTGTCACCCTTCCATGTCAGTGGAAGTAGTCTGTCTGCACCTGAACTCGAATTATTTTAACATAATTATTTTAACATACAACACAGGTGCAGTTTGCTCATTTCTGGCTCCTTGGACCACCCAATCTGCTGCACCTTATACCTGAGAAGTCGGCGACTCCCTCTTACAATGACTGCGCTTCTCCTCATGGGCAGGATGAGGATTGACCCCAGCCCAGTAAAAGGTTCTAGATTCTCCTGGAACACGACAAGTTCCATCTAAGAACTAATGAGCAGGCCTTCAGAGAAGCAGCAAAAGGAGTACATTGCAAATGTACACACAAAAGTCATTATGTTCAAGAAAAAGAAATATTAATTTCCTTAAACATACAGCAATAAGATAATTGTAAGAATCGCAACGTATCAAACTACTTCCTCTTTAAATAGCACACACACTGGTCACTAATGGAAATATACTGCACATTCTAAATCTTAATTTTCATCTACAAATCCTTTTTGGGAAACATCCCAAAATATATTAAAATTCGTGAACTTGTACTCTCAAAAATATCCTGGAGTGCCTTTCGCCAAAACAACATCCACACTACATCTTAGCAAAGGTTTTGAATCAGAAATCCTCTTCCACACATGTGAAAAACTGGAAAACTCTGCATTCACAAACAGAGGTAATTCCCTACGCTGGGATCAGGGATCAGAGTTTGTTTACGTGCAATGACGTCACTCACGAAATCAGAGGTTTTGCCACTTGAGAGTATTTCCAGCAGAGTGTTGGGGTATGTCCTATTACTGACAGGTAATCTTAATTACTACTGGTCCGGTTGTCCTCCTCCCATTCATTACGCCCTCCTCCCAAATGGATTGGCTTCCTTGGAGGCTTGGTAGTTCAGAACGGCTGCTGAGTAAGTACAGTTTATGTACTACCAGTGGGAGGGGTGGTGTAGGGGGACCCAGCAGTCTTTTTGTTCTTTTTCCTGTCTCAGAAATACTAGATCTCCATTAGTTATGAATGGGACGAGGACCTAGGGACCTGGGGGTAATGATTGTTTCAGAATCATTTGGAAACCCAAAGTGGCTATTCACAAACATTTGCAATGCTTTTTGCACACGTATGAACTGACGCCTGATTGATCAAGGTGCAAAAGGCATGATAAATTGCCAGAAATTCCCATTGTGAGTGGGGATGGCATGGGAAGGGAAAACTCCTTATGGAAAAACTTTTCCAATTTCAGACAAAAACTAATTGGGAGTAGAACAATCTCAACAATTTCCAACCCCAACTCATTCCGATGTTTCTCCAGGCAGGTAGTCAACGCATGCAGATTTACTAAAAACAGGTGAAGGCCTAACGTGTGTGGCTAATGTACACTTACGCACCTACACTCCAATGGTATCAGGTATCGCAAGCGTACACATACAACACTCCTGAATATTGAAAAAAGTCACAAATCTCTGCAAGGTAAAGTTTAATGGCCAGTTCTTACCTAATTGTTCTATTGTGTTCGATTTGCAAAGAGAGGTTGAAATAGAATTTAGTTCAGTAACTTTGAAAGCACATGTGTGATGGATTAAAGTAGAACTGGATTTTTATCCCTGCGCATCTACCAATGACTAAGAAATGCAACTCCAAATAGCTATGACCTCGTCAATGCAATATCAGAGTCTATTGCTTTAACACATTCTTAATTACTGCAGCATGTTTTATTTTGGTAATTTGGCTCAAAGAAAGCAGAAATGTAAGTACCATTTTCAGATTAATTTTGTTAAATCCCTAGGTAGCAATCCATTTTCAGAATAAGACAAGGCTTCTATAGACACCTAATTATTCGAAAAGTTGCATTGTGTGAAAGGATATCACACCGGATTTTACATTTCAGATTAACAATAAACATTGCATAGACCAATGTTTGTTTCTGGTAATAAATAATGCCACTCTCAGTTTTATGAGAGTTGCTTTACTTCGCTTTTGCAACCATTTGCCCTTCTCCTAAATAATACCTCAATAAATTACATGAAAGCTGAATATTAGAGTGTCTGAATCCTAAAACCAAGATGAATTTACATAATGTAAAACTTGTCTATTTGGGTCTGAAATACCTAATTAACCTTCTGAAAGACAAATGCTAATGGGTCTATGTTTAAATGCATTAAATAAACTGCTGCGATTTTTAACCTAATGCTGAGACTTCTGCAGCCATGCATATTAATAAAATAAAACTGATGAAGAACATAACATGAATTTCTTTAAACAAACAATACTGTTGTTGCAGATTCTCAAATAAATATCCATCATACATTTTGCAGTTAAAGAAATATCAGTCCAATAAATTACTACATGAAGATGTTATTCAAGATAAGTCATGAATACCTTGAGCGTAGAGCTGGAAAACAGTGGGGTTAATCAGCCTTTTGTTTAAGGTAACCCCATCTAACATGAGGATTCTTCAGGTTTGTCTCCACTAATGTTATGAGCGTTTTTTTCCAAGCTGTCACTATCTTCCTTGTGCATCACATCTGCTGTAGTCTCTATGGTATGTTTTACAGCTTCCACTTCTAATTTAATTCTATTTTTTTAACAAGCACATCCCTAAATTGGGGCAATTTTCATAATGTCTTCTATCAGAGAAGAAATCAAATTTTTGCAAAGCTAATAGGCCTTAGTTTAATGTCCTGAGGCATGCAAACAAGGCAAGAATAAATGCTGTTGGCTAGAGTTAGCACAATAAAGTCGGTTTACTTGTGGAACAATGGGTGGAGGATGCCAGGGTTCACGGCAATAAGGAGTCAAGACTCAATCTCGTGGTTGGCATTTGCCTCTCAAGTGGCTACACACAAGAGCCTCTGGCTGGGAGACTTTGATTTAGGTTTGGAGAGAGGTCTGTGCCTAATAGTTGTTAATAGTATCTAGGATAATGAATCCCAAGGCAATTTTGCTTTTTACACTATAATATGCTGTGTTTATTTTTCAAAGTGCCAATAGACAAAGGACAGCTGACACGTGTTTCGATTAAGGGGCCAGCAGGCCGAGGGCTTTTTCAAGGCAAAATGTCTTGTTTGTAGTTACTCAATTGCCATCATATTGAATGTAACACCAGTGTCTGTGATCCCGGAAAGCTCTTATTGGAAGAAAGTCGGACCTAGGTGACAACAAGTGACATGAAAAGGGACCTTCAAGTTTTCTGTTGGCCATCTTAAAGTCAATTCTTTTTTTAAACAAATGTGGTTCTCCTAAATGCCATTCAAAATCACCAAACTATGGTAGTAAACACACCAATGTCACAGATACCACTAGAAGTACCAGTTTACATTTGATATTTTACATCCCGAGCACAGAATTCATTATTTCACTTCTCGAGCTAAAGTGCCCCTGGGGGGGCATAAGACGTTTATACTCCCATCTCTAGCAAATCTTGCTGCATTTTTATCATGACTGTGTTCACCACCGCTATACTTTTTACACATTAGCTTTTTGGAGTTACCACAGAATGAAAGCATACCACTATCACCAGTGCTTAATTTATAAAAGAATAAGTGCTGGGTTTAAAGTTTGATCCAGAGCCCAAGGCCAACACTATTGAAGGTCAGTAAGCTGAATGCCATAGCTGCTTAGCCTTGATTCCACGCATGCCTCAATCCACCACCAAAGTCTCCGTGTCTCTCTACCTCTCTCTTGCAGAATCTTTTGTATCCCCAATTTCACCCTATGTCATGGACTTACCTCTTTCTCTTACTACTGGTTTCCTCCCTTTGTTTTTTTCTCTCTCTTGCACTGGATCAAAGTCTGTTGAGGAACAATAAGCTCTGGTCCACCAAAATAGTGCTGGTGGGCCCACCTACAACCACCGGCTCACAGTAAGCACTGAGTATCACCGAAAGAACAAGGTGGTCCACCTTCAGACCACTCATGGTCAGATTAATGAAAAAGTGGAACAGCGCAGCAAGTCACCTTGTTGCGTTGCGTCATGGGGAAAGGGCAGGAATGCCCCATATTTAATACAATACAGCGCATTTTGCCTTTTTTCCTATGCTGGCACACAATGAGTGCAAGGGTGCCTGCGTTGCATGCAGGATTGTTTTCATGCCAGGAGGAACAACTTCCTGCACAAAAACAATCCCGAGAGGGGTTTGCCTCTTTTTATGTTTGCTGCTGTGTGCAGCACAAATAGAAAGAGGAAAAACAAGGAGAAATAAAGATATTTCTCTTCGTTAGGCCTCACCTGGGAAGGCGTATCTTTTTGGCATATTCCCAGGTTTACCTGTTCTTGTAAGTCTAGGAATGGATCATAATCCGGGGATGTTGTGTGTGAACACCCAAGCGGCACCCATGGAAGATCCTCACTGGCGCAGAGTAATGCAACGCAGCGATTTGCGCTGCGTTACATTACTCGAGATATATGAAGCTATTCAAGGTGGCCTTGTGTGGCTTCATAAATCTCTTTTTCTTTTGGGTCAATCTCCAAAAGTAACACAAAGCTTCTCATAAATATGCCCCCTAGTGTGGGAGGAAGTTTGAATAATAGGAACGTAAACATCTAATAACTAATTAAAGCTTCTGCAAGCTGTGCATCAGCCAAGCTAACATCAATTCATGGCTAATTAGCTCTGCTGGTGCTTCCTAGTATTCTTATGCAGCCAGACTGCCAGGGGCACTCACCTGCGTAGTAAATTTTAGAGCACATGCATTCCAAGGAATGATGCAACATTTTATTTTTTTAAAACTAATAAAAAATGAGCTGTGTTGAAAACATGGCTTAGCATTTATTAGAATGGTCACTGTGGAATCACTACTCTAGTATGGGTAATTGTCTTGATGTTGGAGAATTATTATGCATCAAAAGTGTTTTTATTGTAACTGTAACTAGGAATTCAACATTATTCCTGCTTGGATAAATGGAAGCAGTCCAACTATCTGCAGCTGAACACCGACAGTTCAAACGTAGTAAATGTCGCCGCAGCACCTTAACTTGGAACTCCAACTTGTGGCCGTCGAACTGGGACCTACATCCTCACACAGCAACTACACCAGGGACCTATGGATCATCATAGACAACTAACTGGGCATAAAGAGTCAAGTCAATGACGTCACAACATCGTGCTCCCACACCCTGAAAATGGTAATGAAGATCTACAAGTGCTCCGCTGGCCCACCCCAGAAAGACCGTCAGCTACGCCTTCGTCACCATCAAACTATACTGTGAAAACACCCCGACTGCCGGAATTTCCAAACAACCAACCAGAAGGCTTTAATCCATCCGTAACTAAGCAGCAAGTTTGATGCTCAAACTCCCACATGGGACCCACAGACACACACCACACCTCAGGAAGCTCCACTGGGTCCCTGTACACATATGCCCTCACTTCAGACTCCTTACATATACATTCATGGCACTACAAAACTTTACTCCCGCTTACCTGAATCACCTTCTGCCAACCACACAGACACCTCCGCTCTGTCCAACTCCTACTTGCACACATCCCATGCATACACAGAAACAAAACCAAGGGCCGGGCGGTCTTGCACAGTACCACTGAAGCTCAGACTAACTTACCTCCTCACATCTGAGTCTCCTTCTCACTTCTTGAGTTCCGTAATAGGCTGAAGACTTATCTTTTGAGGTAACCCCACTATAAACAGTTTAGGCTCCAGTACTGGCATAGTGTTAGGATACCTTCAAGGTTGATAGCGCCCTCTACAAATACCTGTAACCTAGCATAACCGTATTAGGCTCATCTAGATGGAATTACATTGGCTCCACTTGCCATGCCTCAACATCTTCAAACCAGATGCATCATTTACAAAGCCATCATGAATAACACCCCTGCTTACATTATAGACAAGCTCACCAACTCTGGTGTCACTCAGCACACCCGCAGCCTGGACACCATCAGGCTGGAGACTAAGAACACTACATCACAGTATAGTAACAAGGCACAAACTCTCTCGGCTTTTATCACTCTTTGACCTTATTCTTGCCTTTGACCCTGTACAGTACTCTGCTGCCAATTGGTGCTCTGCAAGTACCATGTAAATACAAACACACATGCATTTACATACCCAGATGAATAGCAATTAATGTTCCCTATTAATTTCCTGCAAATTTTATCTGCAAAATTTAATGGAGCAAAACCTTATCGCCCCCTGTAATTACTTCATGCAATAAACACCTCATTGTTTACATCTGCAATCCCTTTGCAAACAGGTGCATGGGAGGGGACTGTCCTTTAATGACCCACTTGTAATCAGGCACTGAGTGTTAAAACTATTATTATTTAATCTATTGTTTCATATTCACTCAAATTACTTCATATTTCACTATACTAATTTTCAACACTAATCCTGACTGGGTTCCGGAGTAGCGTGCTACTCGCCAGAAAAGCACTTCAACACCCATCAGGGGTAACAGGTGCTATATGAATGCAAACCTTTCTTCCCCTTCTATCCCTCCGCTATCCTTCTCACTCCAAATAACTGAGTAATATCCACCACTCAAATTACTTTCATATTTCACTATACTAATTCACCACTAATCCTTTATGGGTTTCCGGAGTAGCGTGCTTCAACACCCTATGAGGGGTAACAAGCGCTATATAAATACAAACTTTTTCCCTGTTCTATCCTTCTGCTATTCTTCCGAATCCAAATAACTGACTAACCTATGCGCCACTAAAAATGTACTTGCATGTTTCACTATACTTATTCAACACTAATCCTCTATGGGTCCCGGAGTAGCGTGCTACTTGCCGAAAAAGTGCTTCGACGCCTCATCAGGGGTAGTAAGCGCTATACAAATGCAATTACAATACAATACAATACAATAATAAAGTGTGTAGTTTAGCTGCTGGGTTTGGGTAACTATAAACACGTATTTGTGATCGCAGAACTAAAAGCAGTTGGTTGCTTCCTTATAGTACTGAACAGTCATTGTGCTCTTGCTTCTATTCGATTGATGCTACTAGGCACTATGGGGCATATTAGCAAGACCGGCGATAATGGGCTTGCTAATATGCGTTATAGAATTCCAATAGAAGCCCAGGTTAGATGTCCTGCACATTTAACCTGGGCTTCTATTGGAATTCTATAACGTACATTAGCAAGCCCAGGAAACTGCCGCTAAAACTGCGATAATTTTATCTCCGCTCTTGCTAATATGCCGCTTTATTGGGAACCGTCAACGGTGGTATGTCTGACTACTACTCAGAGCTGCGACCCCTCAAGGAAGGCTTCTCATCTCTAAGTGGCACAGTAAGAAGCGAAGACTGACCCGTCTTAAGATTAGTGACTCAGGGAACACATGCATGTCTATGAGAATGGGTGCTTTATTTGAGCAGGTGGTTTCCGATACACTTTATTGTCAACACCGGAGCTTTTACCACCAGCCGGCCCCATGGCGGCACTGCTAAACATGTCTATTGACTACCGCCCAAGCCATTCTGATAGCTTTGGGGGCCTAGAGGAGGCTGAATTGTCTCACTTGTTTGATGATCAGTAATTGTGTTGGTACTGCCACTGGCAGCATTGGAAGGGCAATGGGTGGTACAAGCTGCAGTGGCCTCCTGACAAGGGCCCTGGCATCTATTTTGTTACAAATTGAGCACTGATAAGAATAGGTTATGAGCGGCTGCTAGCTATATCTGCAAAGCACATAGGATGCAATTCTGGAGTAAGAATAGGAGGCTCCTGCGGCAGAGTTGGCCCCGGACAGGACTCATGGTTCACCCTCTTTCCTACGTCAGGCAGCAAGGACAGGAGGTAGATCTCGATGCCACTGCCCTCCCGTCACCCCATGGACCTCCTGGAGTTGCCCGTCTCAGCCCTGCTCTCCTGTGCTCCATTTCTGGAGAGCTTCCTTTCATTGGCATTCTGCCTCTTCATTTTCTTGAAGCACATGATGCAGAAACAGAGACTCAGCGGCCGCATCATGATGGTCTGGGTTGGTGCAACTCAGACAAGTGCTTATTGTATGCGCCTGCAGGATGCGATGTGAGTTTATTGAATCCTATATTTCTCCAACTAGGTCCCTCATTACGCGTTACGGGTAACATCATGTGTTTGCAGGAACAGGGATCAGAATGATGAGATGTGTGATAATGGTATTTATCATATGTGGCAAATACCCCACCAGATTCTGATAAACGTGCGTTGAGGCCTTACTGCTTTATTTATTTATTTTTTGTTTTGCAGATTTTATATAGCGTTAACTGGACCCGAAGGTATAGGAGCGCTTTACATGAGCACCAGTTATGTTACACAAGATCACATTTTTTTGTTTTGTTTTTGGTAGGCACGGGGAGATTACGTGATTTGCCCAGAATCACAGGATGTGGAGTTGAGCCCAATGCTCGCCAGCTCCAAAGTCGGCAGTCTAGCCGTGAGACCACATCCTATCCTATTTTGAAATACTACAGCTCAGAAACAGTGATCAAGGTTGGCCTCTTTATGTTCATGTACTGAGTTGTCTAAGAAAAGTATTACCTATAAAAAATTTCAGTTACATGCGATTCTAGTATTTGGTCCACTATTCCGACTGCCCCACCCCTATGCTGTTGCTAAAATCCTGCCCCTTTAATAATACTACCCGACCACCCCACCCCTTCACACTGACTCTACCCATTCCCCTCCCCATCTGCTAAGGCCTGAAACCCTGCCCCTTTACTTAGAGTACCCCCACCCCACGCTGTCCATAAACTGCCACTGCCCTGAAACCTACCCTGATCCCCCCAGCCCTAAAAACTACCTGACTACTCATTCACCTACCATTGCCCTAAGGCCTAAAACTCTGCCCCTTTACTTATACTACCCCGATCCCCCACACCCTCGGGCTGCCCCATCCACTGCCCTGAAACCTCTCCCGACCCCCCGCCAGCCCCACTCACCTCACCGCGGCATCTTCCTGCTTCCATCTTCACTGCCTTCCATCTAGCCAGCAGATAGACCACGCACTGCCTTAACCACACGTATGTGTGGTTAAGGCAAGCATAGTTGTGCTTGCGTAGTCGAAACACGGGTCGGTAAGACCGTGGTGTTCTGACTGTTCTCCCCTCCCGGTGAGATTTCTCAACGTGGATGGTCGTGAATAGCCACTATGGCTCGCGTTTGAGAAATCTTCCATTCACGTTGAGGAAGCTGACCCTCAAGTAGAACATCTACTCAAGCGGCAGAAAGAAGCAGTGCCCTCCTGCACTGTGCATAGTGCCGTTGGCGCAGATTTTCCAGTACAGGACAAACACGCGGCACTAAAAATCAGCACAAATGGCACGACTTAATGCACTCCACTGCTTGCGGAACTCCCTGAACTTCATCCATACCTATTGTGCGCAAATGCGTATATGATCCTAGTTGTGCTATTAAATGGCCACTTCAAATCCCCGGGGTACATTAGCCTAGAGAATGTCGAGATGGACAGTCATAGCCACACCCTGTTTACAATTGAAGAGATGTGTTAAATTTAACGCTCAGCATTATGCATTTAGTAACCTTACCAGGTGGAAGTCCAGAAGTGCCTATACATGTTCCTCGGTCTGGATCCCGCTTTCTGGGTTTTTTTCTACGGAGTTTTATATAGGGCAAACTTGACCCGAAGGTATCAGAGCGCTTTACGTAAACACCAGTTCCATTACAGATGGACACATAATTTTTGGGGAGTGGTTTGTTGGGCACAGGAAGATTAAGTGATTTGCCCAGAATCACAGTATGTTGAGTGTCCCTGCCGAGACTCAAACCCGGTACTCCAGCTTCGAGGTCGACCGCTCCAGCAGCAAGGCCACATCCTCTCCCCAATTAATTCTCCCTTGCCATAGGTGCGCTCAGTTGGGATGCACAGCTTTCTCTGTTGTGGTACCCCAGCTGCAAAGCCAGTAACTATTCTTCTGTTCTGAAGGCACACCTTTTATTTTAAATCTGCCCCTCAGTGTAGAGTTGAATGACAGTCCTTGCACCAAGAGGCCTTCCAGTGGTTGTGCAGTGAAAAGAACTTCAACCACTGTTATGTATTCTATAGCTTTGCTGTCAGTTTCTCATCTCCACTGCCTAGTAGATTATTGCTTTCTCAGCCATTTTCATTAAAATTTAAATTTGTATTCTTCCATGCCTGGTGTCATGGAGTTTTTTGTTTAATTGTACTGTGGTTATTTGTATTATTTCACTTTTTTGAAGCACAGCTGTGCAGTCGCAGCTGCTATTTAACACCGTTGGGAGTGGGGGCGAGTCACAGGGGAGGGGAGGAAATGAAAAAAAAATTAAACACTTACCTGTGTGCCGCCGTTGCCACCTCTCGGTCCTCTCGCCCGCTTCCAAGGCAGGAAGCAGGAACAGGATGCACCCAGTGTTCAAGGTAGAGTAGGAGTGCCTTCCCATGCAATAATGCGTCATTGTTGTATCCGTTCATATGTAATTTCCACTTTTTATTTGTAGATAGCTAATTTGATGTCCGATAGGATAAAAGAATAGCCACCATGTGGTTCACCCACTCAAGGGGCTTTCTCAAGGCTTTGAAACAACACAGGTTCATCTCTTCAGGTTCTTTATTAAAATATAGTTACAATTCTGTGTTCATCTGTATATTTGGGTTAAATCCCTCTCTGAAAGAATTTGGTGTTGACACTCCTAGTCTATCTTGTACCTACGTATAATTGGGGTATTAAGGGTCTAAACCCTGTTGGAGTGAACACCGGCCAAAAATTCGGGATTCTAAATGACAGAAAGATGATGTTGGACCCTAAGTATCTGTGCTATCTTACAGGATGCACCCAGGCTTCCTGGCTCCGCTAAGCCAATCACAACGCTGCAATGCAGCATTGTAATTGGTCCGAGTGACGTGGTTCGGCGCTCAGATGACGACAGTAAGCCTGGGCATGTTCCCCACCCAGGCTGTAATGCAGCCTGGGTGGAGAACATGCAAAGTGCGCATGACTGTTTGGTCGGCCCAAGATGGCCGGCCAAACTGTCATGTGCACTTAAAAGAGTGCGAACCACTCCTCTTCTAGCAACTCTGTGAAAGCCCAGCCCCACCCCTACCCACTCGAGCAACAACGGGGAAAAAATGATAATAAAAAATGAGTTATTATTATTTCCTTTTTGACCTGCTGAGTGGGGTGACGCTCCTCCGCCTTAGCAGAGGAGCCGCCCCTGCGAGCTGTGGGAGCAGAGCTATGGCTTTGCTCCGGGAGTTCCGAGTCTGCTCCATGTACCGTTTTGCATTTGACAGACTGGCTTTCCAGTGTACATTCACTTTTTCCTACGTAGTCAACAGCTTTTGAAGTTACATGTCAAAAACGTAATCACTTCTTCTTTTGAAAGCAAATGAAAACAAGTGTTTGCTGAATGTTTCTCGCTTCAGGTGAGTCATGCTGTAACTTCAGCTAGGAGCGTGCCTTTGCCTACCCATTGTGCGCCGTCTCTTCCCACTTACCCCCCTACTTATCCGGCGCCCTCTCATCCCTCCCACCGCGCTCCTGCATTGCTCTCCCAACCCTGACCATCTTGTCTGTTCAGCTGCTAGGTCATTCATCTTAAGCTATGTGCGCAGTATCCTGGTCCTCATTTATTTTCAAATAAATAAAACAAATCGAGCAATAACGATAGATAAGATAAAAATCAATGCAAAGCCCCACTGTGGATTCACACGATCCTGCAGCCATGTTGGAATGATTGCGGCTATACATAAAAAATATAATTCCAAAATGGCAGCCCATGCACTCGCACGTGCACACGCACGAATTACCATCTGGGAACGGTTGATTATACTTCATGACAAAAGCTGTTCCAAGGCCTCAATCCGTGCCTGTGCACGCACAATCACCCTTCGCTGAATGATCTTAGCCATAAAGCATAGCAAGGCACGCACGTTTCAGTAAAGTCCAGAGGTCTTTGCCTGCATATTCAAGGTGAGACCTATTGGTTTTGCCAATGCTTCTTGCTCTACTGTCTGAGCTAGCCAGCATTTTGCAAAACCCTAAAATAAATAAATACATGTATGTGGTGTACATTTATGCATGCAGAAAAGCCTTTGTAAAGTACATTTGCACTTGCTAACATTAAGTCTTTTCTTCCTTCCCCTATCAGTGGCAGTTTCGGTGGCATTCCCTCCTCATTCTCATCCATGTTAGAGAAAGGAATAACCCTCCATCTGTGTGTGGGGTAGGAAGGTGACTTGCAAATGTTTTTAAATAGCCACTAGTTCACATTTGTAGGCGTTCACCAAGTTTCGACAGCATACTTACACATCATGTAACATCTTAAGGATGTAATGCTTATGTGACTATATCCTTTTATAAGTGAAGTGAAGTGAAGTGATAGTAACATTTACTGAACAAAAAACGTGACTTTACTGTCATAAAATAAACCATTTGTGTACCTAGGTTCACCTAATGTGTGTAAATGGATTTGAGAATCGCACAACGATCGCTTTCACAGTTCCTTGTGTCGCTCTTCACACCGACTCGTTCTCCTGCGCTGAGGCTTACGCCACTCATCTGCTTGTGTCTTAGTTCAATTACCAGTTGTTACTTACCGCTTAGAAGGTCACTTCCCTAGTAAGTATCACAGAAAATGCAGAATTGATTATTAAATGGCCTACTAACTGCCCCCGCTATGGTGGGCCCCTGGGGAAGCAAAGTCGCAGACTAGTCTTCCCCCGGGGTATTTCACGCAGAGGGCCAGGCTGGGGTCAAGGGGTGTGGTTTGGGGGTGGGTATAAGAATGCAGGGGAGGAAGGTGACTTCCTCTTCCTGCATTCTGACATCATCGGCAGGGTCAAGTTAGGAAAGGCCACCCACCCACCCTCTAGTTACTAGGGTTCCGGAGTAGGGTTGGCGGAGCGTGACAGTTTCGGGCGGGCTGCAGGGTTGGCGGTACTTGGGTGGGGTGGGGGAGTCACTGGCGGGTGCACCCATTCCTCGGGGGGGAGAGTGAATGATGGGGGGGGCTGGAGGCATGAGTGTAAGGCCTGATGATACCGGGGAGGATGCTAGGAGAGAGCTGAAGAAATGGATGAAGAACGGAATGGGTCATGGAGTGGAATGAGAGGTGAGTTTGGAGTGGGTGAAGAGAGTGAATGAATGAAGAGTTGATGTTGGGGTTGTTATTGGTTATTTTTTGTTATTTGATTATTGATTATGTTGTGCAGCCTGGTCCTAATAAATGGCCTTTTACGCTTAAGACATCAGCATGGTCTGTTTATTGCGCGATTCACAGATATAATCTTATGGCAGTTGTTAGAACCGGCGGTCTCTAGTTGGCAGAGGTATACACTTCTGACAAATAGGGACCAACCAACTCTAGTCAGGGAAAGGGGATTACACACTCAGATAACCCCTGCTACCCCCTTGGTAGCTTGGCAGAGCAGACAGTCTTATCTCAGAGGCAGTGTGTTAAGCATTTATGACCACATACAGTAATAAAGTGAATACACTACAGATGGACACGACACAGAAGTTATTATAAAAATAAGTATTTTTATATAAGGTTTAGCAAGAGACCAAATAACGACAAAAATATACCACAGTCTTAATAAATACTCTTTGGAAGGAAAAATAATAGTTCAAGTAAGGTTTCTTCTTGGCAAATAGTTCCTTAGCAAAGTATTCTTCTGAGCACAGTTCTTTGGCAACAATGTAACCCCCACAGGAGTCACACGACGTCGAGTCTACAAGATTCCCAAGGTTCGGCGTCGACCGCGGGGAGCGCTACGTCGAGCCTGGAGTTGCAACAGACCCCACAAGTACAGTACCTTGAGAAATGAAGAAAAACGATGATCCACGGCGTCAAGATGTCGGCGTCGAGGTCGGCGTCGATCGTGCCTCGGAGTCGGGGCGATCTGCAGCGGCGTCGAGGGATGTCGGGCCGGAGCAGCGCTCACGGCGTCGAGAAGGGCGTCGAGTCGATGCTATCAGCAGCGGCGTCGGGACGGGGTCGCTTGGAGGTGGAGCCGATACTCACTCCTCACTGGCGTCGATGCTGGCGTCGATCGGGCCCGGCGGCCGGCGTCGAAGGCTCGGGACACTGGAGCCGTTACTCACGATGTCGAGCTGGATTCGGCGGCGTCGGCGGCGTCGAGACTGCAGATTTTCCCTTGTGTACTGGAAACAACACTTTCCAGCAATTCAGCAGATGGTGAAGTCCTTTGGCCCTGTGACTTCAACAGGAGGCTGGCACTCTTCCAGCCCTTGGAGATTTCCTAGCAAGTGTTCAGAGAGTACACACCAAGTTCCTCTCTCCTTGTTCCTTGGCAAAAATAAAGAAGCAGCTTTCAGGTTCCTCCACAGCAAAACAGCACTCTGGCAGAAAGGGGAGGCAAGTCCTTAGATCAGCAGGCTTCTTGTCCTTGGTACAGGTTTCCTTGTCAGAAGTGATCTGAGTTCTTGGTTCAGGGGTCCTTCTCTTATACCCCTTTTCTCCTTTGTTCCCTTTGTCCAAGCAGGGAAATTCCCCCCATCTCAGGTTCGTTGTGGGTGTTGCCAGGCAGAGGCACCTGGCCTATTCACAGAGCAGGGCAGAGTCCTCAGCCGCCCAGCAGGAGGTGGAGCCAGTATTGTCACTGGCAGGAGCAGGGCTATCAGTCGCCCAGCAGGAGGTGGAGCCAGTATTGTGTCAGGCAGGGCAGGCTACTCTTCCCTCACTCTATGTGTAAATGCCTCATTCACCCCACACTGACTCATTCAGACCTCTGGAGCCACCCAGCCCCTGACACACACACCAAACCAGCAGAGACCAGTGGATAGTTGGACAAGAAAATAGCCACTTTCTAAAAGGGCTATTTTCAAACATAGAATTTAAAAACCATCCATCCTAAAGGGTGTGTTATTAAATTCTGAGTTCAGGGATACTAAACTCGACCCGCTACCATGCTCCCTGAGTCAGATAGATTATAATGGAGTTAATAATCCGTCTGCCCATTCTGGCCTATGGGAGGCAGGTAGCCCTTCAATAGTGAAAAACGAAAATGGCTGTAATTCACTATTAGGTCATGCCACTCACATCAGGGCATGACCTACCTTTTACCAACAATGCACCCTGCCCTAGGGCCTACCATAGAGGTGTCTGAAATGTGGCAAAGTGAAGGTTTAGAGACTGGCAAGTAGGTTTCCTTGCCAAGTCGACATGGCAGTCAGGGACTGCACGCAGGCGCTGCGGTGGCAGGCTTGAAACACATTTTACACGCTGCTTCTGTGGGTGGCACAACCAGTGCTGCAAGCCCACCAGCAGCAGTTAACTTACACGCCCTTGGCACACGCAGTGCACTAGACTAGGGTCTGAACAGTAAGTCAACCAAGCCAATCATGGTATCACCAATCAATGTAACGATTTAACATAGGGAGCACTTGCACTGTGGCACTGATCAGCAGTGGCACAGTGCCCAAAGCAATAATCCAGCAAAAACATCGTAAACAGAGGAGGCAAACAGAAAAAAATGGAGGAGAGACTCATGCCAATGATGCCAGGTCTAACACGTGTCCCCTCCAGCTGAAATGTGGGGAGAACTACCCTTCACCCAGGGAGTCCTCATCACTAAGGCGGAAAAATCTGGACAGACCATCAGCATTGGCGTGATCTGTACCAGGGCGGTGTTCCACCGTAAAGTCCATCCCCTGTAGGGAAATGGACCACCTCAACAGTTTTGGGTTCTCACCCCTCATCTGCATTAACCATCTGAGGGGCCTGTGGTCTGTCTGAACCCGGAAGTGAGTCCCAAACAGGTAGGGTCTTAGCTTCTTCAGCGCCCAGACCACAGCAAATGCCTCACGCTCTATCGCACTCCACCTTTGTTCCCTGGGAAGTAACCTCCGGCTGATGAAGGCTACAGGTAAGTCTCGGCCCTCCTCATTCATCTGTGCTAGAACAGCCCCCACACCATGCTCTGAAGCGTCTGTCTGGACAATGAATTCTTTTGAAAAGTCGGGTGCCTGGAGGACCGGTGCTGTACACATTGCAGTTTTCAGGGTGTCAAAGGCTTTCTGACAGGCGTCAGTCCAGATCACAAGTCTCGGCTGCTTCCGGGAAGTCAGCGAGGTCAAGGGGTGCACAATGTTGCCATACCCCTTGACAAACCTCCTGTAGTAACCCGTGAGACCCAAGAAGGCTCTCACCTGAGTCTGGGTTTTGGGCGGTTCCCAAGCCAGGATGGTATCTATCTTGGGTTGCAGGGGGGCCACCTTGCCGCTCCCCACTTGGTGTCCCAAGTACACCACTGAACCCTGCCCAATCTGGCACTTACTGGCCTTGATTGTGAGGCCTGCTCTGCGCAGGGCCAACAACACTTCCTGGAGGTGGCGCAAGTGTTCCTCCCAGCTGGCGCTGAACACTGCTATATCGTCCAGGTAGGCGGCGCTGAAATCTTCCAGCCCGGCCAAGACCTGGTTAACCAACCTCTGGAATGTGGCAGGGGCATTCTTCATCCCAAAGGGCATCACATGGAACTGGTAGTGCCCGTCTGGTGTGGAGAATGCAGACCTCTCTTTTGCCCCATCAGTCAAGGCGATCTGCCAGTACCCAGACGTTAGATCAAACGTACTAAGGTACCAGGCAGCCCCCAACCGATCGATGAGCTCATCAGCTCTGGGGATGGGGTGCGCGTCAGTCTTGGTGACCGAATTGAGTCCTCGGTAATCCACACAGAACCGAAGTTCTGGTGAAGCACCAGGCGCTGCAGCCTTTGGGACCAAGACCACTGGGCTGGCCCAAGGACTGCTAGAGGACTCAACCACCCCTAAGGCAAACATCTTGGAGACCTCCTCCTTGATATATGCTCTGACCTTGTCAGTCACCCTGTAGGCCTTGTGCCTCACAGGAGTGCTGTCCCCAGTGTCCACATCATGGACACACCACTGAGTGACACCAGGGATTAAGGAGAACAGATCAGGGAATTGTACCAACAGATGGCGACAATCTTGCTGCTGCTCAGGGGTCAGTGTGTCAGAGAGGACGACACCATCCACTGACCCATCTTTTTCTTTTGCACACAGGAGGTCAGGAAGAGGCTCACTCTCCTCCTCCATCCCAGCATCTGTGGCAAGGAGCATGCCCACTTCGGACCTTTCTAAGTGGGGCTTTAACCGGTTGACATGCAGGACCCTTAAGGGGTTCCTGGGAGACTTCAAGTCCACCAAGTAGGTGACATCGCTCTTTTTCTCCACAACCTCAAATGGTCCAGTCCACCTGTCCTTGAGCGCACAAGGTTCCACAGGGGCCATGACCCAAACTTTCTGACCAGGTTGAAGCTCAACAAGAGTGGCATTCTGATCGTACCACCGCTTCATCTCTTCCTGGCTGGCCTCCAGATTTGCCTGAGCAAGATCTCTGAAGCGCCGAGTCTGGTTCCTAAAGGCCAGCATGTAACTATATACATCCTGGGGAGGTTTCCTGGGAGATTGCTCCCAGCCTTCTTTAACCAGACTCAAAGGTCCTCTTACCGGGTGACCATACAGAAGCTCAAATGGGCTGAACCCTAGAGACTTCTGTGGCACCTCACGGTAAGCAAACAGCAGGCATGGCAAGTGGACGTCCCATTTACGCCTCATTGGTTCTTCAAGACCCATGATCATGCCTTTGAGGGTCCGGTTGAATCTCTCAACCAGCCCATTACCTTGAGGGTGGTAAGGAGTGGTAAACTTGTAGGTTACCCCACACTCCTTCCACAGAGACTTCATATAATTGGAAATGAAGTTGGTGCCCCGGTCTGACACCACCTCTCTGGGGAACCCCATGCGGGAGAAAACACCCATCAGTGCCCGTCCCACCACGGGGGCCGTCACTGTTCAGAGAGGGATGGCTTCCGGGTACCAGGTGGCATGGTCCACCAAGACCAGGATAAACCTGTTGCCCATGGCTGTCTTGGGGTCCAGTGGCCCCACAATGTCAATTCCCACTCGCTCAAAGGGGGTACTGACGACGGGAAAAGGTTGGAGGGGAGCCTTCTGCTTCCCCCACTTTTCCCACTTGCCTGGCAAGTTTGACAGGTGTGGTAAATAAAATCTTCTTTACCGGACTGAATTTCATACGGAATCTTAAGATAAAGTAAAAATAGCTCAGAATAACAAGAGGCAGAATCCGTGGTATAAGAGGTTTTCTAAATGGGCTTTATTCCATTCAAAATGGCCGACTCGAGTCGCGGCCTTCAGGTTCCGTCACCAAGAAGGTTCAGGAAGTGAAGTACAATACTTTATTGACAGACATGCATTTTTATAATAAGTACATTACAATGAAACGAATGTAGAAGGCGTAACATTTGATAAGAAAAGTGACATGACAGGTACGTAATCGAAACTAGGCGTAATAAGGAATAAAAGAAACATGATTGGTTAGGATTATCAGACATAGGTGGATCTATAAGATAATACTTGGCATAGATGCGCGCGCGGCAGCATGACGTGTAATTGACGTGCAACTAGGGGGTGAAGGGGACTTGACATTTAGCTCTACATGTGGAGACGAGAAGTCTGGGGGGTCAAGTCAACCTAATCCCAAATCATATCTAACATCCTATGTTTAGAGAACTATGTTATCCACAAGGAAGGACTCTCGGACAGAATCTATTCTATACTAACTGTGTGTGCGTGTACAAGCGTCTAAGTGCCTATATGAGATGCGAGGGGCAGAAAACTTTCCATGGCAACAGGGCTATGAATCATTTGCAGGAGGACGGAAAGGCTGAGTCCCTTGCTTGTGAGCTAGAGGAAATGTTTACCTAAATCACTAGACAGGAATGCATCGGCTGAAGAGCAAAATAGATAATTCGAAGGTGAAATACAGCTTCTTGGCAGGCAGGCGAAAACTGGCCGAGGCAGGCACCGTTAGCTGCACAGGGAGTAGGACAAAGTTCATGGATACAGATGCGAGCTCAAGCTGAAGCTGTCAAAGACAGAGA
Organism: Triturus cristatus; assembly: GCF_964204655.1. NCBI lineage: Eukaryota > Metazoa > Chordata > Amphibia > Caudata > Salamandridae > Triturus > Triturus cristatus. The sequence goes on from NC_140582.1 coordinate 1,127,218,732, forward strand.
GCAGGGAAAGGCTTTGAGGACAGAATCGGGCCTACTTGCCTGAACTGTAAAAATGGAGTAACTTAGCCATATAAAGTCGGTGGCCTTTCATGCTTAGGAATCGAATATCCAGCCCATTGATGGCGGATCTGACAGAGAACATGTTGACGGTAGACACACATATGTTTGCGTCTTAGAAACTGGAACTGGAGGGAACATACATGTACTTGTAACATGCATATAGAACCGTTGGGGTCCAAGATAGGGGACATAACTGATCAGGAAAATCCACATTTCCACATTCCCTCCTTGTCCCCTACTTGCCCTTCAAGAGATATCAATCTTCATCATTCCATCGATTTGCTCATGGAGCATCATTTCTTCTTCCTTCTTCTTCCGGCATTTTGAACGAGAACTTTGATATGGAATGCATGATGTGGCACACAGACCACAAATCGCTGGTCCACATTGCAGGCATAAACAACAACTGAAGAGCATAAGAAGGCCAATACCTAGGAAGGATAGAACTCTCCATCCCCAGGCTGATATCACACTCCAAAACCACCCGGACCACGTCTAAGTGCCTGGATTCTCGTGTATCTGGCTTACAATCTTATGAAGGCGTGTTATAGCTTTATATACAGATGGCGAATTTTCTGGTATGAATATGCAGCAGCTGGATCCGATGATCCTGCAAGCTCCGCCCCTATCGGCCAGGATGACGTCAAGGACAAGACGATTCTGGAGAACAACAATTCTCATCACTGATTGTTCCTCTGTCAGATTGCCTAGGGCGGCTATAGTCTCGTTTACTACAGCTTCAAGAGTCTTGGTTAGTCTACGTATCAGCTTACTATTTGATATTGTACCTATATAGGGAAAGATACCTTTATTGAAATCTACATACTTGTCCCATGCCGTCTCAGTATAATCGACAACTGGGAGATCTCTACGCTCTCTTTTATGTACTAAATGAACATTTCGATAATAATCAGGGGGAGCTAGGAAAACAGGTGGCAAAAGGAATGCTATGTAACAGGTACCATCCCAATCTAGAGGCAGACGCATATATGCCGTCTGACCACATATAAAGTAAGAATGGCGAGAAGCTCTAAATGAAGATTTACCTTGATCACTATATTCTACTGTAGTAACGCATTGACTATGGCCCATATGTATGGAACCAACTTTTCTTACACATAATTCACCCTTAACTGGAAATACTGACATAGTGGGCAGAATTAGTTCAACTTCGGATTTGACATTCAGAATCATAAGATTAGGCGTAAAATTACCTAATTTATACACTTCATTTTCTAAATCAGTTCCTGTTCTACTGGGGTGACCCTCCTTATTAGGGTGACAGACTTTGAATAAAACTAGATTCAGATTTCCCCATATCCAATGTTGTTGATAAACTGCTGTGTCTGGGTCTATGGAATTTAATAAACTAAACCATGCTCCACAGGAGCCATTGTGTGTGAACGGATGTGGAAAGAAAGGCAGAACTCCTTTGTTATTCTGATAGGGAGGGAGTCGGCCACACACCCAACAATTGGTGGCATTACTAGTCTGATGGGAATGATGTAACATACTAATGAAGGTGTTATTGCGCAGCGCAAGTCTATAGGACAACTCATGTGGGGGTAGGTCACTAAAAGAATGTTCATCAGTTATATTGAAAGCACGTTTAGAAACAGGATAATACATATGCAACAATATACTTGCAGTAACTATTAAAAAAACTCAAGGAAAACAAAATTAATAAAGTCACAATACAGTGGCTACGCAGTAATTTACAATAAGCATGTCGTTTCATTATGATTCTGGACTCTACGTGATTCAGACCTAAGGGATACATGTCGGGACAGATTCAACCGCTTCACCTTGGAGAGGACTTAAACAATCAAATCGTCCGACAGTTTGGATCTGGACCTGAGTTTCTGCTTATAGAGTTCGGTGCTACTGGCCTCAGCCAAGGTTAGCTTTGAGTCAATGGGGGAAGACACACGGGGAGTACTGTTTGTGTCAGGAGGAAGTCCATGAAATTTCTTGATATGGCTGGAATGCACCCAGCCTTTTCTCCCTTCGATCTTCACAGCTGTTCTGGTCGTCAGCAGGACCAACTTAGGAAGCCTCCACCTTGGCTCCAGTTGGGTTTTCCGATCAAAATTCCTGACGAGAACATAATCGCCGGGAATTACGTCATGAGGTTTCACCTCGGTGTTGTCGGGAAAAGCTGCGACTACCTGTGAACGACAAGATTGTAGTGCAGACATCAAGGAAGCCAGGTAATCTGTCAGCATATTACAGTCAACATCAGTTATTTTACGGGGTATAGGCGTCCCCCACATATTCGGTGGTCTACCAAAGATCACCTCATAAGGGGATAGCCCTGTTCGAGAGTGTGCTACCATCCTCATGTAAAATAGCGCAACTGGTAAGGCTACTATCCAGTCCACACCTTTTTCCTGACATATTTTAGACAATCTGATTTTTAAAAGTTGATTATGTCGTTCCACGAGACCTGCTGCCTCGGGGTGTCGGACACAGTGGAATTTCCACTGATATCCCAACAAAAGTGAGACATGTTTCATTAATTCGGATGAGAAAGGCTGGCCGTTATCTGAATATACAACACGTGGTAAACCGTACCGTGGGAAGAATTCTCGAACTAGCTGCTTGGCAGTAGTCGGGGCAGTGTAATCTGATACGGGATACGCCTCTGTCCAACGGGAGAGAGCGCAGACAACTACGAGAACATATTTGAATCCTCGACATCGTTCCATCTGGATATAATCCATTTGGAGCACTTCAAAAGGATGATCAGGAGTCTGGAATCCACCCTGTTCTACGGGAACACTTTTTCCCGGGTTGAACTGACAACATATCATACAGGTACGGACCTTTTGTTTAGCTGCTGCTCGTAAATGTTTATTGAACCAAATGTGTTGAATGCTATCTAGCATAGCTTTTTCTCCTAAATGCGCCGGGCTGTGAATTGTAGCTATAATGGCTTGGACCATAGAGTCAGGAAGAAACCATACAGATTTCTCCTTCGTCATCCATCCCTGATCTGTCTGGATCCCTCCTAGTTCAGTCCATTTCTTTAATTCTTCTGCAGTAGCATGTGTCTGTATGTCAATTACGTCAAGTGCGGGATCCTTAATTGTCATACACTGTGTTGGTGCCTGAACTATTGGCTTTGTCATGTCTAATGTGCGATTCTGAGCAGTCTGTTTAGCTGTTCTGTCAGCTAAATCATTGCCTTGAGAAATGGTATCAGTAACCTTCGTGTGTGCTTTACATTTCATAATCGATATAGCAGTGGGTAGATGTATTGCGTCTAACAAAGCATGAATGAGGGGTCCGTGCTGAATGTGGGCACCATGGGAGGTTAAATAACCTCTCTCTCGCCACAGCACGCCGAAGTCGTGTACAACTCCGAATGCATAACGTGAGTCAGTGTATATATTAACTTTCTTATTTGTGGCTTGAATACAGGCTTGTGTTAGAGCAATAAGTTCTGCTGCTTGGGCTGACAAAGTATCTATACAATTTGTCTCAATAACTTCAGTGTCTGTTGTGACTGCATACGCGGCCACTAAATCTCCTGTACTTGTTCTCATGCACGATCCGTCTACATACAACGTCAGGTCTGGATCTAACAATGGAACGTCTGTCAAGTCTTGTCTAGGTTTCGTCTTTATTTCAATGATTTCAACACAATCATGAGCTAGTGGGTCTGTTCCAATTACAGGTAATAGTGTAGCAGGATTCAATGTATTACACCGTCGGATCTCTATGTGTGGTTGAAACAATGTCAGTTCATAACCGGTAAGTCTTGCTATGGTCAAGTGTTGTGTTTGTGTTCGGTTCACAAGAACCTCTACTGCATGTGGTACTTGTACTGTCAATGGATGTCCTAATACTATGGCATCGCTTTGTCTGATTGCTAAAGCTGTCGCTGCCACTGATTTCAGGCATGCAGGCAAAGCCTGAGCTACGGGATCTAATGTACTGGAAAAATAAGCACATGGTTTGCGTGATCCTGCTTGATCCTGAGTGAGTACTGACAAGGCAGTACCTTCGCGTTCTGTAACAAAGAGTGTAAAATGTTTGCTATAACATGGTGTTGCTAAAACAGGTGCTTGACATAAAGCTTCCTTTAGGCTTTCAAAAGCTTGTGTATGTTCCTGAGTCCAAGGGAGAACAGTCGATGTGGCTGCCTCCTGTGTGGTTAACTGAATGAGTGGTTTTGCTAGAAAAGCGTACTGAGGGATCCACTGCCTACAATATGAAGTGAGGCCTATGAAAGCTCGCACCTCCTTTTGTGTCTGGGGTATTGACATGTTAGCAATTAACTGGATGCGATCTGGTGTAAGCTGCCTTCCCTCCTTGGACAGCGAGTGACCAAGATAAATAACTCGCTGGACACAGAATTGCAGCTTAGAAGGAGACACCTTGTGCCCCTTGTCCGCTAGAAAATGTAGAACTGTCAGAGAAGCCTTTTCACATTCAGGTTCGCTTCTCGCGGTGATCAGCAGATCATCGACATATTGAAGCAGTGCAGTATTGACTGGCATGTGGATACTGTCAAGTTCTCGTTTCAGTGCTTGGCTGTAGATGCTGGGGCTTTCTGTGAATCCTTGGGGAGCGCGTGAGAATTTAAAGCTGCGCCCATTTAAACTGAATCCGAACAAGTATTGGCTTTCCGGATCTATTGGGACGCTGAAAAAGGCATTCTTGAGGTCAATTACAGTAAAGAATGTTGCTTCGGAATCAATTGCTGTCAATAATGATGATATATCAGGGACCACAGGAAATTGTGGTACAATGCACTTGTTTAGTTCACGCAAATCAATAACCAATCGGTACACTGGTGGGGCAGTAGGATCAGTTCGTTTAAGAATCGGAATTATCGGTGAATTACATATATTGGAGTCTGTTTCTACAACTACTCCCTGGGCAATTAGCTCATCAATGATTTTCAGCAAAGCCACTACAGCATCATGCGGTAACTTGTATTGTCGCATTCGTGGTAGTACCACTCCTGCTTTCAATGTGACTCGGTATGGTGTAATGTTCATGCAGCCAACATCCGTAGGGCCTTGTGCCCATAGATGTACTGGTAAAGTCTGTAGTCGGGGATCCATGTCCCTAGACACATAGTGACCTTTAAAATCACGTAGAAACAACCTTACTCCTTCCGGAGAACAACATATTATGGCTCCTAGTGCTTTCAGAGTTTTAATTCCTAACAGATTTTCTGGGCATGATTTAGTAAGCAGTAAATCTGTAGTTCGTGTCAAAGGTCCTATCGTAAGTGGTAGAGGCTGTGATACTTCATTAACAATAGGTTTTCCTGAAAAACCAAGGGAAACATTTTGAGAGCCTGAGAGGGGTGCCCCTGGAACTTCACTACGTTTTATGGTTGTTCGACTTGCCCCTGTATCGAGTAAGAATTTTCTATCTTGACCTAATAATTCACTATGTACATAAGGTCCTTCTTGATCTACAGGAATCTCGATAAGTGGTAAGTCAACTTCCCTCTCTAGGCTTGTTCATGCGTAACGCTGATACTCAGGGTATTCATACTGTGCAGTCTGATACATTTGTCGTGTTGTGGTTTGTGTGGCAGTAGCAGGCAACGGTGGTGCAGCTGGCACAAACTGTATGGGTTGCTGTGAGGCTGGCATGGACTGTTGCTGAACTGGCATGGACTGTCCATGCTGCATAGCTCCTTGTTCATTCTGATCTTGTCTAACTAATCGTGGTCTCTCTTTTGCAATACCTGTAGCTATATTACGTTTCAGGACTGGACAATCGTGTACATAATGGCCTAGTTGTTTACAGTAATTGCAGGTTCCTTTTACAGGAACTGCAGAATCACCAGAATGTGTCACACCCTTTTTGTGACCGTCTGCTGGTACTGTCTGAGAAACTAGCATTTTCATTTTTGTATCCTTCATGCGTCTATGCTCGTGTTCTTGTTCATCCCTAATTCTATTGTGATGATACTGTAACATTTGTAGCATTTGCGACGGAGTGTTACTTTGCCAGGTACTCTCGAATTTCAATATTCTATTCTTCACTGGAGGCAATGCATTTTCCACTAATTTTGTCACAAATAAATGTGGATATGAGTCACTACTTGCTTTTATACCACTATTTATACCAAAACATTTTTCAAATCGAGCATAATAATCGCTTGTGTCTTCATCTTGCTTTTGCTTGCAGGCTGTGATTGCACCCCAATCTTCCTTTTTTGTAGTTAATAAACGTGGCAGTACCTGTACTAGTAAACCTGGTAACAGTTTAACTTTATCCCCGAGCCCTGAACCTGCAGTTCGGCCCCTTTCTTCCTCTGCTAATGCTGTCCAGTCTATCTTTTGGTCTCCCACTTCCCACTCTTTTTCTTTCAGTTTTTCATAAATGCCAGCAGGCAAAAGCACCTTTAATATCGTCATAATATCAGGAAAGGTGTACTCTCCCATTAGTAACATGTCTTTAATTTCTCGGTGGAAACCCGCTGGGTCTTTGTCATGACTAGGTACTACTTTCTTCATTTCTAATAATTCCATTTTTGATATGGGTGTGTAAACAAATACACGGTGAAACTCATTGTCTTCGCCTTTTATTGGGTGCACTTCTCGTAAAGGATTTTGTCTATCCATATAGTACGGCGCTCTTTCTCTGCGGGGCAGCGAGAGAGAATCCGGACTTACAAAAAGGACATACTGTTTACGTGACACTAATATCTCTTTAATTAGCTTGTTACTAGAACCTCTCCATCTGTTCGTGAGTAGTTCCGTTAATATATCAGGTAAAGGACCAGGGTCAGCATGTTGGCTCTTATATAATATAAGGAGTTGCTGAATCATATAGATTCCAGCTAAACGTTGTTCATCTGTACTGAGATTAAAAAATGTGTGTGCTACGGTCTCATCACCGTATTTTTCAGGACTGTCAATCCAGTGAACGGCTGATCTGGCTAATTCTTGCTCATCCATGGAATCGAGGAGGTGGTAACCCCTTCGTTCTCGTAGTATTTTATCTGCGGCTTGAAACGAATGTTCAGGAGACTTCAGATTTATTACAGGCGTCGGATACGTTCTGCTATTATTTGGGCATACAGAGTGTATTGGATCAGAAAAACATCTAGTATTTTCACAGGATCTTCCTCTGCCTACATAGGCTATGGTCTCTGACTGTCTTGCGGAATTCCCTGATTCGGACACTTCATCTTGCTCAAACTCGTCTGTTCCCAATCTTTCTTCATGAATACGTTCTATTTCTTTACGGATTTTTCGGCACATGGCTATTATACAATTTTGTTTATCGTGTCTCCCTTCTGATATATTCTGACTCCATCTTGTAAGAATAAGCATTGCATTCGGGTCTACCCCCGGACGATCTTGATTTCTGATTACACAGTTTATGAGGAAACGTAACAGTTCCCCCTGTATTTCTACTTTCTGGAATTCCATAGCTCTGTTAATACATCCTGGATCTCGTCCTGTTTGAACAAAATGATATATGTTATCTAGATGCGTAGTCATTCCTGGTAACCTTGCTAAATACTCTGCGGCTCGCCTGATACGTAATGATGCCAGGACCATTTCGTCCTCTTTACCAACCACCGGGTCATATCTACAATTAACAAGGAGTTCCTTAAGCGTACGTTCACTTACGAATTTAGGTGTACGTGAATGCGCTGACTCTTGAAAAACAAGTTTATTTATTCTGGATGCTGTAAAGGTACTGCTAGCACCTCCCGTGGCCCCATCTGGGGCGTCGGGTGTGAATGGGTTCGTTGAACGTGACACAGCAACTATGGGTGTCGATACCACTGTAGAATCGACTGCGGAGACAGATGCGGAAACAGATGTGCTTGCCGGAGCTTGTATCGGGACTTGCTGTTGCACGGGGTTGGATACCTGATCCTGACGTTGAACCCCTCCGCCAGACGGTCTATGTGGTGTGGCGTTAGCATACTCGGGAGCTGCGTCGTCTAGATATGAGGAAAGAAAAACATCTTCTGCGGTTCTGGGATGCCCTTTTGGATGTACCTTAATTGGAAATAATGGGGGTGGCAAGTCTTTTGGCATCTCTGGAGCAGCCTTAGGTAGTCCTTCGGCTAGAAGGGGATACATACCATTCATAAGAGCATTTCTTTGTCTATTTATTTGTTCTGATTTCACTCGGATACCTTCCTCAATTAATAGATTTTCTTGAACTTTATTTGAACTTTCTTTACTCCTCTCTTCTTGTCTACGTGCTTTTTCTGTTCGTCTATGAGATTCTTTACGCCATAACTCAACAGCGTCTTTCTGTGACTGTCTGACCTTTCTTTTCCATAACTCTTCCTCCACTTTCATGATGCACTCTGCATCCCAGGTTCCCGCTGCGGGCCACCTTTGACTTTCCGGTAATCCCTTGGTATAATCTACCCATAGATCAAGAAACAATATGGCATCTAAGCCATGCTTATGGTACATAAAATGCCCTGGAGTGTCCCTAGGAGGAATAGGAACTGCTTCTTCAAGCACCCCTTTTCTGGTAGTAATCTGTCTTAACTTCGAGAAGAGCGGCATATTGACAACTGATCTGATACTTACTCTTGAACTTACTTAATACGAAAAAACACAATAATGAACAGTGAACAATGAACAATCATTCATACCACAATATTTGAACACTTTAAACATTAAACATTAAACATTTTAACAACGACCGACAATGATGACAGTCTGCCTAACTAATCACCACGCTGAATTCTTGACAATAACTGAATACTTCGGAATACTTGATATACTGCTAAACAGTACATATACACTGCTAAACAGTGCAGACCGGATTTGTGTACCCAAATCCGTCTTGACCGGCACAACCTATGTGCGCGTCAATACGCCTCCTCGGCGATGGTACTCACCGAGTAGCTCCTTGAAACGGAAGGCCTCAGAGAATGGACAGGACTCGATGACTGCGGACAGCGGACCCTCTGGACATCGGGATTTCGAAAAACCTGGTGGGCCTCTGTATACCTCGGATCTTGCTCTCTCAGCTAGGCTCTGGTCGGGATACTTCGCACTTCTCACCGCCTCGTCTGGGTTGATCGCAGCCTCAGTCGCCCCCGCTTGACCGGAGGGAGCTTACAGGAAATCCTGCTGGTACGCGTTTATGGTCCGTCCAGCTGTGGCAGGAGACCGGGCCTGCAACGCACCGCCGGCGCGTGAGATGAGAAAGTGTCCCTGTTCGGGCGCCATTATGTGGTAAATAAAATCTTCTTTACCGGACTGAATTTCATACGGAATCTTAAGATAAAGTAAAAATAGCTCAGAATAACAAGAGGCAGAATCCGTGGTATAAGAGGTTTTCTAAATGGGCTTTATTCCATTCAAAATGGCCGACTCGAGTCGCGGCCTTCAGGTTCCGTCACCAAGAAGGTTCAGGAAGTGAAGTACAATACTTTATTGACAGACATGCATTTTTATAATAAGTACATTACAATGAAACGAATGTAGAAGGCGTAACATTTGATAAGAAAAGTGACATGACAGGTACGTAATCGAAACTAGGCGTAATAAGGAATAAAAGAAACATGATTGGTTAGGATTATCAGACATAGGTGGATCTATAAGATAATACTTGGCATAGATGCGCGCGCGGCAGCATGACGTGTAATTGACGTGCAACTAGGGGGTGAAGGGGACTTGACATTTAGCTCTACATGTGGAGACGAGAAGTCTGGGGGGTCAAGTCAACCTAATCCCAAATCATATCTAACATCCTATGTTTAGAGAACTATGTTATCCACAAGGAAGGACTCTCGGACAGAATCTATTCTATACTAACTGTGTGTGCGTGTACAAGCGTCTAAGTGCCTATATGAGATGCGAGGGGCAGAAAACTTTCCATGGCAACAGGGCTATGAATCATTTGCAGGAGGACGGAAAGGCTGAGTCCCTTGCTTGTGAGCTAGAGGAAATGTTTACCTAAATCACTAGACAGGAATGCATCGGCTGAAGAGCAAAATAGATAATTCGAAGGTGAAATACAGCTTCTTGGCAGGCAGGCGAAAACTGGCCGAGGCAGGCACCGTTAGCTGCACAGGGAGTAGGACAAAGTTCATGGATACAGATGCGAGCTCAAGCTGAAGCTGTCAAAGACAGAGAGCAGGGAAAGGCTTTGAGGACAGAATCGGGCCTACTTGCCTGAACTGTAAAAATGGAGTAACTTAGCCATATAAAGTCGGTGGCCTTTCATGCTTAGGAATCGAATATCCAGCCCATTGATGGCGGATCTGACAGAGAACATGTTGACGGTAGACACACATATGTTTGCGTCTTAGAAACTGGAACTGGAGGGAACATACATGTACTTGTAACATGCATATAGAACCGTTGGGGTCCAAGATAGGGGACATAACTGATCAGGAAAATCCACATTTCCACACAGGTCCTACAATGGATATCTGAATCCCTTCTCATCTGGGGCCAATAAAAATGGGTGACAAGCCTGTCATAGGTCTTGTCCTGCCCCAGATGTCCAGCTAACGGAACGTCATGAGCCAACCCCAGTAGAAAGGCTCTGAAGCGCTGGGGTACCACCAGCACACGGGCTGACCCAGGCTCAGCAGCCTTAGGCTCGCTATACAGGAGGTCGTTCTCCCAGTAAATCCAATGTGATCCTGACTGATCACCTGTCGTTTGGGCTGAGGCCTGCTGCCTCATACCCACAAGAGAAGGGCACACTCTCTGTTCAGCACAAAATTCCTCCCTGGAGGGACCACCATCCTGCTGCCAATGGGTCAGCTCGGGCAGGTCTCCCAGTTCGGCCACTTGTTCTCCTGTCGGTTCCAGGGCATCCCCCTCAGGGTCTGCTCCCTCCTGGACCGCGGGAACGATGGGGGACGGTTTCCCGCGCCCCCTGCCTCTTCTCTTCACGGTTGGGACCTGGGCCATACTTTCAGGCTCCAGGGCCCCATCAACGCCCTTACTGACTGACATGGACCGGGTGGTCGCACACACCCACTCAGGCAGACCCAACATTTCCAGATGCGATTTTCTCTCCACCTTAGCCCAAGGGGAGTCCTCCAAATCATTGCCCAGGAGACAATCAACAGGCATGGTGGGCCTCACAGCAACCTGAAGAGTACCTGAGACCCCCCCCACTCAAAAGGAACTTGAGCTACCTCACACTGACTCTGTGAGTTGTCAGCAGCTACAACGGGGTAGAATGCATGAGGGACCACCTGCTCTCTGGACACTAGGTGACACTTGACAGCTGTCACACTCACTCCGGTGTCTCTGAGAGCTTCCACCTTATGGCCATTATTGGTCACCCACTGCCTATGTTTCTTAGTGTTACTAGGCAGAGGGGTTGGAGGGACCATTTCCACGTCTCCTAAAGAGACCAGGGACATTTCTGCGGGACCCCACCCACCGGGGGCACCCATCTCATTCCCTCCCAGGGCTACACTCGCTACCTGACGGGGGGGTGCACGCGGCGGTGCATTGGAATCCTTCATGGGACACTGGGGATCATAATAACGGTGTCCCACCTGCTTACAAACATAGCAGGTCATGGGGCCCCTGTGAACAGGTTTACCTGTCGGGGCCTCTGGCTTCTTTACACGGGGAGGCTGGGAACCCTTCCCTTGGTTCCCTTGGGGATTACTTTGGGGCCCTTTCTGGAACTCCCTCTGTTTACCCCTGTCCGCCCCCCTCTCGTCTGCTGGGGACCCTGCCCACCCTTGGCTGAGTCTCCCACTGGACCCTTGTGGACCCTGGTACTGACCTAGCCGTCCGCCTCCTCAGCAAGTTTTCTAGGGTTAGATATCTTGCTATCAACAAGGTGCTGGCGTAGCTCTGGAAAACAGTTATTAGACAAGTGCTCCCAAGCAAACAAATCATAAAGAGCATCATAACTCTCAACCTTGCTACCCTTTATCCAACCATCCATGGCTCTGCAAAAAAAAGACACATATTCAACCCACGTAGTACCAGGCAACTTCTTACATTCTCTAAAGGATTGTCTGTACTTTTCTGGAGTTAAGCCATATCTCAGCATTAAAGCATTTTTCATATGAGTATAAGATGCCCTTTCCTCTTCAGGCATGCTCAACAAGGTATCTCTCCCCTCGTTTGTAAAGCGGCTCCACAACCCCGTTCCCCAATCCTTCTCAGGGACCCGGTGGGCCAACAATGCTAACTCATACGCTTTAAACCATTGGCTAATATCTTCATTCTTACTGTAATCTTTGATCACATCTTTAGGAAAATAAAACCTACTTTCTGCAGGCACGGATGGAGCGCTGCCACCAGAGGGATTCAACTCTAAACTCTTTTCTTTAAGTTCCATCTCCCTCAACATCTTCTCACGTTCAAACGCTAACTTCTCTCTCTCAAAATCTAATCTTTTGCTCTCCATTTCAGCTTCTCTCAGGCTCTTTGCTTTTTCTAATTCCAACTGCCCTCCTAATTTAAGTTTTGCCATTTCTAACTTGTACCCCCTCTCCCTCTCCCTGTCTTCTAATTCTTCAGGGGAAAGGCTCCTAGAGGACGCACTACTGCCTGGAGATGACACTGGCCCATCTGCGGGCTCTTCCTCCTCTTCTTCCTCTTCCGGTACCACCACCGGATCAGAGGGATTTCTGGCCTCTAACCAGGCCTTCAGCGCTTTGAGGAAGTCGTCTTTCCTTGTGAGACCTGTGGTAGGAACTTTAAACTGCTTGCAAAATCCTTTTAGATCCTTTAGCACGTAGGAATCTATCTTCTCCTTATCAAATTCCCCCACAACAATCTCCACAGGTGTAGCAGCTCTGGCATTCTCCATGGTCAAAACTGGCAGTGTTTAAAAAAAATAAGCTCCAGGAAAGCGGAGAACAAAAATAGAATATCCTACCAAACAGACTGTGGCTGTGTTATGGTCTGCTTTCACTATGTAGCGTACACTAATCACTGCACATGAGTCATAAATGCAAAGTTCAATCCTCACCGCTGACCACCAATGTTAGAACCGGCGGTCTCTAGTTGGCAGAGGTATACACTTCTGACAAATAGGGACCAACCAACTCTAGTCAGGGAAAGGGGATTACACACTCAGATAACCCCTGCTACCCCCTTGGTAGCTTGGCAGAGCAGACAGGCTTATCTCAGAGGCAGTGTGTTAAGCATTTATGACCACATACAGTAATAAAGTGAATACACTACAGATGGACACGACACAGAAGTTATTATAAAAATAAGTATTTTTATATAAGGTTTAGCACAAGACCAAATAACGACAAAAATATACCACAGTCTTAATAAATACTCTTTGGAAGGAAAAATAATAGTTCAAGTAAGGTTTCTTCTTGGCAAATAGTTCCTTAGCAAAGTATTCTTCTGAGCACAGTTCTTTGGCAACAATGTAACCCCCACAGGAGTCACACGACGTCGAGTCTACAAGATTCCCAAGGTTCGGCGTCGACCGTGAGGAGCGCTACGTCGAGCCTGGAGTTGCAACAGACCCCACAAGTACAGTACCTTGAGAAATGAAGAAAAACGATGATCCACGGCGTCAAGATGTCGGCGTCGAGGTCAGCGTCGATCGTGCCTCGGAGTCGGGGCAATCTGCAGCGGCGTCGAGGGATGTCGGGCCGGAGCAGCGCTCACGGCGTCGAGAAGGGCGTCGAGTCGATGCGATCAGCAGCGGCGTCGGGACGGGGTCGCTTGGAGGTGGAGCCGATACTCACTCCTCACTGGCGTCGATGCTGGCGTCGATCGGGCCCGGCGGCCGGCGTCGAAGGCTCGGGACACTGGAGCCGTTACTCACGATGTCGAGCTGGATTCGGCGGCGTCGGCGGCGTCGAGACTGCAGATTTTCCCTTGTGTACTGGAAACAACACTTTCCAGCAATTCAGCAGATGGTGAAGTCGTTTGGCCCTGTGACTTCAACAGGAGGCTGGCACTCTTCCAGCCCTTGGAGATTTCCTAGCAAGTGTTCAGAGAGTACACACCAAGTTCCTCTCTCCTTGTTCCTTGGCAAAAATAAAGAAGCAGCTTTCAGGTTCCTCCACAGCAAAACAGCACTCTGGCAGAAAGGGGAGGCAAGTCCTTAGATCAGCAGGCTTCTTGTCCTTGGTACAGGTTTCCTTGTCAGAAGTGATCTGAGTTCTTGGTTCAGGGGTCCTTCTCTTATACCCCTTTTCTCCTTTGTTCCCTTTGTCCAAGCAGGGAAATTCCCCCCATCTCAGGTTCGTTGTGGGTGTTGCCAGGCAGAGGCACCTGGCCTATTCACAGAGCAGGGCAGAGTCCTCAGCCGCCCAGCAGGAGGCGGAGCCAGTATTGTCACTGGCAGGAGCAGGGCTATCAGTCGCCCAGCAGGAGGTGGAGCCAGTATTGTGTCAGGCAGGGCAGGCTACTCTTCCCTCACTCTATGTGTAAATGCCTCATTCACCCCACACTGACTCATTCAGACCTCTGGAGCCACCCAGCCCCTGACACACACACCAAACCAGCAGAGACCGGTGGATAGTTGGACAAGAAAATAGCCACTTTCTAAAAGGGCTATTTTCAAACATAGAATTTAAAAGCCATCCATCCTAAAGGGTGTGTTATTAAATTCTGAGTTCAGGGATACTAAACTCGACCCGCTACCATGCTCCCTGAGTCAGATAGATTATAATGGAGTTAATAATCCGTCTGCCCATTCTGGCCTATGGGAGGCAGGTAGCCCTTCAATAGTGAAAAACGAAAATGGCTGTAATTCACTATTAGGTCATGCCACACACATCAGGGCATGACCTACCTTTTACCAACAATGCACCCTGCCCTAGGGCCTACCATAGAGGTGTCTGAAATGTGGCAAAGTGAAGGTTTAGAGACTGGCAAGTAGGTTTCCTTGCCAAGTCGACATGGCAGTCAGGGACTGCACGCAGGCGCTGCGGTGGCAGGCCTGAGACACATTTTACACGCTGCTTCTGTGGGTGGCACAACCAGTGCTGCAAGCCCACCAGCAGCAGTTAACTTACATGCCCTTGGCACACGCAGTGCACTAGACTAGGGTCTGAACAGTAAGTCAACCAAGCCAATCATGGTATCACCAATCAATGTAACGATTTAACATAGGGAGCACTTGCACTGTGGCACTGATCAGCAGTGGCACAGTGCCCAAAGCAATACTCCAGCAAAAACATCGTAAACAGAGGAGGCAAACAGAAAAAAATGGAGGAGAGACTCATGCCAATGATGCCAGGTCTAACAGCAGTGCATTAGCTGCAGTGGCAGACTCGCTTGCAAAAAACAAACAATAAAAAAAACAACACAGACATTTCGCTGTAACATTTTGTGTTAAAGGAAGCCTTGAACACTGATCGTATTATTTTATTTCATCTATAAACGGACAGTTCACTTCCTTAGAAATATAGAATGAGAAAGGCATGAAGTTTAAATTTGTGGCCCAGACTATTCGGATCCCTGGTTCGTGAAATGGCAGACTTTCCACTTGACATTTCTCTTGATTGCTCTGCAAAACTACAAAGAACCTTCTGGCTTTTGGAGGAGTTGCCTCAGAGAAGCAATGTCAGTAGAAACACAACAGCAGCCTTTAAAAAGAGGAACTATTAGAAAAACAATAACCAAGGTCAGTGATATCAAAGGTGCAAAATAGCAGTAATGGCGGATGTGCTGCAGACAGCCCTCTTTTTGGTGCACAGCTCCTTTCTGCACTGGGTGCACCCGATATTAATGCACAGCGGCCCTGGCTGTGAACTGTCGGGTCTAACTCTAAGCCAGTCCTATCATAAAACAGCACTTGCAATGCTAATAGGTCCCAGCTTTGCATACCCAAGGTATTGGCTTTGCCAATGATTGTTTGGACCAACATGCAAACTCATTCTTTAGAATCCCATTTTGGAATGAGTTTCCTATTAAAGCAAACCAATTTGAAGATGGCCACTATGTGTCGCGACACATGTGTTCATAGATCAGAACACACGTGTGCACGCATCGTGGTGCTTGTGTGATGTTGGGTACATGCTCATGAGTAAAGACGTGCGTTCACATTTGTCATGACATGATCATCATTTTGCTTTCGGGAGGATATTGATTCCGGGTCAGTAAATAAAAATATATATTAAGTGTGCACAAAAGCACATTTAAGAAAGGAGCAGCTATGCTGCAAATTGCAGTTGCCCAACCTTTCAAAAAAACATAAAAAAATGCAAAATAATTTTAAAAAACGGACACAACGGATAAGTCGGCTAGCAAATTTGGTGGGTGTGGGGATTAAAAATACACAGTTATAAGCAGTGAGAGCAAGTGGGGGAAATGGAAGAGTTGTGGTTCTAATGAGAACAAATTTGGGGGAGCAATGTTTGAGCAGGTTAAATGAGTGGGGGAAAGCAACACAGATAGTGAAGAAAAGCAACACATGGAGCAGAGAGCAAAAAAAAAGATGTGCACTCATGGAATGACTAAAGGAAAATAGAAAGTAGCTCCCTGAATGCAAGCAGCGTCAACGATGTAAGGCTACGGGTCAACCAACCAATCAGAACACAGAAAATGAAATGCTTCTAGAAGGGAACAGACAAAAGTAAAAGGAACAAAGCCATTGAATCAAGAGGAGACAACTGAGTTGGACAACACAACCACCCAGTCATTAGCTAGGCAAATCTATTTATGATTTATGCATTTTAAAAACAATACATCTGACTAAAAGAGACCTAAAAATGTTTTTTATTAGGGTTGGGCATGAAATTCTGCTCAGCTCAGGGTGTTTGCAGAGTTTTTCCCACTTTGCGCTCCACGTTGCGAGCAGTTTTCTTGCTCTTGCACCCCAATCTTAAGTTAGCGAGTGCAGAAAATCTTACTCCAGACCACCTCCCGGTGAGGTTTATCAATGCAGGCATTCACCAATGGCCAGTATCGCTCGCATTGAGAAGTCTTCCATTCGCTTTGAGGATGCTGCTGCTCAAGTTGAGCATCTACATGAGTGACAGAAAGAAGCAGCACCCTCTTACACTGCACATGGTGATGTCTGTGCTGATTTTCCAGTGGGGGACTAACATCAAGTGATAAAAATCAGTGCAGACGGCATGACCTAACACACTCCATCGCTTGCTGAACTCCACGCAGCAGAGTTTTGCGCTCACTTCGTGGAACTCTGCAAACTGCGCCCAGGCCTAATTTTTATCTGTTTTTGAACTGCAGGGCCAGACTGGGAACAGCAACCAGCCTTGGCAGGTTGCTGCTCAACTGTCCCTGGGAGCGGGGGGGAGATGGGGGAAGCCACGAAGCACTGCTCCTGCTTTTCTTACAGGGGGCTGATATTGCAGCACTGCTGCAAAACCAGCCCCCTGTAAGAAAAGCAGCCCCCGAGGCAACAAAACTGTCCCCCACCCCTCCGGCCCACTGGGGAAATGTCTGTGCCCGCTACAGCCTGTCCGGCCCTGATTAACTGGTTTCTGACAATCCAATCTTCCCCACCTGTCTATACCTTCTGGAAGTGCCCATATTTCTAGGATGCATATTCTTTAAAGGAGAGGTACATGAATGAATGAATGAATGAAAGGATTTTTATAAAACGCACAATTAACCTAACGTATCTTAGCACTGCAGAAAAGACAACAAAAACCAGTTGGATGCTAAAACGCAATTAACTCTAGCAGACGCTTATTCCACGGCTTCGGTAAACAGCCAAGTCTTCAGCAGCTTTCTGAATTGCATCAGGGAAGGTTGACAACGCAGAGTATGAGGCAGTGAGTTCCACCATTTTCATTTACATAAAACCTCAGATACTAAAAGAGAGGCTGATTAGTAACTCAAGTCTTTTAGTATCTGGCGAAAGTGTTTGTGAGCTTTGTTATACTTTCAGCAAACAGGGGAGAGTAAAAGTATCGGCACGTCAGTGCGCATGCCTGAAACTCTCTTGCATACACCCCAGAGAAGGTGGGTCATTGACACATGGAGAAACTAAATAGATGAAACACTGACACAAAAAAGATATCTGTGATTTGTGGAGCTATGCAGGTAGAATAAGATTATCTTGCTGGCCTTGTGAGTGACTGAAGGAAATTAGATAAAAGCACACAGCATAAAGTCAGACAACCAAGGCCATTGTGGATTTCCTTAGAACGTCACCATAGGTAAGTGGTTGCCTCTCTTTTAATCCTGTTTTTATGTGTTTAGCAAGTTCTAATCATGCTTACTCCCACAGCAAAGCAGCAAAGGGACATTAAGCACAATTATCAGTAGCCATTAATTAGCTAAGATGTGTCTACTGCATTGCTTCACTTTTTAATTTTCACTGCGATTCCGCAGTGTATGCAAGCCTGAAATGCTCTACTTAACGATGTTTTCATCCTGGAAGGTTCCAGTTTGTTTTGTGGATTCTGGGAGTGGTGGAGTTGCCTGAGCCAATCTCTGGGGTGTGCACACATATTTATTCGCAGCTTTAATGAAGAGGGCATCAAAGCCATTCTCATTTTTTAACAAAAGCTTGTGGACCACAGTTGAAAATGGTAATCCTTTGCCGTTTTTCACTTCTTTAGAGCAGGGTTTTTAGCATTTCCCCATTTAGATAAATGTAGTTATCCTAAAATTTGGCATGGATCCAGGACCGACTTTGGAGAACCCTGCTTTAAGTATTCCATACTCTGATTGAGAAGCGAGATTGATCTCAGGCAAAGAGGGGGGATAAATACAAAAAAGTGTTAATCAGGTGCACACACTCTGATACCACATTCCATGCCTCAGTCCCATCTCTCTAAACGAGCATCACCCTCTAATACCCACCCGTGGAAGTACTACAGCTTGTAGTATTAGTATTACTAGGGTAAACTCAATGAGGCTCCAGTGGTAGGATCAGAAAACATGTTTTACTGCCACTGGCTCTGTCATTGGGGTTCAGTTAAGGTAGTGCTTGGTGCAAACACTTTTTACCGTCGTATTATGAAAAGAGGTTTCTGAAAGTGTTTGTGTGACTAGAAGGTGGCCAGAGATGTCAACAAATGCTTCCACATTTCTAAAAAAACACCCATGCACCACTGTCTAAGGAGGTAATATAGCACCGCTTCAGCTTGTCAACTATTTATGACACATGTTGGCCTAAAACTATGACAGAGACCGGGTCCTAAACTAGAAATTTCTGGGTGTGGTGTCCCACAAATTGAGCATCTGAAAGAAGTCCACAGATAGAATTTCAGTTGCTTTTGTAATGAGGGTATGTCCAGGGGCGTAACACAGGCCCCCGCAGCCCCCGCGGTGCGGGGGACCCCGAGCATCAGGGGGGCCTCTCAGCACCGTACTCATGCCTGATAGCTCCAGATTAAATCCGGAGGGGCGGCCCCTCCGTGTGCCTTGCAGGGCGGGCCCCTTCAACTTTCGTTACACCACTGGGTATATCTGCAGGATCCTCCAGGAAAGGGTCCACGTTTTTAGAGGGAGGAAAGAATACAAGCGGGGGAGGATGGGGTGAACTGAATGTGAACACCCAAAATGTAGCTGGTCTACCACGGGCTCATAAATGCATTGGTTGGGAACACGCGTCGCAGGAAGCTTTAATGTATTTCTTTTATTTCATTTATTTGGTATAGAATGAATCTATTGTCAGCCAGTAGCAGTTCACTTGCTGATAACATTTTATAAGATAGCAGAAGAAACTAAAACATAAGTGAGATAATGGACATGGAAACAACTGGTGTGCCAGGTACGGTTGACGTGACTGTACAGAAAACATTATTTGACAAGGGAACCGAGTGGGAAAAAGAATGAAAATACTTAACAGAACATTGCAGAGGGATTTTCCTTTACATTATTTAAATACACATCTCCACAATATGAGTAGTAGAAGTGTTAGACACATGTACATGATGTTTAATCATTTGCTGAAACCGGAATGAGATTTAAGATTGAAGTTTTAATAACAACTGCAAAATTAAGCGAAATTAGATATTTTTGCATTTCTCTAAGACGCACAATGTTCCTGAATTAAACTTCATAGTTTCAATTCGCCTGTCCCTGTAGTCTGATATTCTGCTCAACCTGGTAGTGACATCAAGCTGCATGTATTTGTTTTTTTCTCCTGGTACCAAAGGGGCAGCGGGAAACGCAATAGCTGCCACTTGGAATTGTCATCACTTCTCCCTGCAGTCATATGTGCCACCCTGGGACTTCTGCTAGCTTTGCAGCTTGTGACGATGGTGCAGTCTAAAAAATACATTGTGAAACTGTGAGGTTGTCAACTATGTGCTTCAAACACCCAGGTCTCCAAGTGCTAAAGTCAGCATCTGTCTCCTAGACCTAACCTACTTCCATTCCTTTAGAACAGCCTTGAAAAGGGTAGGAGTGGTGATGGGGAGCATGCAAGGATGGCAGTGTCTGACCTAATGCATCAAAAAGGGGGGGGGAGATGGAGGTACTGGTTAGGTTCACCCTCCAATGTACATGTAGTTCATGTGAAGGCGTGAAAAAACAAGACCCAAGTCCAAAGAAAAGAAAATTATTTTCTTGAGTCCCCTCACTCACCCAGGGTTGCCCCTAGGTGACATGCTTCATCATTGGGGCCATCCCAAACAGCTGCTGCTTGGGGCGTGATGCAACTTGCGGAACTAAGTAGGAGCATTTTTTTTAGAAGAAATGTGTAGTGCAGTGTTCGTGGAGTAGTGAAAGTGAAGTTACAAAATACCTAGCTAGTGAGCTAATACTTTATTCTCGCTCCTAGTTGGTATGGATAAAAAGGGGATTAAATAGTAGGGAAAAGATATAACTATTATGTGTATACAGTTCCTAATATTCGATCGACATGTTTCGAGGTATCACCTAAACCTCTTCTTCAGGACCACACGGGGACCAGTCCCATGCGTGCCACTCCTTGTGAAAACCTATAAAAAAGTGCAGATGCACACCTAATGTGTGAGCACCCAATTCAAAATACACACGGTTTAGTCTTTGACTTGTAGTATCTGTTCAGGGAATAAAACAGAATGAAACATTAGCACATAATGCCTGCCCACCTCTCACAGGTTCATACCCAATGAGGTAATCCGATCAATGTACTCCTCTATAGTTGGTGCCCTTAGATATAATAATTAATCAGTGCTTTAATCTAATGTGGTATAATAAAACACATCAGACGTCTCCTTGGTGAGTAAGCATAGTTAGATGCTGAAATATAACTTTAAAAACACTCGTGAAAAAACTGGACACCATATGACATACAACATATAAACACATAATGTTCTCAAAATTTCTGGAACATACTTATGCTATGGCAATACTATGCCTCATGGTCTACCGGAGTAGAGGGGCTTGTAGTCATACCCTAAAGAGAAACAGAGCATTGTAGTTAACTGTGAGCAAAGAGAAGAAAATAAGAGAACTACCAGCAAAGCATATTGCAGGGTCTGCCCATAACGTGGATGGCAGATGTTTAAAGAAACAGAAAAATAGTGTTTTGAAATGTCCGGAAGAACCTGTTGAGGAAAATTAACTTACTTCGTTAAAGCACACCTCCGTCTAATAACACCTGCTAGCACCCGGGCGGACCGCATCTTAGCGCGTCTGTCTCCTGGTGCAGTTTAAATAGGAATGAAAAAGCCCAGTCATGCTGGACTCAAGAAAATAATTTTCTTTTCTTTAGACAGGGGTCTTGTTTTTTTGCGCATTCAGCGGAATCCCCATTCCCTTGGTTAGGTTTTTTGGATGTGACATTTATATATTTTTTTTGACCTACATGTACATTGGAGGGTGAACCTAACCAGTACCTCCATCTCCCCCCCTTTTTTGATTGTACTGATTGCAGCACGCAGCTGTGGAAGATACCCCAACCCCTTTTCTTTCTTCTATCTGTCACACTCGTGTTACTGGACAACACACACTATTTCATCACCACCATGGCAGAGATAACTGCCTTTACGTTCACAGAGGAGTAAGTGGAGAGAATATTATCCTCCATGACCCCTCATGCAGTAACACCGAATAGGGACTGTAATGAGGCAGCCCAATGTGTGGACGAAGTGACTGAGCTCTATAGAAATCAAATCAAGACGATGATCCATGGGGTCATGATGACTGAATATTTGAGGGTAAACGCAGCCCCAAGAGGACTAATAGTACGCAATGAGCCATTTAACTTCCAACAAGATAAATCTTGGCATTGTACAAGAGATTGGTTAGTGCTCATTATAAAAACTGCAGCACGCTTATACCAAGAGATGAAAGATGAAATTCACACACTAGACGTTCGTCTGACAATTTTTCAAACAGTAACAGAGCTGAAGAAAAGACTGGAAGAACTCAGCAAAACAATGACGGCATTTGAGGTAACCCTGAAAAATACGAAGTATCAGAAATTTAAGAAAGATGCCAAAAACTTTAACCATGGCAAGGTGTATCCATACACCAGAGATGACTACCATTTGTCAGGAAGAAATCCAGGGTATAACACTGACACCGAAGGACCTGACACAGGCTCCGATAACTCTGACAATAGTGTGGGCTGTAGGAATAACACAAGGAGCCGCCGTAATCAAGGAGGAAGGATGAGGAATAGAGGAGGACAGGGTTATGGATGGCAACCATACCAACCACCACTGTTCCCTAATCCTCTTTCCTATTATGGCCCCCCACATTACCAAACACATCCATATGCCTACTGGGAGTCAGCCCCTCAACTGGATCAATCACGATCATTGGTCCCTTTTTTAGGACGAGAAAAAGGGACACAAAGGGGAAGAATGAAGAGAGAACCACAGGTACAATGGTCATAGCCGCTGGAGTCAACGAGGATGAACATGAGGAGTATGGGCCTATCGAACAACTCGACAACCAGCAACCATCCAGTTTAGTTGTCAACTTGTCAGGAACTACCCTGTCAACAACACAACTGAGGGTTTTGGAAAAAGGATTAGGCTTTGTACCTGACTCTGCAGCCACAACGAGGCAACGACGGATAGAGCGGGGCCTCCTAGTCCTGAGCCAGGATCCAGGCGAGGTGAGGTCCGTTCCTCGATCATTACGGATGCACGCTGCATCCTTTTGAGGCGAGGATCTACTTAAGGTTGTACATTGTGCCACCTTTATATGATAGTGAGATAAATTTACTTTTTCTTTTTTCCTTTTCTCCACTATACATTTTATTCTTCACATGTTTGCAGTAGCGAAAATCTAACAACAAAGGTCCTGAAGAAAGCCACAGGGATATATGTATCTCATTAGGCTGAAACTTGTCGACCTCTCTATATAGCAGTTATTTGTTTAACACTGCTTTTTGCACTGTTGTTTTACTTAGAATGTGAGACACATATTAAACTAGTAGTGTTTTCTCACAATTCTATTTTAACACACCACTCTATTTTCTTTTGTTAGCACTGCACTCCTTTCGATTGTTCTATCATCTGACTATGGTTGGTCTTCTTACTCCAATCCGTTGACAATCTTGGACCACCCTTGAGTGAAATCACTCCCATTTAGATGCTCTCTATGATCAGGAGAAGCATCTTATTTTGGATTGGATGACCAGATGATAAGATTGATCACACAGACAATTGATGGGTATCCAAAATTTCGCTCTGAGGTCCTCATAGATTGCATTTGGTTGTCTCTTTCTTTTTCTTTTACTCCCTCCTCTGCTATGTGGGACTAATTAGCCCTCTATTTCATATTTCTGCTCAATTTGCAGGATTTTGCTAGACCCCCAGTTCCTTTATTTGTTTTTGGATTACCAAGAAGGAAGGAGAATTCATAGTGAACACCCACCCAGTCATACCCTATTTTTACACAATCCCTAAAATCCATAAATCACTAGAAAACTCCCCAGGACACCCAATCGTTTCTGAGATCGGATCGATTTTGGAGCCACTTTTAAAATTTGCAGACTCGTTCTTGTGCCCCTGATACAAAAAGCCAGCATCTTCTTGAAGGACACGAAGGGAGTACTCTGCCTCCTTCAAGACCTACAGTTCAACCCAACATGCAATGTCCTTATTTGTTTAGATGTGGAGAGCCTGTACACGAGCTTACCCCACAAAGAAACCCTAGACATCATAGAAGAGGTCCTCTATGGAGAGGAATGGACCTACCATACACCAAAACACTTAGTCCTTGAATGCTACAAGTGGTCTTTGACAGCAAATTACTTTTGATTTGAGGAACTTCTGTTCCATCAACAGCACGGGACCAGCATGGACAGCACCTTTGCTCCAAGTGTGGCAGGACTATATGTTCACCACCTTAAAGAACACAAAATCTTGTCCGATAACCAGTGGTTAATTTGTAAAAAAATAAGTGCTGGGGCTCTTGTCAGGAGGCAGTTTGCACCAGCCCATTTCTTCTCTTAGTGCCGCCTAAAAGAGAATATGGCTCAGGTTACCAGAAGCATAAGTGTATTTCAGTGTGCGTTGTTCGTCGTTTCTTTTTTCCATTGAATTGGCTTGAAACATGTGCTTTTAGGCCTCTGATGTGTTTGTGCCTGTGCATTATGTGTTTATGACAACGTTATTTCACTTGTCCTTTGTCTTCAGTGTGACTCTGGGTAAATCACAGGTCCTTGAGGTGGTGTTCGCATGTGTCCTTCACAGTCCACCATCGTCCACCTTGCCCCAGCCCCTAATCCTTAGGTCCCATAGAAGTCTTACCATGCGGAAGGGGTGGCTGTGTCAGGATTTCGTCCATAAAAATGTCAGCTTATTGTCCTCACAAGTCTTCACCCATCCCTGCCTATTTCCCAAATAGAAGCAGCAGCCTCCGGAACCTGTCCCTTCCAGAAAAACAGCACCATCTCCTGTGGGTGCCTTCTCTTTCTTTCAAAAAAACAGCGTCATCTCTTTCCTAGGAGTGCATTCTCTCGCTTTTATTAAAAAGAATGGTGCCATCTCCTGTGGGTGCCTTATTTCCCTGTCACAAAAACGGCACCATCTCCTGTGGATGCCTTCTCTCTCTTTCACAAAAACTGCCTCATCTCTTTCCTAGTAGTGCATTCTCTTGATTTTAAAGAAAAAAAAATGCCGCCATCTCCTGTGGGTGCCTTCTCTCCCTTTCACAAAAACCGTGCTACTTGGCAGCATTGTGTCAGTACTGCATTGTGTTAATGTTTACCATGAGCATTTTAACAACCCGTACTACAATGGCTCTAACCCTATCCGAAAATAAAGTGTGTTTTGGAAATTGTGAATGGTTGTTGGAATTATTGCTACCCCTGTTTGGTAAACACAATTTTCCATGTTTTGAGTACCTAAGAAGCACATAAAACAGGGGCTCCTGAACCACTGTCTATGGACAAAAAGGCAGCACAGTCCCGAGCGTTACTGCTGGTGGGTGTTGGCACTTGGAGAGGTGTGGCTCACTGGTTAGAGGAAGCAGACCCAGAAGCAGAGGACGGCCCGGGACCAGGGTTCAATCCCCGACGCGGCAGGGTCGTGGACCAGGGCCAGCGGACTCGATAATTCTCGCTTCGGTGCCTACTCTAACCAGGGATCATACTCGGCGACTCTGGGCATTAGCTTGCCTCATCTCCACAACAGCCCCCCACATTCGCCGGGGATGCCTGGTTTCACCTTGGAGATACCCTGGAGGGACCATCTCACAGGGATAGCCAGGACGGGTTCCCCAGCGGTCTACAGCGCCAGGATGCCTCAGGGCAGCAGTGCGCTTTACAAGACACATACATTTACATTTTCCACACCGTGCAAATCACATGATTTACATACAAATTATCACACCTTTTTTTATCCCGCATTGGCTTTATGCATTTCATTTATTTTGAGCAGTGCCAGCCAAATAAAAGTAAAGTATGTCAGACACTTTAGAGTAGACAGTGTTTAAAATAAATTAGGCAATGGCAAGGCCCTGCCTTTCCAGCAACTTCGGAGCATTTGCACTGCACACGGTGCCCGGCCCGACGCCGGTGGCATGATTGCTGGGGCCTCTGAGGCTCTGACTCGGTTCAGGTGACAGTCACCACGTGCAAGTAAAAGCAGCAATAGCTTTTATTACTCACTGCGGTTACTGCTGCTTCAAAGTGCCCACCTCCATGTTGTGCTAACTGGTGCTGCCGTGTTGGTGACTTATGCAGTGAGTGTGTGCCAGAGTGGGGTCCACCGTCCCTGGAATGAAATTAAGGTTACTCTTTGCACGCTGCCGCAGCCCCCTACCACAATAGAGCCAAATATAGCCCAATCAGTGGCCCGCCCACCAGCAACACTGAAAGCAAATTGATTCGCAATCGATTTATGGAGATGGATTGATTATCGAAGGGCTCGCTCTCTCAGCACTGCAGCACTGTACAGAAATACTCTTGTTCAGCGAGGGATTCTAGAGACTGTAAGAGTGTGAAATGACCAACACTGCAGTAAGGCAATTATATTTAATTTACTTCTTTGACACATGACATGCAAACTGCAGTTCAGTTTTCACCCGAGACACCTGAAAGAGAACCTCCCCTTTGTACAGTTCCTCAGGCTCAGGAGGAACTGTTCAGAAATGAGGGACTACAAAGCTCAGGCCAAGGACCTATCCCAAAAACTCCAAAAAAGAAAATATCCAATGACCATAATCAACAAAGCCAAAAAAAGAGCAGCAAACAATCATAGAGATGCCCTCCTTGAAACATATGAGAAGGAAGACAAAGAGAAAGACAAGAGACCCATATTTATCACAACCTTTAACATTGCATCAGACAGGGTTACCAAGATAGTCAATAAACATTGGCGTATCCCTCAACAGTGTCAAATTGAATATTCCAAAACCTATGTTCTCACATAGGAGAGGGAAAATCCTCAGGGACATCCTGGTACACACCCGTCCAAAACCTCTACTCAAAAATGACAACAACCAATAGGTGATTAATACACTACCAACAGGCCATCACTCATGTGGTAATTGTAGTGTGTGCCACTTAATTACTACCACTAAAAAGGTGACCTTCAACACAGGAATGACGTGGGAATTATGAAAATTCACCACCTGCAACTCCGCAGGGGTGGTGTACATGATCATGTGCCTTTGCGATCTACACTATGTGGGCATGACCACTAGGAAGGTCAGCACAAGGATATGTGAGCATCGTAGCAACATTAGATGCTACAGAGCCAGCACCAGAATTACAGCACATTCCAACAACATGAAACACACTCCAAACAACATGCGTTGGGTAGTGCAAGAACACATAAAACACTGCGATAACCTAGAACATAAGCTATTAGAAAAGGAGCAAAGATGGGTGTATAAATTGCACACAGACACGGCAGGCCTCAATGACAATATTCCGTGGGGACAGTTCACTAAATGAGCCACATTACCCATATACCACACATTCAGGCCCCAACCGTATTATCATTCTGGGCAAATGTTTTGAAGAACCTTGATAATACATATATAACATCCTAGATACTGCATCGTTTTTGTTCGTTTTGTTACACCTCTAACTTTTTCAGACCCCAAATCAGCAACTCATGCTACCAGCAAGGGTTAACTGGACTCACATCCAACATGACCGTTGGGACACAAACACTGAGTGAACATTCGTCTAAACTGAGTATCACTGTGCACTTTATGAACATTTCTCCTACAAGTGGATCCCCACGTGGGCCCTTATGTTTAATTTCTATATATATATTTTTTAATATATCAGCTTTGGCATCACCCTTTTGTACGCAATATGGCCCCACAATGAGCCTCACACAGAGACCAATATTTGTTTTTTGTCGGTCTAACAACCTTTTTATTTATTTATTTTTATTATACGACTATCTTTTTTCTGATTTTCATTCCAGTATAACGCGCTGACCTTAGCATTTTCCTCTGTCCTAGACAGCCAGACAATATTAGGAGGGTACTTTTGATTAATGGTTTGACCCCTCCAAGATGGCTCCTTTTATCGCTAACAGAAATGGCCGATTTTTCAACAAACTCGGCCCGGCCATACTTTGGTTTCATGACTGATTATATGTTGCCTCATTGCACTTCCCACGTTATCAATTTGATTTCTAGATAATCTTGACAACTGCACTATCACCTGCCTCAGTTGTACTACGGGGGCAAGACCGAGGAACACTTTCATATCCTCCCAAGATAGCTCATGTGTATTGTCAACAGTAGCGGCCATCTTGGTTCTGCTTTAACTTCCACGGTCTAGTCAAACTTGGTACACCAGCATGACTGGGCTTTTTCATTCCTATTTAAACTGCACCAGGAGACAGACGCGCTAAGATGCGGTCTGCCCAGGTGCCAGTAGGTGTTATTAGACGGAAGTGTGCTTTGACGAAGTAAGTTCCTTTTCCTCAACAGGTTCTTCCAGACATTTCAAAGCACTATTTTTCTGTTTCTTTGAGCATCTGCCATCCATGTTATGGGCAGACACAGCAATATGCTTTGCTGGTAGTTCTCTTATTTTCTGCTCTTTGCTCACAGTTAACTACAATGCTTTGTATCTTTTTAGGGTATGACTACAAGCCCCTCTACTCCGGCAGACCATGATGCATAGTATTTGCCATAGCATAAATATGTTCCGGAAATTTTGAGAACATTACGTGTTTATATGTTGTATGTCATGTGGTGTCCATTTTTTTCACGAGTGTTTTTAAAGTTATATTTCTGCATCTAACTATGCTTTCTCACAAAGGAGACGTCTGATGTGTTTTATTATTCCACATTAGATTAAAGCACTGATTAATTATTATTTCTAAGGGCACCAACTATAGAGGAGTACATTGATTGGATTACCTCATTGGGTATGGACCTGCCCACGTGAGAGGTGGGCAGGAATTATGTGCTAACTTTTCATTCTGTTTTATTCCCTGAAGAGATACTATGAGTCAAAGACAAAACCGTATGTATTTTGAATCGGGTGCTCACACATTAGGTGTGCATCCGCACTTTATCATAGGTTTTCACAAGGAGTAGCATGCATGGGGCTGGTCCTCGTGTGGTCCTGAAGAAGAGGTTTAGGGGATACCTTGAAACATGTCGACCGAATATTAGGGACTGTACACATAATAGTTATATCTTTTCCCTACTATTTAACCCCCTTTTTATCCATACCAACTAGGAGCGAGAGTAAAATATTAGCTCACTAGCTAGGTACGTTTAAAATCACTGTCACCACTCCACAAACACTGCACTACACATTTCTTCACAAAAAAGTGCTCCTACATAGTTCCGCAAGTCGCAGCATGCCCCAAGCAGCAGCTGTTCGGGATGGCCCCAATGATGAAGCATGTCACCTAGGGGCAACCCTGGGTGAGTGAGGGGACTCAAGAAAAGAATTTTCTTTTCTTTGGAAAGGGGTCTTGTTTTTTCGTGCATTCAGCGGAATCCCCATTCCCTTGGCTAGGTTTTTTGGATCTGACGTTTACAGATTTTTTGTGAACTAGTGCCTGACCTAAAACACTTTTTGATTCAAGTCTTTTTTAACAGTTCAGCTGTGGTCTGTGCAGGTAAGAGGGGTGGGGCAGGGTGGGGGGGATTTCGACAGACGACGAGGGAAAATGAATTATTTATTTAATTTTCCCTTGTCGTTGTCTGACAAATCGTCCCCGCGAAATCCGGTCCCACCTCCCCACCGCTCTTACCTGCGCGGGCCGCTCCTGCAATAGTTTTGCAAACAAAATAACTAAGCTATAAAAAACAATGATTTACACATCTAATGATTTGTAAATCACAAAAATACTGATAAAAGATTTAAATAACGATTACAATAATTAATAAAGAAAAACATCAATCGGCCTCCTATGTTCAGTCCAAATACAATGAAAATCATTTTGTGTCTCCATAATATATTTATTTGGTTCTTCTTGCATAATACATTAAAGGCTTTATCAAATATAGCCACAAAGTAGGATATGGGATACAATTTCATGACAATTGTTGCAGAAAATAAATAATCATTGTTTCTTGGATCCTTTACCCCATACTCTCAACAAAAAGCGATGAGAGAAATCAAATGAGATCTAAGAAAGGAGTTTAGGTAGTGTTTGTCACATGTGGGATTTCCACCAGAAATGTCTGTCATTGTTAGAGTGTGTGGCCATGTATTCACATTAAATAGGGCATGGGGGACATTCTTATATTTTAGGTGAATGTCATGCATCTGAAAAACTCAAAACACCCCCAAGTGATGCAAATGAACAAATGGCTTAGACAGCAATGTGATCAACCAAGCAGGGTATGGTTCAGATAATTGTCTTAATGTCTTATCTCTTTAAACCATTACAAACCTTTTTCAAAGGTTTTTTCTTTAATTAAGGAAGCTTCTTAATCAATAAATCAGATTGACTACAATGAGCAAAAATTCAAGCACAATTATTGTTCCCCTGCATGAGTAATATTAGATTGCTTAGGAAAATCATGAAAAAAGTACAATTATTTTCTCTCACAGGAAGTCTATCCAATCACTGCACTCCCCTCACCAAGAAACACTGTAAACAGTGCTAACTATAGGCTACTTTATTAAAGACTCTAATGCTGATACAGGCCAACCAGGTAATTATTTTATTCACTGAAACATCTCTTATTATTGCTGTTAAATACCTACCTAAGAAAGACACTGCCACTGTCCTCAAAAAGCACCTGAAAAACAAACAACTGCTTCAAAACTGACAATAGTGAATGAAATGCTCTGTCTTTAAATCAATGTCTTTGAATACATAGAACAATTTTAAAGAGACGACCATTGTTTCTGTGCACTAATGGAGTACTTAACCAGCACTCAGCAGTCAACAAACCACGTACGGCATCAATTATTGTAGACTCCAGTGTCATCTTTCAAGCAGTTAAATCTCTCATGAAAGAAAGCTGAAATGAGCTGATTCCGCGCCATGAGTGCGGCAGGATATATGCCTTCTCTTCTGTGGCAGAAACATGCCTAAATATTAAAGTTAAATATTTTGTGCAGTTTTGCATGAAAGTTTCACTTTAAATAGCAAATTTATTAAAAGAATTGATTATTAGTTTTTCTATGTATAACAAGAATCTCTCCACTTGAGATTGCTTTCAGAGAAAAGATCAGCAGACAACTCATCATTTACTCAATCAAAATCATTTTTTTTATTTAGCAGGAAAGTGGTTACATACAGATCGCAAGTGGTAATTAAGAGCGGACCTACGAAAGCTAGATTAATTAATAATACTATTACCTTTTAAGCACAGACACGACTATTTGTATCCTACCAAACCCCTAAGTTAGCTCCTTAGATGGTAATAGCACTAAGTTACCCCTTTGAGGTTTAATGTGTGCTCTACAAATATGCCTGTTAGGTTATTTGTGCCTTTCTACATAAACAATATTAACTGTAGATGCTTCTGGTTATCCCGGGACTGCGTTGGCAGGCTTAGTGATGTGAATAAAACATCCATAAGTACTGTGGTGCAAAAAGAACAATTGATGGACGGAATAAAGAAACAATGTCAAACATTCACCCCGGTACAGAGATCTATGCCTAAATCCATTGTTTTTTTGCACACCATGCCATTTCACTTTTTTTACCCAGCCATATGCAAATCAGTGATGACCCTGCTCCCCATAGGATCAGTCCAGCCTGAACTGCCAAGCCAGGTTCTCCGTGGACCAGAAACAAGCATCCTGGCACTGGTTTCAGGGTATCACCCCTCATCAGCCAGGCAAGCTTAATTCCAGTGGCATGGTGAGCATGGTTACCATGTCTGGGCATACCCTTCCCACTTAGGGAGAAAAATGCAAAAACAACAAGATTTAAGAGCTGTGGTGAGCAGACGTTAGAACTATGAATCAAGGATGTAGCAATCAACAGTGCAACAGAGGCATCTGCACCAAGGCCCAGCGTCTGAAAGGTCCGAGGATAACTGATTACTGCTGCAGTTTTCTACTAACAATCGGTCAGGTTGCCTATTTATCTTACTAGCATTAGGGTCCATTACATCCTAGCTACACCACTGCTAATGGTGGTGTGAAATGGTTAAACTGGACACACTGACAAAACCTTTTACTGGTGGGGTATTTGAATCAGCACTTCACATATGCAGAATTTACACCTAGGGGAGTTATAATACTATAAAGAAAATGTTATGAACACTTTGCATGTTCTTTGCATTACAACCTGGGAGGAGAACATGCCCAGGCTTCCATTCCCTGTCTGACCTCTGAACCGCAGCGCTCAAAGCAATCACAACGCTGCTGTAAGGCAGCGTTGTGATTGGTCATGGGAGTGTGGGAGGTTGCGTGCTTCCTGCTGCCCCAGGAGAATAGAAGAGGACGGAGAAGAGGCGGCGGCTGGCTGCACCCAGGTAAGTTGTTTTTTTTTAGTTCCCGCTCCCACCCCCCTACGTCCATTTGGTAGCAGCCGCTACTGAACATTCCACATAGTCATACACACAGTGCTGGATAATAAGTATATAGCTAGTGAGTACAAGCTGTCAATAAAACAATCTGCATTAACCCGTGCAATGGACAACCCCCATAGAGCAAAGTCATTCAGGCTACGCCATCCGTATACATAACATGCTACTATTTTCTGTAGCCATATCCGTTAACTTTACTTGTACATCAATCAACATGTACCATTACTAACTAGACCCTTCACAAATCTGTACTAACCATATACAACCAAACAACCATGCACAAAGAATAGATGGAAACCACAGCACTGTATGGTGCCATGTTAATGCTGGAATGTGCTATTACTATATTTAGCATAGCACAACCAGGGGCACCAATTGCTGTTCAGGAGCTCACAGGAGCCACTTCCTTTGTTGATAATGTATGCACAGGGTTAACTCCAGTTCTAGATTTGGTACACTGACGGCAGAGGTTAGCGTTTACGGTCATGGTGAGTGCTGGTATGATATTCAGCTTCTGAGAGCCCTGGGACCAGTAGAGGTTGTTATACTTACCCAGAACGTTCTATGGGTGGAAGGAAAAGCACTTAAAAAATGACCAAGTGCTAACCTTTCCTTACAACTTGTTTAGACTGCAGTGCAAATCTAAGTGAGAGCAATCACTGCAGATGTCAAAAGAGAGCCACCTCCAAACTGAACAGAGGTTGTAGCATCTTCATTGCAGACCTTCGTTACCTGCTCAGGTGGACGTCTACATTGTTAGCCCAAGTCTCTGAAAGCACCCTTCATGACCAAAGTATGATGTCAACATCACATGGACACCAGATGGATTGGTCCCTTTCCTGCAGTTTTGGACTTTCCTTCATATTGTCCTCAATATTTTCCAAACCTTTTTTGGCCCACATTTCATTTTACACAGGACAGGGTTTAACAGGGCTCTCATGCCAGGGTCGCCCATGACTGAATAGTTGCACCACTTCACTGTGAGCTTGAAAACTATGGAGGACAAACAGAAGAGGATGACTACATTTGTTATTAGGAACAATCTAACAGTCAAATAAGCTACAGGAGAGTTCACCTATAAGAAACTCTCACTTCGGCACCTGCATCCTCTTACTTCATGAATTATTGACACAGAATACAGTTTTTAATCACATGCCTTGAAAAAGTCCAGTCAGTTGGCTGAACATGTATTGGATTGGAAGTGTGTAAGCACAATAAAGATGGCAAAAACATACCACATGACCTTGGAGTTATGGACTGATTTTTCTGGTTATTTGTCCTCAAACATTGTTATTCATACAAATTGTTGGAGTGCTCCAGTATATTGTTTTAAGCTATTGTGACTGTTATTCTTTGGAGTAACACCATCATTGCTCTTACAGGTAGCAGGGGCATGTACTGTGGTAACACCAGCCTTTGAATAAGTATTATTTCTGTATACTTTCTACCCTGACTAGGTGAGTACTGATCAACCTTTGTTGTTATTGTTACAGCTACCTATCTACATCTAACTTAATTGGAAGTCTACTATACTTAGTCAAGGAGCTACCCAGATGGACAGAGAAGAATAATAGATCTAGGGAGCATTTAAGATAAGACCAGGGCAAAGAACGCAAGAGTCCAACCTACTATCAAACTGAAAGAATACTCTATCATGATAGGTACTGTTGTTATGGTACATATATTTTAAAGAGCACACAAACCACAATTTTCAACAGCAGATAGTGCAGCTGTGAGTTAGCCATAAGGAAGGTAGGGCCAGATGTACAATCAAGGAATTTGTGACTTACAAATTGCGAGTCGCAAATTGGTATGTACTACAGTGTCTGCGACACTGATTGCGATTCCCAATGGGGTTGCAAATGCAAGCCTCATGGATATTAATGAGGCACTCGCACTTTGCGACCCCTTTGGGAATGGTTGGCCCTCCCAGGGAAGGTTGCCTGCTGGGCTCAGCAGACCACCATGTCTGGGACTGCTTTTCAATAAAGTTGGGTTTTTTTCCAAATGCAACCCGTTTTCCTTAAAGGAAAACGGGATGCATTTAAAAAAAAAAATGAAACCTTTCGTTAAATTTTTTAAGGGCAGGCAGTGATCCCTGGGACCACTGCCTGCCCCTAAAAAATATTTTCGCCTGCATTTGCAAAGGGGAAGGGGTCTTATGGGGACCCCTTCCCATTTGCGACTGCATTACCACCCTCTTGAAGAGGGCAGGAAATTGTGAGTGTTTTGCGACCGCAATTGCAGTCGCAAAACATTCTTACATGGCTTGTGAGTCGCTATTAGGAAGGGAAAACCCCTTCCTAATAGCGAGTCACAAAACCTATTTAGCGAGTTGCAAATAAATCGCGACTCGCTAAAAAGGATTTGTATATGACCCAGTAGGTTTTTGCATGCGCAAACGGGTCTCAAACCCATTTGCCCATGCAAAAACGGGTCATACATCTGGGTCGTAGTGCTCATTTGGGATTATGTTGTGCAACAGTATTACTCGACCCATGTCTGTGTGTTTGTACCACTCAATTGATCAGGGAATTGTGAAGTGCGCTACTCACCCATGAGGGTCTCAAGGCGCTGGGGGGGGGGATGGTCCAGCTCCGGGTCAGTTGAAAAGCCAGGTCTTGAGGCTCTTCCTGAAGGTGTGCAGTGTAGGGGAGCATCTGATGTTGATCGGGAGCTCGTTCGAGGAATTATCCTGGAACGCAACTCATTGGTTTGGGCTGTCTTTTATCGTCCTTATTGTTGTCTGCAAGCACCGTTCCCTGTTGTCTAACTACTACCTGTAAATTATCACCCCAAAGGTCTCCACGAGGGTGCTGATCTTGTGACTTACTGCCAAAAGGTGCGCATGTTTGGTGGTTATGGTTTTATATGGTGCCTGTGAGTTTTCATTTGGTGTGGTATGTTCGACTTTTTCTAGATTCCTCCAGTGCTAGGTCCCAGGAGGTTTTGTGGTGTTAAACTTGATGAGTGTGAATTTTCTTGCTGTCTGAAATTTGATGGAATAATTGAATGTGCTGTGTGCCCATCCCCATGATTAGGAGTTCTGCCAAGCTTCCTTCCTACTCTTCCTCTCAGCCTGATCCCTTCTGCTGAATGGAGCAGGCCAGCCTTCAATCACAGCGTGCACAGTAAGCATGCCCTGCTGCAGTTAAGCCTCTTAGCGATAACCTGCAATTCAGCGCCCAGCTAAACTGCAATATTTTTAATGAAAAATGAATAGGCTTATAATTGCTAACAACATCCGATATAAACGCATTATCATTTGACTAGTAATAGCAAATATCGCATCAAATGGAAGAATCTACATTTCCATATCTATGACAAGTGTACTAAAAATAATCAATTTGAATAATGATTTGCATAAGTACGAAAATCACAAGTTCTAAATGAAGACCTGTTCACGAACTACCCGCCTACTCACAATTTTCATGCTAAAACATCTCTTTGCTAAATTAAAATTTTCATGCCTTTTCAAACCTTATCAACGGGTAGCGCTAAAAGGTGTTCTGCAAATAAATGTGTTGGGCTGAGCTTCACGCTACGCTTCTGGTTTACAAGTCTAGTTTAGTAATTCTCAAAGGTAGTTAATCTATAAAAAGTAAGGAAGCTCAGGTTCACATGGGATGCCTCAAGACTAGCCTATGCTTACTATATCTCTATCATGACTTCACATAGCAGGGGTCTCCCGCGTGTACCATGGCACATTACTACTACAGCCGTCAGATAACAAAGAGTGGGTATATCCAGGGACCTGGCTTCCTCCATGGCGCTGCTCGGATACCCAGAGAGTTGAGTGACCTGAGGCTTACTCAAGCAACAACTTATCTAAAGCATGTGTCATGGGTCACCACTTATGTACCCTATTCGCTAAATTAAATATAGTTATAAATATATATTTACAACCAGATTTCACTTTTTTATATGTGTCAGGGATTCACAAAGTGATTTCTATCAGTCACAACCCATTGATGTGGGCGGAGATCTCCACCATATGTGCGGCAAAACCTACAGCCATAAATACTATTCAAGGGGTGGGAAGTGGGTAATCAAAGTGGTGGCATAACTCCCCTTCCTGGGTTGGAAGGAAAACGGATCACTCCAAGAAATTCTAGTTTCCTGCTTTCATGCAGGAAACAAATTGTGCTGGAAAGAACACCACCGAGCAGCACAAAAACCCCTGCTTTATACATTACTTGAACTTTCTAGGAGCGGGGCCTGAAATATGCGCGTTGCGCTGCTTTTCAGTCATATTGCTGACAATTTTGGGTGATAGGAAAAGTATTTTCAGGTATGTCCTACATGTAAGCAAATGTAACCAATCAAATCTTATCTTCACCGCAGATATTATTACAATGTGCGTGTTTCCATGGCAGCATTTCTGGGCACATTCTCCTATAAATGTGCATCAATTGAGGCTAGGGTCTTTGAAAACGAATGGGAATGCTAGAATGTATGATGTTTTTCTGGCTGATTCCAGAACAGTGCATGGAGTACCATTGAATGGAGGGTGGAGGCTGTTGTCATGTGTATTTTGATGACTTGTGGATGGATTGTACATTAGTGAGACTTTCAGGTTCATGCATGCTATGTCAGAGCAGCTTATCCTGTGCTGGCGATGGTGGTACTTCATGATCTGCTACATCTCCCCAAAAGCAAAGACAAAGGTGACTTGAGCGAGATGTACTAAGGATCAGGTCTCATAGAAGTTACTAATGCTACCTTATCCTTGCTTTGTGTTGCAACATATGTGCAAGTGTGTGACAGCACCAAGCGGTCATACCGAAACATTTGAAAAAACGTGCCTTATGCATAATAATGAGGCTGACCTCTGTCTGGGGGGATGAGAGGAACAGGAGACCCATGTCACAGCAGCCCCCTCCCCCCTGGCAAAAGGCCATCATTGCCGTCCCCGTCCCTTCGAGGGAGGGGCAATAATAAAAACAACAACAAATCTCATCTATGGTTAATGACTCCAATGACAGTTGCAAACAATTGATTCACATCTCTGCCAGTGGGATGTAGTCCCTTTTTGATTACAAGTAAGGAGAACTCCGAACGGGTTTATTGCAACTCACAAATCCATTTGCGACTCATAATGCGTCTTTGCAACATTACAAGAATGAATCTTGCACTCGGCTGGCCTGTACATTTGTTCACCACAGGCATTTCCGGTTAAAAATCAATTGATACATCAGGCCACTCGTGAGCTGTGTGCATCCAACTCAGAAGGATGAATGGAATGTGTTTGTTGCTCAGGAAATGTGTCTATAATACATGCTTCTGCTCTGATATGTTGAGCTGTGACTAGCAATATTCATACCACAGCAATATTGACATGTTTGATTATGCAAGTGGTAAAAAATGGA
This sequence comes from Triturus cristatus, assembly GCF_964204655.1. Classification (NCBI taxonomy): domain Eukaryota; kingdom Metazoa; phylum Chordata; class Amphibia; order Caudata; family Salamandridae; genus Triturus; species Triturus cristatus. The sequence goes on from NC_140582.1 coordinate 1,127,256,377, forward strand.
GCACAGAGATCATTTTTTAGGAATGAAATGTCTGCAAGTTAAGCAGTTCTGCTTACAATGCGCTGGCACTGCCCATTAGCAATATGAGAGAGCCAGAGAAAAGTGCCAACACACAGTACCAGTAAAGTGCACAAGCACTTCTGGGATTAGAAGCATGGTCTATATTGGGCCTGGCTGAGAAGTGTTGGTCTTTTTGATTGCTGAGTGACAGACCTGTTGAGAAGTGTTGGCGCTCTCCCTCTTACGCTGCGCCCAAGGATAGCGCTCCCATTACCATCATCGCACTCCTGCTGTGAACTAACCACCCTGTCTTTCCTAATTAGCATATCTGTCGATATGTTGGCACTGTTCAATAATAAAGAAGGAGACTTGCTTTCAGCTACTGCTAATGTCTCATCAAATGTGTGACATTTCTGCTGGAGAGCTCGGGTGCTACATATGAAAGAAACACACCAGCTGTGCAGCAGTTTTAGCTCAAATTTTTTCTTTGTCTCATTAAATCTCTGCTTTATATTTTGCTTTGGTCTATGTTGAAGGGGCCCCTAACTTAATGGACCTGCTAGTGAACCACTCCAGCATGTCTTAGTTTCACCCATAGGGCTCGGACAAAGGAAATATTCCTAGATTGTCTCCCGAAGGTGTTTTCCACTTAGAGTAATCACTCTGAACCTCTTTCCTCTCATGCCCAGTGGTTGTACAGGTGCAGTATCGCTCTCCACAGAGGAGATTCCTGGTGAACCCAGCAGCCAAGGAGTGACTGCAAACAATGAACCAGAGATGGGGAACACTGGAGTAAAAGATGCTGTCAAAGGATGATCTTGAATACAACATGGGCCCTTTCTTGCTTCACAAAATAAATGATTCCGTGCATTTTGTTGCATGATTTTTATACAGATTGAGTATGAATACTGGCCACAGAAAACCAAAAGAGTCATCGCACTCCTTACTCATTCTGGATGTCTAGGAGGAAAAAACTACACTTGGTGACGCACAGCGAGGCAGCAAGGCAAGTAGGCAATCCCGCACACTTCTTACGGGTGGAAATGCACACACAGACAGCAGCAACCTGAAAGACAAGTGCAATCATTGTTAATGCAGGTGACTGCAGCCTAACAAACAAAGGCTGTGAATAGAAGCTGTAGCCCTACTGCTGTACTTCGATGAGCTTCACTACAAGACAATCATGGCACTGGTGGTGCCTTGCTAGATGTTTAAAGCTGCATGTTGCCCATCACCTGAAGGCCTGAACTTAGTTTGACCTCTGTTCCTAGCCCTGCTCTCTGCCCTGCTGCACATACCTGTATGGAGCATCCCAGAAGATATGGTGTCCAGCAATGCTAACCAAAGAACAGCTGGAAACCCACCAATCCCTCCTAAGGCATAGAGACCCTCTCATCAAGAGGAAGGGGGTCCTCCTGGAGTGGTGTTGCTTCCACTGGACCAATGTTTATCTCAGTTACTGTGTGGAAGGGACTGTCATCCCATTGTCTGGCACCTTCTGGCCTTCACCTGCAATGCCACATCGTCAAGAACCTATCACCGTGACTTGGGATGAAATGTTCTATAACCACCCTTGGGAAACGCTCGGAACAGTTGACATGCGTGCCAGCCAGATTCATATCAACACAGCCGGGGTGTTCCTAAAAGTGCAGCCCATGACTCACTGAAGCACAAGAGGCTCCATTTATTCTCTTTCACCCTCAGTATTAGTCCTTTCTGAGCCTAATGCCAGTGTGCTGGTGTTTTCTCATTTGATTGAGGTATTGATTATCAGCAATGGCTGCTTTGTTACTCATTGACTAGCCAGCCTCAGCCCTCTACCTCACGAGGTTCTGAATGTCTGCCAGGAACTTGGCCATCATATCTTTCGGTGACCATGCACTTACGCACCAATAAATAAAGTAAGTAAATACATTTAAGCCGTGAGACATCTATCGTTCAAGTTTTTAATAGCACTTGTGCGAATTGCACAACCATGACCAGCAGTTAGTTAGAGATAATCACCTTTCACGGCTGCCAAAATTGGTCATAAGATCCTGGCAGACTCCCAGGGCCACAAGAGTTGAAATTGATACATTTTGGTTAGCAGGAGTAGAACTATCAGCACTGCCCCTGGTGCACCATAATAACTAAACCTTGAGCATCAAAGACTGCAAATTAGTGTCTTTTATTGCGCTGTATCAAAAGTAAGACAATATGTACATGCGTGTGATTGTAATCAAGGTGGAAACATTGGTCACAGGTTCCTTCTGACTTCCCTTTTACAGTCCGTCAGGTCGCAGCGCAGGGCCCCGTACGCGCGACTGCTCCCCCTTCAGTGGCTACACAGTTTCCGTCAGATACAGAACGCGGGGGACCTTACGCCGTGGTATGCTGGGGATGGTCGATGGCTGGGGGTCTGTATTTTGATAAAACCTTCCTCTCACTTGAGGATGTGAGGGAATATCATCAACTGCCACCTGCTTAACTTCTACAATATGCAAAAATCTCACCCTCAACCTGCAAATTATGGGTGGCCTTTCCGGATGAGCAGGAAGAATTGCAGACATTGCAATTACTGCTTGACTCGGGCTCTTCTTGGGGCTGATTTCATGCGTATGCCCTGAAGGTGGACAGTAGGGTAGACATGACGAAGATCGAGGACAGATGGTTGGCAGACCTACCACTGCCCCTCATGGATGGGGAATGGCGGTGGGCATTTGCGCACGTCCGGGAGGTTGGCAGCGATGCTCGCTTTAAGCTCATGGATTTCCATTATTTACCTCGCACCTACCTGACAGCTCAGCGAATATCTGGTTTCATGCGGGGCACTGTCTAATGTGCGTTCTTCTGACCCCAAAATCTGGGTTACAAATGAGACATAGATTAGCCCTACTGGGGCTTGTGTTCGCCAAGCGCCGCATTGGAATACATTGGACACCCCCTCCCCCCCCCCCGCTGGATAAATGGAGGACTGATTTGAGTGAATGGGGAGTGGGCGAGGAGAAGTCCACAGTAATGGGGATGATGAACATGGCCTAAAGATCTTGGGGGATATAATGCAAAAGCTGATGACTGATGAGGAGCTGGGGATTGCGCCATCTGTTCTCTTCCAGACTGCGCGGTCCGCTTCGCCCCTGATAACACCGAAGATCAATTCTGCGAATGTCAGAATGCTATACAGCAGAGTCTGTGAGTGTAGGATGTATTTGGGGAGAGGGGTCAACCATGGATGCATTGCAGGTGGGATTGGCTGCGTTCGCCGCACGTAACTGGGGGGACTCACCTGGAGCGGGATGGCTCCATGTGGCTGCTGAGACTACTAGATTCTAGATGAGTTGAGACCATTTATTGACGGGTTGGGCCAGACTTCACCTGACCCTCTGTTTAAACCCTCCCACCCCCACCAATTGCCCTCCACCTGGTGGAGGGGCCTGGCTTCCCTTGAAAACATAGGGCATCGGATCCTGTTGTTTTCTTTATTTTTGCACAACTGCACTCACACCCCTTATTGCTCTGCTGCTACCACAGTAGATGGTTATTGTGTGTTTTTTTGGAGTGGTTCATTACAGGATGTAATGTTATGTACACATACTATGTTGATGTGGAACTGCACATTCTATCATGATGCTACTGAGCTGGGACCACTGGCACCTTGCACAGGTTCCATATAAGGTATGTCTAAGTTGTGTTACTGACTGAAGGATGCTACATATTCTTTATTATTGTACTATTTCTGTATATAACAACATATAATGTACCATACTGTGCAAATTCTAAAACAAGTTTTTTAAAAAAGGGTTTTACATTGGGCTTGTTTTCTCAAAATGGTTCCTTATTAAACATTTCAGGGGGTAGATTAGTTGCAGGCCCCGGGACACTTTAATATACAATGGGAGCATCTCCTTTAGGCTCAAATTTAAAAATATTTCAGCACTTTGAAATATCTGGAGTAATTCTAGGAGTTGACACTTCATTGGATAGCATTTGCCCCTTTGTGACCTATGAGAGAGAATCATGATTTGTGATTTTTCTTTGTGACCAGCACAGTGATCTGAGGTTACAAGTTACCAAACTCTGGTAACTGAAACATCTAGTTCACAATATTTTTTTTTTAGTATTTACTATGTGCTACTTTCATGCAAAGACTTAGGGCCTGATTTAGGGTTTGGCGGACATTGTTACAAATATGGCACATATCACGTCCATCAGATGACAAGTGCATTTTATCCCAATGCGGTTCTGTTAGAACTGGGGGTCTCTACTTGGCAGAGGTAGGTACCTTTGACCAAATAGGGACTGTTGCTTCTAAGTCAGGTAAAGGGGATTACACTACTGGATAACCCCTGCTCACCCCCATGGTAGCTTGGCACGAGCAGACAGGCTTATCTCAGAGGCAGTGTGTAAAGCATTTGTGAACACATACAGTAATACAGTGAAAACACTACAGATGGACACCACACAGGTTGTATTTTAAAAATAGGTATTCTTTATATAGACTTATCACAAGACCATAAACGACAAAAATCCACAAAACTGTAACCAATAATAATTCTTCAAGATGGTAGAAATAGTTCAAAAATAGGTTATTCACTTAAAAGCAGTCTTTAACAACAGATAACCCCCAACTGGAGTTATCACGACGTCAAGGTCAAAGAAATCGCAAAGTACGGCGCCGACCGCGAGGTGCGCGGCGTCAGGCCCGGAGTCAAAACACACCCACAAAGAACAGTGCCTTGGAAAAGCGAGAACATAGGCAGCCCAAGGAGTCGGGGAGGTGCTGTGTCATTGTTCCTTGCTTCGGGGTGATGATGCGTCTGGGAGCTTGATGCTTGCGCAGGCAGGGGAGGTGTCAGTTCCTGACCGGAGAGGAGGTGACGTCACGTTCGCGCCGAAACCACGGTTCTGTACGATGTCACAATGTCAATGGATTCTTGACCACCCACGTCAACGATCAGCTCGGCGAAGATGTTGGCTTTGGAGTCGAAGCGGCACAGCAGCAGGCGTCGGGCCGGCGTCGCAAGTCGGAGCAGCGATCACGGCTATGGCAGGATTACGATGATGTCCGCTGGCGTCGATGTCGCACGGTGGTTGGCATCGGGTCTACGTTGCAAGTCGGAGTAGCGCTCACAGCTACGATGCAGAAGACGGCGTCGCTCGCCGGCGTTGGTGTTGCAAAATTCCTTATGTAGCAGCTAGAGCAGCAAGTCCTAAATGCAGGCAAACAGAAAGAGTGAAGTCTTCAGTCAGGAGGCAAGCTCACATCAAGCCCTCGGAGTAATATTCTGCAAGATGATGAAAGTCCTTTAAAAGTTCCTTCTCCGCTCCTTGGCACTGAAGACACCACTGTAGGCCAACCCAGCAACACAGCACACTGGCAGGGGGTCTGGGTCCCCATATTTATACTACTAAATCCTTTGTCCTCTGAAGGCAGAGGGGCCATACCTAGTCCAAACCAGTTCGATGCAGTCCAGGAGCACTTTGTTTACAGGACTCCTTCTTTCCTTTGACAGTGTGGGCCAGGGACATCAGACGCACCACCGGAGGTGGAGCCAGCATTGTGGAAGGTAGGCACAGCCCTATTCAGACCCAGGTGCTACTCCTCCCACCACTCTACATGCAGATAGGTCTATTCAGCCCTGTGTGACTCACCCTGTCTCCTGGAATCCCTCAGCCCCTGTCACTCACAAAACCAGACACACAATACACAAGCTAGCAGAGGCAGGCTGGATGGTTAGTTAAGAAAATACCTACTTTCTAAAAGTCGTATTCTCAAACACAGAATGTTAAAACCAACTTTACTAAAAGATGTATTTTATCATTCTGAGTCCAGGCATACTAAACTCGAATTTCTACCATGTTCCCTGGGTCAGTTAGGATTATAAGGTGTTATACTCAAACTGCCCATTCTGGCCTATGGGGACTGGTAGCCTTGCAATAGTGAAAAACAAAAATGGCTGTAATTCACTATCAGGACATGCCACACACATCAGGGCATTTCCTAGCTTTCACATACAATGCACCCTGCCCTATGCCCTACCTTATGGGTGGCTGATATGAAGAAAAGGGAAGGTTTGGGAACTGGCAAGTGGGTGCACTTACCAAGTCGACATGGCAGTACTAGACTACACACAGGCTCTGCAATGGCAGGCCTGAGAGACACTTTACAGGCTGCTTCTGTGGGTGGCACAACCAGTGTTGCAAGCCCACCAGCAGCGTTTGATTTACAAGCCCTGGGCACACATGGTGCACTGTACTAGGGTCTGACAGGTAAATCAAATGAACCAATCATGGAGTCACTAATCCAATACAATACTTTACATAGGAAGCACTTGCACTGTGGCACTGAATAGCAGTGGCACAGTGCCCAAAGCATCTAAACCAGCAAAACATATCAAAATCAGAGGAGGTAATCCATAAAAAAAATGGAAGGGAGACTCACGCCAATAGTACCACATCTAACAGCTTGTAAGAAGGTGGCTGGGATAACTGTCATGTTTGCGACTGAGTACCTATCTGCAAAACACTAAATTAGGCTCATAGGGCCTGAGTTAGGGGTTGAGCGGATAGGGGGACAGTAGCCAAAAAGTAGCCAATGTCCTGTCAGCTCCATTAAGAGTGCATTGATGCAAATGGCACTGTATATTCGGTGGGTGAGACATCTTTTTGGCGGATGTCAGGCTCCGTCAAAGTTTAAATAAGGCCCTTAATCCATCGTCAAAGTAATAACATTGGTAGAAGAATCTGTCTTTATAAAGATCATAAAAATGCTGCCTTATTGCACCCAGTCTTAACTTTCAAACCAACTCCATGAGCTTGGAGGCTGCCCCATGGAGGAAAGGATGCTCTGAAGACCCAGCCTTCTGTTGAATGCAACTAACCAGAAATTCATTTATGTTGATCTTTGCAAAAATGTAGAAAATCTGAATCCAAATAGGTTCATTTGAGTTACTATTGAAACATCTCAGAAATCATCACTTTTACCTATAATTACATTTATTAGTGGATAGCAGCTGAGAAATTGGTTCCAAGGCAACATGGCAAAGTGATATGAGAAGCCTAGTTATCAAAAAGCAAAAATCAAAGAAGATGGTCTAATTAGATGATCTACTCCTGACCTCATTTGGGGAGTTAATTACTTTTATTGAATTATCTTCCATTCCATCCTTCTGACATTGCGTGATCAGAAAGTCGAAAGGCAACATCATGATTCTGTCCTCCTACGACCTACACGGTGCATAAAGGACAAGACAGTACACCGTCACAGTATTAGCAAAATATAGAACTACTGGGGTTAGTGCCTAGATTTTCTTAGACAGTTCTTTGCAGTATTTCTCTTTGACATGTGACTTATTGTCTTTTGATAGAATTCGAATAGGCACCTCCTAGTATTAGAACATTTTCCCTCAACACCATTAGTAAGAGACAGTATAGTTCACACACAGTAACATAGGTACATCAACTATTTATGGCATGTGTGTTTTCAGTAGCGGCTGGTGCAGCCAAACGCGGTGAGTCGGGGCGGGGATGGGAGAATTGACAGATGACGGAATAAGATTTATTTATTTTCCCCCCAGTCTGTCGTCTGTAGACTCCCCCCCCCCTCTCGCCCCTCCCCCACCCCACCGTGCTTACCTGCACGGCCGCCGCTGTGCGTTTTTAATGTTCATCCTGAAGTAAGCAGACAATGGAGATTATTCACACCATCGGAGGACCAGCAGGATTGGCTTTACGAGCTCTCGCTATTGTCCACATCCTGAAGAATGCCTATGCACAGATCCAGAGTCTGAGAACGTTCTTTATAGTCGTGAAAGGATTAGGATTAAAACTCCTGATAATTTAAATGCTTCACTAATTCGTTCAATAATAGCCTTGAAAAAAATTATTTTTCGAATACAGGAGTTACTAAAGCTTTAAAATGAAGCATCGAAAATGACACAATTTTATTTTATTTTGTTAGTCTTATATATTGTTTATGTTTTCTGGAGAATCCCTTCTAGGTGCTTGGTGTGGGGCCAACTGAAAGACCACTCTAAAGTACAGACTGGCACAGCTGAATTGACCATGCAGTGCCTTTACCACGCAGCTTTTCCCATGCATGCATCCGCCATGCATGATTTTGTTTGGTGCTTTTACAATGCAAACCTTTACCACGCAAGGTAAATCTAGCTATTTAAAGTATATTTTTATTATTTCGCTTATTTTTTATTTGTAGAGTTTTATGTTGCGCGAACTTGACCGGAAGGCATCAGAGCGCTTCACAGTGTTTACATATTAGTAGTTATGTGGTTCACATAATACATATTGGGGTAGACATACAGGCAAAAAGGCCGTACATAAGCAAAACATATGACGGTGTTAGGATCAGTAGCTGATACATTATTGAGGTAGACATAGCTTATACATATAGAGATTGTTTTAACAATGCATAGTAGCAGTACATATTGGGGTAGGCATAAAGACATAATGGCAGCACGTAAGTGAAATATCTAAGGCACTTTTGCGTTAGATACAGCCTATACATTTTAGATTTTGATTTAACAGCGCATGGTATCAGTACCTATTTGGGTTGGGATAAAGACATAAAGGCAGTACGGAAACAAACTATATGACGGCATTAAAATCTGTAGCTGATATATTATTGAGGTAGAAACAGTATAACTTTAGAGATAATGATTTTAACAATGCGTAGGGTTACATGAGTAGTAGGTAAACATTAATAAGCCCAAAGATTAACAGTGGACTGCAGCATGCTTAAGCGAAATATATGAAGTTATTAGGATCAGTACTCATACATTATTGAGGTAGAAACAACATCTATATCCATAGTGTTTTAACAATGCTTAAAAACATTTGCACAGAGTTACCCTGGAAATAAGTAAACATAAATAGGACCAAAGATTGACAGTGGGCTGTGGCATGCAGTAGATTTGATGGGTGAGATAGTTCATGTGTAGCTAGGGGCGGGCATCTTGGTGGTGTGGGATTGGAGGCATAAGAGTTTTCTCTGAGATAAGGGCGTGGAGGCTTAGTCTTGACTTTGTGGATGGCAGCAAGGGTTTGTCAGGAGCTTTCCGCCATAGCACCCGAACTATGACGCACTATCAACTGTTCCATCGAAACAGGCACGTTCCAAGATAACTGGAAATGCGCAGAAGTCAAGCCCCTCCTCTAGAAGCCCTCCGCAGACCCGATGAACCTGAAGAACTACAGACCCATCTCTCTCCTCCCCATCGCAGCAAAAGTCAGTGAGAAGATCGTCAACAACCAGATCACGAACTTCATAAAATATAACTCAATCCTCGACACTTCCCAATCCGGATTCCACAGCAACCACAGCACCGAGACAGCCCTCCTAGCCGCCACGCATGACATCCGCACATTCTCCTCGACCAAGGCCACACGGCTGCCCTCATTCCACTAGACCTCTCAGCAGCCTTTGACACAGTCTCTCACCGCACACTAACCATCGGACTCCACGACTTCAGGATACAGGGAACTGCCCTGGTCTGGATCCACTCCTTCCTCAGCGGCAGAACTCAAAGAATCAGACTCCCATCCTTCCCCTCTGAACCCACAGAGATCAGCTGCAGAGTACCCCAAGTATCCTCACTCAGACCCACGCTCTTCAACACCTACATGGCCCCCCTCACTACCATCGTCAGAAAACATGGACTCAGCATAGTACCCTATGCCGACGACACCCAGCTCATCCTCTCCATCACCAAGGAACCCGACGTCACCAGACACAGCTTCCAGGAAGAAATGAAGGACGTTGCATCTTTGATGAGCAGCAGCTGCCTGAAGCTCAAATTGGAGAAAACGGAAGTCCTCGTTTTCTGATCCATCCTCTCCATACTGGGACAACACCTGGTGGTCCACTGCTCTTGGCAACCCTCCCACACCCAAGGACCAGGCCCACAACCTCGGCATCATACACGACTCCACCCTCACCATGAACCGACAGGTCAACACCATATCTTCCACGTCCGTCAATACCCTCTGCATTCTCCGCAAGACCTTCAAATCGATCCCCCTGACTCCAGAAAGATCGTCACCCACGCACTTATAACCAGCAGACTGGACTATGGGAATGCCCCCTATGCCGGAATCAACAAATGTCTACTCCTCAAAATCCAGACCATCCAGAATGCCGCAGCCAGACTCGTCCTCAGCATCTCAAGACAAGACAACATCACCCAGCACCTACGAGACCTCCACTGGCTCTGGGGCGAAAAGAGAGTGAACTTGCCCTGGCTGAAATCCTTCGCATCCGCAGAGCCTCCTCCTACATTGCAGCCAAGACCTGGAACAAACTCCACCTCAGCATCAGATGAAGCCCCACGCTGCAAGCATTCAGAAAGAGCCTTAAGACCTGGCTCTTCAGATGAGAAAGAGCCACCAGAATCCCACCTCCCCCCTCTCCCTCCCTTCAGTGCCTTGAGACCCTCACGGGTGAGTAGTGCACTTCACAAATTCCTGATTGATTGATTGAGCATTAGGAGAGTGGGTTCAAAAATGTGTTGACTAGAAGGAGTTTCAATGTCATCTTGAAGAGGAGGAAAGATTGATTCTCGAGTACATTTTGAGGTAGTGAGTTCCAGATTCTTGCGGCATTCCCAGAGAAGGGGCAGGTGCAAGATTTCTCTTTCTTGAATTTAGGCGGAATCAGGAGAAGGCTGTTTCAGGTCGTTGAGGTAGTTTTTTCTGGCTTTTGATTTATTTGACAGGTAGTCTGGTCATGCCCCGTTGCGCATAGTTTTCTCATCAATAAAGTTACTGCAAATGTTATAATGATATTATCAATGATGTTATCAAAGATGTCATGAGTATTGTAATATCTGGGGAAATTAGCACAGTATGGCAAAGGCGCGAGTTATAGTCACCTAAGGGTACAAGTTATAGTTACTTGATTTAACTCTAACCATTACAGGTGAATTTCTATGGTTTTGTGCGTTTAAAATGTGAGTGTAACTATAACTTCCATGTAACTTTTGTATTTTTAAGTGAATTTCTGTGGTTATTTAATTCTATTTCCTAACTACAGCGTCCCTGTAACCTTTGGTTTTTTCAGTTAATTTTTATGTTTCTTTAATGAAAGTAATTTTAATTACTTTATGTTAATGCAGCCTCCGCCGTACACGGCCTTTTGTTTCCATGTCTAAAAAGTGTGACGTTAAAAGGATGGCGTCTCCAAGCGCCAGTTGTGAAACACTGACGAAGGAGTTCATCCGAAACGTGTCCGGTACGAAAATAAAATCACTGCTGTAATTCAAAGAACCCCGTGAGTGCTGGTATTCTTACCGTAGTGGAGAGGGTTTTGGAGCAATTATATATATATATATCTGATCAGTCAGTCAGTGATCTAGCAAGATCGCTGACTGACTGAGCCGATGGCGGCAGAGTAGGGGGGGGCAGTCATAGCAGGGAGGAGTGGTAGGCACACGGTTATTGTGCCTGTCTGTTTGGCCGGCCGTCTTAGGCAGGCCAAACAGTCATGCGCACTTAGGTTTCTCCAACCCAGCTGTGTTGCACAGCCTGGTTGGAGAAACGTCACAGGTGCCTAGGCACTATCTGAGTGGTAAAGCATGCCACCCAGAACAATCCTGACGCTGCCCTCATAGCATGAGAACAGCGCTGGGATAGGGTGGGTAGCCTGTGCTCCAGTGCATGCTGGGACACGAGGAGAGCCAGAGAAGAGGACAAAGGAGTCAACATACTAAGGTAAGTTTATAAAAATTATTATTCCCCTGTACTGCCCCCTCACCTCAGTATTGCGGAAGCCACAGCTGTTTCTGCCAATGGTGCCTACCTACTTTTATCATATTTAGATCAAAATTACATGAAATAAGCTAATCTTGAATTAAATTAAACTACTTCATAAATTAAATAAAACTGCAAAAAGATACAGATGTTGCCCTTAAAAATACACTCATCTACTCAGTTTTCGATATCGGGTGCCAACATTTTTAGCTAGGTTTGTGACTGCATATTAAAAGCTAAAAATATATATTTTTAACAAAATTACCCCAATGAAATTATCATCTGCATTTTTTGGCTAGACAAATGTTTGGGAACTCGAGATTTTAGGTTTTCTGTTGACCTTTCAGAAATTGGCAAACAACACAGAAACATGTTTTCTTTTTTAGCAAGATGCAAGCAATTTGTGTTTAAAAAGCTTAAGAGAAGCCAATTGAATAGGACACATTACAATGCAAACTTTTACAACGCATGCCTTTACAATGCGGTTTTTACATCGTAACATCCATTACAACGCATGATATTACAACGCATGCCATCACAAAGCATTTTTAGAAACTACACTTAGATCCCCGACCCATCAGGATAATGCAACAGCCCACTGTAAGTGAAACTGCTTCACACCCGAGCCGCCTCAATACCCGGGAGTCGGTGATCTCAGGGTTTGATGCCTGACCCCAATATGGCCGCACTAACCTCCACCTTCATTACTGCCATGAAAAGTCTATATCTGCCCTTTGCCAGACTCTCGATACCTCACAATTCAACGGCCTCCTAGGTGTCACCCTCAGCTTTATACCCCGGAGAATCAACGACCAGCCCTAGAGAAATTAGCACGAATCTCTCTAATACTCACACCTTACCCTCAAAGGACGGCCCTGGAAATGCTAGCCCACACTTCCTTATAGGGCGCCTACCCCCGTCCCACCTAGTCACTATGCCATACGCCACGTCAGCCTACCCCAACCCCGCCTCTGCAAACCACTTAAAACCGCATGGCCCGAACTCCTTCTCGATCAGTTTCGCCCCTAACCGTTCACCCAAAACAAAAATTGATCAGACAACACCCTGAATCCCTATTCGCGGACATCTATCACTGCGCCTCCAGAGGACAAGTAAAAATGGATCCCATCTCCCACACTGAAAGACCCGAAATATGGAACTCCATCCTCAGATCGCAACTCATTATCTCCAAATGACTAACACTTCCCATAGCTGCAAACTGACATTCTCAGCCCCCTACCGCACAAGGTGAAATGGGAACACCACGGAGACCATCTACTCCAATGGCACAGTCCTGATACAAGCCAGCAATGACAATCTAGAATCCTTTGATGCCCTCTTCCCATCCCTCAAGACTTCCCCCTCCCAAGCACTCCTCCCCTGCCCGCCCATCCTCCTCTCCATGAAGAACCCGACCCGCCAACAGAACTCACCCATAATTCCGGTGCACCCTAGTAATAACACCTACCGGCGGCTGCGAGACACCACCCCCAAAACTACCAGAAAGAACAAGACCCCTCTACCCCTCTCTGGCAACCACCCTCACCCACCCCCTGCCCTCCGTCCCCCTAAACATACTTTGAATGACTGCATCACACAGTTTGTAACTACCAACCCCCTCCACAAACCGACATGCAATTTAACACCGATGCCCCAACATGGCTACCGCCTCCCCACACCCTCGGCCCCGCTGCGAGACACCACCCCCAACACTACCAGAGAGAACAAGACCCCTCTGCCCCCTCTCCAGCAACCCCCTCTCCCGACCCCTGCCTTTCATCCCTCCCAACCCACTTCGAACGACCTCAACACACAGTACGTGATTCCCAACCCCCTCCCCAGACCCTCATGCAATTTAACACCGATGCCCCAACATGGCCCCTGCCTCCCCACACCCCCAGCCCCAACTAGACCCCACACGGACAGCTCACTCACAAAAGGGCAACTTAACAACGTCAAGCTCTCTCCCCCAGGTCCAACTTACCCGCTCAGAACACCCACACTGATATAGAGACTGGGCACCGGCTCACCTGGCTTGAAAACCAGATAACAACCACAATCCAGTGTCTTAGGGAAATACTCACCAACCTCGCCACACCCCTAAAGCCCCACCATTTCCCCTCCTTCCCCACTCTCTCTCAGCAGAGGCCTCCCAAGGCTCCCCTCCCAAACAGGATCTCTACCCCCCCTCTCTAATCAGACACAAAGACCAAAAAGAACTAGAGATGAAATGTCTGCGAGTGAAGCGGCAGCTCTCGCTTCCTCGTACGACAATCCCATTACTACCTCCCTCCAATCCAAAATACAGGTGATCACCGGACTGGGCAGAGAACAGGTCCCTCCAAAATCCCCTAGACCCCCGGCCACACCCACTATCAGCCCCACGGTCCCCCGTACGAAAAAACCCACAATAGAGATATCCCCCACAAACTGCATGCTCATAAACTGCAGATCAGCCATCAAAGACGCCCCAGAGCTAGCGGAATCCATCCTCACTCACGAGATAGACATAGCATTCATCACCGAGACATGGCTAAATGACTCCTCATTTCCACTCATGGACACTCTTGTCCCCCCTGGCTTTGTAATCACCAACAAAGATAGAAAAGATCAAAGAGGTGGAGGCATAGCAATCATCCACAAAAACAATATTTCCGTGACGGAAATAGACTCCTTCAACTACAACACCTTTGAGTGCCTAACTGCCAACATCAACACTAGCAACAAAAAAACACTTATCTGCCACCTTATTTACCACCCCCCAGGCAACATCACCACATTCACTGAACAACTCTCTGATCTGATTGCCAACTGCTCTCTCCGTGACACGAACAACCTTATTCTGGGTGATCTCACTATACACTGGAATGAAGAAAACAACCTGCTAATTCAGAACCTGAAGGAGCTGCTTCACAGCAACAACCTTACCCAACACTGTTCAGAGGAAACCCACAACAAAGGAGCAATTCTAGACGCCATTATCGCCCAGCACGACACTATCATGATAGACCGCACCCTGCCCATGGACTGGTCCGACCACCACCTAATCCTTTTCCACCTCACTTAGCCGATCACAGGTATACCCCCCACCCTAGACACTCCGAAAAGGACTAGAAACTTCACTCAGATTAACATGACTGACCTAGAGGGAAGGGTTAACTCTCTCCTCACTGCCATACCGGAAACAGAGATCCTCAAACTGATCTCCACCGCCAAACCAGCCTCTCACGTCCTCGACCCAATACCCACCCAACTGACCAAAAAACTGAAACTCTCCATAGCCCCGTTCTGGTGCAAGATCATAAACAGTTCCCTGAGAACCGGCATGATACCAGAATGCCTCAAAGTTGGCCAAGTCACGCCACTACTAAAAAAAACAGGCCTTGAGTCCAAGGAACTGAATAACTTCAGACCCGTCTCGAAACTCCCCCTCCTATCCAAACTCCTGGAAAAATGCGTCCTCCCAACAACTGACTCAGCACATGGATAGCATCAACCTTCTTGACCTCCACCAATCAGATTTCAGAAAAGGCTATAGCACCGAGACCGAGATCCTTAACATCACAGATGACATCCACAAATCCCTCGATACCAATTAATGATGCCTCCTCATTCTCCCAGACCTTTTGGCAGCCTTTGACACGGTTGATCACCAACTTCTCCTCAAAGCTTTGCAAGAAAGGGTAGGTGCTGATGAGGTGGTTCTACGCTGGTTCTCCCCCTTCTTACACAGCCGTTCACAAAGGATTAAAAAAAAACTTTACCTCCGACCTACACCCCGTCAACAGGGGCGTCCCCCAGGGTTCAATGCTCTCACCTCAACTGTTCAACATATACATGGAACCCCTCACCACCCTACTCAAAAATGCTAACATCCATTTCCACCTCTATGCAGATGACACCCAGATCTATCTAGAAACCTCCTCCATAGATGACATTCACAGACTAAATGTAACTCTAAAAGAAATCTAACACTGGCTGTCGCTTAACCACCTAAAACTTAACCAAGATAAAACAATAGTGCACTCTATGAGGTTATCTCAGCACTCACGTACTACCTCAATACTGCTCAGCACACTCGGACTCCCGAACCTATATATAGAATACTGCTTTATTGTATGAATCTTGCTCAAAAACTGTTGTGAAGCGCTCCGATACCCTCGGGTCTGGCAAGTGCTATACAAAACTCCTCAAATAAATAAAATAAAAATAAAAATACACTTACAACACATTCCATTATAACGCATACCATTACAACACATACCATTACAACACATAATACTTTTAGGGCATCAGTAGTGTAAGTGTTGGATAGTGTAGGGGTAAAAATTACTATTCCCACTCCAGTGAGTGCAACAGTAGGGTAAGTGTTGGATAGTGTAGTGGTAAAAATTACTATTCCCACTCCGATGAGTGCAACAGTAGGGTAAGTGTTGGATAGTGCAGGGGTAAAAATGACTATTCCCACTCCAGTGAGTGCAACAGTAGGGTAAGTGTTGGATAGTATAGGGGCAAAAATTACTATTTCCCATTACTTACCTTATAATGCGTTGTAATGGCATGCGCTGTAGTGATATGCATTGTAATGGCATGCGTTGTAGTGACATGAGTTGTAATGGCTGCATTGTAAAGGTAGTGCGTTGTAATGACTGCGTTGTAATGGTTGTTTTCCAGCCAATTAGCTCATTATTCCTCGCTACCCATAATGCAGTGCAAACTGCTGCGCTCCGCATGCGATACATATTATATCTCTTGGTGCTTTGATTGTACCTCTAGAAATGTACTGGGAACATAAAATGTCACTTTTTAATGTTTACTTATGCTGCCTGTTTATAATGTAACCCAGGACATCTGGGGGTACACGTGTCGGAGTTGGCAAAAGCCACAGCTAAAAGCAGGTTTAGTAAGTTTATCTTTCAGAATAATTTTGGCAACACCAACGGAGTGTTTTATTCAATTGAAGGAGGTCTTCTCAATACTTCCTCTCCTCTAGCTAGGCCAATATCGGTCCAAAAATAATGTACTTTATTTATTCTGCGGAACTACTAACAGGGAGTAGTTTTCACACGTAAATGCACTGATCACACTGGCAGACAATCGATACACTCAGATTTTTAGTACATAAAGAAACCATTATTTTTCCTGTTTTCTCCTGGTGAATGTTCCAGATAAATGTGTAATTTGCAGATGGTGGTGAAGTTATTCTTGAGCCAGAATTTGACCAATATTTTACTTGTTCAAATCTGCCCAGAGCTACTCCTGATCCTAATGCCTCTGATGTGGCAAGATTGGACTTTGTTCATTTTAGCCAATTCGCTTTTCCTCAATGTCGAAGGGATCTGTCTGTCATGTCGAGGGTTGTACTTTGAACCAAGGACACAACATGACCATGTGTAAGATGACCAACTTCCCTATTCAAGTGTTACAATTTTTAGAGATCACAGATGACGAAAACCTCTCCCTTCCCAGTGGAGCAGCAAATGCTGAGCATTGACTGGTTGTGATGACATAACTGTCCGTGGGTGGTGACGCCATTCAGATGGAACAGCATCCCTCACTGCATCCCTCACCATCATCAAGAGGTTTCAGTTGGGTGATAGTGGTTGGAGAGGGTGAGACTGGGAAGGTGAAAGCATGAATACTTTCTTCCTGGGGCAGAGACCGTCGTGGAGAACATCGTTGCTGGGGTCCATACGCTGTTTGTTCTCCCCCGCCGCCGTAGCCTGTTGCTTTGCACGGTCGCCGCAGGGGGAGACTACAGCTCCCAGCCTGCCCGGGGACATCTTGCACCGCCCACTTCCTGCCTGAGCGCGCCCGGAGGCGCATAAACACCGGGTGCTCCCTTAGCGGAGCGGGAGACAGTAATACTTACTTCCTGGGGCAGAGACCCTCGTGGAGAGCATCGTTGCTGGGGTCCATACGCTGTTTGTTCTCCCCCGCCGCCGTAGCCTGTTGCTTTGCACGGTCGCCGCGGGGGGAGACTACAGCTCCCAGCCTGCCCGGGGACATCTTGCACTGCCCACTTCCTGCCTGAGCACGCCCGGAGGCGCATAAACACCGGGTGCTCCCTTAGCGGAGCGGGAGACAGTAATACTTACTTCCTGGGGCAGAGACCGTCGTGGAGAACATCTTTGCTGGGGTCCATACGCTGTTTGTTCTCCCCCGCCGCCGTAGCCTGTTGCTTTGCAAGGTCGCCGCGGGGGGAGACTACAGCTCCCAGCCTGCCCGGGGACATCTTGCACCGCCCACTTCCTGCCTGAGCGCGCCCGGAGGCGCATAAACACCGGGTGCTTCCTCCGCGTCGCGGACGCGCGCGGACGGCGTCGGGCGAAGCCCGGGCAAAGGGCGGGCCCTCTGAGGCCCTCAGAGGCATAAGGAGGCTGGGCTGGGCCACGGCTCTTGGCAACAGGTTTTTGCTGCTGTCCCCTGTTCCTTTGGATATAGTGAGTTTCTTCTTTTTAAAGAGCTTGTGTGGCTATCTCATAGGACAAGGAGCTAAACTTCCCCCTTTTTGATTGTTTTGTTATTATTTGTTTGTTTAGGCATTATATATTGTTCGTATTTTTAATAACAAACCTTGTGGTATCGTTGAAAATGTTGAAATCTACAACAGGCAAAACACTTCCTGCGGCTGCAACACTAGATAACTATCTGATGAAAGTTGTAACTAAAATCAATAGTGAAAGACGCAAATCATTGGGTCAGGGTATTAGTTCTTCTTCATTGTCTAGTTCGCCCACAACATTGCCTTCTCCTCCTACTCAGGGTGTTAGCTGTAGCATTGAACAACTTGATCTGGTAAACATGGCAGATTTAGCTCTCCTACCCTCTGAATTAGTGCAGACTCAGGAAAATACGGCTGACCCAAATGATATTAATGATGCTCCACTAGAGGGTTCCTCGGCCCCGGTAACACAGAGAGTGTTGAGATCCCGTAAGCATACACAAATCAAACGGGGGGTGGCCGAAACTCTGATAAAAAAATAGATCCGCCACCCACTAGTGGGGATAGTATGAATGAGGTTTTGTCTAACAACACCACATTTAAAATTGACTCAGAACAAATAGATTGCCTGATTGGCATTTTGGAGGCCAAAATCACTAAGATAGTTAAACCTCTAGTGGTCAAAATTGATATGTTGTCTGCGGAAATTGAGAGACTAGGAAACCTCTTGGGACCCTGTAGTGATATAACAGCAAGTGTTAGCACTGCTGAAAAGGGCCCCAGAGTTAACAACGAGCTACCTAAGCCCCTTAAGGAAGGACCCAGTTTAGTAGAACCAGCAGCCGCTGTACCCCTGACAACTGCGAGTAAAACTCCACCTTCAGTAACATCTCTAGGGAGTAAGAGAGGGACGGCAGAAGCAAAGTCCGGTTGCACGGTTAGTGCACGACCAGACTTACCTCCTGAATGTGCCCCATTTGTTGCAGTGTTGACTAATGTTCCACCTCTAATAGAGGGCGGTTTGCCAAACAAGTTAGAATCCCACGATTCCTTAAAGAACAAAACTGTTTCGTGGCTAAATAAAGAGTGTGGGTTTCCAGTAGGGTTATCACATCAGATATTAACCACCAGGAGAGTCTCATGGATAAGACGATCACACAAGAATATTAGGGGGGACTGTGTCATTATAAGTTTCAGTAACCCACTTCTAGTTAATAATGCCTTGTTAAGAGCGTCCTCGCTGCCACATACTGAGCAGGGCATCACACTTCGCTCACTGGGATATTTCTACAGACATTTAACACAGCAGCCCGCTAATGATTTATGCAGGGGCAGAGGAATAGGCGCTGAAGGGTACATTGCCCACAGGGTTGCCACATTAAATCGTTGTCAACCCCTGAGTGACTTAGATTCAAATGATTGACGTGAATATGGCCAGGACCATCTTACACCTGCCATAGAAGCTCCCACACTGATTGTAGAGGAGGATTGTGGGTTAAATGGAAACTCAGTGAGCCCTAGCGAGGGTGGTACCCTAAATGTTATGAATACAATGGGGGATGTCCAAGGTGGCCCCACTGATGGTCTGGTGGTAGTGAGGGCCACACGTCTAGGTACGAGGGTCCTCAGTTGGAACATCGCTGGGCTGAACAGTAAAGCAAATGATGTACAGTGGAGGAACTGTTTAACAGACTGTGATATTATTGGGTTACAAGAAACCTGGGACACGGAGAATACCTTTTTGCTGGATGGGTATGCGGCTTTTTGGTCGGCTGCAGTTGCTTCCCCCATGGGGAGGTCAAAGGGCGGACTTTTAACCTTCATTTCATTAAAACTTGAAGGGACTTATACTAAAGTTTAGACTGGCACGCCATATTGCCTTGCAGTGGAAATCCAAACTAATTCAAATGGGAATTGGCTCATTGTCAACTTTTATAACTCTTTTGTTAAGAGTACTCCAAATTAACATTTAGTCAGTCTACACGATTTTCTGGAATTGTATAATGCTAATTGTACGAATCATTATTCGGTTATTGTGCTTGGAGATTTTAATGTTCATTGTTGTAAAGGTAATTGTTTTGTTTGGGACAGTTTAGGCCCAGCAAACCAAGATAATATTCATTTTGAACACACCCCGCAGGGAATGTATTTAGAAGATTTGGTCGTTGGCAATGACTTGATCTACCCCACTAAATTTACAGGAGACATCCCAACCTATAAGGGTAGAGGTTTGGGGTCTACTATTGATTACATCTTTGTGAGTGTAAACTTAGCAAACAGGGTTAGTCAGTATAATGTCAGCTGGTCTCCTTATGGAGATCATAACCCAGTTAAGGTGACCCTGACAGATGACCTAAGGAAAAAAGCGAATCCTTTACTGACTGCTGGATTCCTTGATATAAGGACAACTGATCAAGCTCGACGCTTGAAATGGTGCCGTGTGGTACCGAAGGATTTCCAGGAAAATTTGCTGGGAAAGGTTGGGGATTACATGACCACTTGCCTGAAAGATGGTATTATAGGGGATGAGGTCCTAGTAGCCTACGGCAGAATTTGTACCCAGGTCGATAGTGACCTTAAAAAAGCAGCTAAGAGGCAACCTAGGAATGGGGGAAAATGGTTTGACCACAACTGCTCAATAGCCCAACGGAAGTTGATGGTAGCATTGAAAGCTGACCCGCCTGACAAAGCGGAAATTGCTGCCCTTAGGAATGATTATAAAAAGGCACAAAGAAAGCGAAAAAACGAAATTAGGGAGGAAGCCTGGAATGAGCTTTTATCAATAGATGTCATTAAGAATAGCGCTAAATTTTGGACTGTGGTTAACAAGCCTTTTTTCCAGGATAAAAGTAACAGCAAGCTTGATTGTGGTATCCAGGAAAAAATGTGGCACAGTCATTTTAAACAGGTATATGATGGAAATGGATGTTGGAAGGCCCAGTCTTAAACGTGGCGAAATATTCTTTGACCTTCACAGAATCAGAAGTTACACACGCCATTATGCAAATGACAAGTAATAAGGCTCCGGAACCCGATGGAGTCCCGGCAGACCTTTTTAAATCAGATGTAAAAACCTGGTCTAAGATTTTATTCAATGTCTTTGTTAACGCTTGTCATTCGGGCCTGCCCTCCACTTGGGCACGATCGGTTATCATACCCATATATTAAAAAGGGTAATAGAGGTGACCCGAGTTGTTACCGCCCGATATCCCTAATAGATTCCTCTGTGAAAGTATTGGGTAGGGTGGTCCTTGGCCAACTCACCGGCTGGCTTGAGGAATCTGGAACACTCTCTATGGCCCAGTACGGATTCAGAAAAGGGATGGGTACCACGGACCAATGCCTGAACTTGCAACTACTAATAGGTAAATATACGGTGGCAAAGAATGGAGCACTATTGGTAGCTTTTATGGACCTGTCCTCGGCCTTTGATCGAGTAAACAGGTCAAAGCTGTGGTCCTTGCTCCTAACCTGTGGAGTAGACAAAAACATCGTCTATTTCTTAGCCGACCTGCATAGGGATTTATCTGCAACGGTCAGGTATGATCAACAGGGCAACTGTACGGAAGATATACCCATATCAAATGGAGTTAGACAGGGGTGCATTCTGGCACCCCTGCTCTTTACATTATATATTAATAACTTAGATAATGCCCTAATTGCCTCCTGTAAAGATATTCCCAGTGCAGGGAAACGCCTGATTCCTGCACTTTTATATGCGGATGACGCCGCCCTCCTTGCAAGAACGGCAGTGGGTCTTCAATTATTGTTAGACTCTTTTTCTGGTTTCATGAAGGCACTGGACTTAAGCGTAAATTTTTCAAAATCACACGTAATGGCCATTGGACAGAAATCACCAAAGGTTAAAACCTTTTATTGTGAGGGCCATATATTAACTAGGGTGTCGTCATTCCCATACTTGGGCGTACTTTTTGACGACCAAGGATCCTGGGTAACCCAAATTACAGCGAAAAATTTTTTATTAACTAGAGCAACTCTGGCTGTATTGGGTTTTGCCAGAAAGCTAGGAGCCAGGCCAATGAAGGCTCTCATTCAAATATACAGAGCCAAGTGTATTTCTCTAGCTATGTATGGGGCCGAGTTTTGGGGCAAAAAAAATGTAAAGAATATACAGATTGTTGAAGATAGGTTTTTAAAGAATCTCCTATCTGTCCCAAAAACAACAGCCAACTACAATATCCATCAGGAGCTAGGAATTGGCTTTGTGGAAGATGCTATTGCTGTGGCTCCATTACTGAAATGGATAGCTATTTGGTTAAATCCTGACCTATTGCTTAATCACATCATCATGAAAGATTGTATGTCACTTGACCATGGGTTGTATATACCCTGGCTTAAATATATCCAGAGGCTGGCAATAAAGTTGGGCCGCCCAGAATTATATCACTCACCAGAAGCGCTAGTGAAGGGTGACATAAAATGGTGCAAGGAAACTTTTTTGCGTATAGCCACCATGGATAGGGAAGAGAGTGAGCTGTTAAAGGTAACAGTAAGGGCTCACCAGCTATGTAAAACAACACCATCCATGGAACCATATCTAGGATATGTTACAAAGAATAACCATCGCTTTTTACTGACTAGATTCAGATTCAATCAATTGCATCTTCTCATTGGAGAAAGGATGGAAAAGGGTAGAGGATCTTGGCCCTTGTACTTGTGATAATTTCTCACAACAAGATATCACACATTTCCTTTTTTTCTGTGAACACCTCATTGCTATTAGGAAACGCTTTATTCTCCCTATCCTAAAAAAAAAAGGGTTTGTGCAGGTGAGACCTGCCCTTCTTTACCTCCAAATGCTAACTGACGTGTGTGAATCTTTTAACGTAGCTAATTTTTTATCAGCAGCTATAAGAATTTTGAGGAAATGATCTTAGAATTATATCATGTATATACTCTTTTTATTGTGTTAAAAATGAAATTGTTTTTATTGGTTTTACTTGAATGTTTTTTTATAGGTTCCTATGTGCTAAATGAATTATGTACCTACAACTGTTTTTTTTCTATATCGTGTTTTGTAGTATGCTTTTATGGTTTGCACCTAAACCGAATAAAGATATTTGACTGACTGACTGACTGACTGAATTGTTTTAACTATGCAAAAGTACAAGCCATCCTGTTGCATTGTCTTTTCTGGCAGATTAGGAATCTATATTGTAGGGGTTTATGAACATGTTAGGTTGTTGAAGTGTTATGCTTTGTAAAGTCAATTCAAGGTATTAAGGTTCTTTGTACCAAATAAAAGTAAACATTTTTTTAGGAAAGAGTACTGTTAAAAGTGCAGGTATCACTGTAGTCACATGTAGTCAGGAAACATTTGAATATTTACAAATAATTGATCTGTTACAGAATGTTTAATTGCAATAATTATTACTTTCTTTATCTAGTTCAGTGTTTAATACAATATGTTTGTTTTGGGTACTTTTGAGCACTTGCAACGTAAACTTGAACCAGAAAAGAGTGTGGTGGTGAAAGGTGGTGAAAGGTAAGGCCCGGGTCACAAACCAGTCTGTGTTTCTTGGACAACTGGTTTGTGATCTGGACTTTGTTTTGCGATTCAAGGGATATAATTTTCAGTCGCATCTCAAAGTGCATGTTCACTGGAGTTTGCAAGCTCCAAGCATGATTTTTATTTATGACGAAGGAGGCGTTTTGTTACCCTGTGCAAATGCCTGAGAATGCAGGAGGGGTGGCCTGAGAGGTCCATCCCCCCATGCATTTCTATTTAAATCTGCATTCACCGCTTAAAAGAACATGGCCTGCTTTGTTTGAAAAAAAAAAAAGTACATGCCTAAATGGCAGTGGGGAATATGCCATCTGTCTGTCCCCTGCCCGAGGCCACACGCTACCATCCACAATGTGGACAGCATGCACTTTGGAAATTAGATACCATCCCAAGTTGGCTGTCAGTCTCTGTTAAATGGTTTGCAACTACAACTGCATTTACAAACCATTGATACACGCCATCTTGAACCATGCCTCTTCCTTGTGATTCAAGATGCCGGGTATCAGTGTTTTGTAAAGGGAAGGGAGAGGCGGCCCTCTGACTCTCCCTTCCCTTTACATTTTTTAATAGGCCACAAGAGGCCCTTTGTATTTTGGTAAGACTATTCCGATTTACAGGGTATTGGTAGTGCATTGCAACTTTTCATTTTGTGGTCATTAAGCCTGAGATTTTGCAAATTGCAGGCTTTGCAACCTCAAATCATCAGTTTACACACCAAGCCCATAGATTCAGTAGCGGCCGACGCATATTAACAGTAGTGGGGTGGGTGGATGGGGTGCGGGGAGCACGGGGTGTGAAGGGAGCACAGGGGGAGAATAGAAGAAATGAAAAGAAAACATACCTCATGCTGCTGTGGCCTCGTGCGTCGGAGCTCCTGTGCTTCCAGGTCCCAGCAGAAGACTTCCAGTGCAATCCCCATGCTGCTCTCATGTTATGAGAGCAGCTCAGGGATTGGCCTGAGTGGTCTGGTTTGACACTCTGCTCAGGACAGTGAGTCTGTGCTGTTTCTCCAACCCTGCTGTACAATTCAGGAGGGTTGGAAAAACCTAACTCTGCATGTCTGTTCGGCTGGCCTAAGAGGGCCGGCCAAACAGACATGCAGAGTTAGTAGTGCACATCTCTCTGCCCTCCTCCCATGGCCCCGCCCCACCCATCCCCACACACTGTGGCTCAGCCAGCAGCTGAAAAATAAAACAATATCATTTTATTTTACAGCTGCTGGCTGAGCCAGTAGGGCGATGCTCCTCCGCCATTACGGAGGAACCGCCACTGCTTAGTTTCAAGTCGGATGCTAGAAATAACTCATATACAACATTCTTCACATGCTGCCCTTGGTAATAACTTTAGACAAATTATTGAACACCTATTATTAAATGTTTACTTTAAAATAAGTAGATAAATAATGAAATGCTACCTCATTTAAGTAGACTTTAATGATCATGTAAATATATATTGATTTCATTATTTAAAAAACAATTTTAAAATACGTAATTTAAAAAAAATAGTTGCATAAAGAATAAAAATATTGATTCCTACCTATTTAAATAACAGTTATATCTAAGAATTCTGCATTTAACACTTTGAAGATTATTTAGTTACAAGTTATTTGTAAGTCATCTAATCATTCATAGCTCAGTTCGACTGACCAGTTGACGCACCCAGTGTTACAAGAAATTATGTCAACTCATTTGAATCACAAAAATAAAACAAAGCATTGCCATTATTTCTAAACTAAATTGTCGCCATTTCATTTTCATTAAATTAATGTGAGATTGAGCTAGTGCTGGTAACTGAATAAGTGGCATTCCAGATACACCATTAGCGGCTGCCTTTGAACAGGGTGGTGGGGGGGGGAATGGATAAAAAATTAAAAAAATAAACTGCTGCCACACTCCTCTCCTCCATCCTGTTCGTCTGCACTGGCAGCAACGGAAGCAGACTCTCCAAGTCAATCATGACGCTGCGTGAGTAGCGTCATGATTGGTCTGAGCAGCCTGTTTGGCTGCTCAGACAATGCCTGGGAGCCTGGGAATGTTCTCAATCGGGCTGTGTAACAGAGCCAGTTGGAGAACATGCTAAGTGCACATGACTGTTTGGCCGCCCAAGAGGGCCAGTCAAACAGTCATGCACACTTAGAGAATGCAAATCACTCCTCACTCTGCTCTGGCGAGCTCAACCTCGCCCCGCCCCGACCTGGCTCCAGTCCTGCACAGAAAAATATAATAACAACATCTTATTAAAATGTTCTTTTTCTTTTTGCACTGCTCAAATAGCAGTGGGTGACCCTTCTCCTACTTAGCGGAGGAGCCGCTACTGAGGTACGCCCAGCTATACAGAGGTTTAATTTGATTAATCAAGTATTGTGCAATTATAACACTCATCCAGAGAGCACTGCTACTGAGTACACAAAGCAACAGGGTTTAGGAAAGGAGGAAGGAAAGAGACAGGAAGACAACTAAGATAATGAGTCTAAAAGGTCCAGGATGGTGAAAGCTAGAAGCCACAATTATCAAAAGACCAGCTGCTTAACGCAACAGTGCAATATGCAGTGGCTTCCCAGCACCTCTGGGCTGATGGAGGATCTGGACTGAAGAGCAAACGGCTGACATACAATAACTCTATCAGCCATTTTAACTGCTTAAAGTAACTGGAAAAATGTTGAGTCTTAAATATCTGGACGAAAATGAGACTATAAACACATGTGTATAATCAATGCTGATCTTTCACTGAAAGTCAAGTCAATGCTGAAATGTGAGCATCCGCCATGTGAGCGCTAATCACTGGCGTAACGAAAATTGAGGGGGCCTCCCTGCAAGGTACATGGAGGGGCCCCCTCTGGACTCAATCAGCAGCTCTCCGGCCAGAGTGCAGTGCTGAGGGGGCCCCCTGGAGCTTGAGGCCCCCCCACACCATGGGGGCTGCGGGGGCCTGTGTTACGTCCCTGGCGCTAATGTTACTATGAGTTACTAGAGTATTCATGCATTTGGAAGAGCAAAGAGGAAACCTCTAGAGAATAGTTGTTGTACATCAGCCTTCTGAGTTTTGGGAATAGTTGCCTTTTTAGCTATTGCAGTCTATTCTAGCTTTTTCTACAAGATTTTGACAGTGCTTGATGTGTTAAAAAAATTAAGTGCCAGGGCCCAAGGAATTTGCGACATGCCTACTGCAGCTGGCACTGTCCAAATGTCACCTTAAACTGTAGAGATGACCTGGAAAGCTTAGGTGTATAATCAATTAAGGGCATACAGCGCAACCATGTGGTGGACTCTCATTAATGCATACTGCTGCCTACAAATAACTGTCAGGGCTAAACACCGGCAAACACTGGCACAAATTAAGCAATGGGTTTTCATTGAAACATGCCCTTTATATTACTTATTATTTCAATCATGACAATTATTATGTTATTTTCCTGTTTGAAGGCAAGACTACTTCTGTGTGATAAATTATAAATCTGGAATTATGATGTTTAACTCAATAAATATGACATCAACCTGTAGCATGTTTTTTATTTATAAATGCACCAAAGCTACCAATCCACATTACAGTGCACTTAGTCCATGTGAGCCAGCATTGTAAGTGTGTGGTTAGGTGTGATAATTAGCTGGGCGGTGCTTCCTTTCACACATCTTGCAAGATTTCAGTTCTTGTAAATCACCAAGGAACAACGGCAATTAATACTGCAGTTCAACAGCAACTAAAAGTCTGCATATGGAGAAAGCGACAGTCCCATGGTGAACATAATTAAACCTCACTGCTGACAACAGTCCTGAGAGTGAGCTTAGTCGTCATGACTGATAGAAAGCCAATCTACCTCAGATGAAGGGAATAATTAAAAAGCAGACACAGGACATTCACTTCTATGTAAGCCACAAGAGGCACTCCTTTGAGTGTTCTGGCCACAGATTAATAAGCAGTTATTAATATGTGATAGGAAGCACCACCAGACATACCTTCTAGGAATATTGTAAGCCACAGAGGATTTCCTTCATAGGAGTATGGACTCATAGATGTCATGCAGTATCTTTTCTTTACATTTCCTGGATGTATCTTATTCCTTATAATACACAGTCACACACAGCATCCTTATCCATAGCACCCTCTTTTAATATTTTGGGCTCTTCTCCTTCTTATGACAGGCATTCACAACAACCATCTCCCTGTCACCCTCTTTTAATATTTTGAGCTATTCTTCAGATGAAAGGCATTCTTTGACTGCAGATATCTAGGATATACGTGTAATGTATAGTGTGAAAACAAATATAACAATGTGCACTAAGGAATGAATAGCTAAACAAAATTACGCGGTTTAATGTGAGTTACATTTAGAACTGGATGTACAGTTGAATTTGTATGCTGTCTTCTGAGAGATTCCTGCTGTTTTTATGTAAATTCAAACAGGGCAATAAATAATCGTGAAGCCATAAATACCCCATCAGCTAATGAAAGTGAATTTCCCAGGTGAAGAAAGTTCAGAGAGCTGAAAATGTAGTTATCTGTTTAATTTCTTGAGAAATATTTGTCATTCTGTTCGGAAATCTCCCTATGACACTTTCAATCAATCAATCAGTGGATTTCTAGAGCGCTACTTATCACTCGTGAGGGTCTCCAGGCGCTATCGTCCTGACTACAAGTGGCCTGTTAAATTGCTAGCTCCTTGCAAATACCTATTTGCGTAGGGATGGCAATTACAAGCTGTGCAATGTTTATCACAACAGATGTGATAAAGATTATTTAGTTTTGGTAGGTCAAAACTACAAGAAATCAACAAGGGGAAAAGGCCCAGTGTCCACTGGGACATTCAGCTTTTAGTATGGGGAAGCATTCAATTTTACATGCAATGGCTGATAATTATCACATCCAATACATTCTGAACACCTCAGTGTTGAATTTTATTAGATGTGATAATTATCTGCCTATCCATAATCAGGCACTATTTGTCATGTCTTGCACCTGTGAAAGTGGGTTCGAGACTTCCCTGCACCACCTGTGCCCCACCGGTTCCTCCCCCTCCCGAGCCTCATTGCTGCTAATTGTGTAAAAAATGACTGAATTGTGGAAAGAACTATCCTCACCTTATTACAGAAATTCTCCGCTGTTAGTCACTTTACATTTTTAGTCTCCTTTATTTCTTTTGTTCGATGCTAATGGACTCTCCTTTAATATACTTTAAATCTAAACCCCTTTACCTTCTTCTTCTTGGCATTTGAGCTGTTAGACAAACTAACTATCCTTCTGCTTTAATGGCAGTGGAACTCTGTAACTCTGTAAACTGATTTTTTTTTAAAACCATCCGATCAAACCTTGCCTAAATGTTTGGCATTTTAATGCAAGCTGTGATATTCTTAACTGAAATTCTCAAAAGATTGCTTATTGCTATGGATTTTGAATCTTTAATCCATTAACCAAATAATGTAATATCTGTCTAAATCCATTATTTGAGTCTTGTTGGTTATTCCATTTAAACTGTGCTATTTTACTGATGACTTAAAGTGTGTTGTAGGGAGAATCAGTGAGCTCTGTTAGAACTTTGTTTGTTCTGTGTTGCTATTGCAGAGCTTTTGGTCTACATAATTCTAGTCTGACTTAATTTATTCAGGAGCTTGGGTCTTTCCGCTGCTATTCTTTATTTCTAGAGAATGGTTTTGATTGGTGTACCTAAATCTGATCTCAAATTTGTGAGTTAGCTGTCAATTAATGTTCCTCATTGGACAGCTAATGGGGTGTTTTGGCCACCGTAATATTCACCCCTCCAATCGGCGAAGAAAGATTGATCAGAGGATCATTGTCTCTGTGGTAAATTGAAATGCTGCAAATTGTCTAATCGGAAAGGGCCCAGTACGGTTAGAGTAGTAAGGAGAGCAAGTGCATAGTAAAGTTTTACCACGTTTGTACTGGAACAATTTGCACCGTATTACAGAAATATGCCATTGCTAATCACATTGTACTTAATTGCTTACTGTTTGGATTTGAAGTGGAGAGGGTGGGTTGGTAATACCTTTTAGCTGCATTACTGAAATTTGTTTAAGTAGTCTTGGGTCCTTCAGGCTTGTGCCTACCTGCAAGTAATTTTCAGCAGAGGAGCGCGGTTGGCCATCTTAGTGGAGCCGCTAGCACGATTAAACGATTAGCGGTCTAGTTGCTGCCACTTGCTCATTTTCCAATTGAGGCTCACTTCTTTAAATGAGCCCCGATGGACAGACGCACCACCCATGACAGTGGGTTTGAGACTTCCCTGCACCTCATGCCCCCCTTCCCCTGTTTAATTCTTCTCTTAGGCTCATTGCTGCTAATTGTGTAAAATCTGACTGAGTTGTGGATATAACTATTTGCACCTTCTTACAGAAATTCACTGTTGCATGTCACATTGCACTTTATTGCTTACTGTCGGAATTTGATGTGGAGAGGGTGAGCTCGGCACACTTTTTAGCCGCATTACTGCAATTTAAAAAAGAAGTCTTGGTTCATGCAGGCTCGTGCTTACCTGCAAGTAATTTTCAGCAGTGGAGTGCGGTCAGCCATCTTAGTGGGGCTGCCAGCGTGATAAACCGCTTAGCGGTCGGTTTGCTGCCACTTTCTCATTTTCCAGTCGAGGCTCACTGCTTAAAATGAGCCCCGGTACATGGACGCACGGAGGTGGTGTGCTTCTGGCGCACCGAAGAAACGTGCCAAAGGCAAGCCCGTCTGCACCTGTCCACGCCAGATGCCAGTCACCCAGCTCTCACAACTCGCACAGGTTAGTCTACATCTCTTCTGAACTTTGCACTCCCAGGGACCCAACACATGGAAATGTGGTAGGCATATGTGGGCGCCAAAGGAGTCAACCTTCAGTTACAGGACTTGCAGTTTTAAACACAACTCACCTGGGCATATTACTAGACCCATCTCTCAAACTGCACACCTGTTGAGTGAGTTTAAGCGCTTGAGTAGTAACTGTCGCTCCTTGGTCCGACACCACTCGGTGATCTTTGACTTAATTCAGGATAATGCACCTGACACTCTCTTTCTCACAGAAACTTGATTGGACCAGTTCACGGCAGCAGACCTGCCTTAGCTCTCCCCCTGGCTATTATATGAAGTACTGTAGCAGGACCAGCAGTAGAGGTGATGGCATTGCTGTGATCTACAAAGATACGATTGCTTGCTGCCTGACCGAATGCACCATCTCAGACTGCAAAAGCACCCTCTTCAAAGTTTCCCTTAATAGCAACAACACTTTCTCAGGGCTTCTAATTTATCGTCCCCCTAGGCCCCTCCAAAGCCTTCAGGGATGAGATGACCAATTTTATTGCACCACTGGCAATCAAACTTGCCAACTTTAATATTATTGGGGATCTCAATCTTCAGCTTGATGCTACTCATGACAGCGATATCAGCAATTTCATGGATGACCTCGCCGCTATGCAGCTAGCCCAATTAGTCACCGGTGCCACAAACCCAGCTGGCCACCTCTTAGACCCAGTCTTTTCATCATCAAAATACTTTATACAATTTTACGCAGTAAATCATAAAAGTTAATAAAAGTCATGAAACACAACAGATCAATATCCTTAAAACAGTACATCGGATATCACAAAGCAGAGTGAAGTGCCCCTGCTAAAAATCTTGATAGATAAAACCAAACATTATAACTAGATAAAAATTTAAGAAATAAGGCAGGCTGGACTGGTGCAAAATTAATTGACAAGAGAAAGGGATGTATGTACTTGTGATGTACATTAGCACATTTAGGGCAAATAAAAAAAACTATATGTATACTATCCAGTGCAGCAACCATTCCACATGTGCTAATTGGTTCCGTGGGTCAATGAGAAATTTTTGTCATTCTGTTCAGAAATCTCCCTACTAAACGCAGAGGGAACAAATTCTAATGAAATAGGACAGTCCCGTCTGTGCAAGACTGGCATCTCCAGTTTCAAATACAACTATATTTTTTTCATTGATTTCACCATGGCATAATGGTTACAAGACTTTTTGGTCAAAACACTTACAGCCCTTTTTTCATTCACACTAGAGCGAAATGCCGCCTTGGCCCACAGAACATCAGATTAGTAATTTGCTTAGGGTCAGAAAAGCATCTGTCTACCAAGATCACACAAAATACTTTTGACATAATGCAACCATGTAATATGGTGACTAAAATCCAATCTCAAACAGTATTTCAGGATCTTTCTATTAAATTCCAGGTAATTTTTCAGCCAGACAGAAACCACAGTAATATGGGGTGAATTTGTAAAAAATCAGAAATAAATTCTGCACCCAATTCTTTGTGTGCAATCTCCATACACTCTGTGGGATCCTCAGAATCCTCCTAAAAATGTATTTTCTGCAACTTGAATAGGATGACAAGGCTTGTACCTCTGGAACTCTACATTAAATGATACGGTCAGGACATACTGTGCTCTATAAAGGTCCAATATGGATTTAACATGAGTGTGGCCGAGACGCTTGGATAAAGCATCAATACTTCGGGCAACTCTGGTGAATGACTGGCCATGGGTACTATGCAAAGGATTCCAACTCATTTTATTGTCCAGACATATGCCATGATAGAAAAATGTGTTGGTGTTACCAATGGGGTGTCCACCAAACATTAAAGTGTTAGTTTTAACATTTTTTGGGCCTACCACCTTAGTATATGATTTTGAAAGATTTGTTTTTAGACTCAGGTTATCCATAAACTCATAAAAATAATCTAACAAGAGATGCAGCCCATTAACTGTATGCGTACAGTAGTGTTGGCCTATTTCCAACTATTGGGACATCCTTGCACTTGGCCACCAAAACTCTCTCTAACTGATTAATAATATATAATATAAAAAGCAAAGGGGGTAAAAATGCATCCCTGGTGTACTCCTCTCCCCAGGTCAAAGTGCGTTGTGCATTCCGCATTGGGGTCATATGTTACTGAGGCCTCCAATCCAGTATGTAAATCATGCAAAAAAGCTACAAGGGAATCTTCAACTCCCAAGGCCGGCAGCACAGCCCGTAATTTTGATGTATCCACTGTATCAAAGGCTGTGCCGAGGTCCATGAAGGCCAAGGGGATAGACTCCTTCTTAGCTATCGTATACTTGGTGATCAGTAAATAAAGATTCAAATTCTGTTTGATCGTCCCCCACCCCGGTCTAAAGCCATATTGGATATCCGAGAGGATCTTCCAATCCTCTGCCCATTCTGTTAGCCAATTCAGTACTACCCGCCCAATCATTTTCACATCAGCATTTATTAAAGAGATGGGTCATAGCAGGCTGGATCCGCCCGATTCAAATAAAAAACAATCTGGACAATTACTGATTTTTGCCAAGTGGGAGATATGACATCACACTTCTACATTTTGATGCTGGTTGATCAAGGAGAAAAAAAGATAAATTCAAAAGTTAAAAAGTTAAAAGTCCGAGCAGGAGCTTTACTGGGTGAAAGGGCCTATACGGCCTTTGCTACTTCGCAAACATCAAAGTGCAACTCCCCCCTCTAGTAATAGAGGTATTAATGTAAGGAAGAGGATCATAACATCTTGAGAAAATGCACTGGGATAGTTTGAACCATATCGGGAATAGTATTTCAAAGTCATGCCTCCTTAAGGGGTTAAACCTGAATATAGACAGAATCTGTGCCACTCTCCGAGGATTTCTGAAGTTTACAACAATGCTATCATCGTGCCCACTTTATCAGTAACATTGGTATTGTATGCAGATAATGCACAACTCATTCCTTCACTGTGTGAAGACTCAATGCATAACATGTCCAGCTGTCAGGAATGTTTGCTGTTGCAGAGTGTAGGAACAACAACTGTCAATGCATGAACGCGAATCAATCAGAAATACTTTTATCAGGCAAACATTCCCATTTTTAGGGTGACCACTGGTCACCTACTTTGCTTGAACCTCCCACTAAGCCCAAGGCATCCATAAAATCCTAGGAGTCTGGAGGGATAACACCTTGGCCTTTGCGGCCCAAGCCAAATCAGTTTTGGGCTCCTGAAAAGCTTTAAATGCATCCTGGGCCTTTGTGATCTTCACACCTGACAAACGATCATTCTGGGGGTAATTTTGTCATGGTTAGATTACTGCAACATTTTGTATCTAGGAGCCAACAAATCTGTCACAAGGAAACTCCATCTGGCCCAAACTGCCACAACTAGGCTGCTATTCTCCTTCCTCAATTTATGGTCCGCTTCCAGACTTCCCGATAAGCTTCATTGGGTCCTTGTGGACAAGCGCATTTACTTCAAGAACCTGTGCATCGCGCATAGGACCCTGAACTCCCATGAGGCCACTATCCTGCACAACCTCATATTACCATACCTGTCCTCGTGAACCTTGCACTCAGCCGACCTCAACTTGGCCATTGTTCCCTGAGTTAGGAGAGCAAGAGCCGGAGGCCACTCCTTCCGTGCTCTGGAGCCTTTTCTCTGGAACTCACTGCCTCTCTCCCTGAGGAACATCCAGAATCACCTGCTTTTTAGGAAATCTTTTAAGACATGGTTATTTTCCATCTAGCCTCCCATCCCCCATGTGGTGTTGACAGTTTCAGCTTCTATGTCCTCTGGGATCTGCACTGGGAAGCCCTGTTGTTGGGGCAGGTGTGCACTATAAAAGCCCCTGTAACATAACATATATCATATATGATATATAGGGTGTGTTTTCCAAAGCTTTTTATGTATAGTAATATATAGAGTATATATGCATGTGTGCAGAGTAGAATATGGTATTATTACCACTGTCGATGGTATGGAGGAACATAACTCATGAGTGTGATGATATAAAATAAAACTGAAGTGGTCTTCTAACTATTACTGGAGTTGCTTTGCTGTGTAAAGTCATTGTAACATACAATTTGTATGGTGGTAAGCAATGTTTTCCTGTGAATGTACCTGTACTGTGGTGGTAACATAGAACTTGACCCTTGCAGTGTGGTAATAAATCAGTGAATGGACATTCATTTCTACACTCAAAGTGTGCATTTTCACCCCCAATTGTTGTTGAATTTTATTTGTAGTCTTTTGAATTTGCTCACTGTGGTAGAGCCGAGTATATGTGTTCTGACCCCTAAAACATGTAGAAATTGCACGTTAGGATGAATGAATATGTTGTTGAGGAATACCATGATGTGTGCAGGCCCAAGAACGGCAATACCAATAAAAGCAATGTCAACGTATGCCACAGCCTAAGCCCACATCACAATGTCAACACTCATAAATGCAATGTCAATGTATGTCATAATCCATGCACGCATAACAATGTCGATACCAATAGAAACAATGTCAATGTACGCAGTGATCAAGACATGCAAAACAAAATCAATATCAGTAAAGACGATATCAATGTACATCTATGACAACTGTAGGCACAATACTGAGGATGTCGGTAAACATGATATCAATGGATGACACATTACTCGTTGGAGTTATAGCCAACTTATATCAGTGCTGTTGGATTCAGAGAAAGTCACCTCCCCATCAACCCCAAGTCAGAGATATGTGGTCAGATAGGCCCCAACCCATGGTCTTTGAGTGACAGGTCACATGTGGGGTCTCACTTAGCCCTAAGACAAACGTGCACTCGGGGAAAACCCTGATCATTCCCACAGATAGACAGTTACACCACAAACAGTTCTAAGGAAATTGACTCCAATATAAAATTTTTGCCTGAGGCGTGTGTTCCCCAAAAATACTACAAAGCTAGATGCCACATGCAGATAGAAACACTCAGCCAATCAGGACAATGCATACACACCGCACACGGTGATCAAGCACTTCCCCCCACTAGACATCTGGACACATACACACAGGCCAACACTAGCTCTCCCTGAGGTCAAATGTCATCTTTGTCCCTTATCACATGACAAAAATTGTGGTTCATGGCTATGACGCCTTTCAAGGAATGTCAACGTGCTTCATTGTACCCACAAACTGTATATATGTGCAGCCCAAACTTCTGTACTTTGAGACTGTCTTCAGATGCGCCTCTGTCGATACTCTCCCGGCCGCTGCGTTTAATTAGAACCAACTTTTTCCTGTTTTGCCAAATGCCCATTGCCTTTTCATTTATTTAGGGTAAAAGTCAAACAACATTTTAGTGAGCCAGCCAGGAGAGATTGGTCTATCGATCCCGACTGCTGCTGAAGGACAAGTACCCCTGCGCAAACAAGATGGGTGAGCAGACGCCATATTTGATAAAAAGTTCTGCTGAATCTGTATGACGGAGGTTCATCTGGAGACAGCCATCACAGGGGAACATACTTCATCTGATCCTTAGTCCCAGTAAGTGGTGTGTGGCAAACTAGGACAAGCAAGTAGATCACCTTTGCATTTGCCCTAGTCAGCAAGCTAGAGAGGGTGAAGATTGCTACAGATTTGGGACCATTGTGAAGAACACAGGGTACGCTTGCCTCTGGGTGTCAGATAGAGACAGCTTGGAACACTGGGCGTGATACAGAGGTTCGCTTGTCTCTGGGTGTCAGATGGGACCGCTTGGACCCCTGGACGTGATACAGAGCTACCTATAGGCTCTGGGTGTATCTAGAGCCAGTGTCTCAGTCTTATTGTTTAGTCTCAAAGAGTTTTTTTGTACTTTCATGGGGTTTGTTTTTTACTGATAGTATCTAAAAGAAGTGAGAGGTGTTATTTGCTTGGACCGCAGGGTGCTAGGCAGTTGGTACGCATTACCCCTGGTTGTGATACAGAGTGTAATTTGGACATTAGGGAAAAATTCAGACCTTGGTGAATAATGTGTAGCTTGTGTCTAGCCAAACAGAGTCAATAATTGTCAGGTTATCCCTTTTTCTCCACACAAATCCGTGTTGTTTTTGTCCGCCAAGATGATGGTGACAGACTATCAGATTCACTTAGCTCTGCATATTAGATGGAGCATTCCCTCTCCTTGGGCTGTCGGCACTAAGGGGACTAAGGTTTTTTGGACAAAATAATCATATTTTCTATTTTACTCTCTTTCAGATTTTTCCATTTATACGTGCATTGATATTTTGGTGCAATTTGCTTCATATTTAAATGTTATGTCATGTTAGTTTATAAAATAATAACCATTTCTTCCCAAACCAAAATTTCCATTTGTTAGTTTAATGCTACAAATCAACTCGTACTGTTCTGACTTAACAATTGCACTTTGTTACAGGTTGTTACTGTTTCATTGTATTTGTCTTTGTTTACTGTTAAATGTTTGTTTACTCAATGCATCACATTTATAGAGCTTGTAACCAGTAGATGTTTTCAGTGCCACCCCGTGTACACAGTTTTACCCACAATTAGAGTGGAATCCATAATGATTTTAAAAATCTTGAGATGATCAAATATTTTGTAAATTTCTTAAAACGAGTTCTCTAAATCCATCATGGAGACTCCACTCGACCATATGCAAGCCAGGTTCCCCACACAGGGACGGAAATTAAGAAAACATTGCCACGAGTGGCACACCCATACCAAAGCATAAACATTTCCATCGTCTGAGGGGGGAACATTTGATACAAACACCATAGAACACACCAAGAATTACATACAGACCAGGTATGCAGGACGGAAAAAGGCTAATCGAGGGGCCCTACTAGAACTATGGGCCATATTTAAGGTGGACCCATCCTACAAGACTATCCCATGTCTGTAAGCAAGGCATCTGCACCTCCCCCACCAGACACCAGCAAGGATACCAGCCATGACAGCCACCCCTGCGATGGGTTACACCAGTTCATCGATCAAGGGGGTTGGTGGACCTACCCCAGGCAGAAATCCACCAGACCTGGGAGGGGTGGGACCAACCAACCCAGATGCAGTCAGCCCCAGCTCGGTTCAATGCCAGGCTCCCTTGGGGTTTGACCCCTCCACCCATCAGTCGCGGCTCATCAGGTCCGAACTAAGCAGGAAACACATGCTCCTGATTGCCTTACAGGGTTCCCTAAGATCAGAGGGACTTTGTGGCCCTCCTGGAAGGCGATTGTACCAGTGGAGGGGAGGACAGGGAGCCCAGTCCTTCACAATCTGACTCCAAAGGAGGAACTGCGGGCTATACTCCTCCAAGGTATGCCAATAGTGCGGAGGAAGCATCAGGGAGTGAATTTAAGGTCAACACATTGCCTAGAAGAACATCACGCAGCACTGAGTGAAAGAGGCAACCTAAGTGGGAGTTAGAGGAAAGGTGTTAGTGAAGAATAGAAGATAGAGAGCACCCACCTGGGAAGCCCAGCAAGGAAAGGGAACCACTACCCCTCCCCTGGAGGGAACCAGGGCTAATCCTCGGGCCCCACATAGAGGTGAGCTCAGGGAAGAGTCAGGAGGAAGGACCCTAACAGAAACACACACATCACCTGGCGGTCGGCGTAGGAGAGGAGCTGACCAGGAAATAAGTAGTCAGCAAAGCCTGACTGGAACACAATTGAGACACAGAAGGAGCAGCGTGGCACCTTTGTGGCCTCACGAGTAGAGCGATTATAAGGATGTCTGTTGCTACCCCTGAACGTGCCGGTCAGGCAGACCAACCCCTAGAGTGATAGTATCCAGAGAAGTGGGCGAGGTCTTCGCACAATCTTTCTGCCATCTACTGGCCTGCTGGACTGAAAGGAAGGGCCAATATGATTGTCTATGGCTAGAGAGGGGGGTCCGGAGGACATGGATGTTGAGGAGGACTGCATTCAGCATGGAGGGGGCACCAGAAATGGAACTAATCCTACATGCAGGAATTCCTGTGACGATTGTAGTGCTGCATCGGGGAAAAACAGAGAGAGTGTGCAAGAATTTGTCCTCACGACAAACTGCCCCAATAGATGGACTGGGCAGGAAAATGGATCTAATGCTTTGAAAAGAACACTGCGGGTATAAACTTAGCAAGAGGTGACATTAAAAGTCTGCTCTGCAGCCTCATCAGGAAGCAGAGTGGCACAGTGCTCTACTCAGCCTGAATCCCCACAGTGACACTTATAAACGCCGCGCATGATGGGGCTGCATTTAACTCATTCACAGAAGATCTGGACAGCCCTGAGGTAGATAGTCCCTGACCACCCAAAGTTTGTGACTGAATTCCTAGATAGAATGAGAGAACGATAGGGGCAGGACACATGACATCCCTGGACTCACAGGCCCCCAGGTTGATTCTTTTGCAACATCCTCAAAAGGGGACTACCTACTGAGATCCTGACTGGACTAGCTGGTATAGTTGGGCTAGACACCAAACCTTTGTGGGAAATACAGGCCCACATACTACACTATTACTGGAAAAGACAGGAGAAGGACCGGGAAATGCAGGAGCAGGCCCAGAGAGACACCGCCAAACTGGCCCAATGGAAGTTGGAAACGACCTCCCTAGAGGGGGCCACATTGGCTGTGAGTGTCCAGATGGCACCAGTCTCCAGGAGAGCTCCGCTTATGGACCACA
This sequence comes from Triturus cristatus, assembly GCF_964204655.1. Lineage (NCBI taxonomy): Eukaryota > Metazoa > Chordata > Amphibia > Caudata > Salamandridae > Triturus > Triturus cristatus. The sequence goes on from NC_140582.1 coordinate 1,127,295,474, forward strand.
GAGGATATCTGCCCAGCCCTAGCAGCTGAGGTCAGGGAGGCTTGTTCCAAACCAGCCTCATAGAGTTCTACTACTGTCACAGAATGGGCCACATGGATAACTGGTGCCGTCTGATAATGTACCATGATCAGAAAGGCATAATCCCAGGACAGCCCACACCGAATACCCATCCACAAGATCAAGCCTAGAGCAACGTTGTATTAGCTTCCAATCAGCACTAGGGAAAGCAGGCAAGCGGTGCCCTGCCACAACAGGGACCGGACGACTGGCTGAGCGCGTGGCAGCAGTCACTGCAGCAGGCAGGGAACCCAGCCCAACAAACACTGGCAGCACCCACAGCAGGGAGTGGTTACTGTCTGGGAAGGCAACACCTTTACACAATAGCAAAACATGAACACATAGTAGCAAGATCGCCCCTTAACATGGTGCATCCCCCTCACACTATCATGCAGACATTTCCTTACCTACATCCGCAACATTTGTGTAGGCCGCCGCATACTATGCCGACCGGGAATCCACTCTAGAGTTCGCCATCGGTTGCCCACAGGGGCCTGGGTCTCTTACTACTGTTGGTCACATAGGGCGGAGTTAGACAACCATGCCCTGGGGAGAACAGTCTGACAAGGGTGTAGGGTGGGCCACCAGCTGGTCATTAAATATAGGCACCTAGGACCACTCCCCCAAGTCCAACTTTGGGCGGGCTATGTACGTCTCACCAACCTCAGGGTTTATCACTAAGTGGAGGCCCTTTTTTAGTTTCAAAGTAAGGTGAATGCTCCGGCATCAAGATCTGGGTTCAACAGACATAGGGAAATGATGTCCTCAAAACTCCACAGAAACTAACTTCACATGACCCCAGTACATAGGACAAATCCATAGAGTTCTATAGCGTTACCCACATATGGCCAAGCACACAAAGTCCACTACGAGACCCCCAACACTCGTCGAAAAGCGCAGCAGCCAAACACAATTCCAGCCATTTTCCTGCAGGGCCTTACGGGGGTTCCATGAACGACCTTCCAACCACCTCCGGTATTCCTTGTTAAAATTAGCAACGCCCAGATCATAGGTAAACAGCCACTGGAACCCGCACAGAGTAGTCTAAAAACAGCCCAAAATTCTCAACCCTTCCAGAATAGCAAGCAGCAACTCAACCCAATTAGAGAAAACCTCATTCCAAACCACGTGCAGAGACCCAAGAGATGTGCACAGGTCAACGGAAATATTGGCCTAAAAATCAAGCATGCCCTTCCGCTACACAACTGCATGCAGCACATGCAGGTCGAAAGGATTCCTCCTCACTTAATAAAACATCACACCTTTAAATAGAGCAGCCCACCAAGGAAGAGTACTGTCCCCACCATAGCAAGGAGAGGAGGGTAACCAAAATACAAACAGCACTAAAACCAGCCTACAACACACCACTCCCTGAAAATCCTAGCACCTCCTTCCAATAACTCATTAGGTAAATTCGCTCACAGTAAAACCATCAAGTGTATCAGTAAAATGTAAATGCAGGAATTTTCCAAACAACTGTCTAGCCATGTGTTATTTCCAAGCTAATCAACAAAGCACAGCTCTTATCCTGCAGGTGTGCGATCGAGCTGCACGTGCACCATCATTGCTGCGGTCCGCCACCCTTTCGATCAAAGCTTTCTAGAAGACTTTCACAAGACCAACCGCTCAAGTACCAAAGACTATAAATTGACTTTACACCCATTTTTAAAGTCTTTGTTTGTACTGCATCAAGACAAGACACCCTGGGCACCCAGAGGAAAGACATCTCTCCTGAGGACAATCCAGCAGCCTACGGATGTTTTCAAAGTTATGTATTTTTTGTACACGCTCTAATTAGCCGGGGTGTTCTCCAGCTCCTCCAGAGCTAGAAGGATGCCTAATCTCATAAACTCGACTTCGACATTCTTGCAATGCATGCACAGAGACCTCTATCACCTCACATACACCTATACTGAACCAAAAACCAGCATTCCTCATGCACTACACAGCACACTACTACACCACCCCTGGTGCGAACACATGACTGTTGTAGGCACTCAAACGACAAACCGATCATGTTACATATGTTCACTGATACCCCACGCCTCCCCCTTCCACATCCACAACATGACACCCTGGGTCCCATTCACTGATTGCTCCTTGAAGTTAGTAAAGGATGTAATGTACTTAAATAATGTAATGTACTTAAATATATCAGATCTGATCAGAGCAGAAAGGTTGGGCAAATTATCTATCAAGTAGAAATAAATAAGTGAGATGGGAAAGAAAGAAAGAAAGAAAGAAAGAAAGAAAGAAAGAAAGAAAGAAAGAAAGCAGAAGAGGTCAAGAGAGATAGAGAGATAAAGAGAAAGGAAAACATGAGGGAGCATGGAGAAGGGGAGAAATAAACTGAAAAACTAGACCAACAGGTTGTGTGTGAGAGAGAGAGAGAGACAGCCAGAGAATGATACAGTGGGATGTAGAGAGAGAATAGAGGTAGGGGTCATGTGTGAGAGAGAGAGAGAGGCATGGAGAGTGAGATAAAGATGGAAAGAAAGAGAGAAAGGAGCAGGGGAAAAAGAAGATAAAGAGACCAATAGAAATCAGAGGCTGAGACAAGCAGAGAGGAGACAGTTAAAGAGAGAGGGAGAGACAGGGACGGAGTGGTCGACTTGGTGAGAAGGAGGTGAAAGGCTTAAATAAGTTTGAAAATGAGGCAACATTGTCTGCCAATGCCTAGCAACCGTGTGTTCTCACTTAACACGCATCCAGCTGGACGCCGCGCGCTCTGTGGTTTGCTTCTGTCAACAGACCACAAAGAGCACCGTGTAGCTCGTTAAAGCAGCTAATGATGTTCCTTGGATGTGCATGTGTGTGATTGTCTACAGACTTGGTGACTGTGTGCATGTATGTTTATCAAGCGGATGAACAAAAACAAAGACATTTTAATCCCCACAGCAGCCCAGTCATGGATAGGGTGGGGCGGGGCAAGAGTTCACCGGCAGAGGGGCAGATCACAGAGGCAGGGCAGGGCCCCCCAGCCTCTCTCTGTGCATAAAGTACACATACAAAGAGGCTCTATACAGTGGTGCACAGGCTTGCAGCGTGCCATGCTGCTGTGGTAAGAGATACGTTCACAAAAGCAGAGTCGTTTTCAGGAAAAGGCAAAGGTGGCCATTGCCCCCGGTCCCTTTCTGGCAGGGGCCCCTCCTGGGAAGAAAGTGACATTTCTTTCTCTCTCTCTATTCCAGTGCTTCTCAAACTTTTTTGAGCCATACCCCAGTTTTTAGAACAACAAACTTTTACCACCCACCTGCCCTAACGGAAGAGGCTTTACTTTTTTAATTTAACTAAAGCATATGTTGGTAGCGCACTGTCATTTACAGTCAGCATATGTTTCCATTGGAATTGTCACTTCATTTGCAGAGACAGTTGTACTGATAAAAGTATATTACACACAAACGACAATGTGTGGAAATCAGGGTTCAGTGAATATGTATCATGTGTGCATCACCAAGTAAAGTTTCTTGATTTGTTTTGACCCTATTAAAATCTTTGTTTCCATCACACTTCAGGATTGCAAAAAAAATGTGCTTCATTTGTGCTTTCCAAATTACTGAATGTGAACAGTTAATTTACACAAAATTACATTTTGTATTATGTTACAAGAAAAAAATGTACATCTAACAGCCTTTCACTCATTGTACCCCAAGATTGTCACATAATTCACTTTACTTTTCTGTCCCAGACTGCAAAGTGAGAGAAATTTGTAAACACCAATCCCCAAGTTGAAAAATAAGCAGCAATTTGTCAGAAGACAGACCCTGCGTTTGACCTCTGTCTTTGAAGCCAGGAATGTCACAAAATAATTACAGAATTTAAAGACATCTTTCTTTATTGATTGCACTTTTAAGACCCACCCAAAAGCGTGTCTATCCTATTGCTCTGTCTAAAACATCTCCTCCTCTCTCTAATAACTCATTCCCCTGTCTAAACCTCTCTCCCTCTATTACCGACTCTGTCTCTCAGCCCCATGTCATCTTCCGAATTTTGGGGATTTTGGGTAAGACATATTTCAACTGTTTTTACGTGACCCTACAAAAAATGTACATATAGTTTAGTATTCTTTGCCATCACGTGGCATGAGTGCGCAGGGAACGGGTAATAACATCAGAATGTGTTCTTCTGTACTGGGGCCTCCAAAATATGTCTCGCTCGGGCCCACAAATTCTTCAAATGGCACCTCACAGAATCAGACATAAAAAAGTTATGAAAATACTTTTAGCGGACGTGTATGCTGCTGGGTGTCACTTGATGGCGGTGACAGCTGTCTTCAATAATTGAGTTGATATTCAGTTAAATAACCCGCGCTCACGCGCATGTGCTGGGAAGTTCGAACAAGGCCACGCGCTAGCTCTGTCACTCGCAATGCCATACGAAATACTGTGCCCAATATGTCCCTCTTGAAGACACTGGAGGGGCCCGACCCTCCCCGGGTCATACAGTCCCTAGAGCAGAGGTTGGTCTGCGTCTTCTGTGCAGTGTGCGCAACAGCCCGCGGTCAATGCACGCGGGAGGGGCTGAAAGGAGGGCGCAAAACAAGACACATAGGGCAACAGGGGGTGGAGGTCACAGGGCCAGTGGACGAGGGCAGAACAAGAGTAGCAGGTCAGGGTTTAGTGTGCTCCTAAGGCCTCTGGGCCCCGGTGCCACTGCACCTGCTGACTCAATGGAAGCGAAGCCCGTGAGCGAGAAGGGGCCAAGGGGCATGCAACGGGCCACGGAACGAGGCGGCAAAGAGCAGCGGACAGGAGAAGGCAATACAGAAGCATGCAGTAGGAGAAGAAAGTAGGAAAGGAGGCAGGCAGTAGCAGAACAGGTAGAAGGCGAACATGCGACACGACAGCGCGTGCCAGCGAGCAGCACCATGGACTGGGCGAAGGCAATGGAAGAGGAGACAGTGACAGAAGGCAATCGGCAGTTATAGAAGGCAAGGGGAGAGTAGGGGATGAGGGGTATCAAGGGAGAAAGCAGGCAGAGTAGGCAGCAGGATAGAGCAGGAGGCAAGAGAAGAGAGACCGTTGGTGGTAGGGAGCCAGTGACAGCAGGCACAGTGGCACTGGTAAAATGAGAGCCTGGCATAAACGAGCAGGTACCAGGGAGCATGGGCAGTTAGATAAGGGAGCAGAGGTGCAGGCAGTAGGGTAACGCAGCGGGAGAGAAGGCAGTGGAAGCAGGCAACAGGAAAACATGCGGCGAACGAGCAGGTTTATAGGAAGAGGTCACAGGGAGCAGGTTAATAAGAAAACCCAAGCAGGACATAAAGAGGGCAGGAGGGCAGGGGATTGAGGGCAGAGGGGCCGGTGATAAGCAGCAGGGGGAAGAGAGTGTGCACAGGGGTCGCGCGGGGGCAGCAGCCTAATAAAAGGACAGAGAACACGCAGTAGGGGTAAGAGGGCGTGTCAAGGGTCACGGGAGGAGGAAGCAGAGACCAAGCAACCGGAGAACAGGTGTCAAGAGCGGGCAGCAAGAACAAGCACCAGGAGAACACGTGGCAACGGGCATCAGAGTGCAAGAGGAGAGGCTGGGCTTGGCTTGGCAGCAGAAGAACGGATGGCGGGGGCAAGTACCAGGGAAGAACCGAATGTGCAGGAAAGATGCCAAGGAAGTACGAAGACGAGCGGCAGGTGCCAGGGCACAGCTGAAAACAGGGGCAAGTGCCAGGGAAGAAGCGAATATGGAGGGCAGATGCCAAGGAAGAGCTGAAGAAGAGCGGCAGGTGCCAGGGAAGAAGCGAAGACAATGGGCAGGTGTGAGGGAATAGTTGGAAACAGGGAAACGTACCAGGGATGAACCGATGAAGGAGTAGGTATCAGGGATGAACAGAAGACATAGGGCAGGTACCAGGGATGAACTGAACACGAGGGGCAGCAGGTGCCAGGGATGAACTGAAGACGAGGGGCAGGTGCCAGGGATGAAGTGAGCACGAGGGTCAGCAGGAGCCAGGGGTGAACTGAAGACGAGGGGCAGGTGCCATGGAAGAACTGAAGACGAGGGGCAGGTGCCAGGGATGAACTGAAGACGAGGGGCAGCATGGGCCAGGGATGAACTGAAGACGAGGGGCAGGTGCCAGGGATGAAGTGAGCACGAGGGTCAGCAGGAGCCAGGGGTGAACTGAAGACGAGGGGCAGGTGCCAGGGATGAACTGAAGACGAGGGGCAGGTGCCAGGGATGAACTGAAGACGAGGGGCAGGTGCCAGGGATGAAGTGAGCACGAGGGTCAGCAGGAGCCAGGGGTGAACTGAACACGAGGGGCAGTAGGTGCCAGGGGTGAACTGAACACGAGGGGCAGCATGGGCCAGGGATGAACTGAACACGAGGGGCAGCATGGGCCAGGGATGAAGTGAGCACGAGGGTCAGCAGGAGCCAGGGGTGAACTGAAGACGAGGGGCAGCAGGAGCCAGGGGTGAACTGAAGACGAGGGGCAGGTGCCATGGAAGAACTGAAGACCATGGACGGGTACCAGAAAAGAACTGAAGATAGGAGGGGGCAGGCGCCAGGTAGACGGCAGAAGGTTAGAGCATGACAGCGGGAGAACAGGTACCTGGAGGGAAGACTGGGGGAGAAGAGGGCAGGAGGTGGGCAGGGCTGCAGGCAGGAGACGGGCAGAGCTGCAAGCAGGAGATGGGCAGAGCTGCAGGCAGCAGGTAAGGAGAGTGGGAACAGGCAGCAGGCTGGCAGTGGGAGAGACAGTAGCGGGCAGTAGGAGAACGGATGACAGAAGAGCCGGCATGGGGATGCGGGCGCTAGAGAACCAGCAGCAGGGGGACAGAGTGAGAGAATGTAGATGGCGGGGGAAGGGGGAGAAGCAAGCAGGCGGCAGCATAGCAGGCACCAAGGAGCAGGTGGATACAGAGCGAGCCACGTGAAACAAGGGAATACGCCGCACCGTTTACTTTTGCACGAAGCAGGCACTAACAGAGCAGGCAGCCAGGCGCAGGCATCGCTCCACTGCTCTTTGTCTCATCCCTCCCCGCTGACGAGGCTCCGGCAGCGTGTGAGCGCAGCCCGGCTTCTCTGCCGGCACCCGGCACCCGGCACCATCAGTTTGAACCCTTCTCCCGCTGCCGGCGAGGCCTAGGATGTGACTAAAGCCTTCCTCCCGGGCTACGCTGCTCTACCCAGTGCTTGTTCCAGGGCAGTGCCTATCCAGAGACTGGGCAGAGGGGCACAGTGGACCCACAGAGCCCGAGTCCGGTGGCAGGTGCACGGTCACACGCTTCCCCTGCTTCACGCTGCGAGGGCAACTGCCGCCCACCTGCACCCGCCGCGCCAGAGCCCACTGCCACCACTGGGCCATTACCGGCGGGAGGCAGCAGCACGTGAGGATGCCCACCCCCGCTGAGGGATGGAGAGGACTGGGAGGTGCTGGAGACTCAGACATTAAGCTGTGTGGACTCCACGCAAGGAGATGGGTTGAAGGCTAGTGCACACAAATACTCTCATAGGGTCTGCACTCCCATCTAGCATCAATTGATGGGTGGTGGATGCCGGGAGCAAGGGGGATGCAGTTGACGGCGTTGGGTGCACTCACCTCTCGCTGATGGTACTCTCCTCCCAGTGAAACGGGTCCCAGCAGCAACACTTCTCCAAATGCAGGCGTGTTATCCCCCTGCTTGCTCCCACACACGGTATGTCCTCTGCAGACTCCCCAGGAAGGTGCTCGACTGATGTCCAAAGCTCAGTGGTGTCCCTGTGCGCCCTGGGTCCCTCCGTGCCACCCTTCAGCCTGGTTCCGTCCCCGTGCACCCTTGGTATTCTGGCGTCCCCTCGTGCGCCCTTGTGGTCCTCTTGTGCGCGCCGGTTCTCTCGACTGCCACCGGCCTCTCCTCTCGGATACGGGAGCTGACCCAGCTCCTCTGGCAGATAGTGAGCGAGGACCAGTGATACAATGGAGTGACAGGGGGGCGAGGCCGAGACGCGCGTGCGCACAGAGCGCAGGGACGATGCGCGAGGCTGTGCACTAGGATGGATGGCACAGAGTGAGGTGCTGCCCTCCCGGCAGTGTGTGGGTACAGTAGGACACGATCGGGATCAGGGGGCACAACACTGCCCGCTTTTGTGACTGACGGTTTCTGCTGAACGAGGCTGGTTATCGAAGGTCAGGTGCTCTGTGTAAATGCTACTGCTTGCAAATATTGAGTGGAGTACTGAGCATGCGCAGGCCGGTGGGCATGGAAACGGCTTTACAAAGCTGTAGAGGCAGGGGAGAGGAGGTGACAGTCAGGGCGAGCAGGCAGAGGAGAGACGGCAAAGGGCAACAGTGGGACTGAACAGAGACCAGAAAGAGAGTAACACTACAACGGAGAGGTGAGGTGGGGAAGAGTGGCACAAAAGAGAGAAAATAGGTGGAGTGCGACGAGACAGGTAGAGTGACTGTGAAGGTGAGACAGACGCAGAGAGAAATAAACTTCAGACTATTACCAGCCAGGAGTGGAGAGAGGGACAAATGAAAAATAAAGAAGCGCGAGGAAAGTCGAAAAATGGGAGTCAGTTAGGGCTGAGGGAAAATATGGCAAAATGGAGCCCGTGCAGAGAAGGCAGACAGGGAGGAAGGGTACAAGTGAGAAACAGCAGCCTCTAATCTATTACTCTCTCCCTGGTTCTGCTAGATTAAGCGAGATGGAATTTGAAACAGTCACTCATTAACGAGAGAGCTATGACAGGCAGCGAGTAAAAAACGAGACAGGCAGGCAGTGTTTAATTTTAGCCGGTGGGGGACACTTGTACTTATTTTTGGGGACCAGCGTTTATTTCGCCACATCAGACACTTCCCGAAGCCAACAAAGGGAAAACAAACAAAACGAAAAGACGGAGGAAAAGAAACACAAAAAAATCCATCACCAAGAGAGAAAGCAGACGCATTTAAAAGTGAGATAATGTGTCAGGGAGTGACTGGGTGAATTAAAGAGACCTGAGCTGGATTCGGGACTGTGCACACCTGCTTTTCGAACTCTGACATTTTATAGCCCCAGCCTAGGGTGTCTGAGCAGCGCTTTGAGCGCCAGCGCCTATTATTTTACAAATAAAGTACTGCAGGCAGGGTGTTAAGCAGGTAAGTACAACTAAGAGCCCGCAAGATATGTTTAAAGAATGAAGTTAATTCTAGAAATAGCAGGTGATCACTTCCTGCAGGTCCAATCTCCAGGAAATCCTAATTTCATCTGAAAGCTCAGGTGTGTGTACCATGGAGAAGGACTGCGGGGCGTGAACTTGGGTCAAACATGTACATATGATTATAAACAATGCTCGCGATCACGCTGGTGACACTGATGTAAACAGTCATTGTGTTAAGACACATGCTACATCATCACCCCCTTTAAATAGACAGAACAGAATACATTTAATTCATATGAAAGTCCCTGTACTTAGTAGGCATGGAAGCATTATGAGAACCTCTAGACTGTAACCGAGCTTTACCATCTGGCTCAGTAGAGGGATAGTTAACAATTTCATTAGCAATACCTGAAGAAACATTCTCATGAGTCACACTTGCAGAAACACCCTCAGTGGTGTTTACACTTGTGTTTGATGAAGACATTTGTGGAACAAAAACTGGCTGATATACATCAGAGGAAGAATGACTGTTTTCCAAGTTAAACCAGTTTTCAAATTCCTGACATTTGTCCATACCAATTTCCACTGCTTGCCCAGGCATCAATTTAACTATTACCCTCCTTACCTAAATAAATTAAAATAAATGTAAATTTGATACTTGTATAGCGCACTACTCACCCGCAAGGGTCTCAAGGCACTTGTACGAATACCGCTGTGGAACCCATCCTGGCTTTCCCTGTGAGGCATCCACTCCTGGGCACCCCCAAGGTGGAGGCCAGGCATCCTTAGCGTTGTGGGGGCCGTTGTGGAGATTAAGCAGGCTATTGCCCAGAGTTGCAGAGTGGGACTCCATGATTGGAATAGACACCGAGGCGAGAACTATCAGGTCCGTGGAATATTTTTGAGCCCAAGACCCGCCGAGGCAGGGAATTGAACCCTGGTCCCGGGCTAGACCTCCGCATCAGGGTCTGCTGCTCTAATCATTGAGCCACACTGGGCGAATTAAAGAGACCTGTGCTGGATTCGGGACTGTGCACACCTGCTTTTCGAACTCTGACATTTTGTAGCCCCGGCCACGGGTGTCTGAGCAGCGCTTTGAGCGCCAGCGCGTATTATTTTACAAATAAAGTACTGCAGGCAGGGTGTTAAGCAGGTTTGGGTTTTGTTTTACATTTTTTTTTTGAGTTTAAAGAGCTTTATTGAAGCAAATAGAAACATGGTACAGCATTATAACAATAATTATATAGAAAATGGCAGGAAAAAACAACGACGAGAATATAAATTGCAGAGGAATGAACAACTCAAGATAACTACCAATGATAAGCATATAAATCCAAAAATTGAAAGTAATATTAAAAAGTTGTACCTTAAAACAAAGTAGCATTTTATATTTTCAGAAAAGGGGGAGAGAAAGAAAAAGAAAAAGAAAGAAAAACGAAAAAACGAAAAAAAGAGAGGAAAAGAAGGAAAAGAGATAAGAAGAAGGAAAATAAAGTAATATCCTAATCTACTGTCATATTTAAGATTACCTCAATACAGTTATCATATCGCTTGTTTTCCTGGAAACAGGGTTAGAACCAACCATTGACTTGTAGGAAATACATAGGAAAAATAAATAAATAAGATACTCATGGTGGTTGATAAACAAAGAAACAGTCCTTATTCCGAAGTGGAGATGTGGATAAGTAGTTGGTAAGTGGAGACCAAAAAGCTTCCTTTCGGAAGGTCCACCAAGCAGAAAAAGAAACTTTAGTGGCATCCTTCCAATTAGAGGTAATTACCTGAAAGGCAATAGCAATCAACAGATCCACAAACAGGCCCACCCTGCGAGAACCAAATCAATTAGCAGAGTTACTCCAGTAAATATCAAAAGGAAATTTAATAAAACAAATGGGAAAGATTGACTCACATACCTTAATCCAAAAACACAAGATGTTGGGACAGAGAAAAAAGGAGTGCATTAATGAGCCAGGGTTATGCTGACATGACCAGCAATTTAGGGATAGGTCTAAACTATACTTGGAAAGAGATAATGGAGTTAAAAATAATCTTTGATAAAAATAATAAAGGGTCTGGGTGGTGCTAGCATTACAGAAGGTATGATGTAAATGTGCCCAAATATAGTTCGATGTGTGAATAGAGAGGGTACGCTACAAATCTGATTCCCATAAAAGTTCAACTTTACTCCTAGGACGGTTAGGAGAGGAAAAATTTAGATATTTATAATTATGAGAGGCCCGGGATGAGGGTGAGGTCGGTAAAGGTTCTAACATGGGGTCCAGAGAAGAGGGGAAAGATCCAGAAAGCAGAGAGAACAGACTAGTTAAGAACAATCTCAAAGAATCGTATCTAAGTAGTGAGGAAAAAGGTAAGTCGAACTTAGATTGAACCTCTTGGGGGTAGAGAAAAAGCAAACCCTTTATTAAATTCTTAACCAGGAAGATCCCCTTATCAGCCCATTTTTCCCCCAAAATAGTTCGATTTGACAATTTAATAAATTTGTTATGCCATAGAGGTGAGTCTAGAAATATTTGTAGAGGAGTATGAGATTTGCGTTTAATTGGATGAAAGGTAGAAATAAAGTTAGAGATTGTCGGGTGATTAAAAGAACAAGGAGGATGGGTAAAGTTGGCAAACAAATAAAAAAGGAAAGGGTAAATCAGAGATTCCTCCAATCTGTGCCAGACCGAAGTGGAAATTCCCTTCAAGGAAGATAAATATGGTAGCATTTGACGAATTAAAAAGGAGGAGTAATATTGTTGGAAATTGGGAAAGTGGACGCCTTCCCGATCTTTAGAAGCAGACAAGAGGATTAAAGAAATACGGGCTTTTCGACCATTCCAGAGAAATTTACTCAAAACCCCATTAAGGGCTTTAACATTTTTTAATGGAAGTTTCACTGGTAACATAGACAAATAAAAATTAATAACAGGAAGCAGCATCATTTTAATTGTGTCTAATCTACCCCACCATGACAAGAAAAGGGGTGACGATTTACCTATCATGTTATTCACTTTTAAAAGAACCTCATCTAAATTAAGCTGAATCGTTTTTGCAATAGAAGAGGAATAATTAATCCACAAGCAAGTTATACTGCTGGTATTCCACTTAAAGTCAGATCATTCAAACATACTACTTAAACAATATTTATTTAGCGGAAGCACTTCAGATTAAGAAACATTTCATTTGTACCCAGATAAGGAGGCATAAGAGGAAAGAAGATCTGAGAAAGCAGGCAAAGCAGTAGAGGGATCCGAAATGTATAACATAATGTCATCAGCATAGGCAGTAAATTTGATTTCAATGGCCTTATGTTTGAAACCTCGGAAGATGGGTGAGTGTCGCAGAGAATGGAGAAAGGGCTCAAGGGAAAGAATAAAAAGCAATGGAGAAAGATGACATCCCTGTCGAGTACCTCATTGTAAAGGAAAATAAGAAGATTGAGAGCCATTTGCAAAAACAGATGTAGCAGAGGACAAATATAACAAATTAATAAGGGACAGAATAGGGGGGCCAAAACCCATTGTTTTTGAAGGGAGTTAACATCCTTATCATTAAGGTGCGTTTCCTGTGACATTGCAATTTTACATTGTAATTTGGAAAGATGTGTAAGTACCCGCTGCTTCTTGACAGAATTACGTAACCCTTTTACATTCCACGAAATAATTTGAATGTTATCAGTCATTGAGAGGGGAAAGGACATCAATCAACAACATGAGCATTACAAAATTCAAAAAGGTCAAACAGTCAGTATGACAGCGGTCAAATTCAACAGGATAATAGCATTAAAGTAAAAACAGATAAGAATAAAAGAGGATATGAAAGAAATAATGAGTAAAAGTTACAACGAGGGGGAAGGAATAGGAGCTAAAGAAAGGATAAAATACACGAAGAGAAGAAGGAAAAGAAAGAGAGGGTTGAAGAAAAGGTAGGTGATAGACAAAGAGAGGCTGACGAGAAGCCAGGGGGCTTCAGTCAAGAAAAATGGGATAAATATCCAGACTGTAAAAAGTAGCATGGGGAAATGGGGAGCCGCAAAAGGAAATAGACGGCAAAGCCAGCAAGGACATCCAAGGAGCAAACAGGACCCATACTTGGAAAAAACAAAAATATGAAAGCAAGGAGCCTAATATGAAATAGCACAACAGGGGAGACCAACTACATATTAACTACATATTGAAGAAAAAACAATAAACATAAAACAAACATGCAGCAGCAACAAGGATAAGTTAAGAAATATTCAACACTTATCAGACATGAGGGTTAACTGTGAACATTAGGGTTGAGGTGAAAAGGCAGGGTAGAGGGAACCATCTGGGGAGTGGGTCTATACAGAAGGAGAGAACATCTGTAAAGAAAGACAGAAGAAACAGTAATATGAAATGGCCTCTAAAGAGGCAAACAAGCCACAATGGTCTAGAAAAAACAATAGCAAACCATAACCAACATCCGTAAAAGAAGACAAAACTCTTCACAATATTAGATTGAAAAAGGTAAACTCAGAGAACATAGGACAAGGCAAAGACAGCAATGGTGCTTAAGACCCTCCATAGTCCATCCCGTCCCCTTTATGGCGAGAAATAAATGGTCTTAGATCTTCAAGACGATCAAAAGAGTAGGACCTCTCTTTATATGTAACTTTAAAGAAGGTGGGATTTACTAAGCCGTATCTGGCATTCATGGATCGAAGAGCCGGGCAAGGAGAAAGAAATTCCTTGCGACGGGCTGCAGTAGCACGGGCCACATCCTGAGAGAAGAAAACTTTTTGACCAGACCATAACATCTGCTTTCTTAGCTTACCCGCTGAAAGGACCATTAACAATTTAGTATACTCAAAATATAAGACGATGATCCCTCTGGGGCGATTAACTGATGAAGAAGAACATGAACCTCCTGTTTAAGGACCAATGCGGTGAGCACGTTGCAAATTAAGAGTTGTGCCATCCTTGAGACCAACAATTTTGAAGATGTGCATTTTTAAGAAGGCAAGCATGTCAGATCCTTCCTCTCCCTCAGGAATACCATAAATATGATGGTTGTTGTGTCTATTGCGATTTTATAATTCCTCCGTTTGCATCTTGAGGAGAGCAATCTTTTTAGACATGGCGGCAACTTGAGGGATCATATCTTGAGTATCACTAATCTTCTGTTCCACCGCCGACACTCTTGAGTCTAAATTAGTCCATTTCTCATCCCACTTCTAAAGAGTAGCATTGGTTTCAATCACAAAAGGTTTAAGCATCCTTATCTCTTCCATGAGGTCCTCCATTGTTATGGGTAGTGGAGACTTGGTAGGTGAGTTAGGTTCCTTCTTATGACGTTTAGAAGGGGCAGCAGGATTGGAATCCTTACGAAGAGAAGCCATGTTTGCTGAAGTAGTTTTCTGTCCAAGTGAGGAGGAGGGCTCCATGTACGTGGAAGTATTGATATAATGAAATATTAAGAGATAGGCAGCGTATGTGCATAGTGTGTGACACCAGTTAATATCCTTTTTTCTTCTTCTTTTTTCTCCTTCTTTTTTCCTTTTTCTCCTTTCCCTTTTGTCTCAGACTTAGTCGCAACCGCCTTGCAACAAAAAAAAGCCAGTGCTCAGACACATAGCTCCTAACTTAAGCGAGAGAAAAGTAGTTTGGAGGAGCCTTGAATTCTAATGTAATAACCTCAAGAGAGATTTGAGGTGAGCATGTTTCCAGACAAAGCGCATGTTTCAGGATTCCCTCAATACAAATAATATCCTGCTGCCAGTCTATATCCAACATATAGTCTAAATTTTTGCAAGCCAACAATCCACAGAGCTCCAAAATGTAAGCGGCCGAGGCTTAAAAAAGAAACGCTCTGCAAACAGCACCGGAAAGCCAGTGAAGGAAAAGTAGCATTCTGCCAAAGACAAAATGGCACGCGCTAGCAGGGTCGTGCGAAGGGAGCCCGACGCGGGGGAAAACAGGTCAAAAAACGGGCTCAAAGAGAAAAAAAAAGAGCTACCTGTGTCCCCGTGCCTGCTCCACAAATGCGCTCAGTTCATGGCTCATCCGGTGAGGAAAAACAGCTCCTGTGGTTGAGGAAGGTCCCGTTCGCTGAGAGGAGCCTCAGCCGAGCGTAGCCATCTTGTGGCGGCTCAAGCCACACCCCCGGTTTTGTTTTTCTTAATAGATGAAAGGAGAAATGCCAGTGGTAGAATGTGGGGTGAGATGGTATGCCGATACTTTTTGTTTCAAGAAAACATCAACAGGTACCCCACTTGCCAACGCAAACTGTATACCTTCTTTCAAAAACCTATTCACTCTCTCTACCAGAGCATTAGAGGTTAGTGAATATAATGCCACCTTAAGATGCCTGATATGGTGTTTGTGTACAAATTGTTTCATGTGTGAAGAAATAAAATGAGTGCAATTAACAGTAACCAGGTCCCTAGGGGGTCGTTTGTTTTCAAACACTTTGCTTAAAAACGTCCTCACTGGGACAAAATAAAAATATGTCCATTTTGAAAAATAATCAACAAGGACTATTAGGAATCTTTTGTCTGATGGTAGTAAATGAAATGGCCCAAGGTTCTTCAGGATAAGGTACCACATGTAATGGTATATTACGAGTAAGCCAGTGTTTATCTGAAAGCAGACAAGTACTGCAGGAAGATATCCAGTTGGCCACTTGGGAATCAAGAGAGGGCCACCACAAATATTGTTTAACATTCTTGACGTGGCCCCAACCCCCAAGTGACATTGATGGGCTGCCTGGAATAGTTTGGATCTTATGGCAGTGGGGGGAATGGTAACAATTTTGAGAAAAAGCAGACCATAACTCACTGGCTACTTGTCAGAATGGTCTAAGGGGAGCAGATAAAGACCTTTCCTTGGGCCAACTTTTTTTTATCAAACTCCATAACCAGAGATAAAATGTTATCTTCAGCAATGGCAGGCAACCAATCTTCACGACAAATGATTCAAAGGTACTTAAAATATCATCTAAAGTGCCTGCTACTAATTGGACTCCTTCATACTCCTCAGTGGAGTCAATGTCCTGAATAGGCATTCTAGATAAAAAATCTGCTCTTGAGTTTCTATTAGCAGGAATATAATCAATTTTGAAGATGTACTCTTGTAATAATAATAATAATAATAGTAATAATAATAATAATAATAAAGGCATTTATAAAGCGCGCAGCTACTCCAAATGGGGTGTCCCGGCGCTAATGCCGACAGTGGTCAAGGTAGAGGAAAGCGCGATTCTAATCATTCCGACTGCAAAGCCAGGTCTTCAAGGCCTTTCTGAATTCCTGTTCGGACTGCATCATGCGTAAATGGGAAGGGAGGTTATTCCAACATTTGGTGGTCCCCACCTTGAATGTTCTAACTCCCATTCTTGCTTTTGCAAAACGAGGAATGGAAAGATAGCGTTTGTCGTTTAACCTTAAAGGTCTGTCTTGTTGATATGGGCGAAGTCTCCTCCTCAGGTAGATAGGCCCCTTCCCTTGATACGCTCGAATGGCAAACATCAGGGCCTTGAATTCGATATGTTTGGCTATCGGTAGCCAGTGGAGTTGCCTGAGATAAGGAGAGATGCGTTATCAAAACAGGACCTTGCAGACCAGTAGTGCTGCTGCGTTCTGAATAATCTGAAGTCTATGGATCAGGTCAAGCGGCAGGCCCATATACAGGCAGTTAGCGTAATCGAGGTGGGAGGTGATAAGAGCATGGACACAGTTTTGCGAGTTGAGTCTGGCAGGAAATGAATGCATTTCCTGATGGTTTTAATTTTACCAAAACAGGCAGCCGAAACCAGTTGTACATGGGTAGCGAGGGATAGGTCTTTGTCCCATCTCACTCCCAGATTTTTTAAAGAGTCCTTCGGAGTGGGCGCGTCACCCAGGCCGGCTGGCAACCAAACGTTTGTTGCTTGGGGGGATTTGTCAGCATTAAGTTTTAGGAAATTGCCATTCATCCATGCAGAGATGTTTTAGAGGCACTCTTTTAGCGGGTCAAATGTGGTGTCTGACACTCCACTGAATGTAAATAGCTGCTGAGTGTCATCAGCGTAGGATGTCACTATGATCCCCATTTTGGTGATGAGTTTCGCCAGGGGTGTTAGATAGACATTAAAAAGAAGCAGGCTCAGGACCAAACCCTACGGTACCCCCCATTTCAAAGGTTTAGCAGGCGAGGTGAAAGGGTGGGTCGAGACCTGTTGGTTACGCTCATGCAAGTAAGATGTAATCCAGTTCAGTGCTGTCCCCTGGATGCCAATGTCATTCAGGCGATCTACTAGGATGGGATGGGACACCGTGTTGAATGCTGTTGACAAGACTAACAGCACCAACATGGCCTTAGAGCCTCCATACACCGGCCAGCGTATGGAATCAGCCATTTCGATCAGGACAGATTCAGTACTGAATCCAGGGCAAAAGCCGGACTGGGACTCATGCAATAAGCCACTGGACTCGATGAACGCTGCCAATTGCTGGTGTACTAATTTTTCAAAACTTTTGCCGGGGCAGGGAGCAGAGAAATTCGCCTATAATTGCTGGTGACTTCTGGGTCAGCATTAGCTTTCTTCAATAAAGGGAGAAGAAAGGCATGCTTCCAGGCTGATGGAAAGACCCCCTGTCTGATTGAGGAGTTACAGATATCATTTAAAGGGGGATTGAGGCACTCAGCAAGGGCACTGTATTGTTTGGCTGGCCATGGGTCACCAGGGGACCCAGATTTGCGTTTCTGAAGCCCGGTCAGCGATGTTTCCAAAGGGATAGCAGGAAATTCAGAGAATACTGGCCTATGAGTCTACCCTGGTTTATTAGCATTAGTCACCTCTGGGAGACAGGGTGATGTTGGAAAGGACGCATAAATCAGGGCGACTTTCTATTCATAGAAATCCGAGATCTTGTTACATAGCTTCTGTGAAGGGGGTCTAGCGTGTGTGAGCGCTAGGGGGCTCGTAAAAGACTTCACTATCTTAAACATCTCCCTAGATGAGTTCTTTGTGCTAATAATGCGTTCAGCAAGAACGTCTCTTTTTTTTGCAATGAGAAGTTTACGATATTCTTTTAGCGCTACTCTGTAGCTCATTTTGCTTTCCTGAGAATAGTTTGATCTCCAATTATGTTCCAATCTTTTACATTCAGATTTTTTGGCTCTAATCTTCTTTAAAAAACAGGGAGCGGAAGGGGACTTTCTCGCGGAGTTTACAGACCTCAAGGATGTAATTGAGTAGAGTGCAACGCTAACCCATTTATTTAGATTTGTGATGCTAATCTCGAGGTTATTTGAAATGGAGGGCATGGGGTCCTGCAAATGCCGGGCAAGGGACTCCGGGCGTGAAAGAAGTCTAACCAGTTTAGCAGACACTTTTCCTGAGCCATTTCCATTAAGTAAATGAATTAAAGGCTTATGATCAGTAAAAAGAACAAATCTCATACCCCACAGGTAAGTTTTGAACTTTTTAATGGCCCATGAGCAGGCTAATGATTCTCTCTCAATAGTGCTATAGTGAGACATAGAAGTTTTAAGGGATTCAAACTTGTGAATCATGCAAATATTATTGGAGAAAATGTCTGAGAAAGTGTGCATCTTTTCTCACAGAATGTTATCTTCAGAACTATGTACAGAAGATTTATCTATATCTCACACTCTAACTGGATTGGATGATCCAGGCACAAGCATCACTCCCAACTTTGTCACATCTTGCCAACCTAGAATAAATTTACCTTTAATAGCAACATATATTTTTGTGTACCTAAACACTTCACAATTTCCATGAAAAAACCAAGCACGTCACTGTCCTGATCGCTATAAGTTTGGCAAACACATCAGCTTTCTGCAAGGGTTTAAGTGTACTACCAACTTGCTCATACAGTGTGTCTGAAATAATTGTGATGGGTGCCCCAGAATCTATCATCATATCAAGTTTGGCGGATCCAATGTGAACACCACAAATGGGTCCTTTCACAGATTTAAACTCAACTCCGTCTACATTGAGTGTTAGGACAACCCTCCACAGTTCCTGCGTACAGTCCTCTGTAACAGAGGCTATGTCCACATACCCAAAATGAGAAGGTTCTCCTCCACTCCTACAAGTGCCTTGAAAGTGACGCATCTTGTGGCACTTGGTGCTTTTTTGATCAATGGCTGGGCATGGAGCAGTATTGCTGCAATGTGTTTTTGTCCCACACCTATAGCAAAAAGGTGCACCTTTTTATGTTGAAATTCGTTGTTTTTAGCCCTAAAAGACAAAGCATTAATCAACTCTGATACTTGCAGAGTGTTGAGGGGTTGTGTCATAATATCTGCTGAAATACATTTACTAGACATAATTGAATGTTCAATAGCTTTAGCCATATCTTATACTTGAATCAAAGTTGGATCTCTAAAGTAGAGAAGGTGTCGCTGAATTTGAGTCGAATTGCATCCAAAAACAAATTGATCCCCAATGGTCTAAATTTGCATTTTGCGGCCAGAATTCTTAGTGCAGAAATGTATTCTTCAGTTGTTTCCTCTGAAGACTGTTTCCTTCTGTTAAAGTTGAACCTTTCTAGTAGCACACTTGGTTATTCTGTGAATTTGCTATTTAGTCTGGGGACAGCTTCTAAATAATAATTCCAGCCTTCATTTTCTCCAGAGGATGACATTATCGGTAGGTTATTAAAATGTGTTAACCTCCTACACCTACATTACTAAATAAAATAGCCTTTTTTCTATTAGCATTACATTTTTCACCATCAATAGCAACCAAGAAATTCTCAAAAGTATTGTACCATTTTTCCCAAAGTTGTGGTGGCTTACCAGTTCTTTTTGGAAAGGGCTGTATTTGTACAAATTGTTGAATGCCAGATATATTTTCTTTTCTTTACTTTTAAATTATGTAACATAAAATGTACCTTCTTATCTCTTCAAAATAGAACCTCCACACTGTTCACCATTTAACACATGAGGAAACCAAAAAATGAAGAAGCCAAATGGTAACCACAGAGTCAGCGGTTTTTTGTTTTTTTTAATGACTATTGTGCACTGATATTACCAAAACATAGCAATATCTATTTGCCAGTCCTAGAAGCGGCCCAAACCAATGTGGCAGCCACTTATGTAGACAGACATTGTGTTAATGGGACGCTACACAGAGGTGAGATGACAGACACGCACATACAGATAGGGTAACCACAACACTCCATGTTATCACAGACACTGCTTCCAGTCCTGAACATTTCTTCTACAAATCAATGCTGTCAGGTCTGCAACATTAATTAGTTCAAAGGAAGCAAACTAAGACTACAATACCCAGAATGCATTAGGCTGACACACACAAGCCCAGCACAGGAAGCTGTGTCCGTAGTGACATGGAGTGTGGCGGTCGCCTTATTTACAGAACAGTGAAGGCCAAAGAGGGAATTGGCATAAAAGAGAAAAGTGACAGTCAGGATCAAATAATGCAAGGAGAAATAGCTTTCTTGGCTAGATAAACAAAATAACAACCAAGGCCATATGTCAAAAGAGAGAGAGCCTACAGGAAAACAGTGCCTGGGCAGCGGAAGTCAACAAAAAGGGGTAAAAAAATGGGACTGTGGCGTGAAGGCAACAGAAGGGACAGACTTACAAACAGGACAAATGACTGACAGCCCATGAAAGACTATCTAACAGATAGAGAAGTAAGGGAAAGATCAAGGACAGAGGGGGCTGTAATGTACCTTCATTTCAAGAGTTCACAAACTGTACATTCCGGGGCTTTCTTTTTTATTTAAAGCATTCTGTAAAATGTAGTAGGAAAAATGCAGTTATTAACAGTTTATTTATTTACATTTACTTGCAATTTTATATAGCACGTTCAAGACCTATGGGTGTCAGAGCTAGTTATCAGACGAGACAGACATTGGTATTGTACATAAACAATCTAAATCTACATGAAGAGATGACAAATCAGGGAATAACATTCATAGGGAACATGTTTGCAGAGAATATCTCAGCATTATGTGACAATCAGCATTCCCAGTGGACATATATCGAAACATAACTTCTAAAAAATAAAAGTGGATGATGTGAAGAAAATGGTAGACTCTTTATAAACTTACATTTTCAAGTACAAAGTCAGCAAAGTCAGTATTCTGTTGTAACTCTAAACTTATTGTAACAACACATACCTGTTATAATAGGCTGAAGCTGCTGTGACATACTCGCTTTCCATGGGTGACATAGGTGCATTCTGATATTTGAATAAGGCACATATCCACAACAATACCTATGGCACCTTACTGCCAACACGAAATCTAGAGAACAATATTTCACCACTGGCAATGCATTCAATGAATGTGCATTCAACATTTGGCTAATGGCTGGGTACATGATTAACTGTAAGGTGAATGTCTGGAAACATTATAGAATTCATTTCGGCTTGAGAGATAGCATCTCAGCTGTACCTGAAACCGCTTTTTGAGTAGTTTCCCTTGAAAATATGTGTAGAAAATGGAGTTATTAGTTGAGAGGGTTGAGAGCGCCACTCAAGTAAAGAACACAATCCTTGTCAGGGTGAACCACACAATCCACTAAATAAATTTGAGCTTAACACTGGTAGCTTGGCCCAAGAGCAGTCAGGCGAAACTTAGAGGAAATGTGTAAGGTATTAATACAGCACTCAAACAGTAAGAAAGTGAAAACACAACACAAGAAAAGTCCCAAACCAGTTTGGAAAAATTATAATGAATTGATATCAAAATGACAAAACTACAACCAGTAGAACTGGGGTTCTACATTTTTAAAGTTTCACTTAAAAAAAGAGCCAAAAAGTAGTACCATTGACTTGGGAATTATAAGTAAATTAAATGTGTCAATTGGGTGTATAACAATTTTGACATGCTTAAGGGAGAGCGTATAAGCCCTTTACCCCTGTTTAGGAGAGGTAAAGTGCAGAGAACCCTAATCACAATACAAATGAGTTGAGCAAAAATAGGTAAGTGAAGGTGAAAAGTCTGGAGGAATACTGCATAAAAAGGTGTCAGGTCCAACAGTATGAAGGTGGAAAGAGCCAGGATTTAGATCAAAAGCAGGGAATTTATATCCTACTGAGCAAATCTAGGGAGAACACAAAAAAATATTATATAATATACATGGAATCTTGAAATGGAAATGGTCCCCTTTATCTACAGAGAAAATGTAATTGTTATGCTCCGACTAGGACTCTACAGTCCTGCGGGAAACATCTGTTACTTCCCCATTTGACTGGCACCGCCAGTAATGGTGGAAAATCATTTACATACTTAGCCCCCCAATACTGGAACCAGCTTTCCTTACATCTTTGTGTCTGCACCAATCATAGACACTTTAAAAAAGCCCTAAAAACTTGAATGTTCTGTCGCAGCACCACTTTCAGGGTGATTTGCTGCGCTTGATAAGATCCAAAGATATATATAGATTCTGGCACTTGCCAATTTATATGTTATCTTTAACTTTAATTTAGGTATTCACCACATTGTAGTTTTATCAGGGAGACGTCCCATCACCAGGTGTGAAGTTCTCCTGACAGACGCTTCCCGTGAGAAGTATTTACAGGCACCTGCCATTCACTTCTAATTTGCTGCAATTTTGCCATTCCAGTTTAATAGGTATGTGCATCCAATGCATACATGGAACAGTGACACTGATTAGATTGCAGCACACATTATGACACGGGTTTTCTCATACTAGAGTGTTGATAAAGTTGCACTTTGTTTGAATTTTGCTTTTCAACACCTAGTCGACTAGATTGTAACCTTGCGGGAAGCATTACACTGCTCGCTTTAACTTAGCAATTTTGCTTCACAGCGCTTTGGTGAGACACACAGTGCATTTGCTCGCACTTGTTTACTTATTTTGATTGAAACTGATGGTGTTTTGGTTGATATTATGCTCTGTTCATGCATTAAAAGTGTAATCATTTTGCACTATGCTATATGCATTGTACACATAATTAGTGTTTGCAATACCACTCCAACATGTCCACGAATACCGGGCTGTGCCCTTTCTTTATGTTTATCAAGACCCTTGGGCTCTTGCATGTATTACAATGTGTTTACCCATGTGACATTCATTTTGACTTATAGGCATCATGTTCTGATTTATGAGCAGACTTGTAATTTTACATTGATATATTTCTTTTGTTTGCCTATTTGATATATTGATCATAACACTGTGATCTCCAACCACTCCAATATGTCTGCCAACAGAGGAAGGTAGTCCTTCATTTATGTTGATTATTAATAGTTACCTTTTCTGTTTTGCACATTTCACGTGATCAAGACTTTGTTGAAAGGCATTGTGGAATAAACACTTTGTGGAACTATACTGATGCTGAGTCCTTTATCCTGAGAGCGCGTGAACCTTTGGTGGCTTGAAAGTGAAAGAGATCGCTGAAACGCGTAAGGAAATGGAAGCGCGTACGCTGTTGTGCCATGAATAAATGCCTTTCTCCAGCAGTGGACCTCTATTTGGTGTGCTATATCTATATATATATATATATATATATATATATCAAACCAACGAGTTGCCTCCAAAGATGAAACCACTTCCCAGCGTGTAAAGTTCATTTATTTCAAGGATTAGCACAAGCCAGGCAAATGCACACAAATAGCAGCCAAACGCGTTTCGGGCGTGGAACACCCTTGATCACTGGCAAGAAACTGACAGCAGAGCAGTCCAAAAGCACAATTAAATATCCCGCCCAGGTGGGATTGTGGTTCTTGTAGTCTGCTCTTTAATAAAACCATGAATGGGCGCCGTCAATCTCAGAAAATGTTCATCTTACCCAAGTGGGTATGTGCACCCCAGCCCGGCTTGCACACGATATCACCATCCTTGAAACGAGCACGCTGTCCCTCTCGTGCCTCTTGATATGCTGCACGCCCGAAACGCGTTTGGCTGCTATTTGTGTGCATTTGCCTGGCTTGTGCTAATCCTTGAAATAAATGAACTTTACACGCTGGGAAGTGGTTTCATCTTTGGAGGCAACTCGTTGGTTTGAAATATTGCGGCTGGCCCAGCCGCGATGAAGCCCCACTGCGTAACTTGCAGGACCTCCGTGCAGCATATCAAGAGGCACGAGAGGGACAGCGTGCTCGTTTCAAGGATGGTGATATCGTGTGCAAGCCGGGCTGGGGTGCACATACCCACTTGGGTAAGATGAACATTTTCTGAGATTGACGGCGCCCATTCATGGTTTTATTAAAGAGCAGACTACAAGAACCACAATCCCTTTGAGCACACGCCCACCTGGGCGGGATATTTAATTGTGCTTTTGGACTGCTCTGCTGTCAGTTTCTTGCCAGTGATCAAGGGCGTTCCACGCCCGAAACGCGTTTGGCTGCTATTTGTGTGCATTTGCCTGGCTTGTGCTAATCCTTGAAATAAATGAACTTTACACGCTGGGAAGTGGTTTCATCTTTGGAGGCAACTCGTTGGTTTGATATATATATATATATATATAGATATAGCACACCAAATAGAGGTCCACTGCTGGAGAAAGGCATTTATTCATGGCACAACAGCGTACGCGCTTCCATTTCCTTACGCGTTTCAGCGATCTCTGCCGCCTTGATCACAGGTGGAAGCTGTTAATCATGCAAAGTGCAAAGTACGTGTTTTAAAGTCATTAGATCACATGACCAGACTGTTAGAACTTCATTTCCCATGATGCAGGTAAATTATTTCGAAGTGCAATAAGGAAAGTCCTTTTCTGTTTACCGGCACAATGTTAGTATCAGTGGTATATTCGTTGCTGGTCTTGTGAATAGCAATTGAGACGTGCTCTGAAAAAATTCAAACGTACTCTGAAAAAATTTCTCCTCTCCAGCACGATCAGGCAAGGTGTCTCCCTTCCCGAATCCCTTCCAAACACTCTCAGGATTCGCTGATAGCATGTCCTTTTGTAACGTCTGAGAGGGCAAGTGGGTCATGCTCCTCATTTAATATTTCACAAACACCCTCCGAGTACCAGAGCCTCCGACCCTTCAGGGTGACCTCTTCACAGTGGGCACGGAGTCGCCCACCAACCATAACATAACACACCAAATAGAGGTCCACTGCTGGAGAAAGGCATTTATTCATGGCACAACAGCGTACGCGCTTCCATTTCCTTACGCGTTTCAGCGATCTCTGCCGTCTTGATCACAGGTGGAAGCTGTTAATCATGCAAAGTGCAAAGTACGTGTTTTAAAGTCATTAGATCACATGACCAGACTGTTAGAACTTCATTTCCCATGATGCAGGTAAATTATTTCGAAGTGCAATTTTTTCAGAGCACGTCTCAATTGCTATTCACAAGACCAGCAACGAATATACCACTGATACTAACATTGTGCAGGTAAACAGAAAAGGACTTTCCTTATTGCACTTCGAAATAATTTACCTGTGAAGAGGTCACCCTGAAGGGTCGGAGGCTCCGGTACTCGGAGGGTGTTTGTGAAATATTAAATGAGGAGCATGACCCACTTGCCCTCTCAGACCTTACAAAAGGTGAGAGTGTTTGGAAGGGATTCGGGAAGGGAGACACCTTGCCTGATCGTGCTGGAGAGGAGAAATTTTTTCAGAGCACGTTTGAATTTTTTCAGAGCACGTCTCAAATGTTATTCACAAGACCAGCAACGAATATACCACTGATACTAACATTGTGCAGGTAAACAGAAAAGGACTTTCCTTATTGCACTTCGAAATAATTTACCTGCATCATGGGAAATGAAGTTCTAACAGTCTGGTCATGTGATCTAATGACTTTAAAACACGTACTTTGCACTTTGCATGATTAACAGCTTCCACCTGTGATCAAGGCGGCAGAGATCGCTGAAACGCGTAAGGAAATGGAAGCGCGTACGCTGTTGTGCCATGAATAAATGCCTTTCTCCAGCAGTGGACCTCTATTTGGTGTGTTATGTTATGGTTGGTGGGCGACTCCGTGCCCACTGTGAAGAGGTCACCCTGAAGGGTCGGAGGCTCCGGTACTCGGAGGGTGTTTGTGAAATATTAAATGAGGAGCATGACCCACTTGCCCTCTCAGACCTTACAAAAGGACATGCTATCAGCGAATCCTGAGAGTGTTTGGAAGGGATTCGGGAAGGGAGACACCTTGCCTGATCGTGCTGGAGAGGAGAAATTTTTTCAGAGCACGTCTCAATTGCTATTCACAAGACCAGCAACGAATATACCACTGATACTAACATTGTGCAGGTAAACAGAAAAGGACTTTCCTTATTGCACTTCGAAATAATTTACCTGCATCATGGGAAATGAAGTTCTAACAGTCTGGTCATGTGATCTAATGACTTTAAAACACGTACTTTGCATGATTAACAGCTTCCACCTGTGATCAAGGCGGCAGAGATCGCTGAAACGCGTAAGGAAATGGAAGCGCGTACGCTGTTGTGCCATGAATAAATGCCTTTCTCCAGCAGTGGACCTCTATTTGGTGTGTTATGTTATGGTTGGTGGGCGACTCCGTGCCCACTGTGAAGAGGTCACCCTGAAGGGTCGGAGGCTCCGGTACTCGGAGGGTGTTTGTGAAATATATAGATATAGATATAGATATAGATATTATCTACTGGCGGTCGCCAGTAGATAGGTATAGTTAGGACCTATTTTCCATAAGAAATCCGCAACATTCTATTCCCAATAAGTCTGGCGCCGGTTGACGAATCCTCGCAAAATATTCCAAACTTTTGGCCAGCTCCGCTCCGCTCCTACCCTAAAAGTTTTGTGGTGATTCGACAAGCGGGGGCTGAGAAAAAAGTGGGGTCCCAAAACGCGTTTCCCCATGCAATTTCCCAGAGGATCTGTTGTCACAGCTACAGCCCGAACCGCTGAACGGAATGACACGAAATTTGGCAAAGAGATAGTCCTTAGTTCAGACTCGTGCCTTTTGCTCAAATGGTGTAAATCCGTTCAGTAGTTCCTGAGAAAATTAGAGTTAAAAGTACATATATATCTATGGCCGGGTAGGATCCGCGGACCCTACCCGCACCGTAAGCGCACCCTCCCCGAACCAAGCACGCACCCTCCCGATCACACGCTGAATGCTAATTGGTTGTCGAGTGTCTGTCTACATTCGAAACCAGGAACTGTTGGCGGCCATTTTCTGCCTCGGTAGAAGCGAGGCTGAAGAAGCAAGGGGAATAAGTGTGTAAAACATATAAAGGGGGCAGAATGGAAATACTCTGACCCTCTAGAGGTGCTTAGGGGGTTCCAGAAGGACCCCCTGGGGCCCCCTTTAAAAAAAAAAAAACGGCGAAACGCGCGCACAGTGCGCGCATCCTATCGCGTTGGGTGCACGGATTCTCTTGCGTTGGCTGCGCGGATCCACAGAAATGTTTTGGGAAAAAAGACAAGAAATCATTGGTTGTATGACTACTTTCTACACTGAAAGGTAGGGTGTATATTTCTGTTTGTTAAAGGTATGATTCTTATTGGTTAACAAAAACAGATTGTAAGGAACATTATATATGATAAGCTGATATGTTGAAAAGTTAAGCACACTTCCTGTCTTGTTTAGCAACATTGTGTGCTGAACTTGTGACCTGTGTGCTCAGTGCAGTGTTTCATGACCTGTTTCTATGGTAAGAGGCAGAAGGCAGATTGGGGGAAGGGTTGAAATGCATTTCAGTTGGAAAGGGCTGAAATGTTTAACCAATAGAAATGTGTGTTTGCTTTTCAGTGCATGTGTGAAGGATTGTGATTTGATGTTTACATGTATATGTGTGGAAAATGAAAGGGAAACTTTTCCATTCTTTGTTTTTGCTGAGAGGTGCACAGTGCAGAGATTCTGTAAAAGAAAATCTGGTGTGTGACTGATATACTTTTTAATCTACAAAACAACTTGAAAGGTGAGTTATTTAATTGTGAGGGGATGTATGTAGAGTATTTTGATTTTAATGAGACTAATGTATTTCTCCTGCTAAAGTGTAGGGAGTACTTTTTTTCTCTACAATCTTATTGACAGTGTGTGTGCATGTAGAAACCATTCTGTGATAAGCATTTGTGTTTTTCATGTGTTTGCAGACAGATAACTGTGCTGTTTTTATATTTTGGTAGAATTAGAAACCAGTCATTGTTTATGAATTTGTGAAATGAGTTATGTTATGTTTCTATACTAAAATGTAGTACTTCTTCTAGATAAAGAAATTTGTTTTGGTATAGTGCAATGGATAGTGTTGTTTGTCTAGAATCACACAGTGAGTATGTGTGCTTTTGGGAACAACTGTGAGAGAAGCATTTGGTAACATTGTGTATTTGCTGACAGATAACGGTTTTAAAACCTGTCATGTTGTCAAGTTTTAGTAGCATTAGAAGCCAGTCTTTGCTTATGCATTGATAAAATAAGTTATGCTTTGACACTAATGTGCTGTACTTTAATATGTAGATTGTGTGTAGTCTCCTTATCTCTTGCACAGTAGTGAATGAGTTTTGGTAAGCTGCTAGGGATAGTGTTGCTTGTCTAGAATCACACTGTGAGTCTGTATGCATTTGGGAACCACTGTGAGAGAAGTATGTGGTAATATCGTGCATTTGCTGACAGATAACTGTTTTAAAACCTGTCTTGTTGTCAAGTTTTAGTAGCATTAGAAGGCAGTTTTTGCTTATGCTTTGATTAAATGAGTCAGGCTTTGACACAAAAGTGCAGTCCTGAAATATGTAGATTGTGTGCAGTTCTCTTACCACTTGCACTGTAGTGAATGAGTTTTGGTAAACTCCTAGGGATAGCGGTGGTTGTCTAGAATCACACTGTGAGTTAGTGTGTATTTGGGAACCACTGTGAGAGAAGCATTTGGTAACATCAAGTGTTTTCTGACAGATAACTTTTTAAAAACCTGTCATGTTGTCAAGTTTTAGTAGCATTAGAAGCCAGTCTTTGCTTATGCGTTGATTAAATGAGTTAGGCTTTGACACAAAAGTGCAGTCCTGAAATATGTAGATTGTGTGCAGTTCCCTTACCACTTCCACAGTAGTGAATGATTTTTGGTAAACTCCTAGGTATAGTGGTTGTTGTCTAGACACACACTGTGAGTCTGTGTGCATTTGGGAACCACTGTGAGAGAAGCATTTGGTAACATCATGTATTTGTTGACAGATAACTCTTTTAAAACATGTCATGTTGTCAAGTTTTAGTAGCATTAGAAGCCAGTCTTTGGTTATGCATTGATAAAATGATTCATGCTTTGACACTAAAGTGCAGTACTGAAATATGTAGTTTGTGTGCAGTCCCCTTACCCCTTCCACAGTAGTGAATGAGTTTTGGTGAGCTGCTAGGGATAGTGTTGCTTGTCTAGAATTACACTGTGAGTCTGTGTGCATGTGGGAACCACTGTGAGAGAAGCATTTGGTAACGTTGTGTATTTGCTGACAGATAATTGTTTTAAAACCTGTCATGTTGTCAAGTTTTAGTAGAATTAGAAGCCAGTTTTTGCTTATGCGTTTATTAAATGAGTCAGGCTTTGACACAAAAGTGCAGTCCTGAAATATGTAGATTGTGTGCAGTTCCCTTATTAGTTCCACAGTAGTGAATGATTTTTGGTAAAGTCCTAGGTATAGTGGTTGTTGTCTAGAATCACACTGTGAGTCTGTGTGCATTTGGGAACCACTGTGAGAGAAGCATTTGGTAACATCGTGTATTTTTTAGCAGATAACTCTTTTAAAACCTGTCATGTTGTCAAGTTTTAGTAGCATTAGAAGCCAGTCTTTACTTATGCATTGATTAAATGAGTCATGCTTTGACACTAATGTGCTGTACTTAAATATGTAGATTGTGTGCAGTACCATTACCTCTTCTAGACTAGTGAATGAGTTTTGGTAAACTGCTAGGGATAGTGTTGCTTGTCTAAAATCACACTGTGAGTCTGTTTACATTTGGGTAAGGATTGTGAGAGAAGCATTTGGTAACATAGTGTATTTGATGACAGATAACTGTTTTAAAATCGGTCATGTCAAGTTTTAGTAGCTTTAGAAGCTATTCTTTGCTTATGCATTGATAAAATGAGTCAAGGTTTGACACTAAAGTGCACTACCATGTACTCTTCTCTTCACTGTGCCAGAACCGAAAATTTAAAAGTTTTACCCAAGCACTAATCTAGCAGTAGTCTGATGATTTATTCAGTTTCCAAGTACTCATGTTGTGAACCATACATTACCACATAGATTGTTTCCAATGTATATGCAGTATGCATGCAGTCTTCTAACATACTATACACTTGTCTTTCACATTTCCAATTCGCTAGTCAGTATCCCTACACTTCCAGGAAATACCCTGTAACTCCCTTTGCAGTCCTCTAGTGACCCGTTCAGCATCATGTACTAATCCATTCACTGTGCCAAAACCCAAACACTTATAAATTCACCAAGATACTATCTTTGCAGTACTCTAATCATTTAGTCAGTGCCTAAGTATTCATGCACTGAGCCAGGCCTTAGCACATGGACTGCTTCAAACCCCTATCCACTATGTATGCAATCTTCTAACCACCTAGACACTTGTCTTTCAGAGTTTCAATTCCCTAGTCAGTATCCATACAGTCCAGCAAACATCCTGTCACTCCCTTTGCGCTCCTCTAGTGACCCATTCAGTACCAAGTACTAATCCATTCCCTGCGCCAAAAGCCTACCACTTATAAATTCACCTAGGCACTCTCCTTGCTGTACTCTAATCATTCAGTCAGTACCCAAGTACTCATGCAGTGAGCCAGGCCTTAGCACATGGACTGCTTTAAATGCCTATCCAGTATCGATGCAGTCCTCTAATCACCTACACAGTTGTCTTTCACACCTTCAATTCCCTAGTTAGTATTCATACACTTCTAGCAAACACCCTGTCACTCACCCAGTGTGTCTCCTTATAGTACTGTAATCATTTAGTCAGTTAGCATGTAGTCTTTTAGTGAGGTAGGCTTTAGGGCATGAACTGCTTCAAAGTAGTATGCACTATGCATGTAGTGTTTTAACGATCGTCACACTTGTGGTTCAGGGCTATAGTTTCTTAGTCAGTTTTTATATAAAATGTGTTTGTACAGTAATGGAATAGTATAAATTTGAAAGTTGTTAATATACATTTATTTGTGATTCTTTTTTACAGATACAAAACAGGAGTGTTTCTCATCTGTTTGTACTCTTCTCGTGCAAGATTGTTTGGATGAAGGGCCCTTAGGTGTTTCATCATACTTGCTGTGCCGCACGAGTATTTTTTGTTAGGATCCCCTCGTAACAGAACTCTTTTGCAAATCTTGTGCGTGACGAAGGTGGCATTGGTCTTTGTTTGCCCCTCGAGAAAAGTAGAAAATTTCCTCCTAGGTATAGTGGTTGTTGTCTAGAATCACACTGTGAGTCTGTGTGCATTTGGGAACCACTGTGAGAGAAGCATTTGGTAAAATCGTGTATTTTTTAGCAGATAATTCTTTTAAAACCTGTCATGTTGTCAAGTTTTAGTAGCATTAGTAGCCAGTCTTTACTTATGCGTTGATTAAATGAGTCATGCTTTGACACTAATGTGCTGTACTTAAATATGTAGATTGTGTGCAGTACCATTACCTCTTCTAGATTAGTGAATGAGTTTTGGTAAACTGCTAGGGATAGTGTTGCTTGTCTAAAATCACACTGTAATGCTGTGTACATTTGGGTAAGGATTGTGAGAGAAGCATTTGGTAACATAGTGTATTTGATGACAGATAACTGTTTTAATATCGGTCATGTTGTCAAGTTTTAGTAGCTTTAGAAGCAATTCTTTGCTTATGCATTGATAAAATGAGTCAGGGTTTGACACTAAAGTGCAGTACCATGTACTATTCTCCTCACTGTGCCAGAACTGAAAATGTAAAAGTTTTACCCAGGCACTAACCTAGCAGTAGTCTGATGATTTAGTCAGTTTCCAAGTACTCATGTTGTGAACCATACATTACCACATAGATTGCTTCAGATGTCTATGCAGTATGCATGCTGTCTTCTAACATACTATACACTTGTCTTTCACATTTTCAATTCGCTAGTCAGTATCCATACACTTCCAGTAAACACCCTGTAACTCCCTTTGTAGTCCTCTAGTGACCCATTCAGCACCATGTACTAATCCATTCACTGTGCCAAAACCCAAACACTTATAAATTCACCAAGATACTATCTTTGCAGTACTCTAATCATTCAGTCAGTGCCTAAGTATTCATGCACTGAGCCAGGCCTTAGCACATGGACTGCTGCAAACCCCTATCCACTATGTATGCAGTCTTCTAACCACCTAGACACTTGTCTTTCACACTTTCAATTCCCTAGTCAGTATCCATACAGTCCAGCAAACATCCTGTCACTCCCTTTGCACTCCTCTACTGACCCATTCAGTACCAAGTACTAATCCATTCCCTGCACCATAAGCCTAACACTTATAAATTCACCTAGGCACTCTCCTTGCTGTACTCTAATCATTCAGTCAGTACCCAAGTACTCATGCAGTGAGCCAGGCCTTAGCACATGGACTGCTTTAAATGCCTATCCAGTATGGATGCAGTCCTCTAATCACCTACACAGTTGTCTTTCACACCTTCAATTCCCTAGTTAGTATTCATACACTTCTAGCAAACACCCTGTCTCTCACCCAGTGTGTCTCCTTATAGTACTGTAATCATTTAGTCAGATAGCATGTAGTCTTTTAGTGAGGTAGGTTTTAGGGCATGAACTGCTTCAAAGTAGTATGCACTATGCATGTAGTGTTTTAACGATCGTCACACTTGTGGTTCCGGGCTATAGTTTCTTAGTCAGTTTTTATATAAAATGTGTTTGTACAGTAATGGAATAGTATAAATTTGAAAGTTATTAATATACATTTATTTGTGATTCTTTTTTACAGATATAGAACAGGAGTGTATCTCATCTGTTTGCACTCTTCTCGTTCAAGATTGTTTGGATAAAGGGTCCTTAGGTGTTTGATCATACTTGCTGTGCCGCACGAGTATTTTTTGTTAGGATCCCCTCGTAACAGAACTCTTTTGCAAATCTTGCGCGTGACGAAGGTGGCATTGGTCTTTGTTTGCCCCTCGAGAAAAGTAGAAAATTTCCACACCACTGAAGGAAAACGTTGTGGGCGTGGTGCATCCTCCAAAAATTCATCCTTAGATTCGGTGAATATTTTAAAGCGACAACATTTACAGTTTTTGTAAGTTAAACTTATAAAATGTTGTTAGCTGTATGCATTTTATATATCTGTGATTTGTATCTTGTTTCTTTTTTTGAGAATAGCATGTTGTTTTTTTTAACAATCTTTGAGATTGTTTTTTTTTGCCCGCTGTTAAGTGATGAGTACGATTGAAATCACTATTTTTAGTGAAATTTAATATATTCTGGGAACAGCAAAAAAGGCAAAAAAATTACTTTGTGGAAATTATGCTGTGTTGTAAAAAAATGTATTATTACATGTTATAATTTTTTTTTCCTTTT
Organism: Triturus cristatus; assembly: GCF_964204655.1. Taxonomy (NCBI): domain Eukaryota; kingdom Metazoa; phylum Chordata; class Amphibia; order Caudata; family Salamandridae; genus Triturus; species Triturus cristatus. The sequence goes on from NC_140582.1 coordinate 1,127,328,992, forward strand.
CTTTCACAGATCCAAATGTTAAAATAAGCAATTTTTAAGAATTTAGATTGGAATGAAAATGTGAAAAAAATGTGTGCCATTTTTTATTCCTATTACTGTGAAGGTAAGTTTAACTAAGTCTCAATATGCAGAATGAGGAGGTCTGCAAGAAGCTACAAAGTTAAAACATGTTTCTAAAAACACTGTTTATACCTATGTAGTTTTGAAATCTGACCATAATCAGATATCATGTGACCTGCAAAAAAAGAGATTTGAGGGGTTCATAATATTTCCTATTTTAGCTATTGAAGGACCGCAATTATTACAATCATTCTTCTTTGAACATCTTTGCAGACAAAACTCTGTGCTTACCTTCTATCATTCGCAAGGAATTTTAAAAACGGAAATATGTCACTTTTTGTAACATAGTTATTGCGCAAGACACCCTTTCATATTTACAAAGAGAGGAAAAGGCACTCTGTGCACTTTTTATACTCCATGTAAATACAACCTCATTATGCACACCACTTTGCGTTGAAAGGGTGTTCTATAAGTGTTGTTGTGCATGATTGCAGTGAATACTCATAGAACAAGACACATGTCTAGATTTATTAGAAATCATGAATCTCGATATGTGTGTGAATGCTGCACCATTCTAAAATTGGTGTAGGAAAGCACAACAAGGAGAATTGTTTTCATTTCTACACATTTTTATATCTTCAATGCATGCTGAAATGTTCCGCATACAGTGAAGGAGAAAAATGCATTTTCTCATTGTTTTTGTGCAGGAAGGTGTGTCTTCCTGCAGAAAAACAAACAGCACATGACACAGATACCCTTGCACTATGGTGCAAGGGTGCCTGTGTCAACACATGGTTGCAGTTTAAGCAGCTGTGCAGAGCTGCACAGCTGCTTAAACTGCAGCCAGTGACATCACTGATGACATCACTGATGACAGCTCAAATGACATCACTGATGACATCACTGATGACATCATCCATGTGATAAATTACTGCATCTTCTCACACCCTAATTTAACCGTTGATACACAAACTCAAAATTTCAGACGTACATTCTCAAAACCATAGATACTCCAATACCAATAACTACATACCCACTCATTAACTCTTAGGTGTACATACACCTCCACTCACTCACCTGTACAGTCACTCATACTTACAGTAACTTGGGTGGCCCGCTGCCACAAGTGTCCAACCAGTTCTGGTTTCAGACTGAACTACTTCATAGAGTAGGGTAGCCCAGATGGAGCGGTAAGAGTAGGAGACAGTCCCCAGTGGGAGGACCATTGGGTCTGGGGTTGCCAGCTCTGAGATCAGGGCACCACAAGACGGACCACTTCTGGCCTGGTGGGGGCTCCATGCTCAAGGACAGAGGCTGGGAGAACGGTGCTAGGCAGACTCTTGCACAACACATGCAGACAACACATGCAGAGTGTATTTCCCTTGGGGGTGGTAGGTGTACTCCCCTTGAAGTCCTGGCTTGCCAGGCACAGGTTCAGCCTAAGGGTACAGACCCTGGGCTGGAGGAACAGTTGCAGGATATCATCCCTGAACTGGTGGGAGAACTGGACAGGACAGCCTCCACAAGTGCCTTGACAGTTCAGCTTTCTGGCAGTACCACTTCACCAAAGAGGGTGCAGAAGTCCAGATGGAGGGACAGAGGGATTATTCACCTCAGACTCTTGTGCAGCCCAAGGGTACAGACTCTGGGTTAGGTCCAGTTTCAGGATACCACTCCTAAACTGGTAGGAGGTGGAGTGGAGAAAGAATGCAAGGCATCTTGAGTTACTGCCCCCCACTCTGCAAAACCACAGAGGTCAGAGATCCCTGGATGACCTGGGGCTTGGCTTTTGACACTGGCAGCTGTCAGTGGCTTCTGTTGAATGCTGTTCTTCTGCACAGAGTTTTCATCGGGTTTGGGGACAGAAGTGAGACCCAAGGGGTGGAATGGGCCACATCACCTTTTTGGCCATGAATGTACTATCTGCCTACTATGACTGTTTTGTGAGGCAGTTAAAGTTAGGTGCTGCACAGATGGCAACCACAGGTAAGGTACAGGATTCCCCAAAGCTCAGTGGACCCTGAGAGAATGGACAGAGGGAACCAACTGAGTTCAGAAAGGTGTTGAACTGGCAAATACCATTGATGCAGTGGGCCATAGTACATGTTCTATTGCCCTCAAAGGTAAAATTCATCAAGGTATTGATTAGTGTACCCTGGCGTTAGGCGTGGGGGAGAGAGTCATCTTGGAAAATGGCTCTCTCTGAATGGTCACCCCGCCCAATGTTTTTATCCTCCTATTTTCCGGACCTTTTTGTTGGATTTCAGATTCTGGGCACCATACTACTGCTAAGCAGTGTTTTAAGTGCATGTGCTCTCTCCTCAAACATGGCATAATTGGTTCACACCTGTTTGGCATATTTGATTTACATGTAAGTCCCCTGTAAATTTGTACACCGTATACCCAGGACCTATAAATTAAATGTTACTAGTGGGCCTGCAACACAGATTGTGCCACACACAGAAGTTACCTTTCAAACCTGTCTCAGGCCTGCCACTGCAGTACCTGTGTGTGCAGTTTACTGCCACTTCAACTTGGCATTTAAAACTACCTTAGAAGCCTAAACTCCCCTTTTATTAAATAGAAGTTGCACCTACGGTAGGCCCTGGGTAGCCCCAAGGGCAGGGTGCTTTGTAAATAAAACGTAGGACATGTACTTTTATGTTTTGCATGTCCAGGTAGCGACAGTCTATTTATTTTTTTCACTACTGTGAGGCCTACTCCTCTCATAGGCTAACATTGGGAATTCCTTAATACACTTTTAAGATGTAATTCCTGTTTAGGGAAGAGTAGCTTTTTCATGTTTCAAATATTAGTAATGGTAATGAGAAATCCTCCTTATGGGTGAAATTGAAATTAACATTACTGTTTTAGAAATGACAATTTTAGAAAGAGAACATTTCTCTATACTTATAACTCTGTGTGCTTTGCAGCCCGTCTCCAATACATATCTAGAGTGGGTGACAGCTACGCTTTGTGCATTCCTTCTAGAAAGCCACAAACAGAGTAAGGCGAAGCTCATCTGCATTGTGAGCACTCTACATTCTGATGGGTCTTCCTCGGCAGGGAGGTCAGACAGTACTGGGTTGAAAGGAATTTTTGTGCACTTTAGAGAGCTGCTTTGAAGTCACCCCCTACATCAAAGACACTTTTGGGTATAAGTACTGGGTCTCTGACTGCCGAAAAGGAGTCACTTCTGGATTGTGAACTGTACCTCTGTCAGAAGGACTGCTGTGCATCTTAAATGTCTCAACTGGACTGCTTTTCTGGAAGGACTGCTTTAGTGGTTGTTGCCCTGCTACTTGATGCTCTCTGACTCTGCTGAAGTAGAGCTGGACTCTGCCTTCCTTCCAAGTATTGGGGCTTGCCTCCTGTTTTTTGAGGTCTCAAGGACACAAAAGACTTTCTGCAAATCCGCTGGTCCACCCTGCCTTCTGTGAGTCCTACCCTTGCCTTTGATGCACTCTCCAAGATCTGGGCCTCAAACGTGGATTCCTCAGCCGATGTTCTAAAAGACAGATGCACTGTCACCACTGCGCGGGTCAGAACTGACGCATCGCCCCCTGACGTCGATGCAGAGGCTGTTCAACAGCAGTTCTACAGCCTACATGGCCCGACGACGATGCTAAATGTGGATCGACAGCGACGTAGTGCCTTCACCTCAGCAAAGCTAGTTGACGGCACAGTGACCGATCTGTGTTGAAAAGTTCGACTCATCGGACATTCAGTGTGGACTCTGTCTCAGAGGGCCCTGCGTGGGTCCTTTAGCCAGCCTGGTCTCCATCGCGGTTGGCGTGAAATTTGGATTTGCACTGGTTCCTCACGACCTTTTGACTGCTAGTGACTTCTAAGCACTGCTTTTGCATTTAATCTTTAAAAAGAGTCTTTTTCTGGTGTTTTCATTGTGGGACTGTGTATGTGTGTTGCTCAAATACTTTACACACTGCCTTTAACTTTAAGCCTTCTTGCTCTCTGCCAAGCTACCAAAGGTGAAAAACTGGTTAATTTAAAGTGTGTATCCAGCTTACCTTGACAAGTATTGTGGTCCCTACTTAGACAGGGTGCAAACCTCTGCCAACTAAAGACCGAATTCTAACATTTACACATAAACAAGTGTACACACGCACATGCACACGTGTGCAGAAAATATATTCCTTTACTACGCGGATTTTACACCGCAATACAATCGACTGCATTGTTACCACGCAGTGTCTATTACAGCGCAAGTTGTTACAACAACTTGTGCTAAATGGCGTGCTGGACTTGGGAATAGTATGATTTACTATTCCAACTCCAGTGTGTGCAACAGTGGGGAAGGTGTTGGAATAGTAAATCATACTATTCCTTAGTCTAGTGCAAGTTGTTGTAATGACTTGCGTTGTAATGGCACTGCGTGGTAATAACTCGGTCATTGTAAGGACCTCGTGATTGTATTGTGGTGTAAAATTAATGTAGTAAAGGTCGTTTTCCGTGTGCAGGCTGCACATGTGAGACAACTGTCGTGCACAGCCTGGTAAGTGCACACAGGCAGACTGGTGCAAAGGGGACTCTGCGAGATTAGATATTGACCTGGGGTAGGTCTTGTACTTGTTAGTATTCTCTAATAGGGAAAGTCAGTGTGATTAAGGTTTTGTTTGTAGCGACACTTTATTACACACATTGAGAGAGAGCTGCCTATGAGTGTAGTTTGGCTGCCCTTTGGGCTACAGAGACCAGTGATGTATCGAATTGGGGTGTAAAATGTGCACAAAAATAAAATCTGCAAGTTTCACAATGATATCTGTGCAGCTTATGGGTAATCCAGAATTGCCATATTTCTCCGGCTCAGTTCAGCATCAGAGACTAGGGGCCTCATGTAGGTAGCCAAATACCGGTCGGTAACGGCCGATTTTCGGTAAATATGCCGTTACCGACCGGTATTCAGACAAGTGAGATGTAGGAGTCCAAAAACCACTTTTCGGTAAATATGAGGCGGTAAATACCGAATCAGATTTACCGAATTCCAAAATACCGATTCATATTTACCGAAGACATAATTAACGAATCGGTAAACATGAAGTGGTAAATATGAAGTGGTAAAATTTAAAATGACATGTAGGAGCACTCGGTAATTAAGAAGTCCAAGAAAATCGGTATATAAGAGTCGGTAATTAACACGGATTGAAAGCAGGTGGTAACCATCAACAGTGCAGATAAGCAATCCCAAAATGCAACTGCGTGGACAACATGCCCGCCATGTACGTCATTGCAAGGCGCCTACATCTACAGGCAGCAGGACTGAGTGTTTGGCGACGGGAGGAACGCATCTACAGACAGCGCATCACACTATTCCAGCTGACTGATGCAGAGATACATGACAGGTACAGGCCACACCCCGAAACCATCATGGACTCAATCAGGAACTCCACCCACTCCACCAATGTGAATACCGAATTGAATGAATTTGGGAATGGTCCTGTGGGTGGCAGAACCAAAAGGTGGGCGTATGCTATTTACAACGAAGTCTGCAAGTTGTCGCACAGTGAGGCGGCTTCCAGTTTGAGAGCTACTGACCAAGCAAACATGGAGAAGGCCTTAGCCGTTATATATAATAGCTCCAGCACTCTCACTTCTAGGATTCATACATGAGACAATAGGCACATGCAAGTACACGGCGCATGCAATGTACAAGCCCCGATTGTGGCGTGCATCCTACGAGGTATCCCAGTGCCTGTGATTACACCTTCTTCCACTCTGCTTGCAAACGGTATTTAGTTCTTTTTGATTGATGAAGCGTGCTGCGGGATGTGATTGTGAATCCCGTACATAACTGTCTCGCATGAAGTTGTCTGCTGCAATACAGTTCTTTTTCCACCCCCGCATGTGCGGCGGGATGTTTCCATCTGGCCTTCGATTCCAACCTTGAAAGCAGGGTGCAACAAGTTGAGCTGAATAGAGCGCCATTGTCCCACAAAGAGGTGCCTTTGACTCCCTCCCGTGAAAAATTTGTCCTTCACGTTGCTAAAACGCGCACTGATGTACAGGCGCCTCTGAATACTGACCTCCCCCTGCATTTCGGCTCTGTGATCCAAACTATAATCAATGCCTCGTCCACCACCGGCCTGGCTCATTTTTTTAAACATGTGGGCTCGGGTCTCGTGACCTCTTTCCAAACTATTTTTGGTGTAATTCCGGCATTTGTACATTCACTTTTCTCGTGCATCTTTGGAGGTGTCCCGCTGCTTCTGGCGCTAGTGGCAGGTGTGCTGCTTTTCCTTTTCATACTCCGGAATGGCTGCTCCTTCTGTGCCACACGAGCACCTGTCCCGTCTGCATCTTCTTCGTGATAGGATGCTTGACTTCTATGGTACTTTGCCATTGGCGACTTTGAGCCTGGCTTATGGATTATCCTTCAGGTATTCCTACTTCACCTGCGTACAACCTGTATTGCACTGCCTGGATTGTCCCTTTGAATGGCCTCTGGATTTGTGCTTGACCAACATGGTGTCTCCGGTGCCGGATTTCGATCGACTGATGAGGCCCTTGGTGTCTCACGAGTTGGCCTGTTCTGGTGTCCGGATCATGGCGTGTGGTGCGGCGCATGGTATCCTGGGTAATTGGGACATCTCAGCGGCAGCCTACGACTTCTTGTCCATGAGCTATTTGGAGGAACATTCCGGGTGCCCTCTGATTGTGCTAGAGGCTCCGTTGGTTGGAGAACACGTATGTTCCTTTTCTTTACTTAATTGGATGGCTGAGACTTTTAGTGGCCCTGAAAACGATTTTTTGTTGGAAGCCGTGGCCACATATGCTGCCTATACATTCATGGATTAACTGGATTGTCGTCCATTGCGCCTGTGCTACTGGACAGCACCCTGGCGCAACATTCATTTCTTTCATTTGTCGTTTTACTCTTCCTGATGGTCTGCTTGAGTTTTTTACTATACTTGCATTGTGGTTTTAGGTATTTCATGCTGCAATTAATTGGACTTACAGACTTTGGCGCTGCATTGGTTACGCCTTGTTCTGCTCTGATGAAAATGAACTCTGCGTTCTCTCTTTTCTTGTCTATTACATATTGCTTCGCTGAAGGGGGCGTGTAGTGAGTTCTCCCTGAATACGTACATACATTGTTCAGTTAGCATAACCACGTTGAATGTTATGTAGCCATATTTTTGTCTTTGCACACGACACTGCGTTTACATGTTCTGTCTTGAATAAACTGCTGACTCGAGACTTCCTTCAGACGAGTGCATTCTGTTGTTCCCATCCACAGCTCTGCGCAGCGACCTTGGTCTGTACATGCTGTGACACACAGTCTGGATTTTTACACAATGCATGTTTTCCACTCTAGGTTGTTCGACCCACTATTTAGCCATGACACACGCGCAGCTGCACATACCTGATAGTTGGTGATTTTCATATCACAGACATCATGTTTATTGTTCAGACCGAAGACGAGCCTTCCTGCGAGTAGACTCCTGATGCTCCTGTGATGTGATTACACTGAGCTGATTTTTGAGGTATGGGGTCCCCTATTCCAGCCTGAGAGGCCTTCTATGATAACATGATTCTGATATTGGCTACTTAGTGAAGGGAAGGTGGTAGTATCCTCGGTATTTTCCGAATCGGTAAATACCACCTCGGTATTTTCCGATTCGGTAAATACCACCTCGGTATTTACCGATTCGGTAAATACCACCTCGGTATTTACCGATTCGGTGTTTTCCGATTCGTATTTACCGAATGTTACCGATTCGGTAACTGTTACCGAATTGTTTGCTACATATAACTTACCGATTCTAATTTACCGATTCGGTACGGCTCGGTATTTAAGAACCGGTAAAATTTATTTACCTACATGAGGCCCTAGGTCTTTTGTAACCCTACTGTGCCAGGTTAAATACATGTGTCTCCAGCGGCAGAAACTAAGGCTCACTATGCAGAGGGACCAATTAACAGTGTTTTAAGCAGCTCCTGAGGAGGAAAGGAGTGGGCCTGAATAATCTGCATCAATCAATCAGCTGTCACACTGTGCCAGGGATGGGCCTGCGAGAACCCACTGTATAAAGGACGGAGCCCAGACCCCGCTTAAAATCTAGTGAGGTGAGAAAGGTCGTGGCAGTGATGTCGGCGAGGGGCAGAGCTGAGGGCCCAGAGGAGATGTGACTAGTGACTCTTGGATGACACAATTTTGAACTGCCCCAGCCTGCTGTGCAGGAGGATTGGGACAGGGGTTGCCAAGCAAACACCAGGTTAGGGCAGCCGGGGTGGGCTCCCTAAGCTGCTCCCAACAAATAGAGGCATGTGGGGTGCCCAAGTGGTACCAGGCACCCCAGAAAAAGAAGAAAAAAAAAATTGTGGCGCAAGGCCGTTTAAAGCAGCACAAATTTACCAAAATCAGCGGGAGAGCAATGATAAAATATTCACTGTTCTAGAAGGAACGCCCCATAATGCCCTGTGGGATTCCTTAATTTTACACCTTTTCTCTGTTCATGGTGGCCCCAGGAAGGAAGCATCGGAGGGGGTGGGGGACTGCAGGAGTGCAGCAGCGTCCGACAAAAGAGTTTTTTTTAAAGTTACACACCCTTCATTTGTGGGGTCCTTGAAAGCAGGATCCCTCTGAAATGTCGCTAATGTTCCCAAAGCACTCCCAAGGCTGGTGCTATAGGTTGGAATACTGCACCCTCTAGGGGCTGAGTTCATGGTTGGAATTATTGTGGCATGAAAGTGTATAAAGGGAGAAACATGTACAAAAGCGCTCTCTAGGGACCAAGTTTCTGAATGCAGTGTTAATGTAGTCAAAATATGGTACCATTTATCAGCTATTTTTATTATTGCATTTTCACAGTTGAAAAGGTTATATTTAAAAAATACACAGATATATGTATTAATTGCTCTTTTTTAATGCTTTATTATGATAATTATGTTGAAGGGTTTATTGGTCACCGTGCAGATAATTCATAAGTGCATTCACATCTGATGATTATTATTTATGATTGCATGTGGTTTGCTACTCTTGAATCCTTGGCCAAGCCAATAGACTCACCTTATATGTGTGTATGACCCCTTTAGGGGGTCAAATCAAAGGTAATTATGTAAAGTCATCTGTGTTTTTTCCTTCTACCAATTTATATATTTGTAAAATTACTGCATTGTATTTAGTAGTGGACATGCAATAACTCTACATTTCTTTTCTCTAACGAAAAAGTACTGACTGGATAATCATTTATTGAGTGTTAATATTGCATGTCCGTGAAGAGTGATTACTAGCCCACACCACCTCCTCCAAGTAGGCCTTGGACTGCCCTGCTGCGCTACCCTGTAGGAGACAAGAGCTACAATGGGGTGCTTGGTTCCCAGTAAGGAGAATTGTGGACCTATTACTTGTGCAGGCATCGCAACTAATAACCCAATTTCCTACACTTATTAAAAGCTATGTGCCAAACAAATAAAAGTGGAATTTAAACCTACAATTTAGGCAACTTAGAGGAGATAAAGAAGACTTTTTGCCTAAAGCGCCAGCATTAAATATCAAGAACAGAAATGAGCGAAGTTCTTAGAAAAATTTAAGAAAAGGACTCAAAGACATTTTGGAATACAGTCATATATTTAACCTAGGTGAAAAGAAGCAAGCCAGATATGATAATTGATGAGGGAACCTGGGGAAGAGGGGTGTTCTGTGTGACAATGGGCACTCACAGGGGGTATATTATCAAGCACAGCGTTAAAATTAACGGCAGAAAACTGTCGCTAAAGCGGCGATAATGGGCTTGATAATATGCCGCAGAGAGTTCCAATAGAAGCCCATGTTGACACCAGAACATGGGATTCTATGGGAATTCTCAAGGGTATATTATCAAGTCCATTATCGCCACTTTAGCGGCAGTTTCTGCCGCTAAAGCGGCGATAATTCTAACCCCATTTCTTGATAATATGCCCCTAATTGAGTAATTTTGGGAACCCTTCTGAAGAAAAATAAGGAAGATAATTTTGAAGATGAAGATTACCAGTGCTCAATGACTAGGGGCTTGGTTTAGATCTTGGCGGATGGGTTACTCCATCACAACGGTGATGGATATCAAGTCCGGTGAAATGTAAATCCCATCCTATGGGATTTATATTTTGGCAGACAGGATATCCGTCAACATTGTGACAGAGTAACCAGTCCGCCAAGATCTAAATCAGGCCCTTAATGATCTATCAACAGCAATCTATAAAAGCAATTTAACTTTCTGGATAAGCCTGTCAAATAAGCTATTTGATGACATCCTAGCTAGAAAAGAAATGGCCGAGTCTTGGCTATGAAGTAGTCTGTTAAACAAGCCACAGAAAGGTATGAAGTAAGGAGTACTGTTTAGTAACTTTTTCAAACTATATTTAACAGATTGAAAACTTAATTGATAGAGAGCATGTTTCTTTCTGACAACAGGTACGCTTTAGATTCAGTACAAGCATCTGTGATTGCCCAAAGCAATTCTAGTGGCACATCATAATGTTCTAAAACAGAAAAAAGGAAATCTCATATTGTTGCTTTATTTTAGCAACACATTTAATCAGCATAGTTGAGATATTTACTAGAAAAAATTGAGGGTTTTGTGGCTAAACACTTGTAATTAAGAGGTCTGTAGAGGATACACACAAACATGTGATTCCAGCTTCATACAGGGAGTAAGCCATGGAAGAGATTTTATATAGAGGTGGAGCCAGATGCCGAGGGGCATGGCAGCATCTCAATAGAGCTTCACTGCCAACTGGGTACAGGCCGTCCTTTTACATGGCCCTGGCTGCGCATCTGACACAAATCCTTGGCAAACCATATGGGTAAATGCCCTGCAACCAGTGGGGGACCCCTTGCATTGGGGAAGAAGCCCCCCCAGGCTCACGGAGGACTGCAACTCCGATGTGGGTTGCAGAAAGCATGCTGAGAGATATTGCCTGCAGTGGTTGTACGCTACTCGGTCCATGCTGAGCCTCATCAGTGCCTTGCTGTCCCTTCTTGTGGTTCCTGCACCTGCCATTCAGTGTGCTGGAAGCCCGCTTCTCCAACGCTTGCCTGCAGAGCAAAGGGAACTTTTCAGACTACGCCATTCCTTAAGTATACGACTAATAACTGGAGTAATTTCAGTGTTGCAAAAAAAGTGCGTGCTGAATTTATAAGTGCTTAGGTATTGGTGGAGTGATAGGATACGTAGATAGTGCTGGATGGGTGAATGGAGAAGTGCATGGGACAGACAGATGGATTCCTAGACTGCATAGGTACAAACTGGGTATTTAGAAGAGCGTATCAATAGTATGTAACTGGTTAGAGGTCTGCATGCATAGTGTACAAAATAATGTACCTGCACTTGTGTTAGTGGCTAGGCCATTCCTTAAGTATATGACTAATAACTGGAGTAATTTCAGTGCTGCAAAGAGAGTGCATGCTAAATTTATTAATGCTTCGTATTAGCAGAGTGATAGGATACGTAGATAGTGCTGGATGGTTGAATGGAGAAGTGCATGGGACAGACAGAAGGATTCCTAGACTGCATAGATACTAACTGAGTATTTAAAAGACTGTATCACAGCTATGTAGCTGATTAGAGGTCTGCATGCATAGTGTACAGAATATTGTAGCTGTACTAGTTTTACTGGCTAGGTCATTCCTTGGGTACATGACTAGTAACTAGAATAATTTCAGTGCTGCAAAGAGAGTACATGTTGAATTTAAAAGTGATTAAGTATTGCGGAGTGATAGGATACGTAGATAGTGCTGGATGGGTGATTGGAGAAGTGCATGGGACAGACAGGAGGATTCCTAGGTTGCATGGGTAGTACCTTACTAAGTAGCTAGTTAGAGGCTTATATATATAGTGCACAGCTGAATGTAGTTGTGCATTGATAGTGTTTGGTTTACTTAATCTTACCTTGTCAGTAGTACATATCAAAAGATGCTAAACATTTTTTTCAATTATTATAAGTGCTTAGGTATTGGTGGAGTAATAGGATAAGTAGCTAGTGCTGGATGGGTGATTGGAGAAATGCATGGGACAGACAGGAGGATTCCTACACTGCAGAGGTACTAACTGGATATTGAGAAGAGCGTATCAATAGTATGTAGCTGGTTAAAGGTCTGCATGCATAGTGTACAAAATATTGTACCTGCACTTGTATTAGTGGCTAGGCCATTCTTTAAGTATATGACTAATAACTGGAGTAATTTCAGTGCTGCAAAGAGAGTGCATGCTCAATTTATAAGTGCTTAGGTATTGGTGAAGTGATAGGATACGTAGATAGTGCTGGATGGATGAATGGAGAACTGCATGGAACAGACAGAAGGTTTCCTAGACTGTATACGTACTAATAAGTATTTAAAAGACTGTATCAATGCTATGTAGCTGATTAGAGGTCTGCATGCATAGTGCACAGAATAGTGTAGCTGTACAAGTTTTTCTGGCTGGGCCATTCCTTAGGTACATGACTAGTAAGTAGAATAATTTCAGTCCTGCAAAGAGAGTACATGTTACATTTATAAGTGCTTAGGTATTGGCGGAGTGATAGGATACGTAGATAGTGCTGGATGGGTGATTGGAGAAATGCATTGCACAGACAGAAGGATTCCAACACTGCATAGGTATTAGCTGGGTATTTAGAAGAGCGTATTAATAGTATGTAGCTTGTTAGAGATCTGCATGCATAGTGTACAAAACATTGTACCTGTACTTGGGTTAGTGGCTAGGCCATTCCTTAAGTATATGACTAATAACTGGAGTAATTCCAGTGCTGCAAAGAGAGTGCATGCTAAATTTATAAGTGCTTAGGTATTGGCAGAGTGATAGGATACGTACATCATGCTGGATGGGTGAATGGACAAGTGCATGGGCAGACAGAAGGATTCCTGGACTGCATAGGTACTAACTGAGTATTTAAAAGACTGTATCAATGCTATATAGCTGATTAGAGGTCTGCATGCACAGTGCACAGAATATTGTAGCTGTACTAGTATTGGTGTGTCTATGGTTTCGAGAATGGTAGTCTGTATTTTAGGGTGTGAGGAGGTGCATCAGATGATCACGTAGATGATGTCATCAGTGATGTCATTTGAGATGCCATCAGTGATGTCATCAGTGATGTCACTGACCATGTCATGAGTGATGTAATATGTGACGTCATCAGCAGTGCAATGCGGGGGCCCGAGTTATAGTTAGCACAATTAACTATAACGGCCGAATTTCTCTTGTTTTGTCGAGTGAAATGTCCAACTAACTATGACATCCATGAAACCTGTGGTTTTTTCAGTGAAATTCTGAGGTTTTTTAAATGCTAATTTCTAACTATAACGCCTCTGAAACCTATGGTTTTTTTCAGTGAATTTCAAAACTTTTTTAAATGCTAATTTCTAACTATAACGTCTCTGAAACCTGTGGTTTTTTCAGTGAATTTCAAAGGATTTTTAAATGCAAATTTTTAAGTGTAATAGTAGTTATACCTATTTTATTTTTTTGTACTGATTTTCTACAGTTTTTTAACTGTTTATTTATAAATATTTTATTCATAAATAACATTATATATTTTTCTGAAAATTGCAACAGCAAAAAAAAATTAAAACTGAAATATTGTTTCATTTATTTTTTTATTTTATTATATTTATATTATTTTCTTTAAAAAAAAATCCAAATTTTTTCGGAGTCGCACACCCAAAGCGTACACATCACGGTGGGTACGCGGATTCTAGCCGCCATTTTTGAAATGTCGTGAAGGATCCGCGTACGGTGTGCGATGGCTGCATGTTTTTTGGTTACATCATATACATTTAATATTACGTGATGTGCGCGATTGGTATGCGACTAGCCCGCGACTCCTGCTCCCGCGCATTTGCGACACATGCGCATTAAGGTACGCGACACTTGCACGGTGGCAGGTCCCGCGTGACGTAATATACATGCTGGGGTGCGCTGGGTGCGCGACTCCCGCGGAATTTTTTTATGTTCTAAAATGATATGTATGTATGTTTGACATACATATTAGGGCAAGAGACTATCTAAGATATTCATAAAAATAATATATTTGTACTTATAATAAACTTATATTGTTTTAAATATATTTTCGCGAAGTCGCGTCGGATGCGTGCTTCGTGAGCGCAGAGTGCACGGATCCCATGTGACCTAAAAAAAAAAAGATTTCATTGGTTCATAACATTTCCCACTGTAACTATTGAAGGACCCCACCCATTTTAATCATTCTTGTTGGAACATCTTTAGAGAGACATCTCTTTTCCTACAAGAACCCTTTTTGCTTGTTTTTTTTGGGTGTTTTTCAAAAAATATCAAGCAAAATGGCATCTGGACAGCAGCAGCAGCAGGAGGAAGTATCTTCTGAAGAAGAATTCTTGCAGGAGGCACCACGTCCACAGAGGCCGGAATCTGTGGCGTGGAAATTCTGCACTTTTCCACCTGGAGAGAAGAAAGTAAATGCGAGAAAGGTGACCTGCAAAATTTGTGACGGAGTCCTGGTAAGAGGCAGTGATAAAAAATACTCTTGTGGCACTGCTTCTATGTATAAGCATCTCCGGACCACACATCCTCTCAATCTTGCTCGGGAGTAAATGAGGCGAGCTGCTTTGAACCCCTCACCTGCTGTGTCAAGTACATCTCGAGCTTCCTCAGGAACACCTGCAATGGACATTAGGCCAGAATTCGCATTTCTCGAGCAACACTGCGTGAAGTGTAAGAAACTTATATGCTTTGGTGAGCAGTCAGTGGATGCAGTTTGTGCTGCACAACGCAACCATCGTTGTTAATTTTTTTGTTTTTGTAATGATAAGTAATTCCAAATGTTTCTTGTTTTATTTGTTCATTTTTTGAAAAAAACACCCCAAAAAATACTAAATTGTTCAAAAAAAATAAAAATAAAATACAAAAGCAAAAAGAAGAAAAAAAAAGTTCTTATCAGAACTACCTTATCTGGTTAAAGAAAGAACTATAATTGCAAGGTAATGTGTGAAAGTTTGGTTGAATATATGAATACAGCATGATGGATTGAAAGAATGCATTAGTAGTGTATGGTGAATTTATTGGTGAAGATTTATGAGGAAGTACTGCAGCGTAACACTGCAAGCTCTTTAGCTGCACTGCACTGTAGCACTTGCGAAGCACAGGGATGTGACATATGTACATGAATATGTTGCAACTCTTTGCTTCCCTCTGCACTGCTGCACAAACTGCGGCCATGCGGTGACACAGGCACCCTTGCACCATGGTGCAAGGATGTCTGTGTTGTGTGGAGATTGTTTTTGTGCAGGAAGGGACACCTTCCTGCACAAAAACTATCAGTAAATGCATTTTCCTCCTTCAATGTATGCTGCGGAATGCAGCATGCATTGAAAGAGGAAAAAAGGAGGAGAAATGAAAACAATTCTCCTCGTTGCGCCTTTCTACACCAACTCTAGGATGGTGCAGCATTCACACACATCTCCAGATTTACGATTTCTCATAAATCTGGAGATGTGTCTTGTTCTATGGGTGTTGCGTGGGAACACCCACAGCAACACCTATGGGACGTCCCTTCAACGCAAAGTTCTGTGTATGAGGGGGTCGTATTTACAAGGAGAGGAAAAATCACGAAGGGTGGCTTTTCCTCTCCTTGTAAATATGACGGAGTGCCTGGCGGCATCACACATTACAAAAAGTGACCTACTGGTGGCGCAGGGTGCTTGTAAATCTGCCCCATAAGTGCTTAGGTATTGGCAGACTGATACAATAGGATCATTGTGCTGGATGGGTGATTGACGAACTGCATCAGACTGACAGGAGGTATCCTACTCTACTTCAGTATTTAATGGAGTGTATCTGCTTAGAGATTTGTAGGGATTATGCACAGAATATTTTATGTGTACTTGTGTTGGTGCCTAGGTCATTTTATAAGAATACCACTAGTAACTGGAATGATGACAGTGCTGCAAACAGAGTGAACACTTAATTTATAAGTGCTTACGTATTGGTGGAGTGATAGGATAAGTAGATAGTGGCAGATAAGTGATTAAAGAAGTGCATGGGACAGACTGGACGATTCCTACACTGCATGAGTACTAACTGGGTATTTAGAAGAGTGTATCAATAGTATGTAGCTAGTTAGAGGTCTGCTTGGATAGTGCACAAAATAATATAGATGTACTTGTGTTAGTAGCTTGGCCATTCCATAAGTTCATGACTAGTAACTAGAATAATTACAGTATTACAAACAGAATGTATAGTGAATTTATAAGTGCTTAGGTATTGGTGGAGTAATAGGATAAGTAGATAGTGCTGGATGGGTGATTGGAGAAATGCATGGGACAGACAGGAGGATTCCTACACTGCATAGGTACTAACTGGGTATTTAGAAGAGCGTATCAATAGTTTATAGCTGGTTAGAGGTGTGCATGCATAGTGTACAAAATATTGTACCTGCACTTGTGTTTTTGACTACGCCATTCCTTAAGTATACAACTAATAACTGGAGTAATTTCAGTGTTGCAAAGAAAGTGCGTGCTGAATTTATAAGTGCTTAGGTATTGGTGGAGTGATAGGATACATAGATAGTGCTCTATGGTTGAATGGAGAAGTGCATGGGACAGACAGAAGGATTCCTAGACTGCATAGGTTCTAACTGAGTATTTAAAAGACTGAATCACAGCTATGTAGCTGATTAGAGGTCTACATGCATAGTGCACAGAATATTGTAGCTGTACTAGTTTTACTGGCTACGTCATTCCTTAGCTACATGACTAGTAACTAGAATAGTTTCAGTGCTGCAAAGAGAGTACATGTTGAATTTATAAGTGATTAGGTATTGCGGAGTGATAGGATACGTAGATAGTGCTGGATGGGTGATTGGAGAAGTGCATGGGACAGACAGGAGGATTCCTAGGTTGCATGGGTAGTACCTTACTAAGTAGCTGGTTAGAGGCTTATATATATATAGTGCACAGCTGAATGTAGTTGTGCATGGATAGTGTTTGGATTACTTAATCTTACCTTGACAGTAGTACATATCAGAAAATGCTAAACATTTTTTTCAATTATTATAAGTGCTTAGGTATTGGTGGAGTAATAGGATAAGTAGCTAGTGCTGGATGGGTGATTGGAGAAATACATGGGACAGACAGGAGGAGTCCCACACTGCAGAGGTACTAACTGGATATTTAGAAGAGCGTATCAATAGTATGTACCTGGTTAAAGGTCTGCATGCATAGTGTTCAAAATATTGTACCTGCACTTGTATTAGTGGCTAGGCCATTCTTTAAGAATATGACTAATAACTGGAGTAATTTCAGTGCTGCAAAGAGAGTGCATGCTCAATTTATAAGTGCTTAGGTATTAGTGAATTGATAGGAAACGTAGAGAGTGCTGGATGGATAAATGGAGAACTGCATGGGACAGACAGAAGGATTCCTAGACTGTATACGTACTAACTGAGCATTTAAAAGACTGTATCAATGCTATGTAGCTGATTAGAGGTCTGCATGCATAGTGGACAGAATATTGTAGCTGTACTAGTTTTTCTGGCTGGGCCATTCCTTAGGTACATGACTAGTAAGTAGAATATTTTCAGTTCTGCAAAGAGAGTACACGTTGAATTTATAAGTGCTTAGGTATTGGCGGAGTGATAGGATACGTAGATAGTGCTGGATGGGTGATTGGAGAAATACATGCCACAGACAGAAGGATTCCAACACTGCATAGGTATTAACTGGGTATTTAGAAGAGCGTATTAATAGTATGTAGCTTGTTAGAGATCTGCATGCATAGTGTACAAAACATTGTACCTGTACTTGGGTTAGTGGCTAGGCCATTTCTTAAGTATATGACTAATAATTGGAGTAATTTCAGTGCTGCAAAGAGAGTGCATGCTAAATTTATAAGTGCTTAGGTATTGGCAGAGTGATAGGATACGTACATAGTGCTGGATGCGTGAATGGACAAGTGCATGGGACAGACAGAAGGATTCCTATACTGCATAGGTACTAACTGAGTATATAAAAGACTGTATCAATGCTATATAGCTGATTAGAGGTCTGCATGCATAGTGCACAGAATATTGTAGCTGTACGAGTATTGGTGTGTCTATGGTTTCGAGAATGACAGTCTGTAATTTAGGGTGTGAGGAGGTGCATCAGATGATCACGTAGATGATGTCATCAGTGATGTCATTTGAGATGTCATCAGTGATGTCATCAGTGATGTCACTGACCATGTCATGAGTGATGTAATATGCGACGTCATCAGCAGTGCATTGTGGGAGCGCGAGTTATAGTTAGCACAACTAACTATAACGGCCGAATTTCTCTTGTTTTGTACGAGTGAAATGTCCAACTAACTATGACGTCCATGAAACCTGTGGTTTTTTCAGTGAATTTCTGAGGTTTTTTAAATACTAATTTCTAACTATAATGTCCCTGAAACTTGTGTTTTTTTCAGTGAATTTTATATATATGTATTTAATCTCCTCTCACTCTTACAAGGAAGGAATCAGCACTCAGGTTGTAGTTTGGAAGTATTTAATCTGCAAAGGACGTGATCCACGCATTTCAGCTCGTCCGAACCTTGATAACGATACAAGACGTCATTGTAGCATCCTTATTTAAATGTACTAATGCCTCCAGTTGCCAACATTAACAAAGGACTACATATTACTTTATTCCAAAAAGCTGGCGGCCATATTGGCCTGATCACGATGTGAAAATTCAGAAATTGATACAATAAAGAAAAGAAAACAAGTGTTAATATGCACACAATGTCATTGCAGCATATCTTGCCCCGTGACCGCCATACCTGTATGTTCGTCAACGTGACTTATTCATAATAAACATACTAAGAATTGCAAACATCAACATAAACAATGGACTACATATTACTTTAAAGTGAAAGGCTATCGGCCATATTAATCTGGGCACGTTGCGTATTATAATGGTTCTTACACGAAAGGAAAGGAAGAAAAGGGGTGTTAATATACACACACTATCCCTAAATAAAGTTCTAGCGATTATAGTTCCATTCCATTCATAGCTCATTTAAGATGTCATCAGTGATGTCATGAGTGATGTAACTGACCATGTTGTGAATGATGTAATTTCTGAGGTCATTAGCAGTACATTGCAGGGACGTAAGTTATAGTTAGCTCAGGTAACTATAACTGCTGAATTTCACTGGTTGTGTATGAGTGAAATCTGAGTCTAGCTATACCGTCCCTGTAATCTTAGTTTTTTTAGCAAATGTCAAGTTTTTTTTTAACGATAATTAAGATGCATATCACAATGGATGGTGGGGGGCTGGAAGCAGGGCCTGGCATTGTGCTGCTTCCACTCATGCTTGCTGCTCCTGCCTTCCCTCCTCCTAGCCATCCATTGTCCAAGTCCATGTCCATGCTCCCTTATTACAGCCCTGTGTGGCCGTTGTTCTGCCACTGGCCTTCCCGCCTTGTCTGAACAGTTAGCTTGCTGCCCATCCACCTCCCCCATCCTCTGTTGTCTGAATCCATGGACTAGCCTCCTCCCTCCTGCCATGCATGGTCTGATGTGCTGCCACTGCCCTCCATTTAGCATGATGTATCAGTCCACTCCTCCTGCCCTCCATTGCCCAAGTCTATGCCCCATCATTGATCTCCTGCTTAGCCTCGGTGCTTAGCTTGCTGCCCCTATTCTCCTTCCCCCTGCCCTCTGATGTCTTTGTGCATGCCCGTGCTCCATCCTTTTTGCCCACCATGTTCCATGGACCTGCCACTCCTATCTACTCTGAGTATTCTGTTGAGCTGCCACTCCCCTCCCACCTGCCTAGCATTGTCAGATGACTGTAACCTGTCCCTGCCACCTCCACCCTGCCTGTCCACATTCCATGTGTCCTCCATGGTCCATTTTACTGCCACACCCTTCTGCCCTCCCTGGTCTGTTGTGCTGCAACTGCTCCTCTTGCCTGCCCCACATGGTCTGTTGTGTGGCCCCTTCCCCTGAACTCTCTTGTCTGTGCCCAGGTCCTGACCCTCCCTTCTATCCTCCATGGTCCTTTGTGCATGCCCCTTCACCCTCCTTCTTGCCCATCATAGCCATTGTTTTGCCACTAACCCTCCCGCTTGCCATGCATGGTCTTCTTTGCTGCCACGGCCCCTACCACCTTCCCTGTGTGGCCAGCTAGCTGCCCCTGACCCCCTCCCACCTTCCCTCCATGGTCTGTGTGTATGCCATCATAGTCTCACTGTTGCTCTCCATGGTGTGTCTTGCTTCTAGTGCCCATCCTGCCTGACCTCCATGGTCATCTTGCTGCTCCTTCCCTGCCCCATTGCCCCCAGCCCTCTGTTTCCATGTGCAGACCCCTATTCCCTCCCTCCTGGCGTGTCTGTTCCATTGTAATGCCCCTGATCCATCCCTCCTGCCCTTTATGGTCTGTTATGCTGCAGCTTTCTCTCCTGTCTGTCCATTATGGTCAGCTAGCTACCATTGCCTCTTTCCCCTCTGTTCTCTGTTGTCCATGTGCATGGTCCTGTCCCCTCCCTATTGTTTTCTATGGATTGTGTGCTGCACTCCCGTCCCGCATGCCCTGTGTGGTGTATTGTGCTTCTGCAAACCCTGGTGCCTGCACTGTAGGGTCAGTTTGGTGCACCTCTCCATGTCCCTCCTGTCCTCTGAGTCCATGTTCCTACCCCAGTTCCTCCTGCCTTCCATGATTTAATGTACCATACTTGCTAACATTTTGATCTTGGTAAGAGGGAGATTTTGAAAATAAACTGGGGTATTGATTTTCCCCTTTGACTTACATTAAAAAAGAGGAGATTGTTGACAGGAGACAGATCAAATAAAGCCCATTTGGGCTTAAAAACATTGGACGTTTCCTGGCTGAATCGGATCTGTTGGCATGTATGGTTGTACTACCACTGCCTCTTCCTTCTGCCCACAATGGTCTATTATATTGCCACAGCCTCTCTTGCCAGTCCTGTATTGTTGGTGTGTTGCCCCTACCCCCCTTTCCACTGCCCTCCATAGTCT
The DNA here is from genome assembly GCF_964204655.1 of Triturus cristatus. Taxonomy (NCBI): domain Eukaryota; kingdom Metazoa; phylum Chordata; class Amphibia; order Caudata; family Salamandridae; genus Triturus; species Triturus cristatus. The sequence goes on from NC_140582.1 coordinate 1,127,350,029, forward strand.
GTTGTGCTGCCACTGCCCTTCCTGCCTGCCCACTGTGGTTAAATTGTTGCCTCTGCACCCTCCTACCTGCCTTCAATTTTCAGAGTCCGTGTTCCTGGCCTCTGCCTCTCAACAGTATCCCATTGAACAACTAGATTGGTAACATTCTATATTTATTACAAAAGTGTGGAACGCCTGACGTCATCTTGATGTAATCAAAACTGTAATACCTACAGCATTTCCTTTAGAAATTACATATATGAGAGGGTCTTATTTGCATCAAAATGATGGTTAGTGCTCTAAAAAACTAAAATGAGGACATATTTTCTGAGTTTTCAAATAGCGACAAAGCACTTTTAAATTATTTGTTATCTTTATGTTTTTTTATCCAGTTGACCACTTGATTAAATGTTGCACTTAGGGGAGAGGATGTGGTGTTACTTACTTCCAGAGCTGCAGACTTTGCAACTGGGGAACCAGGTTGGAGTTTCTGCTTCAGCTCGACAATCTGTGATTCTGGTCAAATCACTTAATCTCCCCATGTCTACAACCAAAATGAATTTGTTTTTGTGTGATGTAACCAATGCTCATGTAAAGCACTCCAATACCTGACAAATCTGCACTATATAAAACTGCAAAAACACAAAAAATAAAAAGTGTTTTGCACGCTTCTGTCATTGGGCTACATGTGGGCTACATCTGGATGATATTTGTGCTACATTTGGGCTCTTTTGTCTCTGGGAGATTTATTTGTTATGCAGTTTCCTAATTTCCTCATTTACTGCAGTCTCCTCAGTAGGTAATGCTTTCAGTTTTTTACTTTGATTCCATCAAGAAAGTATTCAGATATGTCACACATTTGCCATAAATTCAGAATGTTAGCACTCTAGTTGCTCATTAGATCACTGTAGTAAAGCTACTGCTCACCAGGGAAGTCTGCTGCTGGTATTGGAAGTACATGTTTAAGTCTGCATGTCAGAATTTTTTTATGAAATAGAAGAGGATTTGAGAAGTCACTCAAAATGTGCCCTAATTTTTCTTTCTGCAGCACTAATCATAATTTATATGGCAAAATGAACCCCCTCATTTTGTTCCTTTGCAAATTAAATGTTTTAAATGTTACCACTTCATTCCAATCAAGATGGCTTCAGGTGTACCATACTTTTGTCATAAGTTAGACTGTTAGTGCTCTAGTTGTTCTTTAGAACACTCTGGGACATTCTGTCATTGGGCTATACCTGGGCTACATCTGGGTGATATTTGTGCTACATTTGGGCTCTTTTGTCTCTGGTGGCCATCTTGGGAGACTTATTTGTTATGAAGTTTCCTAATTTCCTCATTTACTAAAGTCTCCTCAGTAGGAAATACTTTCAGTTTTTTACTTTGATTCCATCAAGAAAGTATTCAGATATGTCACACATTTGCCATACATTCAGAATGTTAGCACTCTAGTTGCTCATTAGATCACTGTAGTAAAGATACTGCTCACCAGGGAAGTCTGCTGCTGGTATTGAAAGTGCATGTTTCAGTATGCATGTCAGAATGTTTTAATGAAATAGAAGAGGATTTGAGAAGTCAAAATGTGCCCTAATTTTTCTTTCTGCAGCACTAATCATACTTTCTATGGCAAAAAGAACCTCCTCATTTTGTTCCTTTTTAAATTAAATGTTTTAAGAGTTACCACTTTATTCCAATCAAGATGGCTTCAGGTTTTCAATACGTTTGTCATTAGTAGGACTGTTAGCGCACTAGTTGTTCTTTAGAACACTCTGGGAAGCTGCAGTAGAACACAAAGGAATCAACTGACAGTCTCTGCCCTTGTTGGATGTACATGTTTTACTGAGAATGTCAGACTTCATTCTCACGTGACTGAGAAAGATAATGATAATTTACCGAACATATGCTCTCAGTTTAGCTTATAGATCACCTTCCAAGCCTCTGTGGGAAAAGCATGAGAAAATAGTTTTCTCTCAAACATGATTCATGATATCCCAGTAGAAGACTTTTTCACATGGTAAAATCACCTTAGAACACACCACAATTCCTAAAATGAGTATGGTACCATCAGCAAATGATTTATAATGTAACTAAAGTCTTAAATCCTTCTATTAACTGCAATGCTTTTTAATGAGGTGCTATCATGTATATTGATCCCAAGATGGCTGCCAACACTTCTTGGATGAAGTACTAACAGCCAATCAGATCTCACGATGAGATGTGTGGTTAGGCTCCGTCCAGATATATATATTTCTTTTTCCATTAATAGTTTGAAAACTACTGAACGGATTTACACAATTTAACTAAAAGGCATGACTCTGAACCAAGGGCTACCTTTTTGCCAAATTTGATGTAATTCTGTTCAGCAGTTCGGGCTGTAGCTGCGACTAAAGGTTCCTACGGAAAATTGCATGGGGAAAACATGTTTTGGGACTCCCTTTTTTTCTCGGCCTCCGTTTGCTGAATCACCCTGAGACTTTCAGGATAGGAGTGGACCGGAGCTGACCAAAGGTTTTGAAAATATCGCAAAGATTCGTCAACCGGCGCCAAAGTTATTGAGAATAGAATGTTGCGGATTTCCTATGGAAAATAGGTCCTAACTATAACTACCTACTGGCGACCGCCAGTAGGTAATATAAGTATATATATATATAACAGAGATATAATTGCACATATGGTAAACAGAGAGATAGAATTATCTAGTCTAGCATGTGTCCCAGCCCAGAATATTCTGGCATGGGAAAAGGCATCAAATGAATAGGAGGAGAAATCACTCAAGGGAGAGCCAGATGTGGGTCTTCAATGTGAGAGGAATTTGTTGTATTATAAAATGTTTCCTTCCTTCCTGAAGATGTATGTAGACGTGTTGCATCCAATGTTCCCCTATTTTTTTCCTCTGAGTGCCCAAGTGCTAGGTCTCTGTGCACTGCAGCCAAGGCTGTATGCGCCAAAGAAATGCATGCAATAGTTACCTAGGGTACCAGTTTAGGCTAAACAGGAATGTGCTCACGTGTTTATTTATTAGCATTAATTACATTAAATGGGTTTATAACACACTGTCAGCTACACCTTTTGTGGTGCAGCTTTTCCTTGGCATTCATACTGCATGAGGAGTGGAGCTGGGCAGGCTACAAAGTTCCTGGGGGCATATTATCAAGAAACGTCATTAAAATTATCGCCGCTTTAGCGGCAGAAAACTGCAGCTAAAGCGGCGATAATGGGCTTGATAATATGCCCTTGAGAATTCCCATAGAAGCCCACGTTTTGGTGTCAACATGAGCTTCTATTGGAATCCTCTGCGGCATATTATCAAGCCCATTATCACCGCTTTAGTGGCAGTTTTCTGCCGCTAAAGCGGCGATAATTTTAACGCCGTGCTTGATAATATGCCCCCTGGGGAGTAATGCGCCAGATACAATCCATTAGTAAATTCATTATGAAAAAATAGAGCAGCAGGTGTAGTGACACCAAGGCCTAGACGCCTGAGGGGCCACTGATTGTTTCTGTATTTCACCATTCAAACAGTGCCCAGGGGGCCCATTTTCTTCTTTGCACTAGCACCCATGGGTAAACAACCTTTACAACGCAACTTTTACAACGCACTACCACTACAACGAAAATTTTACAACGCAAGTGGATTTACAACGCATGCTTTTACAACGCAAGTCTTTACATCGACTTGCGCTAGATGGCGTGCTAACATTACAAATAGTGTAGTTTACTATCCCAACACCTTCCCTACTGTTAAGTGGACTGGAGTTGGAATAGTAAATTACACTTTTCTAATGTTAGCACGCCATCTAGCGCAAGTCGATGTAAAGACTAGCGTTGTAATGGCATAGTGTGGTAACATCGCAGTCGTTGTAACGACCGCGATGTAACAGCACGCGTTGTAATGACTCGCGTTGTTACGTCATACATCCGCACCCATGCCATACTGGCTACGTCTCTGGTGTTGTGCATCAGTTTAAAAAAAATTACAGCAGCAAAATTAACAGTAATGTTAATAATCAGATAAATGTAGCGGTTGCCTGCAAAGACAAACTGGGAAAAAAACTAGTTGGCTTGAGGGAAGAAGATGTCAAGCGTCTCTCCTGTACCCTTTTGAGGAATTTAGAAGTTCAAAACAAAGCACCAACATTTGCAGTTAAAAAGAAACCAGAAAACCTGGGACTAATCCCGGCTTCCTTGCTTAACTAAACTGTGTGACTATAGGCAAATATTTTTATTCAGCAATCTTTCATTTTCTTTATTATTGCATATGAAAGTATCTTCACATATGTGAGTTTAGAATATGAGGCGTAGAACTGTATTGGGTTTCATTTATTAGCCTATAATGTTGCTCTATCTATAAGAATGTGGGCCACATACAATGTGCACATTACAATTTACTTGCCTTAGTTCAGAAACATTTTTGCCATGGCCAGTGGAGGAATTGTTCTAAGTTAATGTTTTAAAAAATCTCATTTTTAATACGTGTGTTTAGGTGCAGCGATATAATTTCATGTATTAACGGCAAAGATTCAGCATGTTAGAGAAAAGAGCTTTTTTTACTTTAAAGACACTTTATCATATTTAGGTGATGTTTGTTGCATGATTTACATGAAGTGCAATTCAATGCTCAGCTCAAAAACATGCCATGACAGCCGAGCCTGTGCACTGATGCAGGCAGAGTGAGCAGGCTGATCTCCATCTTTTTTATTATCACTTCCACGAGTGCAACGGGTGGCCCAAGAAAAGCAGACACCGTCCCTGCCGGAGCATCAGCTGACATTGCCCAGAAAACATCCACAGGGTGCCGAACAATGACAATTAGTGCTGGTCCATAAAACAATATATTCTTCAAAGATGTACCGCTGCCTTCAAAACTAATGTAGCAAGTGGTATGTGTGGGAACCACTTGTAACTCCAGTTCCGGCCCTTGGCAACCCCACACACTGCCATGGAAGAGGAAAGCTAAACTGCTGCTCTTCCACCTCTCTTACTGTAAGTGAACATTATTTTGCGCTACTTGCTTTTAAAAGCATCAGCTGCAAATGGTTTCTCTGATGATGTGTGAAGTGTGCACGCTGCATAGTAGTTATAGCGCACTCGGGGAGGTTGTGGTGCGCGCACAGCCTACAGGGAACACTAGTTGCATCTGATCTTGGTGGAGAGGGAGTTCAGCATTTTTTGTTCCATTCCGGAGAAGGATTAGTTGTATGTTTTCTTTTTCTTGAATGTTTGTGGCTTAAGAAGTAAAGAGCTAGTGCTTCTCAAAGATCTGTTTCCACCTGACAGGGACCGTTTCTGGCACCAGTTGGGGTTGAGGTATTGTGATGCAGCGCTTTGTGGGTCAAACAAGCAATTTTGAAATGAGTCCATGCCGAAAAGGGTAGCCATTTCAGTAATTGAATGTTGGGTGATATGATCACTTTTTTTGATCCAGTGATGAGCCTAGTTGCTACATTTTGCGTAGCCTTCAGTGGTGCATGTGACATTTTTGGGAGGCCCACCAGGGAAGTGCATGAACTGCAGTTATGAGGTCTGCTGCATGGAGGAAAGGTTTAGGTTTCATGAGAATATGCAGCTGATGGTTAGCTCCTCTAGCGATGGCATTGATGTGTTTTTGCGTGGAGAGGTCTTTCTCCAAGATTATACCATGGGATTTGGCAGAGTCAATGATGTGTGGGGTACAGTGCAGGGCAGTGAGAAGAGGGAGCCAGTCTTTGATGTTAGGGATGGAAGTGGGTGGTGCAATCAGTAAGAATTTAGTTTTATGGGCATTGAGGGTGATGTGGTTGTGTGCCAGCCAATATTGCGTTTTTGTCAAGGTATTGTTGAGGAAATAGATGGCTATTGGGAGGTGATTTTCATGTAGAGTTGGGTGTCATACTCATACATGTGATAGGAGATGTGGGAGGGTTTGAGGATTTAAGTGAAGGGCTACATATATTAGTTAAACAATGTCACAAAGAGAATAGAGCCTTGGGGGGACACCCAGCGTTAATGGTGACTGATCAGAAAGAGTGTGATTGATTAGGAAACGCTGAGATCTGTTGTGTAGAACAGAGAAGAACCATTTAAGCACAGTGCCAGAGAGGCTCATCCTATGTTCTAGTAGGTTAAGAAGGGTAATATGGTTGATAGTGTCAAAGACTGCTGACAGGTCCGGTAAGATTAGGAGGCAAGATTCGCTCTGATCTGGTGTGAATAGGGGTTCGTCAACAATGTGTACCATGGCAGTTTTGGTGCTATAACCCGGTCAGAAGCCAGATTGACTAAGGTCAACGAGTTAGAATTGCTCGATGTGATTATGGAGCTGCAAGTGCACACATTTCTGTAAGAGTCTGGGTAATGTAGCTGTGTTTGAGTTAGGGTGGTAGTTGTTTGGGTTGGATTGGTCCGAATTGGGCTTTTTTAGGGTAGTGGTAACCTGGCATTATTTTTCTTAGGGCCAGATGTACAACCCTAACAATTTGAGTCATTTTAAGACTCGCAATTTGCGACTCGCAAATAGAAATGTACAACAGTGTCTCAGACACTGTGATTCCTAATGGGGTCGCTAATTGCCTACCTCATTAATATTCATGAGGCAGGTGCAATTTGCAATAGGCCTGGACAATGAACTCCGCTCCGCTGCCGGAATTGGGTAGATTTGTTATGTACGCATTCCATTTAAACCATGGAATTCATGCAAGAACTCTGTTCGAGTCAGCTACAAAACTGCACCCACAAATACTGTGAGCAATTTTGCATGCTAAAAAGCATATAACCAATTCACAAAAGTGAACTTTGAAAATGAAAAATATCAGGCAATGAGAGAGGTGATGAAATTGGGGTCCCCCCTAACCTAGGGGGAGGACCAAGCAGATGCCTTGAACACAAAGAGCACATCAAGCTGCAGCTCAACTAGTCGTTGCTAGGTGTCCCTCAAGTCAAATGCTTTTGCATTTGACTCATGAGGGACACCTGGTAACGACTAGTGGAACTGCAGCTTCATGAAAGGGATTCAATGCTTTTGCATTTGACTCGTGAGGGACACCTAGTAACAACTAGTGGAACTGCAGCTTGATGTAATAATTTCAATGCTTTTGCATTTGACTCGTGAGGGACATCTAGTAACGACTAGTTGAACTGCAGCTCTTTGTAGAATTATTTTGATATTGGATACTATAATATTCACTGCCCACTGCTAATCTCATCCCATAATGCTTTGCAGGGCCTTTGGTTGGGATAGTATTTTTGCCCATAACTGTGCTTAGGGTGGTCCTAAGAGAATGGGACCACCACCGAATCGTTCAGCAAGATGTGCTCTTTGTTTTCAAGGCATGCTTGGTTCTCCCCCAAGGTTAGGGAGGATCCCAAAATCATTACCTCTCTCACTGCTTGCTAAAATTTCAATTTCACTTTTGTGAAATGACTATATGCATTGGAGCATGTAAAGACAGAGATCCTTGTTATTTTACCAAAAGTATATGAGGTTTCTGTTTTATTAATTGGGAGTCTGAGAGAAAGGAAGTCACAGAGTTTTCTTCCATGTAGTAGTACGCCCACCCTTACTTTGCAACCACATTAGGAATGGCTAGCACTACCAGGGATGGTGGCCTTCTGGGGTTAGCAGACCACCATGTCTGTGACTACTTTTTAAATAAAGCAGTTTTTTTAAAAAATGCAGTCCATTTTCCTGAAAAGGAAAACGGAATGCATTTAAAAAAAAAAAAAAAGAAATGTTACTGTTTCATTTGTTAAGAGTAGGAAGATGGCCACTGCCTTTACACCTTGCTTGTCTTGCATCAAATAGTCTTCTGTACCTCTCAAAGCACTCCTCCTATCTCTAGTTCTACTGTAAGAAAATCCCCTTCTTCTTCACTTGTTGATGCTGACATGTGACATCAGGGAGCGCACTTGTTTTGGAGTGTTCAAAGCAGAGAGAAAGAAAGCAGAATAATAACCCTTGATCTGGACACCAGTGGCCAGCATGTGGCGCAGCAAAGCCGAGGTGGGGAGCTACATTGCTTTTGTGCAGAGTTCTGCTCTGTACCCTCGAGAGGTGAGAACCAGAGAGAGTCAGCAGACTGGTTTCTAAAAGAAATGCTATATGCTTGAACAAATCACTGTTCGTAATAGCTGGCCCAAACATGTGCTACCCACCTGCCTACATGCCAAGCTGAGGCCCTGTGATCTCACTTCCTAGACATTCATCCAACCATTTATTTACCTTCAATTACCGATTCATGCACAACAGCCCAAAATAAAAGCAATTCATGTCATTGTTCTAGGCACAGTTGTTAAATAGTCCATGCCACGAGGGAGCTTTCTCGTAGTTATGGGGTTTCAGACACCAGCACAATGCATGCTGGGATATATAGTTCCACTTCTCCGTTCGAAGTCTGGGCCTCCTTGCTCTCTATAGTTAGTGGGTGCTGCCTGTGTTACATGGGCTCAGTGTACATACAGTACTCTGCATGCATGGAGGACTATGGCGCGACCACCATTGGGCTAGGAGGGCACCCTGTCAGCTGGTGTGGGCTGGGCTGGTGCTTTAGCCCCATCTGAAGTGTCATCTGGTCTCCCAGAGGCATTTTGCAGATTGATGGGACTGTGTCTACATTTTATTGCTCTGTGGGCACCTTGCCACCAAACTCTCTTGGCCCTGATGTGTTCTAACTAGGGCGGAGCGGAACTCCGCTGAATTCCACTGAGTTTTTATGCAACTCTGTGGTATTCCGAGTAGTGTAACTATGCAAACTCCACCCACCCCTATTGGAGACACCTTCTACATGTGGGCAGAGGTACTGGTCAGACTTCCCATAAAGGCTGGAGTTCCCCGGCATGGGTGAGCAGGGTTCTGATCGGAACCTAGAACAGTGTGAACTCAAAGTACACTGAACCATGCCTCCGGTGGCATGCGTTCACCATGCTAGTTAGAGTTGTCCCGCTTGGATGGACAAAAGTTCCAGTCCGACTTGACCATCCTAGCTAGAGGCAGCCTGAAAGGGTGAGCAGGGGTTCTGATACAAATAGAGAAATGTATATACACTTGACCACAAAAGCGGTTGAGGTTGCTGATGTTTGTTCGATGGAGTTCAGTCACTGGGTCACTCAGTGAGTGGACGCTGCACCAGCTGGACTTAACAGGCTACCAACATCTGGTTAGAACCACAACTCCTGGTGCTTCTCACATAATTGTCTGATGACAGGTGTGCTGTCAAGCCAAACCATAGAAAAGGACAGACAATATTAGGTTAAATTCATGGATGACCCATGTATGTATCAGACTGGTGGGCACCTTACCAGTGATCAGCAACAATACTCCTTGATGCACAATCCAGAGACCAGAAACAACTCATCTAGTAAGGCCATAGGACAGAACATTAGTAGATGTGCAGCAACAGCATCTGCAGTGAAACATCTGACAGCCTACCTAGAGAGCAGAAACCACCCCATGGAGACCACAAGCACAGAGACCAGTGACAAGCCTCAAAGAAGCCAAAGGCAACTTGAACTAAGAGCAAAGCTCCATCCAGAAAGACCATTCACAGCTTATTTTTAAAAGGCTAAAATCAATAGCCCATTTAGGGAAAACATTGGTAAACTTCCATTAGGAAACCAGTGAGAGCCCTTTCAGAGTGCATCTAGGTCCAAGATACATGCGCTACCATCCCCCCTCTGAATGTTCTACTTCACCCCTCCTCCTTTAAAAGGCGAGACACAAATCCCTCAGAATACTGATGTTTTGCCAGAGGGAGACCAGTAACACTATCTACTTAGACCAATGCAATTCCTCCTAAAAAGGCAATTAATATCTCCCTCAGATAGAATGGAGACCGCTCACCTTAGGTAATGGCCACATTACCAAAGAGTGTTGTGCACATATTAACCTACCAAGATCCTAGTAGAGATCATTATCAGCTGTCCGGTTTTAGATTATATTAAAGAGTCTTTCTCATTCGAACAACATAAGTTCCTCACTGAATAATTAGGATAACAGAGCAAAACAACTCCTTTCTGCCTGCTCCCAGGTACAACCTCCAGGAGAGCATGTCATGGACCAAGCTACAGAATTAGCTCTCCATCACTGAGCGGAACATGAAAGAGATTATATTTCCGCTCATGTAGCGGCTCCCTGAGAAGGGAGAGTTTGAGGATGGTAAACCCGCCCTTGATGTCTTAAAGACCTATTTTATGAAGGTGACTGCTGGAGGAGAATTTTGCTCTCAAGATTACTGCTGGTGGGGCTGCCACACTCAAGCATGAGATGTGGAGGCATGAAATGCAGTATGGGAAGTCACGGAAAGTTCTTTGTCCTGATGAAGCTATTTGAAGTCAGAGGCTGTAAGCAAAGCACTTACTACCTCTTCCTGATCAACAAAGATGCTGTTTCGGTCTCAAGTGTGTTTTATACTAGTGGAGTTTAAAGATTCATTATCTAAACATGCTGTTCCTGCTGCTGGGTAATCATGAGTGCAGCCACCCCGCAGAATATTTCACCTTCAAACAGGAATGTTGAATTAAGTTCTTGGAGGTGTACAATGCGTTCATGGATCTGTTTTTCTGTCTCCTCTCACTGGCCTACTAAACCATCAGTTTCTTGGTGTGCACTCCAGATTGTCTCCGCAAATCATGTGTCTAGATGACATACACAATTGGCTCAATGGTGATTACAGAAATGAAAAGATACTGGATCATTTTCCATGCAATACCAAGACTCTTGCTGTCAGTGCATTGCATAGCAAAACCGACCTTGGCCCACATAACTCAAATTGCTGTCTTTGATGTGGGTTTCAGCCATCCTCATTTTTGTCTCTCATCAACACTTTTCACCTGGTGATCATGCTAGAATTTGTTAGGATGCTCAAGGTCTCTTTGTGAACCGGCCTCATACCACTTCATCAGCAGTCATGTGGGTGATGTTGGGTAAATGTTCCTGGTCCATAGGGAAATGCTTCAGTTTTGTCAGGCATCAATGATTTTTCATCAGAAACTATTGTGACCTTCAGTGGCCATAATCCCTGTCACAAGTTAAATGTTGTTATTGAGACTTTATTACTGTCATCTATTTGTTTCTGAGTAGGTCTTTTAGGATGTATGGGGCAAGGTGTCTTCCAATGTTGTAGTTTCTTCTGCTGCCTCCTGTCACTACCTGTCAGCCCAGGCTCAGGCATCCGTAGGATGAAAAAAGATGAAATGTCTTGTCATTGTGTCTTTATGTTGGACAGGTACGGTGTGTTTAGGAAATATTAGAAATGCATTGTTTCCACCTAAATGGGCAGTTCCATCACACTTTTCACAGTATCTGATCTCTTTCTCTGTAATTCAGAAGCCTGGCTACCACCTTCGCGGTGATGAAGCAGGTGATCAAGGCCATGCTGGTACTCTGTGCTCACATTCTACCTGAGAGGTTTATTAACTTTTGTGGTGCCACTGTGAGATTCATACAGTTTTCAAAAAAATGTCACAATGAATTCTTCAATTATCTCTGGTATGCCAAGAGTTTAGATGTTATTTGCTTTTTGAAGAGGCTCTGTTGGACTTGGCCCTTTTTGCAGAGTCATCCCAGAACGTTTTGCCTTCCTCCTGAATTCTTTTCGACCTGTGGTTGGTGGTTTTATGACTCTGGGCACTTTATCACTGTTGTTCAGTGCTAAAGTGCATGTGCTCCCCTACCATTTTGCCTTCTGAGGGTACCACTCCAGGTGGGAGGGTGCAGAACTCTGGAAGGGGATGCAGGGGAGGGAGTACTCGCCTCTGACCCCGGTTCAACCTGAGGGTTTGGTGTCTGGGTTGGGAGATCAGTTGCAGGGTAGTTATCCTGAATGGGAGGAGAATTGTGTGGGAGGGTTGATACCAGAGCACTGACAATTTTATGTTCTGAGGATGCCTCTCCTAGGATGACCTTGCGGAACCCCAGAAGGAGGGGTAGGGAACAGTGGCAGAGTAGAACAGCCCTGATGAAAGGAAGAGTGGAGGAAGGATACTATATCCCTGGGGCTACAGCCCCCCACTCTGTGAGATAGCAAGGACTAGAAACATCTGGATGGCTGAGGGCCTGGTCCTGGCAGCACATAGCTAAGGAGTCCCAGTGGGGTAGATTAGTTGGTCCTGAGAGCTTAGACAGAGGGTTCCACATGGGTTCAGATTGGCGTAGAACTGGAAGGTGCCTCTGCAGTTGTGGGCCGGCGTCCAAGTTCTTTCCCCCAAGCAGGGAAGCCCATCAAGGTATTGATTGGTCTACCCTGGCTTTAGGCTGGAAAGGGGTTGTGTTGGACTTGGCCCTTTTTGCAGGGTCATCCCAGAACCTTTTGCCTTCCTCCTGTAAATTTTTCTGACCTGTTGATGGTGGTTTTATGACTGTGGGAACTTTCTGACTGCTGCTCAGTGCTAAAGTGCATGTGCTTTCTATGGTAAACTTGTCAAGATTTTCTACACCTGTTTGGCATATTTAATTTACCTTTAAGCCCCTTGTACAGTGGTATCCCATATACCCAGGGCCTGTAAAATAAATGCTACTGGTGGGCTTGCAGCGCTGTTTGCACCACCCACCAAAGTAGCTTTTCAAACCTGTCTCAGGCCTCTGCCACTGCAGGGCCTGTGCGTGCAGTTTACTGCCACCCTGACGTGGCACATAAAGTGGTTGCCACGTCTGCAACTCCCATTTTACTACATATTAGTCATCCCTAAGGTAGGCCCTAGCTATCCCTAAGGGCAGGGTGCGGTGTAGGTAAAAGGTAGGGCATGTGCCTTAACTGTGTGGCATATCCTGGTAGTGACAAACAGCCTATTTGGTTTCTCACTGCTGTGAGGGGGCCCTCTCATAGAGATGCTTTGGGGATGCCCTGATATGTGCTTCAGTGGTAATTCCTGATCTGAGAGGGGTAGCGTGGTCAAGTTTGCTATGTTTGGAATAGTAGTGATAAATCCTGTTTATTGGTGAGAGCAGATTTATTATTGCTTTTTTTAGAAATGCCACTTTTAGAAGTGGGCATTTCTGTCTGATATGTCTCTTTGTGCCTGCCTGATGTGCATTGACTGTCTGGATCTGATTGACAAGAGAGAGGGGATGTGTATTTACTCCTGCCAGTCCCTGGGGGGTTTAGGTGTGTCCTGCCCTTCCTGGGTGACTTAGCCCTAGGCTGAATAGACCTCGGCTGAATTTAGAATAGCAGAAGGAGTTTCCCCGGCACCTCAATAGGCCTGGTCTGCATTTGGAGTGGTGGGAGGAGTAGCACCTGCACCTGAATAGTGCTGTGCCTGCCTTTACGTGCACCCAGAACTGGTTTGAACTGGCCTCAGAGCCCTGTGCCAGGCGGAGAACAAAGATATATGGATTATAAGTACTGGGGCTGTGACCCCATGTCTGTTGAACTGGAGCTTTCTTGTGACTGAAGATACTGCGTGGGACTTGTGACCGGCAGGCGGGTGTAAGCCTGGAGGAACCGCCTAGGGACTTTGCCCCTCTGGACTGCTGACCTGCTGCCCATTGGGCTTGGGAGAGGACTTCAGCCCTGCCCTGAGGAATCCTTCTGAGGCCTACAAGCCGACGCCTTGATGGTGTGTCCCTGGCCTTGAGGAGGCTTAGCACAGGTGATGCGCTTTCTGCGAGGGTAGCTTGGAGCGCTAGTGAAGTGCAGCTTATTTTTTCTCCCTAGGGTCCCTGAGGTGCCATCTGCACTGTGTGTCCAGAAGAAGAGGAAAGGCAAAGCAGCCGGTGCGCATGTCGGCGTTCCTTCCCACGAGCGTAGTGTGTGCCTATGGCTGAGAACCAAAGTCAACAGAGACTTCTCTCCATGGTGGCCAGAAGCCAGGCAGAGGATGCCTGGTTGTGGGTGGGGCTCCTGTGAGGAAGAGGAGAGCCCCACTTGTTTCCCGAGCCTGGTTGTGGGAGGGGCCAGCGGCGACATTGAGTCGGAACTGCACGGACTCTGTGTGCGTCGGAGAGGAGCCAGAGTCGATGGAGACTTCGCTCCGTGCCTGGACGTCTCTTGCATCTGCTGCTGTTGTTTGGCGACCACGGCAGTGATCCTGCACGATTGCAGGTAGCTGTCCCTTGTTGACTGAGGCCCCTCGGGGACTAGAGTTGCCTCATTTCCTGGTGTAGGTGGGCACGTGGCCCAGAAGCCTACAAAAATGACACCAGGTACCCAAAATTAGAGCACAGGTGTCGTGCTGAATGTGGTGCTCATGCAGTAGGGTGAGTGCACCTTATACGTGGTTATTGTGGCACACTGTGGCTATGATTTATACCTATGGCTTTTTCCTAATATGCGCACGGCTGCAAGTGTTTGTGGTGCACTACTGATGCTTCTGCTGTGCACATTTTGTTCTGCATAATGTGTGGCGCTCAGTGTAATATCACCAGTATTTACAGGTCAGCCTGATGTATTATGACAATGGCCCAATTGGCCAAATGGTATTTGTAATCCCTGTAAAGTCATGACAGGTGCCTAGTGGCACGGTAACAAATGTAATTGTGTTCTAATGTGTTTTTAAGGATAATTTCAAGGCCATTTTTATATAACCTTGTGTGGAGTTTCTTTTGTGGTGTGCCTAGTGTGTTGTTGCTGTGTGAATGTGTTGTGCAAACACTTTTCACATTGCCTCTGGGATAAGCCTGACTGCTCTGCCAAGCTACCAAGGGCGTGAGCAGGTGTTATCTTCAGCGTGTAACTCCCTTGCCCTGACTAGAGTGGTAGGTTCTGCCAGGCTTAGGTGTGTGAGAAGTTGGCCTGATATATGCTGTCCACTAGTTATAGTGGGCACCCTGTATCATTCCAAACAACCCCTTATGGTGATAGGTTAAAGACAACCTTTATTGAAAGCTATCATAGTGGTAGCTATGGAGAGCAGCCTTCAGGCTAAGTCTTGAAGGAATGTAAAGCAGCTTGTTTTACCAGTCTATAATCTCTTGAATGATCAAATGAAAGGACAACCACACCAGGTATATATTTAAAATATATATATTTAAGATAAAACACACCCCTCTAGTCTCTTTACGAGACTGGAGTTCGAAGTACTTAATTTACAAGTCAGTTATCAACAGTAATAGTACAAATACACGTTTGGGCCCTAGGGGCGTACAAACCATATACCAAAAAAGTGGTAAAAGAACCACGACTGAACCAGACACAAGGCCTAGAGCCTGTAGAATCGCTGGAACCCCATGGAACCACCCAAGGTAGTGACACAGGGGACCCACGGGGGCCGTGTGCAGTGTGTGAACACAGCCGTTGGTTCCCGTTAGCTTCTATGGGCAATGTCGCTGTTGGAAATTTAAAGATTAGGGACACTTAGAAATGAGTCAGGACCAAACCCTTTTGGACTTACGAAGTTCTAGGGTTAGTACGCATGGGAACACTGGAGTACTTGTGTTACCTCACCCAGGGAAGCCGGTGCATAGGTGTCTTTTGGTGTCGGGTCGCGTCGTCGATTTCAATGGAAGCTGGAGAAGAAGTGCTGCTGCCGTGAAGAGGAGAAGTGTCCGAAGTGATCCAAGCCTGGATCTAGGATGGAAGGAACCTGAAAGCAGAGGGGACAGAGTCTGGGTCACTTACCAGTGACCAAGGGTACGATTGACCAATGCCCACAGATGTCGGGTGCTTCAGGTGAGTTAATGGGTGTCTTGACTCTTCAGCCACGAGGTCCAGGAGGTGCCGATGACAACCAGGAGCTGGATTTGAACTGTCCCACAAAGTCTGTCGAGTGCTGCGGTGTCGGCGACCAGATTGGACCCAACAAGCCTTGGCAATGGCAAGTAACTTGGAATCAGAGAAAGGACGGCGGTGCAGAGCAGCAAGGTCTGGGGGACTCACCCAGCAAGGGTAAGTCAGGGCACGTCTTGTGCAACTAGGAAAGCCCAATCAGAAGAGGAGTTGCCTTCGTGGGGAACTACTAGTCAACAGGCTAGTGATCATGACGGAGCCTCAAGGAGTCGCACTTGAAACTGGCCCACGACCAGATCAGTTGCTTCTTTGGTGCCTGCCAAGCAGGGGAGTCACTCCTTGACCCCAAGGGAGATTTCTTCAGTCTTCTAAGCAAAGTGGAATGTCGAAGGTCCAGGATATATATTGCAGAGTTTCGTCCAAGGTAATCTAAAGTCACAAGGACTGGGTTCCCATACTTATACTAAGTCTGGGGGTTGGACATACTCTAGGGACCCACCTATGGGAGGGTTTGGAAAGAGGGGTGGTTAAACCCATTTCCTTTGTCCAGTTTCGCACCAGAGCAGGGTCAGGTAGCCCCTGCAACCAGCTTGAACTGAACTATGCACAGGGACACCAAGTGTGCCCCCAGTGCAGGACTTCAAAGCACCAGAGAGTGCTCCCGCCCAGCCCCAATACACATATGCCTGTCTGGGGAGGTGGTTACACCTCCCTGGGACAGGAAACCTATTGTCCAGGCCTCCCCTGCCGGAGTTTCGGTCAGCAGCAGGAGGCCGTGTCTGTGGCAGTGTCATCCATTTTGTGATGCCAAGGCTGTAGAAAGTCTTTACCGGGTAGACCAGTGTGAACATGTCTCTCCCTCTATGAGGGTGGAATGCTACCCCCGCCGTCAGAACTGGCGGGGGGGGGGTAGTATTCCAAAGCGTTTGACACCAAACACAACATGTTTCCGTGCAGCCATCCCAAAGTTAGCATTTACCGTGAGGTTATAATGCACTTAAGAGTATATGGTCAGGCTGCACCACAAACAGCATCAGAGGAGGTACTCCGAACGCTGCAGAGGGGCTCTGCTCATGCAGGGGCACCCGCTCACATAAAAACCAAGCACTCTGCTTTCAGGATTGTTAAGGCCTGCCATAGGAGTGACTTATAGGTTTTATATGTGTGTGCAATGGTAGTGATATAGGTAGCCTATACCACTGTAAGGGGTGCAAGCACCACCTTACCCAGGCTGCAGTAGCAGACCTGTGGTGTCATTTTGGAGTGCTTCCCAGGGGTGGCATAATACATGCTTCAGCCCCTGGTAGGCCTCTGATGTACCTATGCCCTAGTTACATAGTATACCATATACTAGGGGCTTATAAGGCACTCCAGAATCCAATTAGAAATTTACCTATTGTACATGAAAACATTTTAGAGAGGAAGCAGCTAGGCTGGGGTCCTGATTAGCAGGGCCACAGCCAGACTAAGGTCGACAAACAGTGAAACACCAGAAAAAGTGGGGGTACCCATGTGAAGCAGATCCTACTCTCCTACACAACCCCCCCCAACGCAGGGACATTAGACTAACCTTGACCAGTTGAGTCTTCATGTTCCAAGTGGAAATACCTAAGGAGTCCCTCTGCATTGGCATGGTTACTCCCAGGTCTATGTTCCACTGTAGAGTCCATCCCCTGTAGGGAAATGGACCACCTAAGCAGTTTGGGGTTTTCACCCTTCATTTGTTTTAGCCATAAGAGGAGCTTATGGTCTGTCTGGACTAGGAAGTGAATACCAAACAAGTATGGCCTCAACTTCTTCAGAGCCCAAACCACAGAAAAGGCCTCCCTCTCAATGACTGACCAACGTTTCTCTCTAGGGATCAGCCTTCTGCTTATGAAAGCTACTTGCTGATCCTGACCTTCATCATTCAATTGTGACAGTACTGCCCCTACCCCCAATTCAGATGCATCTGTATGGACAATGAACTTCTTGGAGTAGTCAGGACTCTGCAGAATGGGAGCAGTGCACATGGCCTGCTTCAGGTCATCAAATGCCTTTTGACAGCTAGCTGTCCACTGAACCTTTTTGGGCATCTTTTTTCGAAGTTAAGTCATTCAGGGGTGTCCCTATTGATCCATACCCCTCGACAAATCTCCTACAGTACCCAGTTAGGCCTAAGAAGGCTCTCACCTGAGTCTGGGTAGTTGGAGCAACCCAGTCCATGATGGTCTGGATTTTGCTCTGTAGTGGTTGAACCTGGCCTCCACCTAAAAGGTGAGTCAGGTACACAACCTGACTCTGCCCTATCTGGCACTTAGTAGCCTTGATAGTTAAGCCTGCCTTTTGCAGGGCCTCCAAAACATTCCTCCACCAGGTGATCCTCCCAGGTGGAGCTAAAGACAGCAATATCATCTAGATATGCTGCACTATAGTCTTCCAGGCCTGTAAGGACTTGATTCACCAACCTTTGGAAAGTGGCAGGTGCATTCTTCAAACCAAAGGACATTACCACAAACTGATAGTGCCCACTAGGGGTAGAAAATGCTGTCTTTGGCTTTGCATCATCAGCTAGTCTGATCTGCCAGTAGCCAGCTGTCCGGTCAAATGTGCTTAGAAACTTGGCTGAGGCCAAAGTATCTATTAGCTCATCTGCCCTGGGGATGGGATAGGTATCAGTCCTGGTGACTGCATTGAGACCTGAGGTAATTCAGTTTCCGATCTCGTTCGTATTTAGCCACCATTTTGTGTCTTTCTGCCATTTTGTGTTGCCCTCACTCAGGCGGCACGGTGAACGAAGTGTTGTTTTCCCTCATCCTACTGCAACGTGTCAAATAACCTCCTGCCTCTGTTTATAGCTTGTGTCAGGGTCCTGCCGACTCCGCTAATCCTCGTCTGGTCTGACTGATCCCTGTTTCAACTATCTGTTGGTTTCCACCATTCTTTCCTGACTTTATCTTATCCTCTGGCATTCGCTATTCTTTACTCGTATTCTCTCATTTCACAACTGTCCTCTGGGCCATACAAATGTGTCTTGCCACCTGCAAGTCGACTTATAAACACTACCACTGATTAACTTGTGGGGAAGGGTGACAAACACAGTTGGGAGAGGGGCTTATTTGAGTTACTCAATATCTTGTTTTCACATTCTTCTCATTGGTTGACCCTGTATGCATTGGGAGTGTTCTTTGTGAATATGTATGTTATAAAAGATTGTGCGCCACAAAGTAAAGTGGCAGTCTCCTAAGAACATACCGAGTGTACTTCTGGAACAACTGTACTTAGCTGCAGCTAATGAACCCTATCTTCTACGCCTAACGGAGTGTCCCGTGTCTCTGTTCGACAAAGCAGGTGAACTCAGGAGATTAAGGCGTACCCTGCGCCGCCAGGCCCCTAAGGTCTTGGTTCTTCATTTGGCGCCCGAACCTGGGCCGGCTTTAGAGGTAGCAGTTCTTGCCCGAGGATCGTGAGGAGCCCCGCAGGAAAATTCTGGAGAAATCGCGAACCACGTCAAGCGACCCCTGTATGTCGAAGTGGTCCGAAGGTCTTTTTCAGCGCGGTTTCTCCTTTCTGACGGCTGCTGATGACTGCTGCCCTGACTGCCGCCCTGCTTTGGTCCCTTTGATGATGTTTGGTATCGCGAGATATTAGACGGGCCTCTGTTGGCGTAAGAAGACACTTAGTTAAGTATTGGTGGGTTGCTCCCACTATTTTGTTTTGATTTGGGTCTTTGATTCGGCTATTGCAAAAGCCGAAGCCGAGGGGTGAGTACGTTTTTGCTATAGTATTTGATTTAACCCCTTGATGTTTGTGAACAGTCCAGTGAAATAACGATGCCTGGTCTGAATAAGTTTAGGAAGTTTTGTTGCTTTGGTTGTAATAGGGATTCCCGGCTGGAGGACTCTTGTCCGATTCCTCCGGTTGGAACTCCCACCTATGAGCTTTATTCAAAACATGGTGTCGGCCCCATCGCCTTTAATAAGGCATGGATCCGATACACGAAGAACGATGGCGTTCTACAGTGGCCACAAAATGGTAGTTTTGAGCCTGACATATTAGACAATTTGGAAGTGATATTGTTCAAAAGACAAGCCCGGCCGGCAATGATTGACTCTTTTCGCCTCTGGCGTAAGGAAGCCAAACAGAAAGAAATTAAGCAGGCAAAACGAGATAAGAAAGCACAAAATATGACGATTATACAGGCTGCCCAGCAGTTTAAAGATAATGAGATTGATAATGCAACGGAAATTTCCGAGAGACAGCATCGTATGACAATAGATAGATGCTATCTGGTGTTGCCTAATTCCCCTTCTGATAAAAGTAAGGATCTGGAGGAAGACCCTTTGATGTCTCACCTGTTGAGATTGCCTCCACCCTATGTACAAGGTGCTAATGCACCCCCGTTGTTACAACCTGTTCAGCTACCTGTTGTCCCCCCACCTGTTCCGGTTCTTCCACATTTGCCTTTTCCGGTATTGCCACTCCCACCTCTCGTGCCACCGATTCCTTTGTCTCCATCTCCTGAACCTCAATCTTCTTTGCCTTCGGCTCCCCTTATAACGCCCAGTTCCTCTCCTGTATCGCCTAATACCTTGTCCCCTGTCCTTATGTCTAATTCTCCTACTGTGCGCAAACGAATATCTGGTTTCTTGTCCCCTTTCTTTGAGACTCTGAACATGTCTCCGGTTTTTTATCGAAGACAGTCTTGTAGTCAACATCCAGGTTCCGACGAACGGGTGGTATTGGACTCTCTCGCTCGCAAATGGATCGAGAAGGGTCCCCAGTATAGTGTGAAAGATATCATGACCACCTTTCATCAGTGGGAGGCGCCCACGCAGAGATATGTATTTAATGTTATGTGTGACACTCTCGCTAAAGAATGGGTGGATATGGATTTGGGTTTACTTCCCCAGGGTTTGTTGGATGTTCAGGCTAATTTCGATAAAGGACTCATTGTGGGTTCTAAGGTTGAGGATGCCGTAAGGACACTTGTTACTTTTAGGTCGTTATTTTCTTTACAAACTTTTCTTGATTCTGATCCTGCTGTTCGGCAGACATTGAAGCATTACCCAATGAGAGAGGTTCCTCCGTTATGGAGGGAAGAGGTTGCGTAAGCAGGTAATAATCCAGCGTATATGGGTACATTTGCCCTGGAAGAGATCTGATGTTTTGGCCCTCAAACAATCTTTACCGGATCCCCGTAAAAACCCTGCTGGTTACTATAAAGAATTGTCTCAGACTGTTGATGCCTGTATTATGAACTTAGCGGATATTGACATGCTGATGGGAAATGTAGTCCCACAAGCGTTATGGGCTCGGATTCGTAGAGAGGATCACGTTCAAGAATTGGGTGGTACATGGGATGCTATAACTGCCTCGGATAGAGCACAAGTGGGTGGTGCTAAGCCTGATGTTTTGATCACAGAACTCCCTGGTAGGATTATTACTTTAATGAAAACAATGATGCCCGCCTTACGAGTTAATTGGGATAAATTAGCCGCGTGTAAACAGAAGAAAGATGAGAGTGTCTCTATTTCTTCACTTGTTTTGAGGAGACGTTTATCGATCACAGTGGTCAGGATATGAGGATACGGAGGGTGGACAGCGATTATTTGTAGATAAATTCGTATTTAATTTGCTCCCCGAGTTGTCACATAAGTTAAAAGACTCTGAAAGTTCATGGGCTGTTTCTTCTTCGGCTCAGATATTGGCTACTGCGCAATATTACGAAAACAGGGACAAAGAGGAAAAAGACAAGCAAGAGAAAAAGACTAAAGAATTAAAAACGAAGGTTCTTCTGCAACAAGCTTATCCTCCTCGCTCTGCTCAGCGCCAGTTTCAACAGCCTCCTCAGTTTCAGAGGGTGTTTCAAAAGCCTGAGCCCTATATTCCGCGGCCTTTGTTAGGTCCCAACCTATGCGCCTATTGTAGGGAGGAAGGTCATTTTAAGAACAGCTGCCCGGTTTTATTACAGCGTAATGGAGGACTATCTACTCCACGAGGTTGTGGTGGTACCCAGTTAGCGCCCAGGGGTAGAGGTCGAGGTATGTCGCCCCAGACACAGCGTTCCCCTCCACCTCCACATTCTATAAACTACTTTGATCAACAAAATACTCAGTCTACACAGTATTACAATGATGATTACTATGTTGAAGGTGAGAATGACGGTCTTCACGCTAACTAGGACAGCCATAGACAAAGTGAGGGAGTTGTATCGATTCCAGTAGATCAGAATGGGCCTTATTTTAATGTCACTACAATGGGTGTTTCAGAGCCATTCCTTTTAGATACTGGTGCGATGAGAAGTTCTATTATTCACTCCAAACTCCCTGGGGCACCTTTGTCTGGCTTAACAAACGTATCCGTAGGATTTTCTGTTTCCCCAGTTCATAGCCCGGTCTCTTGTCCTCTGCCTATTTCAATTGGCTCTTATGATTTGGAAGCTCTGCTTCTTTTAACGACTGGTTGCGGCGAAAATCTGTTGGGTTTGGATTTATTGAAAAGACTACATGCAACAATATATTGTTCTCCTTCTGGTGTACTTCTCGTTTTGGGGCAGAAACTGACTTCTCCAATGTATTTGTCTAAAGATCAATTTCCACCTGAATTGCTCTCTCTCCCTGCAACACTTTGGGCTACGGGTCCAAATGATGTTGGTTGTCTTGAGATCCCACCCTATGTTGTTACCCTCAAGCCCAATGCTAAATTGCCACGCATCCCTCAATACAAAATTCCCAATGATGGTGAAAGAGCACTTTTTAGGTCTCGCCTGACCCAGCGCATGCGCTGGTCTGGCGAGACTTATTGAGAGGGCTCCAAAAAGTGCTACCAGGCCAGCCTAGAGCTACAGTGCATGTGCGCGGGCGCGCGCTTTACCGCGATTACTTTCACTTTCGCAGCCGCTTTGACGTTTGATCGCGATCACTTTAACTTTCGTGGCCGCACGCCCCCTTGGCATAGCTAATAGGTCTCGCTTTTGGGACCTTATAAGTATTTAGTTATGCAACTGTTGCTTGGCTAAATACTTATAAGGTCCCAAATGCGAGACCTATTGGCTATGCCAATGCTTGTTGCTATTATTTATGATTTGGTTCAGAAGGGTGTGGTCGAGGAGACGAGGGGAAATGTATGCAATAGTCCTGTTCTCCCGGATCTTAAACGCACTGATCCTTCTCAGCCTCCTGTTTATCGCTTTGTTATTGATCTCCGGGAGGTTAATAAAATTGTTGTACCACAGTTTCCTGTTGTACCAGATATCACTGCCCTGTTAACTATGATACCTGCCTCGGCAGCTTGGTTTTCTGTTATCAATCTGAAAAATGCTTTCTTCAGCATCCCCATTGCTGAAGAGAGTAGGGATATTTTTGGCTTCTCTTTAGGAGGCCGAAGTTTCCGGTTCAAGCGCGCACCCCAAGGCTATTGTGAAAGTCCCTCCATCTATAGCCAAGCTCTGAAATGCCAGCTTGATGCTTTTCCTTTGCCGCCAGGTGCTACCCTTATTCAGTATGTGGATGATTTATTGATTGCTGCTGATTCAGAGGATATTTGCAAAAACGTGACTATTGCACTATTGCGTCACTTGTCTGACCTTTACCATAAGGTTTCACCTTCTAAATTACAATATGCCCGCCAAGAGGTTACCTATCTAGGTCATCTCTTGTCGAAGGAGGGAAGGCGACTGACCCCAGAACGTATTCAAGCAATTGCACAAATGTCTGTGCCATCCACACAAAGAGAAGTGCGTGCCTTTCTGGGCATTACCTCTTATTGTAGACAGTGGATTCCAAATTTTTCTTTGTTGGCTAAACCTTTGTTGGCACTCACTTTGAAAGACACACCCCAACACCTTCCTTGGACTGATGAATGTCAGAAGAGTTTTTCTGATTTACGTGCTGCTCTGTGCTCTGCTCCTGTGTTGGGTACTCCGGATTACAGTAAGCCCTTCACGCTCTATGTCCATGAAAGAGAGGGTTGTGCGTTGTCAGTCTTAACACAACGATTTGGAGACAAGCAGCGGCCATGTGCCTACTTTTCGGCTACATTAAATCCAGTAGCCAAGGCATTGCCTAGTTGTCTTAAGCAACAGCAGCAGCAGCAATTTCTATTCGTCAATCTGCTGGAGTGGTGCTTGATAACACTCTTATTGTCATGGTACCACATGCAGTGGATACCTTGCTAAATAGGACTAAAACGCAGCATCTTACAAGCGCTCGCTTGTCTGGGTATGAACTGACACTCTTGGCTAGTCATGTGCACATCAAACGATGTAACACTTTAAATCCAGCCACATTGTTACCTCTTCCAGAAGAGAAAGGTATTCAGGAACAACATGATTGTTTTCTCCGTACTGAGGAGGAGACAAAAGGTAGGATTGATTTGAAAGATACACCACTAATGGACCCGGATGGGATCCTATGGGTGGATGGTTCTTGTTTCAAACTCCCTAATGGTGAAACAACTTCAGCTCACGCTGTTACCACCTTGCATACAATTGTGGAGACAGCACGCATCAGACATAATTCAGCTCAGGCGGCTGAACTGATAGCTTTGACCAGAGCATGTGTGTTATCTAAGGGAAAGAGAGTGAATGTATATACCGACAGCCAGTATGCGTTTGGTGTGGCACATAGCTTTGGTCGTTTGTGGAAGGAAAGAGGATTCTTTACCTCCCACGGTACTAAAATACAGCATGGTCAGTTGGTAACTGATCTTCTTGAGTCACTTGCTTTGTCTACCCAGATAGCAATCATAAAGTGTAGTGCGCATAATAGGATTACTGATGATGTTGGTCGTGGGAATGCTTTTGCGGATGAGGTAGCGAAAGAAACAACCAGAGATGCTATGAGTCGCATGTATGTTGCGGTCCCTGCAAATTGGGTCAAGGAAAAAGGAATGTGTGAGGATACAATAGAAAGTGTGAGATCGATTCAAGGAGAGGCTACAGAGAATGAGTTGAGTAAGTAGAAAGAGAGTACAGGAATGTTGGACGCGATGGGATGTTGGATAGAATTGTCAGAACATCAGCGTTGGCTGTTACCAGATGCCTATGTACTGCCTGTAGTTACTATGGCACATAGTCCAGCCCACATCAGTGCGAAAGGAATATGTAAGCTTCTGGCTCCAGTATGGCTGAACGAAGGGATTCCAAAATGTGCAGATAATTTAGTGAAGCATTGTATCGTTTGCTTGATGCATAATCCAGGAAAGGGAACCCCAACTCCAGCAGGTCATTTTGCTCCTCCAACATATCCTTTTGAGGTGTTGCAAATTGATTATATTCACATGGAACAATGCAACAATCACAAATATGTTTTGGTGCTGGTGTGTGCCTTCTCCAGATGGATAGAGGCCTACCCCCTGAAAGACAACACTGCTTTGTCCACTGCCAAAGTTCTTCTGAAAGAGTTCTTCCGTAGGTTTGGTTTGCCGCGCATTGTCTGGAGTGACAATGGAAGTGAATTTGTGGGCCGAATTATGAAAAAGGTGTGTGCCGGTCTTGGTATCGTCCAAAAATTCCATGCGGCGAGCCATCCCCAATCAGCGGGTTTGGTAGAGTGCTATAACGGCACTCTCAAACTTAAGCTTGCAAAGGTACAGGCTAGCACAGGACTTGCCTGGCCCGATGCTTTACCTTTGGCTCTCCTATCCACTAGAACAGCTGTACATTCTCGTTTGGGACTCAGCGCATACGAGGTTGTTTTTGGGCGCCCGGCTAATGTTTGGGGAGTCCCTCACCCTAAAAAGGATTCTGACATACAGTATCCAATGATGATTGATTACTTGCATGACCTCACCACTAAATTACGTGTTCTCCACCAACAGGTTCGAGACGCTTTACCAGAGGCCTCCACAGACCCAGGTCATTCAATCCAACTGGGAGACTGGGTCTGTGTGAAAAATTTTCAGAGGACAAGGAATTTGGGACCTCGTTGGAGGGCGCCTCGACAGGTTCTTCTAGTAACACGTACAGCAGTGAAGGTTGAAGGGAAAAAGAACTGGATCCATGGCGTGCACTGCAAAAAGGTGCCCTTGCCCTTGCCTTTTGACCAGTGGGTCTGTAAGGGTGTAGGTGATTTTGAAGGCGAAAGGGTCCCTCGGTTTGTACCTTTCAGTAGTGCACACCTAGATGGAGCTCGGTCTGAAAAAGAAGATGACGACGTTTTACAAGAAGCAGTACCGCCACATCTCCGATTGAACACTACAGATCCACAGACACTATTTCAGGACCAAACTGTACTGAACAGAACTCGATATAATTTAAGGCCTAGACAGGTCAAGGACACCTGAAATTTTCATCTCTTTCGTGACATGTATCATCTGTCCAGGTTGCAGGGTCACGGTATGAGTCTTGGTTCGTGACCTGTATAGTGGCTAGGCCCCCAGGACTTGCAGTGTCATAGGACGGCTAATAATCACAGCCAAGTGAGTAAGGAAGAATGCCATGAGCAACAATTTTAGAGGATGGATGTCAAATTGGGAAAGAATAACAAGAAGGAAGAGATGAAAAAGAAATATTGTAAATTAGTGTACAGTCAATGTGGCATAACATTGTGTGTTCTTATGTTTTCTAGTATCATATTGGCTTGTATAGGTTGGATTGTTCATGTTATGCAGCACAAATCTGTTCCTACTTCTATTTCTTTGCCTTTTCATTCTACTATCTCCCCACACCAATTATATACGCTTCCCCAACATGAACTAATCAGGATAACAGAATATTTTAACAATTCATTTGTCCAGTTATTGCACCAACACCAATTGGTAGTCAACACAACCGACTGTTGGGTGTGTGGACTTATGCCTCATACCACCGAAAAAGGGATGCCATATTTAGCCCTTCCATTTTCTTATGAAGGTTCCGCTTGGGCCTATTTTGTAATGTTTTCAAATGCATATCAGAACCGATTTAGACGTCCAGCTGGTTCATATGGTAGTGGACAAGATTTTAGTCATAGTTCTCTGATAAAAGGAATAGTGGCTATGGCTAGAATTGTGAAGAATGGTAAGATTCCTGTTGATGAGAAACGGGCATATGATGCTTGGAACGTGACTCGTTACGCCACTAGCCTTACAGATAGGATTAAACAGGGAAAATCTCCACCAATTTGGACTGTGCCTCATCGAGGTAACTTTTGTTTACAGATAAATAGCCAGACTACTGACACTGGACAAGGAAAGAGTGTTTGTTCCCATACATACATTCACACATCTCAGAATTCACCTCCGTTAATGCCATCCCAGGGCACGTATTTTGTCTGCCACGATAGAGCCTACACGTGGCTACCAACGGATTTTTCAGGAACGTGCTATATAGCCTTTCTACTCCCCCCTACATACACTGCTCCTTCGGGGCATCACAGAAACAGATATGGCAGAGGGATTATTGATTCTAAAGACACAGCAGGACAAGAGGGAGGTGATTTCCTTAAAGGATTTCTTCCTTTTTGGGGCCCAATGGCCAACAGTAGAAACATGGGACAATTGGTTCGTGTTGTTGAGACTACCATAGATGTCACTGTGGGAGCCTTGAGTAATCTCACAGCTGAACTTCAGGCGGATCGTCTCATGACATTGCAGAATCGGATTGCTTTGGATGTTATTCTTGCAGATCGTGGTGGAGTTTGTAAATTGCTCGGATCTAGCTGTTGCATTTATATATCTGACGACACCCCTACGGTTTACCAAGCCATCTCCAAATTACATGTGATCTCCGAGTCGATTCATCAGGACGAAGGAGATTGGTCTTTAGTGGAATGGTTTTGGGGATTACTGCCCAAATGGGGATGGAAGGTATTAACATTCCTTGGAATGGTTTTGGCCATCATTTTTTCCTGTTGTCTCTGTATGCAGTGTGGCCCCGCCATCTGTGGTCTTTGTGCCACTATGTGTGTCCCAAGGCCTGTGCCACGGAAGACGACAACAGCTTAATGACCTCAGGGCCATTGACGTCGACTCAGATTAAAATGAGTCTGTGTGTCTTGTCTGAGTAATGGCAAAAGGAGGGTCTGAGTTAATTCAGTTTCCGATCTCGTTCGTATTTAGCCACCATTTTGTGTCTTTCTGCCATTTTGTGTTGCCCTCACTCAGGCGGCACGGTGAACGAAGTGTTGTTTTCCCTCATCCTACTACAACATGTGAAATAACCTCCTGCCTCTGTTTATAGCTTGTGTCAGGGTCCGGCCGACTCCGCTAATCCTCGTCTGGTCTGACTGATCCCTGTTTCAACTATCTGTTGGTTCGCACCATTCTTTCCTGACTTTATCTTATCCTCTGGCATTCGCAATTCTTTACTCGTATTCTCTCATTTCACAACTGTCCTCTGGGCCATACAAATGTGTCCTGCCACCTGCAAGTCGACTTATAAACACTACCACTGATTAACTTGTGGGGAAGGGTGACAAACACAGTTGGGAGAGGGGCTTATTTGAGTTACTTAATATCTTGTTTTCACATTCTTCTCATTGGTTGACCCTGTATGCATTGGGAGTGTTCTTTGTGAATATGTATGTTACAAAAAAAGTTGTGCGCCACGAAGTAAAGTGGCAGTCTCCTAAGAACATACTGAGTGTACTTCTGGGACAACTGTACTTAGCTGCAGCTAATAAACCCTATCTTCTACGCCTAACGGAGTGTCCCGTGTCTCTGTTCGACAAAGCAGGTGAACTCAGGAGATTAAGGCGTACCCTGCGCCGCCAGGCCCCTAAGGTCTTGGTTCTTCAGACCCCTGTAGTCTACACAAAACCTCATTTCTCTCTTGCCATCTGTGGTGTGAGGTTTAGGTACCAGGACTACTGGACTAGCCCAGGGCTAACTGAGGGTTCAATCACTCCCAAATCCAACATCTTTTGGACTTCTGTCCTTATACAGTCCCTGACATGGTCACGTTGCCTGTAGATCTTATTCTTCACAGGCAGACTGTCCCCAGTGTCCACTTCATGAGTGCACCAGGTGGTCTGACTTGGAGTCAGAGAAAACATATGTCTGAACAGGCTGGGAAGGTTTCTGCAGTCAGTTTGCTGCTGGGCAGTGAGGCTGCCTGCCAAGGATACACCATCAACTGACCCATCATCAGGGTTCTGAGAAAGCAGGTCAGGGAGTGGGTCACTCTCTTCCTCCTGTCCTTCATCAGTAGCCATGAGCAAGCCCATGTCTGCCCTGTCAACATATGGTTTAAGTCTATTGACATGAAGTACCCTGTGGGGCTCCTAGGGGTTCCAAGGTCTACCAAGTAGGTAACCTCCCCTTTCTGTTCAACAATTGTATGGGGGCCACTCCATTTGTCTTGGAGGGCTGCTGGGGGCCCGGGCTCCAACACACACACTTTCTGTCCTGGCTGGTAAACAGTCAGTACAGCCTTTTGGTCATGCAGTTCCTGGCTAGCCTAAAGGGTTTTGGTTGCCATTTTCATATACTCAGCCATCCTGGAGAGGAGACCAAGTACATAGTCCACTATGTCCTGTTTGGGGGGTTTGAGAGGTAACTCCCATCCTCCTTAAGCAGACACAATGGACCCCTGACAGGGTGACCAAACAAAAGTTCAAAAGGGCTGTACCCAACCCCCTTTTGAGGCACCTCACTGTATGCAAATAAAAGGCAGGGCAAGAGTATGTCCCATTTTCGCCTACGTTTTTCTGGGAGTCCTTTAATCATGCCCTTTAAGGTGTTGTTGAACCTTTCAACTAAACCAATGCATTGTGGGTGATAGGGTGTGATGAACTTGTAGTTCACTCCACACTCCTTCCACATAGCAGTCAAGTAACTAGACATGAGGTTTGCACCCCTGATACTACCTCCTTAGGAAAGCCTACTCTTGAGAATACACCCAAGAGAGCTCTTGCCACCACAGGTGCTGTGGTGGTCCTTAGGGGAATTGCCTCTGGGTACCTGGTGGCATGATCCACTACCACCAGTATAAATCTGTGCCCAGATGCTGTTTGGGGATCCATGGGACCAACAATGTCAATCCCTACCCTTTCAAAGGGCACCCCCACCACAGGTAGTGGTATCAGGGGGACCTTTGTAGAACCACCTACTTTGCCACTGGCTTGGCAGGTCACACAGGAGCGACAAAACTCCTTAGTGCCTTCAGTCATGTGGGGCCAGTGAAAGTGAGGGACAATTCTGTCCCAAGTCTTGTTCTGGCCCAGGTGTCCTGCTAGGGGAATATCATGGGCCAGTGTCAATAGGAAGCCCCTAAACTTTAGAGGTATAACCAACCTCCTGGATGCACCAGGCTTGGGGTCTCTACTCTCTGAGTAAAGGAGTCCATCATCCCAATAAACTTTATGGGTGCCACTAGCATTCCCAGCAGCCTCATCAGCAGCTTGCTTTCTGAGGGGTTCAAGAGAGGGTCAAGTTTCCTGCTCCTGGCACAGATCAGGCCTGGAAGGGCCCCCTGTCCCCAAGAACTCAACCTGGTCAGATTCAAGCTCCTCTGGGACAGTTCCTTCTTCAGGCTCAAGATCATCTCCCTGAGGAGACTGATCAGCATTCTGAGTCAGGTGGGAAGGCTCTGCCTTAACCCTACTGCTCCTCCTCTTGTGAGGTACCTGGTCCATTTTTCCAGAATCCAGGGCCTGTCCAGCTTTAGACATTTTGGCCTGTGACCTAGTCAAAGCACAGACATGATCAGGGATCCCTAACATGTCTGCATGTGTCCTGAGCTCCACTTCAGCACAAGCTGAAGTCTCTAGATCATTGCCAAGCAAGCACTGTACTGGTAGGTCTGCACTTACCACAACCTTCTTAAGGCCAGCTACCCCTCCCCAGGAGAAGTTAACAACTGACAGAGAATGGTCTGTTCTGACATTGCTAGCATTGGTCACTTGGTACATTTCACCAAGTATAATCTGCCCAGGATCCACAAGATCTTTTGTCACCATTGTGACACTTGCCCCTGTGTCCCTGAATGCCCAAGCCTCGACTCCATTTATTAAAGGCTGTTGTCTGTATTTTCCCAGATTACTGGGACTCACAAAGGGGGACATATCCATGCCCCTTTCGTACCGCTTTGTTCGCCATAAGTTGGCAGGGTATGCTCAGACGTGAGTCCCTTGCTCACTTTGCCACTGGATTCAAGCAAGCCTGGCTGAAGACGGCTGAAATGCCAGAAACCGGTCCTAGGAAGCTTGTTTCCGGTCCAGGGAAGGCATGGCTTGGCAGTTCGGGCTGGACTGTTCCCATGAGGCACAGGGTCAGACTGATTTGCATATGGCCATGTCTGAACTGGGGTGGCAGAGTGGGCTAAAGAACTGTGTTGGATCAAACCCAGATCTGTTGACTGGGTGTGAGTGTTTGATTGGTTCTGATGCTCCGTCCATCACTACCCCCTTTTGTACCGCTTTGTTCGCCATATGTTGGCAGGGTATGCTCAGACGTGAGTCCCTTGCTCACTTTGCCACTGTATTCAAGCAAGCCTGGCTGAAGACGGCTGAAATGCCAGAAACCGGTCCTAGGAAGCTTGTTTCCGGTCCAGGGAAGGCATGGCTTGGCAGTTCGGGCTGGACTGTTCCCATGAGGCACAGGGTCAGACTGATTTGCATGTGGCCATGTCTGAACTGGGGTGGCAGAGTGGGCTTAAGAACGGTGATGGATCAAACCCAGATGTGTTGACTGGGTGTGAGTGTTTGATTGGTTCTGATGCTCCGTCCATCAGCACCCCCTTTTGTACCCATCACAGACAAGCACAGCCTGAGTTGGAACTCTGACTACGCCAGAGTCCATCTCAGAACCCAGGGTCAACCCTACTACACTCTTATTCTGGACATTGCCACCACCTATTGTAGCTGTACTAGGGGGAACAGTTGCCTTAGGGGCACTGATGGCTGGAGTAGATTCTTTGGACTCCATGCAGTCACTGGTCCAGTGAGTTTTCTGTTTATAGATTTTGCACCAAGGTTTCTTTTGGCCTTTTCCCTTGTCAGACTGTGACTCCCCATTTGAAGAAGAATTTTGTGACCCTTGAGAAGACTTCTGGTCTTTTCCCTTGTCCCCACCCTTGTCATAGTTCTTGGAATCTTGCTTCTTTTGGTCACCACCTTGGTTCTCTACCTTCTGCCTCACCCTGGTTCTGACCCATTTGTCTGCCTTCTTTCCCAATTCTTGGGGAGAGGTCAGATCAGAGTCTATCAGGTACTGGTGCAACAGCTGATTTTGACAGTTATTAAAAATCTGCTCCCTCATTATCAGATTGTACAATCCTATGAAGTCACACACTTTACTGCCCAATAACCAATCAATCAATCAATCATAGAATTGATAAAGCGCACTACATACCCGTGAGGGTCTCAAGGCGCTGGGGGGGTGGGAGAGGGAGAGCCGCTACTGTTCGAAGAGTCAGGTCTTGAGAAGTTTCCTGAAGGTTAGGAGGTCTTCGATCTGCCGCAGGAGGATGGGGAGGGTGTTCCATGTCTTGGCGGCGAGGTGGGAGAAGGATCTGTCACCGGCTCTCACTCTTCGGATGCGGGGGACGGTGGCGAGGGCGTGGTCTGTGGAGCGGAGCTGTGGGTGGGGGTGTATAGGCTGAGTCGGCTGTTGAGGTACGCTGGTCCGGTGTTGTGGAGTGCCTTGTGTGTGTGGGTGAGGACCTTGAAGGTTATCCTCTTGTTGATGGGGAGCCAGTGCAGGTCGCTCAAGTGGGGTGTGATGTGGCTGTGGCGAGGGATGTTGAGGATCAGGCGTGCGGAGGCGTTCTGGATGCGTTGGAGCTGTTTCAGGAGTTTGGCCGGGGCTCCTACAAAGAGTGCGTTTCCGTAGTCCAGTCTACTGCTGACGAAGGCCTGGGTGACCGTCCTTCTAGTTTCGGTGGGGATCCAATTGAAGATCCTGCAAAGCATGTGGAGGGTGTTGAAGCAGGAGGAGGAGGCGGCGTTGACCTGCTTCATCATGGAAAGGCTGGAGTCGAGGATGACCCCTAGGTTGCGCGCGTGGTCGGTGGGTGTAGGGGGTGCTCCTAGTGCAGTCGGCCACCAGGAGTCGTCCCAGGCTGAGGGGGTGGATCCAAGGATGAGGACCTCCGTCTTGTCCGAGTTCAGCTTCAGTCGGCTGTTTCTCATCCAGTCGGCGACGGCCTTCATTCCTTCGTGGAGGTTAGTTTTGGCGGTGTGGTGGTCTTTGGTGAGGGATAGGATCAGCTGGGTATCATCGGCATAGGAGATGATGTTGAGGTTGTGCCGTCGTGCGACGTGGGCGAGTGGTGCCATGTAGACGTTGAACAACGTTGGGCTGAGGGATGAGCCTTGGGGTACGCCGCAGATGATCTCGATAGCTTCGGAGCGGAAGGGGGGAGGCGGACGCTCTGTGTTCTGCCAGAGAGGAAGGAGGTGGTCCAGTCCAACACAGTCAACAATGTCAACCCAGTCTTGATTTTGTGCTATTTGGGTGTCTCTGAACTTTAACCTGTATTGTTCAGTGGTTACTCCAAACCCATCTATCAGTGCACTTTTCAAGACCTGGTAATCATCAGCATCCTCTTCTCTTACAGTGAGGAGCTTGTCTCTACCTTTGTCTGCAAAGGAGAGCCATAGGATTGCTGCCCACTGACCTTGAGGGACCTTCTGTACTTTACAAGCCCTCTCCAAGGCAGTTATCCATTTGTGGACATCATCCCCACTCTGGTAGGGAGGGACAATCTTACTTAAGTTTCTATGGTCATAAGACCTCTCCCTATCTCTAGGGAAATTGCTGTCACCAAGGGACTCTAGTCCCTCCTTTTTACTAGCTCTGTAGAGCTCTAGGGCTTCCCTATCTAGGGCCATCTGCTGCTTTCTGAGGTTGAACTTGTCTTGCTCATACTTCAGCAGTCTCTCTCTCCTCTCCTGGGAGGTTTCCCTCCCTCTATGAGAAGTAACAGAGGTCCCTACAGATGAGGTAGACTGAACAGACTCCCTTGAGAGGGATCTATTCATTCTAGCCCTGTTTTCAACTCTCCCTGGAAGAACAAAGAGGGGAGCATTGTTGTCATCCTCCTGATCCTCATCCAGGGGAGCTGGGTTCACCAGATCCTGATCATTGTCATCAGTTTGTTCAGCAGTAGAAGTGGGGTCAGGGGAGTTTTCACCCCTAGGCGCACCCTCAGCTGCTGCCCCACTCACTCTGCCTACCCCATCAGACCCACTAGGCCCTGGGAGATCATCCAGCTTGAGTATCTTTATGAGATGCTGGGTGGTTGGGCTTTTGCCTGTCTTCAGCTTCCTAATGGAACATAAGGCCCTAAGCTGTGCAAAGGAGAGATCCTCATATCTATTGGGGAGAAGCTCAGTGGCTTCTGGCAGGGACCCACTGATTCCCAGCTGATTAGACATTACTAAAGTGGTGTGGTGTATTGCACTACCTACACTAG
The DNA here is from genome assembly GCF_964204655.1 of Triturus cristatus. Classification (NCBI taxonomy): domain Eukaryota; kingdom Metazoa; phylum Chordata; class Amphibia; order Caudata; family Salamandridae; genus Triturus; species Triturus cristatus. Next base: position 1,127,383,965 of record NC_140582.1, read on the forward strand.
TGTGGCCTACTAAACTTTCTTGAGTTGTAGAAAGGGTGTGCTATCCTTTAACACACAACTCTAAGTTCAGTAGAACTTACTGTATACTAAACTTGATATTATATGTACCTAAGGTACCTTTAGTGGTTTTCAGTTGATCATTTCAATTGAGATTATCTGGTAAAACAATAGCAAGCTGGAATCCCACACGCTGCACACCAATGTGAGAAGTTGGTGTGATATATGCTGTCCACTAGTTATAGTGGGCACCCTGTATCAGTCCAAACAACCCCTTATGGTGATAGGTTAAAGACAACCTTTATTGAAAGCTGTCCTAGTGGTAGCTATGGAGAGCAGCCTTCAGGCTAAGTCTTGAAGGAATGTAAAGCAGCTTGTTTTACCAGTCTATAATCTCTTGAATGACCAAATGAAAGGACAACCACACCAGGTATATATTTAAAATATATGTATTTAAGATAAAACACACCCCTCTAGTCTCTTTATGAGACTATAGTTCGAAGTACTTCATTTACAAGTCAGTTATCAACAGTAATAGTACAAATACACGTTTGGGCCCTAGGGGCGTACCAAACCATATACCAAAAACGTGGTATAAGAACCATGACTGAACTAGACACAAGGTCTAGAGCCTGTAGAATCACTGGGACCCCAAGGAACCACCCAACGTAGTGACACATGGGACCCATGGGGGCCGTGTGCAGTGTGTGAACACAGCCGCGGGTTCCCGTTAGCTTCTATGGGCAATGTCGCGGTTGGAAATTTAAAGATTAGGGACACTTAGAAATGAGTCAGGACCAAACCCTTTTGGACTGAGGAAGTTCTAGGGCATGCACCCACGGGAGCACCGGAGTACTCGTGTTACCTCACACAGGGAAGCCGGGTGCATAGGTGTCTTTTGGTGTCGGGTCGCGTCGTCGATTTCAATGGAAGCTGGCGAAGAAGCGCTGCTGCCGTGAAAAGGAGAAGTGTCCGAAGTGATCCAAGCCTGGATCTAGGATGGAAGGAACCTGAAAGCAGAGAGTACAGAGGCTGGGTCACTTACCAGTGACCAAGGGTACGATTGACTCATGCCCACAGATGTCGGGTGCTTCAGGTGAGTTGATGGGTGTCTTAACTCTTCTGCCACGAGGTCCAGGAGGCGCCAATGACAACCAGCAGCTGGATTCAAGCTGTCCCACAAAGTTTGTCGAGTGCTGCGGTGTTGGTGACCAGAGTGGACCCAACAAGCCTTGGCAATGGCAAGTCACTTGGAATCAGAGAAAGGACAGCGGTGCAGATCAGCAAGGTCTGGGGGGCTCACCCAGTGAGGGTAAGTCTGGGCATGTCTGGAGTAACCAGGAAAGCCCAATCAGAAGAGGAGTTGCCTTCCTTGGGACCTACTAGCCAACGGGCTAGCGATCGCAATGGAGCCTCAAGCGGTCGCACTTGAAACTGACCCACGGGTCACTCATGGTAGCCCCTGCAACCAGTTTGAACTGAACTATGCACAGGGACACCAAGTGTGCCCCCAGTGCAGGACTTTAATGCACCAGAGAGTGCTCCCGCCCAGCCCCAATACACATCTGCCTGTCTGGGGAGGTGGTTACACCTCCCTGGGTCAGGCAACCTATCGTCCAGGCCTTTCCTGCCGGAGTTTCGGACAGCAGCAGGAGGCCAGACCCGTGTCTGTGGCAGTGGCATCCATTTTGTCATGCCATGGCTGTAGAAAGTCTTTACCGGGTAGACCAGTGTGAACATGGGGGGAGGGTAGTATTCCAAAGCGTTTGACATCAAACACGACATGTTTACGTGCAGCCATCCCAAAGTTAGCATTTACCGCGAGGTTATAATGCACTTAAGAGTATATGGTCAGGCAGCACCACAAACAGCATCAGAGGAGGTACTCCGAACGCTGCAGAGGGGCTCTGCTCATGCAGGGGCACCCTCTCACATAGAAACCAAGCACTCTGCCTTCAGGATTGTTAAGGCCTGCCATAGGAGTGACTTATAGGTTTTATATGTGTGTGCAATGGTAGTGATATAGGTAGCCTATACCACTGTAAGGGGTGCAAGCACCACCTTACCCATGCTGCAGTAGCAGACCTGTGGTGTCATTTTGGAGTGCTTCCCAGGGGTGGCATAATACATGCTTCAGCCCCTGTTAGGCATCTGGGTTACCTATGCCCTAGGTACATAGTATACCATATACTAGGGGCTTTTAAGGCACTCCAGAATCCAATTAGAAATGTACCTAATGTACATGAAAACCATTTTAGAGAGGAAGCAGCTAGGCTGGTGTCCTGATTAGCAGGGCAACCGCCAGACTAAGGTCGATAAACAGTGAAACACCAGCAGAAAGTGGGGTTACCCATGTGAAGCAATTCCTACTCTCCTACAAGGTGGATACCCTAGCTAACCAGAAACCCTATTCTACCATTGGTTGTCAGCGGTGAGGATAGGACTTGCGTTTGCGCAGTACCACAGTGATGCATAGTTGCACTACAAACTCTTCATTTAGACAATCACGTGTTTTGGTATTTCTCCTGATTTTTTTCTCTCATTGGTCAATTTTTTATTGTGGTTTCCTGCTCTTCTAATTCTTTTTTTCTGACACCTCATATGTGTCAGTCATGTCTCACCTTGGTGATCCAGCAGTTGTTGTGACAGAAAGTGCATTTAATGTAGACTTGTTGCATAGGTACATTGTCAGGGACCTAAAGTGGTTCTGTCAGGATCCTGGGTGTCATGTGGGTAGTTCTGCCAGGAGGGTAGAACTGCGGGAGGCCTTGTTGGCCTGTTGGATATCCAAAAACCAGGTGGGGGAGGAGTCTGGGAAGGAAGACTCCGATATCAGTGAGGTCTCTGAGATGGAGGATCCCGAATCAGCACCCCTAGAGGGCAGTGGCCCTGGAGAGTCTGAGCAGGAAGGAGAAAAAAGACTGGGCAGAGATGCCAGTTGATAATGAGGACCCCATGGGAGGGAGTCCCTAGCTGGGTCTAGTGCCAGGAGTAGTGTTATCTCCCTTTCGCTGTCCCCAGAGGAGTTGGCGGACAGGAGGGAAGAAAGGGAGCACCAGCTAGTGTTTGAAAGGCTCAGATTGGAGCTAGCGCAGCTGGGTGTGGATGAGAGAAAGGCTGAGGTTGAGAGGGCCTTAGTGTCACTCCCTCCTGCTTTGGTGTCTGGTGTTGTTTTTCTCTCTCATGTAGCTACAGAATTCCCATGCAAGGCCTCTGGGGCCAAGCCCACCCACCTCACAGTGGGATGGACCAGTGGCAGCTGCTATGTACTGTGGGTGGTTGGACGGGACACAAAAAAAACCCCAGATAATAAAGCACTTACCTTGAGGCATGGCATTCTCCACTGGTCATCTCCCTTCCAAGCAGGCTCCAACACTGGACCATGAAACTGCACTCACAATCCTGGTGAGCCTCTCAGCATGAGAGACGAACTGGAATTGGAGGGAGCGGCCTCTTGCAGCATTCTTAAGAGCACTGGAGGCCTGCACTTTCTCTAACCCAGCTGTCTAAGACATCTGGCTTAGATAGGGTGACCACAGTTTCAGAACTATATCTGGCTTGCCCCGATTCTTGCGTGGGGGAGGGGGCAGGAGTGTGTGTCTGTGTGTGTATGTGTCTGTGTGCATATTTCCTCTTTAAATAGATACACGCTATCTTTAAATCGTTTTACTGTTTCTTTCATGCAGTGCAGGGGGAAGTCGGCTGCATGCTTCCAGCAGAGGGGAGACAGAGTGGGGAGAAGGGAAGGGGGTCTAAGGGTAGAGGTTCTGTAATAGCTAATGTTACCTGAATCCCTGACCTCCTGCCCTCTACTGGGAGCATGCAGGCAACTTTCTTCTGCGCTGCCTGAAAGAAACAAATAAATTATTTAATGATAGTATACCTTTCAATCATCCTTTGCACGCTGCCTTGACCTTTGTCTCAAACACTGGGACATGTATTTGTAATTAAGGAAAGCATCAGGACACCGGGACAATCCTCAGAAAACCGGAACTGTCCGGGGAAATCCGGGACGTCTGGTTATCCTAGGCTTAGAGAAAAGTAAAATGTGCATGTCTAGCCAAAGAGACATGTGCATTGTAAAGCGCACTATCACAACTCCGTGCTGCTGCCACTCTGCAGCACTGGCCCCACCCAATACTTAATTTGTAAAAAAATAAGTGCCAGGGCTCAAAGTTTTATCTCAGAACCTCGTTTCCAGCGCTGCAGAATGCGAGGTTGACATTTGTTTCATATACCACCAGAAACTCTCTCCCTCTTTATCTCCTTTTTGCAGGTACTTTTCGCTCCTACTTTTTCCCTTTGTCTCTATTTACTAGTTTTTACCTTCTTGCATCTTTACCCATTTTTACCTTTCTCTCTCGGCCCAGTCCCTAAAAATAAGTGCTACTGGGCATCACCTTCAAACACCAGCTCAAATTAAGCACTGGAGATAGGATTTGTGGTGGTAGTGTGGGCCTAGACGTTGGCTCTCTGGGCCTGTCTTGATTTTTAAATGTAAAAAAAACACAAACGTATTTGTTACCGGAGCTAAGTTGACAATAATTAGTTATTGAAAGGCTTCTCTCCCTCTGTGTAGCCGAGCATGTTTAATTAGGCCCGTACAGGAGGAGGCAGAAACAGACATTCACTGGCAGCCCAGCTACGGCAACAAAGAGAGCCCACAAGGCTGTCCCAGGAATTAGATATATGCAATGGCAGGTCACCACTGCACAAGACACCGAAGGAAACAAGAGGTCCAAAGTTAAGGCACTATTCGTAATTGATAAAAGAAGGCACAGTGATACTTTTTCGCCTACCTACCCTCACCCACTACGTACATTTCTGTTGCACTCATGACACAGACAGTGTCTGAGGGGTGAAAAGAACTGTGGGCTCCTCCCTACTGCCGGCTTAGCTGGGGAGACACAACCCTAGGCCTCTGTGCAATATTTTATTGCTAGGCGCTAAGCACACAGGCTAGCGTAATGTACACATTTTCGTGTGTATGTCACGTTCCTTCATCGTCCTGGGCTTGCTGTTTCCAAGCTTGCCTCGCCCCAGCTGAGTCACGAGCAAGCCCCGACCAATAATTATCCCCAATTGGAGGCTTTGGCAGGGTGCAGGCCTTTTGACTGAAAGGGTAAAAGTGAAAGCAGCAGGGAAGATGATTGTAATGTACTAAATCCCCACCTGGGGTAATGACTCCAGCACAGGCAATTGCGTGTATATACTGTATTTATTTACTTATATTATCATACTTTAAGGAGAGCACCGGGAGACGTCCGATCCGCACCGTGGCTCCGTGCTCTCTGCCGAAATCTAAGATGGCTGCCGCGTCCTACGTCATCGCGCACACGCGAAGACTAGAACGCTAAACTCCATATCTCCCCCCTTTACAGTCCTACCAAAATACAAATAAACCATCGACTAGGGGTTACTTGCTGTTCGCTGTGTTCCCTACACCCATCTCGAAGTCCTTGTACTTCAACGGCCTTACAACAGCTCTCCCCATGCGGTTTTGCCTCACAAGAGTCATAGACGGGCGCACCTCTATATCTTGGGTGTCCCTGGCTCCCATTCCTTCACCACTCCAGGGAACATCCCCTCCAGGCGAGTTGATAATCATTCCCGACTGTTCCTCCACTCTCGGATCTCTCCTTCCCTCTACTTCATCTTCTCCTCTTCCTCGGATTACCCCCGAACCCACTCTCTCCAGATTGTTCTCTTCTCTTGGTATCTGTGGGGTTTCCGTTTGTCCGTTCTCTTTCACATTCCACCCCAAGATCTTGTTGCATTTGGACATCCTGTCTTGGGACCAGACCTTCCCATCGCTTAATAAAGCTGCTCGGTTGTAGACTTCTTCTACTTGCATGGGCGCACTAAACTTGCTGTCACCCTTTCTCCTTAACTGGGCTAGTTTTACTCGCACCCATTCACCTCTCTCCAACTCAGCTTCCTTGACATTCCTCCTCCTGTTGTAATGTTCGGTATATATTTTCTGAGCTTTTTCCAGATTATGTTGAACAACCGCAGGAGACCACTTGCTTGTTATTGTGCGCTCCTTCCAGACAACATTGTCTCTCGTGAACTGGTCTCGGCCTCTGAGAATTTGGAAGGGACTGTATCCTGTGCTTGTCGGGGTGATTCTATACGCCCACAACATGCACATGAGTTCTTTCTCCCAATCCTTCCCTGATCCTATCGCGGATTGTATCGAGCCCATGATGACCCTGTTAAACCTTTTGGCCAGGCCGTTCCCCGCTGGATGGTATATGGAGGTATGTTTGACTTTGATCCCATTCCTCCCCATGAACGCGTTCCATTTATCGGATGTGAACTGAGGCCCGTTGTCGCTTAGAAGGGAGCGGGGAATCCCTTCTCGGAGGAAAACAGTGGTCAGAAATATTTATATTTTGTCAGTGTCCATGTCTTCCTGTATGTCCACTTCCGGCCACTTTGAGTACCGGTCCACCATTATTACCACATATTTCTGGACTCCTTGGTTATCCAATATCGGCCCTAGAATATCAATCGACAAATCTTCCCGCGGGTTATTAGGGTTGTCAATTCTTCCCAAGGGAGGACGCATCATGCTTTGCTCTCTGGCATTGTTCACACTCCCGCACATGCCTCTCTACCTGGTTGCCCATCGCTGGCCACCAATACATCTGCTTTGCCCTAAGCTTTGTTTTCACAATGCCTAGGTGTCCTTCATGTATTATGGCTAGTAGACGCGGCACCAACGCGTAGGGCGGAACCACTTTTTCGCCTCCTTGCAGGAATATCCCACGGTCTCCCACCGATAACTCCTCCCTTACTTCGAAGAACTTTCTGAGCAAGGTCCCCATGTGTCTCTTTTCGGGCCAACCCTCCAGGGTGTACTTTTCAACCTCCTCGATGTCCGTGTCTGCCTTGTACGCTTCCTTCCACTCCTGTTCGCTTATTACCCCTTCATGGTCCTCCGTGAATGCCACTCTGAGGCCATCCTCCTCCGCATCCCCCGGAGGTTCCTCCATGGCTGCGACATGACTGAGGTAGTCGGCTACTTTGTTTCGGGTCCCTGGAATGTGTTCTACATCATACCTGTAGTCCAGTAATTTCAAGGTCATTTTTGCTATGCGAGGGGTCGCATGGGCATGTCCTGATGATGTGAGGACTTTGACCAGAGGTTTGTGGTCGGTCCTGATCCTGAATCTTGTGCCCCATAAGAATTATCGGAACTTCTCCATAGCCCATACTGCTGCCAACATTTCCTTTTCTATCACGCTGTACTTTTGTTCCGTGGCCGATAAGGCTCTGGATGCGAAGCTGAGGGTGTTTAGTTCCCCTTCCTTAGTTTCTTGCATCAAGACCGCACCTAGGCTCGCGTCCGTCGTCAACACTGACTTGGCTCGTTGATCATAACCACTCAAGGAGACCGCTGTGCTGATGTCCGTCTTGATCTTCTGGAACTCTCCCTTAGTTTCTTCAGTCCATTTGAAGATTGTTTTATCCCTTAGGAGTTGACGTAGGTGGTGCGTCTTGGTAGCAAAGTCGGGCACGAATTTGCTGTAGAATTCGGCCATGACTAGGAATGATCTGACTTCTTCCTTGGTCTTCGGGGATGGCGCATCCCATATGGCCTTGATGTTGGATTGTTTGAGTGTGATACCCTGGTCGCTGATCTCATGCCCCAGGTACGTAACTGTCTTCATCCCAAACCAACATTTGTCCCACTCTGCTGTGAGCCCATTGCGTTCCAAAACATGTAAGACCGTTGACAGCTTGGCATCATGGTCTGCTTTACTCTTCCCCATTACCAAGATGTCATCTTGAAAGTATTGGACGCCCTCTACTTCTTTGAAGAGTCTGTGCATGAGTTTCTGGAATACCGCCGCTGCTGAAGCTAGCCCAAACGGCATCCTGTTAAATTGGTAGCATCCGAACGGGGTTATGAACGACGTCAGTTTTCTGCTTGTGTGGTGTAGGGCTATCTGGTGGTATGCTGACGTGAGGTCAATGGTCGAGAACCATTTCACTCCTTTGGTCATTGCCAGCATCTCATCTATTCTTGGTAGAGGGAATTTTTCTACTATTATGTTCTTGTTCAATTCTCTCAAGTCCACGCATAGACGCACCTTGCCATTCGGTTTCATCACTACCACCAAAGGGGCCAACCATTCTGCGCTGGAGATCGGTTCTATGATGCCATTTTCCTCTAATCTGTGTAACTCCAGTTGTACTTTTTCTCTAATTGCCATCGGAATGCTCCTTACTTTGTGACACACCAGTCTTGCTACCGCTCGGAGTTCTAGCTTGTGTGTGAACTTCGTTAACTTCCCGACCTTGCCCCCAAACACTGGAGAATTCTTCCTTCAGTTCACCTGTTACTGGTCGTTGTTCTTCACTTGTCATCAAGACTTGCGTGATGCCTCCCGGGTTCAGTTGTATTCCTCGGTCTCCCTGGTCGACCCATCCTAGCACCGAAGGGCCTTTCTCAGCTACATACAGCTTGCATGTCGCGGTCCGTTCTTTGAACTCGAACTTCAAACTTCTGAACCCCACCATTGGGATAGGGTCTCCCGTAAATGTGACTGGGCCGATATCCGGAGGTTCCAGGTGCTTCCCTAGGTGGTCTTTGAAGTGTTCCTCCCATACCGTCTTTTGTATTATGGTGTACGGTGATCCTGAATCCGCTACCATCTTTATCGGTATTCCTCCTATTACCAAGTCACACTGGGGTTTCTTAGGACGGTTGCTGTCTATTCCCAGTATGTGTTCCTCGATGCACAACACTCCATCGTCTTCTTCTTCCTCTTCATCGTCCCCTTCAGTTTCCTGCGTTACAAACTTGACTGCTGTTCTCTTTTGTTTCCTGCGGCAGACTTTCTCATAATGTCCTATTATACCACAAAACATGCATTTCGCTCAGAACGCAGGACACCTTTTGTCATAGGCTGGATGAGACAGACTGCCACACCGGTAACACGTGTTTTTGCCATCATTGCTCGGTTTCTTTGCCTGTGCCGTCTTGGGCGTCCATTTTGCCTGGTTTCTCGTGTCTCCCATCGATCCTTTGTTCTTTTCCGGTGGTTCCACTTCGGTGACCTTGTTCACCAAGGGTCTGGCCATTGTCTCTCTTTTCGCCGCTTCCGCGCATCTCTTTGACAACTCCGCCTTCTTCACCATAGCTATCACTTCCTTCAAGGTCGCCTCACCATTTACCCACAGCTTGCCCTGGATCGTCGCATTTGTTGTGTGCATTACAATGTGATCCTTTATAAATTCGTCGTGCAGCACTCCAAATTTACACGTGGCCGCTAACTTTCTCAGCGCGGCCACATACTCTTCTACCGACTCTCCCACTGCTTGTTTCCTTTGTTGAAAGTTGTATCGGTCTATGGACGTGCACACTGCGGGTTTATAGTGCTTGTTCAGGTCGTCAATGTCATGTTGGAACACGTCAACATCTGCCGCTTGTCGTGGCGTCGGGACTATGTTCTGGAACACTCTGATGCCTTTTGGGCCTAGATTGTGAAGTAATATCCTCTTCTTTCTCTTACTTGGAAAATCTTCTCCGTTTTCGTCTTCTAGGGCTTCCAGATAGTTCATAAAGTATTCTCTCCAATCTTCCCACTTCATCGACGGGTCTCCTGGGTTCGGCAGGAATGGAATGAGTGTCGTGAGTGAGGACGGTTGGGCACACATGTCTGCTCTTCCTCCCTGTGCCCCTTCTTCACCCCTTGGGCTACCTGGCGCACTTTGCCTTGTTGTGCGTGGGGGACTCTGTTGCCCCTCTGCTCCACCTCCTTGTCTATGCCCTACTTGCTCCGCCAGGGCCTTCGGCTGTCCGTCTGCTTTCGTCGAACAGGGGCACAGGCCTCAGCGCAACCCTGTCGCTGTCTTGGCCTCCTGTTTTTTTCTTTATTTGGGCTTTGTCCTTCTAGTGCTGTGGCTCTGTCCGTTATCCCTAGCTTGGACTGAGGGTGTGTGTCCACTGTCCTTCCGCCCTGGTCAGTGCGTTATCTGTTGTATACTTTCTTCCTTGTGCACTGTGCTTTGTGCCTTTTGTATTCCTGCCTTCCCCTCTGCCGCGCTCTCCTTACTGTATGTGCCTGCTTGGTGGTTAGTGCTTCTTCGGTTACTGGTTTGCTGCCCACGTGGGTACTTGTCTCGGCCTGGTTGTCGATCTGTGCTCCAGGTCCCAGTCTCATCGCCAGTTGTAATGTACTAAATCCCCACCTGGGGTAATGACTCCAGCACAGGCAATTGCGTGTATATACTGTATTTATTTACTTATATTATAATACTTTAAGGAGAGCGCCGGGAGACGTCCGATCCGCACCGCGGCTCCGCGCTCTCTGCCGAACTTTAAGATGGCCGCCGCGTCCTACGTCATCGCGCACACGCGAAGACTAGAACGCTACACTACAATGATTTAGGAAAATACAGCAAACCTGCTGCGTGCATTCCTCTTTTAAAAATTATCAGCACCACAGCTGCATAAAAGATAGCTATAGTGCCGGCCCTGGAAAATAATTGCACCGGAAACCACAGGCACAAATTAAGCACCCCACCCCGTCCTGACACTCAGTTCAGGAGGGTGCCTAAAAATAAAATGGTAATAAATCAGACTTTATTACCCTTTTTTTTCTGTGATGCAAAAACGGACCAAGTTGTACTCACAGAACACAATGGCAAGCCAGGTCCCTCGGATGCAACAGCGAGCCCATGCCTCCTCTCTCTCCTCATCCACACTGCCCTCCGCCCCTTTCTTCCCTCTAAAGAGGCTGTCACTCAGCCCAGCTCTTGACTGCACCAACAGGGAGCACAGCAGATGCTGATTGCTGCTTAGAGCCCCAGGGCCTCTTTTATGTTGCAAATCAAGAAGGGCCAATTGCTCCTTTCCCATTCAGGCTGATGACTTCGAAAATACTGACGCCAAAGAGCACCTAGCGCCTCCCGGAAGTTGCATTAGGCCTCTCCTGCCTTTGTTCACGTGTCGACAAGATGACGCGTAGCAGCAGGGGGTGGGCTTTAATGCTTCGGGTTTCACGCAGGCTTTTATATTTAGAAAACATTTAAAATGCCTTCCTGTCCTGAAATATCCTTTTTCAGGCTGGCATCTATACATCTATCTATCTATCTATCACCACACTTCGCTGTCAGCTGCCATTTTATGTTTCTGAAGGTTGACATGCATCAAATATGTTCTTATTCACAGAAGAGAGTTAAAGGTAAAACCACATTTAATACTCTGGATGTATGTAAAATGCAGTGTACATACAGAATGGAGGTAGATGATCCCAGATGTCTGCAAGCATGAAAACTGCAATCGCTACAGCTATCCAGCGTGTATACCTGCACGTACATAGTATAATTTCATGTGTGACACCTTCCCCCAACAGCAGGCTGCATTCTGGAATTTGCAGCTTCTCTTTACACTCGGTCTCTTGGCTCTAAATCTCTATACACAGAGTGGTTTTAGCTAAAAGCAGTACTAGCTGAAGCTGCCCAAAATAAAACGAGGCTACTTGACGGCTAAGGAAATCTCCATATCAAAAATATTGGTTCCAATGTCAGATTAATCTCGTAGCCTCCTTAAAGAGTAATAAACACTTTCGTCTTCTGTAAGGCTGCACCTACAAATGCTCTCCGTGGTGCAACAAATACTGTTTAACATCAGTGCGTAAAGGTGTTGCTTTTCACACTGCTCCATCTGTGCAAAATTGCTCTGATTACTGAGGCAAATTCTTGTTATGCAGAGCCTTTCCGGGATCAGTCAATTGGTAGTAAGAAGGACAAACGGACGATCGAATACACACATTTCATTCATTTGTTTCCAAAGAAAATACATATATTCAAGCATGCAAACGCAGGTATTGTTCGTTGCTCTATTTATCATATTTTAGTATCTGATTTTCTCCGTGACAGGGTACTCACAATGCTAATAGTTGCTAGACCAAAACAGTCGGATCTGTTGCTTTGAAAATACAGCTCCATTCACATTTAAAAGATGCCAAGTGCCCCATCACATGTGTGGAGTCATCCATCAGGCAGTCTTGTATGATAGCAGGCCCGGACTGGCCGTAGCGGGCACCGGGCAATCCCCCGGTGCGCCGCACGGGTGGGGGCCGGTTTTGGACCCCTGGGGGCCGTTTTTGTTACAGGACCGTTTTTGCAGCATAGCTGCAAAATCGGCCCTGTAACAAAATCGGCCGAAAATCGGCCCTGGCAAAGAGCTCGGCGGCACCCCCATGCCCCGGGGGGCCGGCCCAGCACTTTGCCAGGGCCGGTTTTGGTTCCCAGTCCGGCCCTCTATGATAGCCAACAGCGTTAAACAGGCTGGGATATTTTTGTATTTCTCAATGCTTCCGCAACACAGTCCTTACAAAGTAAGGTGTGTCCACCCCGCCCGGACACCACATGACCTTGCTAAAATAAATAAAACCTTCCGTACCCTCTTCCATCCTTCCCTCTGTAGGCCCCTCCCCAATATCAAGAACCATCAAGGCAGAGGAGTCTCACACCTCTTCCTGTTTTGCTGGTCTGTAACGTGTGTACTCTGTGGTCCTGGCTGAGTAAAGTCCACAGATCTGGCTTCTTTTTTTACCTGTTCAACTGGCCCTTGATATGTTGGTGGAGGCATGACTTCCCAGGCTGAGCTTCTTTCTCGTAATATATTCTTCATTTGTTGATATTGTGGTCAGCACTTTTTAGGTCTCGCTTGAGCCAGCGAATGCGCTGTCTGGCGAGACATTTAGTAGCTGCTTTAAAAGTGCTACCTTGCCAGCCACCAGCTTGACATTACGTGCACAATCGCGCGCGACGTGCACAGCACTTTTTCCCGTCGCGCGCGCGCACCAATCGCGTCACAACTCGCGTTTTCTTTTTTCATTTCATTTTTGCGTGCGCACACCACTCCTGGTCGCAGCCAATGCTTGCACTTTTTGCCGCGTGCTGAGCACAGAGCGCGTCATCGCGATCACTTTCGCTTTCAACGTGATCGTGATGACTATCGCGGCCGCGCAGCGTTACTTTTACGGCCACGCGGCCAATGCCTGTTTTGACCAGTTTCTCGGATTAAGGGATGAGGAGGAGGATTGTCGGTTTATTGCATGCCCTTGTTTGTGTGTTACTGGGGCGAACGACTTCTTCCCAGAGCCTTGTCCAGTGGCTGTATAGTTTTACCTTTTCTCATGTTTAAAGTACGTTTATTTAAGGGGATGTTAGTCTCGTGTTTTTTACGGTATAAATCCCCTTGTTTTTGTAGTATAACAATTTCTTCGTTTTTATGCAACCCATGCACAGAGTTCTTGCGTGGTAGTGCTCTATTTAACTTGTACTACGCTTACCCACATCATTTGTGGCTCTTGGATTGCAGCATTCACCAGGGCGCTGATGCAACTTGCATACTCAAGGGTAAAAGGTGTAGTCATTAGTCCTGTATCTAATCGGCCTCACGTTTGCTCCCTCCGTGTGCTGGCCATCAAGTTTCTTTTTGGTGTTGGAAAAAAATGGTAAAGCGCTTGAAGCCACATAATGGGTTTTAAAGCTTGATACGCTACTTTTTTTCCCGCTAGGCATCTCTCGTGCCTTTCTTGTTTATTATTGTTTTTTGAAGGGGATCAGCAGTGCCACGGGCTGCAGGGCAGGGACGAGTACTTGAAGCCGAAGGAAGGATGAGACAGCTGCAGGAGAAGGACAGGGAGCAGCTCTGTGTAAAGGGAACATGCCTGGTGTGGTGTGCCGAGTGTGGGCTCCGCAATGCACGTTCATTGCAATCTACAGCAATCTCCAAAATGCAATTTTAGCATCTGCACAGGGAAAGCAGCCAGGACCAAGCAACAACACGGTCACCTATTTAAACAAGCATTGACATAGCCACTAGGTCTCGCTTTTGGAACCTTATAAGTGTTTAGCCATGCAACAGTTAATGTTGTTGCAGTAAGGATATTGTGCTACATAACTAAATACTTATAAGGTCCCAAAAGCGAGACCCATTGGCTATGCCAATGCTGGTTTTATCCTGGACCCAGGAGAGTAGGTTGGGGAGCGACGGTGTCTACTGTGCTCAGATATGCCTTTTTAGGTCTCGCCTGACCCAGCGCATGCGCTGGTCTGGCGAGACTTATTGAGAGGTCTCCAAAGAGTGCTACCAGGCCAGCCTAGAGCTACAGTGCATGTGCGCGGGTGCGCGCATGCCTCACTTTCGCGGCCGCTTTGATGTTTGATCGCGATGACGATCACTTTCACTTTCTTCGGGGCCGCACGGCCACTTGGCATAGCCAATAGGTCTCGCTTTTGGGACCTTATAAGTATTTAATTATGCAACTGTTGCATGTTTAAACACTTATAGGGTCCCAAAGGCGAGACCTATTGGCTATGCCAATGCTTGTTTTCTCTTCTGAATGGGTTTGTTTTTGGTGATCTTTTTCTCCCTGCAGTTGCTGTCTGGGATTCTGTGGCCTTTCAGAACTTTTGATGCACATTCCTACATAATCACTGGTTTTATTTGGGCCACGAATTGCCTCTGAGGTGCCTGGTTGATATGTGGCTGTCTGACTTCTTTGTGGACGCTTCTGTTCCACGGTGAGTAATGGCCTATGGCCCCTGGAGTCCGGTGCGATTGTCTGGGCCACTCGGAAATGTAGTGGTCTGTGTGGGTTTCAGCTAGGGCCGTTGCTCTGTCCTTCCTTGGTGTCCTGGGCAGTGATGTGCCCTTTCTTTGACATGCACATCTCTCTTTGCATTGCTCGGCTTCAGTGGGCTTTCGCATCTTCACAGATATCATGTGCATTATCTGAGATCAGGTCATGGGCTTACTGCATTGGCATAGTCTCACTTCGCATGGACTTGGACGAGGAAAGGTTGAAGAGGTAATGGGTTGCTTTCATTACTCGTGATCATCATTACTCCCATTTCCCGTCCACTACCCAGTACTTTCGTTCCATTCCTTCCTGATGTTGTGACTTTGATCCCTGGTGTGGAGAACACTTTCTGAACCATTTAGCCCCCTAGAGTTTTTGCTTTTGGACCAACTGGTTTTTGGATCTCTGCTCTGAGTGAGCCTCAGTAACCGAATCTCACTCATTGTAATCTGGGGCAATCTGCATCTGAGTGCTAACCCTCTGTGCCCGGCTTTTAAAATAAGGTCTGCTGCTAAGAGAAGAGGCTCTATGCTGGTTTCACATGATCATCTGTGCACACTCGTGTGCACACATGTGGGGATTGTGTGAATGCAAATAATGTCTAATTCAACTGGGCAGTTTTGCACGGGAAGCCTCACAGAGAGGGCTTTTAATATACTATTTATGGCCTGTGTGGGCTTAATAGTGGTTTTGAGCATTCAAAAGGAAATGTCCCCATTTCTTATTGACTATAGTTTGAGTCTGTAGTGCTACACTGATAGTCTGACACTGTAGGTGAAATCTGCTCCAAAGTAAAAACTTTGCATTTACTGGACCTACAGAAATGTTCAAAATCTCTTTCTATATGTAAACAAAGGTCTCAAGTTTAACTGAAATATTGATTTGAAGATATTTGCTCTCTTATATTCAGGCATTGAGCTACCCAACTGGACAAACTATTTTCTCAACTGGCCAGAAGGTAGATCAAAGCTTTCCCCACACAAAAGGCCCATCTGGAGGGGATTACGCCTGTTGTTGGAAATAAAGTGGAAGGGGGCAGAATCTGCATAGGTTAATTACTTTCACTCTCCCTGATACACCTGGGTATGCTACTCCCAGAGAACCAGTAGGAAGTTGCCAGACCTCTGTTTACTTTCTCTCCAGGAGTTTGGTGGGAAGGAACCTGTTTGGTAGTTACGGTGGAACCTTAAAGCTCTCGGAGAGCTGTCAGCATTGGCCACTTGAAGTGCCTATTTTCAAAAGTCCCAAGATGATGTTTAGGAGGGATGGGATGGGGTAGAGCAATGATGTGTTAACTTTGGATTGACAGAAGTGCCTGCTTTCTAGAAATGTCTCCCCCCTCTTAAAACCCCTGTTCAAATAAGAAACTGAGAGAAGTATTGAAATCTAGATGGTTGGACACCTTGTGGATGAACTCCTCTCTAAAGAAGTGGGACATTTTGGACTTAGAATATCTTGGATTCTGTAGATTGATGTCACAGGGCCAGTGACACTCACCTTCTGACTCTATTGGGAAACAGTAGTGGGGTAAACTTGCTGAGGGCTCTGATGAGTGGGTTACCTTGGAACGTCTGTGGACTGCTCCAGTGAGGGTTAGACAAACACCAAAGGGTAACACCATGCAGCACACCCAGGTGTCAGGGAGTCAGGAGACTGTGGTGCCTGAAGAGTGCAGCCAGAGAAGGTAATCTCCCTTGACGGCCATGGGGTGCTGTTGAAAAAGACCCCAGACCAGGGGAATATACCCGAGCACATACAGAGGAACAGGGTCGGTGTCTGCACATCCACTGCTGCTGGAGGGAGGCAACTGGGCATAGGAGCAGCAGGAGCAGCATTACCAACAGGCCATGGAGAGCTAAATGGTAAGGAAGTAGGTCCTGAGCTCAACTCAATAGAAAGACAGCAGTCAAAAATCAAGCGAGAAGGCCCAAACATTTTAGAGGCCTGGATGCCAAAAATATATTCTCCTGAGTGAAAAGCTGCAAATCTCATCCAGATCTAGAAGAACAGCATTTGTTTCTTCCCCTAATGGTGAAAGCTGTGTGGCAGGCCCCAATGTCATTGGGCCCATGAATTCCTTTGACCATATTTCATGTTTATTAAATAGTGCCCGGGGTAGGCCAGACCATATGTCTGGTGCCGACGCTGTGCTTTTTCAAACACTTCTATCTAGGAATAGGGCCCATGGAGTTGGTGCTAACCCAACCATCTAGCACTTTGTTCTGCTTTGATCTACCTGCTGGTCACTCCCTGATGCACGTAAAACATTCAGGGAAGGCTAAAGCCCTGAAGAGCACTCCGCTTCATCAATCTCTTGGGGCCCCAGGAACATTGGGATATGCATCCCCTGTTCCCCGACCTGGGTCTCGGAGGGTCAAGGATCACAGCTCACGGCAGAACCCCATCCACATGGATGCTGGAGGGAGAATGAAGGTTGCCGACTACCATGCCAGTACTCGTAGATATGTACTGGCAGGTCTGAAATCAAAAATGTTTCAAGGCATGGGCATAGTGGGCTCTGGCCCATGACACCCAACTTCAAGGGGTCCCCTCAATAAACCTTGATGACAGCTTCTGCAGTGTCAAGAGTAAAAAAAGTTTGTTTACGCACTCTCTTTTTCTTTTTTTTTAGCCATCCCAAGCTCTATGGCCCATCCAGCCCCTGGCTGGGAGAATGAGAAACTTAAAGAATATACCTATTTTATTCTGGTTAGATACAGCAAGCATGCTAACCTTTCAAAGTGCCTTTGTCTATAATCCACAAGATGATGAACGGAATGCTGCACATTGGCAAAACATTCACCCCCAGTCAGAGATCTGGGTTTAATCCATCGTTATTTTGCTCACCACGCCACCCCAGTTTAGACATGGCCATATGCAAATCAGTCTTGACCCTGTGCCTCATGGGAACAGTCCATCCCGAACTGCCAAGCCATGTCTTCCCTGGACCGGAATCAAGCATCCTAGGACCGGTTTCGGGGTTTCACCCCTCTTCAGCCAGGATAGCTTGACTCCAGTGGCGTAGTGAGCACGGGACCCATGTCTGGGCATACCCTTCCCACATAGGGTGAACAGCAAAACACACAAGATGATGGACGGAATGTTGCACATTGGCAAAACATTCACCCCCAGTCACAGATCTGGGTTTAATCCATCGTTATTTTGCTCACCAAGCCACCCCAGTTTAGACATGGCTGGGTTCAAACTGGAATGGCATGGTGAGCAAAAAACGATGGTTTTAGGTCCAGATCTCTGTACTGGGGTGAATGTATGACATTGTTCTGCATTCTGTCCATCAACTGTTGTTTTTGCATTTGTCACCCCGAGTGGGACGGGTATGCTCAGACGTGAGTCCCGTGCTCTCCATGCTACTGGAATCAAGCTATCCTGGGTGAAGAGGGGTGAAACCCCGAAACCGGTCCTAGGATGCTTGGTTCCAGTCCAGGGAGGACCTGGCTTGGCAGTTCGGGCTGGACTGTTCCCATGAGGCACAGGGTCAAGACTGATTTGCATATGGCTGGGTTCAAACTGGAATGGCGCGGTGAGCAAAAACCGATGGATTTAGGCCCAGATCTCTGTACTGGGGTGAATGTATTTGTTCTGCATTCTGTCCATCAACTGTTGTTTTTGCATTTGTCTATAATCAGCATGTGGACACTTAGGGGCAGATTTACATACCTTTTACACAACGCCAAAAGACAACTTGCTGCCCTGCATGAAAGTTAGAGGGAAGGAATGCACCATATTGACTAATATATGGCATTTTCCTGTTCTCTCTGCGCTGGCATTTGGAATTCTGCCTAGCACCAACGCACACGCCATGGTGCCTGTGTGCCTCTGTAGGTACCATGGTGCATGTGTGCAGGTGATGCAGGCATGATTGTTTTTGTGCAGGAAGGAACACCTTCCAACAGAAAAACAATGAGTTGAGGCTTTTTTCCTCTTTCTATGTGTGCTGCAAGGTTTACCAAGTCATGCAGGGCCATGCAAGGTGGCTTTGTGTGGTTTGGTAAATTCGAAAGTTCCAAGTTAAGTAAGATTATTGTCTTAACATGACATGGTGGGGATCAGCCACTATAGGGGACCCTAGCAGCAACAAATTTGAAGCACTGCCATTTATCGTTTTCATTAAAACACTACTATGGGTGTTAAAGTGCTTGTGTACAAAGTCAAGCAGCGAGAATAGGTACTATGATAAGCGGACAATGGTTTTCAGTCAATTATGGTACCTATATTCAAGACTGTGCTTTAATACTGAGCCAATGTGCAAGACAAAGGTTCAAAGTTAAGTAAATTATTACCTTAACATGACGGGATAGGGATTAAAGAGAACCCTAGCAGCCCGACCTTGCAGTTTACCAGCTGGTGTACCTTTGCCTAAAGAATACCGGAATTAACACGGCCTAGAATCAAGTGCCAGTACTGTCTCCTCCCAAGTTCACTCGTTACACCATATTAATCAGTTACCAGATTTTTAAAAGTATCCAAAAACTGCTTAAGAAGCCTGTTTGATTTAAGGGGAGTTTTCCACTTTCGTAGGACCAGAATTCCAAATCATGGAGTAGTAGCGTGGAGAGGTATTTCAATTCTACGTCCATCAGAGCGATTAGTTGGTAGTAGCTAGGTGAACTTGCCTGACCCATTTTAAAGATGGGGTGAAGTATTGAACCCCTCCAGCTGTCTTGAATAACATCATTTTCCAGAATATAGTTGAACATTAACACCAGGAAACCATCCCAGTGAGATAGAAAGTGCTTAAACAGTGCTTGGGGAAGCCCATTTGGGCCAGGGGCACAGTCAGCCCGAGATTATTTAATGACACTCTCAACCTCCGCCAATGTCGTTTTCAGCGAGGCAGCTTTATCTTTTTCGAGGCTAAGAGGACAAGTTGTAACCACCAAATCTTCCTTGAAATGTAATTTCAGGTATTGTACCAATTCCATCTCGCTGATTATTCGCATTATTTGCCGCTATGGGGTCTTTCTCGTTCTTATTCATAATTTGCCAGAATCTTTTCAAATCATTTTTTTTGGTGGCGTAGAGCAGCTGGGCCCATAATGTTTCTTGTTCAGCTTGTTTATGCGCCCAGATCTCTTTTTTAGGCGCCGTCTCTTGTTGCGGAATTGTTGCAGTAGTTCTAGATCTCCTTGGTTTTTTGACGTGATTGTCGGAAGAGTTTACCGACTTTCCTTCTTATTTTTTATACATGAAAGGGCATAGTTATCGTTTTACAGTAGGCAAGTCAATATCCCTTATTATAGCTGTTCTCTTTTAGTCATATTGTTGGAGAATATTTCCCACACTGCGAGTGGATTTGGGCCTGTTAGGGGTCAGTCCTGCAAGCTTGCGACCGCCTCCTCAGCTATGCGATTAACAGAGCATGAGGTCCATTTCAGTTGTTTAAGATTTTCTGTACTAGTTTCCCCCTGCCAACATACAAACTGCCTCGTGATTACCCATAGTTGCGTTCACGCTGATAGCCTGAGGATAATGGTCACCCTCAATGCGATGAGCTGTAGTATATTTACAGCCCATTTTGTTTAAAGACATTGGGGCATATCAACAACAACCGGCGATAATTATCTCTCAGCGCTCTTAGCGCTAGGATAATTATCGCCGGCTAGCGTGAATTTTTATCGCTGAGATAGCGTGCTATTAGCAACGCTGATCTCAATAGCGATAAAAATCTACACGCTAACAGGCTAACGTGTGATTATCGCTGGAAATCCAGCGATAATCACACGTTACCTTGTTGATAGGGACAGGCAACCTTAGCCATGATATCCTCCTTCCATAGGATATCATGGCTAAGTCTGAAAATTAGCAGACGTAAAAAAGCAGCGTTAACCACGGTTAGCGCTGCTTTTTTTGTCTCTAACAGGGCTAGCAACATTCTTGATAATAGGAGAAATGTCGCTTAGCGACATTTCTCCTATTATTTTACTCTGGAACGCCCCTTTGCATCTCATTAGAGATGCAAGGGGAAGCGTAGAGTAAAAGGGTGCTAACATGCAAATTTGCGTGTTAGCACCCTGTTGTTGATAGGGCGCTAGTTTTATCTCTGCTTTTTTGGCTTTTAAAGCCAAAAAAGCAGAGATAAAGCCCTTGTTGATATGCCCCATTGAGACTAGTGTGTAGTCTAAGGTTGAGGCCGTGTTGCTCCTGACTCTTGTCCAGACAGGGGAGGTATCTGCTGGTTTCAGATCATTCAAGGGCAGCAGGCCCATTAACTCACAGGCCTTTATACGTTCTTCTTCAAGAGTATCCTTCCAGCTTTTCAATGGCGTTGCCTGCTCATGGAGGGACCCACTGCCTCAATGTGTTCCTCTGATGGCTGGTGGAATAAATTAAGATTGAAATCTCCTGTGATTAGCCAGTGCGATGAGTAATGGCTTTCTTTCAGATGGAGTAACTGGGTGGCCATTCTTCTAGATGAAACAGCTCTTTTCTTTGGATAAATGTATACGTTTGTAAGAAGGGCCCATTGATTATTAGCCCGACTTTCCATTTTCAATATCAGCATATTTGGGTCATCCACATACAGTGCTGGGATTTTACTTGATAGATTAGTGTTCATGTAGGTTGCCAGGCCGCCTTTCGCTCTTCCATAGGCGCTCCTTCTTTCTTCTGCTTTTATGTCTTTTTTGTATCCAATGAGAGGGATGCTAATTTGTGCCCGAGTAGTTTCTCTATTTTACACCAACCTTACAAATGGTCCTTAGTGTTTCTAGAACCATGTACTATTTGACAGTCTTTAAAGAGGTATTTGCCACTGTTTCTGGGGAAATATATATATATATACACACTTAGAGACAACTTCCTGGTGTATCACTCAAACCACACTACAAATTCACCAACAAAAGTAAAATCAGTATAGAAACCAGTGTATGTTAATTCTTCTATGAACCTTTATCCATCATAGTATGTCTACTTATAGAGATGGGGGTTGCGATAACATATTACCCGCTTGTGTCCTAAGTATTACATAGAGCAAAGTTTCATAGATGGAGTATGCAGGGTAATCCACTGCATGCCCTTAGTATCTCAAATAATCGAAAGAACAACTAACCAAGAATAAGGGTTAAATGTGTGGGTTCCTTTCCATGGAGGAGACCCAGATACTCTCCGACTTATATCTTCTCTGCCCACATATGTCTCTGTAAGTAAAATAGTTCTAAAGTATCCAACCAAATGTTATTAAATCGCGTGTCCGTATGTCCCAAATGTAAATAAATCACGTTATCTATCTACCCCGAATCCACTAAAGCACAAAGCTGGGTAATTACGTTCTTACCGCTCGTGCGTGCTTGAAACGCTAGTGTCTGCGCCGCGGTCAGTAAATAACTCTTTCTAACTCTTCTTATTTCTGTAAATGAGGGCGAAACATATTATGCTCCTCCATCCAGAATTAAATATATTCTTGGTTCTAACAACATTTCTTATAGAGATTTACCTTATCCAAAGGAATTCTAACAGCTGACAGTCTATCCGGCACGGCGTACGGAAACCACAATTCCTTCAGGTTCTGGCTCCTTAACTCAAACTACGTAACTGGGACTTGGCGTCCTTACGTGTTTTAATGTGTTATCAGAGACACTAAAAAGGGACTATCTTCTCTTGAAACATTATGATGTCAAATGAACCCAGAAATCCTGTAATCTCTGGGTCCATGGCTTTTGTCTGTAAGCTGCTGATGTTCCAAGAGTAGACAGCAAGGCCACCCTGGTCTCTTGCTGGTGGCCTCCCCACCACTCAATCCTGATTATTCCCAGTTCGTGATAGGGCTCTCGGAAGCCAAATCCAAGGGTTTTGATACTCATTATTTGTAACCAGTCTTCCCTGCAGGCCTGAGTCAGCTTCTTTGGTTGTTTTGACTACCATCTAAGCTCAAAGTTGTTTTTCATGGTGAACCGAAAAGGAAGGTCCACCACTTGCACCGCTTAATACTGATGAGTCGTTAGCTGGTTGGTCACCAAGTGATGGCCCTGTTAGGAGCACATGAAGGTAACGATCCCCTTGGATTTTTAAATGCTTTTGCTTTTCTATGATCTGGGCTGGAAGCGCCGAGGAAAAAAAGGTAACCAAGGTAGGATCCGAAAGCTGGCGCCCTCTAGCCGGCATAAACTTAATTGATGAAATGTCGTCAGGCTTGACATGCTCCATGCCTGGCAATGGTTTGATCAATTTTAGGATACTTGAATGATTTAAAATGTCATGGGGACATCTTGATTGAAATTCCAGGATCCATAGCAGCTTCAGACTAGTGCTGTTCAGGCCACTGGGATGGTCGCTGAAACTAAAATGATCTCTTGATGTCACTATGTTATGATTAGTGATTGATTCATTTAGTACCAGCAGTTCAGAGTCCGGGAGGTTCTGATCTTCTATAGGTTGAATTTGGGTTTCCTCCTCCTTGAGAGCTTTGACTTGCAGGTTCTCAGGCCTTGGTGTGGGAGCCTGTCCGGTAGTTTGTTGTGCACCAAATGTTCTTCCAGTAGGGTGGCTGTCTGTTCCAGGAGGTGCACTGTGTGTGGCAAAAATTGCCTTCAATTTTACTGGAGATGGTGGTTTGTCATGTTCACTATCATGAGTGAATGTCAAAGCTGCGCCATGAGGACTCGAGTCCCTTGGGACCTACCCAGCACAGACCGATTCCTCCTGTTGGATTGTAGACAAGAGAAAAGTAATCTCTCTATGGCCAGGATAGAGTTTATTCATGCTTTTCCTTGCACGCTTCTTTTCCCTTTTAGTTAAGCGTAAAAGCACAGGGGTTTTGTTCTTCAAACAGCCGCCGGCAGGCGAGGTATTTTGGGATCTACGTTGGATTTTTATATTTTGCTTTCTTGAACTACCAATACTTTATTAGGGTCTCCTTGATCGTCTGGGATACTATCTTCAATATTAGTTCTTTTCTTTTAGTAGTCCTAGACAAGGCCTCAGGACTTGATTTATTTTTAACTACACAGAGGATTCCTTTCATAATTACTGGAAGCTGCGGTAATTTGCCTTATTTTTCTGCAAGATCAAATTTTATAATCGTTAAAATGGTTTAATTGGACCCTTGTAACACGAGCCTTTAACTTTTCCAATTTCTCATCAATTCCTGACACAAAGATTGCTTTGGTGTTAAGCAAATCCACCTTAATGTCCATTTTATTAGAATGGTGAGTTAGGGCCAATACTGTTGCTTGCATAGAGTTCAGAATGGCGGACCACAACTTGAGAGAGTTGTCACCAGGGTCAATTGTCTGCGCCTTCTTTACTAGTTTTCTTACACAATAGCTTCCTGAGTGTCCATATTAGGCAGGGCTGGCAATATGGGGACCACATAAGCATTTTGTACAAATTCAGGAAATGGAAAAAGCTTATGTGTATCTTCCTGTACCCGTCCCTGCGGGTCTGCGGCTATCATGCTGTCCAGCTCTATATCTCCAGGCTCATGACCAGATAACCAGTTATGTTTTATTACATTTTGGGAAGTCGATAGATTGAGATATGTGAGGTAAAATGGGAAACCTTACCGCTCTGGGCTAAAACACTCCTTTTCCTTCCCCTTCTCTGGACAGGGCTTATCATTCGTGATTGATTGGGCAGTACCATTGTGTTTGCCTAACTGGCAAAAGTAATCTGTTATCTTGGATGATTTAGCCCAATCCACCGACTCTCTGCCTTCTTTCTTCTGATCTTTCACTGTGCGTTGAAGTGTCTCCACATTTCCGTCACAGATGGGACTGGGTAGCTCCTTTGGGCTAAACGCTAGCTCTGGATCTGGCTTTGAGTCATAAGTGAGGCTATTTTTCCTTGGGGGGGGGGGAAAGTGTCAGGGCCACTTGCTTTCCTTTGTGGTCTCTACTTTACAGTTGGATCACCTGATGAAAAATCCCTCTCACATTTCCTTTTGCTGGTGGCTTGCGCCTTCCCCCGCACTCTTCCAGATCTCATCCTTGTAGATTTGTGCTAGCTAGATTTAAATGTGGTAATGACCACCAACTTAATATAGTAACAGGCGCAGTGGCAGGTTTAGCTGATGTAACTGTCATAGCTAACGGGCTGATGTACTTGGAGTAGCTGGTACAGAGGCTGGTAGATTGTCACAAGTTGTCACAAAGGCAATAAGGAAGAGCCGTATTATAAGGAGCTGCAGGGAGCCATAGGGAGCTATGAGGAGCAATCCGAGTTGGAGCTCACCAGAGCCCCTGCAAGTCACATCCAAAACTAACTGAGCCACATCCGCTAGGACCTGGGCTCACACTCAGCGGCAGACCACTAAGGCCACCGCACTCGAAAAGTTCACAGGGATGCCCAGGAGTACTGCGTTCGGGAAAGCTGCGAATGGAGAACTCACGCTTCACTCACCCCCGGGCTCCGGGCGTGCTTCGAATTAGATGAATGGTGACAGCAGGGTTAGACCCCTCTCACTCCGAGTCTGCGATTAATGGTGACAGCGGGGGCTTTCAGACAGGGTGCCGACCCTGCCATGTCCCTCTTTACCAATATTAATTTACTTGGAAACATCTCACTGTATTTGAATTCATGGCTTTGAGAAAAGTTTGTTGAAATTTCATATGCTCCCAATGTTGGGGTTTTCCCTTTTTCTGGCTCTGGGATGCAGATATCTTGGTTCTAGGTCTTGTAGTTGCTTTCCTGCAAGTGTAAAATAGGAAGAAAGGTTTGTTCATTACAATGCATCAAACATTTAACTCTTATTGACAACATTGAGTTCATATTTGTGCATAATGTTGAGTGTGGTTTAGCGTTGGTATTCTCTTAAGTATTTTAATAATGATTGCAATGGGTTTTGACCTTATAATTCTGCCTTTAACATTTGTGTTCTTATTTTTATTGACTGCACCCACTGTAATGTGTTAACCACATTGGAGAGGATTATATTGGTTTTGGGGTGCAGGGCTGGCTGGTTTGCAGACTGCTAGAGGTGCTTTCAGTGCATGGTTACAGGATCTATTTAGGCACCACATGATCTATGGTACTTGTCTCTAGTACGTCCCACCTGTAGAACGAGTGACTCTTTAGGAGCGTCACCGTAGGCATTTCCAACAACAATTCTGTATATATTTATACATTTCTGTGCAGTATATAGTAATGAGCAAAAAAGTACATTTTCTTTTTTTGAGAAAAAGCATTGACTGGAGTAAGCCTTGGACTGCCGTTTCTCGCTACCCTTAAATAGATGTCATATTAGGCCATAGTAGAGATTAGGTCATGCTGGAATTAATTTATGTTTTTAGATGCCGACACTTATCCAGTTTGCTTGCCCTTGTTTTGAAGTTTCTATTCAAGCATTTGTTCTTCACCAGAGTATTATTGTGGTTCATATCAGCAAGTTTGGATATTAAACACCAATCTCCAAATAGGTTTACTTAGCTGGCCTCTGCTCAGATTACCAGAAGTGGGCTATTGTTCCCTACAGCCGTGAGGCTAGATTTGTGCTTTATTAATGCTTTAGACCTGCGGATGGTCTTCTGACTTATTAATGGGACCGAAACTTCGACTTATTTGTCATCAATTGGACTATGAGATTGATGCATAGTGCCTTTGGCTTGTTGGTCCTACCTAGTTTTATAATATGTGTAATATTTTAATACACTTTTTATGTCTTGTGTCTTTTGTGTAGTTTGTCTCTTAAATACTTAATTAGTATGAGAAACACTATGTGAATCTTTGGAAAACAATGTATGAAAAAAAGTCTTTGATCCTTTTTTTAACAAAAACATGCAGCAATCTTATGAATATCTATTTTGTAATTGTTGTACTTTTATCCGTCTCCTTCTTTATGTTTGAGGAGGAAACCAGGGGTAGTACTTTGGTTTTGTATATGTACTCATTGCCTCCTACTCTACACTCCCAATCAACCCTGCTGCAATTTAGGAGGCAGCTGAAGACTTGGCTCTTTATTGAAGCCATCAGTTAAGCTGTCTTCAGAGTTGCCTTTTTCAGTTTGGCGGGTGGGTCTGTCATCCAATCTCAGCGCTAAGACACCCTCTGGTAATTGAACGCTTTGTAAAATGATCTCATATCATA
Source organism: Triturus cristatus (assembly GCF_964204655.1). Lineage (NCBI taxonomy): Eukaryota > Metazoa > Chordata > Amphibia > Caudata > Salamandridae > Triturus > Triturus cristatus. The sequence goes on from NC_140582.1 coordinate 1,127,410,613, forward strand.
TCTACCTCAGACTCTGCGGGTCTACCGGCTAACTCCTTGTGGAAGGAGAGTCACTACCCTTAGAGTAAAATGCTCAAAAGGGGTACTTGGTTCAGAGTTGTGGGATCTACAGTGTGAAGTCTCCAGGACAACAATGACAAAAGATCCCAGTTGTTACAGATTCATTGCATTGGTTTCCAGCACTAAAATAACTTGTTTCCAGTTCCCGGCAATCTAAAACATTCAATATTTTCAGAGTTTTGCATGCATTACTATTTGTGTTTAGAAAGCTTTTTTAAAACAAGTAAAGAAAACAAGGTACACAAATATAGTAAAAAGCATAACATATAATTCCAGAGGGTAACAAAAGAATATAATGGAGAACAAAGGATGAAAAACCTGATACATCATACATTGTCAGGATCAAATACCAATGTTAAGAAAGAAAGAAAATCAGAAAGTACCATAAAATATTAGCATTTTTTTGCTTTTGAATTTTGAAGATTAGAAAAGGGGAGAAAGAAAGAAAGAAAAAAAAGAGGAGCAGGAAGGAGAAGAAAAGAGGAGGAAGGAAAGGAGAGGAATAAAGAATATAGAAGAAAAAAGATATCAGCAACCATATCATAAAAACAATCGATACAATTTTCCACTAACAGATAATACAGATTCGCAAATAGCAATAAACTATCTTGAAAAACCTGAACAGTATAAAATAGCATAAACGCAGCACTCACGGTAGGTCAAAACAAAATTACTGTCCTTGTCATGCAATGCAGAGGAAGAAATATAATTAGTAAGAGGAGACCAAATGGACTCCTTTCGAATAAGTTGCTGTGAGGTGGTAACAGAAGCTCTAACAAGCCTCTGATGATGACATAAAAGGTTCCACCAGGCAGAAAAGGACACCTTTGAGGCATCCGTCCAATTGGAAGTTATAGCCTGAAAGGCAATAGCAATGGACAAATCTACAAATGAGCCTAGTTAACGAGCCCCCAACCATCATATAGAATTACTACCCAAAAAAATATGGAGTGAATATCAAAGGGAAAATTAGTGGAGCAAATACAGGTAATTGACTTGCATACTTTTGTCCAAAAAAAAGAGATATTAGCGCAGAGAAAAAAGGAATGGATATAAGTGCCAGGAGTGTTCATACAGGACCAACAATTAGGAGATAAGTCGGGACTGAATTTGGAAACAGCTAATGAAGTTAAAAATAATCTCTGATAAAAATAATAGAGAGTTTGAGTGGCACTGGCATTGCATGAAGTATGATGTATCCGAGCCCACAGGGAATTCCATGTATGTATAGAAAGAGTATGTTGTAAATCTGTTTCCCCTAAAAGTTCAATTTTGTTTTTAGGGCGAGTGGGGAGAGAGGAAAAGAGAAATTTGTATATGTGAGAGGCCCGAACAGAAGAGGAGGTAGGTAATGCTTGTGAAGGAGGATCGAATGAAGAGGAGGAAGTCTCAGAGAAAAGAGAAAGCTGTTGAACTAAAATCAACCGCAAAGAGTCAAACTTAGAGTGGGTAGTAACAGGTAAGTCACATCTGGACTGAGTTTCCTGGAAAGATAAAGGCTGGTTGTTATGGATTAGGTGTTTAACCTGTATAATACCTTTAACAATCCAATCTTTCCAGAAGATGGTTCGATTAGAAAATGTAATGGACTTATTATGCTAAATAGAGGAATCCAGGAATAGGTGAAGAGGTGAACGCGATTTAGAAAGAATCGGACAATGGGTCAATATAAGATGTGGAATCGTAGGGGATTTTAACGAGCGAGGAGGATGAGAAAAGTTGGCTAATGAGGAAAAAGGGAGCGGGTGAATAACGGTTCCTCCAGTTTATACCATACCGATGTAGGCGGATCATCTGAAGAAGATAAATATGGCAAGGCTTGGCGAATAAAAAAGTATTGACGAAAATTGGGAAAATTGACCCCTCCCCTATCTTTGGGGGCCGACAAAGCAGACATATTAAATTTTCCAAAGAAATTTACTCAGAATGCTGTTAAGATTCTTAAAAATGTTTAAAGGAAGTCGAACAGGTAACATGGAAAGGTAGAAATTAATTACTGGAAGCATCATCATCTTAGAAGTGTCTAGCCTGTCCCACCAAGACAGAAATAAGGCAGACCACTTCTGAGACATGTCCGAGATCTTTAATAAAATATCATCTAAGGTGAGTTGAACTGTTTTGGCAATTGAAGAAGAATATTTTATCCCTAAGCAAGTGATATGATTAGTATTCCATTTAAAGTCCGTTCCTTCAAACATATTTCTAAGACAATGTTTATTTAGGGGGAGAACTTCAGACTTAGAAAAATGTTACTTCTATCCAGACAAGACAGAAGGTCGATAAAAGCAGGCAAAGAGAGATAGAAGGATCAGACATATATAACAAAAATATCATCTGCATCGACAGTGAATTTAACTTCAATGGATTTATGAGTAAATCCCGAAATTCAGGAGAGTTGCTAAGGGAATGAAGAAAAGGTTCAAGAGACAAAACAAAAAGTAAAGGAGACAGAGGGCAACCTTGACGTGTGCCTCGGTGGAGGGTAAATTAAGGGGATTGAAAACCATTAACGAAGACCGAAGTGGTAGGGGAGGAATACAACAAACTAATGAGAGATAAAATAACAGGACCAAAGCCATGCCACTTAAGAGCAGGCATCATAAAAAGCCAGTGGATGCGGTCAAAAGCTTTCTCTGCATCTAGGGTAATAGCTGCAACCGGGGAGGAGCTTTTGGAAGCAAGATGTATTATATTTGAAAAAGCTCTAGAATTGTCTGCAATCTTCCTTCCCTTTCAAATCCAGTTGGCTCATATCCAACCAAATCGGGGATCACTTTATTGATGCAAAGAGCAAGGGCTTTGGCAAAGATCTTACAGTCTGAATTAATTGAAGAAATGGGGTGATAATTAGCGCAGGAAGTAGGATCCTTGCCCTTCTTAGGAATTAGACAAATCATAGCTTCAAGAAAAGAACCATGAGCTTCTTTATGAGACATGAAATGTTGGAATAAGGATAAAAGGTGTGAAAGTAAAATCTGGGAGAAACAAGAATAAAACTCGGCAGTGAAGCCATCCGGACCAGGGGACTTATCCTCTGGTAGTTGGGCTAGAGTGGACTTAAGCTCCGAAAGGGATAGACCATTTTCTAATAGGGAGCAGTCAAGATATGAAGAGGGGCATGAAGGAAGCACTGCAAAAAAAGAATCCAATGCCTCATCGAAGGGAGAAGATTCTGGGGTATAGAGTGTCTTATAAAAGTCTGTAAAACAATTTAATATTTCGTCGTCCTTATTTAATATTTCTTCGTCCTTAAATTGATCCACACCACTGTTATCAGTAATTTCGACTACCATAGATCTTTGGGATTTTACTTTCAAGTAATTCACAAGTAGTTTGCCAGCTCTGTTGCGACCCCCATAGGATTTAGAATGATTCTTAAGTAGGGTGCCAGAAGCCTCCTCTGTCAATTTCTTTTGAAAGAGAGCTTAGCCTGAATTAATTTCTTAAGGGTATCTTCATTATTAGAAGTGAAGTAGGTGTGTTCAAGATGTTTAATGGAAGCTAATAGGGAGGCAGAGTCCTTTATACATTGTTTCTTTTTGACCGCGACATAGTCGATAATGAATCCTCCGGCTGTCGCCTTAAAGGCATCCCACACCGTATGAAAAGGAATATCCGGACTGGCGTTCCTAAGGAAGAATTCTGTCAAGAACTCTTTAAAACGTTCCAAAAAATGTGGATCTTTGAGTAAGTAATTATTGAAACACCATCTGCCTGACTTAGAAGGTTCAGAAGGGAGGTCCAGAATTATCAAGACCGGGGCATGATCAGAAATAAGATTAGACCAGATATCAGCCTTTATTAAATTAGGGAGAAGATGGGGACTCAAGAAAATATAATCTATTCTGGAAAATGATTTGTGAGTAGGAGAATAAAAAGTGTATTCAAGTGTGTCAGGATAAGATAATCTCCAAGCATCAATCAAACCCCTCGAGTGGATTGTAGTAGTGAAAGTTGTTTGCATTTTGTTGGGAATGTATCGAGCATTGGACTTCCTGTCCGTGAAAGGGTCCATGACCTGAATGCAATCCCCACCCACCAGTAAATTAATGTCTGGATAAGAATTGTGCATCAACTCCAGTGGGACCATAGATGTTGAGAGGGGAAATAGGGGAACCATTTATATTAAGATGTAGAAGAAGCCATCCTCCGTCAACATCTTTTTCCTCATTCTCCAAAACAAGAGAAAGAGATTTGTGAAATAGAGTAATCACTCAATTTTTTCCTGTCCTTGGACTGGGAACAAAAAACATGGCCCACCCACTGCTTTTTAAGCGAATTAATCTCGCTGTCGTTGAGATGTGTCTCCTGGAGCATTGCTAATTTATATTGCAGCCTAGATAAATGAGTAAAAACCCTCTGTTTCTTGACAGGATTGCATAGCCCCTTAACATTCCATGAAACAATGGGAACGTTATCAGTCATGATAACAGAGGAGAAAAAGCATTAAGCAACAAGATATGCAATTTATAACACTAAGCAACATTATAAACAATTTATAAGTTAGATAGCTGCAAAAGAAATGCATAAAAACTTGTAAGACAGTGAACCAGAGAATGAGTAGTAGAAACCAGTGTGGAAAATGAATGATAAAATAGTGATAAGATAGAAAAGGAAAGAGGGTAGAGATAAGCATAAACGATGTGCTGAATAATATTAGGGAACAGCAAAAGGAAAGGAAAGGAGAAAAGAAATGCAGGAGAGATGAGAAAGGAGTACAGAAAGGAGAAATGGTAGAAGAAGGAAAGTTGAAAAGAAGCAAAAGACCCTCAGTGAAGAAGAACAGAACATACTGCCAGAAAAAAAAAAGAGTAACATGAAGAGGCGGGGAGCCGCGAGGCGAAGACAGACGAGACAAGGCAAAGACGAGGAGGAATGGCAAAGACCCAAAAAACACAAATGAAGAAAGATACATTAGGGAGCGACCATAAGAACAGCAGTGTGGTATAACTGAATACCATGAAGCATGGAATCTCAAAGTGAACTACATAAGAAAAATGCAGACAAATAAGGAGAAGGAGACACTTACCAAAACACGAAGAGTAATAAACAATGGGAGTGGGAGGGAAGGCCCACAAGGTGAAAAAATATCATGGAGGGGAATCCGCAACGTACAAAACATATCTGTGGAAACAGAGAACCAGACATCAACGTCAAACCATCTTTTAAGTAGACAAATAACATTAAATATAAAGAAAACGGAATAGAAGTAGACAATTAATGGCTAAAATGGGATTTAAGTCTCTGAAGACCTGTAAAGTAAGAAAGGAGAGGTCAAAAAGGAGCTAAAACACAGTAAACACAGTAAACAGAGTAGAACAACAGAAGGAACCACATGGTGAAGCAGTCCAAAGTCAAGTTTTCCCAAGTACCATTTCTTCTCCCTTATGACGAAGAATAAATTGTCTTAAGTCCTCAGGATGATCAAAAGAATAAGACCTTTCTGTGTAAGTGACGTTAAAAAAACAGGGATGAACAAGGCCATATGAAGCACTCATAGAGCAGAGAACAGGACGGAATGAGAGGAACTCTTTACATCGAGCAGCAGTGGCGCGGGATACATCCTGAGAGAGAAAAACTTTTTGGCCAGACCACAGCATCTGCTTCCTTTGCTTAGCTGCAGACAGAACCATTAGCAATTCAGTCTACTCCAAAAATAAGACAATGATTCCTCTAGGATGAGTAGCTGACAATGCAGAGGAAGAAGATCTGCCAAACTTGGGACCGATGCGATGAGCTCGCTGCAGGTTGAGTGAGGTACCGTCTTTGAGGCCAACTATTTTAGCTAAATTAAGTGTGAGAAAGGTGAGCATATCCATGTCTTCAGGAATACCATAAATCCTGAGAGTATTGTGTCGATTGCAGTTTTCCAAGTCCTCCGTCTGCTGTTTAAGGAGTGCTATTTCCTTAGACATAGCTTCAACCCTAGGAAAAACATCCTGTGTGTCACTAACCCTCTGCTCCACCAAAGAAACTCTGGATTCGAGATTGGACCATTTCTCATCAACCCGCTGGAGAGTAGCATTGGTGTCGAGAATAAAGGGCTTCATAAGCTTAAACTCCTCCATAAGGTCCTCTAGCGTGATAGGCAGAGGAGATTTTGTAGGTGAGTTAGGGTCTTCCTTGAGACGCTTAGAGGCTGCAGTAGGAGTGTCTTTGCGAAGGGAAGCCATGGTGTCAGTAATGCCCTTTGGTAAGATACCAAAAAAAAAAAAAATCCTTGAAGAAAACAAAAGGAAATAGTGCTGCGTTGCCCCAAACACAGGTATAGTTAGTGAGCCAAAAGTATGTAGAGCCAATTCAAAGTCATAGAAAGTCAAAAGACTCAAACCTCCATGTAGTGTAAGAGAGGCAAACGTATGTTGTGGAGCAAGAGGACAAGTAGATAAGTGCGTTGACTGAAGCTGGCGACTCTTGCTGTGTAGAAAATGCTGGCAGGCGAAGGACAACCCGACCTCCAATAAAAAATGAATGTGGAGTCAAGCTTGCGCAGAACAGGAGAGATAACTGGAGGAGAATGCTAAAAAATGAATGGAAGAAGGTGTATGTAAGGCCAAATCATCACAAATAGCCAAAGAAGAAGCTGCCACATACCAGTGACTGGAGGCGGCAACTCCCGCTGCAGAGAAAATGGCAGCCGGAACCAGTGTTCACGACAGGAACGCGACGTGGGGGAAAACAGGTGAAAAACAGAACATAAAACTGAAATAAAGGCAGCTACCTGTGCCCACGCGTCAGCGCTTCTTATTTCTTCAGGGCATGAGGTCAAAAGCCCTTTTTGGCGGCTCCAACACAGAAACGGTCTCTGCCAATGCGCGGAGCTCTACGATGCCGCGGCCATCTTGTGGCGGCTCAAGCAATGTCCCCCGTGGATTACTATTTGACCTGGCTCTCTCTACAGGATCATGCCCAAAACTTTTGGCATTACCCTCCAATTTTTTGATGAATTTGTTTTTGCTGGCCTTAGGACTCTGTGCACTTTACCACTGCAAACCAGTGCTAAAGTGATTGTGCTCTCTCCACTAAACATCGTAGAATTGCCTTAAACCCAATTGGCCTATTTAATTTACTTGTAGATAGGTCCCTAGTAAAATTGTACTACATGTAACCATGGCCTGTAAATTAAATGCTACTAGTGGGCTTGAAGCACTGGTTGTGCCATCTACTTAAGTCGACCTTTCAAACATTTCTCAGGCCTGCCATTGCATCCCATGTGTGCAATTTTAAATTGCCATGTTGACCTGACAAAATAAACCTTCTGCCAGGCACAAAGCTTCCCTTTTAATACATATGTGACCCCTAGGGTAAGCCCGACAGCGCAGAGGGCATGTTGCAATGTGTTTAAAAAGCTGGACACATGACTTTGGGTTTTACATGTCTAGGTCGTGAAATTTCTTAAATTAATTTTCACTACTGCAAAGGCCACCTCTCCCATAGGATAACATTACCCTATCACATTTAATAAGCTGTAATTTACAAATGGAGGCAGGTAACCAGTTCATGTTTGGTGTCTTTGGAATTGTAATGAAAAATCCTCTCTTATGGTAATATTCAATCAATTACTCAATAGAGTTTTAGGGCACTTCTTGTCAACATGAGGGCATCGAGGTGCTGGTTTTTAAATTATAGTTTTGAAAATGCCTCTTTTGGAAAGTTGTCGTGTTCCTGCCTTAGCCATTTAGAGCCTTTTGCCTGTCTCTGGGTCACATGACTTGGTGTAGTTGACAGTTGGGCATTGTGCATTACTCCTAGACAGCCACACACAATAGGGAGCTTAGGTGTGTCTGGATTGGCAATCACTTTCATGATGGAAGGAAGGAGCTGGGCACAGACCAAGTTACATATGAATAGGCTGTGTCCTGCCTCCACACAAAAGGCTGCATTCCCCCCGTAGCTAATCTGGAGCCAGGACAGAGAAGGCAGAATGATTGGGGACTTCAAAGAGAAACCTCTAGGAGCTACTTCCACCTTTAAGAGGGAGTCAACCAGGTATAAATATTGAACCTCAGACACTACCTCTTCAGTGCACTTCTCAACCTCTGGATACTGTGCCAGGAAGAAGGACTGCTGTGCTGCTGAAAGGACTGCGAAACTGATGGTCTGCAGCTATGAGGGACTGCTGCCTTCCTTGATGATCTGCCTTCATCTTGCCTAGGAGAGAAGGACTGGACCTTCACCATCAAATCAAGAACCCCAGAGTGACTCCAAGGGCTAGTAGGATAGGCTCCAAGTCAGAGGCCTCAGTGATATAACAGGCTTCCATCAACCTGCACCCAGTACCTGGACTCTGCCATCTGAGTGTCTTTCCCTCCCAAGCAATTTCACCCCAGTCCTGGACCTTTGGAAGTGGGAATGAAGGCGCTCTGCCAAGCCCCGCTGTGGTACCCATCAGAACTAGCGTAAAGTGACGAGAAGCAATGGGAAGCCCTACAAAACTTTGCTGCACAGTTGCCAGGCTCATGAGAACAAATGCGAATGTACGCGAAGCCCCGCAAAGCCTCGTTGCACAGTTACCAGCCTCATCAGAACTGACGCGATGCCTTGCAAAGCCTGGCCACAGAGCTGCCAGCTTCATTGGAACTGACGCAAAGCCCCACCAAGCCTCGCCGCACAGATTAGTGGAACCGATGCAAAGTAATGCAAAGCCGTGCATACCTCGGCAAACAGCTTTGCTGGAACCAATGCCAGATGAAGGGAAGTCTCGCAAAGCAACACTGCACAGCCCACGCACTTGGATTTAAGGTGCTTTGTTCAGTGGGCCCAGCTTCGTTCCTGTAGTCTACCCATGCTTTATCACGGTTGGCCTGAACTTGTTACATTGTCCTGTATCCAATGAGATCAGATAACCGCAGTTGGCGATTTCTTCTTTTTGGACGCGAGTTTCACTAAAATCTTTACAATTCCATATCTCTGGTTTTACTGAATGGATTTTGGTTGTTTTGGTCTTGTTTTTCTACACTGGTGTGGGATTCCTTTGTGGTGTGTTTTCACTGTGTTACTGCTTGGAGTGTTGTGCAAACACTTTACACATTGCCTCTGAGTTAGGCGTGACTCTTCTGTGCCAGTGCTACCCGAGGGTTGAGCACAGGCTAATTTAGGGTTTGCTTGTGACTACATCCTGAGAAGACATGTGGTTGCTATTGGAAAAGGGCTTCAGTCCCCTCAACCAATAACCTACTTTATTACAATTTCCTTCACATAATGGTGCAATTACCAGAGCAGAAGACTTCAAGATGGGTTCATAGGTTGGGGGAGAGAACTCCAGATGAGGAAGAGAAATCCTTTAAACCTTATGTCCAGGAGGGGATGTAGTTGTTTTTACATTTGAGAGAATGTGACAAATTCACGTAGTGCAGTGAAGTAAAAACAAACTCTTCTAAAACTGTACACAATACATGGACCATAGGCTACACTATGCCTTGACCAACATCACTCCACAATACCTGTTTGGAGAAGGCACTTCTCTATACATTTTATGACAACAAAAAGTACCTACATCACAGAGGATGGGAGAAATGGATGGACTCTGCTGCATCAAGTATATTTATGGATTGGGTGACTCCAGGAAATATTTCTACAGGTTGATAAATGTAAATTGGAAGTGAAGGAATTTATCCAGAGTTGTTTTGTAGGGATTGCACCATGATGGGCACTGGCCAAAGCCACAGAATCAGTTGGCTAAGTGTGGGCAGGAGAGTATCAGTAAGTACAGTGATGGGTTGTGATTGGGAAAACCCATTGGAGGGATAGTCCCCATGGCAATTGTATGAGTAGTGGAATACCTAAGGAGACAAAAAAGAGGCAAGTGAGTGACCTCGTTTCTTCATATGGGCTGGTGATTGATACTGCTGAAATGATGGCGGGGATAATGACTTCACTAGATTCCCAGGATGTGGTAGTGGTGGACCCGAGGTGCAATGTAGTGTAGGTTGCTGCCTATGTTTTGTGAAGGATGTCAACCTTCGGACTGTATGGCCAGATCCTCAGCTGGCAGCTGTGCCAAAGCCATAGCCAAATTCCCAGTAGGAAGTCACTATTGGGTCAGACTCAGTAGACAAGGGTTGGAGGCCTAAAACAAAGAGGAGGTGTAGGAGGTAGAGCGAACCAGAAGTAGCACATCTGGGGTGCACCCACTCCAAAAAGAGGGGACCCGGAGCATCAGTCAGCAAACATGGTTTGACCAGTGTGCCAACTAAGTAATCCAATGGGAATGGAGTGACTGTGACACCTCTCCGGCCCTTGGAATCTCTAGGATGTTTTTTTTAAAAGTACTCTTCCCCTTAGATTTTACAAGTGGCATGCTTCATCATCGAGTCCCTTTCAGAAGACTTAGGGGTATATTCACAAGAACGTGTGATAAGTACCGCAAGAGTAGCCTAACACAACTCTCAACATCGCAGCCCAACGCGGGAAAATTACGCCGTGGCAACCAAGTATTCACAACGCGGGGGTAGCATGTGATAGTCACCAGATAATGCATCAAATAGCTGCGCAAAACGCGAACGCAAAAAAACATGTCACGAGGCCAATTGCGGTACAAAAAGTCGTGAAAACCAGCCACAGGCCTGCAAATACCACGCGTCTTTTGGGAAAATGCACCATAAAAAACACAGAATCAACACGCCAGAAACAAGCCAAAGCATGTAGCAACATGGATGCAACCTGACCCAGCGCAGAGACCAACGCGAACCCCATAACCCTCACAGACCACCAGCAAGGAACAACGGGGTCGGGGAAGGCCAAGGAGAAGAGGGAGAGGAAGACGGGGTGCAGACCGCAGGACAACAAGACCAGCGTCACGGAAGCGACAGAACACTACCAGCAACTGGCCCACAAGCAGACCACCTGGAGTGCAGAGGAGGCCAATCCAGGAGGCCAAGAGGCGCCAGCATGAGGTGACAACTGAAACCAGGCACAAAACGACTATTACTGGTCTAGTCGACTCATCAGAGAGCCAAGGTTGGTTAAGTAAGAAGGAGGCTTCCTTCTTAATCAAAAAAGAACCGAGGACCCCCTATTTCTATATTCTACCAAAGATTCACAAGGGGGTCACCCCGGTGCCTGGACGTCCCATAGTATCGGGCATTGATTCGATTCTTGAACCTCTATCGCAATTTTGCGACCATTTCTTGCAACCCTTGGTCAAGCAGACACCGTCATACATACAAGACACAACTGACGTACTACGCTTATTAGGCCAGACCCAGGATATCCACAACATCAGCTTCCTCATCACTCTTGATGTGGAAGCCCTTTATACTAATATCCCGCAAAAGGCAACCCTTGATGTTGTTGAGGAAGTACTTGGACGCGACCCTTGGGAATCGCCCACCCCGGTATCCTTCATTATTGAGTGCGCTACTTTAGCTCTCACAGAGAACTTTTTTGAATTCAAAAATCAACTATACCACCAGACCCAAGGTACTTCCATGGGGAGTACCTTTGCTCCGAGTCTGGCCTGTTTATACATGGCCTGGTTTGAGGGGATACACATATTCTGTGATACAAATCCATATCGTCATAATATCCGACTATGGAAACGATTCATAGATGACATCTTGATTTTTTGGACAGGAGACTCCACGAGCTATGAAGCATTTTTTGCATGGCTCAATCACCTGAATCCTCACCTCAAATTCACAATCACAGCATCTCCATCTCAAATTGCATTCCTTGATTTAACTATCAGACTGACCCAGGGTGTTCTTTCAACAACTCTCTATAGGAAAGCTACTGATCGTAACAGCTTGCTACATTTCACCAGCTACCATCCAAGAGCACTTAAAGAGAATTTACCCTTCGGGCAGTTTCTTAGATTGAGGAGGAATTGCAGCACTATAGATGCTTTCAAAAGTGAGGCAGATACTCTATCACGCAATTTAAGGGAAAGGCAATACCCAATGAAAAGTATTGCCCAGTCCAAAAAACGGGCCAGGAATAATAACAGAGAAGCTCTTTTGGAACCCAGAGTAGACACAACAACAACCTCTGATATCCTGACCTGCGTCACGACTTTCACACCTAACACCAACCAAGTGACTAAGGTTCTAAAGAAACATTGGAGTATCCTTAACACAGGGGCAATGAATCTCGAACCACCCCGGTTTGCATACAAACGCTCCAAAAATGTGAAGGATTTGATTATCCAAACCAGACCCAGACCCAAAACTAAATCCACACAGAGCACCCTATGGCAACTTCCAGCAGTTAAGGGACACTATCCTTGTGGGATGTGTACTGCATGCGCGTTCACATCCATACATAAAACCATCACCCTTAACACCACTTTCTGCTGGGAATTGAGATCACACACGAACTGTAACACCAGTAACTGCATATACCTGATTACATGCCCCTGCAATTTATATTACGTAGGGATGACGACCAGACCGATAAAAGTGCGGATCTCAGAACATCGCAGCAATTTTCGGTGCCAAAAACAGAACACTAATATTAGTGCCCATTTCTTAGAGAAACAACACTCACCAGATTCGATTAAATAGCTTATTCTGGAAGCCAACCCTCATTTACCTCAGCACAATCTTTTCAAGAGAGAACAGAGATGGATACACCGACTGTCCTCAAATGTCATGGGGCTCAACGATGATATTCCATGGGGGTCTCTTAATTCCTAATTGACAGTTTTTAGGAGACTTCCAGCTTAATATGTACTCTACTCTGTATGTACTTCGCTGCAATTGTCAGGAGACTTCCAGCTGAATATCTGTTTCTTCCAAATCTAAGAACACCTACAGAATTCACACGGGACCATCAGGTCCTCATTTCAACTCCTTCGCTCATCATGCTTCCACCACTCATGATAGTGTTTCTAATCATATTCTTAACCGTTTCCCCCAATCCAAGATGGCCGACGCGGTTTTTCTGCCCATTTCCACCGGAATGGAATAAATATATTCTATGTTTCTCCGAGGGTGGTCTAAATAAGACTTTATTAATTATATTGTTACTCTAGTTTAATCACCCTGCTCCCGCAGACTAGTTACGCTTTAATCGCATATACCACTCCACACTCGCGGCAAAGTTCCGATCACGTGAGACCATCACGTGATTAGACCGGATGCTCAAAAACCGCGTACTGCACCCTAGACACTACCTCCCAGACTCGGTGGCTCGGGTAGGTCTAGGAATACAGCGTGAGCGGGGCAGATGTAAGTACCATCATAATTTTTAATCCAGATACCACTCCTGACTCTGGTAGAGAAATACTCGGTCATTACTGCTAGCGCCCTGTAATCATTTAGATGCCCCCTTTCCTTACACGTTTTGTGCTCACTCTGTTCATTACTGGCGCTCGACTACAACTTTAAGTTCCTGTCCTTCAGATCTGAGGACATTTGCCTTTCCAGCATGTAACATCACGGTTGAGTTGATTATGTGAGGCAGTGCTCTATCACATCACGAAGTAGATTGCAACTAATACGCTGGATTAGAGCCATTTTTTAGAAGGTCCCTACCTGTGATCCATGATACACCCATTGGATCCCAGTCCATCCACATATTCATTGATTAATCGCATTACTGTTGCCCCTGTTGTCTTCATGTTCATGTATATGTTGTGGTTTGTGACTCTCCCTCCCTCCCTCTGTCTATACCATTAAGTCCATTACAACTTTTTTGGGTTTAGACCTACTTTTAGAGGTTCCCTGGATCATGCAGAGCCCACCAAGTACTGTTGTGGTCCACAGTCCTACTGAATGGGGTGAGTCCTATGACCATTTCAGCTGTCTTGTTTATATACTTTTTTATTTGTTCCACATAGGTGAATAGGCACTCTAGTTCACTTTGTTGGCACATCACTTAATTGGAGCGGTTTTCGACGCTCATATATCAGTAACCACCACTGATCCTTTTAAATATGACTGAGATGAATCACCTTGACAGCCTTTTGCGTTTGTTTTTCATGTATCTATTACCTGTGATCACATTTGATATAACAATGATCTGTTTATTCTACCGTTCCCCCTTCTTCACAGGTAGTACCAGACCATGACAGGTATTTTAGTTAACTGACTTTTTCACATTACTTGTTGTGATTGCGAGACTAATATTCTGTATAGTCCCCACTTATTCTTTTGTAGATAGTTTTGTTTATAGGTCCTGACGAATCGCGAGTGCACGAGCTCACAGCGAGAAACATGTTGACCACTTACACTAATTTTAAAACACTCTAATTAGAGACATTAAACTCTACCGAGTGTCAAACACACCTTTTTAATTAGGGAAGGAGACCTTTAGAATAAAATCAAATTCCTATATTGGTACTCTCGACCCTGTTTTAAATCACATTTTTTCACATCTACATCTATCAGGCCCCCATACCCGCACTTCACCAAATGGCTGTTGGATTAAAGAACTCCGATAAAGTGCCCCTTTAAGGGAGCCCGTTAGGCATTGCACCGCCGGCCCGACGAGGAGCAGCCCAGATGATGAAGCATGACACCTGAAAGGGTGTGTGAGGGCATTAATATCCAACAAAAGGATTACCCAACCTGCACACAATGCATTTGTAGTCTTATCCAGCTCTCTTGTTGATTCATTCTCAACCTTCACTCTTCATTGAGGAACAACAGGTAACACTTCTTCTTGATAGACAAACCCTCTGCCAACAGGAAGGCAACAGGAGGTAGCAGTCCTGCCCCACAGGAGGAGCTGGAGGAAACCAAGGCCACAGTCATCAGTGTGGAGACAGTGAAAGGAGAAGGGAGTACGGACACAGCTTGAGAGGACCTGACACAACATCAACAGGGAGAGTAACCAACAGGGACTGGGGGGACGGGGGAGATGAGCACAATGCCACACATGCACAACAAGGCATAGCATACTGCACACCCACAATTACCCAGGATCATGTCCCTGATCCCCTTGGCACACTGCAGCACACACACACACAGCAAACCCACATTGACGACAACGTGGTACAATGCGCATAGCTGACACTGCAGAACAGAGGACACAACTGGCTCCGCACATGCACAGAAACATGCCTACTACATCTGACAGAGCAGGAAACGTACACGTAGGACCATACATCGGTCTCATAGTCCAAATGTACACTGTCCCGCAGCAGAATTCAGGACCTCACAAACAGTCACAATGTACATTGTCATACAGTCTGCATGAAGACCAGAACAATGCGCAAACATACATGTCAGCACAATGTCAACATGCATCTCCCCTTCACATTGCAGAGGGGCACAAAACACCTCCAGCAGAGCACACAAGACAACACATCTATGATCCCGGAGAGGACCACCACACCTTTGACAACGACGCCCTACAACAGACAATGGACAGCCCACGCAACCCACCACCAGGACCCAGTCAGCCAAGCTACTCAGAGGAGGACACAGAGCCTACAACAGATCCCACAGCTGGTGTTGGCAACCACTTGAACAGTGGACACCAATGCAATGGGAACTGAAAACACCTGCATAATAGAGTCAACTGCTGAGCAACATGGAGGGAGATGGAGAAAGTCCAGAGGACACACAACATGCAAATAGAAGTGCCTGTGAGTTGCAATGCACAGTGGTTGGGGCACTAGAGATGAGCGCGCTCATGTGATGAAAATGTCTCAGATTGTGTCCCTTCAAGATATTCCTGATGCAGATGCAGTGTGGTGTATGAGACCTGCATCAGCTTCCTCAACAACGTCCCACACTGCTTGGGATGACATTGCTGCACAGCCTCTCCACAGCACAAAACACAATCAGTAACTGACGATGGCTTGCGGCCTGGAGTGCTGAGCAGGGTATCAGTCTGATGACGTCATCCACTACAGGTGTTTTGCAACTCCTTAGGTTTGTCAGGACCACCGTTTCGACTCTGGCAGATGGTGGTTGGAGGTTGTTCTGACGGAGGTGGAGTCTGCCCCTGCGGTGATGCGACGTCCGGGCTGGTCAGGACTCGATTTGATGTTTGAGCCCTGGTGGTCCACAGTTGAGGCCGGAGGCAGCGGACAGCGCAGGGCCACATGCACATGGCGTCGATGACCCCAGGACCACCGTCACAGAGGTCATCCAATATTCATACAGACAGGGTCCCTGACGTGAGCTGCACAGAGTTAGTGACCCCGGGTGCACAGCGGCCGGCTCAGGCACCCTGCCACGGGACGGTGACTTGCGGTGCAGTCAGATGGGCCATGAGACCTGGGCGGGTCCTCATCAATGTCCGAGGTGTATGTTGCGGAGTGTTGCGGAGGACAGTGGAAGGTGTCCTCTAGGGCATGAGGCGAAAGGTCTGATGTTATCCAGAAGCAGCAAATGGTGGGGTGGAATGCCACAGCCTCGTTTCCGCCACAAAGTCATTATCACCACCATGATGGCGACGAAAACCCCAAGTCCATGGACTCAGTCGCCCCCAAAGTCCAACCAGAAAGTGACCATGGGTCTCAGGGAATACACATCTTGGCACTGGGGCTGAAAGGGGATACAGTCTGCGATGAGGCCTGTACAATGATATGAAGTCTTCCAGGAACATATCGAGGCTGAATTCGAAGGTGTGTGTGACCTATTCGACTGCAGTGTAAGCCGGGAGCAGCGGACAGCAAGGGCCCACAGCCATATGTCATTGGCTCGCGATGCACAGAGTTAGTGGCAACAGTGCATTTGTCAGTAGTGTTCGATCACCTCCGTAACGATGATCCTATACCCTCCGGGCTGCAATGCGTCATCCTCTGACGCCTCTCCTTGCGTGCAAAGGTATGTAATCTGCCGTTGAAGAATCGATGTTCAGTTCCAATTCTGTGACCTACTTGTGGGCAGCGTAGGGCGAGGGCAATAGTCCGCGAAGGCCCACAGACACGTGTAGTTGTGACGATATGCACAGAGTTGGTGGCACCACGTCGAAGGGAGTACACTGATGTAAACTTTGCAATGAACATATGTACTCTGCTATCATGTGATCAAGACTCAGTTCCAAATGTGTGACCTACTTGACCGTAGTGTAGGCCGAAGGCGGCAGTAGAGTATGTAAGAAAGGTCTAAAGCGGGCCTGTGTTGTGGAGGCTGTGATGGCCTGAGAGGCTGCCAAGGACACTGCACTCGGGCTTGGAGTTTGCGCAGGCACGTGGTGGGCCCTCCTTGACACACGCCGGTGTCAGAAGGTGATCAGTGTGGCCTGGCTGCGCAGGGGCGGGCCTGACGGCTTCGGGGTCCAGCGGGCGGGGGTACAGCAGGCGCACTGGATCGCAGGCAACTCCGCTCATGACGACAGCGTCGGCCTCGTGGCGTGGTGAGTGGCGCCGCCCTGGCAGAGACGTTGGTCTTTCCAGAAGAGGACCACGCACAGGGCTACGTGCTTTTTATTCACACCACTACGCTGGCCTAGCGTACGCCAGGCCATACCACTCCTTTCACGCTTACAGGGGGACGTAACAGGCAACATTTCCGCAAACTCCCCCACTTGCTGGGGTGACATGGTTGTGTCCACTGTCCGCTACACTCCATACACCAGCGGTGTATGTCGCCATGGATATGGCTGTGTTCCTCATGCAGCAGTCTCTCCAGCACATCTCCACCACTCTTGGCATTGTGTACTTTCCCATTCATGGGTCACTTGCCTCCTCCACACATGCCTGGTTGCCACCTCTCCCCACATTCGGCTATTGTGTGGCTGGCGTGCCATGCCATTCATGGCTCATGTTCACGGCTTGCCCAGGTTACCGTTGTGAGTTGTTCTGTCGTGTCTGGTGGGTGGGCATGTTGTTTTGCATGTTGGTTGTGATTTTGTCTCGTGTGCATTGCCAGTGTTGTGAGTTGCATGGTTGTGGAGTTCAGGTGGGTGGGGTTTTCATTTTGTACTTGCCAAGGAAGTGTGCATTTCCCGTTGTGCCATCCTGGTAATGCTGGGTGCTGATGGAGGATGAAGGTATCATGCACACTGGCGGGGAATTTGTAGGCGACATCGGTGGAGGTTCCACGGTGTTTGGTTGTTGCCTGGACATTGATGTGAGATGTGTGCTTTCTGTTGCGGTGATTGTGTCGCCAGGGGGCACAGGTAGGACATGTGTGCTGTGGATTGCCCCCAACACGTGTGTGCATCCAGCTATGGTGTATGGTCCTTGCTTGGTCTCCAGCGGATCCTGCGCATTATGTTGGACGTATGGGGACTGGGGTACCAGGCTGATGGTGATGTCCAGGACAGGTGTGAGGGACTGGGATGTGGCTGGCTGTGTGACTCCTCTGACTGTGGCGGGTGTTGGTTGGGGACTACCAGGGGCCAACAGGTGCAGCACAGCCAGCAGCTTTGTGTGGGGTAGGATGTTGGTTGTCCGCTGTGT
Organism: Triturus cristatus; assembly: GCF_964204655.1. Lineage (NCBI taxonomy): Eukaryota > Metazoa > Chordata > Amphibia > Caudata > Salamandridae > Triturus > Triturus cristatus. The sequence goes on from NC_140582.1 coordinate 1,127,428,974, forward strand.
TGGTGCCGTCGTCCTGTTGGGTGTTGTTGGTCATGATGCATGCGATGGTTGTCCTTTTCAGGCTGTATTGGGCAATGACATTGTCAGGTGTTGGGTCTGTGAGGCTGGTGTGTTTCCTGGGGGTCCGCTGTCTTTGTCAGCGCTGCCTGGGTGGTGTTTGGGGTCCTGGGGTGGTGGTGGTGGGTGTTGTGTCCCTCTTGGGTGTCCAGACCGCATGACCAGTGGCTCCATGGCATCTGCTGCCCTTCCGATGTGGGTGTGGGCTGGGCTCCCTTTTCTGGTGCAGGCTGTGGTCCGACTTAGCACCAGGTCAGAGCAGGTGTTATTTTCCTGCTGCTAACGTGCTTTATCGCCTGTTTTGTGTTCTTCTCGCAGTTCTGGCTGGTCATTGTGAATGTTGTGGGGTGGTGTTGTCGGGGCTTTTGGCACTGGAACGCCTACTCTGCATCTCATTAGCGATAGTTGCGGGGGTCATCTGTGGCGATGTTTTTTGCGGCTGCTATCACGGGTAAACTGGTGCTGTGGGCTGTTAACACCAGCTTGTGATTGGGGAGATAAGTTTATCGCAACTTTGGCTGTGATAAAGTGCCATTAAGTCGGCGATAGTTCTTTGTGAATATGGCCCTTAGTGTGTCTGGGTGGAGTATTACCCCTAAAGGAAGGGAGCTCTGCTAAAAGGAATTTGCAGTGTGAATTGCATTGTGTGTACAATATTACCTCAGGAATCCAGGTGAAATTGATTGAGTCTCTGGTTACTTGGGTAAAATTAAAAACAAGAGGGATGTCAATGGGGATAGACTAAGGATCCCCTGCATCACAAGCAAGAGTGGTCTACATGTTTCAGCCACTTAAGCTCAGACCGAATAGGTTGGCTGCTCCTGCCATAGATTGGCCATCCTTCTCACAGTGTGAGGACACATATCATATGTGATGATCCATGGTTTCAGGTCAGATTTACTGGCTTGATCTGAGGACCTCTGGTTTGCTTGACTGCCCTAAACCTCTGTAGAAAATATTAAATAAAATGAGTGATAGAAGTGGAAGGAGACACTGCATACAATTTGAAAATGATAGGAGGGCATGTTTGTCCTGCCTGTAAAAGACATATGCTTTTCCAGCCAGTTGTTATAGAAAGTGTGATTTTTAATGTTTGACTTGGGGCAGGTAAGCTTGTTTGGCACACTATAAAATATGGGGATGCTTAAGTAGTACCTACAAACCAAAGGAATTTTTTGCCAAACTTATTGAAAATTGTCCTGTAGTAGTCATTATTTTGCTAGTTTTTTTTTTACTGGGTCCAGAGCCTTTCTAAATTCCATTTGAAAAGTTAGGCTTTTCTAAATTCACGTGTTGGCGCAGAGCAATCTGGGGCAGCGATTTACACCCCTCAGTTTTGAAAGCACACAGCTGCACTGCCTGTCCACCCTGTCTTTGGTGTCCAAACGTAATGTGCTTTACAGTGATTGTGCACATGCCATCATACTACAAAAAACTGTGCACTGACATGAAAGGTAGGTATGTCAGTATCAGGGTGTGTAAAACTGCCATCTCCCCTCCTTCCTAGGAACAAGATGATTGTAAGTTATCAAAATTTGACAGTTTACTTTTGTTATTCGGAATCAGCTTTATTCGCGCGCCAAACTTTGCTACAGCAAGAGAAGGAAAAACGTAGGGCCCGATTCACAAAGGTAAACTGGGACAAAGGTCTAACTTTACGAATTGCAGTATTCACAAAGGGCTTTTACGAGTAGTAAAGATAGACTTTTGTCTCAGTTAAACTTAAGTTTGGATCTCAAGATTAACTGAAACTAGGCTTTTGGTGTTAGTTAAACTTAAGACCAACATTTAAGTTAAACTGAGACAAAAGTCTAAGATTACTACTCAGAAATGCCCTTTGTGAATACCAAAAGTCATAAAGTTAGACTTTCGTCTCAGTTTACCCTTGTGAATTGGGCCTGTATTTGGTTAAGACGTTCCCAGTCGCAAAGTGGGAGGATCTTCTATTTACACTTCTGAATAGCAAGGGTTTAATGTGTGCACTGTGAATGGCAATGCCAGTGCAATTTGCAAAAACCTTGTGTGTATTGCAAATTTTTACTTTGCATTTGAATTTAGCTGTATTAGTTAGTTAGTAACTTTGTGAATTAGGTTAGATATCACCATACAACCAAACACCGTGAATCCCTATATGATAAGGCACTCTATCTTGGTGCACCACCCACGAAACAGTGCAAGACACACCGAGCCGTGCCTCTTGTCTTCGGTTAGGAATATGCATTACCCATTAATTCTTAAGAGCAGGCTGTTGATTGGCATGTTTGCAACACCCTTTGCATATTTACAGACACAACAGCAGTTCAACGCCTATGCATGGTTAGCACCGCGCACGAGCAGGAATCAATAAAATACCTGCAGTACGTGGGTCAACAGTTCTTCTACTAATTGACAGTGCATGTGCAAGTGTTCTGGTAAATTGGACCATGAAAAAGCGTATGGGGTTAATCTGGCTTGCTAATAAAGTAAAACCTAGCTCCATATTTCTGCAACAACTTAAATTTCGAAGTGAATTACATCTATAAATGTATTGCGAGAGGCAAAACATCTACATTCTCATAATAAAAAGTTTAAAATATGTGTAACTGCAGGCCAAATTTGGTAAGGTTTTTTTGCGTTTAAAAACATAATTACGTTTTTCTTTTCATTTTCTAAGAGCAGGCAGTGGTCCCCACTGCCTGCTTTAAAAAAACATTTTTACGAACATTCACAAAGCGGAAGGGGTTTCTTGGGGACCCCTTCCCGTTTGTGAATGGGTTAACACCTTCTTGAAGTAGGTGGTAAAATACGAATGTTTTGCTACTGCATTTCGTTCGCAAAACATTCCTACATACCGCTGTGATCTTGTATTAGGAAGGTACGCCCTAAAAAACGCTCCTTCCTATACCGAATCGGTATGTATTCGCAATTCCGAGTTGCGATTCGGTAACATGATACCAAATCACAAATTCATAAATACCAAAAAGCATTATAACGATTCTGCAAATTGATCCGTTTGCGACTGGTAAGATGCATGATACATTAGGCCCTTGCTATGTGGAAAAATGTATTTGCCCTATACAGAATGCTCTCTGTGTACATAAACTGCATTGCCCCCATGTCCTGCCCTTAGCACACACTCTCTGCAAGGAGTAATGCAATGGAGTATGGCATGTGTAAATCGCAGTACATCCGTGCATAATGCAGAAAAAGGTCCTCTGTATGTTTTGTAGCTAACCTAGCTCATCAATCATGACCTGTTTAAGCATCTTGTTCAAAATAACATTGTGTTCCATAACCGAGAGGCAGAAAGAGAAGTTAGGCCCTAGTACAAGCTGTTTAAGGTCCAGATTCTGGTAGCGTGGGTACGTGCTGAAGCCTTTAGCCATCACCAGACACACGTGTCACTCATGAGTTTGGGCATACCCCTAAATGCTAGTGATATTAGGTACTTAATGAGATTCCCCAGTTTCTACATGAGGGTTCTCACCACTTTTTCTTAGACTGGATCACTTGTTATGTAGTGTGGTTTGACAAGTTACTGAATATTTATGGGGCTGAAGTCAGGACAACTTTTGTTACTGTAAAATGTTGTTCTACCACTTAGTTTTTTTTACAGTGACCTGACCACCCATTTTCTTCTAAAATAGTTGTAAGTGCAAACTAAGTGGCATGCTGGACAGGATATTATGTCCACAATGTATAATACACAATTCTTTATATCTTTTTTGCACCATTTTAATTCCTATATGTTGCAACAAACTTAGCGAGGTGTTTTTATGTTTTTATGCTTTTAATATGATGTAGATGTAGAAATCACCTCTCCAATTACTGGTTTGTTACCCACACATTGCCACACAGAAGTAAAATATTTACAGGTGTAGTACATGTGTATTACTATGAAAGATAAGCACTGTTGGTTACAAGATAATTCTGAGGGGACAGCTAAAAGTCACCCATCATAAATGTCAGAAAAGTCACCTGTATCATATTGAATAAACCAATACCTAAATTAAACTTCAGTGTAGGAGAGTAGTATCTGCTTCACATGGGTACCCCCACGTTTTGCTGGTGTTTCACTGGTTTACTGTGGTATAGCCTACCTATATCACTACTATTGCACACACATATAAAACCTATAAGTCACTCCTATGGCAGGCCTTAACAATCCTGAAGGCAGAGTGCTTGGTTTTTATGTGAGAGGGTGCCCCTGCATGAGCAGAGCCCCTCTGAAGCGTTCGGAGTACCTCCTCTGATGCTGTTTGTGGTGCAGCCTGACCATATACTCTTAAGTGCATTATAACCTCGCGGTAAATGCTAACTTTGGACTGGCTGCACGGAAACATGTTGTGCTTGGTGTCAAACGCTTTGGAAAACTACCTCCCCCACCAGTTCTGGCGGCGGGGATAGCATTCGACCCTTCTAGAGGGAGAGACATGTTGACACTGGTCTACCCGGTAAAGACTTTCTAAAGCCATGGCATTACAAAATGGATGCCACTGCCACAGAGACGGGTCTGGCCTCCTGTTGTTTACCGAAACTCCAGTAGGGGAGGCCTGGACAATAGGTTTCCTGTCCCAGGGAGGTGTAACCACCTCCCCAGACAGGCAGATGTGTACTGGGGCTGGACGGGAGCACTCTCTGGTGCACTGGGGGCACACTTGGTGTCCCTGTGCATAGTCCAGTTCAATCCGGTTGCAGGGGCTACCTGCCCCTGCACGAAACTGGACAAAGGAAATGGGAGTAACCACCCATCTTTCCAAACCCTTCCATAGGTGGGTCCCTAGAGTATGTCCAACCCCCAAACTTAGTATAAGTATGGGAACCCAGTCCTTGCGACTTTAGATTACCCTGGACAAAACTCTGCAACATATATTGGACCTTCGACATTCTACTTTAAGTAGAAGACTGAAGAAATCTCTCTTGGGGTCAAGGAGTGACTCCCCTGCTTGGCAGGCACCAAAGAAGCAAATGTCCGGTCTGCAATTCTGAAGCTCCCACCGGACGCCGAAGTCTCTGCTTCCCCAGAGGTGGATTTCCAGACTTCCCCGAGGCTACCCTGAGTCTACAGCAAAGCTGAGGCCTTTGGCTATCGTGGGTGACGTGGAACCGTGACCCCTGGACACCATGATCTTTTGCTGATCCATCATCTTCCTGGTTTTCCTCAAAGTTGTACTTTTAGCTCCGAGTAGCCCCAGCCTTGAGCACCTCCTGCACTGAAGATTTCTGACCTCCAATCCACGAGTGACCCGTGGGCCAGTTTCCACTGCGTCTGCTTGAGGCTCCTTCACGATAGCTAGCCCGTTGGCTGGTGGGTCCCCACAAAGGCGACTCCTTTTCTGATTGGGCTTTCCTAGTTGCTCCAGACATGCCCCGACTTACCCTCGCTGGGTGAGTCCCCCAGACCTTGCTGGTCTGCACCGACGTCCCTTTTCTATCTCCAAGTGACTTGCCGTTGCCAAGGCTTGTTGGGTTCAATGTAGTCGCCGACACCGCAGCACTCGCCAAACTTCGTGGGACAGCTCAAATCCAGCTCCAGGTTGTTGTCGATGCCTCCTGGACCTCGTGGCTGAAGAATCAAAACACCTGTCAACTCACCTGAAGCACCCGACATCTGTGGGCATTGGACTATTGTGCCCTTGGTCACTGGTAACTGACCCAGACTCTGTCCCCTCTGCTTTCAGGTTCTTCCATCCTAGATCCGGGCTTGGATCTCTGCGGACACTTCTCCTCTTCACGGCAGCGCTTCCTGAGCAGCTTCTATTGAAAACACTAACGTGACCCGACACCATTTGACACCTATGCACCTGGCTTCCCTGGGTGAGGTAACTTGAGTACTCCGGTGCTCCCGTGGGTGTTGGCCCTAGACACCTCTAAGTCCAAAAGGGTTCGCTCGTAGATATCCTCTAAGTGTCCTTAAACGCTAAATTTCCAACCGCGACTTTACCCATAGAAGTTAACGGCGATTCGCGGCTGTGTTCCCACACTGCAATCGTCCCCCGTGGGTCCCCTGTGTCACTACCTTGGGTGGTTCCTTGTGGCCCAAACACTTCTACAGGCTCTAGGCCTTGTATCTAGCTCAGTCGTGGTTCTTATACCACTTTATTGTTAAATACATATATTTTAAATATACCTGGTGTGGTTGTCCTTTCATTTGATCATTCAAGAGATTATAGACTGGTAAAACAAGCTGCTTTACATTCCTCCAAGACTTAGCCTGAAGCCTGCTCTCCATAGCTACCACTAGGATAGCTTTCAATAAAGGTTGTCTTTACCCTATCACAATAAGGCTCCAAACACAAGGCTCCTGAGGCTTGAGCCGGGAGCGAGTTTTGAGCATTTATTGGTACTTTGCTTTTAAAAATACTTATTTGTACATTTTGTTAGCGCGCCGTTTTATTTAACATGAATTCACTCTTAACTGCCCTAGGCACTTTTGGGGAACTGCAGGAGGTATTGTGCGGCAGTGGGTGGTGGGTGAGGCTTGGGGCTGCCACTCTCCCGGGGCAGTCGGAGTAGCTCCGCCATCTTTGAGAGAGCAGAAGTTAGCAGTTCAGCTGCTCAGGTCGGATCACCCAGAATCCAATAAATGCAGGCGCAGCCGCGACCGTGCTAACACAAGGCTCCTGAGGCTTGAGCCGGGAGCGAGTTCGAGCATTTATTGGTACTTTGCTTTTAAAAATACTTATTTGTACATTTTGTTAGTGTGACGTTTTATTTAACATAAATTCACTCTTACCTGCCCTAGGCACTTTTGGGGAACTGCGGGAGGTATTGTGCGGCAGTGGGCGGTGGGTGAGGCTTGTGGCTGCCATTCTCTCGGGGCGGTCGGAGTAGCTCCGCCATCTTGGAGAGAGCAGAAGTTAGCAGTTCAGCTGCTCAGGCCGGATCACCCAGAAACCAATAAATGCAGACGCAGCCGCAACCGCGCTAACACAAGGCTCCTGAGGCTTGAGCCGGGAGTGAGTTCGAGCATTTATTGGTACTTTGCTTTTAAAAATACTTATTTGTACATTTTGTTAGCGTGCCGTTTTATTTAACATAAATTCACTCTTACCTGCCCTAGGCACTTTTGGGGAACTGCGGGATGTATTGTGCGGCAGTGGGCGGTGGGTAAGGCTTGGGGCTGCCACTCTCCCGGGGAGGTCGGAGTAGCTCCGCCATCTTGGAGAGAGCAGAAGTTAGCAGTTCAGCTGCTCAGGCCGGATCACCCAGAATCCAATAAATGCAGGCGCAGACGCGACCGCGCAGCGGACGCGCCGCAGTCTCGCCGAAGTCGCGCCTAAGGCAAGCCCGTCTGCGCCTGTCCGTGCCGGTCCGACGACAGGCGCCTGGACCCCTGCAGATCGCGCCACTGACCTTATCAGGTACTCGCGGGAGGAGCTCCTTGCCCTGGCCTCCAATTGCCTTTCCCTGCCCTGGTCCTTGCAGGAGCATTCCTTCCATTGTAACTTCTGTTCGTTTAGACTGACCTCGGCACAGAGGGGCATATGTTCATCAGGCTATAAGGAGTTCAGGTTCCTCAGCCTGAATTGCCGATCGTTGGCAAAACACCATGCAGAGGTGTTTGACCTCCTGGCTGATGAATCCCCTGATGCCCTCTTCCTAACGGAGACTTGGCTTAACCAAGTGGCAGTGCCTTGGTTGGATCTTCCGTCAGGCTATGTGTTGAAAACTATAAATCGTGAGGGGGGAGAGGAGGCGGTATTGTATTGGTGGTCAAGGAAGCTCACACTGTCAGCCTGGGGAAGGAGAACATAGTGGGCTGCGAAAGTGCTTCTTTTAAAATCAGGCTAACCCACAATTTCACATTATCTGGTCTTCTAATGTATAGGCCCCCTGGACCGGCAAGTGGTTTTAGGGAAGACCTTTTAAGTAAAGTGGGACACTTTGCCAGCAAGGCAGCAAATTTTTATATTTTAGGGGATCTCAATCTCCACTTAGAGAATGGTGAGAAAGCTGAGATTGCCAGCTTCTTGGCCGATTTAGAGGCCTTCCAGCTGATGCAACACGTGCTCGAAGATACCCACGTGGCCGGCCACTTGCTGGATCCCGTTTTTTCTAACCTTAACCCAATAAAACTTTCCCCCCGATCCCACAGGCTTAGACTGGTCACTTTCTGGTCTCTTTCTCTCTGCAACTGCAGAACAAGGCGGATCCAACTTGTTCTGCTCAAGTTTTCAAACGCCCATGACACAAGTTGGACCTAGAGCTTTTCTCTGCCTTGCTATCTGGGCATTGGCTGACGGCTGGCCTGGATAATTGTATTCCAGCTAAATGGAGAGGGAAAGGACGCGGGCCATCAAATCCATGGTTCAATGATGTTCTTTCTCTAGCCAAGAAGGGCTGTAAACAGCTGGAGCGTGCCTGGAGACGCTCGTACGATGCAGCAGCAAAGCTTGAATATCGGGTGACCATTAAGCAATACCATAAGGGCATTCGGAGAGCACGAGTGGAGTTCGTGGCCAGTAAAATCCTGGGCAGTTCTAATCCAGCCAAGACCATTTTCTCCCTGCTGGATGGCATGAAGAGCGCAGGTGCTATCAGAGCTTCCCCTATTGCCTCCAACCATCAGTGTGATGAGCTAGCTCAGTATTTTGTCAACAAGGTGGAGCAGATGTATCTAGCTCTTCCAAAGGCAGCTCTCTTGGTGGAGGAGGGGGGCCGAGAGGGGGTGATACATCGGGGGTAGCAACCTGGTTTCACTTCCTCTCTTAACGCCCCTGGAATTCGAGGCCTTGTGCTTAAAAATCAAATTGGGCTCCCTGGCGGACCCTGTGACCCCCACCCACTTTCGCCAGTTTTATCCTCTGATCTCTGATGTGAGTTTAGATATGGCTAATCTGTCTTTGCTGACTGCACCCGTACCACGAGCGTGGAAACACGCGAAAGTCACCCCTCTGTTAAAAAAACCCTCTTTGGATGCTGCCGAACCGGGTAATTATCGACCCATCTCCCAGCTGCCTTTCTTGGCTAAGGTGGTGGAGGCGCATGTGAATTCCACATTGTCTAACTTTATCGAGCAGCACGCCATATTTGATCCTTCACAACACGGCTTCCGGCCCAGGCATAGCACTGAGTCCGCGCTATTGGACATGTCGGAAGCATTTAGGGGCAGTTTAGACATAGGGGACTCTGCGGCCTTGGTCCTTTTGGACCTAAGTGCCGCATTTGACACTGTGTCCCATAAGATACTTCTCAAATGCCTACAGGACATTGGGATCAGGGATTCAGCTCTGGCCTGAATTCAGTCGTTCCTAGCGGAGAGATCCTTTCAGGTTTTGGCACCCTCTTTTTCCTCACAGGAGTTTGCGTTGCATCAGGGGGTGCCAGAGGGCTCCATACTAAGCCCTCTTTTGTTCAATCTATATGTCAGCCCCTTGGCAGAGGTGGCTAAGTGTAGGGGGCTGTCGTTGGTGTTCTATGCTGACGACACCCAATTGGTGATATCTTTCTCAAAGAAAATTACCACTAATCTGGACAAATTTAAGGAAGACCTTCTGGCTATCTCCGATTGGATAGCAGCCAATTGCCTACAGCTTAATTCCGGCAAATCGGTGATCCTGTTATTTGGGAAGGACCTGGAGCTGTGGTCCGAGCAATGCTGGCCGGACCGCCTCAAACCCACCCCACTGCCTAAGGAAACTGTAAAAAATCTGGGTGTGTTCGATAAACAAACGAAAGTCGTTGCGGGGGTCTGTTTCGGGCTCCTGCGTGGCCTAAAACCTTTGCTCGGGTTCCTCTCTCCCAAGGTGCGCCAGACTATTGTCCAGGCGTCTGTTTTGTCAACATTGGACTATGGCAATTCCCTTTACCTGGGTGCTAATAAGGCTAGCATTAAGCGCCTCCAGAGGGTTCAGAATGCGGCAGCACGGATTCTGGTCGCATTGCCTAGATCTTGCTCAGTAGGCATGTTCTCCCCAAACTCCATTGGCTGCTGGATGACAAGTGGATTCAATTCAAGGCGCTGTGTATCTCACATAAGATCCTGTCATGACAGGCTCTGCCTGGGCTTTTCCATCTGTTGGAGGCCAATGTGCCTAAGCGCTCGTTGAGATCCGCCGACCTAGCTCTGGTCTGTACTCCCCGAGTTTGGAGAGCTAGGGCCAGGGGGCGTTCCTTCCGCTGGCTGGTGGCGAAACTCTGGAACGCACTCCCGACCCCTATCAGAACTACCCCTAATCATTTGGCATTTTGTAAGGTTTTGAAGACATGGCTTTTCCCTACTTCTACTGTCTAATTGCTCTGTCTCTCGCCTAGGTTCTTGTCTCTGGTCCTTGGTCTGCGCTGGGACGCCTCGTTGCTGAGGCAGCCATGCGCATTACAAATTCGCAATAAATAAATAAATACATAAATGAATAAATAAATAAATAAGGGGTTGTTTGGACTGATACAAGGTGCCCACTATAACTAGTGGACAGCTTTTATCAGGCCAACTTCTCACATTGGGGTGCAGCGGGTGGGATTCCAGCTTGCTATTGTTTTACCAGATAATCTCCATTGAATTGATCAACTGAAAACCACTAATGGTACCTTAGGTACATATAATATCAAGTTTAGGATACAGTACGTTCTACTGAACTTAGAGTTGTGTGTTAAGGGATAGCATACCCTTTCTACAACTGAAGAGAGTTTAGTAGGCCACACTAGTGTAGGTAGTGCAATACACCACACCACACTAGTAATGTCTAATCAGCCAGGAACCAGTGGGTCCCTGCCAGAAGCCAGTGGGATTCTCCCCTATAAATATGAGGATCTCTCCTTTGCACAGATTAGGGCCTTATGTTCCATTAGGAAGCTAAGTAAGATTGCCCCTCCCTACCAGAGTGGGGATGACATCCACAAATGGATAACTGCCTTGGAGAGGGCCTGTAAAGTACAAAAGGTCCCCCAGGGACAGTGGGCAGCAATCTTATGGCTCTCCTTTGCAGACAAAGGTAGAGATAAGCTCTTCTCTGTAAGAGAAGAGGATGCTGATGATTACCAGGTCTTGAAAAGTGCACTGATAGATGGGTTTGGCCTAACCACTGAACAATACAGGTTAAAGTTCAGGGTTACCCAGAAGGCACAAAATCAAGAATGGGTGGACTTTGTTGACTGTGCTGCTAAGGCTCTGGAAGGTTAGTTGTTGGGCAGTAAAGTGTGTGACTTCATAGGATTGTACAATCTGATAATGAGGGAGCAGATTCTTAATAACTGTCAAAATCAGCTGTTGCACCAGTACCTGGTAGACTCTGATCTGACCTCTCCCCAAGAATTGGGAAAGAAGGCAGACAAATGGGTCAGAACCAGGGTGAGGCAGAAGGTACAGAACCAAGGTGGTGACCCAAAGAAGCAAGCTTCTAAGAACTCTGAAAAGGGTCGGGACAAGGGTAAAGACCAGAAGTCTTCTCAAGGGCCCCAAAAATCTTCTTCAGGTGGGGATTCACAGGCTAACAAAGGGAAAGGCCAAAATAAACCATGGTGCAAAGTCTGTAAGCAAAGGACACACTGGACCAGTGATTGTACCAAGTCCAAAGAGAATACTCCAGCCCCCACCAATGCCCCTGAGGCACCTGCTCCCCCTAGTGCAGTTACAATTGGTGGTGGGAATACACAGCCAAAGGGTTTAGTAGGGTTGACCCTGGATACTGAGTTGGGCTCTGGCCTAGTCAGAGAAACCACTCAGGCTGTTCTTGTCTGTGATGGGGGCATGGATATGACCCCCTTTGTGAGTCCCAGTAACTTGGGCACGTACAGGCAACAGCCTTTAATCAACAGAGTACAGGCTTTGGCATTCAGGGAAACAGGAGCAAGTGTCACTATGGTGACAAAAGATCTTGTGGATCCTGGGCAGATTATACTTGGTGAAATGTACCATGTGACCAATGCTAGCAATGTCAGAACAGACCATTCTCTGGCAGTTGTTAACTTCTCCTGGGGAGGGGTAACTGGCCTTATGAAGGTTGTGGTGAGTGCCAACCTACCAGTCGAATGCTTGCTTGGCAATGATCTAGAGACTTCAGCTTGGGCAGAAGTAGAGCTCAGGACTCATGCAGAAATGCTAGGCATCCCTGCAGATGAGTTTGCTGTGACCAGGTCACAGGCCACAATGTCTGAAACTGAACAGGCCTTGGATTCTGGAAGAATGGACCAAGTGCCATCCAATAGGAGGAGCAGAAGGGTTAAGGCAGAGCCTTCCCCCCTGACTCAGAAGGAGGATCAGTCTCTTGAGGGAGATGATCACAGTCCTGAAGAAGGAACTGTCCGAGAGGAGCTTGAGCCTGATCAGGTTGAGTTCTTGGGGACAGGGGGCCCTTCCCGTGCAGATCTGAGCCAGGAGCAGCAGAGCTGCCCCTCTCTTGAACCCCTCAGACAGCAAGCTGCTGCTGAGGCTGCTGAGAGTGCTAGTGGTACCCAAAAGGTGTATTGGGATGATGGACTCCTGTACACAGAGTGTAGAGACCCCGAGTCTGGTGCCACCAGGAGGTTGGTTATACCTCAGAAGTTCAGGGGCTTCCTATTGACCCTAGCCCATTATATCCCTTTAGCAGGTCACCTGGGCCAGAACAAGAATTGGGACAGACTGGTCCCTCACTTTCACTGGACCCACATGTCTCAAAGGAGTTTTGTCGCTCCTGTAGCTAGCCTCAATGTTTTTAGTTGCCTTTTTCATGTATTCAGCCATCCTGGAGCAAAGACCAAGTACATAGTCCACTATGTCTTGCTTTGGGGGCTTGAGAGGTAACTCCCATCCTTCCTTCACCAAACACAATGGACCCCTGACAGGGTGACCAAACAAAAGTTCAAAGGGGCTGTAGCCAACCCCCTTCTGTGGCACCTCCCTGTATGCAAACAAAAAGCAGGGCAAGAGAATGCCCCACCTTCGCCTAAGCTTTTCTGGGAGTCCTTTAATCATGCCCTTTAAGGTTTTGTTGAACCTTTCAACTAAACCATTGCATTGTGGGTGATAGGGTGTGATGAATTTGTAAGTCACTCCACACTCCTTCCACATTGCCCTTAAGTATCCAGACATAAAGTTGGTTCCTCTGTCTGATACCACCTCCTTAGGAAAACCCACTCTTGAGAAAACTCCCAACAGGGCTCTTGCCATCACAGGTGCTGTAGTGGTCCTAAGGGGTATAGCTTCTGGGTACCTGGTGGCATGATCCACTACGACCAGGATAAACCTGTGCCCAGATGCTGTTTGGAGATCCACGGGACCAACAATGTCAATCCCTACCCTTTCAAAGGACACCCCCACCACAGGTAGTGGTATCAGGGGGGCCTTTGTAGTGCCACCTGCTTTGCCACTGGCTTGGCAGGTTACACAGGAGCGACAAAACTCCTTTGTGTCTTCAGACATGTGGGGCCAGTGAAAGTGAGGAACAATTCTGTCCCAAGTCTTGTTCTGGCCTAGGTGTCCTGCTAGGGGAATATCATGGGCTAGTGTCAATAGGAAACCCCTAAACATCAGAGGTATAACCAACCTCCTGGATGCACCAGGCTTGGGGTGTCTACTCTCTGAGTATAGGAGTCCATCATCCCAATAAACTTTATGGGTGCTGTAGGAAGGTGGAATCTGACTATATGGTTGCCCCCAACTTTTTGCCTGGTATTTGGATTTTTTTTGCTAGTTTGGCTGGGATCCTGCTATCCAGGACCCCATCCTGTCTGCTTCCTCCCTAAAACTGATGTGAGTACCCTAGGTACCTACCAATTGGATACTGAGGACACCCTGTCAGCCCCTTGTAGATGGTACCCTAGGTACCCAGGGCATGGGTCCCTCAGAGGCCTACCAGGGGCTGCAGCACTTATTGTGCCACCCCTGGGACAGCCATACAAACTGACACCACCAGACCACTACTATAGTCTGGGTAAGGTGGTGATTGCACCCCTTGCAGGGATATAGGTATCCTGTATCCCACTTAATACAACACATATATCCTCATAGGTCACCCCTAAGGCAGGCCTTGCTAATCCTACAAGGCAGGGTGCTGAGATATGTGTGAGGGGGAGCCCCTACCTGAGTAGGGCCCCTCTGCAACCTTCGTAAAACTATTGCTGGGTTGTTTGTAGTGCAGCCATACCATATACTCTTAACCGCATTATAAGTAATCGCGATAGCGTGATAACTTGAGAATGGCTACACAGAACCATATCGTGTTTGGTGTCAAACATGTAGGAATCATACCCCCAATCCAGCCATGAGAGTGAGGACATGATTCCCCCCTGCTAGAGGGGCGATATGGGAAAAGCGGCAGAATTTAGACACCAATTTAAAAGTGCACACGTAGTACTAAATGGATGCTACCCGCCACCCACATGACTCTAGCTGCCTGTTGCTGGGCAGAACTCCAGCCATGGCAGCTGGACAATAGGGATCTTGTTGCAGGGAGGTTCTCCCACCTCCCCAGACAGACTATGTGGATTGGAACTGGGTCGGGTGCACCATAGGATGTCTTTCAGACTTGCACGTAGGCTTCTCCAGTGCCTACTTCTGCATACACCGCCTCAAACCGGTTCAGGGGCATTCTGTCCCCTGCCCAGGTGGGAAACCACACAAAGGGGAGAGGGTGTAGCCACCCTTTCCTGCCTGAACTCTCATTGGTGGGCTCTGATCTGGACACTCCCCTAATCTTTGGATAAAGGTGAATACAGGGTCCCAAGAGCCTCTTATTATTCTTGGACTTCACAGACTTGAACTTCGACTTGCTGCCGCACAGCTAAAGGAAGAAATCTTCCTTGGGGTAAAGGAGTTACCCCCCTGCTTGGCAGGCACCTGAAAACTGCAAGTGACCCGGTTGGAACCTCGCTGCTCCTACGGACATCGACGACTCTCTCCTACCTTGAGGTGGGTTTCCAAGCATCCAAGAGGCCAGTGAGTGTGCACAGCAAAGCTCAGCACCGTGGACCCCGTGGTTGCCGAGATCCCCAATACCCCGGCCACCTCTTGCACAGCACCCAACCCCGACGAGTGGGGAAGTTGTGCTTTGGCCCATTATTGAGCCAACCTCTCAGCATCATCTGTGCCAAAGATCAATGCCCTAGTCTGCTCCGACGACCCGTGGGTGCATCTTTACGCATGCCAAATTGCTGCTTCCCGCGGTCCCTTGTCTCTTGACTGGTGGGCCCTAGCGGACGTCAATCTTCACTTCCAAGAGTTCCCCTGGTTGCTCCAGGCCTTCTCTTTAGTCTCCTTGCTGAAGACCTTGCTCAGACCTTGTGGGTCTGCACCAGTAGCTGTTTTGTGTTTCTTGTGTGGGTTGTGGTTGCCAAGGCTTAGTGGAATCAATCCAGACACTAACACTGCAGCGACCCTCATCCTTTGTGGGACAGTCGCTCTCCAGAAGCTGGCCTTCCTTGACGCCTCCTGGACCCCATTGCTGACGATCCAAGCTACACCTCTTCCTCCTGGAAGCACCCAACATTGAGGGGCTCCTTCTCCTGAGCCCCCTGGTCACTGTGCCGTGACCCAGACTCTGTCCCCTCTGCTTTCAGGTCCTTCTCTTCAAGATCTACATTTTCAATCTTCACGACATCAACAACGCTTCTTGCTAGCAGCAGTTCTTCACGTTTTGCCATTGAAAATCAGCCCGCGACCCGACATCGAAAACGACCTATGCACCAGGCTTCCCTGGGGCAGGTAACAGTGGTACCTCGGTACTCTCGTGGGTGTGGGCCCTTCAAAAGCTTAACTCTAAAGTATTGAACTTGAACTCCTGCTAGAAGTGTTTTTAATCTTGTAAAATTCAACCGCGACATTCTCCATAGGCTTTAATAGAGATCCCGACAGTAGCTTCTGCCACTGCACGCGTGTCCCATGGGTCCCCTCCCTCACTACCTTGGGTGGTTTCTTAAGGGGCCAGCGACCCTAAATGCCCTAGGCATTGTCTGTAGAATTGTCGTGGTTCTTATACCACTTTTTTGATATATAGTTTGGTCCCCCCCCTGGGGCCGTATGATTCCAGTGCTATTTATTGTAACTATCAATGCTTGTTTGAATTGTATCTTTACCTCCAGCCTCAGACTAGTGGGATTATTCTTAGAATAAATACATATATTTTATATATATACCTATGTGGACTACTCTTTCATTTGGTTATTCAAGAGGTTATCCATGGAAAAACAATAAGCTTAACACTCCTTCAAGACTTAGCCTGAAGGCTGCTCTCCACAGCTACCACTAGGATAGCTTTCTTTAAAAGTTGTCTTTAACCTATCACCATAAGAGTCGAATTGGACTGGCGCAAGGTGTCCCCTATAACTACAGGACAGCATATGCCAGGCCAACTTCTCACAGGTGCCACTAGCATTCCCAGCAGCCTCATCAGCAGATTGCTTTCTGAGGGTTTCAAGAGAGGGGCAGGTTTTCTGCTCCTGGCTCAGATCAGACCTGGAAGGGCCCCCTGTCCCCAAGAACTCAACCTGATCAGGTTCAAGCTCCTCTGGGACCGTTCCTTATGCAGGCTCAAGATCATCTCCCTGAGGAGACTGATCAGTATCCTGAGACAGGGGGAAGGCTCTGCCTTAACCTTTCTGCTCCTCCTCTTATGAGGCACCTGGTCCATTATTCCAGAATCCAGGGCCTGTCCAGTGTTAGACATTTTAGCCTGTGACCTAGTCACAGTAAAGACATGTGCAAGGATCCCCAACATTTCTGCATGTGTCCTGAGCTCCACTTCAGCCCAAGCTGAAGTTTCCAGATAATTGCCAAGCAAACACCGAACTGGTAGGTCTGCACTTACCACAACCTTCTTAAGGCCAGTTACCCCTCCCCAGGAGAAGTTAACAACTGCCAGAGAATGGTCTGTTCTGATATTGCTAGCATTGGTCACTTGATACATTTCACCAAGTATAATCTGCCCAGGATCCACAAGATCTTTTGTCACCATTGTGACACTTGCTCCTGTGTCCCTGAATGCCCAAGCTTCTACACCATTAATTAAAGGCTGCTGTCTGTATTTGCCCAGGTTACTGGGGCTCACAAAGGGGGACATATCCATGCCCCCATCACTGACAAGCACAGCCTGAGTTGGTACTCTGACTATGCCAGAGTCCATCTCAGAACCCAGGGTCAACCCTACTACACCCTTATTCTGTGTATTCCCACCACCAATTGTAACTGCACTAGGGGGAGCTGGTGCCTTAGGGGCATTGGTGGCGGTTGGAGTATTTTCTTTGGCCTTGGTGCAGTCAATAGTCCAGTGAGTTTTCTGTTTACAGATTTTGCATCAAGGTTTCTTTTGGCCTTTCCCTTTGTTGCCTTGTCCCCACCCTTATCAGAGTTTTTGGAATCTTGCTTCTTAGGGTCACCACCTTGGTTCTGTACTTTCTGCCTCACCCTGGTTCTGACCCATTTGTCTGCCTTCTTTCCCAATTCTTGGGGAGAGGTCAGATCCGAGTCTACTAGGTACTGGTGCAACAGCTGATTTTGACAGTTATTAAGAATATGCTCCCTCATTATCAGATTGTACAATCCTTTGAAGTCACACACTTTACTGCCCAATAACCAACCTTCCAGAGCCTTAGCAGCAACAAAGTCAACCCAGTCCTGATTTTGTGGTTTTTGGGTGTCTCTGAACTTTAACCTGTATTGTTCAGTGGTTAGGCCAAACCCATCTATTAGAGCACTTTTCAAGACTTTGTAGTCATCAGCATCCTCTTCTCTTACAGTGAGGAGCTTGTCTCTACCTTTGTCTGCAAAGGAGAGCCATAAAATTGCTGCCCAGTGACCTTGAGGGACCTTCTTTACTTTACAGGCCCTCTCCAAGGCAGTTATCCATTTGTGGATGTCATCCCCACTCTGGTAGGGAGGGACAATCTTACTTAGGTTTCTATGGTCATAAGACCTCTCCCTATCTCTAGGGAAATTGCTGCCACCAAGGCACTCAAGTCCCTCCTTTTTACTAGCTCTGTAGAGCTCCAGGGCTTCCCTATCTAGGGCCATCTGCTGCTTTCTGAGGTTGAACCTGTCTTGCTCATACTTCAGCAGTCTCTCTTTCCTCTCCTGGGAGGTTTCCCTCCCTCTGTGAGAAGAAACAGAGGTTCCTATAGAGGAGTTAGACTGGATAGATCCCCATGGCAGAGATCTATCCCTTCTGGCCCTGTTGTCAGGCCTGCCAGGAGGAATAAAGGAAGTGGCATTATTGTCATCTTCCTCATCCTCATCCTGGTGGTCTGTGTTCACCAGAGTCTGGTCATTGGCACCTGTCTGGTCAGGGGAGTTTCCACCCCAAGACCCACCCTCAGGTGCTGCCCCACCCACACTGTCTACATCATCAGGCCCACTAGGCTCTGTGATATCATCCAGTTTCAGTATCTTTATGAGATGCTGGGTGGATGGACTTTTGCCTGTCTTCAGCTTCCTAATGGAACATAAGGCCCTAAGCTGAGCAAAGGTGAGATCCCCATATTTATAGTGAAGGAGCTCACTATTTCCTGGTAGGGACCCAGTGGTCCCTGGCTGGTTAGACATTACTAATGTGGTGTGGTGTATTGCACTACCTACACTAGTGTGGCCTACTAAACTCTCTTGAATTGTAGAAAGGGTGTGCTATCCCTTAACACACAACTCTAAGTTCAGTAGAACTTACTGTAGCTAAACTTTATATTATATGTACCTCAGGTTCCTTTAGTGGTTTTCAGTTGATCAATTCAATTGAGATTATCTGGTAAAACAATAGCAAGCTGGAATCCAACACGCTGCACACCAATGTGAGAAGGTGGCCTGATATATGCTGTCCACTAGTTCTAGTGGGCACCCTGTATCAGTCCAAACAACCCCTTATGGTGATAGGTTAAAGACAACCTTTATTGAAAGCTATCCTAGTGGTAGCTATGGAGAGCAGCCTTCAGGCTAAGTCTTGAATGAATGTAAAGCAGCTTGTTTTACCAGTCTATAATCTCTTGAATGATCAAATGAAAGGACAACCACACCAGGTATATATTTAAAATATATGTATTTAGATTAACACACACCCCTCTAGTCACTTTATGAGGCTGGAGTTCGAAGTACTTAAGTTACAAGATAGCAATCATCAGTAAAAGCACAAATACACTTTTGGGCCCTAGGGGCATACCAAACCATATACCAAAAAAATGGTATAAGAACCACGACTGGAACAGGCGCTAGGCCTATTACCTCTAGAATCGCTGGGACCCCAAGGAACCACCCAAGGTAGTGACACAGGGGACCCACGTGGAGTATATGCAGTGTGTAAACACAACCGCAGGTTCCTATTATCTTCTATGGGCAATGTCGCAGTTGGAATTTTAAAGATTAGGGACACTTCTAATCGAGTCTGGACCAACCCTTCTGGACTTAAGAAGTTCTATGGCTAGCACCCACGTGAGCACCGGAGTACTCGAGTTACCTCGCCCAGGGAAGCTGGGTGCATAGGTGTCTTTTGGTGTCGGGTCGCGTCGTCGATTTCAATGGAAGCCTGAAAAGAACTGCTGCTGCCGTGAAGAGGAGAAGTGTCCGAAGAGATCCAAGCCTGGATATAGGATGTAAGGAACCTGAAAGCAGAGGGGACAGAGTCTAGGTCACTTGCCAGTGACCTAGGGCAGGATGGACCAATGTCCACAGATGTCGGGTGCTTCAGGTGAGTGGATAGGTGTCTTGACTCTTCAGCCACGAGGTCCAGGAGGCGTCGATGAAGTCCACGAGCCGGATTCGAGCTGTCCCACGAAATCTGTGGAGTGCTGCGGTGTCGGCGACCAGAATGGACCAAACAAGCCTTGGCAACGGCAAGTCACTGGAATTCAGAGAAAGGACTGCGGTGCAGAACAGCAAGGTCTTAGGAACTCACCCAGCAAGGGTATGTCAGGGCACGTCTGGAGTAACGAAGAAAGCCCAATCAGAAGAGGAGTCGCCTTCGTGGGGACCTGATAGCCAATGGGCTAGTGATCTCGAAGGAGCCTCAAACGGTCGCACTTGAAGCTGGCCCACGGCTCTCTCGTGGCGTGGAGGCCAACAATCTTCAGTGCAGAAGGTGCTCCAGGCTGGAGCTACTTGGAGCCCCAAGCACAACTACGAGGAGGACCAGGAAGATAGTGTTGCTGCAAAAGTTCACCGTGTCCAGGGTCACGGTTCCACGTCACCCACGATAGCCACGGGCCTCAGCTTTGCTGTGGACTCAGGGTAGCCTCGGGGAAGTAAGGAAATCTACCTCTGGTGATGCAAAGAGTTCGGCGTCTGGCGGGAGCTTCAGCAATGCAGACCGGTCAGTTGCTTCTTTGGTGCCTGCCAAGCAGGGGAGTCACTCCTTGACCCCAAGGGAGATTTCTTCAGTCTTCTAGTCAGGATAGAACGTTGAAGGTCCTGGATGTACATTGCAGAGTTTCGTCCAGGGTAATCTAAAGTCCTAGGGACTGGATTCCTATACTTATAGTAAGTTTAGGGGATGGACTAACTCTAAGGTCCCACCTATGGGTGGGCCAGGAAAGAGGGGTGGTTACACAAAATGGATGCCACTGCCACAGACACGGGTCTGGCCTCCTTCTGCTGACCAAAACTCCGGCAGGGGAGGCCTGGAAAATATGTTTCCCGTCCCAGGGAGGTGTACCATCTCCCCAGACAGGCAGATGTGTATTGGGGCTGGGCGGGAGCACTCTCTGGTGCTTTGAAGTCCTGCACTGGGGGCACATTTGGTGTCCCTGTGCATAGTCCAGTTCAAACCGGTTGCAGGGGCTACCTGCCCCTGCTCTGGCTCAATACTTGACAAAGGAAATGCGTGTAACAACCCCTCTTTCCAAACCCTCCCATAGGTGGGTCCCTAGAGTATGTCCAATCCCCAAACTTAGTATAAGTATGGGAACCCAGTCCTTGCGACTTTAGATTACCCTGGACGAAACTCTGCAACATATATCCTGAACCTTCAGCGTTCTACTTTAACTAGAAGACTGGAGAAATCTCCCTTGGGGTCAAGGAGTGACTCCGCTGCTAGGCAGGCACCAAAGAAGCAACTGTCCCATCTGCAATTCTGAAGTTCCTGCCGGACGCCGAAGTCTCCACATCCCCAGAGATGGATTTCCAGACTTCCCCGAGGCTGCCCTGAGTCCACAGCAAAGCTGAGGCCCGTGGCTATTGTGGGTGATGTGGAACCGTGACCACTGGACACCGTGATCTTTTGCTGATCCATCATCTTCCTGGTCTTCCTCGAAGTTGTGCTTTAGGCTCCAAGTAGCCCCAGCCTTGAGCACCTCCTGCACCGAAGATTTCTGGCCTCCACTCTACGAGTGACCAGTGGGCCAGTTTCCAGTGTGACCGCTTGAGGCTCCTTCGCGATCGCTAGCTCGTTGGCTGGTGGGTCCCCACGAAGGTGACTCCTCTTCTGATTGGGCTTTCCTGGTTGCTCCAGACATGCCCCGACTTACCCTTGATGGGTGAGTCCCCCAGACCTTGCTGGTCTGCACCGACGTCCTTTTTCTATTTCCAAGTGACTTGCCGTTGCCAAGGTTTGTTGGGTCCAATCTGGTCGCCTACACTGCAGCACTTGACAGACTTTGTGGGACAGCTCGAATTCAGCTCCTGGTTGTCGTCAACGCCTCCTGGACCTTGTGGCTGAAGAATCAAGACACCTGTCAATTCACCTGAAGCACCCGACATCTGTGGTCATTGGACTAGTGTGCCCTTGGTCACTGGTAAGTGACCCAGACTTTGTCCCCTCTGCTTTCAGGTTCCTTCCATCCTAGATCCGGGCTTGGATCTCTGCGGACACTTCTACTCTTCATGGCAGCAGCACTTCCTGAGCAGCTTCCATTGAAAACAGCGACGCGACCCAACACCATTTGACACCTATGCACCCGGCTTCCCTGGGTGAGGTAACTCGAGTACTCCGGTGCTCCCATGAGTGTTGGCCCTAGACACCTCTAAGTCCAAAAGGGTTCGCTCGTAGATATCCTCTAAGTGTCCTTAAACTCTAGATTTCCAACCGCAACTTTCCCCATAGAAGTTAACGACGATTCGCGACTGTGTTCCCACACTACACGCGTCCTCCGTGGGTCCCCTGTGTCACCACCTGGGGTGGTTCCTTGTCGTCCAAGCACTTCTACAGGCTCTAGGCCTTGTGTTTAGGTCAGTCGTGCTTCTTATACCACTTTATTGGTATATGGTTTGGTACGCCCCTAGGGTCCAAACGTGTATTTGTGCTTTTACTGTTAAATACTGACTTGTAACTTAAGTACTTCGAACTCCAGTCTCATAAAGAGAATAGAGGGGTGTGTTTTATCTTAAATACATATATTTTAAATATATACCTGGTGTGGTTGTCCTTTCATTTTATCATTCAAGAGATTAAAGACTGGTAAAACAAGCTGCTTTACATTCCTTCAAGACTTAGCCTGAAGGCTGCTCTCCATAGCTACCACTAGGATAGCTTTTAATAAAGGTTGTCTTTAACCTATCACCATAAGGGGTTGTTTGGACTGATACAAGGTGCCCACTATAACTAGTGGACAGCATATATCAGGCCAACTTCTCACATTCAGCTAAGTTAGCAAAACTGTATCCACTTTCATTATGGAAATATGAGGTTCCAGACAGAAATCGTGAGTCACCTCCATAAATTATCCATAAATTATGACCTTTAGACTGGAATAATTCAACCAGATCAATTACATATTTTTTTACAACTAGGGCTAAAATTCAAAATCAAAATATAAATATTGCAATCTGCTAAATGTTTATAACAGGTGAATGTGAATACTTCTATATAGCTATAGGATGGCTTAATTGCATACCCTGTATACACTGACAAAGTCATTATTAAGTGCAGATGAGTTTCTCTGATTGCTTCATAGTAATCTCTACACACAAGATGGAGTAGGCGGTTGAAGGAGAGTTCTGAGCTCTGCCAGGAACATATTAGCTGGATAACACGTGGGTATCACACCTCTTTTTATTATGAGGTTTTCTAACTCACTAAATCCAAAAGCCACACATAATTTGATTTGATTTATGATTTTATATAGCGCTGAATCACCCCGAGGGGTATCTCTGCGCTTGTAACGACCCTACCACATTAGCGAGCTGGATAGAAGAGATAGGTTTTAAGGAGTTTTCTGAAATGAGAGATGGTCATGCAATCACGATGATGTTGTGGTAGTTCATTCCAGAAAATCGGGGCCAGATAAGAAAAAGCTTTACCGTCGCTACGCGATTTTTTAATTCTGGGGATAGAGAGTAAGCGTTTAGATCCTGACCTAAGAGAGCGTAGAGGTGTGTAGTTGGCTATTTTGCTAGAGAGGTAGGATGGGCCGAGACCGTTTAAGGCCTTGAAGACAATACAGCCTATCTTAAATTTCACTCTTTTCCTTATTGGAAGCCAGTGGAGCTTAGTTAAAAGGGGCACAGAGAGAGTCCTGAGCGGGGCTTCCGTAACTAGGCGGGCCGCCGTGTTCTGCACAGCCTGCAGTTTATTTAAGGAGGCTTCATTGGTCGAAAGAAGCAGAGCATTACAGTAATCGATTCTACTCATGATTAAAGCCTGTGTCAATGTTTTCCTAGTCGCAGGAGGAAGTAAGGGAAAGATTCTCCTGAGTAGACCCATAACATAGTAGCAGGTGCCAATCGTTGAGTTGACATGGGCATCTAGAGTGAGCTTTTGATTGATTTTAACACCAAGATTTTTGACCACTTCTTTAAAAGTAGGGGCTTTACCCAACTCCTCAGGTCACCAAGTAGGGGACCAACAGATGGCGGCACCTCCAAACAGCATAATCTCAGATTTTTCAGAGTTTAATTGGAGGAAATTACTTTGCATCCAAGAGGCAATAGCCATCATGCCCTGTGAGAAGATATGTTGGATATCAGTTCTATTTTTGTCAAAGGTAAGGAGGAGTTGGGTATCATCTGCATAAGAAATGGGATTAAAACCCAAACTTCTCATAAGTTTCGCCAGAGGGGCCACATAGATATTAAAAAGAGTCAGGCTTAAACATGATCCCTGAGGGACCCCCTTGGAAACCCGGGAAGGGGCAGATTTAAAAGGGCCCAGGGTGACGGTCTGTGTTCTATCAGTTAAGAAGTCAGTCAACCATTTCAGAGCAAGTCCCTGAACTCCCAAATCTTGTAACCTCTCCAACAGAATCTGGTGGGAGATAGTGTCAAATGCTGCTGAAAGGTCAAGCAGCACCAAAAGTGCTGCCTGACCATTGTCCAATGCCATCCTAATATTGTCAGCCACCTCTACTAAGGCAGTCTCCGAGCTGTGTTTGGCCCGAAAGCCCGATTGAGAAGCATCAAGGGAGTGGGTGGATTCAACAAACGCCGATAGGTTTTTATTAATGTGTCTTTCTATAAGCTTGCTCTGCAAGGGAAGCAGAGAGATGGGGCGGTAGTTGGACAGCCCAGAAGTGTGAATTTTGAGGTTTTTACGGATGGGGATGATTTGTGCATGTTTCCATTCCGACGGGAGACTACCAGAGCTCAAGGAGCTATTGAGAATGGTGCAAATGGGTAATGCAAGTTGGACCGAAAATTTAGAGGATACTTTAGTGGGAATAATATCGAGAGGGGAACCTGATTTGGTACATTTAAGAAGGGATATAACTCCTGTAACAGCAACAGTGGGGAAAGTGTGTAGTTGAGAGTGTGTATTTATATGATTAGAATAGTCTACTATAGGAAGGTGTTAGAGTCGGGGATCTCTGGTTGGCGCAAGGTTGCCCTTGTGACAAGCAGGAACCCTCTCCTCCACGTCAGGGCGCAGGATAACCCCTCGCGAATGACCCTTGCTCACCCTCTAGGTGCGTGGCGTGAGCAGCCAAGGCGATTCCTCAGGCGTTGTTGGCTAAGCACTTACAATCATACACACAGTAAATACATCAATCCCCCCAGAAACGGACACCAGACTTGGATATATATAAAAATACGCTTCTTTATGTAGAAATAAGGTATATATATCTCAGCAGACTTATCACAAGACCAATAACGTTTTCGCTAGGCCACCAGGTTATAAAGCAGGCAAATGTTCTTTGTTCGTAGCTTCAAATGGAGACCTTGTAGTCTCTTGCAAATGTTACTTGTGGTTCCAGTACTCACAGAGATCGACTCCTGCGAACGGGGAAATAAGGCGTTGCGGGCCCCGAGCCCGATGCTGGAACTTCTTTCGTGATGTGGAGAGTCGGCACAGGTCGGTGCGACTCTCGGCTTGGGAAGTGTTCTTGGGTCCTCAATCAGCAGGTGTAGGCACGTAGGCAGGCGCGGCCAGCGACCCTTTAGCACGGCGGTGCAAGAGGGTCTCCACAGCGGGGGCGGCGCGGCCAGAGATGTCCGGGGATAGCGAAGCGGGGTCGCAGGGCACGGTTAGTGCAGCTGGGTGACCCGGCGTAGATCACAGTCGTCGGACGGCTTCCGGCGGGAGGGGTGATAGCGCGGTCAGCGCGCTCCAGTAGCAGGCGGGGACAGGGATGCAGGCGGCCTGGCCCGGGAACAGAGAGCGGCTCGGGACGGAGCGGGGCTCTCACGGGTTGGAGGCAGGCGAGCTTCTGAGTGTCACGGCCCTAGGAGGGGCGATGAGGGGCGCAGTCTCTTTTCCAGCGGGATGCCCACACGGCTCGAATTGGAGGATGAGCAAGAAGCACAGAGAACCCACTGGTCCTGGGGTTCAGTTCAGGGGGCAAGCTCAGATCAAGCCCTTGGAGAATGTTCAAGCACAAAGTAGCAAAGTCTTTTCAGTAAGTCTCTTCCTCTCCTTTCTCAGCAAGGCAAGCAGCAGGCCAGCTCCTCCAGCGTCTTCTTCTCCTTCTAGTCGGGCAGAGGTTCTTTGTGGTAAACAGGATTCTGATTTCTTAGGAGCCAGGCTCCTACTTTTATACACCAATTCTTTTGTTCTTTAGCGCCAGGGGGCCTAGGCCTGGCTCAGTCCAGTTCTGGAGCACTTTGTTATGGTGACTCTGCTCTTTCCTTTCAGCAGCAGGGCAGAGACATCAGCCGCCCCACAGGGGGTGGCGCCGGCTTTGTGGTGGCAGAGCACAGGTCTATTCAAGAGTCAAGGTGTACTCCTCCCACCCATCCAGGTGTAATCTCTCTACCCACCACCTGGCAGCCAACCTGTCTCTGGGGATCCCCCCACCCTGCTCCTTACTGTTGCCAGGCAGAACACATACACACAGCAGAGGCGGACTGAGATGGTCAGGTCAGTAAATACTAACTTTCTAAAAGTAGTATTTACAAACCCAGGATATTAAAATAAACTTGACTACAAGAAGTATTTTATTATTCTGAGTTCAGGCATACCAAACTTGACACTCTACCATGCTCTCTGAGTCCACTGGGGTCACAGCGTTGGCGGGATCCCAGCAGCCCATTCTGGCCTATGGAGAGCAGGTAGCCTTCAATAGTGAAAAACGACAAGGGCTGTAATTCACTACTAAGACATGCCACACACATCAGGGCATGTCCTACCTTATGCCTACAATGCACCCTGCCCTCGGGCCTACCAGAGGGGTGGCTAATATGTAGGTAAGGGAAGGTTTAGGGACTGGCAAGTGGGGGCACTTGCGCAGTCAGCGCGACGGTCCCGGACCGCGCACAGGGTCTGCGGTGGCAGACCCTAGACACATTTTACAAGGCCGCTTCCGTGGGTGGCACAACCAGTGCTGCAAGCCCACCAGCAGCATTCGTATTTACAAGCCCTGGCACTCCTGGTGCACTTTACTAGGGGCTGATAGTAAACCGAATAAGGCAAACATGGACACCAATCAATGTATACATTTTACCATAGGGAGAGCATATGCACCTTAGCACTGGTCAGCAGTGGTAAGGTGCCCAGAGTCATAAAACAGCCAACAACAGGTCAGAAAAAATACAGGAGGAAGGCAAAAAGTTTAGGGATGACCCTGCAAAAAGGGCCAAGTCCAACACAACCCCCTTCCAGCCAAAACGCAGGGTAGACCAATCACCACCGTGATGGTCTTCCCTGCTTGGGGCGATAGAACAAGGACCTGGCCCGCAACTGCAGGGGCAGACTCCATTTCTACGCCAATCTGAACCTATCGGACTACCTCTGTCCATACTCTCAGGGCCCACCAAGCCAATCCATGGGGAACCCTTCTCCTCACCTGTGGACACCACCTGTGCAGTACCTAACCTTAACTGGCCCACAGGTGTGTCCCAACAGACAGACAGCAAAATGCTACAGTGGCCACTGACAGTAGTCAGGGATGAGACCCAGGCCGTATGCTTCTCAGGGCTCTCAATCCTCTGTGGCGCCAGGGAGCGGGGGGCAGTAGCCCCAGGTGCTTGGCACCCTTTGTCCATTCTCCCCCTTGTCAGGCCTGGTATGACATCCTGGCACTGACCCACCAGCCCCAGGACTGTACCCGGCGGCTGGACCCAAGACTGTGGTGGCCTCTCCCACACCCAGTCCTTCTCCTTGGGGCTCTGTACCCTCCCACCTGGAGTGGTACCCCCTTCCAGAATTGCCAGGGCACCTGGGGCAGGTGTCCTGCACAATTCGCCCACCAGTTCAGGGGTTCTATCCGGCAACTGGGCGTCCAGGTCAGGGGGGACACCCTGAACCTGGCCCTCCAACCTGGGGTCTAAACCCTTCAGTTGAGCCGGGGTCAGAGGTGAGGACTCCCTCCCTCTGCACCCCCTTCCAGAGTACTGCCCACCCCCAACTGGTGTGGTACCCACAGAAGCAACATGGGTCAGGACACTGATTACAGTGGTCCCACCCTCCAGGTCAGACAACACCTGAACCTGGCTTCCCAACCCTGGGACCAACCCACGCGGCTGAACGCTCGCCTGGCGCACCAGGACTTCCCGGGGAGCACGCATGCCCCCCCTGAGGGTGACACAGAACTCCTGTGTCGCGTGACAGTCTTCCTGGTGCTGATCTCCCGACCCCTGTCCATCCGACAGTGCCTGAAGATCCCCCAGGACAGAAGTGGTGTCACCATGGTCATTCACCGGCGACGCAGCCCTTCTGGCTGGCCCCTGACCCACTGGTTCTTCCACTGGGGACTCTTTCCCCCTCTCACCCCTCAATCTGGACCTCTGCACCCTCCCAAATGGAGCGGTACTGCCAGACACCAGGAATGATGGAGGTCTGATTACAGACACTCCTAGCTCACCAGACACTAGGGGATCCCGTACGACGGGCGGCCCATCAGGACAGCCTAGGCTCCCCGCCTGGTGTTCCCTTAAAGAACCATCCAGGCTCTGAGACTGGGTTTCGGGCACCTGGGGGCACGCAGCCCCACACTCACTCCTTCTCCACTGAGACAGGACGTGAGCCCCTACACCCCTCCCACTACCATGGGACCTAGCTGGGCTACTCTGCACCACTTCCACCACTCTGGGTTGGAAGATACCTGAGCCACTCCCCACAGGGTCACTCCCCAATGCCTCTCCAGACCCTCTGGAATCCACCAAAATGTCTGCCTCCAATGTGGGCTCTCTGCGGTCAGAGAACTCACCCTCACACAGGTGTTGGCATAGCTCTGGAAAACAGGGACTTACAATATGCTCTCCCACAATTGGATCACACAGCCCCCTAGCGGGGTTAACCAAACTATCCTTCACCTTACCATCCAGTGCCTCACACACGTACTCCACACCACTCTCCTGAGACTGGCAAGACAGTATCTGACTGTCTCTGTCCCACAACCCACACTCTTCTGGGCGGTCTTCACACTCACCCACCAGGACTTCAATGTTGGGGGAACCCCTCTCCCTGTACCTCTCAGCTAGAGTCAGTAGAGTGTCCCTCCCTCCACTAGGACTATGAACCCCTGCGCCAGTTACCCTATTCCCTTCAGGGATACTGCGCACTACTGGAGCTACCTCATGCCCTTGAACCTCCTGGTGTATGTTAACCCCCTCCTTCAAGTCAGGCGCCACATCTCCGGGTGTGCGTACTACTCTCTCAGCACTGTAAAACTCACTATTGCTGCCACCAGAGGGAGAGCGGTCTAAACTCTTGATCTTGAGATTCAACTCCCTCATTTTTAGGTCATGATCCATTCGGCGTTGTTGTGCCTCCAAGGCCAACTTCTGCTTTTCCATTTCCATTTGTCCTGCCAACTTTGCCATCTCCATTGCATGCGCCCTGTCTGCTGCCCTGTCTGCCAACTCCTCTGGGGACAGGACTCTGCTGGGCTCCACAAGGTTGTCGGGTGGGACGATGTCCCCCACATTCTGTGGGTCTCTTGACTCTTTCCAGGCTCTCAGCGCCTTGAGGTACTGGTTCTTCTTCCTGAATCCAGTATGGGGAACTCTGAATTTTACACTGTAGCCTTTCAATTGCTCTTGTGTGTAGCCTTCCAGTCTCTCCCAATCCACCTCATCCATTCCAGAAATCACAGAGAGTGCTCTTCCAGCAGGGAGTGAGCCAGGCATGGTTGCAAGAATGGCAGATGTCTCAACAAAGTTCAGAAAATGAAAACCTGTGGCTGCGTTACTTGGTCTGCTCTCACTATCTGGTGATTAATAACTCACTGTATGCAAATTACAAGTGCAAATCCGAAATCCCAACCGCTGCCAACAATGTTAGAGTCGGGGATCTCTGGTTGGCGCAAGGTTGCCCTTGTGACAAGCAGGAACCCTCTCCTCCACGTCAGGGCGCAGGATAACCCCTCGCGAATGACCCTTGCTCACCCTCTAGGTGCGTGGCGTGAGCAGCCAAGGCGATTCCTCAGGCGTTGTTGGCTAAGCACTTACAATCATACACACAGTAAATACATCAATCCCCCCAGAAACGGACACCAGACTTGGATATATATAAAAATACGCTTCTTTATGTAGAAATAAGGTATATATATCTCAGCAGACTTATCACAAGACCAATAACGTTTTCGCTAGGCCACCAGGTTATAAAGCAGGCAAATGTTCTTTGTTCGTAGCTTCAAATGGAGACCTTGTAGTCTCTTGCAAATGTTACTTGTGGTTCCAGTACTCACAGAGATCGACTCCTGCGAACGGGGAAATAAGGCGTTGCGGGCCCCGAGCCCGATGCTGGAACTTCTTTCGTGATGTGGAGAGTCGGCACAGGTCGGTGCGACTCTCGGCTTGGGAAGTGTTCTTGGGTCCTCAATCAGCAGGTGTAGGCACGTAGGCAGGCGCGGCCAGCGACCCTTTAGCACGGCGGTGCAAGAGGGTCTCCACAGCGGGGGCGGCGCGGCCAGAGATGTCCGGGGATAGCGAAGCGGGGTCGCAGGGCACGGTTAGTGCAGCTGGGTGACCCGGCGTAGATCACAGTCGTCGGACGGCTTCCGGCGGGAGGGGTGATAGCGCGGTCAGCGCGCTCCAGTAGCAGGCGGGGACAGGGATGCAGGCGGCCTGGCCCGGGAACAGAGAGCGGCTCGGGACGGAGCGGGGCTCTCACGGGTTGGAGGCAGGCGAGCTTCTGAGTGTCACGGCCCTAGGAGGGGCGATGAGGGGCGCAGTCTCTTTTCCAGCGGGATGCCCACACGGCTCGAATTGGAGGATGAGCAAGAAGCACAGAGAACCCACTGGTCCTGGGGTTCAGTTCAGGGGGCAAGCTCAGATCAAGCCCTTGGAGAATGTTCAAGCACAAAGTAGCAAAGTCTTTTCAGTAAGTCTCTTCCTCTCCTTTCTCAGCAAGGCAAGCAGCAGGCCAGCTCCTCCAGCGTCTTCTTCTCCTTCTAGTCGGGCAGAGGTTCTTTGTGGTAAACAGGATTCTGATTTCTTAGGAGCCAGGCTCCTACTTTTATACACCAATTCTTTTGTTCTTTAGCGCCAGGGGGCCTAGGCCTGGCTCAGTCCAGTTCTGGAGCACTTTGTTATGGTGACTCTGCTCTTTCCTTTCAGCAGCAGGGCAGAGACATCAGCCGCCCCACAGGGGGTGGCGCCGGCTTTGTGGTGGCAGAGCACAGGTCTATTCAAGAGTCAAGGTGTACTCCTCCCACCCATCCAGGTGTAATCTCTCTACCCACCACCTGGCAGCCAACCTGTCTCTGGGGATCCCCCCACCCTGCTCCTTACTGTTGCCAGGCAGAACACATACACACAGCAGAGGCGGACTGAGATGGTCAGGTCAGTAAATACTAACTTTCTAAAAGTAGTATTTACAAACCCAGGATATTAAAATAAACTTGACTACAAGAAGTATTTTATTATTCTGAGTTCAGGCATACCAAACTTGACACTCTACCATGCTCTCTGAGTCCACTGGGGTCACAGCGTTGGCGGGATCCCAGCAGCCCATTCTGGCCTATGGAGAGCAGGTAGCCTTCAATAGTGAAAAACGACAAGGGCTGTAATTCACTACTAAGACATGCCACACACATCAGGGCATGTCCTACCTTATGCCTACAATGCACCCTGCCCTCGGGCCTACCAGAGGGGTGGCTAATATGTAGGTAAGGGAAGGTTTAGGGACTGGCAAGTGGGGGCACTTGCGCAGTCAGCGCGACGGTCCCGGACCGCGCACAGGGTCTGCGGTGGCAGACCCTAGACACATTTTACAAGGCCGCTTCCGTGGGTGGCACAACCAGTGCTGCAAGCCCACCAGCAGCATTCGTATTTACAAGCCCTGGCACTCCTGGTGCACTTTACTAGGGGCTGATAGTAAACCGAATAAGCCAAACATGGACACCAATCAATGTATACATTTTACCATAGGGAGAGCATATGCACCTTAGCACTGGTCAGCAGTGGTAAGGTGCCCAGAGTCATAAAACAGCCAACAACAGGTCAGAAAAAATACAGGAGGAAGGCAAAAAGTTTAGGGATGACCCTGCAAAAAGGGCCAAGTCCAACAGAAGGGAGGAAGAGGAATTTACCAAAATGATTTTCTGGTAAATATTTTCAACTTTCTGAATAAAGAAAGAAGAAATTGTATCACATAAAGATTGCGAAGAAGTGTCAATAGTCTCTCAAGCTTTCGGGCTAGTAAACGATTTCAAGATTTGGAAAAGCATCCTGGAGTTATTTCCAGCTTGATCTAGTAAAGATGCAATATGAAATTTACGGGCCTTTTTAATATTTTTATGGTATGTGGTCAAGGCGATCCTATAGCTAATTTTGTTTTGCTCATTACGAGAGAGTCGCCATGTACGCTCTAGCTTTTTACATGAGCTCTTTTCATCTCGCAAAGCAGAGGAGTACCAGTCTGTAGGAGTGGTTTTCAAAGGGTGGGTTAGAAGCTTCCTAGGAGCTACCTTGTCAAGGACGTTAGAGATGACAGAATTGAAATGGAGAAGTTGTTGTTCAACATTATAGGACACGGTTTCCCTATCCCAAAAAAGAAACGGGGAGAGAAAGTGATCAGGCGTCAATTTATGCCAGGGTCTATACCAGCGGTTAGCCGGAATTATAGGCGTGGCAGGGATAATAATAGGACTAATAAATTGGAAATTTATTAGGAATGATCTGTCCAAGTAAGCGGATTGGTGTCACCACATTCAATGTCCTGGGAATTAGTTAGAATAAGATCTAGAGTGTGACCAGCTACATGAGTGGGAGCAGAGTTAAGTCTTACAAGTCCAGAAGCGGCCAGATCTTGCAAGCATAGCATCGCGTCCTGGTTATGAGCATCTTCACTATGGATGTTAAAGTCGCCTAACAAAAGAAAATTGCGAGTAGCAATCACATGTGGAGAGATAAAATCTTGTAATTGGCTAGTAAAGTCCAATATCGGGCCAGGGGGCCTGTACACAAGAGCTCCTTTCCAACTGCATTGTGCGAGAAGGTCTATTCTAAATATGAGGCATTCAAATGCCTCTGTACACACTTGGTCAAGGATAGTGATGGACAGAACGTCTTTATAGATTATAGCAATACCCCCACCAGCTCGGCCTATCCTGTCAAGTCTCAAAATACGATAACCCTCAGGAATATTCCTTATCATCTGTGTGAAAAATGCCCCTTATTTGCATGGTGCCCCCCATTCTTTGCTGAATTGTATTGTTGGTTTTTAGACTGCACACTGTGCACCCCTGACTGCAGCACATATTGTGCCATCCACTCATGTGCCAATGAAAACATGGCTTCAGGCCTACAGTTGTAGCCTGGCTGCTGCAATGGAAACCTGCAGCCTGACCTGTCACTTTAACCCTTATAACTGGGAAGACAACTTTGGGCCCGATTCACAGAACTAACTTAATACAAAATCCTAAACTTACTACCATTTTGGTATTCACAGAAGACACTTACTCATTTTGGTATTCACAGAAGGCACTTACGCATTTTGGTATTCACAGAAGGCACTTACTCATTTATGAGTAAGTGCCTTCTGTGAATACCAAAATGAGTAAGTTACTCAAAATGAGAAAGTTACTAATTTTTGTATTCACAGAAGGCACTTACTAATTTTACTATTCACAGAAGGCACTGACTCATTGATGAGAAAGTGTCTTCTGTGAATGCCAAAAAGAGTAAGGGCCTTCTGTGAATACCAAAATGAGTAAGTGTGGGCTTGGTATACTTCTATTTGTTGTTGTTCTATCATTATGGGGTTTGCCTTTTTTATTTTAGGGAGGGATGGGTCCTCTCTCCGGTGAGCTTTTATCCTTTGTCAGAGGTCTTATCAACCCCACTAAGAGGAAAGCAGTGCTCTCCCTGCTCGAACATACGCATTGGGAAGTATGCCTTCTCAAAGAAACTCACCTCCTCCACAACGATACACCCCGCATGCAGCATAGAGGGTTTCCTGTGCAGTTTTGGTCTTCGGGGGAAAATAAAAAAGGGGTGTGGCCATTCTGCTTTCTAAACACTTTAGGGGCTCTGTGGTGGGCACAGTAACGGAGATTAAGGGGTGCCTTCTTGCACTGCGTTTACGCATACGCCACACCAATCTTACCATAGCCTCACTCTACTCCCCCAATGAACACGAAGAGAAATTCATGCTGGATGCCTTGACTGAGGTCCTGCATACACCTGACTCCCTAGTGGTGGTGTGGGGGACATGAATTTGGTTATGGACGCAGGGGAGGACCGCTCTTGCCCGAGGTTGGGCGTGGCAGGAGCCATATCGGGGACTGGGAGGGCATGGCTTGACGATTGCGGAATCAGAGATACATGGTGCTGCTTACACCCTGTCGAAAGGGATTATTCTGTCTATTCTACTCCCCATAAGACGTACGCCCACTTGGACCACTTTCTTGTCTCTCAAGCCGCGTGGCAACACGCCCTTAGCATCCACTTGGGAGGCGCTTAACTAGTTGCGATGGGGGCTTTCATCGCCAAAGCGACTTATAATAACAAAGTCAGGCGGGACAAACGACAAGATCTCAAAGGCCGAGGTTAGGGACTCGAGGCCATTCACAAATGCACCAGCGCTCCTCGAATATGGCGCCAGTTAGAGAAGGAGTGACTTCAGCTGAAGCAGCTGGACCTTGACAGAGCTGAATATGCGGTACTACGGCTGAAACATAAATACTTTGTGGGCTCTAACAGGGGCGGTCGCTTGCTGGCACACTGCCTCCGCAGTCAGCAGCGGACCATGGCAGTGAAGGCGGTTTGGGAGGCTCAAGGTTCGATGATGACGGACGACACTGACATTGCGGCTGCCTTTCCGGCCTTCTATGCAAACCTCTATTCAGCTGAGTCCCCCACCCTTGCAGACTCTCTTGAATACTTGCGCGGGGCGGCGGTTACTCCTCTTCCAACTCCCGAGACGGACAGGTTGGAGGCTCCCATTCGGATTGAGGAGGTGATCTCTGCCATTGCCCGACTGAAGCCCATGAAAGCATCTTGTCTGGATGGCTTCAGTTCCCTCTTCTATAAGACTTACTGCGTGGAGCTGGCACAATTGCTCACCCGACTATTTAACTCCTTTGCGGACACGGGCACCCTCACGACTTCTATGCTCCAGGCAACGATCTCCGTCATCCCCAAACAAGGGAAGGGTCCGGTTTTCTGCAGTTCAAAGCGGCTGATTTCCCTGTTAAATATAGACGCAAAGCTATTCTCGAGCATCCTGGCCCATAGACTGAACCCTCTCATGGCCGGCTTGATTGACCCAGACCACTCGGGTTTTATCCTGAGTAGGCAGTGCGGGGACAATACCAGAAGGATCTGCCGCCTAATCGATGCACAGATCTAGGGAAGAGGCTCTTCGGCTAGCGGTGGACGCCGAGAAGCCCTTTGACCGGGTACACTGGCCGTTCTTGTTTGCCAAACTAGAGAGCTTCAGCGTAGGGCCTAAGTTTTGCAAATGGGTGGCAAGCATTTGTAGCACCCCTTATGCGAGGGTTGGGGTCAACGTGTGGAAATATGGATTTTTCTGGTCAGTT
Organism: Triturus cristatus; assembly: GCF_964204655.1. NCBI lineage: Eukaryota > Metazoa > Chordata > Amphibia > Caudata > Salamandridae > Triturus > Triturus cristatus. Next base: position 1,127,464,197 of record NC_140582.1, read on the forward strand.
ATGTCCCCTATCTTGGACCCCAACGGTTACATGAGCATGTCACAAGTACATGTATGTTCCCTCCAGTTCCAGTTATGAAGACGCAAACACATGTGCGTCCACCGTCAACATGTCCTCTGTCAGATCCGCCATGAATAGGCCGGATATTCCATTCCTAAATATGAAAGGCCACCGGCTTTGTATGGTTCACTTATGCCACTTTACAGTCCAGGCAAGTAGGCCCTGATTCTGTCATCAAAACTCCTCTTGCCTTCTGCCTCTGAAAGCTCCAGTCCGAGCCTGCATCTGTGACCATGAACTTTGTCTCATTCTCTGCGCGGCTCACGAAGCCTGACATCAGCCTACTCTCTGCCAAGAACTGTATTTCACCTTCGAATTATCTGCCTCCCCCTCAGCCGATGCATTCCTGCCTAGTAGTTTAAGTAAACATTCTTCCAGTTACCAAGCAAAAGGCCCGGCTTCTCTGTCCTCATGCAAGTAATTCATAGCCCTGTTACCATGGAATATTCCTACCCCCTCGCATTCAGTGTAGACACTTAGACGCTTGTACACGCACGCACAGTCAGTATAGAATAGATTCTGTCCGAGAGTCCTTCTTTTGTGGATAACATAGTTCTTTAAACATAGGATGTTAGATATGATTTGGGATTAGGTTGACTTGACCCCCCAGACTTCTCGTCTCCACATATAGAGCCAAATGTCAAGTCCCCGTCACCCCCTAGTTACACGTCAATTACACGTCATACTGCTGCGCGCGCATTTAGGCCAAGTATTATCTTATAGATCCACCTATGTATGACATCATAACCAATCATGTTCCTTTTTACTCATTATTACACCCATTTTCGGTTACGCAGACAAAACGTCAATTTCCTTATCAATTGTTACGCCTACTGTATTCACTTCACTATAATGTATGTACTATAAAAGTTACTTCTTGTCAATAAAGTATGTACTTCACTTCCTGAACCCCCGTGGTGATGGAACTTGGAGCATCCGATTATAATCGATCATTGGAATAAAGCCCATTCCGAAACTCTAATATCACGGATTCTGCCTCTCATTTTACTGAGCTATTTTATAATGTTTCTGTATCAAATTCAGTCCCGGTAAAGGAATTTTTATTTACCACATGATGGCGCCCGAATAGGGACACTTTCTCATCTCACGCGCCGGCGGTGAGTAGCAGGCCCGGTCTCCTGCCACAGCTGGACGGACAATAACGCGTACCAGCAGGATTTCCTGTATCTCCCTCCGGTCAAGCGGGGGCGACTGAGACTGCGATCAACACCCAGACGAGGCGGTGAGAAGTGCGAAGTATCCCGACCAGAGCCTAGCTGAGAGAGCAAGATCCGAGGTATACAGAGACCCACCAGTTCGAAGTCAAGCCCGGTTTCCGACGAGGCGAGTCGAGTCCAGTCCGGTTCAAGTTCAAGTTACCGAGGCCTTCCGTTTCCGAAGCTACCCGGTGAGTACCATTACTGGGGAGGCATTTCTGACGTGCACATAGGTTGTGCCGGTCAAGACGGGTTTGGGTACACAAATCCGGTCTGCACTGTTTTAGCAGTGTATCTGTACTGTTTAGCAGTATATCAAGTATTCCGAAGTATCTAGTTATTGTCAAGAATTATGCTTGGTGGTCAGTTATGCAGACGATCATCATTGTTGTTTATGTTAAAGGTTAAAAATGCTTAATGTTCAATGTTTAATGTGTTAAACGTCCTGCATATTGTGGTATGAATGGTTGTTTATTAAGTGTGCTTTTTATTAAGTGTGTTCAAGATTAAGTATCAGATCAGTTGTCAATATGCCGCTCTTTTCGAAATTAAGACAGATCACTACTAGAAAAGGGGTACTTGAAGAAGCCGTCCCTATTCCTCCTAGGGATACTCCAGGGCACTTCATGTATCACAAACATGGCTTAGACGCTATATTATTTCTTGATTTATGGGTAGACTACACCAAGGGATTACCAGAAAGTCAGAGATGGCCCGCAGCGGGAACCTGGGATGCAGAGTGCATCATGAAAGTCGAGGAAGAGTTATGGAAAAGGAAAGTCAGACAGTCACAGAAAGACGCCGTTGAGTTATGGCGTAAAGAATCTCATAGACGTACAGAAAAAGCACGTAGACAGGAAGAGAAGAGTAAAGAGAGTTCAAACAAAGTTCAAGAAAATCTATTAATTGAGGAAGGTATCCGAGTGAAATCAGAACAAGTAGACAGACAAAGAAATGCCCTTATGAATGGTATGTATCCCCTTCTGGCCGAAGGATTACCTAAGGCTACTCCAGAGATACCGAAAGACTTGCCACCCCCATTATTCCCAATCAAGGTACATCCTAAGGGGCATCCTAGAACCGCAGAAGATGTTTTTCTTTCCTCATATTTAGATGACGCAGCTCCCGAGTATGCTAATTCCGCCCCACGTAGACCGCATACCAGGGAGGTCCAACGCCAAGATCCAGCACCCGTATCCCTACAGCAACAAATCGAGTCACAAGTTCCGGCAAGCACATCTGTTTCTGCATCTGTTCCTACAGGTACTTCTATAGCTGAGTCCACACCTATAGTTGCTGTGTCACGTTCGACGAATCCTTTCACACCCGACGCCCCAGACGGGGCCACGGGAGGTGCTACCAATATTTTTTCTACGCCACCTAGAATAAATAAACTTATTTTTCAAGAGTCAGCGCATTCACGTACACCCAAATTCGTAAGTGATCGTACGCTTAAGGAACTTCTTATAGATTGTAGATATGACCCAGTGCTCGGTAAAGAGGACGAAATGATCCTGGCATCATTACGTATCAGACGAGCCGCAGGGTATTTAGCGAAGCTACCAGGAATGACTGCGCATCTAGATAAAATATATCATTTTGTTCAAACAGGGCGAGACCCAGAATGTATTAACAGAGCTATGGAATACCAGAAAGTAGAGATACAGGGGGAACTGTTACGTTTCCTCATAAACTGTGTGATCAGAAATCAAGACCGACCGGGGGTAGATCCGGAAGCAATGAAAATTCTTACAAGATGGAGCCAGAATATATCAGAAGGGAGACACGATAAGCAAAATTGTATAATAGCCATGTGCCGAAAGATCCGTAAAGAAATAGAACGCCTACACGAGGAGAGATTAGAGACAGACGAGTTCGAACAAAGCGAGGAAGAAGGGTCAGGACTGCCCGCAGGACAGTCGGACACCATAGCCTATGTAGGTAGAGGAAGATCTTGTAATAGGAATCAGACTAGATGTCATACTGACTCAATACGTCCAATATGTCCAGATAATGACAGGAATTTCCAAATACCTATAATTAACATAAGGTCTAACGAGCATTCGTTCCAAACCGCCGACAAGCTACTCCGAGAACGAAGGGGTTATCATTTTCTCGATTCTATGGATGAACAAGATTTAGCAAGGGCAGCTGTCCATTGGGTGGACAGTCCCGGAAAATATAGTGATGAGACAGTAGTACGCACATTTTTGAATCTCACCCCAGATGAGCAGAGGTTAGCTGGGATTTATATGATTCAACAACTCATTATACTATATCAGAGTCAGCATTCGGACCCTGGTCCCTTACCTGACATATTGACTGAATTGCTTATGAATAAATGGAGTGGTCCAGGTACTAAATTAATTAAAGAAATTCTAGTATCAAGAAAGCAGTATATTCTTTTTGTATGCTCAGAGCATGTCTCATTGCCTGTCAAGGAAAGAACCACGTATCACCTGGATAGACAGAATCCCTTACGAGAAGTACACCCAATAAAAGGCGAGGACAATCAGTTTAAACGTGTATTTGTATATACGCCCATATCGAAAATAGAATTGTTAGAAATGAAGAAAGTGGTACCCAGTCATGACAAAGACCCAGCGGGTTTTCACCGAGAAATTAAAGACATGTTACTCATGGGAGAGTATACCTACCCCGACATTATGACAATATTAAAGGTGTTGATGCCTGCTGGCATTTATGAGAAACTCAAGGAAAAGGAGTGGGAGGTAGGTGACCAAAAGATAGAATGGTCAGCATTAGAAGCAGAAGAAAGAGCCCGAGGTCCAGGTTCGGGGCTTGGGGACAAAACTAAAGCACTACCAGGTCTACTAGTACAGGTACTGCCACGTTTATTATCTACGAAAAAGGAAGATTGGGGTACAATTTCAGCCTGTAAACAGAAGCAAGATGAAGACACTAGCGATTACTATGCCCGATTCGAGAAATGTTTTGGTATAAATAGTGGCATAAAAGCAAGTAGCGAATCATACCCGCATCTGTTTGTAACAAAATTAGTGGAAAATGCCCTGCCCCCAGTAAAGAATAGAGTATTAAAATTCGAGAGTACCTGGCAAGGTAACACTCCAACACAAATGTTACAAATGTTACAGTACCACCACAATAGAATTAGAGAGGAACAAGAACATGAACACAGACGCATGAAAGACACGAAAATGAAAATGCTAGTTTCCCAAACAGTGCCAGCTGAAGGACATAAAAAGGGTATAACACATTCCGATTCAGCAGGACCTGTAAAAGGGACATGCAATTATTGTAAAAAGCCAGGTCATTACGTACACGATTGTCCAGTTTTAAAACATAATATCGCCATAGGTAAAACACAAGAAAGATCATGGCCACTAAGACAAGATCAGAATGAACAAGGAGCTATGCAGCATGCCCAGGCCATGCCAGCCGCACAACAGCCAATACAGTTTGTGCCAGCTGCACCACCGTTGCCGGCTGCTGCCACACAGACAACAACACGACAAATGTATCAGACTGCACAGTATGAATATCCTGAGTATCAACGTTACGCATGAACTAGCCTAGAGAGGGAAGTTGACTTACCCCTTATCGAGATTCCTGTAGATCAAGAAGGACCTTATGTACATAGTGAATTATTAGGTCAAGATAGAAAATTTTTACTCGATACAGGGGCAAGTCGAACAACTATAAAACGTAGTGAAGTTCCAGGGGCACCCCTCTCAGGCTCTCAGAATATTTCCCTTGGTTTTTCAGGAAAACCTATTGTTAATGAAGTATCACAGCCTCTTCCACTTACGATAGGACCTCTGACCCGAACTACAGATTTATTGCTTACTAAATCATGTCCAGAAAACTTGTTAGGAATAAAAACGTTGAAAGCCCTAGGAGCCATAATATGTTGTTCTCCGGAAGGAGTAAGGTTGTTTTTACGTGATTTTAAAGGTCACTATGTATCTAGAGACATGGATCCCCGACTGCAGACTTTACCTACACATCTATGGGCACAAGGCCCTACTGATGTTGGTTGCATGAATATTACACCATATCGAGTCACACTAAAGGCAGGAGTGGTGCTACCACGAATGCGACAATACAAGTTACCACCAGATGCTGTAGTGGCTTTACTACAAATCATTGACGAGCTTATTGCCCAAGGAGTAGTTGTAGAAACAGACTCCAATGTATGTAATTCACCGATAATTCCGATTCTTAAACGAACAGATCCTACAGCTCCGCCAGTATATCGATTGGTTATTGATCTGCGCGAGTTAAATAAATGTATTGTGCCACAATTTCCTGTGGTCCCAGATATCTCGTCATTATTGACAGCTATTGATTCCGAAGCAACATTCTTTACTGTAATTGATCTCAAGAATGCCTTTTTCAGCGTCCCAATAGATCCGGAAAGCCAATATTTGTTCGGATTTAGTTTAAATGGGCGTAGCTTTAAATTCTCCCGCGCACCTCAAGGATTTACAGAAAGCCCCAGCATCTATAGCCAAGCACTGAAACGAGAACTTGACAGTATCCACATGCCAGTTAACACCGCCTTGCTTCAATACGTCGATGATCTGCTGATCACCGCGAGAAGCGAACCGGAATGTGAAAAAGCATCACTGACAGTTTTACAATTTCTAGCCGAAAAGGGGCACAAGGTGTCCCCTTCTAAGCTGCAATTCTGTGTCCAGCGAGTTGTTTATCTTGGACACTCGCTGTCCAAGGAGGGAAGGCAGCTTACACCCGACCGCATTCAGTTAATAGCTAACATGTCAATACCCAAGACACAAAAGGAGGTGCGGGCTTTCATAGGCCTCACTTCATATTGTAGGCAGTGGATCCCTCAGTACGCATTTCTAGCAAAACCACTCATTCAATTGACAACACAGGAGGCAGCCACACCGACTGTTCTCCCTTGGACTCAGGAACACACACAAGCTTTTGAAAGCTTAAAGAAAGCTTTATGTCAAGCACCTGTTTTAGCAACGCCATGTTACAGAAAACAGTTTACACTTTTTGTTACAGAACGCGAAGGTACTGCCTTGTCAGTACTCACACAGGAACAAGCAGGAGCACACAAACCATGTGCTTATTTTTCTAGTACATTAGATCCCGTGGCTCAGGCTTTGCCTGCGTGCCTGAAATCAGTAGCAGCGACAGCTTTAGCAATCAGACAAAGCGATGCCATAGTGTTAGGACATCCATTGACAGTTCAAGTACCACACGCAGTAGAGGTTCTTGTAAATAGAACGCAAACACAACACTTGACTATAGCGCGACTTACAGGATACGAGCTTACATTGTTTCAGCCACATATAGAAATCAGACGCTGTAACACATTGAATCCTGCCACACTTTTACCAGTAGTCGGAACAGACCCACTAGCCCATGACTGTATTGAAGTTATTACAATAACAACAAAACCCAGACAAGACTTAACCGATGTCCCATTGTCAGATCCAGACCTGACCTTGTATGTAGATGGTTCATGCATGAGAACAAGTACAGGAGAGTTAGTAGCCGCCTACGCAGTCACAACAGATACTGAGGTCATTGAAACTAATCGTATAAATACTTTGTCAGCTCAAGCCGCAGAACTTATCGCTCTGACACAAGCCTGTATTCAAGCCATGAATAAAAAAGTCAACATATACACTGACTCACGTTATGCATTCGGAGTTGTACATGACTTCGGCGTGCTGTGGCGAGAGAGAGGTTATTTAACTTCCCACGGTGCCCACATTCAGCACGGGCCCCTCATTCATGCATTATTAGATGCAATACATCTACCCACTGAAATATCAATTATGAAATGTAAGGCCCATACGAAGGTTACTGATATCATTTCCCAAGGCAATGATCTAGCCGACAGAACAGCTAAACTGACTGCTCAAACTCAAACCCCCGACATGACAAAGACAATAGTCCCGACACCGACACATTGTATGACAGTTAAAGATCCTACTCTTGACGTAATTGACATACAGACACATGCTACACCAGACGAAATAAAGAAATGGACTGAATTAGGAGGGATCCAAACGGACCAAGGATGGATGATGAAGGAAAAGTCTGTATGGTTCCTTCCTGATTCAATGGTCCAAGTTATAATTAACACTATACATAGTCCAGCACATCTAGGAGAAAAAGCTATGCTAGACAGCATTCAACACATTTGGTTCAATAAACATTTACGAGCAGCAGCTAAACAAAAGGTCCGTACCTGTATGATCTGTTGTCAGTTCAACCCAGGAAAAAGCGTTCCCGTAGAACAGGGTGGATTTCATACTCCTAATCATCCTTTTGAAGTACTCCAGATGGACTATATCCAGATGGAACGATGTCGAGGATTCAAATATGTTCTCGTAGTTGTTTGCGCTCTGTCCCGTTGGACGGAGGCATACCCGGTTTCAGATTACACTGCCCCGACTACTGCCAAACAGTTGGTTCGAGAATTCTTCCCACGATACGGTTTACCACGTGCTGTTCACTCAGATAACGGCCAGCCGTTCTCATCCGAATTAATGAAACACGTTTCACTTCTGTTAGGATATCAGTGGAAATTCCACTGTGTCCGACACCCCGAGGCAGCAGGTCTCGTAGAAAGACATAACCAGATACTGAAAATCAGAATGTCCAAAATATGCAGAGAGAAAGGTGTCGACTGGGTAGTAGCGTTACCAGTTGCACTCTTTTACATGAGAATGGTAGCACACTCTCGAACAGGGCTATCCCCGTATGAGGTGATCTTCGGTAGACCACCAAATATGTGGGGGACGCCTATACCACGCAAAATAACTGATATTGACTGTAATATGCTGACAGATTACTTGGCTTCCTTGATGTCTGCACTACAATCTTCTCGTTCACAGGTAGCTGCAGCCTTTCCCGACAACACTGAGGTGAAACCCCATGACGTTGTTCCGAGTAATCTTGTCTTTGTGAGGAATTTCGACCGAAAGACTCAGCTGGAGCCCAGGTGGAAAGCACCCAAGTTGGTCCTGTTGACCACAAGAACAGCCGTGAAGATCGAGGGCCGCAAGGGCTGGATTCATTCAAGCCATATCAAGAAATTTCATGGACTATCCTCGGATATAGACATTGTGCCCTGCACTCCCTCACAGACTGATACAAAACTCCCTTTTGTTGAACAGAACAAATCTGAAAATTACAAACTAAAGCTTAGGCCCAACAAGTCGAGCAATTTGATTGTTTAAGTCCTCTCCAAGGTGAAGCGGTTGAATTGTCTCTGACATGTATCCCTTGGACCTGACTAGAGAAAATACCCGAAAAATGATTGAAACGACAGGCGTATTGTAAATCACTGCGTAGCCACTGCATAGTGACATTATTAATTTTGTTTTTATTGAGTCTTTTAATAATTATTACAAGTATGTTGTTGCACATATATTACCCTATTTCTAGACATGTTTATAATGTTGCTGCTGAACATTCTTTTAGTGACTTACCTCCGCATGAATTGTCTTATAGACTTGCGCTGCGCAATAACACTTTCATTAGTATGTTACATCATTCCCATCAGACTAGTAATGCCACCAATTGTTGGGTGTGTGGCCGACTCCCTCCCTATCAGAATTATGAAGGAGTCCTGCCTTTCTTTCCACATCCATTTACACATAATGGCTCCTGTGGAGCATGGTTTTGTTTAATCAATTCCATAGACTCAGACACAGCAGTTTACCAGGATCATTGGGTATGGGGAAACCTGAACCTAGCTTTACTCAAGGTCTGCTATCCTGACAAGGAGGGTCGCCCCAAAAGAACAGGAACTGATCTAGAAAATGAAGTATATGGATTAGGAAATTTTTACACCTAATCTCATGATTCTAAATGTCGTATCCGAAGTTGAACTAGTCTTACCCACCATGTCAGTATTCCCAGCGAAGGGTGAATTGTGTGTAAGAAAGGTTGGTTCCATACATATGGGCCATAGTAAATGCACTACTATAGTAGAATTCAGTGATCAAGGCAAATCTTCATTTAGAGCTTCTCGCCACTCCTACTTTATATGTGGTCAGACTGCATATATGCGTCTACCTCTAGATTGGGATGGTACCTGCTACATTGCATTCCTTTTGCCACCTGTTTTCCTAGCTCCTCCTGATTATTACAGAAATATTCATTTAGTACACAACAGAGAACGGAGAGATCTCCCCATTGTCGATTACACTGAGACGGCATGGGACAAGTATGTAGATTTTAATAAAGGCATCTTTCCCTATATAGGTACTGTTACTAATAGTAAGCTGATACGTAGATTAACTAGAACCCTTGAAGCAGTAGTGAATGAGACTATTTCCGCTTTAGGCAATTTAACGGAAGAGCAGTCTGCTATGCGGATTGTTGTGCTTCAAAATTGTCTTGTCCTTGACGTCATCCTGGCTGATAGGGGCGGAGCTTGTAGGGTCATCGGATCAAGCTGCTGCGTATTCATACCAGAAAATTCGCCATCTGTATATAAAGCCATCACTCGCCTTCATAAGATTGTAAGCCAGATACACCAGAACCCAGGCACTTGGACTTGGTCCAGTTGGTTTTGGAATGCGGTATCAGCCTGGGGATGGAGAGTTTTATCCTTCCTAGGTATTGGCCTTCTCATACTATTCAGTTGCTGTCTATGTCTACAATGTGGACCAGCGATTTGTGGTCTGTGTGCCACATCGTGCATTCCACATCAAGATTTTCATTCAAGATCCCGGAAGAAGAAAGAAGAACAAATGATGCTATATGAACAGATCAATGGATTGATGAAGATTGATATCTCTTGAAGGGCAAGTAGGGGACAAGGAGGGAATGTGGAAATATGGATTTTTCTGGTCAGTTATGTCCCCTATCTTGGACCCCAACGGTTACATGAGCATGTCACAAGTACATGTATGTTCCCTCCAGTTCCAGTTATGAAGACGCAAACACATGTGCGTCCACCGTCAACATGTCCTCTGTCAGATCCGCCATGAATAGGCCGGATATTCCATTCCTAAATATGAAAGGCCACCGGCTTTGTATGGTTCACTTATGCCACTTTACAGTCCAGGCAAGTAGGCCCTGATTCTGTCATCAAAACTCCTCTTGCCTTCTGCCTCTGAAAGCTCCAGTCCGAGCCTGCATCTGTGACCATGAACTTTGTCTCATTCTCTGCGCGGCTCACGAAGCCTGACATCAGCCTACTCTCTGCCAAGAACTGTATTTCACCTTCGAATTATCTGCCTCCCCCTCAGCCGATGCATTCCTGCCTAGTAGTTTAAGTAAACATTCTTCCAGTTACCAAGCAAAAGGCCCGGCTTCTCTGTCCTCATGCAAGTAATTCATAGCCCTGTTACCATGGAATATTCCTACCCCCTCGCATTCAGTGTAGACACTTAGACGCTTGTACACGCACGCACAGTCAGTATAGAATAGATTCTGTCCGAGAGTCCTTCTTTTGTGGATAACATAGTTCTTTAAACATAGGATGTTAGATATGATTTGGGATTAGGTTGACTTGACCCCCCAGACTTCTCGTCTCCACATATAGAGCCAAATGTCAAGTCCCCGTCACCCCCTAGTTACACGTCAATTACACGTCATACTGCTGCGCGCGCATTTAGGCCAAGTATTATCTTATAGATCCACCTATGTATGACATCATAACCAATCATGTTCCTTTTTACTCATTATTACACCCATTTTCGGTTACGCAGACAAAACGTCAATTTCCTTATCAATTGTTACGCCTACTGTATTCACTTCATTATAATGTATGTACTATAAAAGTTACTTCTTGTCAATAAAGTATGTACTTCACTTCCTGAACCCCCGTGGTGATGGAACTTGGAGCATCCGATTATAATCGATCATTGGAATAAAGCCCATTCCGAAACTCTAATATCACGGATTCTGCCTCTCATTTTACTGAACTATTTTATAATGTTTCTGTATCAAATTCAGTCCCGGTAAAGGAATTTTTATTTACCACAAACGGGGTACTCTCAGGAGACTTTGCGGTGGAGAGGGGGACCAGACAGGGCTGCGCTCTCTCCCCACTGCTCTTCCCCTTATATATGGTGCCCTTTGCCCAGCAGCTTCGGGACAATCCGCAGGCGCTGGGTGTTCCATTAGGGGCTGACCGCCATTTAATCAGCCTCTACGCCGTTGATGTCATTTTTTCGTTGGCACATCCCTCAACTTCTCTGGCAGCCATCGTGGCAGACCTGCAGGCCTTCAGTTGGATCTCTGGGTTTAAAATAAATTTACAGAAGTCACAAGTGCTGAACCTCACAGCAGGACCCACCACTGTGGAGGTTTTACAAGCCCAATTCGATTTTGACTGGGTGACAGGGGGCATCACACACTTAGGGCTGGTCCTACACATCAGTCTGGATAAGACTGCAGAAATGAACTATACTTCTCTACTCTCACGCATCCAGAAAGACCTCACCCAATTGCGGCGTCTGCCCCTGTCATGGCTCGGTACACTGGCCGTGATAAAAATGAATGTCCTACCACGGGCTTTGTATCTGTTCCAGACCCTTTCCCTACAACTCCTGTCAACTGCGCTCTCCTGCATCCAATCGGAGATTGAACCCTTTATTTGGGGCCCAGTTTCGCCCAGACTTCAGAAGTATTTGTTGCAGCGTCCTAAGAAAGAGGGCGGTTTGGCTTTGCCCAACTTCACCCGCTATTTCCAGGCCTCACTGCTGCGTTATCTTGTATAATGGAACCGTTCTATGACGGAGAAACACTGGGAATTCATGTATCAGACAGTGGCTGGCCAGCATATCTGGAGGGAGGTCTGGCTGCCTAGGTCGGCAAGCTCCTGGGGACTTTACTCTTCGCCAGTCACCCGCCAGTCACCCGCCCCACAATGCTAGTCTGGGAAAGGGTGTCTAAGCGGGAAAACCTTACTTTTCCCTCTCCCATGTATCCAATCTTTTCAAACCCCGATTTCACTCCTGAAGTGGACAAAGGCGTAGGCACGCGTTGGGTGGAGGGCGGGAATAAGCATTTAGGGCAACTGTTCGATCTGAGGGGACATATTCCCTTTGCAGAGCTCCGGGAGGACTTTGGCATTACAGGCTTGGACCTGGTACCCTTGTACATCCCCTGGTTGGCAGACGATGCTTCCATTTGAAAAGTGGCTTGTTCTGAAAAAGGATGACCTCAAACTCATTTCTGAACTTTACACCTTCCTCACACAAGGAGCTCAAGTGTCAGAAGAGGTGGGAGGCGGAAATGGGTCGCACCCTTTCCAACAAAGAATGGGAGGATAGTTTTTACATGTCACACCATTTTGCACACTCCATGGGCCACACAGAGACCACATTTTAAATTGTATCCTACTGGTACTATACCCCGGCTCGATTATCTAAGTGGAGCGCTCAGAATGATGGCCTCTGCTGGTGTGGCTGCGGGAGTCTAGGGAACCCTTCTTCACTTGCTGTGGAATTGCCCAAAGCTTACGAGGTATTGGGATAAAATCCTCGATGAAATTGACAAGGCATTTGATACTGCTATCCCCAGATTCCCCGCTTACAGTATCTTAGGGCTCCCCAATGCTCTGACCTTCGCCTTACGCTCAGTCAGAGGCAAGCAGATTGCCTTGGCTTTGAATGCAGCGCACCAGGTTTTACTAGTGGGCTGGAGGACCGACAGGATACCAGACCACTCTCAAAGGCTGCTCCAATTGTGGTCCCTCCTGGGTATGGAGCGATTGTCTATGGCTACACTTGGGGACAAATTTGAATACCCTAAGGCCTGGGCTCCCTTCATCTCAATCTTATCCTCGGAGTTCCAGGAATTAACATGCCTTGCCTATTTACGGCTTCTTAAGCTGATCCCTGAAAGTTAGAAGGGAGGGTCGTGTGAGCGGCCTCTGACATATTCACTTATTCCCTTGGGGACCAGCTGCCTTCACTTGGGACCATATATGTATGTCTGAGTTCAATCTTGGCTCAACAGGAGAGAGGGGGGGTGGGGGTGGGCAAATTTGGTTTGTTTTTCCCTTTTTGCTCCTTAAAAGCAGACTTACTCGCTTCTAGTGAGCTACGGCGTGTCCTTATTGCATTGTCATATGGATGCTGGTGGTGCAATAGACTCTCTCTTGTTCCTTTCCCAAATTGCTAAGATTGTTGCTTGTTTTACCTTGTTAAACACGGCCGGCCCAAGAAGGGTTGTGGGCGACATGCCGTGTTAATTGTCTACTCAGTCGACCCCTGAATCACAAGCCCCATTTCCTTACCTTTGCCCGTGGCGTTGCCGGCCCAGGGGGTTGTAAGAAACGATGCACTGTATTTATGTGTTGTTCCAATAAAAACCAATTTAATTCTAAAATTCAGATCTCTGAATTCCCTTATTGGATTTGTTTTTTTTGCGTCCTTTTGCTTCATAGATTGTACTCTCTTTTTCTAAGACGGACTAAGATTTTTACTGCATTGTCTTTTTCACTTTTTACCAGTTTTTGTACCTGTAAATGCTTTATACATTTACTTTCAATTACGCCTGTCTCTTCTTTGCCATAGTTACCAGGGGTTACATTAGGTGTAAATGACTGAAACCTTTGACTGATTTTAACAGGTTAGTAACTTTGCTACTTGTGGTGGACTTCCATCCACCCCAATGAATAATTCACTTTCTTACAATCAGGCTTCCACGGGAGGTGTGGAATTCCTACCATTTTTAAAGAGAGGGCTTAATCTCCAAGGAGGGATCTTAAAGACCCCTTTCTTGGTTTCAGTAGAAAAAGGGCTCTGTAGATTGAAATCATTGGACCATATGAGGAATATAATATTTCCAGCCTAATCAGAAATTGCAAGGTATGCTGGAATACACAAACACCCCAACACTGATTTTTTGCCCACTGGAATATTATCCTGCTCAAAGCCGGAGAAATGTGTGAAGAGAAAATGGGCTCCAAATGATCAATAATATGCTGATTAGGCAGAGTCCCACTATGCGGATTTCCGTCGTGCTAAGCAGGGTGCTGTGTTCGGGCCGAGTTTATCAGGAACGCCCGTTCGCATTGCATTGGGAACACGGAGTGCATACGTGAGCTCCAAAATCACGCAGGAGCGGCTCTACGTGGCCCTGAAATGTGCATGCATTCTAAATCACGTGCGAACAGCACCACGCAGTATGCATGGGCACGGCCATCTTGTTTTTCTCCTCTCTGTTTTAGTTCTGGGCTTAATTTTTAATGTCTTGTTAATCTTTGTTATCCTTCTCCTTTATTACTTATCTACCCCTAATTTTTACTTTTTACAATAGTGTGAGTCTTTGTGTTTGTGTATTTTACATTTTTGTTTACATTCCTGCGTGTTTTGGTGACTTTTTGACTTAGTTTATTTCCCCTACTTCTTTCCCTATTTCTTTCTTCTTTACTTTTTCTTCCTTTCCCGTCTTAGTTTATCTCCCCACCCAGCACCATGACTGAGGGGCGTCTTCCATGTGGGCAGCGCCGCTGCCCAGGTGTGCAGCCCCGGGCGATTTTTGGAAAGGAGGAGGTGGCCACACTTGTTTTTTTATGCAGCGCCACCTCCCCTCTATGCAGGCAGCAGGGGGCAGGCCCGTTAGCGGCTACTCCCTGCAGGAGCGGCAGCGGCATTGGGGGATGGTGTGCCAGTGCTTGCGGCTCCACAGCAAGGTTCGGTGCACCACCCAGCAGATGAGGCCCGGTGGGCCGACATTATCGACAGGGAGCAGGAGCTGCTCAACCTTCTAAGTGTCGAGATTCCGGGGCTAGAGGAGTATTAATTATTTGTTGTGTTTATGTTCTACAATGCTAAAAACAAATCAGAATAGCAGGCTTCTCACACTCAGAGGTAAGTTATGTGTTTAGTAAAGTTTACGCTGGTATGTTATTATTATTGTGGGATCCAGTTTCAAGTTTCTGCTAGGCAGGTGCTGCTACCTAATCGCAATAATCAGGTGCTCGCTTTGGCTGATTAATTAAGAAGCCATTGCAGACTGTTCCTTCTCTCACTATTGTGAATCACTGAGTATTGCATTCTCTCTGTGATTTTGTTTATGTAGGTCATAAAGTTCCAGGTTATTTATTTAATTGAATTCTCAGTGATGATGTGAAGTATTCATCTATGCACTGCAAAAATAAGAAGAGTGAGTTGGCTCATCAAGGATGCTGAGAAATGGTAATAGAACAAAATAAAAGATGTGATATGCAGTTTTTGTAAAGGATATTTGGAATATGGATTTAGCAACAGTCAATAGACTCGAGTTGAAAGTAACTAGTAGTACTATAGGTGATCTGGTTTAGCGACTGCGTTTGCTTTCTATAAAACATTTTGTGGAGATTATTAACAGAATCACTAATCTATTTTTATTTATCTTCTATATTTCTTTCATCAACACCCAAGGGGAAGAAGAGGGATGATCCAGAGGGTCTGGGGCAAGCTGGTCAGCCGACGCCGACCACCAGTGCCGCTGCCAAGGGATCTGCAGATCCCAGTAAATAGTGGACTTCTTAGGGTAGAACAGACCGTATAATCTTGGGGTATATTTTGTCTATTGGAAAGTTGGTGCCATTGATTGTGATTCGTGAAGATTCAGATAGCAGGCCCAAGTAAGCTAGTATGTTAAATAAAGAAATCACCATGTAAGTTTCTTGAGAGGGCTTTCCTTTTCCTGCTTATGCCTAGCTCTAACACAGTTCAGTTCACGAGTCAGTGGCCATGGTCATCATGGACCCCCCCAGTGTAGTGTGATGCAGACCCGTTCATTTATTGTTACAGTACACCACCAGTTTCCAATGACAGTGCAGCAAGGCTGGGAAAAAAAGTATGAGGTCCCACTCACATTAAATTTGCCACCCAACCTCATAGGTTTTTTATTGAGCATTATTTAATGCCTGGCTTGTCTAACTTTGTGAACCAACCAATCAAATGCCCAGAGTAATATTTGGAAGATAAGTTCTAACTGAGCTGTAGTGCTGCATTGCTGTTGTATTTGGGGTTGCGTATCTGGTATCTAAACTATGTATAATGTTTTATATTCTAGACACACAGGACATCGGTGATGTCAGCTCCATGCTGCTGCAGGAGGAGACGCAACAGCTCAGTTCTTGCAGGGGGAGAAGCGGCAGCAGGGATGGGCACTGGTAAGTCACATATTTCTTGCTATTACTATGCTCACTAGCTATTGCCTGGGCATTGCTCATCGTCATCATCAAAAATGACTGTGAGGTTAACCCCCCCCCCCCCAAGCTTTACCAGCCACAGCAGTGGTTGAGTTATTAAGGACTCTTCTATCTGCAAATGCAGCAAATTCTTACAATAATGCGCTTTGATGGCTTGAGGGAGACATGAAAGAACAGAGGGCAACTTAAAAGAAAGAAAACTGTATATAAGTGAAAGGGTGGGTGGGCCATTCTTGGCATGTGCCACATTTAATCATGCGATACCAATGTGAAGTGATTCGAGAACATATATCATGGTTTCCCATAACCGATTAAAAGTGATCCCTCTAATATATATAAAAAAGCTGTACCCTACCTATCTAATCCCTCTATCCTCCCCCCTGCAGTAGAGAAAATAATGTTCCTTTCCTTGGTTCTTGACCATTACATGAATTTGTTGGAAAATGTGGTGGCAGGCAAGACCACAGAGCAAAGTGGGAGTAAGTGCATGATTTGATATCAAGTTTGGCAAATGGAATACACAGTGACAAATGTGCCAAATAAAATCTATGCAATCCATTCCTTTAACAATAGTGCAGTCCATTACATTCATTTTCCTCAACGTCTACTTACGGCTGACAGGACAATATATTAATATCCGCATTTAATACATGAGGTGTGTGACTGACATAGCATCTTATCTATTATTCATCATCCTCTTTGGAGACAGGGTAGAAAGAGAAATGCATTTGGCGAACAGCACGGCCATTAGAATTAGATAATTGTCAACTACAGCTGCAGCCAGTAGAAAACTAGCAGAGGCGCTGGTTAGCAATGAGCATGGCTTTATTATTTCACCACCACATACAACTTTTACTCCATAATAGTTCATAATGCCATACCCATCAATGAGAAGTCATTTATTTTTCAACTTAAAGTGTCTGACTCTGTTTATTATAGTTACTTGAAAAGACTTTAGAAGAAAACAATAATCCAATCACTGTTTTTTAATCTGGTGATGTTATTCTCTGCCAATCTGCCTGTTACTTTTCTGCTTTTTTATGTTTGGCAGCATATGTGGGTAAAAGAAAACATACAGTTGGCCTTGTGATTCTCCAAATCATAATCATCACATCAAGGGTACAAGCAATGCACTGCTACTGTGCCACGCTGTTATTTAAAACCATTGCTTGCATAGAGCTTTATTTACCATTTGTCTTTTTGGTTTTTCTCAATATAGCTGTACCTGCTGGTCCAGCCGGACCACCCGACAGGCAGGAGAGAGCAGACCATTTGCGACCGCAGAGGTTGATGCGCATCCAACTTAAAAACCAGCAGCTGGTGGTCCTGGAAGAGGAGATCAACGCTCATCTCCCGGGACCCAGCGAAGCCCGTCCCCCTCAGCTTGCAGCCTGCAGGCCATCCCATCGCTGGCGCTGCTGCCAGCCAACTGCTGCCATCTCTCACCAGAATGGCAAAAGGCCATTGCTGCTCCACATTCTGCATTCTCATCTCGATGGAGCAGAGCATCGACCAGCTCTGGACTGACATCATAATGCCCTCTTCTAACCCTTTTTTTAATATTATGTTTTGGTGGGAGGAATTTGTTGTTGTTGAAGCTGGGTGGCGAGGGAGTTGGGCGTGGGACTCCAGAGACTTTAATGAACATTTTGAGTTTTGGGGCTTTGGCAGTTTTGTTTGGGAGAGGGGCGGGCATGTTGTTTGGTTGGAGAGGGCAGGTTGCTTTGTAAATAAATAAAGGGGGCAATATTTTTTATATCTAAATTTATGCTTCAAGTAGTTTATTTTACTTTTACTTTGCACTGCTGCCTTCAAGTAGTTCTACACAGCCTGTTTATGTGCTTGTAACTCAAGACTAGAGATATCGTAGTACTAAGTTATAGAGTCTAGGCTTACACTTCTCTAACTATCTTGACCCCTATGGGGAATGCTGCCATGATGAGATGACCTAGGCTATATTGTGTCAAGGGTCTGAACTACCTAGATAAAAACAGTAGCAATTAATTTATTTCTTACTAAATTAAATTACATACATACTAGTTGTTTTACCTGAATATACATGCAGAAATCACAAGCGAGGTCCCACTTCTAGTTCCACCCAGGTGAGATCCAACTGTAGGATTGTTCTGAATGATTGATTGATGTTTATCCATCGCAGGCAACTAAATGGAAATAGAAAGACTGAGTAAGTGGGTTATCTATAGTAAGCAAAGATTTACAAACAATTGACACCACCTGAGCAGTATGTGGTGATGATGTCACAATGAGAATGCCTGATTGTGCTAAAATAGATAAAATAGCAAAACTAGTAAGTTTTGGCTAATGTGGAGCTAGCAGTATTATTTGGGAAATCCACAAGTTATCAAAAATGGACTCAAATCTGTAGTAGACAAGCTTAGGTTAGGTGTTTACGGTTAGTGATGATGATGCTGACAACTGATGTTCTTCATTCTATATCTAAAAAACTATGCATAATTTTAATGCACAGGATTGTAATGGACTGGTGTGAGCTACTGCTTTAAAGATTCTACAGTAAGTTGGTGTTGCTTTCACCACATCTACCTCATTGATGGTATAATTTTAAGCCCCAGGCCGAGACCCAATATACCATATATCCAAATGTTCTGTCTTCTAGGTTAGGGAGTGAACCCATCCACCCACTTATCTTAGTTGATATGATTGTTAAAAGAAAAATTATACTGTATTTCAAAATTGGGTGGTGCATCTGCATTTTCCTCGAGAATGTCCACTCTTTGTGGCCTCTCTGCACTGGTCCAGTAGGTAAGCAGGAGTATTGTTGAGCTCATCTAGCTTTAACCGTTCGTTCATGAAGGAGACTAGAAGACGGCCTTCGGATTGTAAAAGAGAAACTGTATTTAAGAGTCAAGGAGAAAGACAGAAGAAAGGTAAGCTTCATGAGCAGTGTATCAAGATAAGAAGACTCAGAAGGAGAGCAAAACAAATAAGAGGGGCACTCAGAGTTTCACTTTTACCACAAGTTCAACACATGCACATGCACATACAGCAGCATTTCACAAACACACCTCTCTCTATTGCAAGTAGCTGAGTAGTACTAGGCTTTAGACTCTTGGTTTACCTTTGAACTGAAGCTGATACTTGATAACCTCTTGCTTCTTGCTGTGTGTTGCTGATGTAGTCCTTCCATGATACCCCACAAGTCCTGAGTGACTCTGAGTAACCCCATACCAGAACCATAACAGTCATCATCATCATCATGAATCGCGAGGACCCGATCTAGATAGACGTGGAGTGCAGTGCACTGCTGTTGAAGAACAAGTACAGAATTGCCGTATCTTGCATAGGTTTTTGTTTGATAACTAAATTGACTGTTCTGGTGTCTGAAGAACCAGAAAAAAAGGAGAACACCCCTGCAATTAATTAAATCTGGCTAAGTGTGAAAGGACTGATCATCACCTACAGGGAAAATAAAATAGGCGCACATCACTCAAGCTTAAACAATGCAAACCAATAATCAATCTCTCATATTACAGTTCAACACACACCCTCCCTGACTCTCTGCCACCACATAAATCATCAAGAAACTTACGTCATCACTCACGCAGTCAGTCACTCATCATTACAATAGTTGAAGTTACCTCATCCAATCCAAGGCAAGTACGGGTAGTTCAGGTACTGGGTATTCAATCATCTTTGATGTGGGCAACATATCGGAATTTGGTATTGGCAGGCAGTCCTGTACATAATAAATGATTTTTGGGGCAGCCATTCTAGTTCTAAGTGATGCAAAAAGGGATAGGCATTAGGCAATAGGCATGTGAGGAAAGCAGGCATTTTCCCTAATGTCATGAAGGAATTGGGGAAGCTTCTTCAATGCACACTGGTCCACTTGCAATCTCGAAATATATATGTGACTCATAAAACAAATATGGGGCAGCATAAATCTGAAACAAAAATAATAATGTTCCCCTAGCTATTTTCCTTAAATATTTTTTGCAAAGAAAAAAATAAGTTCAACAAGAACATTTTAAACGTTCTATGGGGGCACTGGCATACTTAGAGGCATATGCATGAAGCCTTTTCCCCATTCGCAAACGGGCTGATTCTCAGAATCGGCCCATTTGCGACCGGGAAAAAGCCTTTTGGGATGTACCATCCTAAAAGGCCCTCGCAATATAGGGAACCACAAAATTTGCAATTCCCTTTTTTGCTAATGCATTTAAGGAATCACAAATTGCGATTACTTGAATGCAATGTAGGAAGCACCCAAGTGGTGCAATTTTGCCCTAGTGGTAATTTTCGATATCTTTGAAAAATGCACTTTTTTGCATTTTTCAAAGTGCCATGTGGCGCACAAACAGGCCTTTAGGGCATGTATGTGCGCCACATGTGCACACATACATATTTCAGGGGTGCAATAGGGTGTCCTTTTGAAACCCATGCACCCTTGAAATTGCATTTGCAACTTGCGAGTACCTAATGGGTACTCGCAAATTGCGAATGTCTGCCCATTCATTCCTATGGACCTCTAGGCCCATAGGAATGAATGGGAAGGTATTCCTTAATTGCGAATCGCAATTTGTGATTCGCAATTAAGGAATATTAAGGAATCGCAATTATTATTGCGATTCCTACATACATTCCATTTTCCGAGTCCTTAATAGCGATTCGCTAAAAATCAATATTAAGGACTCGCAAAACGATTTATTCATACATATGCCCCTTAGTCTTGGAAGTAGAGTTCATCCTCAAACTCAGGTGGCTCTTCCAGAAGTTGGTTAGCTAACACATTTGATTCAATTTCAGACCAATCACCCTCTTCCTCCTCCCGTGCAGCTGTTTCAGGAACGGTGTAATTGTGTGGTATAAAATGTCGGTTCATTTTGATCATAGTCAATCTCTCTACATTCTGAGGCAAGAGACTGGTCCTTCTCACTGTGAGGACTGCACCAGCTGCACACTGGCAACAAGACAAGCCATCTACTTTATTGCCAGCCTGCTGAGCTCTGGCTATCAGCGTTTCTTCCCATACCAATACATCAATGGATTTTGATCCACATAGACCTCTTTTGTATCATCCAGATGCTCCTGGAACATCCTGTGAATGGTCATTTGTGCTGCCATTTGCTCTGCCTGTAGACTTGAGCCCTGCCAATTGAAACCAATACAATGCAGAGGTTGGGTCCAGTCCTTCTTTTGCTGTTCTGGTTGATGGTGTTGTTGGCTGCTGTGAGATAAGACTGCCCTCTCTGGAAGTTGAAGGCGGCACCCCAAGACTGCAGGGTGGGCCTGAAAGTTCCAGCCGTTCTTCTTCCAGTCTCCGCCTTGCTCTACAATCCACCTCTTGTTTTAAAACTTCCCCTTTCAGAAAAAAAGTTGTAAGTGGGCAGAAAGTTTTAGTACCGTGGATCAAGTAGTGTGGCACATATGTACTCTTTGGACTCGACGATGTCATGTTGCAGCCTCATATTAGAAGCCAAGCGCAGGGCTAAGCTCTCAACCAATGCATGTGCTTCTGTGTTTTCATTCACACCTTCAGGGGCAAACCTTTCAGATGCCTTCTTTACCTGTTCTTTCAGTAGAAGCAGCAATGGGATATCTTGGCCCATCGTACTGTCCTCCTTGCTAACTTCTCCCTTGAAAACATCAAAAGGGAGTAGCATCTGTGTCAGGTATTTGACTAGGCCCCATTTGTCCACATCCATGGTCATAGCTTTCCCAACTGCATCTCCTTCTCTTTGAATGAACAAAGAAGCATAGCTTTTGCTGTGGTGTATTTTAAAATCATTTCCTCGTTTTCCTATTTCTTTTGGATATCATTAGTATTTTGCCCTGCTTTTAACCTGTGGCATCGTGTGCTTAGAGTTGTTTCCCCAATTGCGCATTCTTGCACTATAATTGTTGCACTCACCGCTTTTAGAGCGGGTCCTTGGCCGGTAGAGTGTGACATTGCCGCCATCTTGGGGGGAAGGACGTGCCGTTTTTGAGCGCCATTTTAGTCAGCGCTCTAGCGCTCCGGCGTCCAGGACTGCAGCCTATTTAAACAGCACATGGATACGCGCAGTGGGAACGCCGTATGAGCGCCGGAGGTGCGCCAGAGGTAAGCCCGTTTGCGCCCGTTCGCGCACGGTCGGGCATAGGGCCTAGACCCTCTGCCCCAGTATGCAAGTTGCCTCTTATCTATTCTCGCCAGTGTCTTTTATCATTAAAGGGTGTCTTATCCTCTGTTTGTTGCCACTCTTTAGATTTAGCCCGTGGTCAATCTACGTGTAATTATTGCTCTTTTGGCGTGACAGAGAGTGATGAGAATAGAAGTCCATTCGAAACTGACCTGAAAATGGCATTAGTGAACTGTCGCTCACTGCCAAAGCATGCTGTCGAAATTTCCCTCTTACTTCATGATAAGGCTCTGGATATATTGTTTCTAACGGAAACTTGGATGGGACCTAATTCGGACCCTGATATCGTCCAGTCATTGCCCGCTGGGTATTTGATTCAGCATAAGGACAGAGCCGTAAAGGTGGGGGGAGGGGTCGCCATCATTTATAAGGATCATATAGCGTGTCGCCTTTTCGACCTTTCAATTTAGGATAGTGAAAGTGTACATTTTGCCATCTCAATTTCTCCAGCTACCTCCTTTTCAGGATTTTTGATCTATCGCCCCCCCCGGGTTCCTTGGTGCAATTCCAGGAAAAATTGGTTGAAACAGTAATGGATGTAGCCAGTACTGTTTCTAATTTCATGGTGCTGGGGGATTTTAATCTCCATTTTAATAAATCGTCGGATTTTGTTGCCTCAGAAGTAATAAAAGATCTGTGGAGTTATGACCTAAGCCAAAGGGTACAACACCCCACTCATTCGAAGGGCAACCTCCTGAACCCCATTTTTTCTAATATTCCCGGCCTCACCATTGATGTCCCTGTCCCGGTTCCCTGGTCAGATCACATGGTAGTTCCTTTTAGTTGGAAGGTGCCTCGGCCTAGCCCAACCTCAATCTCTCATAGAGGGCTGGCTAGGCATTGGTCCAAGCTTGAGCTCTCTAAATGGGCAAACACTTTGAAGAAGACTGAACCCTCAGCCCATTCGGACGCGGATAGAGCCAATAAGGATTTTAACCAGTGGATAGAACGGTCCTTGGATAGCCTGCTGCCAAAAAAACCGACAACACTAAAGAAAGGTCACACCAAACATCCCTGGTTTCATTTGGAGCTAAGAGCTCTTAAACAAGAGTGTAAAAGGGAAGAGAGGCAATGGCGAAAAGAGTTTAGTGGTGAAAAGAAAAGGAGATACAGAGCGGCTCTAAAGAAATATAGGACCGCTCGGATCACCACTAAATCTGTTTTTTTCGCTAGTAAAATTGAGTCCTCCGCTAATGCCCCCAGGGAGATATTTAGAATAGTAAAGTCTCTGATGAAAGTACCTGATCCGCCGCCTGTTCCAGATGAATCAGGTAATCGATGTGAAGAACTGGCGACCTTCTTCAGCACAAAAATCCAAAAGATCATCGATACGCTTCCTACAATATCTCTAATTGACCTTCAATCTTCATATTCCACCCAGGATCAATTGGATCATCCTAGGCTCTCCTCTTTCTCTCCTCTTAGGGAGGATCTTTTGCCCCCTTTATTGAATGCCATAAAGAGTGGTTCTCCGCTCGATCCTGCCCCGATGAATATCTTAAACGCAGTTTTGCCTACCATTAGTAAATCTATGGTGAACGTGGTCAATGCCTCAATGGAGTCAGCTGTGGTGCCTAGAGAGTGGAAGGTAGCGATGGTCAGGGCCTTGTTGAAGAAGCCCAGCTTGGACCCAGGGGACTTTTCCAACTATCGCCCCATTTCCCTGTTACCGGGGATCAGTAAATTGACTGAGAAGTTTGTCAACATAGAATTAGCCTCTTTTCTGGAATCACATAATTTGCTCCATCCATCTCAAACTGGGTTTAGGAAAGGACAGGGAACGGAAACAGCCCTGTTGAGGGTGGTGGAGGAGGCCAGGAGGATTCTGGACGCAGGTGGCAGCGCGGCCATTATCCTCCTGGACCTCAGCGCCGCCTTCGATACGGTTAACCATCATATTCTTATCTCCCGTCACAGTAACATGGGAATCACGAGTAAGGCTCTCAAGTGGCTGGAATCCTTCCTTGGGGACAGATTCTTTAGGGTCTTTGAGGATAATCATTGCTCCTGCCCGGTTCCATTGCAGTGTGGTGTGCCGCAGGGGTCTTCCCTTAGCACACTGTTCAATGTGTATATGGCTCCCTTGGCGGAGATAGTGGCTCCTTTTGGGGTTCAGTTGGTGAGTTACGCCGACGACACCCAGTTGGTGTTCTCCCTGAATCAGATTGCACATTCTCCGTTGACGCTGTGTAACTGTCTAGAAGCCGTTGCAAGCTGGATGGATCAGTCCCATCTCAGACTGAACGGTGGAAAGACAGAGTTGCTGTTGTTGGGACGACAGGCTAGATTTGATAATGCGATTTTCTGGCCTTCTTGTATGGGACCTGGCCCCATCCCTAAATCGGAAATCAAAAGCCTTGGGTTTTGGCTTGATGCAGAACTAGCGTTTAGAACTCAGGCTAGAAAAACAGCTGCTATCTGCTTTGGGCTTCTGAAATCCATGCGTAAAATCCTCCCTCAATTGCCGGAAAAAGCTAGAAAAATCTTAATACAATCATTGATTTTATCTAGGATAGATTATGGGAATGCCATCTATTTAGGAGCCCCGGCCTCCGCGACTAAACAACTTCAGGTCGTCCAGAACTCGGCGGCAAGGCTCCTAACGGGCACCAGCCATCGCACATCAGCTAGACCCGCATTAAAAACTCTCCACTGGCTTCCGGTGAAAGAGCGGGTCCATTTCAAGTCACTGTGTATGGCACATAAAATTTTCCATGGGAAAGGCCCTCCCATTTTAAAAAACATGGTAATGCCCTATAAGTCTTCTCTAAATCTTCGCTCCAACGATCAGAACCTTGCAGTGATCCCTCGGATCAATAGATCCTGTTCTGGTGGCCGTCTCTTTTCATTAAATGTATCCAAACTGTGGAATTCTCTTCCTCTGTCTTTTCGCCAAGAGTCCAGTCTACTTGTGTTCCGGAAGAAGCTAAAAACATGGCTCTTTCCGAGAAAGTAGAGCCTTTTTTTAGATTAGCTAATGGGCTTTCCATTATCCCTGGGTTACCTTTCCTGAGCGCTGGGATGCTTCCGAGTAGCCATGCGCTATATAAGAGCCTTTTCAATTCAATTCAATTCAATTCAATGACATAGTCATTGATCTGTTTGTACTGCTCAAACAGACGTTGCAGCATGTAAAAGGTGGAATTCCAACGTGTTGGCACCGCCAGTATCAGGGCTTTAACTGGTGCTCTGTTATTATGCTGAATAATCTGCAGCTGCTTCCGGGCTTTAAAAGAATGGTTGAAGTGGGTTCAGATTCTTTTGCAGGTGGTCAGTATGTTGCTGACTATGTCTTCCTTTTTTAGGAAGTCTTGCACCACCAGATTGATGCAAAGGACCAAACACAGGACCCTGAAATAGCCTCCATCTGACAAGGCCTTGGCTATGGTACTGCCATTGTCTGTGGCAACAAATCCAGTTCTAAGACCTCTGGGTCAAAGCCATTCATACACCTTGCTGTTAAATTCATCCAAGATGTTTACAGCTGTATGTGATTTCTCCATAACGATCATGACCACTGTTGCATGCCAAAGAACACTCTTAAAACTTTCTTCAGGGCCAAGACCTGAAGACATCTTTTGCTTTACCCCTGCAAAAGAAATCCCGTTTGCACTGACGTACATGTAATCAGTTGCCTGACAACTGGCCCACATGTCCTTTGCTGGAAAGCTTGTCCAACCAACTGCAGCATATCATTATGCAGCCCTGGAAATGCCACTCTGGCAAAATAGGTCCTACTTGGTCCTTACATTTTGGGCAGATGGCTGCCACAAATTCTAAAAATCCCACTCCTTGCACAAATGAAAAAGGGAGGAGGTCCAGCGCTTACATTTTTGCCAGTTTCCAATTGTACAAACGTGTGGTTGGGTGGCTATGCCCATAATAGTAGCCTGGATTTTCTTCTTTTCTTGGGGCTCTGACACAGGCGTCTTTTCAGAAGTAGATGCTAGTGGTAGACTCAATGTGCGTGGTGGTGGTTGTGCAGTCACTGTATACCATGATGTCTCCATCATCTCTCTCTGAGTCTTCTTGTGCCATTGAGAAGTCGCTGAGGTGGGTGATTCTGCTGATACGCTGCTGGGGACAGGGCTGCTTTGCTTGAAGATGTCACCCTCTTCTTCCTCATCATGACCTTCTGCCATGATTGGACTTGTAGCCTGATGTTCCCTGGCTCTCCCCACCACCACGACCATGTTCAGCAATTTATTTAAGGTGCTCCTCCCACTTAATTGTGTGATGTTTTTTCATATGGGTCTATTGGCCTCCAGTACCATAATATGTACCAGGCTTACCTCAACAAACATTTGTGTGGCAAATGGTGCATACTGCAATGTGCTCCCCCTCTTTGCTAACTGTAATAAAGTCCCAAACTTGGGAGGACTACTTTTTTACTGGCCCACTGCCAATGCCTGAAGACAAACTGTAGGTAGGTGGGCATGCTGTCAATTGCCTCTCTGCTTCTCCTGAGGGTTGGTTCAGGTCTCTTCTCATCATCATCAGAAGTGGTGTTGCTTGGAGAAGATAATGCTGCAGGACCCCCCCCCCCTTTTCCTTGCTGGTGATGCGGGAGCCAATGATTTTTAAAGAGGAGGTTCAACTTATTGCTCTGAAGGAAGCTCAACCTCCTGTTCTGCTCCAACATCAGAAAAATCCATTGCTGGCTCTGGCTGCTGTCCACTTTGCTGTGTTTCCTGAAAAGATTGTGTACTACTTTGCAAAAGGAACAAATCCAATTCAACATCGCTACTCATCGGCATCGACATGATTGCACTGGCTGCCTCCCTGACAAACATGGTCCTGGGCTTAGGTTGGGGAGGTGGTGCTGCTCTCAGCTTGCTCGCCGGAGGCCGGTGCGGCAGGCACAACTTTCCTGAAAGAGGTTGCGGTTGGCACACCAGTGGTGGAAATCAGCTTCTTCTGCTCCCCACCAGCATTTTCGGCAGCACCTTTCTTTGCGGCCATCTTGAAGCTGGCAGTTGTCTGTTGCACTTAGCTTCACAACAAGCTGAAGAGATGACCGTGTTGCGTAGTCAGACACACGTCACGCCGTGAAGAGGCCTTCTGTCTGGCAGTACTGTGGGTGATGTTTCTTCTCTTGTGAACCTTAAAGCAAAAAAATAAGAAAAACATCAGTGAAATATATCATTGTTGCAGTTCAAGTAGTAGTACAAACAAACATTATCATTCAGTGTGGTTACTTATGTTATCATAAATAATTAACAATAGTATATAGTGTTCATTCCCAAAATGGAAAACTACACAAACAGAAACTTTCATGGTGACTGTACACTCAGGAAGGAACAACAAAACAATACAGTTGTAACTGTTTACTTTATGTGCAATGCATGACGTGGGATGTGGCACGCAGGGAGGTGCAGCTGACAAATGCTTTGACAAATGAATAATCCTTCCACAATGATTGCTTTTGGGCACCTATAGCAGATATATTGTTGATTCATTAATGCCAGATGCTATGAAAATGGTTAAAAAAATAATCTAAAAAAATAAACAAAAATTAAAAAATACAACTAAAATTGAAAGATTAAGCATATGGCAAAGAGCTACACTGGCAGGACACACAAAATGGCTGCCTGATATTGCCACATGGTCATCAACAACAACACAAAGCAAAAATGCATTGGGAACAAAAAGAAGACATGCAGGTCTATGGCAAAAGCTCACTGGCTGCCTACACAGAATGGCCACCGACCAACCACATGGTGAACCAGCAAGCAAGGAGGCATGGCTGCAACATATTAGAAGAAAAACACATGCAAGCCTATGACAAAAGCGCACTTGATGCCTATGCAAAATGGCCACCAGTCACATGGTAAAACATCAAGCAAGGAGGCACGGGGAACAAAGAGAAGACATGGAGGTCTAAGGCGCAAGCACACTGGCTGGCTACACAAAATAGCCACCAGCCACATGGTCAGAAAACAGCAACAACCAACAAGAAGGCATGGCCACAAACAAAGAAGAAATGCAGGTTTATGGGGTAAGCACACTGGCTGGCTACACACAATGCCGGCCACATGGTCACAACAACCAGCAAGGCGGCATGGCCGCAAACAAAGAAGAAATGCAGGCCTATGAGGAAAGCACACTGGTTGGCACACAAAATGGCTATCAGCCACATGTTCAGACAACAACAACCAGCAAGGGGGTATGGCAACAAACAAAGAAGAAATGCAGGCTTAGGGGGGAAGCACACTGGCTGGCTACACAAAATGGCCACCAGCCACATGGTCACAACAACAACAACCAGCAAGGGGGCATGGCCACAAACAAAGAAGAAATGAAGGCCTATGGGGAAAGCACAGTGGCTGGCTACACAAAATGCCGCCACCCACATGGTCACAACAACAACAAAGAGGAATGGAAAACAAAGAATACTTGCAGGCCTAGGGTGGACACTGACTATACAAAATGGCCCCTGGCCACACGGCATACTGATTCTTGAACAACAAAGGCAAATGGTGGCCTATACCAAACACACACACACACACAGTCACACACACAGTGGCCAGACAAAAGAGTCATGGTTACACAGAGAATTCAGCAATGCCAAAAAAAGGAAATTAACAGTACTAAAAATGTTCACAACAACACACATTATCCAAATGAATTACCCCACCAAAACACTGTTTGTGTGGAAAAAACCACAACAAATCCACATTTGTATTTTAATCCAATGCCATCCGTGGGGGAACAACCTTTACAACGCAACTGTTACAACGCACTACACTTACAACGCATTTTTTACAATGCAAAATCCATTACAACGCACTACACTTACAACGCATGACACTACAACGCATTTTTAAAAACTACCTTTACAACGCATTCCATTACAACGCCTACCATTACAACGCTTAATATTACACTACACTATCCAACACTTACCCTACTGTTGCACCCCCTGGAGTTAGAATAGTAATTTTTACCTCTATACTATCCAACACTTACCCTACTGTTGCACCCCCTGGAGTTAGAATAGTAATTTTTACCCCTATACTATCCAACACTTACCCTACTGTTGCACCCCTGGAGTTAGAATAGTAATTTTTAGCCCTATACTATCCAACACTTACCCTACTGTTGCACCCCCTGGAGTTAGAATAGTAATTTTTACCCCTATACTATCCAACACTTACCCTACTGTTGCACCCCCTGGAGTTAGAATAGTAATTTTTACCCCTATACTATCCAACACTTACCCTACTGTTGCACCCCCTGGAGTTAGAATAGTAATTTTTACCCCTATACTATCCAACACTTACCCTACTGTTGCACCCCCTGGAGTTAGAATAGTAATTTTTACCCCTATACTATCCAACACTTACCCTACTGTTGCCCCCCCTGGAGTTAGAATAGCAATTTTTACCCCTATACTATCCAACACTTACCCTACTGTTGCACCCCCTGGAGTTAGAATAGCAATTGTTACCCCTATACTATCCAACACTTACCCTACTGTTGCACCCCCTGGAGTTAGAATAGTAATTTTTACCCCTATACTATCCAACATTTACCCTACTGTTGCACCCCCTGGAGTTAGAAAAGTAGTTTTTACCCCTATACTATCTAATACTTACCTTAAATGCAATTTAATATTATGCGTTGTAATGGTATGCGTTGTAAAGGTAGTTTTTAAAAATGCGTTGTAGTGTCATGCGTTGTAAGTGTAGTGCGTTGTAATGGATTATGCGTTGTAAAAAATGCGTTGTAAGTGCATGCGTTGTAAAAGTGTGCGTTGTAACGTCATACATCCCCCGCGGCGAAAATGATGTTTCAATTCTGCAGACACCACAGAAAAGGTTGTTTCATGTACCCATGAATAGCGCAGGGCCTACTGGCTGGAAGGCTTATTGGCAAACTAGGCCACATAGTGAATTAATTAAATCAATCAATATTGCGAACGTATAAAAAACATGGAGAAGAAAAAAATGTACTGAATTGTGAAACATTTTTCATTTACAAAATAAGATACATTTCATGCACACAAAAACTAGGCCCCCTACTAAAACTGCAGGCCACCACCACATACAATTTTAAAAAATCGAATAAAAGTACAAAAAAATCCAGGTGAATGTCAAACAAACAACACCCTTATACACCAGTTTTTCAATTTACTTGTGATATCTCAAAAACAAAGTCTTAAATCCAATGGTACATATGCAGCAGACAAGAAAAGTGATCCTTCCAGCTCCAAATCCCAATGAAAAGTGACCAGGAGAAGGACAAAGCACAGGCAGGAGCCTGCTGGACAGGAACAGAAAGTTGGAATCTATGGGGTACTTTCTTCCGGTTTGAAAAAAAAGTAAAAAAACCATTGCTTCACGATCAAAAAACCCAATTCCAATGGCCAGTTTGAGAAGAAAATCCACTCCAAATGTCTCTCAGCTGCATTCTCAAGCAGAAAAGCTGCTCGACCACTCCATTTTGCGATCACAATTGGCTCTAAGAATGCTAGATTGGTGCCCTTGCAGCCTGAAATCACATGAGCGATTGTGAAGTCTTGCAGGAGCTCTCTAGCGATGTGAGAAGTCTTGCGTATGCTCTCTAGTGGCCCGAGAGACTTGGCACTCACGGTTGAGCACCAGAAGAATATTCAAGCAAGCGAATGGAAAAAAACTTCACTACGTGCCCGAATGGTGGAATTTAGGAATTCTGTGTTCCTCCACGGAGCGCGGAGTGCCTGAATTCCGCAAACTTCACGAGCGGAGTTTACCACCCGGAGTTAATGTTGGTATTGGTGCAGAGAAACTGATTTTCATTCAAATTCTGCATTTTTATCCATATTGTAACAATACTGAAATATTTAGAATACAGCCTGAGGTTTGGGATCGCTTGACCCTCTGGCAGCACAGATTTAGGTAATATATCAACATAACATATCAATATGAGACAATGTGGATTGTACAACATGAAGCCCCTACTCATTACATGAGAAAAGTGTGCAACAATCAGTCCTAGTTATTAGTAGGGTCCAAACCTCTTCTCGCCATGAATAGATACATTCAAGAATATGCACCAAGAACATACATGTATGAGTTTTATAAAAATTAAAATCCCATTCCAGTGCAAACAATGTGCACAGTTGTTACTGTAAAAAACAAATAGAACAGTGCAACAATAGCAGTCAGAATATTAGGAAAACTTGCAACATTATAACTATAATATAGAGTGTCCATGCATTTGTTCTCCAACCCCTTCTCCTTGCCTCTAACTAAACTTAACTCAGCATCAAAAGGAAGCTGTGTGAGTTTCTTAGGTGGCCTTACCTTTCACCCTCATACATTAGTGGAACAACGGAGTTACTGTTTTGTATATAGACATTTGTTGTCCCTCTCTTCCTGGGTTCATCAGCTGTGGTGTTCCCAGACAAGCTGATAAGGACCATCTGGCAACTCAGTGTGACTGCCTTTGGCCTTTAAAAAGGTAAATGTCGTTTATAACTTTCACCTGTGTGGTCTCTTAGCTCTTTACTGCCTGGAAGCGAAGATTCCTTTCTGCCTTATCTTTGTCTATATACAGCTTAAATACTCCTTTCAACTTGTCGAATGTTATCAAAATCAGCAATCCATGTATGAGCCTTAATCCACTTTCACCTACTTATGTTTCTTTTAAAGATAGTTGTCTGAATCAATGCAGTAACATGAAATGATGAGGCCCCTGCAAAATATGATAAGGAGCCCCTGAGTCTCCCATTTCTTATGAATATTCACTGGCCTTAGGCTACATGGGGAGCCTCATAAAGCGCCATGGGCCCTCTGAAAGGTTGGTGGCCCATCTGCACCACAGGGGCAGCACGGGGCTGTGTTACACCGCTGGTTTGAGTGACATTTTTCAATGATTACTGAAGTACTTGACGCACATATTACACAATGTAAAACATTGCTGAATGTTTGAAAAAACTGTTATTGAACTACCAAAACATCAAATACATGCTGGCAAACGGAGCTATCAGATCATGCTGAAACAAATATTAAACAACATATTAGTGCAAGCTGGTTTATCACAGTGTAGTAAAAAACATATTAAACAATATTAAATGCTATGCATGCATTTGAATTTGAAACAAAATGCACTTTAATAAATGAATATATGAAAAGCAATTGGGAGTACTAATATGAAAAATGTGTAGATTACACCAACATTAGTAGGCCAAATGATATTAGCGTAGGAAAATTAATTATTAGTAGGGGAGGTTGTGAGCCCTTTCCAAGTAATAAGCCCAAATTATTGTTCAGTCCAACACAACAGTTCAATAAATAATCATGAGCACAACGTCTAGTGCTTATATCACTGAGCAGACAGTCTTACTCTAAGGAAAAGAGTGTAAATTATTTAAAAGTACCAAAAGAATTGAAAAGTTATAACACAACATAGTAAAAATCCCACAACTAACATTTAAAAATGATTCAGTCAAATAAGGGAAATGGAGATTGAAAGTTTTATCTTTTTAGAGAAAAAAATATATCAAGAAAAAATCAAACATGAATCCAAATTCCCAGGTTATGGTTGACTGGGACATATGCGCAACTTCAGACTGACTGCAGTGAAGCAGAGCACAGACCCACAAAGCAGATTGTCCCAGGCAAGAAGTTTACCTTCAAACCTAGTCTCTGAAATGAAAGTTGAAATTCACTAGCAGGCCAAGTTTGCAGGCTGAACCAGCAAAGTCCTGCCGAAGTCCAATAACTACTGCATGAAGTCCTGCTAAAGTTGTTCGTGGGAAAAGGTCTGATTCAGAAAGTCCAAATTTTGTGCTGGCTGAAGTCCTCTCATTGGTCCGTCAAGCTTTCTACTTTCAGACATAGGGCCAGATTTACTGACATTTTGTTTCAGTGATGCAAACCGTCACACAATGTTTATTTGGGATTTACTTAAACTTTATTTGCAGTGCAAAGTACCATTAAAGTTATGGAAAGTAGCGCTAGTGCTTGTATCAATTGATGGAAAAAAATCTTTATCACCCGGCGCATGTACAACCCTCTGGACTGGTGCCCGGCTAAGTCAATAGATAGAATACACACTAAAGTTTTCATAGATTTAACTTGAAACTCTGCACCCCGCGGTCAAATCATATTCTAAATTTGTTAATATTTAAAAAAGTAATATAACCAATTATTTTGATAAATGAATGCCAACAAAAGAAATGATATTAATATATATACACTGTTCATCTGAGCCTGGTTTCGAACCTCCTAGTTCTAGTTCCCTTACCATGTGGCCCAGCCCATTATGCTAAACTAATCCTATTAATTTTAGTGGGAACTTTGTTCATGACTTTAAGGCTTCACATTCTCAGTCCACTCAAATTCCAACGTCTCACTTAAAGCTCTGTACCTACACTCAACTTGCATGTTATAACTTTTCAAATATCTTGAGAAGTAATAGCAAGCAACCGAAAATTGAAAACATCAAAAACCATGAATAGATTTACGGTAGCATAATGCATACGGGCCTGATTCCAACCCTTATGTTCCATTCCTCAACATGTGTAGCCCAGACCCTTTTACTAACCGCATTATGAGCTGCAGAGTCCATGGCAACTCTTAATCTTTCTTGACCTGCTGTTAACAAAATTATACCCAATTAACATTAGTGCTCAACTGAAATAATTAGTCCATAAGTTTGATTTTATTCAGACTACTGCCTCGCTACAATTAAAATACATTTTAAAACTATAAAGATATATGCCATGTGACATTATAGTTTCACCACAACTCCCCAACAAACATTTTAATGTACAAAACTCATGCAAAAAACACCAAAGTAAAAACACTTCCTCCCAACCAAGGCGGATATTATCAAGAACGGCGTTAAAATTATCGCCGCTTTAGCGGCAGGAAACTTCCGCTAAAGCGGTGATAATGGGCTTGATAAAATGCCCTTGAGAATTCCAATAGAAGCCCATGTTCTGGTGTAAACATGGGCTTCTATTGGAATTCACAAGGGCATATTATCAAGTCCATTATCGCTGCTTAAGCGGCAGTTTCCTGCTGCTAAAGCGGCAATAATTTTAACGCCGTTCTTGATAACATGCCCCCAAGTTATTAATCTCTAGCCCTTAGTCCTTAAAACCCATAACTCATTGGAGACACATTTTGCTTAGTGTTTTTCCTTCCATTAAGCTTTGTATGCAGAAAATATCAAAATATCATAAATGTAAAAAGTTATTTTTCACATGAAGAAGAAAATAGCAGGAGAAATGAGAACAGGAAGAGAAAATAAGAAGAGAATGACATTTTAGGACAGATATACAGAAATAGATACAGTTGTTTGTTATGTACTAGTCTAAAGAGTGGTGTAAAATTCTCTATCCAGATTGAGACCAAAATCAACAGTGTGTAGTGTTTCAATCCACCAAGCTTCTTTTAAACATTGCTGTTGTGTTGTATTACTACCTCGATGGTGTATTTTGATGTGATCAATACCAATAACTGTAATTCTGGACATATCACTCTCAACATGAAATTATTTAAGTGCGTCCCAAGAAAGGACCTTTCATCACATTTCTTAATAGCAAAGATGGGTTCTTTGATCCTTTCTTTTAGTGGTCGGATAGTTTTTTAAAATTTCTTATTATTTTATATAGTGCAAACCAGACCCGCTGATATCAGGTATCAGAGCGCTTTACATGAGCACCAGTTTCATTTACAGATGGACATATTCATTTTTGTTGGCCACGGGGAGATTAAGTGATTTGCTTAGAATCACAGGATGCTTAGCGTCATTGTCGGGACTTGAACCTGGTTCCCCACCTTCGAGGTCGATGGCTCTACCCATAAGGCTATATTCTATTTGAACCCACATATTGCTTATTAATGAGCAAATAATCAAATAGACACAAAAACTTGTATTACAGTTAATGAAAGTTCTAATACTGAATTTGTTGCTTTTGTCTGAATACTCAAACGCTCTTGTTTTAGTCATGACAAATTTACAACATACACACCCTTGACATCGATAGCACCCTTCAGGTTTTCCTTTCATTTAAGCACTCACTTTTTTGGAATCAAATCTATGTGAGTCATTGGGACTTAAGCTGTTTTGGAGTGTCTCGAGTTTCCTAAAGGTAATCATGGGATGTGGACTCATTTGTCTTTTTCTATTTTCAGGACTTACCAATGCTTTCTCAGTAAATTATATATCTTGACATTTTCTGCACAAAAGTTTGTGATAAATCTTATACACTGTTGATTAGCCAATCGTTTCCCCTTATCAGATTTCTTAAGTAACACCTCTTGCAAGATATTCTGAGCTTTCTTAACAGATTGTGTAAGGGTGTTAGGAGGGCAACGTTTTGCTGACAGTCTCTCTAAAGTTTTCTGTTGTTCTGTTA
The DNA here is from genome assembly GCF_964204655.1 of Triturus cristatus. Taxonomy (NCBI): domain Eukaryota; kingdom Metazoa; phylum Chordata; class Amphibia; order Caudata; family Salamandridae; genus Triturus; species Triturus cristatus. The sequence continues at coordinate 1,127,500,125 of NC_140582.1, forward strand.
TGTTCCTTCAGATTTGAACAGTTCCTCCTTGTCAGGGTTACCCATGTTGCAAACTGTATCATTTGTCAGCATCCATAAGGAGGTCATATAATTCATTTAATGGCCTCTGTCATTAAAAACACAAGATATATAACCAGGGTTACATAAGGTGTTCATAAGTGACTCCTTGGTTGTATCAGTGCTTGTTTGTTGCCATTACTAATTGTTTTAATGCTGCCAAGTCTGGTTTTGACAAAGTTTGTTTTTTGCCACCAATGCTTGTTTATTTGTCATGACGCGCACATATAAGCCATGTGCATCTGCTTTGCTTAGTGGTGTCTTCTAGCATGGCACGTTTCCTGATGGTCTACATGTTCACTTGGGCTGGGCATAGGACCTCTCATGTTGAACGAGCATCTGTCAAAGAACGTGCTCCAACGGCCGTGCAGTGTAAATAAAAGGCTGTGCAGCCCAACATCCTTGCTTGACTTTCTTCTGGGTTCCGGTGCACTGGATAGCTGCTCCTCTTCTCAGTTTGGGCAATTGTGCAATGCTCCTGATTGGCCAGCAGTCGGTTCTCGTGCCTGATTGGTCAGCAGCCAATTCTTGCTTTCCTACAGACTCCGATCCTTCTGTTTCCTTTTGGGAGGCTTTTCACCCACTTTGGATTTCATCGATTACTTCAGCTGGCAAGAGACTGACTTCAGGGGGTTGAGAAGCATCGCCTCCTTCAGCTAAGCAACTTTTCTTGCTAACGTATTGCTAACTTAGTGAACTGAAGCACGTTAATGCGTCTGAGCATTATAATCTTGTGTATACCCTCTGAGCATCGCAGGAACATTAAGCAATGTCTTGGGAATGTTCCATTTGAATGTATGAAAATTAAGCAAAACACATAGGAGGTGTTCTTTTGTTGTTGTTTCGAGTGGGGACAATTGTTGACATCAAAGTGTTAAAAGGAGAAGTTTGCTTTTGGAAATAGTTGTTCCTCCTCTTTTTGAACTGCCAAAACACCACTTCTTGTTGGTTTTGGAGACATTCACCTCTCTGCTCAGGGCAACGCTCTTGGTGGAAGATTCCATAATACAATACAGGTGTGTTTTATGTTATACTGATATAGCTTAGTTCATGTTAGGACCAGTGGGACTGAATAAGCACAACTAATTGTTACTTGTGTTCTACAGTCTATAGTAGATGTATCTTAGCTGTTCTTGCATTCAGTAGATGTGTCGTAGCAGTTCTTGCATCCAGAAGTATCTGGAATCCTAGGCTGGACAAGCTGGCAAGACGCTGCCGTGTCTTCTCTCTTTCTTTGTCTCCTCCATTGCCCCTTCCCTTTTGAGACATCTGCCAGGGCTCCTGTTCCCCGCAGCAGTACCGGTGGTGTCTTAGAAGATAAGAGTCTTGTTCATCCCCCCTGCAGACGTCCTGGACTTCAGGTGAGTGGTCCTGACACTCCTATGTCTGATTACTTCTCCAAATGGGATTTTTTAGATTTTTTGTTTCACGGATGTCCTGATCCATAATGTAAAATGTTGTTACTAGCCGTACTTTTACAGAATTATCGTGTATGCAGGGACTTGTGTGTGACATAAAGTTATAAATCCAAAAAAGTAATATTTGATTATATGTATTCCACATTTACTGTGTTGAAGTTAAAATACTCAAGGTAAGATATGAATTGGCCTTGTGAACCATCCCACCCAATCAAAATATCATCGATGTATCAGACCCATAGGGCCACATTCTGATATACCTCATGGTCTGTCTCATTCCATATGTGCTCCCTCTCATACCAGCCCATGAATAGATAGTTTGGCATAAGAGGGAGCAAACTTAGCACCCATTGCAGTTCCTCACATTTGAAGTTACAGGGTGGTCTGATATAAGAAATAGTTGTTTTTTAAATACAAAATCCACTAGTTCTACAATCATCTTCGAATGGCTGAAGAAGCTTGCTTATTTCATACCAAAAACTTATTTTAATGCTTGTAAGCCATTGTGATGTCTAATGCTGGTATAAAGGATTTTCATATCCACAATGAGCAGCTAAAGATTCTCATTCCAAAGGATGTCATTTTAGCATATCTTTTCTGTCTCTTATAATGTCTATGTACTGTGACATTTTCTCTGTAGCTGGCCCAATGCCTGAAATGATAGACCTACCGGGAAGTTTCTTGCCCTGCTTTTTATGAATTTTGGGCAGAAATAAATAATTGGTATGTAGGGTCCTTGATGTCCAGATATTTAAACTCCTCTTGGGTATGGAACCCTTATCTAACCATATTCTTAGTAAATTTGAATGGTTTTATTTAAATCGTGTTGTATCTTAGTCCTCTGCTGGTTTCATAATCTGTTTTTGCAAGACAGTTGTTTCAAGGCTTCCAAATTATAATCACCAAAATTCTAAATAACGACATTTCACCCTTCACCTGCCTGTCTTATTATAATGTGTAAATCATTGTTCAGGGAATACATTGCATTTCTTTGTTTTTTTTGTCAGATTATTATCAGCAACATTTCTGTTTATACAGTTGATTTCCCTGCAGAAGAGATACAAAAATATGTCTATGACATTTTCTTTAGGCATCAAGGGTAATAAAGGCAATTTACTGTAAAGACAGCATTCTTCAATCACACCCTCAATTGTTTATATTAGATCCTCTATGTGAGGAGCTGGCTCTTGACTCAGACTGATAAGAGTTTACTTGTCTTCTAGGTCTTTTAATATCATGCAAGAAATCTTAACATGTTGCAAATTCGGGAAGATAGTTCTGAGTTTTTGAGCAAATAATGTTTTGAGTTTGAGAGTTCTTGCCATCTTATACACGTCTGTTTTTAGTTCAAATGTATCACAGTGTCGATTTGGTGCAAACGACTAACTCTTACCCAAAACAAATATTTCTTCATCAGTTAAGATCCTGTCAGATAGATTAACAACAATATGTTGTGTTATTTTCAAAATCCCTTTACTTAGGATCACGTTTCGACCCAATTGTTCTTCTCTCTATTTGACTTTTTCCCCCTCTTTTCCCTCTGTCCCTTCTTTTGACTGTTGTATCCTGCACTCTCAGTTTTGTGATGTTTCCGCCAGGCACATTTTCTAGAGTTCTTCAAAAAAAGAGCTTGATCTCATCTTATCATTAGTATTGTCAATAGTGACTGAATCTCTGAACCCCAAACTAGATGCATTGGAAGATATTACACTCTCAACAGATGATTTTCTTTCGACAGGTTTCTGATTTTTTAAGGTGAAATCATACTTCCTTGCATAGGAGAATACCCTGTCTTCTAGGTCTTTTAATATCATGCAAGAAATCTTAACACGTTGCAAATTCGGGAAGATAGTTCTGAGTTTTGGAGCAAATAATGTTTTGAGTTTGAGAGTTCTTGCCATCTTATACACATCTGTTTTTAGTTCAAATGTATCACAGTGTCGATTTGGTGCAAACGACTAGCTTTTACCCAAAACAAATATTTCTTCATCAGTTAAGATCCTGTCAGATAGATTAACAACAATATGTTGTGTTATTTTCAAAATCCCTTTACTTAGGATCACGTTTAGACCCAATTGTTCTTCTCCCTATTTGACTTTTTCCCCCTCTTTTCCCTCTGTCCCATCTTTTGACTGTTGTATCCTGCACTCTCAGTTTTGTGATGTTTCCGCCAGGCACATTTTCTAGAGTTCTTCAAAAAAAGAGCTTGATCCCATCTTATCATTAGTATTGTCAATAGTGACTGAATCTCTGAACCCCAAACTAGATGCATTGGAAGATGTTACACTCTCAACAGATGAGGTTCTTTCGACAGGTTTCTGATTTTTTAAGGTGAAATCATACTTCCTTGCATAGGAGAATACCCTGCTACATTTGTAATCTCTCTGAATTTTAGATTTTTTCATTCCTTTATTCTTCCTGATATTTTTCCAGTACTTGTTCAATAATTTCAATATTCTTGTGGGTACCATCCTCCAATTTTAAATTGGCAAATTCTATTTTAGTTGCCTCAATTTCTTGCTTGAAGCTTTCTACTTTGCTTTCCACCTGCTCAATCAACAGGATCATGTGCCCACAACACAAGGGCATAGGGTCTCACATTTCCGAAGCAATCTGGATAAAATATCTGACCAGTCACTTCAACAACCATACAGAAAATGTAGAAATCCAAACGGTCATCAGCTGGATTCCCGAGGGACAACTTGAAGCAAGCAAATCCGAGATAAGGGAGCAGGACTATCCAGCCACAGAAACCAAACTTCCAGGGGTACCGAGGCGCCAGTTGTCACACTTAATTAAAAAGCAGATCGCTAAAGGTAGGAGAGAAGGTGCCCCGGGACCGAATGGCATTCCACCTGCCCTGTTCAAAGCAAAGAGTGAAGAGTGGCGGATATCCTGCAATCTCTCTTTCTGGAAATTAGGTTGTTAAACAGAATACCAGAATCGACAATAGTCCCAATTCACAAAAAAGGACACAAGGCCGAACCAAACAACTACCGCCTAGTAGCTCTGATTGACAACGAAGCTAAATATTTTGCGGGCATCATACTAGAGGAGCTCACACTCTGGGCTGAATCGAACCAGATAATACCGTTGAATCAGACCGGCTTCCGCAAAACGACTAGAACATCTACAAATATCCTCGCAATCTCGCTAATAATTGACGCAGCAAAATCATCTAAGATACCTCAACACCTGTGTTACATTGACTTCAGTGCTGCCTTTGATAATGTAGAGGGAGGCAGACTGTGGGGGAAACTGGCGCGATGGGGCACTCCACAGTCTACCCTAAATATGCTGATACTTTTACACACGAATACCTGGGTGCAGGTGAAACTAGGCGGTGGCACCCACCTTTCCTCAAAAGTGCCCACAACAAAAGGACTGAAACAGGGTTGTGTGCTCGCACCAACCATGTTCAATCTATTCATGGCAGACCTCCCAAACGTGCTTGATGCCTGTAACTCCCACTCACCAAGGGTTGGAGGGAGAACTTTAACCAATCTTTTGTACGCAGATGATGTAGTTCTGCTCAGTCATACTTACGTCAGTCTTCAACGTCTACTGACGTAAATGCATAAATACGCCACAGAAAACAACCTAAAAATAAACCTGAGCAAGACAAGGACAATGTCAATAAATAACAATAAGAACCCACAGAGGAACTGGTTCCTCAGCGGCATTAAAATGACCCAGCTTGTGAGTACAAGTAATTAGGAGTTACATTTGACAATGAAGGGTCGTTTTGGTGCCAGAAAGAGGAACTAAGAAGAAAAGGTCTACTGACCGCCATGACGATGAAAAACCTTGCAAACCAACTGATGGGACCAACTTTGTCCCTGCTACTGAAGGTAGTTCAGGCCAAACGGCTCCCCTCGATCACTTACGGTAGCGAGGCGATGCGAGGTAGAGACGCTAACGAGCTGGATAGCACGCAGGTTAAAGCTTATAGAACTATGTTCTGCCTCCCACTTTATACATCACCCGCTCAAATAAGGCGGGAGTTTGGCCTGCAAAAACAAGTCTTAGCAAGGTATGGCGCATATATTATCTGTTGGCACAAGATAAGAAATGCCACTACAAACACGCTAAACTATCTGCTGTGGCACGATATAGAACACAGGGTGTTCTCTCAGGCAAGAAACCACCTCCAGTCAGCCTTGGAATCCACCAAACTCTCTGATCTTTGGGATGCATAACTCGGCTGCCCTAACTTCAAAATATTAGTCTGGAAAAACATAAAATCAATCTCCTTATTGGAGGACAAGGCGAGCTTCTCGAAAAGATCTCACGCCTGGATGACCCTCAACTCCTATAAATCACTCATCCCACAACCATACTTTAACCAGGGCTATCCCAGAGCCATAAAAATGAACATTTTAAGGTACAGACTGGGGATTCTTCCATGCACCCAGTATCTACCACCATGGATGAGGACAAATGGTCAAAATACTTGCAGGCTGAGTGTTGGAAATGGCCCTTATTGCAGGGTTATCCCCAAACTTTTTGCTTCTTCCTCCTTTGTTTTTCCTGATCCGTGGTTGTTGGCAATAGGACTCTGGGCACCTTACCACTGCTGATCAGTGCTAAAGTGCATATGCTCTCTGTATAAATTGTTATATTGATTGGTTATCCATGATTGGTACATTTGTTTCACCTGTTAGCCCCTAGTAAAGTGCACTGAGTGTGCCAGGGCTGGTGATTCAAATGCTACTAGTGGGCCTGCAGTACTGATTTTGCCACCCACAGGAGTAGCTCTAAAATGGTGTCACAGGCCTGCCACTGAAGTGCCTGGGTGCAGTTTCTAACTGCCATGCTGACCTGACCAGTGTCCACACTGGCCAGGTCTAACCCTTCCCTTTCTGTACACATTGTTCACCCCTATGGAAGGCCCTAGGCACCCCCCTGAGCAGGGTGCAGTGTATGTGAAAGGTAGAGCATGAACTGGTGTAGGTGACATGCTCTGGTAGTGAATTACAGCCATTTTCGTTTTTCACTATTGAAAGGCTATCTTGCCCATAGGCTATAATGGGGAATGCTGAGAATAATGTTTACCTGCAAATCTTCCCATAGAAGCAAGATAGAAAATTAAAGTTTAGTATGCCTGAACTCAGAATTATAAAATATATCTTTTAGTGAGGTTGGTTTTAACATTCTGTGTTTGAAAATACGACTTTTAGAAAGTAGGTATTTTCTTGTCTAACCATTCAAACCTGCCTCTGCTAGGTTGTGTATTTCTTGTATGAAGTTTGAGTGACAGGGGCTGGGGAATTCCAGGAGGCTGGGGAATTCCCAGAGACAGGGTGAGTCAGCCCAGGGCTGAATAGGGAAATTCCACTGTAGATGGGTGGGAGGAGTAGCACCTGGGCCTGAATAGGGCTGTGCCTGCCTTCCACAATGCTGGCTCCACCCCCTGCTGGGCGGTTGACGACCCTCCCCCTCTCTCTCAAAGGAAAGAAGAAACCAAGTAAACAGAGTGCTCCAGGACTGGCCAGAACTGGTTCTGACTAGGCCAAGGCCCCTCTGCCTGCAGAGGACAAAGGATTTTGGGGTATAAGTATTGGGACCCAGACTACAGAAAATTAGATCATCCTGGAATCAGGAAGGAACCCCTGCCAAGGAGAAAGCTGAAGACTGAAGAGGAAGGACTGTCCTGCTGTGTGTTTGTGGGCTGACCTGCAATTGCTTTGCTGCCAAGGAGAGGGGAAGGACTTTGCTGTTGCTGTGTCCCCTTGCTTGAAGAGATCTCCAAGGGCCTGAGAAGAGCTGGCCTCCTGTTAAGAAGTCCCAGGAACAAAAGGACTTCAGCCCCAGCTTCCCCCTGAACTCTGCTGAGTGAGTTCTGCCCTTCCTAGAGTGCTTGAGCCAATTGTGGGGCCTCTGGAAGTTGTGCCTGCTGTTGGGGAGCTGATCAAGAAGAAAGAAGCAAAGAATCTACACTTTTTCACGCACAGCCGGCTTAGCGATAATATTTCCGTCGCTCCGCTTGTTAGCGGGCAGAATTTTATCGCTGCGAACATCGTCGCAGAGCCTGCTGCCGCTGAGCCGGATCATCGCTGGTGAAATCGTCGCCACGCTCGTTAGCGGGCCGTATTTTGTCGCTGCGAACATCGTCGCAGAGCCAGCCCAGATCCCTGCTCCGCTCGTTAGCGGGCAGAATTTTATCGCTGTGAACTTCGTCGCAGAGCCTGCCGCCGCTGGGTAAGATCATCGCAGAGCCAGACAAAATCATCGCACCGCTCGTTAGCGGGCAGAATTTTATCGCTGCGAATATCGTCGCAGAGCCAACCCAGATCATAGCTGGTGAAATTGTCTCCCCGCTCGTTAGCGGGCCGAATTTTGTCGCATTGTGCCTTAGCGAGTAAATTTCTACCGGAAAAGCTACGCCTTGGAATCCATACAAGTATCGCCTCACTCCCCATACATACCGGATTCGTCGCCCACGCCCGCTGCGTGCAGCAGGGTTGCCGCCTCGTCTCCCCAGGGTCTCAGGACTGACGCTGTTGCTTGTTTTTCGACGCCTGAGCACCGCTAAGAACTTTTATCGCATCACCAGGTACTGTTGGCTAAAATTGACGCTAAGGTGAATGATGTTGTTGCTAAACTAAGAACTCTTTTTGAAACCATATTCTTGAACTGTGTATGTTGGATTTTTGTCGTTTTGGTATTGTGTAGTTTATATAAAAGTACTCTATTTATCTACACTAGTGTGGAGTCCATTTGTGGTGTTTTCACTGTGTTACTGTGAGTGTTGGTACAAATACTTTACACATTGCCTTTGATAAGCCTGTCTGCTCGTGCCAAGCTACCAAGGGTGTGAGCAGGTGTTATCTAAAGAGTGTATCCCCCTTACCCTGACTAGAAGCAAGGGTCCCTATTTGGACAGTGCTACCTGCCAACTGGAGACCCCCAGATCTAACACTGAGTAACATTAACAATGGCAACATACTTCATGTAATCTGCCTATGCAATGAACTGCACCAAGCACAGCAACAGTTCCATAAAGAACCATTTAAACAGAAAGGCATCCACACCAGAAGGCAAGCGGTGCTGGCCTGCTTAAACCCAACAAATATCCAACTAAACTGCAGATTGGTAAAATTTCTGATGGTGGCTGAACGAAAAATGCCAAAAATATCGAAAAATGCTCTACAAAGCCCGCTGCCTCAAGCTGACCAGCAGACGGGTAAAAGTACTAAGCGGAACCTTATTAAGCATACATACCAGCAGCAGAGGGACAAATCTTGCAACAAGCACGGTCCATTTGGAAGATGCGACAAATGGGCAAGCTAGGCTGGGGTAAGGAAAATCTGAGAGACGCACATTCCAGCATCCAGCGCATCAATGACTTTCTCTAATTAGTACAATTGAATTATGATTTTAAACTGTAATAAATGTTCACTCTTTGGCTTTTTATTGGTTTTAAACACGGATGTTTTAGGAATTTTGTAATGGTATTATTGCAACGGTTTTAACTAACTATGCAAAAATAAAATAAACTTGAAACCTGCTCAATCAACATGAGCATCAAGTCTCTTGAAGTATGACATAACCTTTTGTAGTATCTTGTGTTAGTTCCACTTTAAGTAATTTCTATTGCTGCTTAGTTACATGAGAATGTACATGTGTCATTCTTGACTTGGAGGCAGTTGAAGCTGTACATGTTTTCCTGCGATGTAACCAATAATAAATCTACTCAAGACAACAGCTGTTTCCTGGCACATTACTACATTTTAGTTGGCGACGATTTTGGTTACATATGAACTCAGCATGCAAATACAGATGAAGATATTTTTCTATCAAGACCAAAGCATTGTTTGATGACACAACTCTGCCTTAAGTGTACCATATGGTCTTCATGTCTACAAGTCAACTCATAATACGGTAGGGTGTATTCCTGCTTCTGCTCACCCTACTCTGTATTTTTGTTTTTTGACTGTCTATCTTTAAAGGGAAAACGTGTCAAGCTTCACTCATTTCATCTTTACGCTCTGCTTATGAACATCCATATGGAAAGACTGGCTTTTGAGACTGTTGCGTAAATCTTATATACACCGTGTGTTGGTTGGATCGCTTTGCGCAAGTGGCATGTAAACCTTACATCGTTATACATCTTCATCGCGTGTGCTTTATTTAAAAATAATTACTCGCGCCTAACTTGGAACGTGTATATCGTAGCGCGAGCGATACTTGGCTTCCCTTCAAGTGTTTACTACGGCGTGTGAGCGGCATCGTACGACGTTACGGCAGCGTCCTCTCTGATGTCAGACGAACCCGTATCTTGGCAACGTCTACACACGCACGTCCTCTGCGCACTATCCAACGCAGGTGCACACAGCCACTGAAAGCTTATGTTCAGTTGTGTTTCTTCGGAAGGCGAACAGAATAAATCGCAAAGGAGTTCATCAAGATAACAGAGTAGCGCTGATGCGCACAGCTCATTACAGATTGTTTTGAAGTTCAAATACATAACGAAGAAAATTCTTGTCTACAGATTGCACGACAAGAAAACATTCACTGATGCACACAGTTAGAAGGACATTGCGCATTACTCATCAGTTCTTATTTTTTTTATTTTATTCAAGAACACGATGGTGTACACAGCCTTATTATAGTTTACATTTGCATTTTTCTAGGTAATCAATTCAGGTATCTTCATTCTGCCACATTTGTTACCAATTGTGTTAGTTATATAACTCATTTTCGTTCTTTTTTCTGGGGAGTTTTAGTTCTTTATGTGCTCCATCCTTTTGGTATAATGCCTTGTTATGTGTGAGAATGGAATCCTTATAGAATAAGGAATATTTGCGGTTCTCTGAGACACTTATAACGTTGAATGTAAAAACCTTTTACACCTTATACACTTAATTTTGTCACTATGTGCACCCTTCAATCAGTAAATCCTCCACCTGCTTTTTAAGACACTCCAGGGGAACCACCTATCAGATGGGAAATCTGGTATGACGCTTTTGAAACATATTTAGGAGCCATTGGTGCAACCAGATTCGCCGCAGAAAGGAAGAAATGTTTACTTTTACACTCTCTAGGTTTCGAAGGGAGGTCTATTTTTAAACACTTACCAGACCTTCCGGAAGGGGATCCTGCACTAAATGATATGTACCACAAAACTGTTGAAAAACTCAAATTAAGGTTTGACAAGAAACCTAGTCTCATGGTTCTTAGACACAAGTTTTTCAAGAGAAAACAAAGTGATAGTGAAGACGTAGACTCTTATATTTCTGTCTTACGTAGATTGGCAGCTGAGTGTAGATTTGAGAACTTTACTGATCAGCTCATCAGAGATCAGTTTGTCTGTCACTACAAGGACAAGAACATAAGACAAAAGTTACTCACTATGGGCGATCCTTCTTTAGATGAGACAATAAAACTTGCTAAAAGTATTGAGACTTCTATGGTCTCGCTAAACGAATTAGAGGAAAAGGTAGTAGAATCTGTTAATTCCATTAACCTCAATTCTTCTTCCTTAAAAAACAACAAGAAACCTGTCAAACATTTGGGGAACAAAAATAAAAAGGGAACCAAGTCTTCAATGCCTAGCAAATTCGATCCTTCTGTTTGTATGAGAGGTGGGAATCCACCTCACTCTAAGGGATCGAGATGCCCCGCTTCTAATGTCACTTGCAATTATTGCAAAAGGGCCGGACACTTTGCCAAAGTGTGTCTCAAGTTAAAAGGTCAAAAGAATTTTAAGAAACCCACTGTATGTATGGTTGATTCTGATTCTTCCTCCGAATCAGAAGTTGTTTCTGTTGTGACGGACTTTTCTATTTCTGAAGTCATTGAAGGGGATCCCAAAACTGAACTCAGAATTATAAAATATATCTTTTAGTGAGGTTGGTTTTAACATTCTGTGTTTGAAAATACGACTTTTAGAAAGTAGGTATTTTCTTGTCTAACCATTCAAACCTGCCTCTGCTAGGTTGTGTATTTCTTGTATGAAGTTTGAGTGACAGGGGCTGGGGAATTCCAGGAGGCTTGGGAATTCCCAGAGACAGGGTGAGTCAGCCCAGGGCTGAATAGGGAAATTCCACTGTAGATGGGTGGGAGGAGTAGCACCTGGGCCTGAATAGGGCTGTGCCTGCCTTCCACAATGCTGGCTCCACCCCCTGCTGGGCGGTTGACGACCCTCCCCCTCACTCTCAAAGGAAAGAAGAAACCAAGTAAACAGAGTGCTCCAGGACTGGCCAGAACTGGTTCTGACTAGGCCAAGGCCCCTCTGCCTGCAGAGGACAAAGGATTTTGGGGTATAAGTATTGGGACCCAGATTACAGAAAATTAGATCATCCTGGAATCAGGAAGGAACCCCTGCCAAGGAGAAAGCTGGAAGACTGAAGAGGAAGGACTGTCCTGCTGTGTGTTTGTGGGCTGACCTGCAATTGCTTTGCTGCCAAGGAGAGGGGAAGGACTTTGCTGTTGCTGTGTCCCCTTGCTTGAAGAGATCTCCAAGGGCCTGAGAAGAGCTGGCCTCCTGTTAAGAAGTCCCAGGAACAAAAGGACTTCAGCCCCAGCTTCCCCCTGTACTCTGCTGAGTGAGTTCTGCCCTTCCTAGAGTGCTTGAGCCAATTGTGGGGCCTCTGGAAGTTGTGCCTGCTGTTGGGGAGCTGATCAAGAAGAAAGAAGCAAAGGATCTACACTTTTTCACGCACAGCCGGCTTAGCGATAATATTTCCGTCGCTCCGCTTGTTAGCGGGCAGAATTTTATCGCTGCGAACATCGTCGCAGAGCCTGCTGCCGCTGAGCCGGATCATCGCTGGTGAAATCGTCGCCACGCTCGTTAGCGGGCCGTATTTTGTCGCTGCGAACATCGTCGCAGAACCAGCCCAGATCCCTGCTCCGCTCGTTAGCGGGCAGAATTTTATCGCTGTGAACTTCGTCGCAGAGCCTGCCGCCGCTGGGTGAGATCATCGCAGAGCCAGACAAAATCATCGCACCGCTCGTTAGCGGGCAGAATTTTATCGCTGCGAATATCGTCGCAGAGCCAACCCAGATCATAGCTGGTGAAATTGTCTCCCCGCTCGTTAGCGGGCCGAATTTTGTCGCATTGTGCCTTAGCGAGTAAATTTCTACCGGAAAAGCTACGCCTTGGAATCCATACAAGTATCGCCTCACTCCCCATACATACCGGATTCGTCGCCCACGCCCGCTGCGTGCAGCAGGGTTGCCGCCTCGTCTCCCCAGGGTCTCAGGACTGACGCTGTTGCTTGTTTTTCGACGCCTGAGCACCGCTAAGAACTTTTATCGCATCACCAGGTACTGTTGGCTAAAATTGACGCTAAGGTGAATGATGTTGTTGCTAAACTAAGAACTCTTTTTGAAACCATATTCTTGAACTGTGTATGTTGGATTTTTGTCGTTTTGGTATTGTGTAGTTTATATAAAAGTACTCTATTTATCTACACTGGTGTGGAGTCCATTTGTGGTGTTTTCACTGTGTTACTGTGAGTGTTGGTACAAATACTTTACACATTGCCTTTGATAAGCCTGTCTGCTCGTGCCAAGCTACCAAGGGGGTGAGCAGGTGTTATCTAAAGAGTGTATCCCCCTTACCCTGACTAGAAGCAAGGGTCCCTATTTGGACAGTGCTACCTGCCAACTGGAGACCCCCAGATCTAACACTGAGTAACAATAACAATGGCAACATACTTCATGTAATCTGCCTATGCAATGAACTGCACCAAGCACAGCAACAGTTCCATAAAGAACCATTTAAACAGAAAGGCATCCACACCAGAAGGCAAGCGGTGCTGGCCTGCTTAAACCCAACAAATATCCAACTAAACTGCAGATTGGTAAAATTTCTGATGGTGGCTGAACGAAAAATGCCAAAAATAACGAAAAATGCTCTACAAAGCCCGCTGCCTCAAGCTGACCAGCAGACGGGTAAAAGGACTAAGCGGAACCTTATTAAGCATACATACCAGCAGCAGAGGGACAAATCTTGCAACAAGCAGGGTCCATTTGGAAGATGCGACAAATGGGCAAGCTGGGCTGGAGTAAGGAAAATCTGAGAGACGCACATTCCAGCATCCAGCGCATCAATGACTTTCTCTAATTAGTACAATTGAATTATGATTTTAAACTGTAATAAATGTTCACTCTTTGGCTTTTTATTGGTTTTAAACACGGATGTTTTAGGAATTTTGTAATGGTATTATTGCAACGGTTTTAACTAACTATGCAAAAATAAAATAAACTTGAAACCTGCTCAATCAACATGAGCATCAAGTCTCTTGAAGTATGACATAACCTTTTGTAGTATCTTGTGTTAGTTCCACTTTAAGGAATTTCTATTGCTGCTTAGTTACATGAGAATGTACATGTGTCATTCTTGACTTGGAGGCAGTTGAAGCTGTACATGTTTTCCTGCGATGTAACCAATAATAAATCTACTCAAGACAACAGCTGTTTCCTGGCACATTACTACATTTTAGTTGGCGACGATTTTGGTTACATATGAACTCAGCATGCAAATACAGATGAAGATATTTTTCTATCAAGACCAAAGCATTGTTTGATGACACAACTCTGCCTTGGGTGTACCATATGGTCTTCATGTCTACAAGTCAACTCATAATACGGTAGGGTGTATTCCTGCTTCTGCTCACCCTACTCTGTATTTTTGTTTTTTGACTGTCTATCTTTAAAGGGAAAACGTGTCAAGCTTCACTCATTTCATCTTTACGCTCTGCTTATGAACATCCATATGGAAAGACTGGCTTTTGAGACTGTTGCGTAAATCTTATATACACCGTGTGTTGGTTGGATCGCTTTGCGCAAGTGGCATGTAAACCTTACATCGTTATACATCTTCATCGCGTGTGCTTTATTTAAAAATAATTACTCGCGCCTAACTTGGAACATGTATATCGTAGCGCGAGCGATACTTGGCTTCCCTTCAAGTGTTTACTACGGCGTGTGAGCGGCATCGTACGACGTTACGGCAGCGTCCTCTCTGATGTCAGACAAACCCGTATCTTGGCAACGTCTACACACGCACGTCCTCTGCGCACTATCCGACGCTGGTGCACACAGCCACTGAAAGCTTATGTTCAGTTGTGTTTCTTCGGAAGGCGAACAGAATAAATCGCAAAGGAGTTCATCAAGATAACAGAGTAGCGCTGATGCGCACAGCTCATTACAGATTGTTTTGAAGTTCAAATACATAACGAAGAAAATTCTTGTCTACAGATTGCACGACAAGAAAACATTCACTGATGCACACAGTTAGAAGGACATTGCGCATTACTCATCAGTTCTTATTTTTTTTATTTTATTCAAGAACACGATGGTGTACACAGCCTTATTATAGTTTACATTTGCATTTTTCTAGGTAATCAATTCAGGTATCTTCATTCTGCCACATTTGTTACCAATTGTGTTAGTTATATAACTCATTTTCGTTCTTTTTTCTGGGGAGTTTTAGTTCTTTATGTGCTCCATCCTTTTGGTATAATGCCTTGTTATGTGTGAGAATGGAATCCTTATAGAATAAGGAATATTTGCGGTTCTCTGAGACACTTATAACGTTGAATGTAAAAACCTTTTACACCTTATACACTTAATTTTGTCACTATGTGCACCCTTCAATCAGTAAATCCTCCACCTGCTTTTTAAGACACTCCAGGGGAACCACCTATCAGATGGGAAATCTGGTATGACGCTTTTGAAACATATTTAGGAGCCATTGGTGCAACCAGATTCGCCGCAGAAAGGAAGAAATGTTTACTTTTACACTCTCTAGGTTTCGAAGGGAGGTCTATTTTTAAACACTTACCAGACCTTCCGGAAGGGGATCCTGCACTAAATGATATGTACCACAAAACTGTTGAAAAACTCAAATTAAGGTTTGACAAGAAACCTAGTCTCATGGTTCTTAGACACAAGTTTTTCAAGAGAAAACAAAGTGATAGTGAAGACGTAGACTCTTATATTTCTGTCTTACGTAGATTGGCAGCTGAGTGTAGATTTGAGAACTTTACTGATCAGCTCATCAGAGATCAGTTTGTCTGTCACTACAAGGACAAGAACATAAGACAAAAGTTACTCACTATGGGCGATCCTTCTTTAGATGAGACAATAAAACTTGCTAAAAGTATTGAGACTTCTATGGTCTCGCTAAACGAATTAGAGGAAAAGGTAGTAGATTCTGTTAATTCCATTAACCTCAATTCTTCTTCCTTAAAAAACAACAAGAAACCTGCCAAACATTTGGGGAACAAAAATAAAAAGGGAACCAAGTCTTCAATGCCTAGCAAATTCGATCCTACTGTTTGTATGAGAGGTGGGAATCCACCTCACTCTAAGGGATCGAGATGCCCCGCTTCTAATGTCACTTGCAATTATTGCAAAAGGGCCGGACACTTTGCCAAAGTGTGTCTCAAGTTAAAAGGTCAAAAGAATTTTAAGAAACCCACTGTATGTATGGTTGATTCTGATTCTTCCTCCGAATCAGAAGTTGTTTCTGTTGTGACGGACTTTTCTATTTCTGAAGTCATTGAAGGGGATCCCAAAAACTGTGTCGATCCTATAATAGATATTGAGGTTGGTAATAAACATATCAAACTTCTTGTCGATTCTGGTGCGAAGATAACCATGATCACCCAACAATTGTTTGATGAAACTTGGGAAGGTACTCAACCCCTTCTTCCTCCCGACTGCACAGCAGTATCCTATGAAGGTCGGAAGATTGATCTTGGGGGTTATTTTGAAGATTAATTGTGTTTCAAAGGAAGAAGAATTAGAGGGAAGGTCTATGTTGCTGTCAAAGGTCTTAAAATTTTAGGATGGTTCCATCAAGGTCTCTTTAAGATGATCTTAAGACCTGGAGCCAAAGAACAAGTTCTTGTGGTTGATTGTCCTAATGAGGTGCAAGTTCTCCAAGACAAATTCCCTTCTGTTTTCAGTTCTCAACTAGGAAAAATCAAAGGATTCAAACATAGGATAATTGTTAAAGAAGGATGTTTGCCTTTGAAACATAAACTTAGGGGTGTCCCCTACAGTGTCAGGGAAGATTTAGAGAAGGAACTCAAGCAATTGCGTGAGAAAGGGATCATCGAGCCAACGGAGTCTTCACTTTGGCTTTCGCCTTTGGTCGTCGCTAGGAAGAGGTGTGGTCAGCTTAGGGTATGTGTGGACTTAAGATCACTTAATAAAGAGATTTGGGTAGACTCACATCCTCTTCCTAAGATCAATGATTTGTTTGCGTCAACCAAAGGTGCTAAATTCTTCACTAAGTTAGATCTTACCAGTGCCTATCACCAGGTTGAGTTACATCCGGAGTCACGTCATCTCATTGCTTTTTTCTCTCCTCTGGAGACGTTTCAATATCGACGTATGCCTTTTGGTCTGGCTTCGGCAGCGTCGGTATTCCAAAGGGTAATGACTAACATCCTCAAAGGAGTTGACGGAGTGCTAGTTTTCCAAGATGACGTACTCATTTTTGGCAAAGATGTTTCTACACATGATGACAACTTAAATAAAGTTTTGGGCCTTTTCCAAGAACATGGTGTTGTTCTGAAAGTAGAGAAATGTAAGTTTTTTTGTACTGAGGTGGAATACCTAGGTCACATTATCACTCAGGATGGAATCAAGCCCAGAACTGGTCTTCTCAAAGCAATCTCAAATGCCGCTAGTCCCACAGACAAGAGAGGAGTCAAATCTCTACTGGGGTTATGTGAATATTACTCAAGGTTTATTCCCCATTTTGCAACCATTGTGCGTCGCATTAGCAACCTACTAAAAAAAGACACTAACTTTGTGTGGAGTAATGAGTGTATGTTGGCTTTTGAAGAAGTGAAGAATCTTCTATGTGAGAGTTCTGTTCTTAAGCCATTTGACCCCAGCCTTCCGTGTTGTTTGACAGTTGGCGCGAGCCAAGTAGGTTTGGGAGCTACTTTAACGCAAGTAGAGGATGGTGTTGAAAGAACAATAGGTTTTGCCTCAAGAGTGTTAAGATCGCCTGAATTAGAATATTCAGTTATTGAGAAGGAGTTATTAGCTTGTGCATGGGCAATAGAAAAATTTCGCTCATATGTGTGGGGTAAACGGTTCCTACTCCTAACTGATCACAAACCGTTAGTCAATATATTAGGAGGATCTGTAACAAAATGTTCCACACCTAGAACTATGAGGATGGTCTCTAAATTACTTCAATATCACTTTGATGTCAGACACATATCTGGAGGAAAGAATGGTAGGGCGGATTTCCTATCTCGTTTTCCCTCTGGTGACGCTCATGATGATGATGTCCTGTTTTCTGACCACATTAATGAGGATTGTGAAGATTGTTTTGTGGCAGGTGTAGACATTCCGGAATTGAAGTTTTGTTCTGAAGATGAATGGAGGTTGGCCTTTGCTAATGATTCTATTCTTCAAGAGGTTTGTAAATTTGTTAGTTGTGAGTGGCCTAGAGAAAAGGTCCCATCAGCTCCCCTCCAGTCCTTTTCTAAGATTGAAGATGAGTTGTCAGTGGAGGATGACATTCTTCTTCGCAATGACAAACTTATCCCTCCACATTCGTTCAGGAGGGGTATTATTGTTAGAGCTCATGAGGGACATTTAGGATCCTCGTTTACGAAGCGTCACATTTGCGACACATTTTGGTGGCCGGGTATGGATTCTGAGGTTGATGAGTTTGTTATGGATTGTTGTATATGCAAGTCATCTGACAAGTCTCTAAAGACTTCAGTTCCTCCACTCATACCTGTTGAGTGTCCTGATCTTCCATGGGAAAGGGTTGGTATAGACATAATGGGACCATATGTGTCTCTTTTTGGGAGCTATAGGTTTATATTGATTTTGATTGATTATGCATCTAAATGGCCTGAACACAAATTGGTTAAGGAAGCTGATAGTAAGAACAGTATCGATTTTTTGAGAGAGGTCTGGTCCACAGAAGTTTTGCCTGCTACTCTTGTTTCTGACAATGGGAAACAATTTGTTTGCAAGGAGTTTGAATTGTTTTTGTTGTCATCTGGTGTAAAAAATTTAAACAGTTTTCTTTACCATCCTCAAGGAAATGGACTGGTTGAGAGAATGAATCGGGTATTCGGGGATTGCATAAAGTGGGCTAAAGCTGGCAATCACGATGTTGTAAAATCACTCAGTAGCATGGTATGGTTCTATAGAACCACCCCACATTCTTCAACAAAGGTATCCCCTTTTGAATTGATGAGGGGAAGAAAACCCAATACTTCTTTCCGCCCTGGGTGCATGTCGAAATGGCTCAATACTGAGTCAGATGTACAGAAATTGATGTTTTTGGTTAAAGGTAATGTTTCTGCAACCCAAGCCAAGCAAAAAACTAATTTTGATTCCAAAAAGGGATCAAAGATGGCTACTTTGAAGGTTGGAGATCATGTTAAAATAAGAAAGTCCGTTCATGTCAACAAAGGTGAAAGTAAGTTTGGTCCTCTTGTTAAAGTTGTTAAGATTTTTGGTAATGCTGTACAAGTTGAAGGTGGTTGTTGCTGGAACATGAGCAAAGTGGCTAAGGTTCATGGTCCAAATCAACAAGGATCTTCAAAAGTTGATAATAGTTCTGCTTCAAGAGAGAGTAATACCATTCATCCTTTCACGAGAAGTGCGCGCACTATCATAAAACCTGAACGTTTTAGGGTTTGAAGCTTGTTTGTATTTTTTTGGGGGGGAGGTTGTCATTTAAAAAAAAAAAAAATTGGGGTGTTAAAAGAAGGGGAGGTAATGTAGTATCTTGTGTTAGTTCCGCTTTAAGGAATTTCTATTGCTGCTTAGTTACATGAGAATGTACATGTGAAATTCTTGACTTGGAGGCAGTTGAAGCTGTACATGTTTTCCTGCGATGTAACCAATAATAAATCTACTCAAGAAAACAGCTGTTTCCTGGCATATTACTACAACTTTGTTCCCAACATTCTGCTTGAATTGAATCCAAATCCTCAACTGCAGGAGAGGTATTAATTTTAAGTACTCTTGGGATCCTACTGACCTCTAGATACTGCCTAAATGTGACAGCATCTCACAACTTCTGCAACTCTTTCTTCATTAACCTTTCTAGTTTAAGAAATAAGTTCCTTAGCCCTTTTGGTGTATCTCCTTCTCATATTTTTTCCACTAGTTGTGTGTTTGTATAGACTGTATGCCAGTTCCTCTCGTTTTTTGATATAGTTTGCCATATTCACACCACTTTGTAAAGTCCCAGGTAATATGAAATTATAAGTAAATTCTCCAGATCACAAAAACATAAAACTTCAAAATGATTAATTACCAATTTGAATATATACATGTGCTGCTGGACATGAATCTGAGATAATGCATCAATTGATGAGCAAAATTCCTTATTGCCTTGTGCATGCACAATCCACTAGACTGGTACCTGGCCAAGTTGACACATAGAATACAAACTAAAGATTTTGCAGGGAGCTAATTTGTAATAGTATTATGACATATCCACAAATAAACATCTAACTATTGAATTCTTATTCAAATTCATTCCAGGCACATTGTCACAGAAAATTATAAAAGGAGCATTTTATTCAGAAAACATTATTCCACATAATTACAAAATGTTTTCCACAAATGGTTTCAGTTGACTGATTCATAACACACGATATTTTCAGCCAACACATGTTTCGTGCCATAAATGCCACTTCTTCAGGGCTGAAATAGCTAAAACATAAGAAAAGAGAAAAATAATATTTTATCATAAAATGCATATAATGTTCATATTAAATGATATAGCAATCATGTTCAAACAAGAGATAAGATAAAAGTCTCCATATTATGAAACCATATTGAGGTCCACATTTATGTTCTCATCGAACTTTCCACGCATACAGTTTTAAATGTTACTTCCCAAATTATTCAGTTATTGTCCTGTAATTAAGTAAGATTTCTGATTGTTGACATTAAGCATTTAGTTTCCAAATCCCTTTCTACACACATGTGATTTCAAGATATCACTGAAAAAATATCTTATTTTCATATTGGTTTCCCAATTTCCTTTCTCTTAATAACAGTTAATTTTCTATGCTACTATTCTTACTAATTTCTTTAAATATTAGCTGTTCTTTTAGTTATGATATAATCCTTCTCTTAGAGCAATCAAAAAAGGATTTATGCATGTGTTTCTAAATGAAAGAGAAAACAGCAAACAGGTAGAAATGTCAAAGACGCCATCTTATCTAATCCTGATTGCATTTAACATTTTTCAATTTATTTGCTCTGTTAGACCTGGCATCATTGGCATGAGTCTCTCCTCCATTTTTTTCTGTTTGCCTCCTCTGTTTACGATGTTTTTGCTGGTTTATTGCTTTGGGCACTGTGCCACTGCTGATCAGTGCCACAGTGCAAGTGCTCCCTATGTTAAATTGTTACATTAATTGGTGTTACCATGATTGGCTTGGTTGACTTACTGTTCAGTCCCTAGTCTAGTGCACTGCGTGTGCCAAGGGCATGTAAGTTAACTGCTGTTGGTGGGCTTGCAGCACTGGTTGTGCCACCCACAGAAGCAGCTTGTAAAATGTGTCTCAGGCCTGCCACTGCAGAGCCTGCGTGCAGTCCCTGACTGCCATGTCGACTTGGCAAGGAAACCTACTTGCCAGTCTCCAAACCTTCACTTTGCCACATCTCAGACACCTCTATGGTAGGCCCTAGGGCAGGGTGCATTGTTGGTAAAAGGTAGGTCATGCCCTGATGTGTGTGGCATGACCTAATAGTGAATTACAGCCATTTTCGTTTTTCACTATTGAAGGGCTACCTGCCTCCCATAGGCCATTATGGGCAGACGGATTATTAACTCCATTATAATCTATCTGACTCAGGGAGCATGGTAGCAGGTCGAGTTTATTATCCCTGAACTCAGAATTTAATAACACATCCTTTAGGATGGATGGTTTTTAAATTCTATGTTTGAAAATAGCCCTTTTAGAAAGTGGCTATTTTCTTGTCCAACTATCCACCGGTCTCTGCTGGTTTGGTGTGTGTATCAGGGGCTGGGTGGCTCCAGAGGTCTGAATGAGTCAGTGTGGGGTGAATGAGGCATTTACACATAGAGTGAGGGAAGAGTAGCCTGCCCTGCCTGACACAACGCTGGCTCCGCCTCCTGCTGGGCGACTGAGGACCCTGCCCTGCTCAGTGAATAGGCCAGGTGCCTCTGCCTGGCAACACCCACAACAAACCTGAGATGGGGGGAATTTCCCTGCTTGGACAAAGGGAACAAAGGAGAAATGGGGTATAAGAGAAGGACCCCTGAACCAAGAACTCAGATCACTTCTGACAAGGAAACCTGTACCAAGGACAAGAAGCTTGCTGATCTAAGGACTTGCCTCCCCTTTCTGCCAGAGTGCTGTTTTGCTGTGGAGGAACCTGAAAGCTGCTTCTTTATTTTTGCCAAGGAACAAGGAGAGAGGAACTTGGTGTGTACTCTCTAAAGCTTGCTAGAAAATCTCCAAGGGCTGGAAGAGTGCCAGCCTCCTGTTGAAGTCACAGGGCCAAAGGACTTCACCCTCTACTGAATTGCTGAATTGCTGGAAAGTGTGTTTCCAGTACACAAGGGAAAATCTGCAGTCTCGACGCCGCCGACGCCGCCGAATCCAGCTCGACATCGTGAGTAACGGCTCCCGTGTCCCGAGCCTTCGACGCCGGCCGCCGGGCCCGATCGACGCCAGCAGCAACGCCAGTGAGCAGTGGGTATCGGCCCCAGCTCCAAGTGACCCCGTCCTGACGCCGGTCTCGACGCCAGTGAGGAGTGAGTATCGGCTCCACCTCCAAGCGACCCCGTCTCGACGCCGCTGCTGATCGCATCGACTCGACGCCCTTCTCGACGCCGTGAGTGCTGCTCCGGCCCGACATCTCCCGACGCCGCTGCAGATCGACCCGACTCTGAGGCACGATCGACGCCGCCCTCGACGCCGACATCTCGACGCCGTGGATCATCGTTTTCTTCATTTCTCAAGGTACTGTACTTGTGGGGTCTGTTGCAACTCCAGGCTCGACGTAGTGCTCCTCGCGGTCGACGGCGAACCTTGGGAATATCATAGACTCGACGTCGTGTGACTCCTGTGGGGGTCACATTGTTGCTAAAGAACTGTGTTTCAGAAGAATACTTATTTTGTTGCTAAAGAACTATTTGCCAAGAAGAAACCTTACTTGAACTATTATTTTTCCTTCCAAAGAGTATTTATTAAGACTGTGGTATATTTTTGTCGTTATTTGGTCTTGTGCTAAGCCTTATATAAAAATACTATTTTTATAATAACTTCTGTGTCGTGTCCATCTGTAGTGTATTCACTTTATTACTGTATGTGGTCATAAATGCTTAACACACTGCCTCTGAGATAGGCCTGACTGCTCTGCCAAGCTACCAAGGGGGTGAGCAGGGGTTATCTGAGTGTGTAATCCCCTTTCCCTGACTAGAGTTGGTTGGTCCCTATTTTTCAGAAGTGCATACCTCTGCCAACTAGAGACCGCCGGTTCTAACACCCATGCAGAGCACTGTTGGCTGTTTTGATTTTCTATCACAATGGGCCTGACAATCTTTGGAATTCAGACTGCCTCCACACCCGTAAGTATTGTGGAGGTGTTTAGCCGAATGACACACTACATGGAGGACCCGTAGGATGACTGCAAGTTGGTACAAGTTGATTAACCTCAGGGAGACAGCCAGAGAGAATGGGGCACGTGCGGGCGACACTGCCTGCAGGGGCGAGTGGGGCAGTCTGTACCAGGTGTTTCAGCCGGAGCAGCCACAATTGCCCTCTCTATGTCTGTCTTTCCCTTCTCATCCATGTGGAGGTCAGACCATGTGTCACATGATGGGAACTTGGTGAAGAGGTGCTATCACACCATGGAAGGGAGGGGACTCTGAACAGTGAATGTCAATGGCAGGTTTTGAAAGCCCCCAGTGGCAGCCTCAGCAAGGCTTTGTGGGAATTTTGGGTTTGGGGGGCAAGGGAATGGAGGAGATGTTGGTGGGAAAAGAAGACAGAAGAGCCTTTCTTCCACACTGTGTTTTTTTTTTTAACTTGACAGGTCAGGGACGGGCCTATTTTCCTTGCCTGCTCCACCACTCGTTATAACTGGTGACGCACAGGCTTGCAAGCAAACATGGGCGCAGGAGCGGGTAATCTACTTTCGTTAGCTCAAGTTGTTCAGCTCAAGCCATAAAAGCATCACATTTTATGCAAATATGTAAAATGATATTTCTGAATAAAGTGATTTTTTTATTCTAAACTAGCATCCAACCAACATCACTTTCTTCACTAAAACAGCAAGGGTCTTTCCTTCTCTTTTATACAATAACGAACTGATTTTGCAGTTTTTAACTGAATATTCGGCATGTTTGCTGGCTGCCCCATGGTGATATGATGGCACAGATGTCTGATGACACTTACTGTCCACCACTGTAGATGTGCTTTTGCCATCATCATCCAGAGAATGGACACCAATTAATTAATTCTGCTAGCTAAGAGGCAGTATAAAGTTTTACACAAACGAGCTCTCTCCTATTAAATGTGTGAAAGTGCAACACTTCTATTAGTGAAGTTGGAATTCTCAAGGCATTATTATGTTCACAGAACTCAAGCTGCCTTATGGTAGGTGTGACAAATTCGCCCGTTCCTCAACTTGACTGATACAATAGTTCAGTTTCTGTCTTCCTGTTATAAATATAGGACTTCAAGTACCAGAATGTAAAGAAGAAAAGATGACTGATTCCGATACACCTGTGAATATACTGGGATGCAGCGACTCGAGATCTCTAAAGCACCTCATAACAAGAGAGGCTGAGCTCACTTGAGAGGAGGAAACAAAGTGCCTGTGGTGTGATTCCGGTCTCTGCTAGGTCCTGAGCAGGTGCAGGAAGTTGCTCTGCAGTGAGAGTGCACTGTGGTCCTTCTTCAGGGAGTTAAGTATTTTGACATTTGTGTTTTACACAGCACTGTGTATGTTGCGTGAGAGCCAAGACGTTGATGCAGCTGGTCACAAGTGTCTAAAGTATCGTGCTTGTAAATCTGTGGGTGCTGCGTGTCCTTGCCAGACGGTCTGGCCCAACACCATGGCTGAAGGAACATATTGGAGTTCTGAAATGGAGATGGCGGGCTGATCACACAACAAAGCGTACAATCCAAAGAACAGCGGGATCTGTTAGAATTGCATTAGGTCGTTTGATAAGGGCCTGATTAGGTGCAGCTGCGCTCACCTGTGCTTCAGGCACGAGATGGCCTGCTGGCTGCACTGAGGGATCCAGCATCACTAGCTTAAACTGTGAGCGCTTCAAGCACACGATGGTGTTGGTGGAGGGGGTCAGTTTCACTAGCATGCACTGGGTGTGCTCCAAGCACGACTGTAGGAAGGTAGGATCCTTCTGCATGGTTACCTTCATATTTTGCCTGGTGCTAAGCTGTTATTGACTAGTCTGACTGGGATCCTGCAAATCAGGACCCCAGTCTATCTGCTTTCTCCCTTAAATTGTTCTGCTCAATACTTTGGTATATCCCAGATTGGATACTGGGGTACCCTTATCAGTCTCTAGTATAGGGTACTAAGATACCCAGGCCATAGGTACCCCAGATGTCCCCCATGGGCTGAAGCATGCATTATGCCACCCATGGGAGATCATTCAGAATGCATGTACAGGGCTGCCTGTGTAAGACGGTGCTATTACTAAAGATATAGGTTTGCTATATCTAGGGTCACTGCACTTAAAACCTATAAGTCACCCCTATAGTAGGCCTTATCAATCCTGAAGGCAGGGTGCTTGGTTCTACGTGTGAGGGTGCCCCTGCATCAGCAGGACAGCCCTACAGCCTACGAAGTCCATTCTCCCGGGTTGTAAGTGAAGCAGCTATATACTATATAGAAGGGCACCGCATAATTGCGCAACGACCATCTCGAAACTGGCCGAAACTAATCCTATGATGTTTGGTATCAAACATGTTGGAAACATAGCTCCCACAACATAGATGTTGTGGGAGGTATGAATTCAAGCACTGGAAGAGCCCTCCATCGGGCTCTCAGTGTTCCCGGTGCCAGCCTTCTAGACCTGGACAGCAGAAAATGATTGCTGCCAGCCAGAGATGCGATTCTGCCCCCCTGCTGCTGAGCCAAGCTCAAGCAGAGAAAGGCAGAACAAAAGGCATCCTGTCACAGGACCACCTCCCAGACAGGATTTAGTGTATTGTGGCCGGGTGGGTGCGCGTGCCAGCACCACTCAGTCTGCATGACGGGCACATTTGGTGTCCCCATTCATAGTCTGGTTCAAACCAGCTCTGGGAGCTGTTGGCTCCCGCTCTGGCACAAAACTGGACAAAGGACACAGGAGTAACCCTCCCCCCTGTCCAGACCCTCCCTTAGGAGGGTGCCCTGGATCGACCCAACCCTTCCCTAAGGGTACTTAAGGGCTTACCTGTGGGTGGGTCCCTAGATTCATCGTGGGGCAAGATTCAGATCAGACACCACTTCTTCTACTGTCTGGGCACTCTGGACTTTGCTGAACTTTGTTTGGGATCAACTTCGTCACCCTTCCAGTCTGCTGCATCGTCTGTGCCTGTGCACCATACAGAAACCTTCCAAGGCCTATGGGCATCAAAGACACCTGAAAGAATTTCCCTTGAAGTGAAGGAGTCACTTCCCTTCATTTGCAGGCACCGCAACTAAGTACACCGGTCTGCTGATCCTGAGCACCTCCGGACTCCGAAAGGTTCTGCAACACAGGTGGTGGTTATCCAAAGCATTCAAGGCCTGCCCTATCACCAAGTTTGAGGCCAGCATCCCTCGTGGGGGCTGCAACAACCGAACCCCTGTGCACAGCGTCAACTTGCAGTTGCAAAGGCTTGTTGGCTTCTGTCCAAGAAGATCTTCGGGCTCCAAGTTGCCCCAACCTTGAGCATCTCCAGTGACCAATAACTTCGGCCAAACCGCATCGTTGTGCATCGTGGCCCGCATCTTTTGGTGAGCTGCTTGAGGTCCTCTCGCGATTCCAGTACCTACGGCCTGTGGGTCCATTTGAGGGTCACCATTGTTTGTTTTGTGCTCCCCTGATTGCTCGGGGCCTGCCCTGACTCTTCTGCTTGTGGTGAGTCCCCTGGACCTTGCTGGACCCGACATTGCACCTTCTTCAACTTCTGCATGGGTTGCATTTGCGAAGGCTTGTTGGTGCTCTCGCCGGACACCGACCCCTCAGAATTCGACATCTGACATGGGACAGCTCATGCACGGCTCCTGGTCTTCCTCAGTATTGCCTGGTCCACATAGCTGCAGAGTAAAGGTCCTCGTCAACTCTCTTGTAACTCCCGACATTGGTGGGAATTCGTCTTCCAGATCTCCTGGTCACTCCTGAGTGACATGGACTCTGTCCTCTTTGTTTTCAGGTAACTCTCAACTAGAATCCACCTCTGGATTCCACCGAACACTTTCCCCTTCTTCAGCAGCGGCACTTTCCTGAAGTCCTCCATGGGGTTTGACAGTGGTTTCCGACACCACTTCACACCTATGCAACCGGCTTCCCTAGTGTCTGTAACGTGGGTACTAGGGTACCCAAGGGTGAGGTGGCTCTCCAACCTTCTGTCTTCCACAGGGTTTCTTCATGGTCCACTGGGAAGAGTCCTTAATCTTTAAAATTCCAACCTCAACTTACACGTAGATTTGTACGGAGCACACAGTCGTGTTTCCACACTGCACACGCTCTCAGTGGGGTTCCTAGTCACTCACCTTGGGTGGTTCCTTGGGAACCCAGCATTTCTATGTCCTCTCAACATTGTCTTGATCCGAGTCATGGTTCTTATACCACTTTATTAGCATATGATTTGGCCCCCCTGGGGCCCAATGTGTATTCTGTGCTATTTACTGTATTTCTATGCAAAGTATTATGTGTATTGTGTTTATCTCCGGGTAGGAGATATCTAAACATGTTACAGAGTATTATATAATAAATACATATTTTTATAAATACATTGTGTGGTTCTTTTTCACTTAATCTATACTAAAAGGTGACATTCTGGTAAAACAAGCTGCTTTATACTCCTTATGGACTAAGCCTGAAAGCTGCTCTCCACAGCTACCACTTAGAGAGGCCAGCTTCTCACAACAACATAGTCGGCTGACTGCACTGCTGGGTTCAGGCGCGCAACACCCATTGGTCTCAAAGGGCTTCAGCCCCCCCCGTCGTGTGTGGCAGCCCGGGATGAGGTACCTTCCCGGGCAAAAAAGCAGCCGCACCCGAGCACTTCACAGGTCTTTAAAAGGCCATTTGCATGTTAATGAGGCCTTGCTGTTGTTTCACCCCTTCTAAGAGCCCCTGCAGCTCCACTCTGCCTATTGCTTAAAGTTCAGCCCCCCCCGAAATTTTTGCTCAGCCCCCCCCGAAATTTGGCTCTAGTTGCGCCTCTGGCTGGGTTCTTTAGCTGTGCAAGCATAAACTACATTTGCTCTAAGCACCAGAATGGACCACACGAGATACTCCGCTGCAGCTCAAGGACCAGGATGCTCGCCCCTCTGCAGGCCTAGGCACCCTACCTTTGGGTCACTGGGCAGGTCTCTGCTCAACATGCCTCACTGATGAGCGCAGCTTATGTTCTTGCCCTTCGCCACAGAGCCTACTGGTGTCCGTGTGAGCACACGTCAAGCTGTTTCCTAAAGCACTAATAAAAAGCCGCTCTGGAAGAAGGCAGCTAATCTGGGGTGCAACAAGGTGACTTCAACCGTTGTTACCTGTGAGCGCGGGGACAGAGGTTCACAGGGGCGGTGGAGACTGAGTTACTTTGTGCACATGGATGCCGTCAATTGCCCCAACTAACGTGCATACCGTGTGCCTGCCGTCCATCTAGGCAATAAAGTTGTGGGGCAATGAGTTACTGAATAATAAATAAAACAATGCACGCTGACAATAAAAAGATAGAGCGGTCGCCACTGCTAAAGCCCCCCTCCTGCCGAGTTGTGTGTGCACGTGCCCTGAAAATAATAAGAAGGCACACAGACAGCCTAGAGCAGCAGTAATAAAGCACCAGACTTCACGGAGGGACTGTATGCGCGTCCCTGCTCGTACCCGCTGCAATACTCCATGGGAGTGAATTTGTCAGAAAAGGTGGGACATGCACCCACCATTAGACATTTGCAGGCTTCACTTTTTAAATTACAAACACAAAAGCCAATCCAAAGTGTGGGAGGATTCAGACCCCACAAAGTACAGACAACAGATCGCCTAACAGTGTAAGCGCTTTGTAGGCTCGACCTAAAAAATGGCAAATACGGTTGCAGAATAAAAACAAGATGCACGCACGAGGCCAAGAAAACAAATACATGCATAAAGCCTGGTGTGTGTTTTAAAACAATAGCAGTAATGCCATTGTGCTAAAATATAAAGCGCAGTGTATATTTGTTTAAATATCTATATAAATGCGGCTGTGGTCACATATTATATGAAATTATTCTACATGGCAGCTTGTATCAGGTAAAGTATTCTGATTTAAAAGAATATTGCCTGAAACTGATACCATAGTGAAAAATAAATTAGGACAGCCATAAGGAATGCGTTATGTAATGCAAAAACAGAAAACGTAGAGCTTGTGTATTCCTTTTAAAATATCACCAAGTATGGAACTGTAGTAACAAATACATCACAATGCATTCTTTTTACAAGACGAAACGGCCGGGTTTGGTGGCTTAGTGGAGTAATGCGTCCAGTGTGTGGACCTGTGTTTGACCTTATGGTCACAGGTTCAAATCCCGGCTTGTTGACCTAGCCGTCTATCCTTATGAGGTCGATAAAACAAATAGTTCAAATTTCAACATTTTGAAGGAGCCTGTTATCCTTCTAAGGTCAATACAATGAGTACTGTTAGGTGATATTAAGTACGTAAGTGTTAGTTAGGCTAGTAAGGCCACAGATGAATATACGTTTTATAAATATCAATTATATAATTAGAGTGCTACTAAATTTTCAATTTACTTTGTTGTTTAAAGTGCCAATTTTTTTGAATTGTGAAGGTTGATATTTGCTCCTTGTTGTTAGGATGGCTGCATAAAACTAGGCCTGGGCGTAGTTCGCGAAGTAGCACTTTGCGAAGCTACGCAAAGTGAAGTTCGCACTACGTGAGCTACGCGTAGCACTTCGCGAACTGTGTAGTACCTTGTTCGCACTGTGCCAGATGTCGTTTTCAATGATTGCACAGTGTGGACAAGCAACCGGCACTGTGCAATCATTCAAAATGGCATCTTGCATAGTGCGAGCTGTAGTTTTCTGCTGCTCGAGTAGATTTTTACTCGAGCTTCAGCTTTCTCAACGCGAATTGGTAGTTTCTCATCGCGAGCGGTCGCAATGAGAAACCTGACCTCCTCGTGTTGGGAATCTCGCCGGGAGGTTTATTTTCCATGCTCGCGATCGCCATCTTGCAGTTGCTGATCGCGAACAAGGAAAAAGTCTCGCCGGGATGTCATTTTGCTTGCTCGCGGTCGCCAACTTGACGTTGAGGACCGCGAGCAAGCAAAAAATGACCGCAGCACTACGCAACACTACGTTACGCGTGTTCGCACTGTGCTACGTGCAGTTCGCGTAGTGCGAAGTAGCGCGAACTTCGCAAACTACGCGAGCGTAGCGTAGTGCTTTGCCCAGGCTTACATAAAAGGCAGGCATGCTGCATTGATAGTATTGCAACATGAAAACGGAGTGTTGGGAAAGCGTGCTGCTGGTTTTGTTTCTGCCGGGAGAGCGGGGATGGCAGGGTTGCTATGGTGGTGTTTGCCTTGTGGCCTGTCTTGGGGCACAAAGGAATGCAGCGACTGGGCTGAGCTCGTTCCTGGCATGGGGTCTGGGTGGGGGTTTAAAGGTGCTAGTGTATGTACTATACATCGTATGGGCTTTGGATGTTCAGTCTAGGGGGTTATAAATCAGCGCCTAGATGCGCTGGAAAGGAATGGGCAGCTTGGCAGTATGCCTTGCCTGGAGTGCGGGTGCCGTGGTGGGAAGTGACTAGTGTCATGGCGATGGACCTTGGAAGCATTTTTGTATTGTGTAAAGGCCAGATTTGCTCTATAATATGGGGGTGCTTGTATGAAAAGAAAGCATGACACATTAATGGTGTTGCAGCGTGGGAAGAAGTGTGTTTTGTTTGGTGGTGTGTTAGAAAACGCAGACTTAGTAGCCACCAGTAATACAATTTCAATTCAATTTCAAAATCTTTATTTCGGTTATTGCTAACCATAAAAGACATACATAAAATATACAATTCATTATCGCAAAATCACCAACCATTTCAGTACAAAAGAGTGCTTTCAAAGTATGGACACAAAACGAGGGGCATGGTTTCACTGGTCCAGGCAGTTTCTCAATCTAATACATAGTTTTAAAAATTCCTTAATTTGGAGAATACTGTCACTGTGCAAAAACTGCAAGTACAAAAGAGCCGGTCTGATTTGTTTAAAACCAGTAATACGTTTGTTGCACTCTTTCATTCAGAAGACCGTTATCACAAAGTCTGGTCCATTAATTCTTTTGTTGCACATAAAAAGTTTCTCTACAAAACGTAGTCCTTGCATTGTTATTTTTTTCTTTTTGTACAAAACTGTTTTCAAAATACCTTGTTCAGGTTCTTGTCTTCTGTTGTGTTAGCCTGAAAGACGAAAGCGCTGAAACAATACATGATTTGTTTTGTCCTTTCTCTGTTACCTTTTTTTACGTGCCAGACCCGGAGAAACTACAGAACAGACGCCAGGCTCTGTTGCTGTGGGAAGAGGGGCCTTGGCCCACTTCGGAAATGCCAGAAAAGACAGCAACCTGTAACCAGCAAGAAGCGTCGGTATTTAATTGCAGCTGCGCTTGAAAAACCGGTGATTGTCCTAATCAGCTGAATCCAAGCGTTTTGTGCTTCGTCTGAATTTCTTTTATATACAGCTCTCCAAATAGGGTGACCAACTGGCATGGGTGCAAATTTAGGTTGGTGAGTGTAAAAATTCAGGACAAAGGGTCAAAATTCAGGACCAAAAATCAGGACAGGAGGTCAAAATTCAGTACAAAACTTCGGGACTAAAGGTAAGTTTTACAGACACTTCAGAGGAGGCCGCACAATAGTATAAAAGTAAGTAAATAGACAACCACTTAAGTACAAGTCAAAATAAGTTTATATGAGGTTGAGACAATCATGCACTTCATGGTTTTTCAGTATACCCACACCTTGCTACCTTAGACGATTCAAAACGCGCATCTCGCTCCACCAGACAATGGTGGACCACACCTGAATACAAGTGGGGCCACTTTTATTGTTGATATACAAGTAACTTTGCAGTGCCAGCCCCCAGAAACAAAACCGCCCGCCCCTCTCCAGCTTCCTAGGGAAACACCTGATGCCTGGTCCGGCCAGTCCGGCCTTGCTACCACCCTCCAATGGTGCCCCTCATCTTCACATAGACTGTCTCTCATGTGTATTTAATTTCTTTTATAGTGCTACTCATCCCAAGTATGTAGGGCAGGGTGTCGGATTGCGTTACATCACACACACATCATATAGAGACAATGACTCATATAACCGTGAAAGTCAATGTTTAGGAAATGTTACATAAGATAATGGGTGCTACAAGGTGTAATCATTCTTTTATCTATCATTGTCTTTCACCATTCATTCTGTCCTTCAATCTGTTTGCCCATCTATATCATTTCAGTTAATTTCATTTCATATCCAATCATATTCAACCATTTGCAAACCTATCCACCATGTATCCTACCATCCATCATTTCACTCATTCATCCCTCCATCCACCCTTTCACGCATCCATCCATTGTTCATCCATCCACCTTTTCCCCCCATCCATCCGTACACTCATCCGTACCTTCTTCCACCCATCCATCTATTCACTCATCCATCCAGCCATTTACCCTTTCACCCATCCAGCCATCCTTTCACTTACTCATCCATCCACCCAGTCACTTATCCTTCCACCCATTCACCCTTTCAGTCATTCATCCTCCATTTCTTTCTCCATCCCCCTTTCACTTATCCATCCATCCTTCCACCCACCCACCCATCTACTCATCCATTCATGAATCCATCTATTGACCCTATTACTCATCCATCCTTTCACTCATACATCCATCCGTTCTCTCATCCATCCACCCTTTCACTTCTTCACTCATCTATCCACCCTTTTGTCCATCTACCACCCTTTTACTCACTCATCAATCTTTACATCCACCCTTTCACTCATCCATCCATTCACCCTTTCACTTATCAATTCATCAATCCATCCATCCTTTCACTCATCCATCTGCCAATTCACTCGCCCATCATCTACCCTTTTACTCATCCATCCATCCTTTCTCTCACCCATCCACCCTTTTATCCATCCATCTACCCTTCCACCCATACATCCATCTATTTACCTTTTCTCTCATCCATCCTTCAACTTACTCACTCATCCATCCTTTCTTTCATTATCTGTCCATTCACCCTATCATTCATCCATTCATCCTTTCACTAATCCATCCAGCCATTCACACATTCCTTCACTTATTTACTCACCCACTCACCCACCTTTTCACATTATGAGCTGAGCCTTTGTCTGCAGAGTTGCAGACAGAAGAGGCCCATCAAGAACTTCACCTTGCTGTAGTTCCTAAAGCAAGGGGTGGGGTGGGGGAGAGTTCACTATGCCCCTGCACATAGGCAAACTGAAAATGTAGAAGTCATGAGTTATGCATGATGCACAGTGCGAGAACGTGAGGTGACTGTGACATGGTGTAGTTTCCAGGGCCTTACATGGGGTAAAAAAACTTGGGGGGGGGTCTCTTCGAAGGGGGTGTTCGATGTAATTAAGGGCGTGGCTCAATGGTTAGACCGGCAGACCCTGATGCAGAGGTCTGGCCCGGGACCAGGGTTCAAGTCCCCGCCTCGGCGGGTCTTGGGCTCAAAATTCCACGGACCTGACAATTCTCGCCTCGGTGCCTATTCCAATCATGGAGTCCCACTCTGCAACTCTGGGCAATAGCTTGCTTAATCTCCACAACGGCCCCCACAACGCTAAGGATGCCTGGCCTCCACCTTGGGGGTGCCTAGGAGTGGACACCTCACAGGGAAAGCCAGGATGGGTTCCACAGCGGTATTCGTACAAGCGCCTTGAGACCCTTGCGGGTGAGTAGTGCGCTATACAAGTATCAATTTACAATTTACATTTAAAACACCTAGGCTAAAAATCTGTGCTTAGCATAGTGTTCCGCCAGACTGGCATTATGTTGTTTCTGTAATTGCATACAGATACATAATACAGCAAGTATCATTACACCAACAACAAACCAGGACTATTGGCTTTGTCAATGGTTGTTAATTGCTTAAAATAAAAAAGCAGCGACCATGGCTTTGTTGAAAATAATATTGAAAATGTGTCAGATCTAAAATGATGACACAGTGAAAGAACTATAACCCGTTCTTTTTTTCTTGTTTCACAAGCTTCTTTATATAAACTGCATTCTCATGTTGCAGCATGGGCGTTTTACCTTTTATCCATCTCACAGAATGCCCTGCTGTACACTGAGGCAGGAGGAGGCCACCACATGCTGTAAGAGCACAGACTGCCCCATTGTCATTCTGTATGTGGCAATTAGCTGGCATACAGAATGACAATGGGCGGAGTAGGGTTGCTCTTGAGCTTGAGGAGGAGTGCAAGGCTGCCCAATCAGATACTGAGGCTTCTCGCAGGGGAGCAGTGCTGCTCACTGTAATGGTCATAATTACGGACAAAAGGCATCCGTAAAAGGGATCCTCACGGACAACGGACATGAGATCTAAATTACAGACGGTCCGTGAAATTTACGGACGGTTGGTCACCCTATCTCCAAAGAGTAGGCGTGCTGGTAACTACGTGTCCTGGCAGTTTCTAAAAAACATGTTGTACAAGTGGTGAAAATTTGCACCAACAGAAAGCACATGGAGCATAAACCAGGGTGTGCGCCCCTGCTCGCTCTTATGGCAATACTCCATGGGAGTTAACTTCTACGGAAAGGTGGGACATGCAACACCCATCAGCCATTACCACACTCGCATTTTTAAATGACACACAGATAAGCCAATCCTAAGCAAAGGAGGAGTCAGACTCCCAGTGGCGGCTCGCCGAGGGAGTGCTGTGGGGCCAACTCGGCGTTGCATCGAGCGCAATGTAAATTGTTTTATTTATTTATTAATTTACTTAACTCCGTTGCACCATATGCCAGAGTTTACTACCCCCCACCGTGTGCCTTCCCCGCCCTGCCCCACTGCCCCACAGCACTCCCTCGGCGAGCCACCACTGTAGACTTCACAAAGTAGATACAACAGATCGCCTGCAGTGCAAGCCTGTTTAGGCTCGACCTAATAAACATTACAAATCTCCATCAGTGTCCTAATAAAGGTCACAGAAATGCCACTGAATAACAACCAATTTTACCTCATGCCTTTTATTGCATAAAAAAACAACCAATTCCAGAATGCAAATTTCAAACAACATACCTTAGGCGTGGCCGCTTCCTCGTGGACCCGCTATTTGATTTTTCTATGGTATAAAGATGAAAAGCAAACCCTGTGCACGTTAGAAACAATGCTGCTAATCTGTTCTTATAGTACATCCAACATGCGTGCTCTGGAGTCGTCAGCGCGCGCTATCCAAGATGGCCGTCGCGCCTTGAGCTTCGTCATTACCTGCATTGCCGACGAGTCTCTACCGACGATAGGGTCATAATTAAGCTTAATTTTTTGCCCCCAGCTTCTCCGTTGTGGTTCCTGCAGCGTCTGCTCCATTTTAAGAGGTCTGGTACCTCCGTGGGAAGTGCAGTAGGCGTTTTTCGTTTCTCCTCACAGAGGGCTCCTGCTCTCCTCAGCATTCTCCAACAAACTTCCACACAGAGGAGGTGGTCTTAACCCACTGGACACCTCCTCTTCTTAGAAGCCTCAGCCCTTCTTAAAGGGGTTTTTCGTCCTGCCTCTTGTTGAACACAACTTTGCAGTTGGGAAAGGATTAAAGGGATTTTTGAACTATACTGCAGCCTATTGTTACAGTATTTTGGAGCTGATTTTTCTGATTACTGTTTTTTTTTTCATATACTGCCAAAGCTCCTTATTACACTGCAGGCTTTTGTTATTTGTGGTGTAATTAATTTTTCTTTTCCTATTGTTTGCTCCCTGTTTACCAGTATGGAGTCTAAAATGGGTCCAAATAAACGCAAACAAGCTGTCTCACCTCCTCCTGCTAAAGCCAAAGCTATTGACTCCCAAGAGGATCCATTGGCAAAGATTTTGGAGGAAATTCAAGCTATTCATACCAACACAAACATAATTTCCTCAGATATAAAAAATATTCACAGAGATATATCTTCCTTATCGATGAGAGTTGCTGACAATG
Source organism: Triturus cristatus (assembly GCF_964204655.1). Classification (NCBI taxonomy): domain Eukaryota; kingdom Metazoa; phylum Chordata; class Amphibia; order Caudata; family Salamandridae; genus Triturus; species Triturus cristatus. Next base: position 1,127,535,953 of record NC_140582.1, read on the forward strand.
AGATTAGGATTTGTGATAATACTGCTGCCATTACAGCTATGGCTCCAATTCCTACTCAGGTTGCTTCTCTCCAATGTACCCTACTTGACTTGGAAAACAGAAATAGACAGTACAATTTACGCATATTTAATGTTCCTGAAGGAATTGAAGGCCAGAGTTGTCGTCTTTTCCTGGAAAATCTTCTCCCTAAACTATTAAATATTATTCCAGAGCGCTTTGAGATTGCTAAAGCCCACAGAATATCTTCAATTTGTAAACCCCGTCAAGTCAAACCACGACAAATCATTTTGAAAGTTCTGCGGCATCATCACCTTCTTCTTATACGCAAGGCTGTCCGAGAGAGCCCTTCTCTCCTAATTGAAGGAAACAAAGTCTTCATTCACCAGGACTTTGCAAAAGAGACTGTTCAAATACCACGCCAATTTTCAGATTTACGTCCTCATTTGCGAGAAGCTGGCTACAAATATGGTCTTTTTGACCCTGCGGTCATGCGCATCTGGAAAAATGACATTTCTAAGTCTTTCTCAGATCCTGCGAGTTTAATAAGATTTTTGGATCAACATCATCCTGTTCTCATGGACTCTCAACCTTCTGGTTCTGCCGGCTGATAATAATAATATTTTTCTACCCCCTCACTGTAGGTTGTCATTCACTTTCTTTGCAGGTGCATATTAATGGTGGTTTTCTTGCTTTGTACCTCCGTCTCCGATATTCTATTGGTATGAGGTCTTGGTGACTGACCTCGTTTCATGTTGTTTGTCTTGTTTTGTCTTTTTTATATGGGCTACTGTCTTTCTCTCTTTTTTCTTTCCTGGTTTTTTTCTTTCCTATAGGAAAATATGTCAAGGCCACATAAGTTAATTGTTGCTTCATTAATTGTGAAGGGTCTCAGACACCCAGTTAAGCGATGTAAAATTTTAGAATATTTACACAAGTCTAAGGTTGATATCTGTTTTGTTCAAGAAACTCATGTTAATGACAAAATATTGCACACTATGTCTAAAGGTTGGGTAGGGCTTATAGTTTCATCTCCTGCTGCAAAACGTAAAAATGGAGTAGCTATATTTTTCTCACATAAAGCTCGTGCACAGAGTTTTGTCACATCACCGTGACACAGATGGTAGATTTGTTGCTGCTCAAGTTCTTATTAACAAACTTACTTTAAATTTGGTTAATATATATGCCCCTACCTCTGATGACCCCGCCTTTTGGACCTATGTCTCTGCTGAAACACTCAAAATTGGCAATGTGTCCCTCATAATGGGTTGTTGGACCGGTCTTCTGTTTTTAAGTTCCGGCCTACCAAAGCATTCTTTGCTTTGAAATCTTTTCTTTCCGTTACCAAATTGGTAGATTTTTGGAGATTGGAATGCCCTACAGACAAATATTTTACTTTTTATTCTAATGCTTATTCTTCTTTTTCTAGAATTGATTATTTATTATCTTCACATAATTTATATCACATGATTAGTGAATCAGTTATTCACCCTATTACTGTTTAAGACTATGCTTTAATTTCTTTTTCTTTATCTATTTCCGATTCCCAAATTCATAATAAAAGATGGAGAATGAACTCAGAAATAGTTCTTAACCCTACCAATTCTAAAAACTGGCCTCAGCTATTACTGATTATTTTTTTAATAATAAGTCTTGTGACACCTCCAAAATAATACACTGGGATGCTTTTAAAGCTTATATCCGTCGAGTTTCAATTTCTATTATGGCACACAAAAAAAAATCTTTTTATTCCTACCTCAATGAATTGGAGACACAGATTGCAGGAGTGGAACGACTTTTTATTACATCTACAATATAAATTCCAATTTCAGAAATACCACTACGAATATAATTGTATGCTTAGTAAACGAGCAGGTTTACTTATCTCAAAAGAAAAGTCAAATTTTATTTTTATTTTAATATAGCAGGTCACTTGCTAGCTAATTATCTGCGTCTCAAACATGAAAGAGTTCAAATTCCAGCCATCAAATCGAATAAAGGTACATTGGTGACGGAGGTTGAGGACATACTGAAAGAATTTCTTTCATTCTACTCTTCTTTATATCACAAACCTCTTACACCTAATAACAGTGTTATCAGTGATTTTCTTAATTCCTGTCGATTGCCTCAGATTTCTGATAATGGTAGAGCTACCTTAGAGAACCCTATTTGCATTAAAGAAATTGTTGCAGCAATTAATGCTTTAAATTAAAAAAAAAAAAACTCCTTCCCCAGATGGAATCCCTGCCAAATTCTATAAATGCTATCAGGACCAATTATCCCCTTTTTTACTTTCCCTCTTTACGGAGTTTCAGCATACTTCCATGATGGGGGGATCTTTTAATGAAGCCACTATATTTGTTCTTCCCAAGCCTAATAAAGATCCTACTTTAGTCTCAAATGTTTGGCCCATATCTTTAATCAATCAGGACTGTAAAATGTATGCAAAGGTTTTAGCAAATAGACTATCATCGTACTATCCAATATTATACAATCTGATCAAACTGGCTTTATGAAATGTAGATTATCCTCCTATAATACCCGGTTCCTCTGTCATACCCTATCTCTTGTCAAAGAAGCAAGTGGACCTATTGGTGTAATGGCCTTAGATGCAGAAAAGGCATCTGAGGTTAATTGGCAATTTTTATTTAAAACTTTAGAAGCTTTCCGTTTTGGTCCTTTTTATATCAATATGACTAAGGCTTTGTATTCAGCCCCCTCAGCCTCTATTTTAGTCAATGGTTTGTGCTCCACTTCATTTCGGGTATATAGAGGCACTCGGCAGGGATGTCCTCTCTCTCCTTTACTTTTTCTTATTGCATTAGAACCCCTCCTCTGCTCCGTTCGTAATAGTGATACTTATACAGGTGTTGTTTTGAAAGATACTATCATTAAACTTTTTGCCTACGCTGATGATGTGTTATTATATGTAACTGACCCTTCCACCTCTATACCTATTATCCTTGACATTATTCATAAATATGCTGAGGTTTCTGGCTGCTCCCTGAATACCAATAAGACAGATTTTTTTCCATTAAATTCCTTTTGTAATTCCACAATGTTAGAGAATACTGATATAATTTGGTCTGCAAAAAAACTCAAATATTTAGGGATAATTTCAATTGCTCTGTTATTTTAACAAATTCCAAAGAGAAACTTGATTGATGGTCTAATTTACATCTAAACTGGTGGGGACGCATTGCAGCAATTAAAATGTCTATAACGCCACAACTTCTATATCTATTGTTTATGTTACCCTTCTCCTTCCCGTCCACTTTTTATACTAAAATATACAAATTATTTACTAAATTCCTTTAGAATAATAAGCCCGAACGCATTAGTCTTAAGACTTTACAATTGCCCAAATATGAAGGTGGGGTTGGTCTTCCAAATTAAAAAACAATATAATTTTGCATTCCTTGTGGCACAATGTTCTTTATGGTTCCACACGGTCCCCCTCTCTAATGCACCTAAATGGCTTATCCTGGAAAAAAATATTTGGCTACATACCCTTAAATTGTTTTTCTCACCATGTCCATTGGCTCTTTTGGTAAGTGTTCCCTTATTCTTGCCAACTCTAAAATTGCCCTTTTATCATTTGATAGTAGCTTTTCTATTACTTTGTCTTCCTCTAAAAAAGTTTCTCTTTGGTTCAATCCTAAACTCCAATATCATAAACATATTTCTTTTTGGAAATTATGGATTACTGCTGGTATTTTCTTTGTTGCAGATATTTGTCAATATGATATGTTTTACACATTTTATGCTATTCAAGCCACTTATAAGCTGCGATTATCTGAGCTGCCTAAATATACATTGTTATGTAGTACGATTCTCAGTGCTTATCCTCAACTACTTACTATGTCTCAGTCCTCTGGTATTGAATTTTGTATTTCTGTGTTCAGCCGTTCAGGACATAGAGCATCTAAAGTTTATAAAAAACTCACCACTTTAAATTCCTCTTTTTCACATTTGAATCAAAAATGGTCACCCCACTTAATTCTTCATTCACTTAGTATATCCTGGAAGGACATTTGGAATTCCGGCCACCCTTATACAAACTAATATTTACCTACTTTATCAATGCTTTTGGACTCCTGTCAAATCATTTAAAGCTAAACTTTTAGATACTCTAGACTGTTGTCACTGTCAGTCTGTAACTGGTGACCTACAACACTTATTTTTCAATTGTTCTATCATACATCATTTTTGATAAGAAATATGGCATCTTATTGCCCAGATCCATAAGATCCAAACAACTTTATAATTTCACGTTCTAATTCTCAAATCCTCACTCTTTAAATCCTTTTTATCCCCTATGGATTGCAAATTGTTGGATTTCCTTATTTCTACTGCAATAAAATCTATTACCTGTAATTGGAAAGGCGCTACTTCACTGTTGGTTAATGCAGGTGGGAATGGATTATTTTTCTTGGACGTTGGCAATGTTTTTATCCACACTCTCATGAGGACTCGTCTTCCTCTTCCTCTAGGTCTAGTATGTGGTCTAGTTTAGATTCCTACATCAGTACATGTTCTACAATTTAGGAAACTTATTTCAATATGTATTAATTAATCTTTGCTTACTGTAGCCCTTTTATGTTTATTTATTATTTATATCATATTTGTACTATTATGAAAGTTGGTATAGGTATTGTATTTTTTCTTATATAATGTAGTATGTTTCTATACTATATGGTTCGATATTATTTTTTGTATTGTGTTTCATATCTATGAAAATTTCTTCAATAAAACATTTTGAATACAAAAAACATGCGTACTCTGATTTTAGTTACATACTATGATAAGCGGCGTTGCAGCTTCCCCGTATCCGTGCTGTGTCGCAAAAATCTAAGCAACTGCTCCTAATTGTAAAACTGACTTTACCAATCAACTCCTTAAATGCCCAATTTGAAGTATTGAGCTACATCCAACCGACAAAACAGATCGAAAAATCCACACAATTTGAAGTGAAATTCATCCATGTGACATTGAGATATTAGTATAAAGAATGTTTAAGTTTGAAACTCTGTACCCCATGGCCAAGTTATATTCCAAATTTTTAGGATTTATAAAAATAGCTTCCAATTGTTTTGATAATTGAATGTCAAAGAATGAAATTAAATCAAATTATACAATGTTCGCACTAATTGGCCTGGGTAGGGACTCGAACATCCTATTTAACAAGCGTGCGGGCTCCACCATTGAGCTAACATAGTTATCACGTGTAAACCTAGTCATGACTTGTAGGTTCCACGCCCACATTCAACTCGCGTCTACTTAGTTTCAAGACCTACTTCACCAATTAACTCCTAAAACATCCAATTAAAAATACTGAGCTATATCAAAGAAACTAAATGGATCGAAAAATCTGTCTAAATTAAAGTGAAATTCATCACGTGTGACATAGACACCTTACTAAGAAAGAATATTTTAACTTCAAACTCTACAATCCAAGGTCAATTTATGTGTCGAATTTGTGTATCCAATTATTATGATAGTTGAAATTAAATTAAAGTACACAGCCTGTTCGTCTGAGGCTGGATTGGAACCCACCATGTGCCAGGTTTCCTGGGTGTGGCTCGGACCATTATGCTAAACTAATCCTCCTCATTTCAGGAGGAGCATTTACCATATTTTAGGGGCCAGAAAACATACTCTGAGGACTAGACAAACAGTAACCCAGTGTACAGAGGTAAAGAAAACAGCAATCTAGTTAGCAGAAAAATTGGAGATGACCACAGAAAAATGCATATTTTTAACAATAAGTTCTGCCGATTCTGACAATACTTATTCGGGAGTCCGACACTTTTTTGACCTACCAGTAAAATACAATCAGTAAGACTCTGGTTTTATGAGGAGGCATGCCACTTTGTCTTTGTCCTCCTGGGATCCATTTTGCCTAATCACCACATTTGATCATATTGCAACCTACATTTTTAATGTTTCAAGCACCCAAGCCTTCTCTTAAGTTTTTAATTTGATCGCAACCAACTGTATCAAGATTCAGGAAAGGTATTCACAATTCTAGCTAATTCATCTGGGGCATCACCAGCTCCCTTTATTGACAGGACCTTTTTCTCTCCCTCAACCTAGGTAGGTGAAATGTCCAGTTACAGTGGGTCAACAAGACAAACACAAAGATATGATAGATGGAGTGCTGAAACATTTCAGACACCCCAGTCACAGATCTGGGTTGAATCCACCATTGTTCTTTAGCTCACTTCACCACCTCAGTTAAGACCCACCTTTATGCAAATCAGTCTTGACCCTGTGCCTCATAGGAACAGTCCAGCCCTGAACCGGAAACAAGCATCCTGGGACCGGTTTCAGGGTAACACCCCTCATCAGCCAGGCTAACTTGAATCAAGTGGCACAGTGAGCAAGGGACCCAGGTGTGGGCATACCCTGCCAACTTAGTGCGAACAAAGCAAACAGAAGGAAATGATGGACAGAGCGCTGAAACGTTTCAGACATTCACCCCCAGTCACAGATCTGGGTTGAAAGCATGATCGTTCTTTAGCTCACTTCGCCAGCTCAGTTCAGACCCAGCTTTATGCAAATCAGTCTTGACATTGTGCCTCATGGGAACAGTTCAGCCCGAACTGCCAAGCCAGGTCTTTCCTGAACTGGAAACAAGGATCCTGGTACACAGTCTAATATAAACTGAAAACCAGCTGCACACTTCTACCACAGGGTGGAATCATCAATTGGCAACTATGCTCCACTGGATGTCACTGGGTCATCAAACAGTAAGCTTCCCTAGCCCTAAAATCAGCCTTAAAGTCCCACAATACAAAACAGATTTAGGGACACAATTATCTCCAGAGACCTCTGCTAAAAACAAAATGTCATTTTAGAGAGTGTAATTGCATTACTGCCCTTGGACGATTTTAACCTGTCCTGGCCAGAGGACTGTGATATCCACCTTGAAATCACCCAATGTCCATCTCATATCCATGATTCCATACATCAGAAAGATTGTCTAAATGGGGACGCCATAAGATTGCTTGTGGAAAGTTTATCACGTGGAAACGATACCATTTTTTCTAGTGCTTTAAATTCTGGGACCGGATTAAAGAACATTTACCGGACCAAACCTGTGCCTAGCACTTTAGCGTTTAACTTTATATATTTCAAATCAACTGTACATGTGTCTAGCAAGTAGTTATCAAGCTCTAAACTTGCATATAAAACACATGTGGGCGGCAATTTTATTTTTAGTTTACCGGAAAATGTAATTTCTTTTCATTTTATATTTTTGTCATTTAACATATTTGTATAACATTATGAAAGAAAAGCAGAGGTCTATGAATGCAATGATAAAAGAAAGAAAACACTTCTTATAATCTCAATGGATATAATAATGTCGACATATTTATGATTCAGTGAATGAGCCTCTATTCAGACACTGTCCCTCTATAGAAATACAGTTTTGTGTAGCGTTATCCTAGTAATAAATCTGTATTTATGAGGAATCAAGACCTTGGGATAAGTCATATCTCTGAATAGACTCTAACTTGGTCGACAATATAATTTTTAACACTTGCTTTCATCTCAGTAAATAATCCTTTCAATGAAATGTATGCTTCAGCCACATTCTATGGATGCAATTTATTGAACAAAACAACACTGTAAACAGTAAGTGCCTGCTATTACATGTTTGAATGTCCTGCTGAGATGATGCATTCAATAGGATAATGCATTTAGTATATACTATTTATGATGAAGTCCTGTTAATATTCATCGTTCGTGCCGGATTCTTCTCATGAGATCTATTATGAATCATGTAGACTGCATATCAAGCTTTCATATGTGACTAGTTTGAAATATGGTTCATTTATTCTTTGTTAGATACAGCAATTATGTGTTTGGCACCATCCATCTACACACATGCTTTGTCATTTTCCCAACACCCGGTGTGGTTGTCAGATTATGTATACATACACGCATAGCACTGGGGGAGAGAGGTACTACCCTTCCCTTTGTTCTCCCTGATGCTAACACTTAACCACAAACTTTCCTTGGTGTGGTTAAGTGTCAGAATATGCACCCTATACAAGCAGGAACCACCACCCTTCTCAGGGTAAGCTAGATACACACACAATGATAAGGTGTGCTCACCCTCTTGTAGCTTGGCACAGACTAGTCAGGCTTATCTAAAGAGGCAATGTGTAAAGTATTTGTGCAACACAAACATACACAATAAAACAATGAATATACCACAAAAATACTCCACACAGGTTTCAGAAAAATAGATTATATTTCTATGAGTAAAACATGACCAAATTGACAACAATCCAATGAGTAGAACCAGTTATGAATTTTTAAAGAATAAATCAAAAAGTAGTGCTCAGACGCCAATAGCACTTAGGGGTTACTTGAGGTCGCAACTGGACGGGGATAAATCCATAGTTCAGGCCGACCATGATGAAGGGCAAGCCAGCTACAGAACTCACTCACGTCCCACTGAAAAAGTACTTAGATGGAGCATGCGTCAACATCAAAGACTCGATGTGTCTGTTCCGATCTGCGCAGGTGATGAAGGCTTCGTCGCCAAACGTCTATATGATACAGGCAGTGTGTCAGTGTAAAGTCAAGTTGTCCCTCTTCGTCAAGCTGTGCAGTCTGTCAAAGCAATGTCATTGATCGGCTCCTTTGTGGGCGTTGAAAGGCAATTCATCAATTCTGATGGTTCTGGACGGCAGAAATTAACTTTCAAGGGCCCAGAACTGGAATGGCACCACTTGGCAGGGCAAGACTCATAGAAGGTAGAGTCTAGGTGCTATTACAGAGTTGAATGAAGTCTTTGATGGCCCTGAGACTTCAGAACAGGTAGCAAGCCATCAGAGTCACTCTGGGTTCAGGTGAGATTGATCCAGTCCTTGTCCTTAGCAGGGCAGAAATCTGCAGGCAGCAGGGCAGCACAGCAAAGCAGAAAAGCAGTTCTTCCAGAGGTGCAGTCAAGAAGAGTGGCAATCTTTGTAGCACAGCAGTATTTACCCCTGGTAGATTTTGTCACAGGCCCAGTAGTGTACCATCTTGGTAGGGTCAGAGCCCCAGTAGTTATACCCAGTTGTGCCTTTGAAGTGGGGGTGACTTCAAAGTAGGTCCCCCTTTCTTCCCAGCCCTGGCTTCAGACTATCAGTAGGGGGTAATCAGAGTTTGTGTGGGAAACAGGACACAGCCTATTCAGGTGTGTCAGATCCCCCCTCTCTTCCTGCCCAGAAAGACGTATCAGAATACAGATGAATGCAAATGAGTTCTCTGTCACACCCACCCCTCCTGTGTTTGTGGCTGTCTAGAGGGAATGCACAAAGCGTGGCAGTCACAGACAACAGATGTGTATTGGAGTCAGGCTACAAGGCACACAGAGCAGTAAAAGAAGAGACTTTCTAAAAGTGGCATTTCAAAAACAGTAATGTTAAGTCCAACTTTACCAGTAAAGAGGATTTATCCTTGCCATTCCAAATATATGAAACATGACCCAAATACTCCTTCCTAATCAGGAATTATAGCTTTAAAGTGTATTGAGGAATTCCCAATGGTAGCCTATGAGAGTAGTAGGCCTCACAGTAGTGAAAAATGAATTTGGATGTTTGTCACTACCAGGACATGTGAAACTTAAAAGTGCATGTCCTACCTTTTACTTACAGAGTACCCTGCCCTTAGGGCTAGCTTGGGCCTACCTTAAGGGTGACTTGTGTGTAATAAAAGGGGAGTTTAAGGCTTGGCAAGTGATTTTAAATGCCAAGTCCAAGGGGCAGTAAACTGCACTCACAGGTCTTGCAATGGTAGACCTGAATCAGGTTAGAAAGGCTACTTGCGTGGGTGGCACAACCAATGCTGTAGACCCACTAGTAGCATTTAGATTACATTCCTTGTGTATAAGGTATACCACTGTACAAGGGTCTTATAAGTCAAGTAAATATGCCAGTTGTGTATACACTAATGTTACCATGTTTAGGGAAGAATGCACTTCAGCACTGGTTAGCAGTGGTAAAGTGCTCAGAGTCCTAAGGCCCACAGAAAGATACAGCAAAAAAGAGGAGGTAAGCAGGCAAAAGGTTTGGGGGAGACCACCCTAAGGACGACAGGTCTAACAGTCATGAAGAGGTATTATCTTTGTAATGTTTCTGAATGTGCTTCTTATAATGGAGCTTTTGGTCCTTTCTACCATCTGGAGCAGAAGCTGGTTAGTGACAGACACAGCCAGCTATTTTCTGTTAAATAGTCTCCTCTGATGTTGATTTGGCGCCTAGTGCAAAATATGGATTTTAAATTGTGCGAACTTCAGCCTAGCTCCTATGACTCAATCACTGCTACTTTGTGTCGCTTTCATCACTAGTCATCACTTTGCATCATAGATTATATTCAGTCTTTTGTATTAAAAATAAGTTTTTAGGTTTTACACTCATAAACAGTGAATATGCAATCGTAAATCTCTTTTTTCAGAAGTAGCATTAGCCCAGTAGGGTATTACATTATGTACCAGTGCCTAATCTGTCATGAGCAATTAACATGCCTTCTGTGTGCGGATTTCTTGGAGCAATTGTGAACCCAGAAGTTGTGATGTTGTGACTATTATCAAATTCGTTTCTGCCCATATTCACCTTGGAAATCTTACGATATTCACTCTTGTCAAGTCCAAGAGTAAATCCATTTCCAAGGCAGAAATGGGAAGGCAACATGATCTAGACGGTTGACAGTGTAGGCAAAAACATTCCCATTTTCCATCTCTCTAAGCTTCACAGAGATGCTATCCGATATTTTCCCATGGCTTTTTAAAAAGAAGCATTTCTTCTTGCTTAGAAGATATCATTTTCCATTTGTAACATCCATTCCATCTGACTGCAGGACTGAAGTACCACCTCCCTCACAAAGGCAGAGAAAAGTCATTTAGCTATAGCTGCAAGACAGATGGGGATTTCCACCCGTGTTGGCTAAAGTAGTGACTTTAGGCGAAGGATTCAGACACAGGAAATTAACCAAGCCTTATTTCAGTAACATATATGGACATTTAAAATTTATCACCAAAGTGGAGTTCCATTGCCAGTGTGTCCCTAAGATGTTGGTAGTGTTCAAATGTACTTTCTCTTTCGATGGAGAGTTAAAAACAGCAGACAATAAGTATAATGATCCAAATGCTCTTTGCACCCATAGCTTATTGGCAAGAATTCTCGAAAGACGCTAATGAAAGCCTCCAGATAAATTATAAGGTGTCTGCAAGTCCCTGTGGCTACTTACTTATGCAACTTAAATTACCACAATGGCGGCAACATTTAAAGGACATTTACAGCTCCCAGTAATGCGTAAACCGGAGCTATTCTAAATGAATTTGGAGAATAAGAGAAATAGCCTACTCTTCATAACTTAAAACAAGCATTGACAAAGCCAATAGTTCTCGGCAATCCGAGAGCTATAGGCGTTGGGAATCTTACTGCATTTGTCTACGGCACAGGGGCTGATTCTATTGACACATGGTTTGCTGGCAGAAGAACCACCCCGTAGCTAATACTGGACGTTATCTCACCACTGAGTGCTGGGGGAGCTCAGTTTTGCACATTAAAATTGAGCTCCGGCACCTCCTTCCTCAACCGGGTGAGTTATTGACAATTGCCCATTCTCGGGTAGTTCTTTGGCTGTCATACATAATAATAGTAAAGAATCAATAGCAACGTATCAGGAAACACTGTGAAATTCTATCACCTTCACAAAGACTCTGCGGTGGCAGAGCCAGTAGGCCCCTCGGAAGCGACACCGCGTGTTTGAAGAGGCCAGCCTGACACAACGCCTACAAATCGGGACAGCCCTCGGCCCATGTTGGGCTCGTGGACCCGTGGGAGGTGAGAGGAGCAGTGCCGGTGGCTGCGGCGTTGGTGTGCCTGTCGTCTGGCCTAACGCGGCAGTCTGTGTGCGTGCCGGTCCGAGAGGCCCCCATATCCCGCTGCTGTTGCTGTGCTGGCCTGCCCTGTGGTGCTGGTAGGAGTCCCTTCTGATGGTGCGGCGACCGGGGCAGAAATCAGAGGCAGCCTGAGGTGGACTAGCGCGGTGGAAGCACGTACCAGCCTGTCCCGCTGCTGTGAATAGAGTACTAAGGGGCATACCCAAATGACCCTCCATGCTACCATGCTACCACGCAGAACCATAGGAAGAAATGGCCGGAGCACGAATGCCGAGAGCAATACCAACTTTATAAGACGTAAAGTGGAAGACGGTGCTGAGAGCTACAGGAGGAATATAAGGTGCCCTATAATTTAAGGTATCGACATGGAAGAATTGACTTAAAGCCGCCCTTGAAGAGGGACCCCCCTGGATTATTTGCAGATAGATTGTAATCTCCGTCCTGAGGAAGCCAAAAAATTTGGAGGCTGAAATGCGAATGCGTCGACACACTAATTTATGAGGAGTCCACAGATTGAGTTAATTGGAAATTAGTTATGTGGCGCATATATAAAAAATCATGATAGAGGAGTGATACCTCTGATGCCAAGAGGACTACCTCTGTATGTACTACTGTGAATAAGAAGTGTACATATGTGTATTATTAAGTAGGGGAATGTACATATGTTATATTTTGTTCAAAAGCCAGTTCCGATAAAGACGAAGGCTGTCTGTTAGGACGGTCCGTGTCGGGGGTAATCGGCAACCCCAATTATGAAACTCCTCACACTTCTTTTCCAGAAAGTATACACGGACACCTGGTGTCCGTGTATACTTTCTGGAAAAGAAGTGTGAGGAGTTTCATGTTATATATGTTGTATATATGAGGTATATATATGTTGTATGAATTTGTATATATGGATTGTAGCTTTATGAATATATCTCTGTGATTTTCTGTACATATTATGTGTCAATTATTCTGAGGTTTACCAATAGATATCTGCGTCTGCAAAATAATTGTTAAGTTAGTTGAAAAAAGTGAGTGCCAAGATAATTTATTGTATCTTGTGCTAAAATAAACAAAAGATTGATCCCTCTTTTCCCACTTTCTTTATATATTATATGTCCCGCTGCTGTGGCTCACTACCTGGACTGCAGAGACCCCTTTGGGTAGGTGAGCGCCAATACTGTGCAGGGGAATGCAGTGATTAATCCTTCATGTGGAAGGCTGGGGCCGCGGAGTGCAGGGGAAATGCAACAATTGTACCGAGTGGGGTGCCCAGCCAAGAGGTGCGTGTGCAGGTTGGGATACTATACTGTAGCGCTACCATATTACACGAGTTGGTTAACTGCACTGGACTTCATTACATTGGTGGATAACTCTCCGTGCTTTTGGGAGTGCTTTTCACTTGGTGCTACTACCTGCGCATTCCTGCCAGCCACCGCCAGGAGAGTCATCTGGGCAGTCCACAGTCCCGGTTCCGGCCATGAGCGGAGGTCTCCGGCCGGGACTACAAGCCTAGCATTCCTAGCAGCGCAAACACCACCAACGCCGCTGCAAAGCGTCAGGAGGTGCTTAAAAACAACACAGGGCTCCCGCAGCACGGGACGCGCGTGGGCGTGCCTGGGCCACACCCGGGAAAAGCCCGGGCCCAGGGCAGGTCTATCTGCGCCTGTCAGAGCCCAGAGGAGGCCGGGCTGGGCCATCCCTCATTTAAGTGCAACCCCAAAGACATCAAGGTGAGTCAAAATCTATTGTACTTGTCACTATTACAAGCACCGATAAGCCTATAAGCATGGGGAAACGCAATGGAGGACCAAGTCTAAACCCACGGACTATGACAAGCATTAATAGTATGTTGGAGAGAGCAGTCAACATAGTCGTAAACGAAACAGAACTAACTGAGAGACGCATGTCATTGGGTCTAGCAGCGCCACCATGCAGTCTCGCTGTTGGGGAAGCCCTAGGCGACAATGATGATAATCCAATGGCACTTAATACACAGACCGCACTGCCCGGTACTCAGCCGCTAATAAGATCTAATGACTGCAATAATGAGGAGGTATTGGCGGCACCTTGTAATGGCGCTTCGGATGGTGTTGCCCTTCCTATAATTACATCAACAGGTGCAATACGGAAAAGGAAGTCAACCAAACCAATTGTCTCTAAGAGGAAACAACCGTCCCGTGTAATCCATCCCCGCACTGCTATTAGCGCATGGATCCAGGGCGCTGTAAACGCTCCCGACAGTGCCGTGGCTGATTTAGTAGCAGAGCCAACACAAACTAATGTAATAACTTGCTCCATCAGTACAGAAACTGATGCTGTTGTGCCCTTCTCTACCAGCTGCGGACCGGGTGAGGCCTCAATCAATTCCATTATGGACACTGTATGCGAACGCTTTAAAGACGTTGTGGACAAGAACTTTTCCACTCTTTGCCGACGATTAGATTATTTGGAGACATTGTCAGACAAGTTAAACTCCCAAATAATTGCCCTTAAAACTACTACACTACACGGACTGAATTCTAATCCTGTTGGTGTATCTACCAGTGGTCAGCAATCACAGGCACCAGTTATAACAGCCACTGCCCCTTAAGAAACCTGTGTCACTTGCCATAAAGTTAAAGAATGTTTTTTATCTAAATCTATTGTTACTTATGATAAACAACCTAGCATAGGGTCAATGAGTCACCCACCTGCCATCCCACAATGTGGGCCATCAGCGACACAAAATGTCCTAGTGAGCTCTGCAGTGCGAGTAAATTCGGGGAGTTTGAGGGTCAGCCCACATAGCATGCAGAACACACAAAGTGGTGAAGTCCCTAGTTGCTCGAGCAGGGAATTGACAGAAGGCAGCAGGGAAGTCCTCAGTCGCCCCCCCGGCAGCCTGCCCATATGTACTGGTTTTAGCTGGAGTACCTCCACTCAGAAATGAGCAAAAAGAATCTTGGGTCCAGTTGCGAAATAAATGCGCTGACTAGCTCGGAAAACATAAAGGACTGCAGGCAGCAAACATTAATGATATTATCATGGTACGAAGGGTAGGATGGGTTGGTATCCCCCCCCCAAAGAACATCATTGCATAGTCATTAACTTTAGAAAACCACTGTTGGTAAAAAAATTATTGTTAACTAGGGAGGAGCCTAACACAGTGAACCCCACTCTTATTTGGTCATTGCCGCTGGGTTATTTTTACAAACCAGTGTTAGGGATGGTAACTTATGAGGCCCCTCCATTGACCATGCATAATAGGTTTTCTAGCCTGTCCGGCCTTGATAATCAGGACTGACTGGCCCTTTTACCATTATCTAACCCAACCATTCTCATACCAGCTATGTCCGTAAGTCCAGGACAAGATCTCCAACCTGCTGTTGAAAATAAATGTAACTTAAATATCTTGAGTTGGAATATTGCCGGCTTGGCCTCAAAAATTAAATTGGATGAATGGGTAAAAACAGTTCAAGCATATGACATCCTCATGCTGCAAGAAACCTGGGCAACACGAGAATTACATCAAGAAGGGTTTGAATGTTATAATACAACTGCCCCCATTCCTAAGATCGGCCGCCCATCAGGCAGTCTTTCTATTTGGATTAAAATCTCCGCAGGTGGCAGTGTTAGGGTCCTAACAACTGACAATGACAAGTTTCAGGCGTTAATTTATACTTGAGGTGTTTCCATTTGTTTGATTAATTTTTATAATAATGATTTTTATACCATTCCAAATGGGAATTTTATAAATTTTATTTCAAATTTACAAAGGAAAAGGTTGTTTGACAAGTTAGCTGGTATTTGTCTAGGTGGTAACTTCAATGTGAGGATTCCTAGCAGTAACATTTTAGACAAGGAACCCACTACAGATAAACACCCGTGTATTAGGGGGGCAGAACTGTTGATTCATTTGTCTAATTACAATTTAATAAATGTAAAGGAAATTGCGGCTGTATCCCATAAAGATAGTCATATTATACCAACATATAGAGGGCGAGGCTGTGTCTCCACTATTGACTATGTGTTTATATCTGCCTCACTGGAAGATTGTTTGTTAAGGGCTGAGGTCTTACGAACTTTTCTGGGCGATTATAACCCTATTGCTATAACACTAAAAGTGGCCCCCAGGCCAAAATTTGTGAAAGAAAGTGGGGCTAGCAACTTAGTGCCTTCCACTGACAATTTAAGACTGGCCTGGCGAGGCGTTGATAACAACGACCTATTTCCTAGAATGATAAAAGCTTTTCCAGGACTAATTGCTAGTTGTTTGTCACCAGTTGATCACAACCCCAAGGTAATTGATGCCTTCGTTTAACTGTGTGGGGGCATTAAACAAATATTATCTAGACCACTAACTGAGTCTAACCGGAGTCCACGCTGGTTTGATAGTGCTTGCTCTAGAGCTAATAGAGATCTCCGCGAGGCCCTTGTGATGAATCCTAGGGACTCGGTATTAGTAAAATCCTTGAGACACCAATACAAGTGCATCACGAAACAACGGAGAGAAGAGGTCCTAAAAGAGAGATGGGATAGCCTTGCGTGCGCTACCAAACTTAACAACGGGAATGATTTTTGGTTAGCTGTGAAGGAGATGAGAACTGCAGGCCACACATTAACTTCTATAAGCTGTACAATTTCCAGCGGGTCTTTCTGACAAGATGGCTGAGGAGAAGTTGCACTTTGACCTGACAATTCATAGGACCCTCTCCGCAGCTCACACGAAAGAATCTGACACCAGACCAGCCCTGTTTTCCTGCCTTTTGTTACCCTAGATAATTGTAATCCAGGATCACAGGAAGAAGAACTGAACCAGTTTGGAAGTAGGTAAGGGAATTCCCCCACATAAATGCTGGTATCAGGTATAAAAATGGGGCCTTCAGAACCTATCATCAGAATAATCCTGAACCAATGAAAGGTTCACAAGAAGGACTGCCCTGCTGCCAGATGGACTGCCCTACAACCAGAAGGACTGCCCTGCTGCTTGAAGAAGGAAGAATGGACCTGCTTGTCTTGATCCCAGGCTGTCAAATCTGACTCCAAGGGTCAGTTGGCTGACCTGCTGTGTGAGCTACAGCCACACAACAAGCTTCCAGAGACCTCCCTGCAACTGCTCAGCTGACCAGCACCAATTCGACCAGCCTGAACCCACCTGACCCCTACTGTTGGGCTCTGCTGGAGTGAGTCTTGCTTCCCAAGAGGTGTTCCAGGTAGTGGATGCTTGACTGGCATCAGTGAGAGCTGCTCCTGAAAAGAAAGGTGAAATTCCTGACTATTGGGCTCTTTGCAGCTGTGAACAGGTGCATTCATGCCAAAACTCTGCCACCCGCAATGTCTGCCGGTGCGAAGCTCCAACAAGACATGCTCTTCGTGCCTACAGTGACTGTCCGTGGTGACCTCCAACATGAGACTTGCACTTTGTGCGAACAGCGACTGTCCACGATGATGAACCAACGTGAAGCTCCAGCGAAGGCTGGCTCTTCACACTACAGCAATGACCACCTGCATGCTCGATCTGCTGTCCACGCTGAAAGCCTCCACCTCACAGCCTCCTCTAATGCGAACAGAACTATTTGTGGAAGACTTGAGAAGGTAACTTTTCAGTGGCACTAAATTGGCCCGCATATTCGACCTGTGCTTTAATGCAGTCAGCCTGAATCTGTGACTTTTACTTTGGTGTAGTGCAACCAGATAAGTGCTAATTATGCTTTTTGCTTCTTGGCCCTATTTACCTAAAACATAAAAAAATGAGTATCTCTAGATCTACAGATTGTACTTTCTGGTATCATTTTATTTAGCACAATTTACTCTATTTTTATAAATTTGTTTGGAATTTGTCATGTGTTGTGTTTTCACTTTATCATTGCTGTGTTTGGCATAAATACTTTACTAATTGCCACTAAGTTAAGTCTGGCTGCTTTGTGCCAAGCTGCCATAGAGTTAAGGATTAGATAATTGAATGACTTTTGTGGTTCACCCTGACATGGATCGTGATTGTTGCCCCAGTGGGGCTTCAGCCTCTCTCAACTAACTGCCCAAATTCTTACACCAAAGTGCGTTGAAACATGTTGATTACACTATATGATGAAGAATGGCACCTTAACAACTCAGTAACCTGTGTGAAAAATAAGTTGAGCCACAAGAAGGAATCAAAATGCCCCAAAATCTTCTGTTAGGTGACTATAGTAATGAGGTCAAAATAGTAAGTAATCACTTGTTAATTAATAGCATAATTTTACCACCGAAATAGAACTTGCCACTTAATGTAGTAAATATTCTTTTTCCGTTGATGTAATTCCTTTAACTAAAAAAAGTACAGTTTTCAGAAATGTACAATGTCGGTGTAAGATTCTACAACATTTTGTACATGCATTTACCACAAATAAGGTATGCAAACGTTTTTTAATACTTTTCCGTTCATAAAAAGAAATTTACTAGATATGCATTTTAGTTGCTCATAACCACAACTGTACAGTAAAAGTGTTTTTGGTGAAAGAGTGTCAAACATCACTACAGACTAACAGTCTTGCTTACACTACTCCAAGGATGGTATGTATCAAAACATCAGGAACACATTTCTTAGTTCCAGTAGACTAGTGTAACCTGTTTGACTTTCCATATATATTAAAAGAAGCCTGAACTCCATGGCTAAAAAAAAAAGGCCACTCCCCATTGATAAATATTTTATGGCAATTCCAATGCAAATAACACTGGGTGGTGATATCAGTGAGAAAGTCGGAAGAAGCATTGGGTAACCAAATCTAAGAATACACAGGGGGTCTTATTCTTAAAGGTAAACATAAACTGTTGTGTAAGTTTACACTTTTTTTGCTATTCACAAACTACGAGTTAATAGTAAATTTACTACTGTGGAGAGCCCGCAGTCGCAGCAGAGAAAACCACACGAAAAAGAGAGGACGGCCCTATCTTATGTGCGGAGCTCTTCACCCGACTGCAGAGTTTACTGTCAACTTGTAAATGTTGGATGGGAGGGTTGATTACAGACCACCCAAGTGAAATGTGCTTCTCTGAAGGATGACGAGTCTGGTGGGGGTGCGAGACCTGCTAGGGGGTGTTGACAGTCAAGGAGTGCATGGCTGAGAGAGACGCAGATTGGGGGACAGTGGCTCGTGAAGCTGGGATTTGTAGGAAGGACTGATGTCTGTGAGGGTGGGTGGGTGAGTTGAGTGCAACTAGTTGGAAGGATTCAGGCCGTATCGGGGAGTCAAAGTTTTCATTGATTTTAGAAATGTATGTGGTGCACGTAATGCAATGTTTTTTTAATTACTTTGGAACATTAATTCTCCTTGTGCCTCAAGAAAATAAACCATTTGCTATTCAAAAGAAAGTTAACATTTTTGCAAACCGATCCATACAGTACTCAATGGATGTTTGTGTTTCAGGGTAAATGCACAATGATATTTGAGGGGTGCTGTTGCTGTTGTTAAAAGCTTTCTTCCCAATGCATTTCAATCGTGAGCGTTTTGCAGGCCAAATACATAATGCATTATGCAGAAATCAATAGTCTGTTTCCTGATTGCACGTCTGGAAATCGACCTCATGTCTGAAATACATTTCCAAGCTTTGAAAACGCATTCACGGGCTTCAAATGAAGTGCGCACTCCACACGGTGTGAAGTTCCACAAAGTGCCTCAAGTAACTACGGCAGCTAGTAGAAAACATATTAAAGATAACGATTTGCTGTTATCTGAGGTGAACTGAAAAAAAATGTTTATACACGAGTGTATGGATCTTATGCAATAATGTTTTGCTATTGCTGAAAACCCTCTTTCGTGCGTAGCAGTTGTCAATGTCTTCTGCATGAAGTTTATTTGAAAGGGGCAGATGAGAGTGGGAATCGATGTATAAATGGGCGCATTATTTGCTGTTAATCTTCATGAATTCAAGCCTCTGGCTTCCTGACTTATTAAGGCAGAGTCTCATTCTTGGAGAGATGCCCATTAGCTATTCTTGTAATATATTTTTATATCATGCCCCCCCTTCTCTGTTGTGAACACCATTCCTTCCCAAGGATCGTCTTGTAGCATACAAAGCATAATATGGAGTTCACGTCACCACTTGGGGCAAAATTACGTTTGTGCCCGCTTTGCGTGCCTCCAGGCACTTTGATATTACAGAATGGGCCGCAGACACTTGTGCATCCCCATCTGTAATACCAATAGCGCTGGCACACATAAAGCGATGCGCCAGCGCTATCATCAGCGGGTGCACCCTCATTTGCACGGGGTTGAGGCCCCATGCAAATAAGGGAATCCTCTGCACCCATGTCGTATTACAAATGCAGACGCAGAGGCAAAGAAGCTGTCAGGAGGCACACTGCCAGTGCGCCCCATGACAGCAGCCCTCTGGAGGAGGTAAAGGGGGCCCCTTGGACACCCCAGACATCCCCCTGCAGGCGGGTGCAGTCATTTACTGATCTCTAATCCCCCTTGAAAGTGCAGGCGGGTTGCTTTGTTTTGCACATGAATGCGCTGCCAGCTGCCTGGGGGCATCACATTCATCCTAATACGGCTCATTTTCCTTGTTTGTTCCGGGCTCACCATTTAAAAGGCGCGCTCGGCGCAAACAAGGAAAATGTGTGGTATATATGATAAGGCCCCTGATGTGTAAGTCAGAGAATGGAAAAATGATGCAGAGAAAGCCCAGGATTGCTGGTAAGTAATCAGACCATTACCACCTCTTCGTCCTCATTGCCTTGCTCCTCACTAAACCATGATTTATCCCAACTCCAAGAATCCATTTTGTAATGGAATTCTAAGTGTTGTTCTACAATTCTGGCTGTTTGGCAGCGACACACTCGGATATTTTTGGGATTCGAACAATTTTTTATGGCATTCTTGTTCCAGAGCAGCTAGGGAATATCGAGTGTGAAATCTCCAGTTGCCTTACTATTGAAGCCAAAATATTGAGACTGAAACATCAACAACTAAGTATAGGTTTACTATACATTACTCCATATATATGTACCTTGACAATGTATATATAGTCAAGGTATGCAGATGTGGATTTTAGAACAGTAAATCTGTACTTTCCAATATGAATTTTCATCCTCCATATTTTGGTCCTCGATTTCCTGATACTCAGGTATTCCATCACAACTAGTGCAGTAATCCTGCGTCTGTAATATCACACCTAAATTTAGCACAGGTATTACTCATTTCGTGATTGGATTACATTCCTCTTATGAGTGGGACCCTGATTTCTTCCTAAGAAAAGGGGAATTACAGTGGAAATTTAAGAATACCACACCCAATTCCCACATCAAGTCGTCATTCTTAACAAGGAGATATAAATAGCTTTTAGCTAGAGGCATGACCAGGCGGAATTACAGGAAATTTGTTTTCCCACATATTATGCAAATCCTGATTTTACCAGAAAGCAGTTTCCATCCTAATCTCCACCACATTTCTAAAAATGCGAAAATGTTCAATTTCTTTATTTACTTTTTCTTTTTTCTGTAACTTGCACCTATTCTACCAAAAATACACTCTGGGTCTCACCAGCATTATATAAACCCACTAACATATCACATCAATCAATTGAGCAGCTTTCCTCCACATCTATCAGGTCTATGAAGCAACAAAGAAGCAGAAAATCTTTTCCACAGAGAAACATTCAGGTTTTCCAATGCTGTGATGTCAGAGCAAAAATGACAATATTACTTTTTACTTCCACTCTGTTATTAAAGCAGTATATAACCAGGTTTTCTAATCCCCTGATTGTGATACTCGTTTTCAGAGGAAGGCACATTTTGTAAGTACAGATTATGTTATGTTATTGTAACTGCATTTATATAGCGCTTACTAACCCTGACGATGCGGCGAAGCACTTTTTCAGCGAGTAGCATGTTACTCCGGAACCCATAAAGGATTAGTGTTAAATTAGTACAGTGAAATATAAAAGTAGTTTGAGTTGTGGATAGGTTACTCTGTTACTTAGATTCAGAAGGATAGCGGAAGGTTAGAAGAGGAAAAAAAGTTTGTATTTATATAGCGTTTGTTAACCCTGATGGGGTGTTGAAGCGCTTTTTTGGCGAGTAGCACGCTACTCCTTAACCCATTAAGGATTAGTGTTAAATTAGTATAGTGAAATATATCAGTAATTTGAGTGGTGGATATGTTAGTCAGTTAGTTGGATTGAGAAGGGTAGGGGAGGGATGGAAAAGGGAAAAAGGTTTGTATTTCTATCGCGCCTGTTACCCTTGATGGGGTGTTGAAGCTCTTTTTTGGCGAGTAGCACGCTACTCCGGAACCCATAAAGGATGAGTGTTGAAAAATAAGTATAGTGAAATATGAAAGTAATTTGAGTAGTGGATATGGTATTCAGTTATTTGGGTAGAGAAGGGTAGCGGCGGGATAGTAGAAGGAAAGAGGTTTGCAATTATATAGCGCTTGCTACCCCTGATGGGGTGTTGAAGCGCTATTTTGGCGAGTAGCACGTTACTCTGGAACCCATAAAGGATTAGTGGTGAATTAGTATAGTGAAATATGAAATTTGAGAAGTGGGCATGTTAGTCTGTTATTTTGATTGAAAAGGATAAGAATGAAGGATTTTTTTTTTATGGAGGTCATAGCAGTAGGAGGAGGCTTGGGATGAGTAAAAAGGATTGTGGAGGGGAAGAGTCATAGGGAAGACTTTAGAAAGGCTTGTTTTATGGGATTGGTATAATAAAAAAGAGATGTCAGATGATGCAAGGAGGAGTAGACTAGGGGAGAGTCTAGAAAGGATTTTTGGGGGGATAATAGTAGTGGTATGGGGTTTGGGATAAATGAGTGAGTGGATGTAGAAGATATATTGATAAAGGTATAGGGTGAGAAATAGGGTAGTGCATTGGAGAGAGTAGCAGAACGAAGTTTGAGATGAGTTAGAAAGTTGGGGTAGAAGATATATTGAGAGAGGTATAGGGTGAGAAATAGGGTAGTGCATTGGAGAGAGTAGCAGAACGAAGTTTGAGATGAGTTAGAAAGTTGGGGTAGAAGATATATTGAGAGAGGTATAGGGTGAGAAATAGGGTAGTGCATTGGAGAGAGTAGCAGAACGAAGTTTGAGATGAGTTAGAAAGTTGGGGTAGAAGATATATTGAGAGAGGTATAGGGTGAGAAATAGGGTAGTGCGTTGGATATGCTGAATAAGAAGAAAGTGATACATATATAGATCCATAAGTACATAGAAAGTATTTAGATGAGTAAAGGAGGTAAGTATCTGTAGATTAAAGATATTGATAGAGGTACAGGATGAGAAATAGGTTAGTGCATTGAATATGCTTTTTTAGGAGAAAAGTAATAAATATATAGATCCAAGTACATGTAAGGTATATAGACGCATACAAGAAGTAAGTATATGTAGATTAAAATGCATTAGATAAAGTCTGGTTTTCAAGTCTTGCTGTGCTTAAAAATGTATTTCATTTATTTTTTAACTACATCATTATTCTACATGTTTATACAAAGCAATACACAAAGATAGCTACATATTTATAGTATAAAGAAATGCTTATATCTAGAGGGATATGCTTTACATTTCTGTTTGCGTATGGTGCTGATATGGGGAAGAGCCAATTTTTGAGTCGTTTTCTGAAGATAAGGTGGTTGTCCGTGGATCATATGTTGGGTGGTAAAGGGTTTCATGGTGTGGCTACTTGAAAATAGAAGGATGTGCCACCCATGGTTTTTTTCTTGTATCTTGGGATTTTGAGGCGAGGTGCCACTCTAGAGTGGAGGTTCCTTTGTTGAATGTGTTTTGTAATTTTATTGCTGATGAAGAGCGGTACCATTCCATGTATCGCTGTGTGGGTGATGAAAAGCAGCTTGAACGTGGATCTTCTGGCAACCAGTAACCAATGCAGGGCATTCAAGGCAGGTGAGATGTGGTCTTGCGGTTTGATATGTAAGATTAGTCTGGCAGCCGAGTTCTGAATCCATTGTAGTCTTTTCATGGTCATTAAAGGTGATCCGTGATAGAGGCTATTGGTGTAATCTCGTTTGGACAGAACAAAGGATTTGGTAGCTTGGACCTTGTGTGGAAATCCCAAATGGGGGAAGATTTGCCGCAGAGTTTTCATAGTGACAAAGCTTGATCTTGCTAGTTTGTCCACTTGGGCGTTCATCGATAATTTGGAGTTCATGGTCATTCTGAGGTTTCTTTTTACCATTGATACTTTAGGTGGTGATCCCAGTTCATCAGGCCAGGCGGCAAGTGGATCATAATGTTTCCAATCGCCACACATGAGTATTTCCGTTTTGGAAGCATTCAATTTGAGATGGCTCCGATCATCCACAGATCCACGGCTCTGAGACAACTGAAAATTGGAGAGTTGCCAATGTCTTTGGGGCGTTCCAGTTGAAGGAGTATTTGTGTGTCACCTGCATAGTTATAGGATGTAAGGTGAAATTGATTGATCAGTAATGGTAATGACTTCATGTAGATGTTGAAAAGCATGGGTGAGATGATAGAGCCTCAAGGGACCCCTGCTTTTGTGGAGTATGGTTTGGACGAGAAAGGTATGGATGACATTAGTTCTTTTTCGAAAGAAAGGGCGAGATCCAGTCTAGAGCAGTCTCCTCTGTGCCGGGTTCATAGAGTCTTTGTTTCAGAGTGTCATGGTCAACCATGTCAAAGGCAGCGGAGAGGTCCAAGAGGAGTAGCGCAACAACCCCATTGCGGTCAGGTGTGTTCTTCGGGTCATCCCAGATGGCAAGGAGGGCAGATTCTGTGCCTCTTCCCAGACGGAATCCTGTTTGGAAGTCTGCACGTATGGCATTCTCTTTAATGAATTGTGACATTTGGGCGAACGCTTCTCTTTCTATCAGTTTGCCCAGGAAACGTCCATTCGTAATGAGTCTGTTATTGTTAGGGTTCAGTGGGTCCAAGTTTGTTTTCTTCAGTAAAGGGCGTATGTATAACTTTTTGAATTCTTATGGAAATATTCTGGTAGTTAAAGAATCATTGATGATTCTTCATACTGGAGTGGCAGCAGAGGTTGATAAAAGAATTGTCTTGAAAGTTTGCGGTGGACACGGGCCAGAAGAGCTGCTGGCAGGCCAGCTTGCTTTGACCAGGTCCATATAGTCATAGTGTAAGATGTGCTGGGAGGAACGGAGAGGCTGGGTTGGAGTATTCTTGGATTGTTGATTTGTAAAAGGGTTAGTGCTGGTGTTTTGTCTCTGTTTTAAATATGAGTCCAATGTGTCTGCTTTGTCTGTGTAATGATTTGATAGTTTGTCTGTGAAATCTTCAGAAACAGGATGAGTTCCTTCTAGGCAAATTCATTGAGTATTTTATAGAATTTTTTATTTGCACATTTAGCATTTTTAATTCTGTCTGCAGGTACCTTTTCTTAGCTTTTTTGGTAGCTGGCTTGTATAATCTGTTAATTTTCTGTAGGTGAAGCTTGTCTTGTTTGGTGTTTGCTTTGGGCCAGGCAAGTTGCAGCTTTCTAATTTATTTTTTTATGTCTTTTATCTCTATATTTCTTCAAGGTTCTTTTTTTTTCTTTTGTTCTGCTGTGTGGTTGTGAGTGGTATCAGGATGTCAGAGGCTTCCTGTACACACTCATATAGTTTTTTAACATAATTTATTGTTTCCAGTTCTGTAATGGATGTTAGTTGTGTTTCTAAGTGTTCCAAATTGAGTTTGTTCCATGGTCGATAGGTGGATGCATGTAAGATAGTTTTAGGTGAGTCACTTAGTGTTGTTTTATGTTGGAAAGCAAGCAAATGGTGGTCTGACCATGTGACTGGAGTTGTAGTTTGAAAGTTGGCTTGTTTGGTATAAGCAAAAATTTCATCTAGGATGTGTCCAGCAATGTGTGTGGGTTTCTGGATGATCTGATGCAGGTTCAGTGTGTCTAGGCCAGTGATTATTGTTTTCAGATGGGGCATATTGGGTTTGTCAAACCAAATGTTGAGGTCACCCAGAATGCATAGATTGAGATATCTTGTTATCAGGTTTGAAACTGTATCTAGAAGTGTGTCTGGGAATATCGCCTTGCTCGGTGGAGGTCTGTAAAGGAGCAGGAAGTTACAGGAAGAAGATAGTGTAAAATTGCACCTGGTTAGAAGAGCCTCACAACTGTTCATGGAGATGTCAACTTTAGGTATATGTAATGTTTGCCTGAACACAACAGCTAGACCACCTCCTCTTTTGCCTAAACATTTTTGGGAGATCGTTTGATAGCCTTGAGGAATGGCTTCATGCAGGACTAAAGCCATATCATCTACTAACCATGATTCAGTTATGAATAGTTTGTCTGTTTTTGTGTCAGTGAGAAGGTCGTAGATGTGATGTTTGTTTTAAGAGAGCAATCAAGCATTTATTAGTAGAAAGTTTAGAAAATGTGCTTTGGTGACAATGAGACTTTGTTTTGTAGAAGAGTTATCAGTATTGTGTGGGTTTTTAGCAGGTGTGTGTTTTAGTGCTGTTCTGTAAGGTGGTCCTCGTCCATCAGGCTAAGAAGGCATTTCAATGGGTCTGCATGTGCAGGTGGTGGAGACGGTGTTTGAGAGTGAGTTGGCATGCTGTGTTGTTTTTGTGGTGTAACGTTGTGCAGTAGACATGGAGAAGAGAAGTTGTAAGGTGTGGCACGCTGCTTATATTGTTTGCGTGTGTTTAGGGTGGAAGGTGTATGAGTCAGGGGTATTGGTGCAGCATGTGGGTCATGCAGTAAAGTTCTAAATTGTCCAATGGATGGGAGGCAGTTGGAAGAGAGTTGCTGTGTTGCTGTATGTGTGTTAGGTGTGGTGGAAGAGAGAAAGCTTGGCCTTGGAGTTTGTTCCTTTGTGTAGTTTGAAAGGTGGGTGTATGTTTGTATTTTGTGACAGTCAGTATTATGAGGTGTTGCGCTTGGGAGATTTTGTTGTGCTGGTGTGTGTGATATGTTTTGTTTTTGAGGAGTAGTGAAAAGAGGTGCTGGTGTATTTGTTTTGTGAGATGGATTTGTTTGTATAGTATTGTTTGCGGTAGAAGTTGTAAGGTAGAGGGGGTGGTGATGTGTTTATGAGTATAGTGTATGTTGTGGGTAGGAAGGGATGAAGTAGGGGTGAGAGTGTTTATCTTAGAATGGTTTGTTGCAAGAGTTAAAAAGTATGGTGCTGTGCAGTGTATGTGTGGTGCGTTTGTGTTATTATGGTAGAAGGAAGAGGAGGGTGTTGGTTAGACAAATGATGGAAGGCTGAGTATATGTTTGTTAGTGATAAAAGGGGGTCTGCTTGGAGCAATAATAGTGGGGAGTGTGTGTGTGGATGGGTTATAGTTAAGTATGGTGTGCAATTAGGTTGTGTTAGTGATGAGTGGATTGGATAGTGGTTTAGGATAGAGTTGTGTACTGTTTGTTGGTGATGGTGGAAATGTGCGGCAGTTGGGATAGAAGGGTATATAGGTGTGGTTTGTGTGGTTTTGTAGTGGGTTCTGAGACATTGAATTGTGAATAGGGTTTGATTATAGTAAATGTGTGGAGTACATTTGGTGTGAGTGTGTTACTCTGTTTGTGTATGTGGATGGTTTAGGGTGGGTATTACTGAATGAGAAAATGGGCAACATTTCTGACTCTGGTCCAGAACAGTCTCAAACAGGCTTAAACAGGCACTCACCCTTGTCCTCTCCACCCTGCGACGAGACGCCTGGGCGGAGAAGCCCTAAACCCTGGCCTTAAATAGCTCTAGTAATCAGGTGACCCCTTCAGCTAATGGGATCCCTAGACCTAATCCTAACCAATGACAACACTAGCCCTAATATCTTGAACCAATAGGAGACCAAGACCAAACAGCCAATCATAGCCCTAGTCCAAACACTCAATCACACAGGAAACCCTAATCCCTACTTCCAAAGGAAAGCCTAACCCTAGACCTGGTCCCACACCTAGTCCAGCAACCAATCACACAGGAAACCATAATCCCTACTTCCAATAGAAAGGGTAACCCTAGCCCTAGTCCCAACCCTTTTTTAATTGAATCACTGACCCAGAGACAACTCAGAACCCTTAAATAACCAACCAATGAGAACACTAACCCAAATCCAATGGAAACACCAGATACAACCACCAATCAGTGCACACATATACCATCCAATAGCAGACTATTAAAGACAAGGTTTGCTGGCCAAGGCGTTGGAAGCAGCTCCTCTATTCAGAATCTCGTAGGAGACAGACAGGCTCAATCCACACTTTGGACTTCTGCAGGTAAGGGCCTAACAAACTTTGCTCTCCAACAATGCTGTTTGTATAAATCTTTACTCACTCTCCTAGCCAAAAATGAGTGCACAATCCCTATAAAACACATCTTAAACAGCTAACAGAAGATTACTGGGCAACGAGAGGGAAAAAACGACAGATTTTGGACTGCAAATCCCACAATTCAACAGCTTAAATGAAAACAATCACGGGCAAGTAAAAATCACAAGTTTAAACACAAAATAGGTAATCAATTATGCAATCACAGGCAGGTTAAAACTACAATTTTTCTACTGTAACAACCAGAAGCAAAAAAAGTTACAAAAATTAAATGAAGTGATACAATCACGGATAGGGAAAAAAGCGTTTAAAATTTAGGAAAGAGACAGCACCAGTCCGCCTCCTTACCACCTCCTGGACTTTGGTTCACTGCAATCTGGGGCAGAGGAAAACTGTAACTGCTAAAATGGAGGTGAATATTTTGGGGCTCACCCAGCAAAGCTTTAAGGGACCTGGGCAGGTGTGAGAGGAGGGCTCAGGGTTGCCTGGGAGCTGGAGAGCCAATCAGCAGGCCTAGGTTTGCTGGCCCGGGGTAGGGCTGGGTCTGGGAAGCTGCTTCTCTATTTAGAATCTCCTAGGAGACAGACAGGCTCAATCCACACTTTAGACTTCTGCAGGTAAGGGTCTTACAAACTTTGTCCTCTAACAGTACTGTTAATATAAAACGTTACTCACTCTCAGCCAAAAATGAGTGACAATCCCTATAAAACACAGTTTAAACAGCTAACAGCAGATTACTGCTGTCTCAGAACACCCTCTGTTCTCTCTCTGATGTAGAATATCCCTGTTGCTAGGGGGATGGGGGGCTGGTTACACTCACTTTCTAACACAAATTAGGAGCTGGGGGTAGACTGCTTAACATACAGGCCTTAGCCCAGATAAGGGAGAAATTAGGAGGGAAAAACAGATAGTCACGGGCAATGAGAGGGAAAAAACTACAGATTTCGGACTGCAAATCCTACAATTCAACATGTTATGTGAAAACAGTCATGGGCAAGTGGAAACCACAAGTATAAACACACAACAGGTGGTAAATTATGCAATCAGAGGCAGGTTTAAACTACAATTTTTAAACTGTAACAACCACAAGCAAAGACAGTAAAAAAAATAAAATAAAAGGATGCAATTGCTGGTACGAAAAAATCTCTTTATAAATTTGAGGAAAGAGACAGCACTATTTTGCCTCCTTAACACCTCCTGGACTTTGGTTCACTGCAATCTGGGGCACAGGGAAACTGCAACTCACAAAATGGAGGTGAATGTTTTGGCGTGACTGGGCAGTTATGAGAGGAGGGCTCAGGGTTGCCTGGGAGCTGGGGAGCCAATCAGCAGGCCTAGGTTTGCTGGCCAGGGGGTGGGGCTGGGGCTGGGGAGCTGTTCCTCTATTCAGAATCTCCTAGGAGACAGACAGGCTCAATCCACACTTTGAACTTCTGCAGGTAAGGGCCTAAAAAACTTTGTCCTCTAAAAGTACTGTTTGTACTAAATGAGTGCACAATCCCTATCAAATATAGCTTAAACAGCTAACAGCAGATTACTGCTGTCTCTGAACACCCTCTGTTCTCTCTCTGATGCATAATATCCCTGTTGCTAGGTGGAAGAGGGGGCTGGTTACACTCACTTGCTAACACAACAAGCATTTACAATGCAATAGGTCTCGCATTTATAAGAGTTTGAGCTATTGGCATTGTAAAATTACAATGCCTTTTATTTATGTTTTGGTTTTAAAACAAATAAAAGGCATTGTCATTTACAATGTCAGTAGCAAACTCGCATAAAAGCAGTGTGTGGAGTGCAGCAGTGTGCGGCGTGCAGCAGTGTGCGGCGTGCAGCAGTGTGAGGCGTGCAGCAGTGTGAGGCGTGCAGCAGTGTGCGGCGTGCAGCAGTGTGTGGCGTGCAGCAGTGTTTCGTGTAGCAGTGTGAGGCATGCAGCACTGTGTGGCGTGCAGGGGCGTGCAGCAGTGTGCTGCGTGCAGCAGTGTCATGCAGCATGCAGCAGTGAGTAATGCAGCAGTGTACAGCAGTGTGTGGCGTACAGCAGTGTGCGGCGTGCAGCAGTGTGTGCCGTGCAGCAGTGTGTGGCGTGCAGCAGTGTTTCATGTAGCATTGTGCGGCGTGCAGCAGTGTGCGGCGTGCAGCAGTGTGTGGCGTGCAGCAGTGTGCGGCGTGCAGCAGTGTGCGGCGTGCAGCGGCATGCAGCAGGGTGTGGCGTGCAGCAGTGTGCGGTGTGCAGCAGTGTGCGGCGTGCAGCAGTGTGCGGCATGCAGTGTATGGCTTATCATACGTGGCAATATATTCCAAATGAGTCTGTGAGGAAAGAATAAAATAGATATTCGAACACACTTTCTGCTGTACCATGGTGGTGTACAAGATAATAGAATGGGAACGTGAAACATAGTAAAAATCCGGTACATACAGTGGAGTTTTATGTAAAGTAACAGAGCAACGCATCAAATTGAAACGGTCAATTTGAGTTAGATAATTTAAGACGGTCAAAATATTCCGTGCTAAAAAATGACTTTCCTAAGCTGTTTCGTTTTATCTTGGAAAGATGCGCCATTAATTAGCACTCCCTATTTGTAGTTTACAAATGGACATATTACCACATAGACCGAAACAATTTGACTTAATCAATAAACAGTGAATGAGGGATATCATACCTCTGTTCCAACGTCGTATTTAGCACAGTCTCTGACAAAATATTTTCAACAATTCATGCGGTCCAATATATTGTACTACGATCTAATTCGATCACAAGACGATATAAGAATTCCTGTTGAACAAATGGAGACAGTCAAACTGACCATGCACAAGTCAGCACTTCCCAATTAACAACCAGAACAATAGCACATTGGCATATGGCCATAAACAGTCCGTCCTCACAAACAGAAAGCGATTGCAAATTATCATACCTCTATTATTACTCCATATCATACATGGTTTCCACTGATTCTTTCGGTCACGTGTATTGCACTGTGGTCGAAATCATTCCAGATAAGTATGATGGTTCCGGTTAGATCAAATACGGACAGCCATTAAATTAAGATCTAATATATTATACACTAGCCAAAGATTATTATGTACGTGTCCATTATATCAAACCGTCTAATAGTCAGAAATAGGAAAGGGGGACAGCCTGTAACTGACCCCCAAATATCCTTAACACACATTTAAGAGTACGGAATATCTGCCACGGCATGTCTTCGTAATCGTAAATTATTCCTGGAGACACCACTACCTGTTCGTTCATTGCCACCCCGAGGCTATATCTCACGTAGTATCATTGGTTGTCACTCACTCCAAAAGACTACAAATCCCAGCATCTAACACACTGTAGATAAATGACAATCATAAATTGTTACAAACTGCATTAATATTAAAACCTCCAGAGGAATTGTCAGTAAGATTAAACCTCCCCGAAGGAAAGCGCCACCACAGCGTGCCGCCACTGGCGCCGCATTGCTTACTTGATAATAGTGGCCAAAGAACCCCCGATAATGCCTGCCCTCATTGGAATTGGATACCCTAACAAAACAAGATTTCTAGCAGATGGTGTCTGTGTAATGAAGTGAGGCCTGCTTGTTAAGTGATATCTGGCAGGATGTATTTACAGTGACAGGTTCGGTGAGATAGCGACAAAGTGTGTATTGAAAGACAAAGCCAAGGGATTCGAATTTTAGATGGAAGAAAGGTTTTCCAGAGAGCTGGTACTACGTGGCCATTAGGGCTGCAAGCGTACCCCACACAGAGAAAAGGCCCAGGGTAAACGGCAACTGTGTATGTGTAACTGTATATATGTAACTTGTTGGCGTGTTTAGTGTATCTTGTGGTACTTACCTGGTTTTTTTGTAAAACGCTCGGACACATTTGGATAAAGGTCGCGCTATATAAAACTGCATTAAAACATTTTTTTTACCGTGCAAGGTTCTATTTAGAGAAGGAGAAAGATTCAAAATGATAGCGAAAGGGGAGGGGGGGATCTATCTATAGCAGCGGTAAACACTTTCATCACACAGGACAGAAGCAGCTTTGGGAAATACGGAAAAACGTGTCTACCTCAAACACAGAACAAACCAAGGACGTCATCAGTTTGGCAAACACACGGACCAGCTGTGACAGGCATGCACACACAGCAACGCAAGCTTTTCTGCAAAAGGAACAAGCGTTGTCCGGCTGCGCGCGAGCGGCCGGAGACGCAAAATGTGGTGGGGGAGGGGGAGAAGCGGGAGTTGTGTGTGCGCGTGCGTCATCGCGATCGCTCTGAAAGCGAAAAAGATCGCGATGACGCACACAAGTTTTCAAAGTGCTGCTGGCGGCCGGCTGCGCGCGCGCATGATCGCGTGAACGCAAGCGTTAGGCCAGCCAGCAGCACTTTGAAAATCCCACATACAAAATGTCTCTTCGAGCCAGCACAAGCGCTGGGGCTCAGCGAGACCTAAAAAGGGAAACGGTGACACGCCTTTTAAAATGACTGTGCACATAAAAAACACACTTGTGCTCTTTCAACAAAGTTTTCCCGGGCTAGGCAACCAGGCAGAAAGGAACGCAGCCTGCAATGTATATTTGCATCCTTCCCGCCATGTAGACATTCCGTGGGCAAGGCAGACGGAGAATAATATGGCAACAGTAGAACACGGCAAAGTGGGCAACTAAAGCTTAAAAACACAAACCACTCTAAAGTGGGGCTATAAAGTAGCAAATACCATGCTGTAAACAAGGCTTAAAATCGGACATAAACAGTAACTTCGGGAAGCAACCGCCTAACCCACAACATCAGCTGCCTACCTACAAACGTGGTGTGCACAACTCTGATTCAAAAACAAGACAAGCCCGGCGGAGCGTGGCGCGTGCGCTTGGCGGGGGCGGGGGAGCGCATTCCAGGCGGGGGAGCGGACCCTTTGAAGTACGATGCCAAAAGCGGATTGCATGGCGGCACGATGCACGTGATTGTGCGCGTGCTCGCCATGCAATCCACTTTTGGGAGTGCTTTTGGGAGCCCCTTATTAGAGTCTCGCTGGGCGATCGCTTACGCGATAGCCAGCGAAACCTAACAACACGATACAGCCTTTACATTAAAAAAGTAACTGATGTACTCTTCACGACTATTAGACCACAATAAGGAAATACCAAATTGACCACTGTTAAACTGGATCTCTTTTTCAGATAGAGGCTTTGTATGATCCTCTGAGAAGACGACAGAAAAAACAAGCATTGGCATAGCCAATAGGTCTCGCCTTTGGGACCTTATAAGTGTTTAGCCATGCAACAGTTACATAACTAAACACTTATTAGGTCCCAAAAGTGAGACCTATTGGCTATGCCAATGCTTGTTTTAACTGCTGCAATGTATTGAAGCCTCACGGAGAACATCAAAGCGGCCCTGCGGCCGCGAAAGTGATCGCGATCAAACATCAAAGCGGCCACGAAAGTAATGTAATCGCGGTAAAGCGCGACGCGCCCGCGCACATGCACTGTAGCTCTAGGCTGGCCTGGTAGCACTTTTTGGAGCCCTCACAAAATGTCTCGCCAGACCAGCGCATGCGCTGGGTCAGGTGAGACCTAAAAAGGGAGCTGGGATAGACTGCTTAACACACAGGTCTTAGCACAGATAAGGGAGAAACTAGGAGGGAAAAACAGATAGTCACGGGAAATGAGAGGGAAGAAAAACAGGCCTGGGTGTAGTTCGCATAGTTTTGCTATGCGGAACTACAAAAAACTACGTGAAGTTCTGCGAGTGGCGGATTGCAGTGTGAACTGCATTTTGTGCTGGCATTCCTGCCACTCGGGTAGAAATTCTCTCAACCTACTGTTCGCGATTGCAAACTTCCCGTTCATGATCGCGAGTGGGGAAAAAACTCCGCTGCACATCATGAAGCAGAGTTGTATACAACTTTACTCACTCTCCTAGCCAAAATGAATTCCACAATCCAAATAAAACACATCTTAAACAGCTAACAACAGATTACTGCTGTCTCAGTGCACCTTCTTTTCTCTCTCTGATGTAGATTATCGTTGTTGTTGGGGGGGCTGGTTATACTCACTTGCTAACACAATATGGGAGCTGAGGACGGACTGCTTAACATACAGGTTTTAGCACAGAGCAACGGAGAAATTAGGAGGGAAAAACGGATGGTCACGGGAAATGAGAGGGAAAAAACTACAGATTTGGGACTGCAAATTCCCACAATTCAACAGGTTATATGAAAACAGTCAAGGGCAAGTAAAGACCACAAGTTTAAACACAAAACATGTGATACATTTTGCAATCACGGGCAGGTTAAATCTACAAATTGTAAACTGTAACTACCACAAGCAAAGACAGTTAAAACAGTAAGATAAAGTGATGCAATCACAGGGAAAATCCCTTTTTAAATTTTAGGAAAGAGACAGCACTAGTCTGCTTCCTTACCACATCCTCGACTTTGGTTCACTGCAATCTCGGGTACAGGCAAACTGCAACTCACAAAATGTGTACTTATAAAGTATACTATCACCCGTGAGGGTATACTGGTGCTGAGCAGGTGTGTGTGCCTAGCCCTGCCTATGGGGGGTTGGTTAATTGAAAAGCTAGGTCTTCAGCTTCTTGCGAAATTCAAGAACAGAGGAGGAGGCTCAGATGTGCAGTGGGAGGTAGTTCCATGCTTTTCGAGCAATGTAAGAGATCGCCCATCCTCTAGCACTTGTTTCATTCAGATTTATGTTTAATTTGGGTTTGGGATTCAATATTCACTTTAAGGGAACTGCTCGATTAAGTCACACTCTTTTACCACCGGTACCACTTACAAATGGGTCATTGCATGGATTCTATGCAGTTTGGAAAAGTAGCCACCCAAAGCATATATTCATCATTTCTGAGTGTCTTAGTATTTTCAGACAATAAATAGAGAAGTTGTCTAGCAAAATTATAAGGTTGACTTCACAGTTACCTGTAATTTATGAGAACAGCTTTTATCTAAGGGCATCCTTTTGCTGTGAACTCAAGACAAGAGTGGGTATCCTAACCAGATAAGACAGAACAAATTAGCAATATTACTGAGCATTAAGATGAACATTAAGATGAAAATGAGAGTAGTTTTGGATCTGAACCAGCTACATTCTAGCACTTAGCAAGCAGAAATTCTTGTTCATAGTCTTCAATTCCTGCTTGTAGGTTCTATTTTCCGTCTCTCCACAATTTTCTGTACAACACGTGTTACTATCTGTTGGCATAAAGTGATGGTGTACATGTGATAGAGCGCCTATGTTATCATTTGAAAAGTGCATATTGATACGTGGTAACTTGGTGCTGCATAGACGCTTCCACGTTAAATCCCTGGTCTTTAGTCTAGTTTTATGGAGTATTTGGCATTGTGGTGACATTTCATTGGTATTTTTTTCGGTAAATGTTGTAGTATTATTTAGAACAATTGGTATCTTAAAGTATCCATTTATTTTTGCAGGCCTTAGATGTCCATTGTTTGTCCTTTAAGACGGGACCAGCAACAGATTTTCGGGCTATCACTGGTCATCAGATTTACATACAATAAGCCCTATCGCTGAACATTTGGCAAATTTGCACAGGAGTTGCACACATGGGTTTAGATCTAGAAATAATACCTGTCAGTTGTTTTGTGACTCAGCCCATAAATGTGAAGTAAAGGTGTAGTGGATATCCTCAAAACCTGTCATGACATGCACACTCATTTTCTGATAAAGTATTTTGGAAAGTCCTGAATCCCTTAGTCCTCAAAGCCTTTTATGATTTCGAACCTGTAGGAAAATGAATTGATACACATGGGGATAGAGGCCCCTTTCTTGGTTACAGCAGGCACCACGCTGGCACAGAATGAATTAATGCAGCTCTTAAAAGTAAAAGCAGGTGTCTGTGAGGAATCTTTGTGCTACCTTTGGTAGCTTGGATTAAGCAGTAAGGGCCTGATTCACAAAGGTAAACTTACACTTTTGTGTAAGGTGACTCTTTTTTTGGTATTCTTTATGACTGTGGAGTCTGTGCATACGTGAAGGAGAACTCACCTTCTAAAAAGATAGGCCTGTCCTATCTTTTTAGGTACATAGTTCTCCGCCAAGAGTGCATAGACTTTGCAGTCATAAAGTTACTTTTAAACAGTGGCAGCTGCCAAATACAATAAGTAGTGGGGTGGGGGGAATGTGGGAGGGGGCGCTGGGGATGGGGTTGGAGGGACTATAATTATACATTTTTTTCTTAAAGTTAAACTTACCTGCTGCCGCCTGCCTCCTGCGTCGCGCCTGAGTGCTGGGACTTCAGTGTTCCAGCAGACACTGTGACTAAATCACAGATTCCCTGTTCAATTCCAGTGCTGCAGAGCGGAGCAGGGATTGGCCTGAGGGGGCTAGTAAGGTGCTCCGCTCAGGTCAGGGAGTCTGTGGGGTTTCTCTAACCCGGATGTTTAATGCAGCAGGGTTAGAGAAACTTAAGTGCGCAGGTGTGTTTTGGGCGGCCTGAGACTGCCGGCCAAACACACAAGATGAAAACAAAATATCATTTTATTTTTTTGCTGCTGGCTCTGAGCCAGTGAGGCGACGCTCCTCCGCCACAACGAAGGAGCCGATCCTGCTATTAAATTGTAATTTATGAATAGTAAAAAATAATAAAACTTACACAAAAGTGTAAGTTTACCTTTGTAAATCTGGCCTATAGCGTCCATCAACGAAAATGTCTGTAAGGGCACCAAAAGCATAAAATCCAAGAGATTCCTAAGACTATTCACTTAATGAGAAAACAATGTTGTTGTTAACAATATACAAAATAAAGCAAATTTGATGTAGGGCTCGTAAGATGTTAAACACAAACTGAGATTTCTAGTTCTAACTCAAGAGTTGAAGCACAAATGTGTTCTGATTGTCCTTTTCATAAATACCCACCAATGAGTAGCAGTAGATTTCTGTGGGAGTAAAAAAGAACTGTAGCTCACACAAAGGTTTAAAAAATTGTTCTGAAAGTAAAGGTTCAATCTTTCAGTAGTTGTGCAAATGTCGCCACCCAAGGGGAAGTGAGGTTCGCAGATCGGTCTTCGCCTGGGGCCTCGGGACAGGGTGGGGATGGGGTAGTTTAAGGGGAATGGGTGGGTTCTAATTCACAGATAGAGGCATGGATGGAGGCTCATCCGGCCTCTTCCAATGCTTAGCACCACCAGCGTAGGGTCAATTTTATTTCAGGTCTTGCTACCCACCCTACATATTGCAGGAAGCCAGGGGTGGTGGTTGACTTCCAAGCATTGCCAGTTTAGGACAGGTTGCAGGTGTGTGGAGAATGTAATGTTCGGTACATGTCAAGATGCACAAAGTTGAATTATTGTTGATGTTAATAGGTTCATAGAATGTTAGCAACCCTGTCCTAATAAATCAGCGTGGTGTTTGGTTACTGCAGGAAAGTTCTGAAGCTTCAGTTCAGATGTTCCAAATGTCCCCAAACTCTCAAGGCCCCAGTTTTTCCTCGAACACTAAGCCATAGAATCAAGCGGCTAACATTTTTCCCCCCCACATCCTTGTCAGGAACTCCATTAGGCACACATCACCACATTATACAGATAATACAATACAAGCGTGTGACATATTAAAGCGAAACCTTTATATCAACAGCATCTAAAACAGTTTAACTTTAGAGTCCGCACGTCTTATGCGCATATTTAATCAGAGGGCTGCAAAAGAAAAGCCCTGGAGATAATGGAGGAAATTCATAGCGCTGCAGCACTATTAAACATGTTTTTAATAGGTGAATTGTGATTGTTTTTACTAGAGTTCCTTTCTGGAGGAAACAAATCTTAAATTAGCATTGGCGCACTCTTTTTAATTAGTACGTCATTTACATGGCTTGATGAATTTTTTGCAGAAAAAAGATATCTGTCAGGGAACTGCTAACATAGTTTTTCACAGACTGCCAGAAAATTCATAAACTTGAATAATGCCAGTTCTTAGACGTGCAATCATTCTGAAACATTACAGATTAAAATGGAAGCTGAGCAGATCGCAGGATTCAATGACGGCAGAAATAAATGAACATGCTGTTTCTTGGTGCTAACTACAAATTATTTGCAGGTTACTATTAAATCCCTCAGCAAATCATTATTCATTTCGAAATCTATGCTTCCAAATAAAGCTTGATTGCACTAAGCTGTAAGGTAATGCAGCAGAGAGTTTAGTGAGTCATGCCGTGCGGTGAAGGAGATAGATTTTATTGGATGTCTAGCCATGTTTTTCTCAGTGCATAGTGTCTGCAGACGTCCACAGTGTCGGGGATAAATGAAGAGACATCACACATACTTCTCCCCTCACCCAATGACATATTCTATAGCTGAACCCTTAGGAGTCCCTGAACACCCTCCTATTTACTGCTAAGGACTAGGGAAATTGTTTCAGGTCAGTTTAATTTTTGTCACTTTTTTAACTTAATATTTTAGATTTATTAGTAATCAAACAATACAGAAACATGAATCCAACACATAGGAAACAAAAAATCCTTAAAATTCTTATAACAGTAATAGTTTCTGTTTATGTGAATTGTGAAAATTGGTGTCTCTAGAAGCCGCGGTCCGTGCAGGTAACAGTAGTGGGGCGGTGGGGCCGGGTAAGGGGGGATTTCAGGGGACGATGCTGAGGGAAAATTAAATAAATGCATCGTCCCTCGAAATCCCCCCTTACGCGGCCCCATCGGCCCACCTCTGTTGCCTGCACGGAATGCGGCTGGTCTCTAGTTGACAGAAGTATGTACCTTTGTCTAAATAAGGACTCTTGCTTCTAGTCAGGGTAAGGAGGATATACACTTTATATAACCCCTGCTCACCCCCTGGGCAGCTTGGCACGAGCTGACAGGCTTATCCCAAAGGCAATGTGTAAAGTATTTGTACTCAAAACACACAGTGATACAGTGATACCACCACAAATGGACACCACACCAGTTTAGAAAAATAAGGTATCTTTATCTAAACTAGAATACAACTTCAAAAAGGTTATAAACAACTTGGTCCATAGAGAAAACTATGGATGCGTGATCTCTCTCAAAGTACCTGTGGTTGTGACAAAATTCAAAAGGCCAAACAGCCGCAGAGATGGGGAGCATCGAGAAACATTGAGATACGTCAGTTCCTGAGACCATGGGGAGGCGATGCAACAGTTCTGCTGCACGCAGGAGAAGTGATACATCGAATCCAGTCTGTAGGGGGAAGTGATGCGTCAATTCTGAGACAGTTCTGGTCTGCGAGTGATGCGTCGGGAAAACTTTCTGCACAGGTACGTTGCGTGGAAATCCGGTATGAGTCGGTGATAAAATGCAGCGGCATTGAGCAGCTCTGCATCGGTTTCTTCAGCCATGATCCCTTAATGGGTCGGTTCTTGCAGCGGCAACAGGTGCTGTGTCAGTTTTGGAAGCGGCAACTGTGATGCATGGAGATTCTTCTCGCACAGCGGTGCTGCGTTGCAAAAACAGCCGCAAGAAGAGCGATGCATCGATTTTCTTAATTCTTCAGGTTTCTTCCAGCTCCCAGCAGCAAGCACAACCTTCAGAGACCCAGAACTGGAACAGGCACCTCCTGGCAGGTCAGAACTCTGAGCAACAGAGTTCAGTGGAGCTGGGGGTGAAGTCTTTGTGTCCCTGAGACTTCAGAACAAGAGGCCAGCACGCACAGGCCCTTGGAGATCTTCTTCAAGCAGGTTCAAAGCAAAGTTCCAGTCTGTACTTTCCTTGGCAGAAACAGCAACTGCAGGCCAACCCCACACAGCACACAGCAACAGCACACAGCAAGGGGGCAGTACTCCTCCTTACAGCTCTTCAGCTCTTTTCCTTGGCAAAGGTTCCTCTTGAGTCCAGAAGTAATCTAAAGTTCTGGGGTTTTAGGTCTAATACTTATACCCCAAAATGTCTTTGTTCTCTTTGTGCAAGGGTCTCTGAGCCCAGTCCAAACTAGTTCTGTCCTCATTGGTGCAGTATGATCACAGGGGGTGGAGACATTATTGTGCAAGGGAGACAAGCCTTATTCAGGTGCAAGGAAATCTCCTCCGACTACTCTAAATTCAGCCAAGGTCTATTCAGCTCAGCTCTAAATCATCCAGGCACACCTCAACCCCCCCAGTGGCTGTCTACAGTGAATGCACATCCCCAGACCCTGTCACTCCAAAACCAGACAGTGAATACAAAAACAGGCAGAGGCACACAGAATAGTCTCCTTGTGTTTGCTTTTTTAGCACTGGGTTGGAAGGGTGTGCCTAAACGTGGGTCCCTCGCTCACTTTGCCACTGGACTCAAGGTAGCCTGGTGCATGATGGGTATTACCCCTAAACCAGTCCTAGGATGCTTGTTTCTGGTCCAGGGAGGACCAGGGTCAAGAATGATTTGCATATGGCTGGTGTTATGTATCATAGGGTACCCCAATAGAGGCTTGAGTAGTCCCCTAACCCTTCACCTATATTTACTGTATCATTACACTACATAACAGGTTTTGATATTGTGCTTTTACCTAGTTAAGCACTGCATAAATGTTGTGTGGTTTTCCACAAAAACTAGCTTCATTAATTATGCATGAAAATTCTGAGAATCACAGCAGGATTCCCATCTTCTGCATAATAATACCTATGTATAAGGGTCATCCCTTCCGTCATTCTCGACCAACATAACATAGCAAGGTAGAATCCCCTGAGGATACTTTTTGGGTATATATACACCATATCTTTGCCAAGGCAAGGAGAGGAGAAAGACTTCCATGCTGATGAACTCTCACGAGACGCTGAGGTTCCTGCATGCAGACTCTCCAGCTCGCAGTGTTCTGACATCCCTCACGGGGTGTCCATCTCGAGACCAAGATGGGGTCCCACAGTCTCTCCCTTCAGGTAATGGGGTTGGCTTCAGCCTAGGGGGATTCTTGGCTCCACCTATATACATGCTAGATACACTTAGGCACATCTAGCTGCATCGTAGGAGCACTCATTATTATTGTTATGTATTTACATGCCTGCATATATCTCATTGTTTTAGCAATACGGTAGAAATCTACCATCCATTTACTCTGTTAGTGCTTAATATTGTTTATGTCTGTTTCTGTCTTATGGTTGTTTCAGCACACCTATTTTACACTAGAATGACGCTGGTTCAATAAATGCTTATTGAAAACTTCCCCACTGTTTGTTCTGTGTATCTCTGAGACAAAGTGAGCATGAGTGACTGAGCGAAAAGTACTGTACTGTTTCCATGATTCCTGATGGGACAGGCTTGTCATGTTCGATAGTTGCCAAGAACTATTCTCTCCTTGTTAAGAGGAGTTTTACAGTGGCACTGTGAGCTAGCTAGGACTACAGGCGAACATACCCGGTGGGGGTGTCTAGAATCAATCTGGACACCAATCCCAAAGTCTATGTTGTCTAAACGTGCCGATTCTATATAGGTTTATAGAAACTACAGGACATGGCGCTGCCATTGTTGGTTTGGTACTTATGTAACGGTCAAATCTGAGTAGTTCAGTCATGCGTTTCTCAGACACCCCTACACACATTATTTCAGAGACGTCTGGAGTGGGATGGAAAAATACGCCACAGCTGGGTAGGCATACCCTATGTATTGGCTGTAGGTTTATTCAAGCTTGAGGGACAAATAGTTCCTGCATAAAACCTTATCTCAGCTACCTTGAAACTTTTTCAACAATGGCTGACGAAGACCTCGTCGCGCCAGTGGAGGAAGGAGAACAAGAAGGCGAAATAAACATTTCAGAGCATGTCAGAACTGCCCTTGGGACAGTAACATTCGTGATTGAGGCACACAAATCATATAGAACTGAAGTTTTCTATTCATGGGATAAATTCCCACAAGCAGATGCACGCACAAGTACATTTCATTTTGTACACTGAAGATGAAACACCAGAGGAATACTGTCCATATGAGGACATTGAAGTTTAATTCACCTACCAGGAGCACATAAGCTGGTTTAAAGGAGCCCTCTCACACACAAAAGATAAAGTAAGACTCGGTCCGCTCGGAAGAGACGGAGTGACTTGGCCAGTCCTAGCGGCTTACACACTTCATCCAGATATGGACACAATGCCGGTAGCAGACTTACGTCCGGTACACAAAGAAATAATACAATTTTACAGTAGCCAGACACAGCTCATTATGAGAACACTCACACTTCAGCCAACAAGGAATACACCAGCAGGACAAATTCAGGGATCTACAACTAAAATAACTTCGCAAACACTACACGCAGTTATGGGTAAGATGTCCAATAGACGTGAGCAAATGCCATTCTGGATAGCACAGAAAAAAAATACAATTAGAGGCAGTGTTTCCACACACAGGCCCTCAAGAAAAACACAGAATGCCAAAATCTGCTTGCCAATGGGGATAGCTCCCCAGATAGAGAATTGACCTATCAGAGTACATTATTTGCCGCCATATATACCAGAACACATGGTATCCCTTCAATAGCAGTAATACCAGATGTATTAAGACAAATACAGAATGAGTATGGAGTAGGGGTGGTCGGAATTTGCATAGTCGCGCTACGCAAAGCTCTGCGAAATGGTAAAAAATCTCCACGAACATGCAGAAATTCTGCGAACACGCAGAATTGCTTATTCTGCCCATTCGCATTGCTTTTTTCCTGTTTGCGAACGCTGTTTGCGAGCTCAGGGGGAAATATCTAGCGATTTTGAGAGCGTGAACAAGCAAAAAATGAAGCGAAATTTTTGGCAATTCCGCGTTCTCCACGGAACGCGAAATTACCCAAATTCCACAAATTTCGCGAGTGGAACGGAATTTACCGCCCAGGCCTAGTATGGTGCAGAATCATTAGTACATTTTGCCCAGGTATCAATTATATTATTAGCAAACTTAAAAGGGGAGGAAGCAGCAGTGGCAATACACCAATGCCTGAGTGACTTCACTCCTTTACAACAGGAGCGTGAGTTACCTAAAATTATCAAAGACACATATGCCAAATTGGGTAGATTTAATTTGGGAGTTAGAGCAATTTGGGAGTTGACCTCAACTCATGAGTGGCCCTGAAAAGGACAACACCAAGCAAGCACCTAGTTCTTCCAGGAAGAAATGGGACAATAAAAAGCAAAAGAATAGAGAGAGTAGGTCACAATCCAGGGGTGGGTCTCCTCATCAGGAGCCCTCCGAAAAGAGGTACAGCCTTAGGAATCGTGATAACATTACAAAAACCTGACAGATATCAGGATACTGATACATGTTCCTCTCGTTCCTTTCAGGGTTCATAAAAAAACTCAGAGAGGGCAGGGCGGTCAGAACACAGACAAGAACGGACAAAGTCAGGGGACACACAGAGTAATTATTATTATTATTATTATTATTATAAGAGATTTGTAATGCGCATGGCTGCCCCAGCAACGGGGCGTCCCAGCGCAACCAAGGACATGTGACTATAGTAGTTTTTTTGGTTTTTTTCTTAGCATTTAACAAGACATACCATGCCCAAAAACAGTATACAACTTACAGACTGTAGGTCTACCACATTTTCCATCCCATACTTAACAAATACATAGTGACATCTTCCGATTTTACATTTACAATTTACAATGCATCACATAGTCAATGATCTTGTGCACTTTGCAAGTAATCTACTAAATACTTCCAATAGTACCTAGGCTTGGCTCCAGTTGGCAGCTCCTCTTCATACGTTTTCAGCGTATCCCGGCAATAAGCCATATCCTCAAGCCAGCCTTTGATGGTGGGGACTTTCTGACTACCCCAGCATAATGAAACTCTACGCTTAGCTAATAGCAATGCTACTGCACAAAATGTATGCCTAGTGGCTTGTACCTCTTGGCTTAGTCCCAACAAACAAACTCGGATTGGGCATTCTATATTTTGACCCACCATCCTACCAAGCATGTCCACCACCTGTACCCAATAAACATTGATCAGCCTGCAGTACCATGCCAGATGTACAAAATTAGCCTCATCGTCCCCACATTGTTTACATCGGGCATCCGGGCTCAGCCCATATCTATATAGTCTGGCAGGAGTGTAGTATGTTTGGTGCAAATATTTAAAGTGCAGCATGCATAAATTACCATTAGGCCTAAGCATGCTTGTGAGCGTACAGCATCTTGCCCATTCCTCATCCGTGAGTTGGTCCTCCAGGCTATTATTCCATCTTATTAAGGCTTGTTGTGCACTACAATCAATGTCCTCCTGTAACTTCACATACAGTTTCGACACCATATGCGCGCCCCTCTTTTCAGTAATCAGCAGTTGTAACGTTTTTAACTGCATTGGCTCAACGGGGTAGGATGGATATAATTTTTTGATGGCCCCATGCAATCTATAGTACGTAAATTTGAAAAGTAATGTCTGATTGCTAATGAATGTGAGATTCTTTGGCTCGACAAAATTGCCATCTGGATATAAATCCCCCATTGTATCAATACCCACTTGTTTGAGAAGTTGCATACCTTTTTCCTCCTGAGTAACCGATAATGCCGGGTGTTTATCCAGCGGCAGTGCAGGGGCATATAAGGGCAATTTATGGGCTAATTTGCCCATCTTACGCCATGCTGTACACGTGGCGTCAATTGTATTAATGTCTCTGGAGTGCAGAGGAGGACGTTTATAAGGCAAAATAGCCGTCAGCGGGATGGGGTGTGCATCTCCCTCCTCTATTGCCACATGTGATAGATACGGTACCCTATGATACCAATAATGCACATATTGCGCTTGCCCGCACAGATAATACAGAAAAAGATCCGGCACCTGAAGAGCTCCTTTCGAATAAGGAAGAGTCATGGACCGTAATTCGATTCGTGCCTG
Source organism: Triturus cristatus (assembly GCF_964204655.1). Classification (NCBI taxonomy): domain Eukaryota; kingdom Metazoa; phylum Chordata; class Amphibia; order Caudata; family Salamandridae; genus Triturus; species Triturus cristatus. The sequence goes on from NC_140582.1 coordinate 1,127,580,848, forward strand.
TCGGCCTGCCCATATCAGTCGCGTTACTATAGTATTTATTCTGCTAAATACCACCGCCGGTGGTGTGATAGGTATGTTATTAAACAAGTATAATAATTTAGGTAATATAACCATTTTCACAATGGCCGTGCGATCTGCCAGTGTTAACGGGAGCTGTATCCATCGCTTAACCTTGTCCTCCAGTGCATCAATCACTCTTTCGTAATTAACACGGATGACAACCTCCGGATCTCTATGATACCAAACACCCAGGTATTTAACTGGTTCAGTTTTCCATTCAAGGGGGAACTCAGTGGAGTGTGGCTGTGTAGTATCAGTGAGCGGTATAATTTGCGATTTGGTCCAGTTAATTTGAAGCCCGATTGCCTGCCAAATTTAATATATTCTCTCAACAATGGCGCTAGATTGGCTTCAGGATCCCGCACATACAGCACCATATCATCAGCGTATAGCGAGATATGTAACAGTCGTTGTGGGAACTGCAGTGCAGAATAGTGATGCCCCTGCCTTATCTTACACGCCAACGGTTTGAGCGCCAGTGCAAAAAGCAACGGGGACAGCGGACAGCCCTGCCTCGTGCCTCTTGCAATTACTGGTTAACCCGAATACGTGCTGTGGGCGCTGTGTAAAGTATTTGAATCCACCGGCAAAAGACTGGGGGAAATCCCATACGCTGCAAGACAGCATGAAGATACGGCCATTCAATCGAATCGAAAGCTTTGGCTGCATCTAACAGGACTGCAGCAGCCTTCGTGGATGGGATCAGATAATGCGATAGCGCAAATAGCGTTCTAGTGTTGTGCGCTGTTGATCTGCTGGGTATAAACCCGGATTGATCGGTGAGCACGAGCTTCGTCATGAGGGGTTGCAAACACCTTGCAAGAAGCTTAGCTAGTATTTTAGTATCCACGTTGATTAACGACAAAGGCCTGTAGGAATCGCACTGTTCCGGATTTTTAGTTGGCTTCAGGAGAGCGATAATCATTGCTTCCCGTAATGTAGGGGGCAATATAAGTTTATCGTGAGCGTCTCTGTACATCTCAACAAGCTGGGGTGCCAATTGAGCCACAAATGCCTTATAAAACTCCGAAGTAAAGCCGTCCGGCCCAGGTGCCTTGCCATTAGGGAGCAGCTTAATTACTTCTAGTACTTCCTCTACCGTGACTGATACTCTCTCTGTGTGTCAGAGAGCCAGGCAATTGCAACATCCTCCATATATTCCATAATTTACAACGGTAGGGTGGTATGCTGTGAAGCGTAGAGGTCACTGTATGTTCCCATAAATGCCTGCAGTATACCCTGGGTATCATATTTAAGTTCACCTGTCTTATCAGCAACAGCGAGAATCGTGTGCGACGCTCGGCCAGTGCAGATTTTGTGCGCTAACATTGTCCCTGGCCTATCCCCCTCCCCGAATGCCCGTTCATGTTGCCGCTTCGCGATGCACTTAAGTTCGTCATCTGCGAACGATTGATATTCCGTCTGGACCTTTCGGTTATCTCCCAAGAGTTTCTCATTTTGCGTTCGGGCATATTTCCGCTCCAATTCCGCCAGTGCCCCTTCCCGCTTGCTAAGCTGGTGACGTATATCTTTTAATATACCCGAATGCGTGCTGATACATATGCCTCTTATGGTAACTTTAAAGGCTTCCCACAACAACCCTGGGTCATCTGTGGATGGCTTGTTAAACAAAAAAAATTCCTTGATCGCTTTACTAATTGTGTCTGTGTATGCAGTATCTAGCAATGCTTTCGCGTTAAACCTCCAGGTATATGGTGGGGGTATGTAATGTGGCATGTAAATAGTCAGTATCACAGGTGCATGATCAGAAAGCATTTTCAGTAAATGACGTATTTGTCGCATCTGCGACGCCATCCCTTCTGTGCCCAACCAATAGTCAATACGCGACCAGCTGTTATGTATAACTGAGGTGTGCGTAGCCTCCCTATCTCCAGGGTATCGAGTTCGCCACAGGTCCAGCAATCGGGTATCAGACATAATGTCATTCATCATCTCTACAGCTCTTCTATGCGGCTCTTTGGATCCACTCGATCTATCCAACACAGCATTTAAGGCTAAGTTGAAGTCACCACCCCAAAGCAGTTCCATCTCAGGCAATGCAGTAATATTCCGCCAAATTGATTTAAAAAAATCGGGGTCATCTACATTTGGCCCATACGTGTTTATTAATGCAATTCTCTGTCCCCTGAGTTTCCCTGTTATGATAACGTATCGACCTAGGTCATCTATATGACTAGTATCAATTGCAAACTGTGTCCCTTTCCTTACCAGTATCATTACTCCTCTAGAGTAAGGGGAGTAGGCGGAACTGTAGCTCGATTCTGCCCATTTGCTCCCAATGTTACTCTTATGCTTGGGTGAAAGGTGAGTTTCCTGGAGGAGCGCAATGTCTATGTGTAGTCTGTCAAAATAAGCAAAAACCTGGCGTATCTTCTTGGGGTTGTGAAGCCCCCTAATATTCCATGTCAGCAGATTTGTATGCGTTGGTTGCAATCTACCCGTATCCGACATGAGGAACTTTCTCACAGAATATGTCCATCGCTCAAGCACTATGCGTACCATCACTAAGTGTTTTAAAATCAGAATGCCAACAGTCAAAGCACAATGAATACGGATGTCTGCTATGTGTCTCCAGCCCCACAGCCTGCAAACCAACACCCACCCCCACCCCACCCCATTCCCTCCCACTTTGGCAACCCAACTACGCCAAAGCCATTCCCCAATTCGTAACAACAACACAACAAACATGCGATGGGGTGCACCCGCCTGGGGGGATCCGCCAAGGGCGCATGACTTCATCCAACATAGTGGATGCGGCCGGGGGGGATATACTAATAGTGCAGTCAGCAATACCCACCACAGTCACCACAATGATCACCGTGCACAGCTCTGGATCTACAAGTGGGGCAACGTCTGGGGCATAACAGCCTAGTATCCCCAAATACCACATTTAGTCCGTTACTATGCTCTATGGAATAGGAAATTTCTCTTGTTGCTGCGCAAACCATTCCCGACCCAATCCAGCAACCACAGGTTTAAACCCCATAATATAACATATCAATACACGTTAGGAACATCTTTTGCCTGTCCTTGTGTGTCCATTCGAAGTTAATCAACATGGAAATCAAACTGGCCTTGTGCCCAGCATTTAGCAGTCTTGATCGGAATGTACCAGTGCTTTAACAGTTCATACATTACCACCATTAGAAAGCTACTCAGTTCAGCCCATTCTCCACTTCAGCGCCATGTCTTCGTCTGGTTTCCCCAGCCACCGCCGAAGAGCTTCACTCAGCTATCACCCAAGCCACATTGTTCACACCCATGCTGCTAGGTGTCTCAACAAACTATTTATGCTATGTGAGGAAGCAGCAGTCTCCCATTTCCGACCGGGCACTGCACGCAGCTTCAGGTGCGCCCACGCTGCCACAGCGACAATTCAACAATACATGTGGCATGGCAACTCGCAGTTTATTCAACATTTTGTTCCTGTGTAGCTCTCCTCTGCTCTTTGCGCTTGTTTACCCTTTTTTTAATAAAATCCTGCGCCATCTTTGGAGTCTGGAGCATCGTTGATCGCCCATCCTGTGTCACCTTCAGCCGTGCCGGATACAGCATTGCATATTCAATCCCTAACTTGCGAAGTTTTTTTTTACAGGATTGAATTCCTTACGCGCTGCCTGCACCAACATTGTAAAATCAGGGTAGAAGGCTATGCTGTTTCCCTGATAATTAATTTGCTGCTTTTCTCTCGCCAACCGCAGGACTGTATCCCGGTCTCTGTAATTTAGGACCCGCGCAATAATGGGACGAGGCGGAGCTCCCGGTGGTGGCCTCGGAGCCAAGGATCTATGGGCATGCTCTATAATCAGCATCGCAGAGAAACTATCTGTCCCAAAGACTGCACGCAGGAGATCCTCCACGTACGTTTCCATCATCCCTGTAGCTGTGGATTCGGGCATGCCCGCGATTCGTATGCTATTGCGTTGCGATCTCGCTTCTAAATCCTCCGCTTTATTTTTAAGCACCTTCAGCACCTTTTCCATTTCTGCACATTTGCGAGTTGTGATGGCTGATTCATCCTCCACCGCTGTTATGTGGCCCTCCGCTGCGTCCAGTCGCTACCCCTGCTTATCCAGCTTCGTGGAGATATTATCCACCCTGTGAGTGAGCGAGTCCAACTTGCCATTTATATCTTGCAGACTTTGCTGTATCGCCTGGAGAACAGATTCCATGCCCTTGCTCGACGCATCCTCAAGCTCCTGCTCCATGTCACATTGCATCGCTGCCCCCTAAGGAGTCCGTTTAGCTTCAAACTACAGTTTCGTCTGCTGTCTATGCGGCTTACCCATCGTACTTCGCAGTCGTTGTCTCAGTTAAGTACGGCAGTCGGCGCTTATACAGGACCACCACCACGGCGCCCCAACCTTGGCAGGCAGCCACGACCCAATCCACACATGTGGTGCGAGTCACAACCAGCGTTCCCGGCGTCCAAATATCGCGCGGCGGCAGCACGTTAGATCAGTGCATCAGTGGCCAATCTTCTACTACGCCCGCTTCCGCAGAGTCAGTAGGGCGCTTCACAGCCAACCGGAGGAAACCACCGTCACATGCGAACTTTATATCTGAAGAGGGCACAGTAAGTACTTGCTCCAGCGCATCCCGCACTCTCCGCCGACAATCCGCCCAGCTGCCCTCAGTGCGAAGTTGGCGCCATCCGTCACGCAATTATGCACCCAGTCTTCAGCTAACACTCAGTCAGGTTGCAGATGGCACGAGTCACAGAGTACTTCAGGCAGTCTAGGCCGCACAGCACCGCTCCTCACCACTGCGATGGGTCACTGGCTCCCCCCGGGTCAGAAGACGTTGCAACAGTCCAGTACTGCCATTCAGTGGCCCCCTCTACACATGCGGCAGCAACAGGGCAGGAAACGCGGCATCAGTTCTTGTATATTTCAAGCAGCAACTTTATGGGGTGGTTAGTTCTCCTGGCACTCCTTGCAACCGCACGCCACCTTCGTGACATGTAGCGTCACCCCAGCACAGCAGGCATCATTTATCTTTACCGTCCGCTCCACAAAAGTCCGCCATTTCATAAGCACATAGCGCTCCTTCCCAGATGCGCACGCCAGATCGCGCCACACATTTTAATCTCCCGATCTCTCTCCCCACATCGTCACCTCACCAGCATCCGATCGGCAGCGCAGGGAGCAATCAGCGGAAGCGGCATCCGAGCTCTTCACCAGTAATTTCGCCGCTCACCACCGCTTCACACGTTATCCTCCTGGGTGCCGCCATTTTGAATACGCCAAACCAGCACCGCGTGCCCGTTTGCAAAGATGATTTAAGGCACAGCGGAGCTCTCTGCAATCACGTCGATCAAACTTTTTCGTTTCCGACTATTTCCCACATCTTCTTGGTGGTCCCAGGCTTAGTAGAGCCACTGCATCTCGCTCTATTTAGCCGATTTCGTTCCCGACCTGCGGAGGCGTCCTAGAAGGCAGCCATCCCGCAATGCACCCTCTAGCGCCCCCCATGTGACTATAGAAGATGAAGAGGAATTACGACTGTAAAAGTCAGATTCTGGATCCCTCTGATGGAGACTGGGAGAGAGTTCCAGAGTCTGGCCACAAGAGTTCTAAAGGAGTGGCCTCCAGCTCTGGCTCTTACGACTCGGGGAATTCAAGCCAACCCTTGGTCAGCTGAACGTAGGGTGCACCGCGGAACATAAAAAGCTAGCAGATCTGCCAACCCCGGCGGGGCTTGCTGAGTCAGAATTTTATGAGCCACACACAACGTTTTAAACTGGATTCTTTTTTTCTACTGGCAGCCAAAGTAGTTTAGGTAGAAGCTTAGACACTGAGCAATATTTCGGGAGCGTCAGAAGAGTATGGGCTGCTGCATTCTGTATTCTCTGCAGACGCCGGATACTGGACTTATTGGCGCCTAAGTAGAGAGAATTGCCATAGTCTAATCCAGATAAAATTGTGGCCTGATTAATGGTCTGACGGATTTTTGAATCAAAGAAACCAAGTAGAGGTTTTAATCCTCGCAGGAGCCCAAAGCAGGTCCCTGCTACTGATTTGGATTGAATATCAAAGGAGAGACCACTATCAATCCAAACGCCTAGATTCTTAACTGCCTCTTTAGGCAGGGGTGCTGGTTTTAGTCGGTCTGGCCAATATTGCTCCGACCAAAGTTACGGTCTCTCCCGAACAACAGAATTTCTGACTTACCAGCATTCAGCTGCAAGCAATTTGAAGCCATCCAGTCCGCGATCACCAACAAGTCCTCCTTGAATTTCACAAGGTTGTGGTTACATTTCTTAGAAAAGGCAATAACCAATTGGGTGTCATCAGCGTATGACACCGACAACCCTCTACTTTTAGCCACAACCACTATGGGTTGAACATAAATGTTAAAAAGTAAGGGGCTAAATATTAAGCCTTGTGGCACCCCCTGTTGCAGGGCATTCTCCTGAGAGTGGAAAGGTGGCACCATGACCTGGAAGGATCTACCCTCCAAGAAAGATCGAAACCAGGCCAAGGCCGACCCCCTAATTCCTATCACCTGAAGACGATTTAAAAGTATCACGAGGGAGACAGTGTCGAAAGCGGCACTTAAATCCAAAAGAACTAAGGCCACAGAATTTCTGACATCAAGGCTACCAGGGATTTCTTACGTCACTGCCAACAAAGCAGATCCGGTGCTGTGGCGAGATCTGAATCTGTTTTGCAAAGGGATCTAAGATTTCATTTCTCTCGATAAACTCTGTAAGAATAGTATTTACATGAGATTCTACGGTCTTTGCCAGGAATGTCAGCTAGGATATAGGACGGTAATTACCTGGCTCAGATGGATCCAGTGACGGTTTCTTCAGCAGAGGTATAACTTTAGTGTGCTTCCACACATATGGTATGGACGCTGCGGTTAAAGCTAGATTAACCAAGTCCCTCCTCACTGGTGTAATAAGGGTATGAAACTGACGAAAGTGAACAGGTTTCAAAGGGTCGGCTGGGGAGCCTGATTTAATTTTCAGACAGAGGGACTCAAATTCAGTGAGAGACAGCAGGGGAAAAGACGAAAGTGCTCTGACCACAGTGGATCCAATATCCCCATGCCTTTCCACAAGGTCAGTGATGCCAGTGACCAATGGGAGACTCTTATATATCTTTTCCACCTTATTCAAAAAGTATGTTAGAAAGAGCAGTCAGTATTGTCTCAACAGAGATCGAGCTAACAGAGATGCAACTATCCTTGGGACTGTTAGCACCTCGACCCACTTTGATGGAAGGGGAGGAGCAGGAGGTTTGTACCAGCCCTCCTCTCAATTGTAATTGTTAACATCATCAGACACTAACCAACCCAGAAAGGTGGTTGCGAGATGGCAAACAATGAGGGCAACAAGGACAAGTCAACCTATGACCCACGCAAAGGACATTGTTCCAAATAAAGATGTCTCCCCAGACCCCACAACTACAGGGGCTAAAAGAAAAAGAACTTTGGCGAAACCTACCAGTTCCAAGAGGAAACAACCACCTCGCTCAAAACCACAACGCACAACCCTGAGCTCATGGATACAAAGCACGGTTGCCCCGGCGATCATAGTAAATACGGAGCCCATCTACACCACAATTGATACCACCGTTGACCTGACCTCACCAGAAGCCATAACTCACTCTATTCATACGCAAACTGAGCATACAATAGCCCCGACTACTCGCATTAGACCCGGTGACATTTCAATTGACACCATAGCGGACACAGTATATGAACGTATGAAAAACTTGCTGGATAACAACTTTCATGCTCCTTTGAAACGTCTAGATCGTTTGGAGGCTTTAATAAACTAATCAAATACACATACAAGTATACCTAAAGTCACAAGCAAATCCGTGGGGGTTCAGAATATAAAGCCCTCTAGCGCAGTGAACTTAAGTATGCAACAGCAAATTGCGAATCCTATATCCTCTCTTCCTAAAAATGCCAGTGTAATGTGCGGCAAATCTAAAGACAATCTACCTACCAAACCTATCATCAGTGATAACCCTTTAACATGCACAGTGCACACTAATAACAGCAATAGCTTGCATTGCAATATTTCTTCTGCCAACCCTTCTGTCACCAACAACCCCACAACTCTGGCCCCCTTGCGACCTAAAACCCTGAGCGCCGCCTCTATCTCAGACAACCATGACATGGGGCCGTCCTTAGAGACTAGGAGTGATGTTCTTAACTTACCACCTGCAGCATGCCCCTATGACCTAGTCTTAGCAGGCGTTCCCCCTTAAGGAAAAACCAAACTGAGACTTGGGACCAACTGCGGAACAAAAGCGCCGACTGGCTAGCTAAACATAAAGGCCTAAGGGTGGCAAATGTCAGTGAGATATTGATGGTGCGCAGGGTGGGCTGGGTAGACCCTCACAAAAGAACATCAAAGGGGACTGCATTGTTATTAATTTTAGACGACCGCTACTGGTAAAATCGTTACTGTCAGTACAGGAATTTAATAACAATTTCCCAACCCTCATTTGGTCGTTGCCCTTAGGCTTTTTCTATAAAACAACCCCGGACCCAAACATTTTTGTTATCCCCCACACACCATACACAACAGGTTCTCTGCTCTGTCTAGTTTAGAAAGCCTGGATTGACTGTCTCCCTCTCCAATACCAGCTGCATCTGCTATCACTGGACCCTTGCTAGACCCTCTAGCCGTTGTCACCCACGAACCAGACGATTCAAATCTGCAGGTGCTTAGCTGGAATGTTGCAGGCCTAACTTCTAAGCTATGCTCTACAGAATGGGTTAACATAGTCAAAAAATATGACATCCTAATGTTTCAAGAAACATGGTGCACAAAGGAACTATTCTTAGAAGGCTTCGTATGTCTTAATAGTATTGTACCTAGCCCTAAAGTAGGCCGCCCATCAGGTGGACTCTCTACCTGGATCAACATCTCAGCAGGTGAGAGCATAAAGTCTCTTGTGACAAATAATGATAATTATCAAGCAATGATTTACACACGAGGGGCATCAATTTGTTTTATTAACTTTTACAATAATGATTTTATAATATTACCAAATATTTATTTCATTAACATGTTCGAATTTATTGTTAATTTACAAAACCAGAACTTGTATGATAAACTGGTTGGAATCTGTCTGGGCGGTGATTTTAACGCTAGACTTCCTAAGGATAATGACCCAACTACCACTCACTTGGCCTTCGAGCCTCCATGTAAAAGAGGGATGGAACTATCAGATCACCTGTCCATCTGCAACTTAATTAACGTGATGCAAATAGCTGATGTACATCAAAACAAAAATCGCCTAATACCCACTTATATGGGTCGTGGCAGTGTCTCTACCATTGACTACGTTTTCATATCTGCCTCATTGGAGGACCTTTTATTAAAGGCAGAGGTTTTTTGTACTACGCAGGGTGACCATAATCCAATTTTAGCAACAATTAGATTCTCTCCTAGACCTAGTCTAGGTAAAGAGCCCGGGGCAAGTAATTTAGCGGTCTCGACTGACAAACTAAGAGTACTTTGGAAGGGCATTGACAACAAAGCTCTATTTGCCAATATGATAAAACTACACCCACTGCTCATCGAAACTTGTTTGACAATTAGTGACTCTAACCCAGAGATTACTGAGGCATTTAGTAGCCTATGCTCTGGAATTAAACAAATGATCTCCAGACCAGCGTTAAACACCAGCGAGAAACCTAGATGGTTCAATAGCACTTGCTCACGAGCAAATAGAGAGCTGCGTGTAGCATTGGCGGCTATACCCAGGGATGTAACTCTTGTTAAATCATTAAGATCCCGTTACAAAGAAGCAGTCAGGCTATGAAAGACGGTCTTCTAAAAGAACGCTGGGACAATCTTGCCTGTGCTGCTACACTTAATGATGGAAATGGTTTCTGGACAGCAGTCAAAACCATGAGATCTTTGGGCCTCACCCTCACTCCCCTAAGCTGCAACATAACTAGTGAATCATGGGATGCACATTTTTCTAGGATCTACACAGCCCCGCTCGAGACTGAGAACACGCTAATCAGCCCTTCTGCTACTAGGGTCTTTATATCGGTGTCAGAAGTCGAGGATGCCATACACCAAAGCATAGGCAACAAAGCCCCAGGGCCGGATGGGCTTTCTATCGATCTTATTAAACACGAACCGGACTTCTGGGCACCCCTTTTATGTAATGTTTTTAACAATCTAACAAACACTTTTATCCCAAGTACTTGGTCTACTAGCATTATCTTGCCCATTTTTAAAAAAGGAGAACGATCTAATCCCAGCTGCTACAGACCGATCTCTCTGATCGATAACACCTTAAAGATCCTCGGGAGGGTCGTGTTTAACAAAATAAGGACATGGGCCGAAACGGAACACATTTTAAATCGGTGCCAGCTGGGTTTTAGAAGCAAACTGGGAACAGTTGAACAGTGCCTTAATTTAAATTTGATTGTTGGCAAGTACACAATAGCACAGAAGTCACCTATCTAGTTGTCCTTTATGGATCTCACCTTAGCGCTTGATTTTGTCAACAGGTCACGCCTGTGGTCGGTCCTTTTAAATTACGGCTTGGACGAGGCCTTAGTCTATATTTTGACATACTCGCACAGGGACCTGAAGGCACGGGTAAGGATCAGTAATGATGGGGAGGTCTCAGGGGACATCATTATTGGTAGAGGGGTCAGACAGGGATGTGGACTGGCCCCTCTCCTATTCATTCTTTATATAAATGAATTACATAATGTCCTGTCAGAACTCATGTAGGAAGGTGGATATCTGACTATGGTTACCCCCAATTTCTTGCCTAGTGTCTAGCTGGTTTTTCGACTTAGTTGGCCTGAGATCCTGCCATTCAGGATCTCAGTCCATCTGTTCTCTCTTTAAAATGGACTCCATGTACCCTAGGTACATACCCAATTGGTTGGATCACCCTGTGAGCCCCTGTACCAGTGTACACTAGGTACCCAGGGCATTGGTGTATCTAAGGCCTGCCAGGGGCTGAAGCATGCATTATGCCACCCCAGGCTTGGCCTAACAAATTTGACACAACTGGCTGATCACTCAGCTGGGGTAAGTTGGTGTAACCACCTCTTACTTAGGTGTAGTATACCTATACCTAACCTTAAATGGGACACATGTTAACCTATAAGTCACTCCTATAGCAGGCCTTAGCAATCCGGAAGGCAGAGTGCTTGGTTCCATGTGAGATGGTGCTCTGGCATGAGCTGAGCCTGTCTGCAGTGGTCGGAACCCCTTCCTTCTACTGTTTCCAGATATCGTCATACCATATACTCTTAAGTGCATTATGAACCTCGCGGTTAAATGCTAACTTTGGTTTGGCTTTATCAAAACATGTCGAGTAAGGTGTCATACGAATTGGAATACTAACCCCTCGCCAATTCTGGCGACGGGGTTAGCATTCCACCCTTCTAGAGGGACACGACATGTACAGTACCTGAAACCCGGGTAAAATCAGACATAGCCTCAGCTCCACAAAATGGATGCTGCCACCACAGACACAAGTCTGCCCTCCTGCTGCTGGGAGTCCTTCCAGCTTGGGAGGTGTGGACAAAGGGTTTCCTGCCAGGGGAGGTGCATGCACCACCCCAGACAGGATTTTGTGTATTGGTCAGGTAGGGCTTGAATAGAATGAGACATGCCTGAGGCTCACAAGGAGCCTCGGTGCATATGCCAGTTCAAACCGGTCCTGGGGCACACCAGCCCTGGACCTGGGGTGAGCTGGACAAAGGATTGGGGGTGTAACCACCCCCCTTCCTGGTCCCACCCATAGGGAGGGACCTAGCAGGTAGTCCGGCCCCTAGAATCCGAATAAAGGTAGGAGCTGTGTCCTAAGACTTCAGACATCCTGGAATCAACTTGAAACCAAGAAGAAGACGGGAACTTCGACGCTCTGCCGCACAGAGGACTGAAGCCAATCTCCCCTGTGGTCAGGGAGTGACCACCTTGCTAACGCAAGCACCATCCAGCGAATCAACATCTGCTTTGCCGCCGCCTCCCGCCGGAGCCCGAGCCCAGAGACTGACAAGACCTGGACCTCCAGACCTCTCACCGCCCGATCCACAGTCCCTGAAAAGAGGAGACCCGTGGAGGCAACGAGACACGTGGAGCCAGTCATCTTGAAACGACCACGACAAGCTGCAAGTGCAACAACCGAGGCTCCCTCCAAGTTATGCTTTGGGATCTGAGAAGCCCAACCCTCGAGCAGCATCTGCACCAAAGGTGAGCCCTCCAGCATCTCCACGATCTGCGTGGGGCCCTTCTGCATTTTGCCACTCGACGCGCCTAACCGGTTGCTGGCCCGCTGGCTAGTGGCCATCTTGGCGACGAACATCAAGAAACACACTGCTGGTCTGGTTGCTCCAGACTGGTCCTTGCTCCCCTCCAAAGGAGCAGTCCCTCTGACCTTGCTGGTCAGAACCATCAGCTTATTTCACTTTCCACTACAATTGCTTTTGCCAAGGCTTGTTTGCTTCGATCAAGTCGCCGACACCGCCGACAGCGAGAGCCTGCGTGGGACAGCTCGTGAACCAACTCCTGGACGTTGTCGACCTTCAGGGACCACGTGGCTGCAGAGACAAGCTGCACCTTTCTTCCTGTTTGCACCCGACATCGCCTGGTACCCACTTGGTGCCACGCTGGTCACTGGCTAGTGACTGTGAACACTGTCCCCTCTGCTTACAGGTCTTCTACAACTCCGATCCACCCTTGGATCCACCGCATCTCTCCCGGACCGACCGCCTGTAGCATCTTTGTCTTCAGGCTCCATTGAACAGATAGAAGAAACCCGACGCACTTCGAGACCTATGCACCCGTTTCCTGTGGGTGAGGTAAAGCTGGTACTCCGGTGCCCAAGTGTAGTATTACATCTCTAGTGCCTGTGTTTCAGATCTTGAGTTCATAGTCCATCCGGAAGATCCTTTTTGCAGTAACTTTGTACTTTTTACGCACCCATTGAAAACCTATGGGAGCTCGCGTGTGACTATTTGCTCTGCACACGCAACCCGTGGACCTCCTGGTCACTAACTAAAGTTAGCTCCTTGTAGGCCCAGCGATTCTAGAGGCCCTAGGCCTTTTCCCTTTTCTGTTCGTGGTACTTATACCATATTTTAGTATATGGTTTGAGCGGCCACCAGGGCCTATCCATATAAAGTGCAACTTCTGTGTTTTCTACTGTAATCTTGTTTAACGATTTGTGCTCCTGTGCTCATAAAGAGTCTAGGGGTTACTTTGAGAAATAAATACATATATATTTTCAATATATATCTGTGTGGTGTCCTTTCATTGGTATAAAAGGGGGTTACATTTGGTAAAACAGCCTGCTTAACACGTTTCACGAGTTTAGCCTCAAAGACTGCTTAGCCTACGCTACCACTAGGGCAGCTGGTCCGAAAAGGTTGACTTACAACCACACCATAAGGGTTGCTTGGCATGGTACAAGGTGGTCACTTTAACTAGTGAACATCATATACCAGGCCAACTTCTCACATTGGTGAGCAGCGGTTGGATTTGAGCTTGCTGTGTTTTACCTCTGTAATCTCTTTGTTACCAATTGAAAGATCATACAGGTACCTTTAGGTACATATAAAACAAGAATAGATATACTTAAGTTCTACTGAACTTAGTTGTTGTAGAGCAAAGGGAGTAGCACACCCTGACTACAACTACTAGATAGGTTTAGTAGGTAAGCCCAAGTGTAGGTAGATTGCAACACATCCACCCCACACTTAAGAGCAATGGCTGGGGCAGAGGGGTCCAATGTACCCATCTCTGTTGAGAGTGACCCCCAGAGGGCACCATCCATCTTTGCTACCCTTAACCAGAATGAGCTCAGGCATTTGGCAACTCTTAGAGGCCTTAAACAGCCCAAGAACCCTACCTCTGCTGAGCTCAGAGAACTCTTGCAAAATGATGAAAATCAGAGAGAGCTCAAGAAAGCTTCTCAGTTAGGCCCCTCAGGGACCGGAACAGGAGGCCCCACTTCTGAAATTGCTAACGAAGTACCCCTTTCCAATAGCCATCGCTTAGATGAGAATCATACTACAGAGGAGGAAAGTGGGGAGGATACAGAGAGTAGTGATGATGAAGGGAGAACTAGCCCAGTGCCAAGTGTTATACTTGGCCCAGCTAAACTAAGGCTATTGGGGACTGACAGTGGGATCATCCCATTGGATCTCCCCAGTGGACTTAACCAGGGGCTTGGGAGGCAAAGGAATCGCTCAGGTGACTCTAATGCTTCTCATGCCTCTAGAGGCTCTCAAGGTCACTCCAGGAGAAGGATGACCACCCCTCAGAGGAGGGAACATGAGGCCAGAATGCAGGAAGCCCAGCTGAGGATCAGGAAGCAGGAGCTAGAGGTAGCCCTGATGGAAGAAAAACTGAACAAGGCTAGGCAACCTAGAGAGAGTGGGTCTATACCCACTGGTGGCAGCATTGTCCCTAAGGACAAAGATAGGGTCTTTGATAATAGGAACCTGTCTAAGGTTGTGCCCCCCTACAAAAGTGGGGATGACATCCACAAATGGATGACTGCTCTTGAGAGAGCCTGCAAAGTGCAGCAGGTTCCTGAAGACCAGTGGGCAGCAATCCTCTGGCTCTCCTTTGAAGGAAGAGGCAGAGATAGACTCCTCACTGTTAGAGAAGAGGATGTCAGAAATTACAGAGTCCTGAAGAGTGTCCTAGTTGATGGGTTAGGCTTAACCACTGAGCAGTACAGGTTAATGTTCAGAGACACCCAGAAGACACAGACTCAGGACTGGTCTGAATACATTGAATGTGCCACTAAGGCTTTGGAGGGTTGGTTGCTGGGAAGTAAGGTATCTGATTATACAGGATTGTACAATTTGATGATGAGAGAACAGATTTTAAGTAACTGTCAAAACCAGCTCCTCCATCAACACCTGGTAGACTCAGATTTGACCTCTCCCCAAGAATTGGGAAAGAGGGCAGATAAATGGGTCAGGACCAGGATCAGGCCTAAGAATCAGGGTGGTGACCAAAAGAAAGATACCACCAAACCTCAAGAGAAGGGTGGGGATAAAGCAACAGAGAAATCTTCCTCAGGGGCCCAAAACTCCACACAGGGTGGGGGGTCCCAAGCTCCCTCCTCTACCACAGGTAAAAAGCCTTACTGCCATGAGTGTAAAACTCCTGGGCATTGGAAAACTGACAGCAGTTGCCCAAGGGCTAAAAACAAAACTGTTCCTCCAATTACTCCTGTCACACCACCTATTACTGTCAGCAGTAATCCCCCAGGTGGTGGGAGTGCCCCCAGAAATCTGGGTGGGTTCACTTGGGGAACACAGGGGGACCCTGGCTTAGCCAATTCCCCTACAGCAACTACTCTTGTCTGTGATGGTGGCATGGGGTTTGCCAACTTCACTGCCTGTCCCAACACTTTGGGTAGGTACAGACAGGAGCCCTACATCAATGGTACCAAAGCTGAGGCCTACAGAGACACTGGAGCTAGCATCACAATGGTGGCCCATTGGCTAGTTCCCTCTGAGCAGCTTTTGCCTGGTTTCTCCTACCAGGTGACTAACATTGATGGCAAACAGAACAGTCATCCCATGGCAGAGGTATGTCTCAGCTGGGGAGGTGTCACTGGCCCTAAAAGGGTGGCAGTGTCCCCAACCTTGCCTGTGGACTGCTTGTTAGGGAATGACTTAGAACTCTCAGCCTGGGCTGGAGTTGAACAAGACACCCATTCTAAAATGGTAGGCCTTTCACAAAAGGGTAGGGGGGTTGTGCCATTCACAACCCCTGTCCAAATAGATTTCCTCCCTGGAAAGGTTGGAAGGGCAGTGGTAGCCACAGCCCAGGCACAGACAGACTTCTCTGTAGAGACTGACAGAGCTGTGACAGTCACAGCTCAAACACAAACTGAGTGCCCCCCTGAAAAGGTTGGCAAGGCTGTAATGGTCTCAGCCTATACTCAGACTGACATAGGTGTAGTGAAGCCTGAAACTATGGATCACTCCACACAAACAGAGAGTAGTGGGGAGGAAGAAAAGTCTCCCTCTCCCCAGACATTAGGAAAAGGTCAGCCTCCTCAGGGATCTGACCTCACCCCTTGTGAAGGAACTGCCCCAGAGGTAGCCAGGCCTGGCCTGGCAGAGCCTCTGATGTCAGTGGCCCCTTCCAAGGTGGGACCCAGTCTGGTGCAGGTAGCCTGCCTCTCTCTACCCTGCCTCAGTCAGCCCAGGGCTGCAGAGGTCAGGGAGGCCAGTGGACCCCCAGAGGCCCCTGTCCACCAGAACCCCCCATCAAAAGAATGAGGATTGCCTGGTTAGTAGCCCTAGTCAGGTGATGGGTAAAACATTCCTGAGGGATCTCCTTTACAGGTAGTTAGGGACCTCCCCCAGAGGGATTCTGTTGGGCACAGGCAAACATGGGATCTTAGGGCCCCAAACCTGACCTGTCCCTCCAGTAAGCCCACAAAAGGGACCCAGCCTCCAGCTTTAGGTAGCCAGAGGCTGACCCTGAGAGCACAGTGCAACTCAGTTAAGGAAAGAAAGGCATCCATGGTGGAGGATGATTGGAGGAAGCTGAGGCCTCACTTTGAGGACACTCACTTCAGTACTCCATCTCAACACCAGCCTTTTACTTTGCCAAGACACACCAAAGGTAGAGATTCCCTATGGTGGAGACCCTCTGATACCCTTAGGGTGAGGGGTTGCTCAGTGGACCATGAGACAGGGGGTAACCATGCCAGTGCTGGTTCCTCCTTATATGGCCACTTGGGCAATATAGGCTTACCTGGTCAAGGACAGCCTTATCTCCCTTCGTTTGGGGGGGGGGGTTGTGTAGGAAGGTGGATATCTGACTATGGTTACCCCCAATTTCTTGCCTAGTGTCTAGCTGGTTTTTCGACTTAGTTGGCCTGAGATCCTCCCATTCAGGATCTCAGTCCATCTGTTCTCTCTTTAAAATGGACTCCATGTACCCTAGGTACATACCCAATTGGTTGGATCACCCTGTGAGCCCCTGTACCAGTGTACACTAGGTACCCAGGGCATTGGTGTATCTAAGGCCTGCCAGGGGCTGAAGCATGCATTATGCCACCCCAGACTTGGCCTAACAAATTTGACACAACTGGCTGATCACTCAGCTGGGGTAAGTTGGTGTAACCACCTCTTACTTAGGTGTAGTATACCTATACCTAACCTTAAATGGGACACATGTTAACCTATAAGTCACTCCTATGGCAGGCCTTAGCAATCCTGAAGGCAGAGTGCTTGGTTCCATGTGAGATGGTGCTCTGGCATGAGCTGAGCCTGTCTGCAGTGGTCGGAACCCCTTCCTTCTACTGTTTCCAGATATCGTCATACCATATACTCTTAAGTGCATTATGAACCTCGCGGTTAAATGCTAACTTTGGTTTGGCTTTATCAAAACATGTCGAGTAAGGTGTCATACGAATTGGAATACTAACCCCTCGCCAATTCTGGCGACGGGGTTAGCATTCCACCCTTCTAGAGGGACACGACATGTACAGTACCTGAAACCCGGGTAAAATCAGACATAGCCTCAGCTCCACAAAATGGATGCTGCCACCACAGACACAAGTCTGCCCTCCTGCTGCTGGGAGTCCTTCCAGCTTGGGAGGTGTGGACAAAGGGTTTCCTGCCAGGGGAGGTGCATGCACCACCCCAGACAGGATTTTGTGTATTGGTCAGGTAGGGCTTGAATAGAATGAGACATGCCTGAGGCTCACAAGGAGCCTCGGTGCATATGCCAGTTCAAACCGGTCCTGGGGCACACCAGCCCTGGACCTGGGGTGAGCTGGACAAAGGATTGGGGGTGTAACCACCCCCCTTCCTGGTCCCACCCTTAGGGAGGGACCTAGCAGGTAGTCCGGCCCCTAGAATCCGAATAAAGGTAGGAGCTGTGTCCTAAGACTTCAGACATCCTGGAATCAACTTGAAACCAAGAAGAAGACGGGAACTTCGACGCTCTGCCGCACAGAGGACTGAAGCCAATCTCCCCTGTGGTCAGGGAGTGACCACCTTGCTAACGCAAGCACCATCCAGCGAATCAACGTCTGCTTTGCTGCCGCCTCCCGCCGGAGCCCGAGCCCAGAGACTGACAAGACCTGGACCTCCAGACCTCTCACCGCCCGATCCACAGTCCCTGAAAAGAGGAGACCCGTGGAGGCAACGAGACACGTGGAGCCAGCCATCTTGAAACGACCACGACAAGCTGCAAGTGCAACAACCGAGGCTCCCTCCAAGTTGTGCTTTGGGATCTGAGAAGCCCAACCCTCGAGCAGCATCTGCACCAAAGGTGAGCCCTCCAGCATCTCCACGATCTGCGTGGGGCCCTTCTGCATTTTGCCACTCGACGCGCCTAACCGGTTGCTGGCCCGCTGGCTAGTGGCCATCTTGGCGACGAACTTCAAGAAACACACTGCTGGTCTGATTGCTCCAGACTGGTCCTTGCTCCCCTCCAAAGGAGCAGTCCCTCTGACCTTGCTGGTCAGAACCATCAGCTTATTTCACTTTCCACTACAATTGCTTTTGCCAAGGCTTGTTTGCTTCGATCAAGTCGCCGACACCGCCGACAGCGAGAGCCTGCGTGGGACAGCTCGTGAACCGACTCCTGGACGTCGTCGACCTTCAGGGACCACGTGGCTGCAGAGACAAGCTGCCCCTTTCTTCCTGTTTGCAACCGACATCGCCTGGTACCCACCTGGTGCCACGCTGGTCACTGGCTAGTGACTGTGAACACTGTCCCCTCTGCTTACAGGTCTTCTACAACTCCGATCCACCCTTGGATCCACCGCATCTCTCCCGGACCGACCGCCTGTAGCATCTTTGTCTTCAGGCTCCATTGAACAGATAGAAGAAACCCGACGCACTTCGAGACCTATGCACCCGTTTCCTGTGGGTGAGGTAAAGCTGGTACTCCGGTGCCCAAGTGTAGTATTACATCTCTAGTGCCTGTGCTTCAGATCTTGAGTTCATAGTCCATCCGGAAGATCCTTTTTGCAGTAACTTTGTACTTTTTACGCACCCATTGAAAACCTATGGGAGCTCGCGTGTGACTATTTGCTCTGCACACGCAACCCGTTAGCTCCTTGTAGGCCCAGCGATTCTAGAGGCCCTAGGCCTTTTCCCTTTTCTGTTCGTGGTACTTATACCACTATTTTAGTATATGGTTTGAGCGGCCACCAGGACCTATCCATATAAAGTGCAACTTCTGTGCATTCTACTGTAATCTTGTTTAACGATTTGTGCTCCTGTGCTCATAAAGAGTCTAGGGGTTACTTTGAGAAATAAATACATATATATTTTCAATATATATCTGTGTGGTGTCCTTTCATTGGTATAAAAGGGGGTTACATTTGATAAAACAGCCTGCTTAACACGTTTCACGAGTTTAGCCTCAAAGACTGCTTAGCCTACGCTACCACTAGGGCAGCTGGTCCGAAAAGGTTGACTTACAACCACACCATAAGGATTGCTTGGCATGGTACAAGGTGGTCACTTTAACTAGTGAACATCATATACCAGGCCAACTTCTCACAACTCACCAACGATGTACCAAGAATTAATGTACTTCCCGCCCTTTTATATGCGGATGATGCGGTCCTTATGGGCCGCACTCCAAACGCACTACGCACTTTAGTTGGGGACTTTGCATCCTTTATGGCAGACCTAGACCTCTGTACCAATTTTAAGAAATCCTTCATAATGACTTGCGGCCTAAAAAGAACATTGCATGAACTCAATAACCTCAGGTCCTGAACGCTTACTACGCACCCGCACTTTCCCCCATTTGGGTCTAGTATTCTCTGACACTGGACCCTGGGCATCTCACGCTGCCCATAGCAGAAGTAAGTTTTTAAAAGCAACTAACTTGATTCTGAGTCTCCCTCAACCAAAACAGGCAGAGGTAGTTTTACCCTTAATGAAGATCTACAAATCGCAGTGCATCCCCACCGCCACATATGGCGCTGAAGTCTGGGGTTTTATAAATTGCAGTGGGATCCAAAGAGAGGAAAATAGATTTTGTAGGAAACTTTTGGGAGCTCAAATCTTCTCCCCAAACTATGTGTGTCATAAGGAACTAAACTTGTACTACATAGAAGATTTTATCAGGTCACGTCCAGCTATATTTTGGCTAAAAAGTTGGCTAAACCCAGCAGCGACTCAAACAAGGGAGATTATTGTAGACTGCCTTAACTGCGAAAAGGGAGGGTGTATGCCCTGGCTTTTTGCTGTTAGAAAAAGCCTAATCAGCGTGAACCTAGAACACATCTTCCTAAACCCATCAGCGCTAGAGGGTATGAATAAAAGAGTCCTCATGGGTGCATTGTACAAATCCTACAACAACGAAAGACACGCCATAGAACGTTCAAAACCATCAGTCGTTAGGTACATGTCACTACTGGAGTTAAATAGCCCTCAAACGCATATGTCATCCAAATACCTCCTGAAGAGCACTGGACGTTGGGGGAGAAGCCTGCTTTTTCGCCTTAGGGATGGCACTTTAAAATAATCACTTTGCTTCCCCCTGGGATTTAACATTAATCTTGAGCAAATGCCCTGCCCGTGTGGCACCGGCAGTAACCAAACGATAGTACATTTTTTATTCTTTTGCAATTTTTATGAAAAATATACAAAACAATACTTGATTCCATATTTAAAGGCATTTGCTAATATTGACTATAGAACAGCGTACCTTGAGATTCTTAGACTTGAAAGCGATGATTTGATTTTTCGTGTCAGCTCGTTTCTGAGAGCGGCAGTCTACTCACGTATTTCTATGACCAATTTTTAATGTGTTAAGGGCACTCAAACACATTATTCCGCTCTATCTCACACATTTACTTTTATTGTATAGTTTGAACACCAACCAAAGTGCTATATGTAGGCTGGAACATCCTAAAAGCTGAAAAATGTAAATGTACTTACATTAAGCTTCTAACATCGTTAACAACTGATTGCACTTTACTTCAACATGAGATGCTGCTATATGCTTGTCCAACCCTTTTTAATGTGCTAATATTTCAACGCTGCTATCTGCCCGTCAATTTGAAAATCTTAACCACAATATCGTTGTCTGTATATCATGTCCCTTTTAATGTTTGTACACAACTGTAGTCTTTTTATCTCAAAAGTTTCTTTTAACTATAGCTTTTTATACTGTGCTGTTAATCAAGAATTGTACTGCTGTTGATGTATTTGAACTGTGCTTTTATGGATATTTTTATCCAAATAAAGATCATTAAATTGAATTGATAGAGCTTAATGGGCGAGCGGTATTTATTTTTTGCTTCAACATCATAAGTGCGCCTCCAGCCGTGCTCAAGTTGTTTGCAGTGTTTTTTAGCTTTAATCAGCGATTCATTAAACAAGGGATTAGACTGCCCTCTTTTTTTAACACTCAATTTGGCAGGGATACAACTGTCCAAAACTTGCGTCAGCCAATCCTGAAAAAGAGTGTTTGCATCATCAATATCAGGTGGAAGCTGAGGCTTGTGGTTTAACAGTAAATCTAAGAAATTATTTATGTCTAACTTGTGCCAAGGACGTTTTAAGACTGGGAAGAAGCAGTTCAAAGCAGGCTTTCCTTGCCACCGCAGGAAAAAGGGATGAGAAAATGATCTGTCCAGACCACAGGGATCGGCGACAGAAACTTTAAGGAACCTAAGTTGGAAAATATAGGATCCAACAGGTGGCATGCTACATGTGTGCTATTAGAGACACATTGAGCCAAGTGACCGGGCTCTAAATCTGCCAGAAAGCTGTCAATCTCTGATTTTCCATTGTTTTCAAGATATAAATTGAGGTCACCTAGAATAGTAACATTCGCCGCTTTGCTGGCAAAGAAGATAACTTTATTCAGCAGTTCCTCCCTAAACACTTTAGATTGCCCTGGAGGTCGATAAATAAGAAGACCAGTGACAGTGAGATTGTAGTTTAAAGTTATTTTGAAAAGGGCGCTTTCGCAGTCAGGGATGTCCTACTATATAAAACTGCAGTGATAAGACTCCTTGTGAATTACTGCAATGCCATCCCCTCTAGTTAACTTGATTCATGATAAAACCTTGAGGGAGAGCCAGCCAAGATTCCGCAATGGAGTCCTCCGTAAGCCAGGTCTCCGTTAAGAATAATACATCTGGAGACTCATCTATTAGTATGTCGAAGACCTAAGTGCGGTGCTTAGCCAATGACCGGCAATTAAGGCTTAGAAACTTAAACTCAACGAAATCAGGAGGGAGTGAGCCTGACCCATCCATTTGGATTTGAAAAGGGCATTGCTTGCACTTAAAGGAACCACCCGGGGGAATCCAGGCAAAAGTAGAGCATTTAGTGTCCAAAGACAAAAGCTCAGTGCGTGAAAACTTGAGTGGGGCAACTGTAGATTGAGCAGAGGGTCTAGCGTCTTGCCTTTGGCGTGCCAGCGGCGCGCCCGCTGTGCGCGTCCACTGTGTGGTTGCGTTAGCGCATCCATATGTAGTGTCAGGGGTTTGAAAACTAGCCCGCTAACCTACACTACCCCCAAAATGGTGGTCCCGCTCCAAACAGTCACAGAGAGTACCGCAGACTTTTTCCCCCAAGCAACAGCCTCCAATGCAACACAATATAGCAGCAGTGAGTAAATCAAAATTTATAAGTAATTAAAACAATTTAAATGCAGGTTAAAATATTTTTAAAATACGAGCAGTTACAAATGTGCAAAAACGCTGTGTTCCTCTCCCGGCTCAAGCCTCAGGAGTCTATGGACTATAATATCAAAAAGAAGATAAACCAAAACCTCAATTTAAAAAGAAGGTAGCAGGTCTTAAAGTTAGGCATGTCCAGAATTCTGAAGACTCAACTTCTGAATGGGGAATGCATTCTGGAGGTGCTAGACAACGCAGCAGAAGTAACAATACCTCTCCAGAACCTTAAGGAATTTCTGGTGACAGTTGCGTTGAATGAACATATCACGGTGGAGATACCTGATACTGGGGTGAGTGTCACACACCCATTATGTGAAATAACACTACAATTGGAGGGGGACAAACCCAGAAAAATGAAAGGTCTTTTTTGGGAGAACCTGACTTATGGCTATGACATCCTTTTGGCTGGAAAAGATTGGCCACCTGATATTGTTATGGAGTGCCCAAAGGGAGAAACTGTAACTTTGCTAGCTTTTTCCGACCTCGTTCCAGTATTCTTAAAACATACATACGCGCAAGAGTGGGTGGTAGCACTTGCTCCAGCATTATATCGCAACCATGTAGGTTGGGATGCTGAGTCACCTCACCATGTAATCCAAGTAAAAATGACACCAACTCCACATAGACAGTAAAACAAGTAGCTAAAAAACAAGTCAGGGAGATATTAGATCAACTTGAATACCAAGGTGTAATAGAAACTTGCACCTCTTCAATTAATAATCGCTTATTTCCCTTAATGAAACCTGATCATTCATATTGTCTAGTTTTAGACTACAGACATTTGCAGTACAAAAAGCACACAGTGGCGCATTGCTGAATAGCATTGTGCGGAAAAAATACAACACAACACTATATATCTCAAATTGATTTTTCTGCCAAAATATAGTGCCTGAAAGCAGATATTTGACAGCACTCTCAGCCCTTGGCTCTCAGCGTCAATTGTGTAGACTGCTTCAAGGGTATAAGAATAGCCCTGGGTTGTTCTCAGCTAAGGTAACTAAGCTACTTCAAAATTTGGATGAGGCGGCATTGTCCCATGTAGATATTTATCTGATGGATGATGATTTAAAAGATCATTTGATCAGGGTGAGCAAGATCATTTTGAGGTTCGCCTCGGAGGGGTATAAATTCAACTTTAAAAAATAGAAGATAGCCCATCTCAATGTTTTATTCTTGGTATATGAGCTTTCAAGTGAAGGGAAAAGCCTAGCAGCTAATTCTTTTTTGAAAAGTGTGCGCTGCTCCTACTGCAAAATCTTTGAAAAACTTACTGCAATTCCAAAATTTTGGTAGAACATACATTTTGGATTACTCAAAAAGAGTACAACCTTTCTGCAACTTAATCAGACCTGATTTTTCAATAAGACATTGGACACAGGAACACACAGATATTCTACATTCCTTACAAGCTGACATGATAGCTTCAAAACACCTACACACACGTGTAAATACCACAAATATGGTGTTCCGTGTAATCGCGGGTCAATCAGGGTACACTTACATAACCTTCAATGAAGGCAAAACGGTACCCATAGCATACAAATCACACTTGTACACAAATGCTGAAATATGTTTTGCTTCCACCGAGAAAATTCTGACAGCAGTACAGACTGCTGTAGTGAGAGAAAGAGCACTGGCTAAGGGGAAACAAATAATTGTCATAACTCCAGTACTAGCACTAGAGGCTCTTACAAAGGCAAGCGTTCCAAATACTAAAGCTTTACATCCAAGATGGATACAATGGGCTAATTCACTACCTGCAACAGATGTAGACTACAAATTTGATTCTACACTAAAAACACAGGCATTTCTGTAATACAGACAAGAATATCCTCTCCCAGTTGAAATTAAGCCTGTAGATTAATATGAAGCAAATACAAGGAGATGATGACGGAGAGCTGTAACTTTTCAGACACTCAGCCTCAGTCCCAGATCTGGGTGGAATCCATCATCGTTCTTTAGCTCATTTTACCACCCAAGTTTAGACCCAGCTACATCCAAATCAGTCTTGACACTGCCTCATGGGAACAGTCCAGACTGAACTGTCAAGCCAAGTCTTCCCTGGACCGGAAACAAGCATCCTGGGACCGGTTTTGGGGTAACACCTCTCATCAGCCAAGTTAACTTGAATCCAGTGACAATGTGAGCAAGGGACCCACATCTGGGCATACCCTGCCAACTTAGGGCAAACAAAGCAAATACAAGGAGATGATGGACGGAGTGCTGAAACTTTTCAGACACTCACCCCAGCCACCCATCTGGGTTGAATCCATCATCGCTCTTTAGCTCACTTCGCTACCAGTGGCGGCTCGCAGAGAGAGTGCTGTGTGGCAGTGGGGCAGGGGAGGGGCAGGGTGGGGGTAGTGGAGCCAGACATACGACAGCCAGGCGTAAAGTAAGTAAATAAATAAATAAAACTGTTTACCTTGTGCTCACTGCATCACCAACTCGGCGATGCAGCAAGCGCAAGGTAAATAAATAGCGTGCGCATTGACAAATTGGATCAATTACCTTTCAGCGAATGGTTAATTCATGGCCATATTACATTGCCAGTAACAACTTTCCAATTTCAATATTGCCTAGAACACCACCAGGTAGGCAGCTATAAAGGAATGGGTAGGGAATTCATCCATACATCTTGGGAATTACATTATGGATTTCGATGCAGGAATGGGGACACTGAAATGTTTCTCAGCGGTACAGACTGCAAGTATTCTTTGAGTGGCTCTCTAATTTTCAAGGATATCATGCTTCATGGGGCCTGTAGTGGTTCAGTGACTAATTAATCCTGTCATTTGAAAGGTTCCCTGGCTGCTGTGATTAATCCAGTGTTCAGTCTGCTCTCGAATGGAGTTACTTAACCCGTTCAACGCGCATGACGGAACGGTTCCGTCATGCACGTCGGTTGCGCTGTGCGCATGACGGAACCGTTCCGTCATGGCCCCGCCCGCGCACGGAACCTTTAGCGTGGCGCGGAAATCCGCGCCGCGCTGAAGGGGTTAATGCTGAATGATCAAGGTTGTTGCGGGATGCTTCCAGTCATCGCATAGCTTGTCACTGTAAGTACTAGGGTTACTTGTTGTATGCAAGTATTGTTTCCACCGAGCCACAAAGTCACGGAGGCTCTGTTATGGCCTTCATTAAAAGTTTCCTTTATATGCTTTGATACTCTGAGCCAAGTGAAAGCCATGCTTTTACAGCAGGATGTGCCCTCAACCTCAGCCCAAGAGACATTTGATCTCCCGGTTTCAAGCTCCTCTGCTGAGATACAGGCACTGGTACGAACTAACTGCCCTTTCCATTTCAGAGAAATGGTACAATGTATCTTTAACAAGAATGATATGAAGGGTGTAGTACACCTATTTAAGACCATAGGTTCTGGACTGTTGAGCACCTTTCAGACAGTCTTCGGAGTAATTCCAGCTTTCATACACTCCTTATTCAGAAGCATTTTTGGAGGACTTTCGCTAATCCTGCTACTAATAGTAGGCATCCAGATTTTAATTTTTCTGCTATGCACATTCTCCAAGGAAATGGAAAAAGCGTTTTTGGAGAGACGTTACCGAGATCGCATGGCACTCCATCTTGGCACACCTCGACTAGCAGCAGCTAAGCGAGTCTTGGTTCCTGTCATTTTGACCAGTCTGGATTGACTGTCTTATGCCTGTCCTTCGCTGCTTGTTCTGCAGCTATGAATGCGTGTTCGATCTCTGTCTAACACTTCCATCGGCTGCGTCACCCGACATGGATGTGTTACTGGACCCGCTAACGGCCCACATACTGCAGTGTCTCCAGCCTATTCCAAAGTTGATGCTGGCATTCTTAGAGCCACCACGGGACGCTTCAGCTCCTGTTGGATCAGATACCGGCTCTACTACAGGCACACAGGCTTTGGATGTTACAAATGCTTCCCCAGCATTGGCTGTGGGAACTGAGGAAGATCATCTTTGCTCAATTGACCAGATCTGCGAGGTGTTACAGGGACCGTCGTCTGCAAAGGCAAGCAGCAGTGGTATTGTGTCTCCCACACAGGACACATAAACATTTGGCTCTCCGTGTGCTGGGAGGAATTTGGCCTTTTTCTAAAACAACCAAAATTGGAATTATAAACAAAAACTTTATCTTCTATCATACAACTGAGCACCATGGCTTTCAGACCTACTTAGTGGCTCAGACTATATTTATGAACATATTTTAAAAAGACTTTTAGAGTTTATGTTTAGAGATTGTAGGCATTTTTGAAGCGTTTTTATCAACGTTTTATGCTTGAGTAGAAGGGCATTCCCTTTTTAGAATATCGCCCGGTCGGCTGAGGAATGGGTGTTATGTTTCATAGGGTAAACCAATAGAGGCTTGAGTAGTCCCCTAACCCTTCACCTACCTTTACTGCACCATTACACTACATAACGGGTTTTGGTACTGACCTTTTACCTAGTTTCATAGGGTACCCCAATAGAGGCTTGAGAAGTCCCCTAACCCTTCACCTATATTTACTGTGTCATTACACTACATAACAGGTTTTGGTATTGTGCTTTTACCTAGTTAAGCACTGCATAAATGTTGTGTGGTTTTCCCTAAAAACTAGCCTCATTAATTATGCATGACGATTCTCAGAATTACAGCAGGATTACCATCTTCTGCATAATAACTATGTATAAGGGTCATCCCTTCCGTTATCCTCGGCCAAAATGACACAGCAAGGTAGAATCCCCTTAGGATACCTTTTGGGTATATATAAACCATATCTTTGCCAAGGCAAGGAGAGGAGAAAAACTGCCATGCTGATGCACTGATGTGAGACACCAAGGTTCCTACACTCAGACACTCCAGCTCGCAGTCGTCTGACATCCCTCGCAGGGTGTCCATCTCGAGACCAAGACGGTGTCCCATGGTCTCTCACTACAAGTAATGGGGTTGGCTTCAGCTTAGGTGGATTCTTGGCTCTACACCTACATACATGCTAGGTACAGTTCAGTACATCTAGTTAGGGTTGCATCGTAGGAGTACGCATTATTATTTTTAAGTATTATATGCTTGCATATATTTAACTGTTTTAGCACTATGGTAGAAATCCGCCATCCATTTACTCTGTTAGTGCTGAATATTGTTTATATCTGTTTCTGTCTTATGGTTGCCTCAGCACATCTATTTTACACTAGAATGATGCTGGTTCAATAAATGCTTATTGAAAACGTCACCACCATTTGTATCTCTGAGACAAACTGAGCATGAGTGACTGAGCGAAAAGTACTGTACTGTTTCCACGATCCTTGATGGGACGAGATTGTCATGTTCAATAGGTGCCAAAAATTATTCTCTCCTTGGTAAGAGGAGTTTTACAGTGGCTCTTTGAGCTAGCTAGGTATACAGTTGAACATTTCTGATTGGGGTGTCTGGAGTCAGTCTGGACACCAATCACACAGTCCATGTTGTCTAAACGCACAGATTCTATATAGGTTTATAGAAACTACACAACACTGGATCCAAACTGGGGTGGTGAAATGAGCCAAAGAACGATGATGGATGATGGATTCAACCCAGATCTGTGACTGGGGGTGAGTGTCTGAAAAGTTTTGGGACTCTGTCCTTCATCTCCTTGTCCTTCCTCTAGAAGTGGTATTTTCAAACACCCAATTTAAAAACCATCTTTACTAAAAGATGTGTTATTCAATTCTGAGTTCAGAGAGCCTAAACTTTACTTCTCTATCTTGTCCAAATGGTAAGTTATACTTGTAAGATGTTACAAAGCATTTCATATTATATCCTATGGGACAAGATAACATTTCAATAGTGAAAAACAAGATTGACAGTATTTCATTATCAGGACATGTCACACACCAGTACATATCCCACCTTTCACATACACCGCACCCTGCCCATGGGTATACCTTGGGCCTACCATAGGGGTGCCTTACAAGTAAGAAAAGGGAAGGTTAGGACCTGGCAAATGGGTGCACTTGCCAGGTCGCCATAGCTGCTAACAATTGCGCACAGCCATTGCAGTGGCATCCCTGAGATGAATATATACCTTTTTTTCGCATGCGTTTACAACGCATGCCATAACAACACAGTCGCTACAACAACCGCATTGTTATTTTGCATACCGTTACAACTCAAGTTGGAACAACGACTTGCTCTAGGGGGCACTGGATGTTGGAATAGTATAATTTACTATTTCAACTCCAGTATGTGCGGACACTAGGGAAGGTGTTGGATTCTAAATCCAACACCTTCCCCCTTAACGCAAGTCGTTTTTCCGATTTTCGTTGAAACGATATGCAAAATAACAGTGCGTTTGTTGTAATGACTGCGTTATTATGGCATGCGTTGTTCAGCTGGCGAACTAAATGCTGTATACCCCCTGAGATACCTTTTCAGGGCTTCTCATATGGGGTTGGCACAATCAGTGCTGCAGGCCCACTAGTAGCATTTGATTTACAGGCCCTGCCACAATTCAGTGCACTTTACTAGGGGCTTAACAGTAAATCAAATATGCCAGTCAGAGAGAACCAATAGTAATAACAATTTACACAGGGAGCACTAGCACTTTGACATTATTCAGCTGTGGCAAAGTCCCCAGAGCAGCAAAGACAGCAAAAGCGAAATCCAGCACAGCATCACAAATACAGCAGGTAAAATGTAAAATCCAGTATTTGTAAAGTGCGAACCGCTACCCGAAGGCATCCCGGCGCTGGGGGCTGTCTGGAAGATTAAGCGAGCTATTGCCCAGAGTCACATGGTGCTGGGCTGACCTGTCGTCGGTGCCGGCGATCGAACCGTGAGCCCTAGATTTCCAGCGCCAGTTGCCCTGGCCGCGGCGCCACACCTCAGCGGAAACCAAGCCAAAGATGCCAAGTCTAACACAAATGTCTTCTATCTAAGAGCATCAAGAGAGTTATTGAAGAAGTGCAGGCCTTCCTCACGATATGAACTGGTGGGGGCACCACAGTTGGTGAAAGGTACTTAGCAACACTCATGCACAAGGACAGCAGGAGCTGAGACAGAATCACTCATTCCCCCACCCCCCACATATCACAATCTCACCCTAGTGGTGGCACTGTTCAACCTCTCCTGCCAATTAGAGAACGTATATTTCACTGTGTTACAGCTGTATGTTTGAGCGCTAAAATTGGCCCCAGAGAGGAAACATCCCCGCAGAGTGAGGCAACACCTAAAAAAGAAGTGGAAAATGACACCCCAGTTTTAGTGGATATTCTCCAGCATCATATGAAATATCTTCAAATGACGTACTCTCAAAGAAGGAGAACCCCTACCACCCATATCAGAAAGTGGTGGCAAAAATATGACAGCTAGGTATGATGGCTCAGTATGTGTGTGCTATATCAAGAAAGACAGTAGGTGAGCCGATATCCATTGTTCCTTTCATGATTTCCCTCTTTCATTCAATTTTTTCTGTTTCTTTTCCTAATCTTTCTGTTTCTCTAGGAAAGTTTGATAATTATTCTTATGCGTACCATCACTTTTTGCTTGATGTTCTACTATTTTTGACTAGTCTGACTGGGATCCAGCCAATCAGTACCCCAGTCTATCTGCTTTCTCCCTAAACGGATATGTCATGTACTTAGGTACACTCCAGATTGGATACTGAGGTACCCTTGTCAGTCCCTAGTATATGGTACCCATTGTCATGACTCCTCTCTAAGCAATGTCTGATTTCTTATTGGAACTGACGTAGTAGCAAAACAATACCACATCAAATGTTTACTCCCTGATTAAAACCCACTCGCCCCGTGCTTTCGAGCACTCCAATAAGTGTTATGTGTAAAACTATCGAGGAGTGAATTTTGCCAGTGCTTGTTTGTGAATAAACAATGTTTGATGTTTACAGACCGTTTTACAAAGCTTCTTGTTTGCAGAATGCATACTAAATTATGATTAACCTTTTAATTTGATCATTGAGCATTTATTGTTAAATTGGTGCCGTAGCAAAGCAAAGCTTTAAGAGCGTTCGCGATCGCTCACAATTGCCCGCTTGTGTTCTGTTTGCTCAAAACAATGAGGAAGTCAGTGTAAAGCGCATCACGCAGGAACGTGCTTCATGTTAAGGACGCTGTCGTACGTGAGGTAACGTACTAGTCTTGCGACGCGGAGGACAGTCCTCTTTCCCTTGTATGTTGCCTCCTGACGTCACTGGCCAATCCGATGTCGAGGATGGCTGTGACGTCAGGGGGCGGCGGGAGGAGGACAGAAAGAGCGCGAGGACGCTGGCTGGCGGTTGTGTCATCCGCTGCTCCTCGTGGGCCGCAGTATTTACTGTAGTTAATAAAAGGCTCAGTTTATGCAAGTAACCTGTCTCGCCTCCCTCATTCATGCCACTACAAATGGCGACGAGGGTTAAAGCTTTCGTTGCGGCCCACGAGTGAGTTCCGACGTGCCTGATGTTCCTGTGTTGCTGATGCGGCGCGCCGATGTCTCCTCGCTTGCTCCTGCGCGGTGGACTCCATCGCAGATGACTCCTTGTCTCTACTCCTGCCTGCTGGATGCGTGGCTCTCTGCCAGTGAGCCCTGATGTGCCCCCTGCTGCTGCCTGCTGCTGATGAAGTGCTGTCGCGCCCCGACGACCCCGTGAGCTGCCTTTGGTGAGCTGCTGTGGTGGGAGCGCCATTTTTGCTGTCCCTTGGTGCTTCCGGTCGCCTGTGGCTCGGGCTGCATGCTGCAGCGCCTGACTCCTGCCAGCCCCTGCGTGTTCCGTTGGTGGTGCAGCCGGTGTGCTCCCGGTCCCCTGCCTTCCTGCACCCGGTGGTGTTCTTCTGCGCGGCCTGGGAGCTGTCTGTGTGCTGCGCTCCTGTTCCGTGTGTGCCTGCTCCCCTGCCATGGCGCAACCTATCAATATTTGTGTGCCGCCCCTCTTCCTGGACTCCCCTGGTAAGCCATGCATGAAATGGAAGAGGTGGCTGCGCGCATTTGAAAATTATATCGTCTCCATTGATGGTGAGGGGTATAGCCCCGAGCGGAAGAAGTCGCTTCTATTCGGACTGTTGGGGAAAGCAGGTCAGGAGGTTTTCGACAGCTTACCGGTTTATGTGGACCCTCCGGGGGCCCTCGCCCCCCTGAATGCGTACCAGGAGGCGGTTAAGCGGCTTGAACTGCAATATTCTGAGGAGGGTAACATGGTAGGGCGCCATAAATTTGCCTTGCGGAAGCAAGAGGAGGGAGAGACTATCGAGGAATATATTGCCTGTCTGCGCGTTTTGGCCCAAGACTGTGAATTTGCGGAGATGACTGATACCTACCTCAGGGACCAGGTGGTGTTCTACTGCCGTTCTAAGAAGGTGCAGGAACGGTTGCTTTCTTGCAGGAACCCTTCGCTGAAAGATGTGGTGGCCATTGCGAAGGCCGTTGAACGCTCCATGGTATCCACGAAGGAACTTGCGAGCACGAGTCAGGCTTCTAATGTGTTCTATGTGCAGGACAGACATAAAAGTGCATCCAAGAATCCCGACAGGGCGGCGAGTGAGAGAGGGGGGGGCAGGAGGCCGCTCGCTTGTTTTAGATGTGGGTCGAGGGACCACTTAGCGGATAGCAGGACCTGCCGGGCCCTGTCCAAAAGCTGTTCTAAGTGCAAGAAGGTGGGCCACTTCACGGCAGTGTGCAAGGCCAGGAGACCTGGTGGGGGCATGAAAGTGAGCTCGGTGAGCGATAGTGATGTGGATGCGGATGCGGACATCGTACTGTCCATTGATGCTGAGGATGGTAGAGTGAAGGGGCCTATTGGCTCCGTCCTGATCGGTGCAGTTGAATTGCCATTTACGGCAGATTCTGGTTCCCCTATTACCCTGATATCTGATACGACATATGATTTGAAATGGCAGGGTGTGCGATTGCATGAGACGGATGTGAATCCAAAGGCCTTTGGGGAGCAAGACATAGCGATGATGGGGTACTTCTGGGACTCCCTCACCTTCAGGGGGCGAACAGTGAGAACGAAGATCTATGTGGCTGAGAAAGGAAGGAGCCTGGTGGGGTGGAAGGACCTGGCGAAGCTGGGGGTGATGCTAGTCCCGGGGGCGGACGATCCCATAGTTCTGAGGGATGATTGGGTCAACTACATGCAGCTGGATGACTTGCATGAGGGCTTGGCTGAGGTCATCGGCAAATTTGAATCCGTTTTTGAGAATAAAGTTGGGTGTGTGAGAGGATTCGTGCATGCCATACGATTGAAAGAGGATGCTGTGCCGATAAAGCACAAGGTCAGGTCGGTTCCCCTATCTGTCAGAGGGGAGCTGAAGGCTGTTCTTGATAGGCTGAAGTCGGAGGGAGTGATAGAGGAAGCAGGCGCATCAGAGTGGGTGTCCGCAATCGTGGTGTCCAAGAAGAAGAGGACAGGGGACATTCGGCTGTGTGTGGACCTGCGATCCTTGAACAGAAATATCCTGGTGAACTGCCATCCTCTGCCCAACATTCAAGAGATCTTGTCTTCCACGTCAGGATCAAGGTTTTTCACTTTGATAGACCTGAAGTCCACGTACCACCAGGTGTGCCTCACGGAGGATTCCAAGAAACTGACCACCTTTATTACCCCATTCGGAGCGTACAGGTACGTCCGTCTCCCGTTCGGCCTCGCTTCGGCTTCCGGTGTCTTCCAAAAACTGATGGATCTGCTCTTCTGCGACATGAAGGGTGTTGAAGCCTTCCAGGACGACATTCTAGTCCACACGGCGGATGAGGAGGGGCACCTGGAGTTGCTGGGCAAAGTGCTGGAGGTGCTGCGAGAGAAAGGGATGACGGTCTCCAAGGACAAGTGCAAGTTCATGGAGGGGAAGATCGACTACTTAGGACACGTGCTGACCCCAGAGGGCATTGCGCCTAAAGATGACTTGGTGAGGGCCATACGTGATGCTCCATGTCCCGGAGACAAAGACGCCTTGCGGTCGTTCCTGGGGCTCAGTGAATACTACTCCAAATTCATGCAGGGATATGCGACCAAGGTGGAGCCTTTAAGGAAACTGTTGAGGAAGAACGAAAAATTTACATGGGCGCAGGACCAACAGGCTGCTTTCGAATCTGTCAAGCAGGCCATCGTGGCGGCTCCGGTGCTACAACCGTACAACAAGGCCCTCCGGAACGTGATCACAGTTGACGCTAGCGCCAAGGGTATCGGCGTGGGGTTTTGCCAGTTCCAAGGGAGGAAGGAGAAAACGGTCGCTTTCATATCCCGGTCACTGAGTGACGCTGAGAAGCATTACAGCACCATCGAGCGGGAGACGCTCGCGTGCGTATGGGCCGTGGAGAAACTGAAGAACTATCTATGGGGTATGGAGTTCGAACTGGTCACTGACCACAAGCCCTTGATCTACATGATGGACGGCGAAGGTCGCGGCAATGGGAAAGCCAGCTCGAGGCTTCTACGTCTGCTGTCCAAGCTGCAGGAATATCACTTCGTCATCAGACACATCAAGGGTGGCCTCAATTGCAGGGCGGATTGCCTGTCGCGCATGCCGGTCAATGGCGAGGAGGACGTTTCCCTGGATGATACGGAGTGCGTGGTGGCTCTGGTGGACGCTACAGCCATTTGCGAGGGATCCATTTCTGAGGAAGAATGGTTGATGGCCCAGGAGAAGGACATGACTATTCGTAGGGTGATGGACCATCTGACGGCTCGTTGGCCCCCGATTCGGAACTTGCACGGTGCTCTCAGGAGTTTCCAACAGGTTAGCCCTGAACTTACCATCGAGGGCGGCTTCGTGAAGAGACATGAGCTGTTTGTGCCGCCGGAAGGGTTGAGAGAAAAGCAAATCAGGATAGCTCACAGGGGCCACCCGGGCGGTACTGCCACGAAGAATCTCCTCAAGCAATACTACTGGTGGCCAGGGATGTGCAGCGACGTCGGCAGCTTCATTGATCGATGCGGACCGTGTTTAAGGGCCGACAAGCATTGGAAGACGGCAAAAGGGACGCTGCAACTGGTGGACATTCCTGCCGGTCCATGGTTCAAAGTTGCCATTGACTTCGCAGGCCCGTTTACCCTGCTGCCAGACGACTGCAGACATCTTATTGTTCTCACGGATTACTTCTCCAAGTGGATCCACTACAAGTTCGTCAGGGAGGTTACCACTGAACGTGTGATCAAGGAGCTGAAGAAAATTTTCGCTCGTGAGGGTCAGCCGAAGGTTTTGGTGTCCGACAACGGCACCCAGCTGGTTTCCAGACAGATGAAGGACTTCCTGGCCAGATTGGGAATCAAGCAGGAGAAGACCCCGCTCTACAGCCCTAAGAGCAATGGGCAGGTCGAGCGGATGAATAGATTCCTGAAGGAGGGTGTACAACAGGCGGTTGCCTCCAACTTAGATGTGAAAGCATTTCTGGCGGACAAGGTGCACACTTTCCACAACACGCCTAATGAAATTACGGGGCACACTCCGTTCTACTTGATGAGAGGGAGAAGGTGTATGAGTGAGCTTACTCCCAAATTTAATAAGTGGTATGACATGAGGGAGGAACCTGAAAATATACCTGATGAGAGGTTGAGAGTCAAAGAAAGAATTGTGGCTAAACAGGAAAGCAACAAACGGTATGCTGATATGGTAAACAGAGCCAAAGTTAAAGATATAGTGCAGGGGGATTGGGTATTGGTGAAGAAACCAACCAAGGTGATGAAAGGAGAATCTGTATTTCAGACCCCTGTACGTATGCAAGGAGTGACAAAGGGAGCTGTCTGTTTGGAAGGAGGGGGATGGCGTAGCAAGGACGACATTGTCAGGCTCAAGGCAGGCCAAGAGGAAATCATCATGAGAGGCAACCAGGTGCGCGAGGCCGAGAGCGATGATAGTGTGTACGAGTGGCAGGTTCAAGAAGACAATTATGGTGCTGCTGGTGATGGTATGAGTGGTGATACGCCTCCTGTACGAGGGCGGACTGGACATGGAAGTGCAGACCGGTGTGAGAGTACGTGGCACGGCCTCGGGGATACCGAAGGCCGTAGTGGTAGCAGTCCCAAAACTGTGAAGAGTGACAGTCACAATGTAATGAGTGCAAGCCAAGATGGTACGGGCGCTAGCGGCGGGGGGTCCACCCTATATGTTACTCCCCGCAGGCCAACAAGGCATATCAGGGCTCCCAAGAGGTTCGAAGATTTTGTTATGAGATGAAGTTATGTATGTTTCTCAATTTGTTAAGGAAGGGAGATGTCGTACGTGAGGTAACGTACTAGTCTTGCGACGCGGAGGACAGTCCTCTTTCCCTTGTATGTTGCCTCCTGACGTCACTGGCCAATCCGATGTCGAGGATGGCTGTGACGTCAGGGGGCGGTGGGAGGAGGACAGAAAGAGCGCGAGGACGCTGGCTGGCGGTTGTGTCATCCGCTGCTCCTCGTGGGCCGCAGTATTTACTGTAGTTAATAAAAGGCTCAGTTCATGCAAGTAACCTGTCTCACCTCCCTCATTCATGCCACTACAGACGCTTTGGGTGTGGCAAGGTATAAAAGCCACACCCAACTTCTGGAAAGCGCTTTGCCTTCCGGTTCTGGACCCGAGAGCAGCTGTGTTCTTTAGCGCGGCTTACCTGAAAGACGACGAACCCTCCGGTCTTCAGTAATCCGTCTTCAGCATCGGAGCAAACAACCCTGAAAGAAAAAGAAAGAAAGCTAAGTGAATATTTCTTATTTCCAAAGGCGCCTGATGCAAGAAAGTAGCAATTAAAAGCGCAGCAGCTGAAGAACGCTTAGTATAATTTTTGGAAAGACTTTTCTGGAACAAGAAAGGATCTTTTGAAATTGTAATCAAGGAACATTTTGGACAGTCAGAAGTTCGCACTCTTTGTTTTCTGTTTGTAATTTCTTTTAACAGTATTTCGTGAAGGAGCTCAATGCAAGGGGTACAATTTGAGGAAGTGGATTTTAAGGAAGGATGTTCAGTTTTAAAAGCGAATAAGAGAACGAAATATGAGCACTTATTCAATGTTTCTTGATTTACAGTGAAAGACTCCTCATCTTCCTGAAGCCTTACTTCATATCATTACACCGACCACACCTTCAGGACGACAACAACTTGTGACGCTTACTATTGTAGCTCGCAGGTAGGATAATTATTTTAGCTCATGGTTTGCAAAGTAAAGTAAGAGTAAAACCGAACTAAAGTGGGGATTACAGAAGCACGTCCTGAAAATTCTTCTTGTTGCCTCTCAGGTCGACTCCAAGAAGTTTACTAGCGTCTGAAAACCGGCCCTCCACCCTGAGTTCTGTTTGAAAATCCATAAGTATATATAAAGCTTGGGTTACTGAATAGGGTCCTGGAAGGATGGTCCATAGCATCTCTGCGAAGCCCTGCCAATCACCTTACAGGTAAGATTAAAGAACGTTGCAGGTGAAAGTGCATTGGTGACCTTCACACCCATGTACCGAGGGCATAGGTACCCCAGAGGCCTCCCATGGGTTGAAGCATGTATTATGCCACCCATGAGAGGCCATGCAAAATGGAACTACAGGCCTGCCATTGCAGCATATGTAAGTAGGCTTACTTAAGATATAGGTTTATTATATCTAAGGGACACTACCCTTAAAACCAATAAGTCACCTCTATAGCAGGCCTTAACAATCCTGAAGGCAGGGTGCTTGGTTCTAAGTGAGAGGGTGCCACTGCATGAGCAGAACCCCCCTGTAGTCTACGGAGTGCATTATCCTGGGTTGTTTGTGCTGCAGGAATTTACGACATATAGAGTGGCATTATGTAACCGCGTGATGACCAACTCTAAAACGGCTGAAAGTAACCCTATCGTGTTTGGTATCAAACATTGTGGAATCATAACCCCAGACCGGTGGGAGGTATGATTCTACCCCTCAGAAACAAGCTTTGTGAGGTCCCTGGTGTTCCCAGTACCAGCCTTCTAGTCCCGGGCAGCCCAAAAAGGTTGCTGCCGACCAGTGACACATTTCGGCCCCCCTGTTGCTGAGCCAAGCTCGTGCAGGGGAAGGCAGAACAATATGCATACTGTCACAGAGAGGTGTGACAACCTCCAAGACAGGATTTAGTGTATTAGGCCTGTGTGAGTGCGCTTGCCAGTAACCAAATGTCTGCATGAGGGGCATATTTGGTGTCCCTGTGCATAGTCCACTTCAAATCAGTCCTGGGAGCTGTTAGCTCCTGCTCTGGTGCAAAACTGGACAAAGGGCATGGGAGTAACCTCCCCACTGGGAGGGTCCCCTGAATTTGTCCAATCCTCTCCTGAGGGTACAAAAGGGCTTACCTGGCTGTAGGACCCTAGATTCGACGTGGACAAGATTCTGATCAAGAAATCACTGAACTTCGACTGTCTGGACACTCTGGACTTCGCTGGACTTCGTTTGGGCCTGACTTCGTCTCCCTCTCCGTCTGAAGCATTGTATGTGCCCGTGCACCATACAGGCTCTGTGCAGGACCTGTGGAGCATCAAGGACAACCAAAGATATCTCCCTTGGGGTGAAGGAGTCACTCCCCTGCATTCATAGGCACCATAACACAACTGACTGGTCTGCTGATCTGGAGCTACTGCGGACTCCGAAGGATCCAGAAACACAGGAGGTGGGTTCCATACTCCTTGAGGTCTGAGCTGCCCTCTCACCAAGTTTGAGGGCAGAATCCATCGTGGGGTCTATAATACCTGAACCCCTGTGCACTGCATACTTTTGCAAGTGCATATGCTTGTTGGCATTTCCTGAACAAGTACATTGGGCAACAAGTAGCCCCAACCTCTGGCACCATTTCTTACAAAGAACTTTGGCCTCTTTGCCCTGAGTGCTCTGCAAGCTGTTGTTTTGTGAAATCACTTGAGGTCCTCTTCCGACTCATGTGCCTCTGGCCTGTGAGTCCCCTTGAGGGTCAACTCTGATTTTTTTGGGCTCCCCTGGTTGCTGCAGGCCTGCCCTGACTCCCCTTGCTGTGGTGAGTCTCCTGAACCTTGCTGGCCCAGATTGTAACCTTCCTTGACCTTCTTCATGGGTTGCCGTTGCCAAGGCTTGTTGGTGCTCCCACCAGACATCGGCCCCTCAGCACTCAACTTCCTTTGTGGGACAGCTTCTATCCAGCTCCTGGTTATACTCAATGTCTCCTGGTCCCCGTGGCTGCAGAGTCAAGGTCTCCATCAACACACCTGAAGCACTCAACAACCGTGGGCATTTGATTACCGAGCCCTTGGTCACTCCTGAGTGACCCAGACTCTGTGCCCTCTGATTTCAGGTTCCCTTTATCAAGAATCCACCTTGGGATTCCATCTGACACTTTTCTTCTTTCCAGCAGTGGCATTTCCTTGAAGTCCTCCATTAAGATCGATGGCGGTTTCCGACACCACTTCAGCCCTATGCACCCGGCTTCCCTGGGATAGGCAACTCTAGTACTAAGGTTTCCACGGATGGGGTGGCTCTTTAAACTACTATGATCCAAAGGGCTTCTTCGTAATTCACTGGGAAGGGTCCTTGAAAACACTAAAACTTCAAACGTGACCTCCCCATAGAATTGTACGGAGCACGAGGTCGTGTTCCCACACTGCACCCCTCCTTGGTGGGGTCCCTACTTACTCACCCTGGGTGGTTCCTTGGGGTCCCAGCGATTCTACATACTCTAGACACTGTCTCGACTCAAGCCGTGGTTCTTATACCACTATTTTAGTATATGGTTTGGTCTCCCCCTGGAGCCCACTGTGTATTAGTGCTATATACTATTGTTTCTGTGTATTAGTGCTATATACTATTGTTTCTGTGCTTTTGTGATTATCTGCGTGTGGCAGATACTTTATCATACTAGAAAGTGTTATTGTAATAAATACATGGTTCTCCTTTCATTTAATCAATACCCTAAGGTTGCATTCTGGTAAAACAAGCTGCCTAACATTCCTTCAAGACTAAGCCTGAAGGCTGTTCTCCACAGCTACCACTTGGATAGCTTTCTAAGGTTATCTTTGACCTCTTAAAACCATCACCATAAGGGTAGTTTGGACTGGTACAGGGTGCCCACTTTAATTCGTGAACAGCATATACCAGGCCAACTTCTCACAGTTTCTTTAAGGTATTCTTTCTCCAAGCTCTTATTCATTTATTATTATCTCTTGTGCTTATTATGTAACTGTCTCATGGCTCCATATGTTCTATTATTTTACAGTTGTGTACTTTACTTGCAGTATATTATGCACTTTTTTTATGATATATTGCTGTATTTCCTTTTTGTTTGCCATTTTAAACCGTAATAAATATGAATTAAACGTAAAAGGGCCCCAGGCCCAGCTCTTCCCGTGCTGCTGCATCACTCTTGCCCCTGGCTTCCCCTTGCTTCCGCCCCACTTTAGGAGTGCCTTCTCCTGGCTTTTCCATCATTTTTCAATGCTTTCTCCTTCCCTTTCCCTGTTTTCTGAGTGCTTTCTCCTTGCTTTTCCCTTATTCTCTGCTTTCTTCTTGCTTTTTCCAACTCTCACAGCTTCCTCCTTGCTTTTCCCACTATTTTTGAGTGGCTTCTCTTTGCTTTTCCCTCATTATCACTTTTTTTCTCCTGGCCTTTTCCCAAGTTTTTTTGGTGCCTTCTCCTTGCTTTCCCTATGTTTTTGTTGATTTAACAGATCACCATGAAGCTGTTAGGAACTCCAGCGCCTTGAGACCCTCACAGGTGAGTTGCCGCACTTTATAAATCCTTGATTGATTGATTGATTATTGGTCTGAGCTCCAAATAAGAATCTCCAGCTAACTAGGCACACAAACAATTACACTCATGGGCTCCTTCTCAGCAACATATTTTTCAGCAAGCCAAATACCCATGGATCATACACTATAGAGTCAATCCTTGTGACAATCTTAGGATGCACATGCAATGATTCTCTAGCTCAGCCGTGGCCCGTGCAGGTAAGAGTGGTGGGGCCAGGTTGAGGGGGATTCGACAGACGACATTGTCATCTGTCTAAGTCCACCCCCACCTAGCCCCACCGCTCTTACCTTCATGGGTCGCAGCTGCTCTAGCTATGATTGAGTACCAGTTGTCATTCTTGTTGAGTCTCTTGTTTGACAGCCTCTTCGCCATGCTGCTCCATCAGGGTAAGATATAGCAGGCCTTTGACTGACCTTAGAAGAGTTTGGTACCCAAACTGCCCTTGTCTGGATCTAGAATCTCTGAATCATATTGATCAAGAAAGCCACAAAGGACAGGAAGCTTCATCCCCACTCCAAGCCCATCTAAAGATTAATTCTTTCTTGAAGGCCATAATTATGATATCATCTCTCCACCATTTAAAGCACCACAGGCAGGTCAGTATTACCCCAGTATGTAGCACCATATTTAGGTGTTTCTACATTGCACATGCATGTAAAAGCTCAATGAGGAATCAATGGGTGACCAAATCATACTTTTGATGGTGTGCCTAAAGAATCACACTATAAATGTGACTACTGGAATACTGGAAGGAAACATAATGAACAAGGGAACCTACCTGGTAAAATGTAAGCGGAAATGTTGTTCCAAAGTGAAATATCCTGATTGGGGGGTGGTGGGGTATCTCTTTGTCTGGACCTTCCAAAGTTCAAGGAAAGTACATGAAATTCATCTTCACAGGTAACTCTCTGAAAATCTGGAACTTCTTTCCCAGTAGGATTCATATGGCATCCCCCAACGCTCTTTCAAAACTAAAATAAAGCACCTGCTTCTCATATACTCCTGCACTGATCCCACAATAACCACCAAATTTGTCTCAGCTCAAAAACACACCAGTTTTAATGATACGCTTCTTGTAATTCCATACAAAAAAATGCCTGCTTGGCATAACAAATCCTGACAAAAGCTCAGGCTTATTATGCATCCTTATCAACAAGCGCCAGGGAACCTGGTAAACTATAACCCATGAACCATCTGCATATTACCTGGGAATGGTTCACTCTGGGCAATGATCAGCCCTGGGAGAATTATAAGATTATTTGTCGTTGATTTGCGACACTCCTTACATCCTCAATGCACATGCACAATAATCCACATTATATACTTTAAGACTTTATTTAAATTAACTTCATAATCTAGTTTAAATAATGTGGATATATGTGGAAGAAATTATACTGTTGGTTGACTGGGGTGTGATTCCTGTTCAAGCAGCAACCACAATCCTTGTCAGGGTGAGTCACAAGCCAACCCTAAATTAACCTTTGCTCAACCCTCTGGTTGCTTGGCACAGAACAGTGAGGCTTAACTTAGAGGAAATATGTAAAGTATTTGTGCAAAATTTAAAACGGTAATAAAGTGAAAAAACACCACACTAAAAGGATCCCACACCAAGTTAAAAAAGAGGCTTATTTATAATAAATAAAACAAGATCAAAACAACAAAAATCCATTCAGTAGAAACGGAGATATACAATTTTAAAGATTTTAGTGAAAATAGTGCCCAAAAAAACAAACCGCCAACTGTGGAATCTGGTTGCGACGAACCGGTACAAAGTCACAAGTCCAGGCCGACCATGATCGAGCACGGGTCGGTTACAGGGACAGAGTTAGGCCAGCTGAACAGAGAACCTTAAATCCTGGTTGTAGAGGGTGGCTAGGATTGGTATTAAAGATGCATTGCGCAGCAAAAGCAATACATTTGTTCTGAGATGCAGCGAGGCTGCGATTTGAGGGCATGTGTCGTCATCGAGGATTATATCAAGGGGGCTTGTGATGCAAAGTCTGGTGTCAAGAATGCAGGATGCAGTAAGTAGGGATGCTAGAGCCTGCACCAAGGATGTGTTGAGCAGAATTGATTCTAATAGGCTGCAGTGGTGATGCAGGTGTTTACAACTGGCCTAATCCACGGAGCAGTGGAGATAAATCAGGGCACCTTTAGCCCACTTTCAAGGGTCTAGGGCTGGGGCGGCACCATTTGGCGGGGTAGGTTCACACATAGCAGAGTCCAGGTGCAGGAGCAAGGTTGTTGGAAGCCTCTTGTGTACTTGAGGCTTTATATCAGGAGGCAACCCAGCTAGGCCTTGGAGTCATTCTGGGTTCAAGAGAGGTTCTTCATGGCAGAATATCCACAGGTCAAGAAGTGTACTGATGAGTTGGTATCTGAGGTCCAGTACTTTTACCTAATTGTGCTTTAAAAGTAAAGAGTAGCTTCTAGATGCATGCCTTTGAAGTGCACAGGTGCCTGCCTCCCTGGCTCTGACCCCATACTAACTAGTGGGTATATGCAGCCCTTTGTTTACAGACAGGACACAGTCTATTCAACTGTAAGTGGGGCTGGTCCCAACTGTCCCGTCCCATCCTACCAGCAATGGCCCATCCAGTCACACCCAAGCTCCCCATTGTGTGTTACTATCTAGGAGGAATACACAAAGCCAAAATAACATCTGCACCCAGTCATGTGACCCAGAGACAGTCTACAGGCACCAAATGGCTAAGGCAAGAAAATGCCAACTTTTAAAAAGTAAACACAAGGAGATGATGGATGGAGCCCTGAAACTTTTCAGACACTTTCAGTCACAGATCTGGGTTGAATCATTGGCTCTCTTCACCACCTCAGTTCAGACCCAGCTATATGCAAATCAGTCTTGACCCT
This sequence comes from Triturus cristatus, assembly GCF_964204655.1. NCBI lineage: Eukaryota > Metazoa > Chordata > Amphibia > Caudata > Salamandridae > Triturus > Triturus cristatus. The sequence continues at coordinate 1,127,624,073 of NC_140582.1, forward strand.
ATGCCTCATGGGAGCAGTCCAGCGTGAACTGCCAAGCCAGGTCTTTCCTGAACCGGAAACACGCATCCTGGCACCGGTTTCAGGGTAACACCCTTCAGCAGCCTGGCTATCTTGAATCCAGTGGCAAAGTGAGCAAGGGACCCATGTCTGGGCATACCCTGCCAACTTAGGGCGATCCAAAATAATGATAGATTTTGGCATTTGGGCTCGTGGGAGCCTCGCAAGCGCTTCACGAGCGTCCCACGGGAACTCAAACTTAAAAATGAAGGCCTCTTTTTGTCATGAACCTTAAAGCTCTCATTGGAGTGCGAGGCTCCCACAAGAGTGAGCGCTCTGATTGGCTGGCTGTTGGAATTTTAGAAATGAAATGGCTGCCATTACTGTTAATTGTGAAATATTGGAGGTGTTGGGTAAATGAAGAATAAAATGATATAAGGGGATAGCAGAAAGGTATATTGTCCCCCCAGATTTAGAGAGGAGTTGACTAAAGGATAACTACTGTGAAGTAAATAAATGTATGTTGTTTTTAACTAATGTTTATGATCTGGCAGGACGACCCGTGAATAGTAAAAAGAAGCAGATGACTTCTGATTACACTATACTAGTAGGAATGGATATTGTAGTCCTTGTTTTTGAGAGGAAGTGTGTAAGAGATAAGTACTGTAATGAGTCGAAGGTTATTTTTCATCCCAAAAAAAATGTTGCGATCTCGTAAGACTCTTGCTCGATCGTGAAAAGTCGGAAAGAATAAGTGACCTTTGAATACACTATGGTATGTACACTTGTTACTGTAGGAAGGAGTGGTACTTGAGATGGTGTTTATCAGAGTCTACTATTTATGCCCAATTGTTTGGAAAGAGTTGAGAGTAGAGTTAAGACTCTTCCCACACACACCCTACTATGCACACCTGTCATCCGAGGGAGAGGTCTGACAGGAGAAGTCTGTCACTCCACATGCACCCTACAATGCACACTTGCCATCTGAAAGAGTGATCTGAAAGAAGAGGCCAGTCCATCCACAGAGCATGCTATGCACACCCGTCATCTGTGAGAGAGGTCTGAAAGGAGAGGCCAGTCCATCCACACACTGTACTATGTACACCTGTCACCTGAGACAGAGGTCTGAAAGGAAAGGCCAGTCCATTCACAACTCTACCCCGCACATCTGTCATCTGAGAGAGAGGTCGCAATCAATCAATCAGTGAATTTGTAAAGCGTGCTACTTACCCTTGAGAGTCTGCAGGCGCTGAGAGGGGGGGTGCTGCTGCTGCTCGAAGAGCCAGGACTTGAGGAGCCTTCTAAAGGTGAGCAGGTCCTGTGTCTGCCGTAGATGGGTGGGGAGGGTGTTCCAGGTTTTTGCAGTGAGGAAGGAGAAGGATCTGCCGCCGGAGGTTGTTCGTTGGATGCGCGGGACGGCGGCAAGGGCGAGGCTGGCGTGGCCGAGCTGGCGGGCGGGGGTGTAGAAGTTGAGTCTGTCGTTCAGGTATGCTGGTCCGGTGTTGTGGAGTGCTTTGTGTGTGTGGGTGTGGAGTTTGAAGGTGATCCTCTTGTTGCTGGGGATCCAGTGCAGGTCTCTGAGGTGGGGGGAGATGTGGCTGCGGCTAGGGACGTTGAGGATCAGTCGGACTGAGGCGTTCTGAATGCGTTATAGTCGTCGCAGGTGTTTGGCCGGGATTCCTGCATAGAGTGCGTTGCCGTAGTCTAGCCTGCTGCTGACGGGGGCTTGGGTCACTGTTCTTCTTGTTTCGGTCGGGATCCACTTGTAGATCCTGTGAAGCATGTGGAGGGTGTTGTAGCAGGAGTAGGAGATGGCGTTGACCTGCTTCGACATGGAGAGGGAGGAGTCGAGGATGAATCCTACGTTGCATGCGTGGTTCGTGGGTGTTGGAGCTGCTCTCAGTGCAGTCGGCCACCAGGAGTCATCCCAAGCAGAGGGGGTGGAACCTAGGATGAGGACCTCCATCTTGTCCAAGTTCAGTTTCAGACGGCTGTTCCTCATCCACTCGGCGACGGCCTTTATTCCCTCGTGGAGGTTGGTCTTGGTGGTGTGCGGGTCCTTGGTGAGGGAGAGGATGAGCTGGGTGTCGTTGGCGTAGGAGATGATGTTCAGGTTGTGCTGGCGGGCCACTTGTGCGAGGGGGGCCATGTAGACATTGAACAGGGTCGGGCTGAGGGATGAGCCCTGGGGTACGCTGCAGATGATGTCGGTGGCTTCGGATCGGAAGGGCGGGAGGTGGACTCTCTGGGTTCTGCCAGAGAGGAAGGACGTGGTCCAGTCCAGGGCCTTCTTCTGGATTCCGGCCTCTTGGAGGCGTGTTCTTAGTGTGCGGTGGTAGACCGTGTCGAAAGCGGCAGACAGGTCCAAGAGGATGAGGGCTGAGGTTTTGCCGTTGTCTAGCTGGCGCCTGATGTCGTCAGTGGCGGCGATAAGGGCAGTCTCGGTGCTGTGGTTGTGTCTGAATCCGGACTGGGATGGGTCTAGGATGCTGTTGTCCTCGAGGTGGTGGGTCAGCTGCATGTTGGCGATTTTCTCGATGACCTTCGCCGGGAAGGGGAGCAGGGAGATGGGCCGGAAGTTCTTGAGGTCTTTGGGGTCCCCCTTGGGTTTCTTGAGGAGGGTGTTGATTTCGGTGTGCTTCCAGCTTTCCGGGAAGGTCGCTGTTTCGAAGGAGATGTTGATGATCTTTCGCAGATGGGGTGCGATGGTTGCGTCAGCTTTGTTGAAAACGTGGTGTGGGCAAGGGTCTGATGGAGATCCTGAGTGGATGGAGTTCATGACCTTGTGTGTCTCTTCATCGTTGACGTGGTCCAGGAGGTCAGCTGGTTGGTGCAGGTGGCGTTCAGGGTGTGGTCTGTTGCGGTCGGAGCGGATGAGGAGTTGAAGCGGTCGCGGATGTCAGCGATCTTGCGATGGAAGAAGGTGGCCAGTGAGTCGCACAGATCGTGTGACGGCGGGATGTCATTGGTGTTGGCGCTGGGGTTGGAGAGTTCCTTCACCATGTTGAAAAGTTCTTTGCTGCCGTGTGCGTTGTTATTGTTGGGCTTTGAAGGACGATCTCTTGGCTTTTCTGACCAAGTGGTGATGTCTGCGGGTGGCGTCCTTGTGGGCTGCGTGGCTGTCTGATGCGCGGTCGTGGAGCCATTTCTTCTCCAGCTTTCGGCATGTTCGTTTGGAGATCTGAAGTTCTTTGGTAAACCAGGCGGCTTTCTTGCTGGGGTGGTTGATGGAGGGTTTCTTGATGGGGCGAGGGTGTTGGCGCAGTCGTTGATCCACTGTCTGAAGTTTCAGGCGGCGGCGTTGTGTCGGTGGGTGGGTTCTGGGTGAGGGTGGAGGTAACTTTGCTCCAGCAGTGGCGAGGCAGCTGTTGGGTGCGGTGGAGCGTGGTTGGTTTCTTGAAGGTGAAGTGGATGCATCGGTGGTCAGTCCAGTGGAGTTCGGTGGTGTGGTTGAAGGTGACGTGGGTGCCTGTGGAGAAGACGGGGTCGAGCGTGTGGCTGGCAGTGTGGGTGGGTTCGGTGACGAGTTGTTGGAGGCCGAGGTTGGCGAGGTTGGCGATCAGGGCGGTGGAGTTGGCATCGCTGTTGCTCTCGAGGTGGAAGTTCAGGTCCCCGAGGAGGATGTAGTCTGTGGAGGCGAGTGCGTGGGTGCTGGCGAGGTCAGTGGTGGACTCGCTGAACTGAGCCCGGGGTCAAGGAGGTCTGTAGATGAGTGTTCCTCTGAGGGTGGTGTTGAGGTCGGTGTGGATCCGGAAATGAAGGTGTTCGGTGGAGTTGAGGGAGTCGTCTGCGAGGGTGTGGACCTGGAGGGTGGACTTGTGGACGATGGCTATTCCTCCTCCCATCCCTTTGGTGCAGTCTCTCCAGGAGATCTTGTAGCCGTTCGGGATGGCTATGGCGATGTCAGGTGCCGAGGAGTCGTTCCACTAGGTCTCGGTCAGGAAGGCAACGTCTGGAGCGGTGGTGTTGAGCAGGTCCCAGAGCTCGACGGCATGCTTTCGCGCGGAGCGGGTGTTGAGGTGTATGCAACGAAGGTGGTTGGGTCCATTCCTTGGGGTTTTGGTGCTCTGTCGCAAGTAAAGTTGCAGGTGTGGCAGGAGAAGGGTCCATGGGTGTGTTTCGGGGCGGCCTGGAAGCAGCGGTGGTCTGGGCAGGTGTTGAGAGCGTGGAGAATGTTGGCGTCATATCGGATTCTGGCGTTGTGGCGTGTGCGGGGTCCAGGGTTTCTGGCGCTGGGTGCGGTCCCGGCGCAGACGGGCGCAGACGGGCTTACCTTCGGCGCGTCAGGGACGCGACCGCTGCGCGCGTCCGCAGCACGTCCGGGCAGCACCCGCCATATAAGGCGTGGAGGGAGGGAGGGGGGAGCAGCTGGGAGGCGGGAGCGGGGCGGCGAGGGGGCATTGCCGCAGGGGACAGCGGCGGGAAACAACAGGTCACAAAGAGCAAAAGGGGGGGTGGGGGTGGGCAGGTGGGCTACAATCGGTAAAATACAGGAGCAGACTGAAAACAAACAGGCAGGAGGGAGAAAAACAGAAAATAAAACCACAGTCAGAACTGTGATCCTGGGCACAGGAGGATCGAACCCACACTAAGAGCAGCAGCAGCGGGGTGGCCGCGCATAGGTGGTGCTGTTCGGCGTTAGGGGAGTGACCCGGCCCTTAAGCAGGGTCAGAGGTCACCTCTACCGTCGGGCAGCAGCCGCCTTATGAGGTGTGGAGGGAGGGAGGAGCAGCTGGGAGGGGGGAGCGGGGCGGCGGGGGGGCGTGGCCGCGGGGGACAGCGGCGGGAAACAACGGGTCACAGAGAGCAAAAGGAGGGGGTGGGGGTGGGCAGGTGGGCTACAATCGGTAAAATACAGGAGAAGACTGAAAACAAAATACAAACAGGCAGGAGGCAGAAAAACAGAAAATCAAACCACAGTCAGAACGGTGATCCTGGGCACAGGAGGATTGAACCCACATTAAGAGCGGCAGCAGCGGGGTGGCAGCGCACAGGTGGTGCTGTTCAGTGGTAGGGGAGCGACCCGGCCCTTAAGCAGGGTCAGAGGTCTGTCAGGAGGGGGAAGTCTATCTTCACACACTAGAATGCACAACCATCATCTGCTATAGAGGTCTGAAAGGAGAGACCATCCATCCAGACACCCTACTACACACACCCATCATCTGAAAGGAGTGGCCAGGCCATCCACATACACTACTACACGCATACATCATCTGAGAGAGAGGTTTGAAAGGAGAGGCCAGCCAATTCACACTCCCTCCAAATTACTATGCACACCCGTCATCTGAAAGAGAAGTCTGATAAGAGAGGGTAGCCCTTCCCCACTCACTACTACACACAACTGTCATCTAAGAGAGATGACTGAAATGAGAGGCCTGTTACTCCTCACATGCTATTATGCACATTCATTATTTGTGAGAGAGAGAGCAGTTGCTACCATACACCCTTCTTAAACCCACTGTGGGCACACACTATCAAAAAGAGGGTTCTCAGTAGAGAGACTAGTCCCTTCCATATACTACTATTTCCCTAGAATTGTGCTGTGTTCCCGTAAGAGTCTCTTGAGAGTAGAGTGCAAGCTTCAGGAACTGATGCTTGCTGCAGGAGGCTCATTCGATCCCGTTAGCATTTCGCAAAACCAGCATGAAAATTTCCGGGGCCTGCCATGAGGTGTTTTACGATCACACAAGTATTTTGCTAACATGTATGGGGAGAAGTAGAAAAAAAGGGCCAGGGTTCAACCATTCGTTAGCATGCTTATTACATGGTTGAAGAAATTAAGTAATATTATTGGGGCAGAACCAGAGATAGCTCATGTTGACCTTGAGCTTTGGACGAGAACGAAGTCTATTTGAGCTTAAACTATAATATGCTCACTCATCATCCCAGACAGAGGTCTCAGAGGAGAGGCCAGTCCCTCCACACACTCTACTACGCATACGTGCAGAGAGCCTAGTCCCTCTCCATACCCTACTATTCACCCCTGCCAGCCCAGAGAATGGTCTCAGCCTTGAGAGTAGTCTCTCTCCTTACCCTAGTATGCACATTACAGAAAGAGGTCTTAACAGAGAACGCGGTCCTTCACACACCTTAGTATGCACATTTTTCATGCGGCAAAGAGTACTCAAAGGAGCGGCCAGTCCCTCGCCACATGCTACTATACAGACCTGTTATCAAAGAGAGGGATCTCAGTGGAGAAGGCAGTCACTTTACACACCCTATTATAATCACTGCTCATCTAAAAAAGAAGTCTCAAAACAGAGGCCAGTCCTCCCACTCCCTATTATGCACACTGGTCACTTTGAGGAGAGGTGTCAGAAGAGCGGCCAGTCTCTCCTCACCTCCTACTCTGTACATTGGCTACCTTGGGGTGAGGTCTCAGCGGATAGGCCAGGCACTCTCCACACCCTACTATAAACAGTTGATGCTCTGTGAGAGGTATCAGTGAAGAGTCCAGTCTCTCCTCACACCCTAATATGCACTCCTGTTATGCAGTGAAAGGGTGTCAGTGGAATATCTAATTTCTCCCCACAACCTACTAGTGAGGACTATAAGGTATTTGTACTGTAATGAAGGAAAGAGTAGATTCTACCATCAAAAAAGCTTATGACCTTGTGTCCTCTCTTGCAAGATCATAAACAATAAAACAAGTAGGGGGTTAGAGAAAATCTTTCTCAAGAAAGAGGTTTCAGTGCAGAGGAATATGTGCTTGGACAGACTAATATACACACACCCTACGATAAAGAGCTATTGTTCATGTAATATAGTTTAAACCTCATAAGAGTCAGACAAACGCAGTGGTGTAGGCAGGCGTTTGGGTGCTTCCGCAAGACTCTTGTTAGAGTCAGAATGCAACAAAGAAAAGAAAAGTCATAGCATGAAAAAAATCACATAGTGTTGCAATAGGGTGACTATGGCAAGAGCCTTTTTGTTTATAGTGTGTAATGTTCAATTGCACATATAAATGGATGCATTCCTTGATGTTATTAAGGAAGATCCTGTTCCCTTCTGCAGTGAAGAGCACTCTATCTCACCTGTAGACACCTGGCATATCAAACCAGATGTTATTATGATGTAAAGAGCCAATGCCATGGTCATAATCGTCAGGAATTGTTTTATTGACATGCTTCTGGGATTTGTCAATTTTAAGACAAAAGTCTTTGGACCACTGCCATTTTTGCCTTTCACATATATTAAAATATACCAAGGCAGTGTGAGGAAAGAGAGACATCAGTTGTGAAAAGTTGTCCTTCATTTGGATTTCAAGTGCAACCCATGTGATTGTGCCTAGGCCATAACCAGCTCAGTGAATTATTATCACAATCAAAAATGCTCTCAACCATTGGTAACAATTGATACCACTTAACACCTTTATGGCCAATCTAAATGATGTCCAAGTTTGGAAATCCAAGATTCTTGTCAATACCACAATTAATGGCATATTCTATAGCCCAGTGGATGAAGTTGTGTCCCAAAGTCCAGAGGTGAACCATGGTGCAGTATGGAGCTGTCAGTCGCAAGAGGAGTGTTAAGCTGAATGAGCAAGTTTCAGAAGGAATATGGACTTACAAGAGGAGAGAAAACAAAGGGACAGAGGCCAAAATTCAAACATAATTGGTAGATGGCAGTTAATAAAGCAGATTAGGTTGTGACCAACTATTGTTTGTATGGGCCACAGTTACTTGTTAAAAAGGAGGAGGTTTTCTTTTGGGTGATTTTAAAATTGTGCTGCAATCCTGTGAGAACCTTGTGAGAATAATTAAAAAGCTTCTGCAGGCTTGGGACAGCCGCCGATTATGCAGGACCTTTCTGGCTCTACCGAGAGTCTTGCAAGAGGTTTTGAGAAAGGAAAAAAATGGAAACAGTACAAACAACATAAATCATGAAACTATAGAGTGCAGTTTTCAGTAACTATGAAAAGGTTCTGTGCTTTCTAACTTTGTAAAACATGTTTGTATTTTAAAACTTTTTTAACAGGGTAAAAACAAAAACATACAACTTGAAGTGTGAAACAAACACTAACAACATCTTAAAAAGAAAATACATTTGAGAGAGATCTGTTAAAAACAATCTACTGTCTAGGGGGCACTTGTGATCTTGGACAAGCTTATCCTTGGCAAACATGCTAATCTCTGATGAAAAAATGATCTGCTTACACAAACAGCAAAATAGTGCTTTATTCAGGTAATCAGGATAAGTGTATGTTCCTGCACTTACTACTGGTGCACGCACAGTATCTCCCAGAGCAAATGATGAGGAAGCCCCGAAGAGTTGTCTAGATCCACAACACGAGCCTACTCTGCCCCAGCAAGCCTTTGCAGATGCATAGATCTGAGGTGCCTCTACGTGCCCGTGGTATTCATACTATGCTGTTTATTTCTGCTCCTCCAACTAAAATCCTTTTTGCAAAGTTTACAGATGATGTACTTGAAGAAACTTTCTTGTCACCTGGCCGCATTTCAAAGAACTGCCACATCAAGGATTATTCCTTCGGAGGCTGAGGTGGCAGAGCTGGTGCAGCTGTTCCTGGCTTCTTATCAGAATCTGATGAAGACATCTTTGTGTTGGCAGGGAAACAGGAAAAGAGAGCAAGCCAGATGTGTCTACCCTCACCAAAATCCAATAGGGAAATACAGCAAAAAGGATGGAATCTTCTTTTTCTATGTAAAGACATTCATATGACAATTTACTTTATTTTGACAATCTGGTCCGCTAAAGTGCAGACAAGGTTATAAAAATACATAAATCAAGCACATTATTCTCATACCAAACTGCAAAAAGCTCACAAAGGACAGATTGCAATTTCTAAAAATATGGATATACATAATAACAGTGACTTAATGATGATTATTTAACAAAGAAATACTCAGCAGATCCTCAATAAGGGCACAGAATTCCTAAAGCTGAGTTTGTTCATTGGGTAAGGGAAGTTATGTCTATTGACGTCTAAACAACAACACAATGTAACACTGGTGTTTACAGTACTGCATTAATTTACAAGGTGCTATGCTCTTTGCAGAATAAAGTGCTGGTGCAAATCAGAGAATACACACAAACATTTCAAAAGCAAACTGACTTTTCTAACTAAAAGATCATTAAAAGGTTAAAAATTACATTCAAATCAAATCAAATCAAAATGTACGCCTATGCCCAGTCCTCCAGCGTCGTTATCGATTGCAAATATGTGAGGTTTCAAAGTTCTGTGTGCTTCAAAATGTTTTTGGTCAGGGCAGATGTACAGAATTGACTGATAAGTAAATAAGAGGTCTGTTCAAACAGACGCCAATGATTGTAAAACCTTTGTGCACTGAGTATGTGAAGACACAAAATACAGTAATCACACCTAAGGCTGTTATGAGACAGCTGCCCTTTCAGTTGCTTATAATGTCAGGATAGGTAGAGTTATCAACTTAAGACTGTCACCGAAGAAATCGTACATAACGTAAATCTGAAAAAGATGACAAGCCTCCACTAGCATTCTGATCACTGTAACTACATGAACTCCTTTATTCAGAGAAAGGCCTCCAAGTAGGGGAAGGCTAGATTCCTGCAGGGGAAGTTGAGATGACAAATCTGCTTTCCTTAATGATCTTTCTACTATATCCCAGAATCTTTTAAGTCTTACTATCGCTTGCAGATGTTTTCCTTTTAGGAAGAAGTCAATGGCTGCCTGACCAACCGTATTCCCTGGTGAATCAGGGGCCATTGAAGGTATGATCTATGTTTTCTGATTAGATAAGGACAAATGCAGAGAAGATGTGCTAACATTACGTGAGGCAGATGACATAGCCAACACTTGATGGAGGCTGGTTGGGTCACCCATGAAGGCAGACGGTCTAGTGATGGAAAGCATCCCATCTGAATCTGGCAAATCCTCAGTTTGTAATAAATAGCAAATGGTTCAGTGAAGTACCTCTGAATTCCTCGTCTCTCACAGCTGTCAATTATGAGGTGGGCATGCTTCCTACTCTCCAAGCTATGTTGGTCCATCATAAAGGAAGCTGTATGTACCACTTTACTTACTGCTGTTTTGATCTGATGATGGGGCAGAAGTTGTTTTCATAAGTCAGCAACACCTTTCATTTTTAGACCCTCTATAGGGGCATTTGAACAGCAATTATGGCCCTGTGAGTTGCAGGTCATTACTTCAGACCGGATGAGATTCTTGAAGGATCCTATGTTTGCAACTTGTGCTGAGTGTATATATTTCCGAAAACTAGCTTTATGCACAACTTGTTGTACACTTAGGGCATCATTTATGACATTATGGCATTGGGTAGCGCAGCAACGCAGCGTATTTAAGCAATATGGTGCTTTCCTGGCCTTTCTGCCTTTGCTGGTGCCATTTTGGCAGCCTAGCACCATGTTCCAGGCAGGTTTGTTTTTGTGCAGAAAGGGGGGCCTACCTGCTCAAAAACAATCCTACGAGGCTTTTTCCTTTTTCTATGTGTGTTTAAACTAACCCTGGGCGTAGTGGGCGTAGTGGGGCTACGCGGAGCATCACGGAGTGGGGCCAAATCTACGCACACTCCGCGTAGCCCAACTATGCGTCGTCCGCCTCCCACCCGCCCTTTTTTAAAATCACTTACAACGTTTAAAAGCATGTAAAAGTATTGAAAATGGCTTACCCTGAGCTGCGGCGTCCCGGGGCTCCCTCTTCCTGCTTCATCGCCGACTTCTTCCTCACAAATGCGCATGCGCGGGCGCCCGCGCATTTGCATTTCTCGCGAGAAATGGAATACAGGAAAAATGAACTTACAAGGATATGTAATATATAAATATATATATATATATATATTTTATCATATATTGTCATAATATATATATATATTGTCAAACAGCCACTATTCTTACCATGAAACAATCCGAAAATGAAAGTAACATGACAATATATTTGACAGGTAAGCTTTAAGCATTTATTAAAAAGACAGAAAGATTTAAAAAGGAATTAATGAGGAGAGGTGTAATTGATAAGAATATTATGTTAAAAAGTAATACGTGTTCTAAAATATTTGAAGTGAGGTAGTACAAATCAGAAAGTGTAAGCAAGCTTTATGAAAGACAATATAAATATATGAGATTGTAATGAATAAATGCATATCCATTAAGGGGGTTTAGAAACCCCTCATTCAGAACTTGGGAGTTTAGAATCGCCCTCATTCAGAACTTGCTCTAAAGAAAAGTGAAGCAAAGAACTATTGAGAAAACATGTTAACTGTGACCTTAACATTTCTCTCTCAATGTTGATACACTGGCTCTATCCAGCCTTTGGCTATAAGAAACATCATACCACCAAGCTCAAAAGGCCAGTTTAGTTTAATTTGCTAGAAAGCAGTAGAAATGAATACCTTAATTCATCTATTGTTCTTGTGATGGAGGACTATTCATCAGACAAACTATCAACAAATATGTTATGATAAATGACAAGGAATTATTTGAATTAAATCTTAAATTAATTTATTCCAAACTTTTACCCAAATCAGATGAAGGAGGACATGTAGAGAAAATATGAAATGCATTTCCTTCATACATTCTACCACAACCACTATCTAATTTATTAGTCAGTGTAGATAAAGAGGTCAGGGTAGGGAATAGCCTATTTTAGAAGAAGAATATGGTCTGTTCAGAGTGTTTTTAACTATACATCATACCAGAATTTAATACACCATTAAACCTTAAGATCTTTCTCCCACAATATTTCGGTTTTAGATATTTTGTATTTCTCATATATTATTTTAATATACCTTTAAATATATGAGGCTTTTGGGAAATGTCCTGATAGACAAAATAAAGCAGAGGCAGAAACTATACCATCAATATCATCATGTAGTTCCTACAACGTTCCTTAAGTATTTGCCAAATCATTAATGACATTTTAAAATACTGATAATTAAATGAGCTTGGAATATCACTTTTATTCTGAAGAATGGAAAAGAATACTGCAATCTGATGATTCTGGATTAGATGTACCCATTTTGGTCTTTTCTGCCGCCATGGATTCCAAAATATTGATCTGTTATTTTGTTTTGTTTGTTCAACTAAGTTGACGAGTTCAAAAAATGATCCCTTAAAGAACTTATTTGGCAAAAGAAAGATGATGAAAGGCGTCATGTATTCCTAAGACTAGGTCATGCTTCCCAATGCTTTAGATATCTACTACTTTTCCATGCCCTGAGCGAATACCATGGCAGCTTACAGGACGTCCCACAGAAAAACCAGCTGGAGGGACGCCTGTTCATGGGCCACCTGTGAAAAGGCAGGACCTCTTAGATATATAACACCCTGGTGTTGAGCTGCCCCGACCTGCTTGGACCATTGAGGGAGAAATGTGAGGGTGTGTGTGAACATTAGATGAGGCAGTCTGGCGTGATGCTTGTATGGCACCTCATACCCAAGCAATATCTGCAAGATTTTGGCAAGTGCAATTCAAATATCTGCATCAGACATACCTACAACCCCTCTGATTATGGAAGGCTGCCAACTGCACCTTCCCCACATGCAACACATGTTAGTATCCATGAGTGGTCTTCTACCACATGGTGTGGTCATGCCTGGATATACAGACAGTCTGGGCCACAGTTATAGGTACCTTATTATAGTGCTAGAGGCACTCTTGTGATCTGACACCACGTGATGACCTTTGTCTACCATTATTTTATTTGACTTTGGTGTGATATTTTATCATAGCCTGAATGTACGACGTCCTGCATATGCCTTGTTTCTCTTAAAGGTTTCTTTCTTGTAATCTTGCAGTCTTTCAGTGGGAGCTGTCACGTAGTAGAACAGCCTTGCCAAGATCAGAACGTGTGGCAAGTGCATTTGAAAGCATGAGAGAGAGAGGGAGAAAGAGAGAGAGAGGTGTGGAATGGACTGTTTGGTCTCAAAGTGCAGTGTTATGAGCAGTGGTGCACAAATGTGCTCTGTGTTGTACATTGAGAGATGGAGTATGTGATGCTATAGGCAGTGGTGTCACATGTGCACTGTGTTGTACTCTGGGAAGAATTATTAATTTCTTACTATTGGCTTTGACATGGCCTCATGTCATCCTGAATTCTGACTCTGCCTGGCTTGAGCTTTTTTTGCACTCACAAACACGCTTGCAAGTTGTTTGGGTTAATCACGTTCAAGGACTTTTTTTGTGAGAGATTGTTTAATGTACCCTGGAAGGCTTTCGTGAGCTTCGTCAAGATAAAGCCTGGAACATGCGAGAATGTAGAGGGGACGTGGGAACTCCTTCCTGCCGTTGAATGCTTGCTTGGAAGCTGGCCTGTCCCAGTAAGTTTCCTTGTACAGGAAAGAAGACTCTCGAACCTTCTAGTGAGTGTGTTTAGATTATAAAGCTGAGGATTGTTGACTTAGAAGCTGGGATATTGGAATCCGAATGGGGATGGACGCATCTACTTCGGTAGAGCGGAACCCTAGTTGCTGAGGCTCTTATCCCCGGCTGTTCAATCCCCCGGTTAGGAGTGGGCTAAGATGCAGTGTTTGCATCAGGTGAAGTGTTGAGTTTTGATTATTGCCATTGTGATGTGTGGTTCCAGTGGCTGTGGTCATTTGAGGTGTTTGAGTTTTGATTATTGCCACTGTGATGTGTGGCCAGTGGCTTTGATCACTTGAGGTGTTTTCTTTGTGATGTGTAAATGAGTCAGAGTGCACATCCAAAGTAATCATTTGAAGAATACAGTGTATATATCTCTCTTATCTCTTGAAGGATGTCCAATATATTTGCTTGAGTCTTATCTCATATTATTTGCTGCTTGGTTATTCATCAATATTATTCATGCATTTAACAGTTGCATCTATCAAGAGTGTTACTATTGCTTACATATATAAATATATCTAATAATTGTTCAACTTACATTAGAATGTTTGAAAACTGAAGTGAAGTGCAAAAAAGATTGTAATATCCAGTTTTAGTACACTATTTCAAGATGGCGGTAATGCTATTCACATGAACTGGGCAGCAACGTAGTCCTTTCTTTGTATTGTTTATATGTTTTGCACTATATCATGTGACAAGAGTAAACATCGAATTGACCCGTGACCAAGGAACCTTTGGGTTTCGAAACGCGTCGGAAATTGTTTGCCATAACTTGATGAAATAAAGCACGCTTAAAAAAGCAAATTGGGACTCGGCGCAATCTTTTGGAAAGAAGGATTGAACGGTGTCTGGATGTGTATATATATATATATATATATATATCAATATGAATGTGATTCATTTTGGCATTCGGGAAAGCCTTTCTGTTAGAGAGCATTGAATAGATAACCCCCAAGCCTTATTCTAAAAAGATTGTCTTTGCATTTTGTAAAATAAAACGCTGTTCTAGGTGGTGTTGTGTTTTATGTCTCCTACTTCACCGTGTTTGAGCCACAGTGATTCTGTATTATCTACAAGGCAAAGCAAGACAATTATCCTCAGAAGTGGGGACACGCATTGAGGCACACCCCAGGATTGCACTGCTGGGCATACTGGATGATAACGGGGACTCAGGGGCAACAGGATCCTGGTGGGTTTGGGCACTGTGGTGGCTAAAGGAGATATTGCCAGACATTGGAACTCTCAGGTTGCACCTTCTATAACAGCGTGGACTAATGGACTGGTGTGCCAAAATAGAGGAAACAATGTACTTATCCAGGGGTTTTCAATGAAAATATGAGAACATCTCGATAAAATGATCGGCATGCCATGGCCTGGATGGTTGAGAGTGGGCCTGACTAGTTCCAGGGACCGGGAGCTCAATCGGGGTACAGGAAACTTCGCAAAACACATGATGTATGCCAAAGAAGAGAAACTGTATTTGTTTTAACTGTTATTAATATGAATAAAGCAATACAAGTTGTTCTTCCATTAATAAAAGACTAGATAATAATATCCTGGGATGTATTTGAGATATTGATAATAATTCATCAAAATAAAAAGGCAGGTTAAGGATTTTTAATCCACCAAGTTAGGAAATCCATTGTAAGATTTTGTGTTATTAGTTGAGGGGGCAGTGAAAGCTCCAGTTAAGTAATAAACACAGTCCTTATCAGGGTGAACCACAAGAGTCATTAAATAAACCTGTGTTGAATCCCCTGCTAGCTTGTCAGACTTAACTTAGAAGCAATGTGTAATTTATTCATTCAGCACTCAAACAGTAATAAAAGAAAAGTCCGAAACCAATTCATAAAAATACAGTGTATTTCAATAAATAAAATCACACAAAAGAATAACAGAAGTTCTGAATATTTAAAATTTTAGCTGAAAATAGCACCATAAAGCACAATGCACCACTTTTACTGTCCAATCACAATTTCAGGCTGACTGTGATGGAGTGCGGGTTGGAAACAGGGACCAGGTTTGTCCTGGTGGAGAGCTACCATCTCTCAGACCAAGTCCAGGTGAAGAGCCTGAGCTAGAGCTTTGTGTTGGTGAGGGTCTCTAAGCCGTCGATGTAGGCGTGAGAATCGGTCATGGCGGGAGACGTAGGTGGTCGAAATTTGGCACAAAAAGCAGGTCACCATCAGAGCTTGTTGGTTGGTGAAGCAGCAGTTGCTGCTGATGAGAGGAGCATGCTTGCGGGTGCAAAGAGCCCCACACTTCTAGATTTTCATCTTTGCCTTTATTTTTTTAAGTAGGAGTACACTCTGATGTCAGCCAAGGGTCCAGTATCTGGGGGGGCACCTCTTGGGATCAGAACTCGCCACAGCAGTGGCCGGCAAAAGGGTTCAGGCAGGTCATAGAGCTGGTCAGTTGGACAGTTACAGAGAGGCCTCTAGAAGCTGCTTGGGTCCCTCTAGCACACACAGTAGGTTAGCCAACTGACCCTTAGAACTGTTTCTGGAACCCTGAGTTCAAGACAAGCAGGTCCAGTCTTCCTTTTTCAGACAGAAATGAAGTGTGTTTTCTGATTCTCTTGCAGGTTCAGGAGTTTTCTGATGCAAGGTTCTCCAGTGCCAACCTTTGTGTGGGGTGCAATCCCAGTCTACTGTCTCACTGAGTTCTGGCCAGTTCTTCCCTTTTCCTTGGGTCTGGCTCCAAACTGTCTAGGAGAACCAAGATAAAGGCAGGACTGGTGTCAGGTTCCCTCATGTGTATGTAAATGTATGTATGTGTCTTGTAAAGCGCACTGCTGCCCTGAGGCGTCGTGGCGCTGTAGACCGCTGGGGAACCCGTCCTGGCTATCCCTGTGAGATGGTCCCTCCTGGGTATCTCCAAGGTGAAACCAGGCATCCCCGGCGAATGTGGGGGGCCGTTGTGGAGATGAGGCAAGCTAATGCCCAGAGTTGCTGAGTGTGTTCCTGGTTAGAGTAGGTACCGAGGCGAGAATTATCGAGTCCGTTTTGACCCTGGTCCACGACCCTGCCGCGTCGGGAATTGAACCCTGGTCCCTGGCCGATTCTCTGCTTGCGGATCTGCCGCCTCTAACCAGTGAGCCACACCTCTCCACTTGTGTGTTGCAAGCACAGTCCTTTGAAGTGTAATCAGTGCAAGGCACAACTCCTCCTCCTCTATCTGTTCAAGAAGGCCCTCTCCTTCTACTCCCAGGCTCCTTTTGTCACCATGACTGGAAGGAATACACAACACACCACATAAGACCCATTCCCAGTCATGTTATCCTGGACACTGACAGAAAGGCACATTTGGTTTTGACAGGAAAATGCCAATTTTATAAAAGTGGCATTGATTGAAAAATAACTTAAAATCTGACTTTACCATGAAAGAGGATTTTAAACCACAATTCAAATAAGAGGAAGACGTATTCCTCTATCTGCTTCCAATCCAAAGTTGTCACTTATTAAATGTTAATCAATGAGGGAAATAGGCCTTACAACTGTGAAAAAGGACTCTAGGGTTTTTACTGCCAGTACGTGTAAAATCTAATCACACATTTCCTATATTTTAAATACACTGCAACCTGCCCTATGAGCTTCTCACTGACTACCTTAGGGGACTTCCCACATGGGTGACAGGTTCAACTTACACACACCCCCTTATAAACATTCTGTAAAACATTTTCAGGACAGAGTACCTGAGTCTTGTAATGGCTGCCACATCATTTCTGTTCATTTTGCAGCCAGCCAAGCAGCGTTCTTGTTTAAAAAAAAAAACCCTCAGGCAATCAAAAGGGTTGAAATTTTAGCCCTACTGCCCATATATCGTTAAATTTTAACCTTAATTTTTCCACAACTACTCATAGGATTCATACCAAATCACAAAAATCACGGTCTCTGAGTAAAGATCCAGATTTCTGCCAAATTTGTTGTAATTACATTTAGCTGTTTTTGCTAAAGCGGTGTCTCAAATTTCATCTGAAAATCGTGTGGGTGTAAAATATTTTGGTATTTGGTGAGAGGGGTGGAAGCCCCACTCATGTGACAACCACAATCCTTGTCAGGGTGAACAACAAATGTCATTATATTACCCTGTGCTTTGCCCTCTGTTAGGTTGGCACAAAGCAATCAGGCTGAAGTTACAGGCAGTTTGTAAAGTTTATTTATGTCTCAGACTATAATAAATTGAAAACACAACACAAGCAAAATTACAAACCAATTTAGAGTAATAGAGATTATTTTACTAAAGAAAATGCTACCCAAACGACAAAAATCCAAAAAGTATAACTGGATACAAATAGAAATTATTCATGCAGCAAACAAACATTAATAAAGTGAAAACATAACAGAAGAAAAATCTAAAACTAAGTTAGAAAAATAAAGAACATGTTAATCCATAAAATTATACCAATTAAATCCAATTGGTAGAACCGGTGTGATGAATTTTTAAACGCCAAAAAGATCGTGATGGATCGCGGTTCCAATACATGATGTGTATTGGGCTAGGTTTCGGCATACCTTCACATATAAAAGAAATTTTGAAAAAAAGTCCAGAAGAAGCTGCAGTTCAGTGGAGCAAGGCAGCAGGGTGTGTCGGAGGAGGAGTCATCCTTGTTGGGGAGCACTAGACAAGGTCTTGGTGAGGCTGTCAACTATGATGTGAAAAAGCACCACGCTGGATAGGTTGCATTTCCAGGCTGAGAATGTCATTATCACAATTGAGATCCTTTCACCTTTGAGCCCGGTGAAGTTTTTAGACCACATTTTGAAGTTGAAAGCCTCCAGCAGGAGAAAGCTGCAAGCTAAAGAGGTCTCCAGGAGTCCAGCAGGAGCTACTGTGAAGTCAGGCCGTCCGGCAATGTACCTTGGGCAGATTGGTTGGTTGGAAGGTCCTGGTCTTCTGTAGGCTCTTGTCACACTTTTTGGTAAAAATATTGCAAATTCCCAATTTTTACAGTTTGGAGGTAGCACTACCTCTAGCACCACTTCCAAGGGTCCAGGTCTTGGGGGGGACCACTCGGGAGTTACAACTCACTCTCCAGCAGAGGCCAAGGAAAAGAGATCTTGTTATGCCCCTGTAGCTCACAACTAGCTCTTGGAGTCACTCAACTAAACCTGGGTTCAAGCAGCCAGGCATATCTCAAGCAGCCGGGCAGTTCTGTGGTAGCAGCAGGACAGTCCTCTGCAGAGCAATGTAGGGCTCAAGCAGCGGGGCAGCCCTCTAGGGGGTCCTGGCAGTCCTGCTAAAGTCTTCCACAGATCTAGTAGTCCACTAAAGAGTTGCTGTGAAAGTGCAATATGTATACAAGGTGCCAGCCTTCAAAGTGGGGAAATCATCTAGGTTAACCCCACATCTGGTTCTAGAAAATTCTTCATTTTCCCAGACTCCAAGAAGTCTGGGTGACAAAAGACTAGTGTCATGTTACTGTGTGGGTGTGAACGAGGCAGCCCTTTGAAATGTAAGTGGGGCGGGGTACAGCTCAGTACCCGTTGTCTTACCATATGACAGGAATACACAAACCCTGACAGTAGAGCCATTCACAGTCATTTGACCCAGGACACTAGCTAAGATTCACAAATGGTTAGAGCATGAAAATACAAACATTCCAAAAGCAGCATTTTCAGAACACAACTTTACAGATAAAGAGGATTTAAAATTACAAGTTATTTGAGTCTAGTCATCACATTTCTATCGGTTAGAAATTGGGTTGTTTGTTAGCAACCACAATCCTAGATACGGTAAGGGACAGGCAAATCCTAAATTAATCTTTGCTCACCCTCTTGTAGCTTGGCACAGAGCAGTCAGTCTTAACTTAGAGGTAGTGTGCAAAGTATTTGTGCAACACTTCAAAGATTAACACAGTGAAAGCAACTCACAAAACAAGTTAAAAAAGTAGATCTGACTTTAATTTAAAAAAAACAAGACCAAAACAAAAATCAAATTAGTAGAAGCAGAGTTATTGAATTTAAAGTTTAAATGTAGCTCAAAAAGCACAAAGAGTTATTGGGGGATATCTGGTCACTTCGGACCGGGGACAAAATCAGAAGTTCAGGCCAACCAGGATGAAGCAGGCCGGCTACAGGGACCCAGTTAGGTCCACTGAAGAGAATACCTTAAATCCTGGCTGCGGAGCATTGCGTGGATCCGAATCGAAGATGCGTCGGCAAGTAGAGACAATGCATTGGTTCTGAGATGCGGCGAGGCTGCGGACGAGGTCCTGTTGCTTGAAATCTAAGATCCTATCAAAGGACTGTGAAATGCTTAGCCTGGTATGGTGAAGCTGCGATGTGGATCTTCAGCTTCATCATCGAGGCTGCCATTGACGATGGATGCGAGGTGCTCTTGGCTAAAAAGCGCCATGCAGTGACGTCACCAAAGGTGATGCTTTAGTCCGAAGATTCGAGAGCTGGCAGCAAGGCAAGTAATTTGTGATGGGTCTGATTCACACGGCTGCGGCAAAGTGATGGGTCTTCTCGGGGATGTGCCGCTCAGTCAAGGAGATGCTTCGGAGATGCGTTGCTCAGCAGGAAAGATGTTTTGGTTCCCCTAGCAAAGTTTACGATGTCAAAATGTAGATAAAATGGTTGAACTACCATGGACTGACAATTTAGATGAAACCCAGAGAGTTACTAGTAACAATGGGAGAGACACTGTGCTGGACCTGTTCCGAGAACGCAGGATGACATTGAAGCAATGTGTATTAGTATCCATATTGAGCGAGAACTGTTTTGTTGTTAACATTTAAAATGGCAAGAAAATGTTACTATAAAAAAATGGAAGGTTTATACTCTACAGAAAGGGCCATTTCAACACTATTTGTTCCTAATCAAAGGTTAGCATTTATGAAATGTAATAAGATGACGCAATGTTATCCTATGGACGAGTTTGGCCTTACAGTAGTGAAAAACAAATGTAGGAGTTTTTTTATTACCAGGACATATAAAACTTAAAAATACATCCTACATTTTTAAATACAATGCACTGTTTTATAAGGGATTACGTTAGGGGTGATATATGTATTAAAAAGGAAGGTTACATTGGCAGTCCCTCCCGCTCAACCCCCTGGGCAGAGGGGCACTTTTTAAAATGATGATCCTCCCTCGTTTTTTATACGTTCTCCAAAACATCACTTTCCATCTCCCGGGCATCTGGTTTCGTGAATTTGACGGGTTGCTCACCAAATTTCTGTGGGGGAATGGGAGGCCATGCATGGCCTTGACCCATTGTCGAATACCTCCCGGGGGGAATGGGGGTGACCAACCTTCCCCTCTACTATCTGGCCACCCGAGTCATTGTCATCCATGACTGGTTTGCTGGAGGCTGGTCCGACCCGGCCTACCGGACCGAGCTTAGGACCATGGATTTTCCACGGATTTTAGCCTACCTTTACAGGACCCCACATTCCGTTGACCATTCCACCGATCACCAGAGCGGTCCTCACAGCCTGGCGCACTGCTCTGCGTCACACGCAATGGGATAAGAAACTCACTCGACACACGCCGTTGTGGCTACGTGAAGTATCGGCTCTCTGGGGGTTCCAGCGGTGGGATCAGATCGGGATTATGCTCCTCGGGGACATCTGGGGGGGGACCACATTCGGGCTTTCTATGACCTGCAACAACCCTACACCCTTCTCCCTACACAACTCTATAAATATTTGCAACTTCGTCACGCTCTTACTACACACGTCCCCCATGGTACCTCCCTTCCTGAATTAACCCGTTAGAAGCTCAGGTTATGATGGGCAATCTGGGTAAAGGGGGGGGGTCGTGAATATATCGTCCTCTTGTGAACAACGGCCCTGTCACTTTAGATGCGGAGGTGGACTGGCGAGATGTCCTGTTGGCTCTCAAGACCCTGACATGCTCTTCGAAACTACCCCTCATCCAGTTTTATTATCTCCACACAGCATATCTTACCCCTACACACCTGCAAAGGGCGGGTCTGTGCCCTTCACCGGATTGTACGCGCTGCGGCCAAGCCTCGGACGATTTGTTTCATATGGTCTGGCTGTGCCCTGAACTCACCTCCTTCTGGGCGAGTATAGAAAATGAACTCACTAACATTTTGGGTTGGCAGGTCCCGCATGAACCCGTCCGTCTTCTTCTAGGGGTGTTCGACGGCTTAGATGGCTCCCGAGCAGACAAGTATTTCCTGAGCACAGCATTGGCAGTGGTCAAGCGAGACATTACGGCGGCCTGGTCACAGGCAAAGCCTCCCACTGTACTTAAGTGGCGCCGAGGGGTGGACCCGGAGGAACCTCTTTTTGAGGCCCGGGACTGCCCTGAGAAGTTTGAGAGGGTATGGGGCAAGTGGCTGAAAATGCTGGCCTGAAACTTACGCGGACGTCCCACCTATTTTATGGTTTTATTCCATGTCTGAGAGTGCCAGTGTAAAGGCCTTGTATTTTGATTGGGCTACCTTACGATTTGCTGATGATTGACATAGATGTATCGTGCATTTTATTGCTGTCTTCCTAAGATTTCGTTTTTATAAATGGAAGGTTAAAAGAAGATGATCCTTCCAAAATTACTGCCACAAGCCTGGTTTGACCCTGTTCTGGCTCTGGGAAGTACAATTATCTGGGCTGGTGGCACTCCCAAAGTAGCCTTTGGAAAATGCACAACAGGGGCCTACCCATGGCATATGTGCCTATACTATTGGGTGGCACAAATACTCCCTATAAGTGATTGGCAACATGGAGGGTGGGATGACCCTTCCTACAAAGGTGAATTAGCCACACTAGGACGGAACAATGTACTCCACATCCTTTACTATGCCCCCAGTCCGTCCAACATCACAGTGGTAACCCAAGTGTTGTTTAGAGCAAGGGGGCTGCTCTCCAGGGGTTTGGATGGAACCACAAACTGACAAAGAAACCCGCTGTAAGAGGGCAGGTGGCTGGATCAGGTGTACACTCCAGACGGGTTTAAGGAATGGGGATTCTGTTGGAATATTGAGGCGGGGGGACATTTGGGGCAGAAGCCAGTTGAAATCCTTCTAGGAGCTCCAGCAGAATTCCAAATGCCAACCTCCCAATTCTACTGCTTTCTACAACTTCGGCACGCAATACATACATACCAAGACACACTACAGGGCATTCCTGAGTTTAGCCCATTGCGAAACAATATTCTTTTGGGCAGGTTAGGCAAGGGATGGTTATTCCAGATCCATAAATCCATAGTGGCTCACTGAGTCCTCTGACGATTAGTGGGATGGTTGGGTGGGGGACATGGATGAGCTGGACTGGAGAGATCCCTGTATGGCCCATCGCACATTAACAATATCTGCCAGACACTGCATTATACAATTCAAGTATTTACACCAAGAATATATGACTCCGCACTGTCTGTCTGTCTGTGGAGATCAAGGCACACTGAGTCCTCAACATGCCACAGTTGTAAAGACCCTATCGTGATACAGGTTCATTAGACTGCCATCCTTGCTGTTCTGTCTTCTGTAGTGGGTATGAATGTTGACACCGACCGAAGGAATGATCTGCTTGGTATCCTAGACGATATGGGGGTCCAGGGGGATAGGACACTGTCAAAGGGGATATAATCTGCAACTGGGCCTCTTCAACGGCCCCCTTTGTCATGGGAGCTTTCTTCCATGGCATAGGATCATTCAAATGTTTTTACTTTCACTAATCACCATGTTTTGGATGGCAGGGTGGGCGGACAAAAGGCCAAACCTTCGACAGCCCTTCAATCACCTGCCCGTCAGAGGAATATGTCAGCATCAGAGATTGAGAAGTCTCTATCACTGATATATGAAAGTTCCACCCTACCCTAAATGAGGTGGACAGAGCTTCAGTTTGGCTGAGTGGAAAGAATTCTCCTTTGCTGTTGCAATGGAGTACCCTTTTTGCCGCTCTAAATCATGTCCTTAATTTCCTACAATAACTCTTCTAAAAAAACATTTTTCTACACTTGAATGAGCAGTTTCTAATCTACCAGCAGAACAACTAGTGTGAACATTGACAAACCATTTTCATAAATTTTTGAACTTGCTCAACTAGGGTTGTTTGTGAGTGTAAACATGAAGACAGTTATGCTTCACATATTGCACAATCAAAGAATGATGTATATGGTGTTAGAGTCATAAAATTTATTTTGATTGACCTGACTGTTGCCTTTATTAACATGAATTATTCCATAGAGTATGGTATTATATACTGCTGGAAATCAATAGTGTCCCGTAGTAGGAATTTAAAAGAGTATTGGACTTTTCTTCATTGCAAAACATGTTAGTACTTATTTCACTTAATAAAATATTGTGACAGCGAACAAGACCGTGGCAGCAGCTTGGTGACCGCCTTTGTTAAACATGCACTTGTAGCTTTGATGAGAGTCCAATGAAATTATTAAAATGTATTAAAGGCACACATATTGTTTTGAATGTATCAGGCATCCTCCTAGTCAGCACATTGGTATTTCAGAATAAACTTGAAGGTGCAGCAACCACATCAGGTATTCATTGAATTGAAAACAATAAATAACTAAAACAGAGCTCAGAAAATACCAATCAATTGCATTTCAGAGTCCGTTGGCCCTAAAGTTGTCTTTTTCCGTCAGATGCAACAGAGGAATGTTTTGTGTTATGATGGAATGCTATAAAAGAGAAAAATCACATAAAATCAGGTAAGTAATGAAGAAAATCAGTGTTTCACAAAATAAATATTTGGAACTTAAAACTTTTTATTATAAATCATAAATCAGTGCAAACCATAAGGCTAAAATAGATTTCACTTATCAACATTCAAACATTTCCTTTTTGATTTTGTATAACAATGAGTTGAAAAATGCTACTGAAGGATCTCCGCAGGTTTATGTGGAGGCACAGTGGACTCATTGAGTGGCAGTACCAGAGTGTTTACTTCCAACAAGCTGACAGGTCCATTCGCACCTCTGCCCAAAGTTGCTTATTGCCAGTTTGTGGCCGACACATAGCAGCATGGGTTTCCTTCAACAACTCCATACTTGCATTAACACTACCAACACTGTATCCATTGCCCATGTAATGCTCTTTGTGTTTTGTTTATTTTGATCTCTTTGGAGGGCTGAGGCTTAGGCAATGCTGCCCACCTCTACCGAAGATCCTTCAATCCCTTTCAGACCACGTAGGACATGTTGCGAGCATGCCAAAATAATCATAACTCACTACATATTTAGCCTAACTGTCAAGCTCTCTCACCTCCCAACCCAATACCCTGATGCATGTGCATCATCACTCTTTGTGCCTTGCACTACCATGGCCTCTCCCTGTACTCCTTATCCTTAAGCACAGTAACCTTTGCAGCTCATTCAGTGGTGATGGTATCCTGTCCACATTTAGCCCTTCCCTGAAACTCCACGATGGTGAATGACCATCATTCACATTGGTCTTGAGGGTAGCATCCTTCTCATGCATGGCATCCTGCTCACACACAGTCAATGTCATCCTGTGGAGGGGATAGTTCTTACACTGTTGTGAATCCTACATCAGGTTGCCTTTGTTTAACATTGTATGGCTGAAAACACGTATCTCACTTCTTGCTCATCAAGTCGGGTTCCACTATCAGAAGATTATGGAAAGAAGGAGCTTTGCTGGCAACTGCTTTTTAATGCAGAATCACAGACCTTTTGTTTATATCCCCAGCAGTGAGCCTACCATCTCAGCTATGGAAAATCTCTTCAGTCCCCTATACCTTGGTTTCTGACTACCACCTGAGAGCTAGTAAAACGATTGTGCTTGTTACTGGTATGTAGGCAGACACTGCACTTCATAAATGTGTTGCTCTTTATGAACTTAGTACTAGGATGAGTACCTTAGATCTTAGAGGCTCCAGAAGAATCCTGCCCATGCTATTGTCTGGTTTACAATCAACACATGTCCAGATATTGAACTAGAACAATGCACTCCTTAAATCTAGTTTCAGTGCCTGAGCTGCTCAGCTGTCATACTGGTGGGCCACACCTGCTGGTCAGCTTGCACCACTTCCTAACCTAGTCTAGGAACCTACCATAGTAGCTGGTGGAAAGTAATTAGTTAATTCTCTATAACTTTGATTGAGTCTCTAGGAGCCATTGCGATGCCACAGATATTTTCAAAAGCCTTTCTCCTTTCACCCTAGACATAGTGCTCCATACATATGAATCGTTTGTGATTCGATAATTGGTCTCAAATAGGTTAGTGACTTTTTTTTAAAGTTTGAGTTCATTGAAAACCAGAGGAAAAAGAACAATACAATAGTAATATAGTAAAAAATTAATTGATATCAAAGGGTGTGTGAAGGGTAAAAGGAGTGCTGTTAACAATAAACAAATGAGTAAAAGAGGGGTAAGGAAGGAAAGGAAGGGGGGATGAAAGGGGAGGTACATCAGTATATTTTAAAAATTGACGAAGAAAGTATGCAGTTAAACACTGTAGGCAGAATAAATATGCAGAATAAACAGTACCATAAAATTAAACCATCCAAAAATTATAAAAGGACAACAGGGTGCAATCATGGTGGTTTCCGAACATCGTCTGATGCATTAACAACATTCACAGTGGAGATATTCAAGGGAGCAAACAAGGATAAATATGTAGTGAAAGGAAGCCATAACAAATCCCTTTTAATTGCAATAGAAATGGGGGTAACATAGGTAGTGTGGAGTCTGTGATGAAAACACACAGCATTCCACTAAGCTTTAACAGTGACTTTATCAGCCTGTTTCCAATTTGAAGTAACTAAATGGAAGGCGATAGCTATAAATAAATCCACCAATAAAAAAAAATTAGATGGTGACTGGCGCCATTGAAGTGAACGTGAACCGAGGAAAGCGTTAGATAAGGAAAAGGGGACATGAACTTTAAAAACCTTGTTTATTTGGGACCAGACAGAATTCCAAAATTGGGAAATAGGAGGGCATTCGAATAACATGTGTATTAAATTAGCAGAAGGGCAGTGGCATGACCAGCAAGTAGACGGGGTGGTAGAAGAAAAAGAAGCTAGTTTCACAGGGGAAAGCAAGAGACGATGATAAATGAAATAGAATGTTTGGGTAGTATTAGCAGCTGGTGAAGTTTGGTGGATCTTGAGCCACAACCTGTTCTAAGTGGAGGCCGGCGAACACTGCAGGAGATCCTGTTCCCAAGCCAATTCAGTCCTTGTTTTTTGTCGCTCAAGGTTTGATAACAAGCATTTATAGATGGAAGATGCTGAAGGGGAAGAATCTAAAAGGTGAAAAAGTGTAGAACATGGTAAAGGAGGGTTCGAGATAGGTGGAAGAAGGAGGAGATATTGATTGAGAGAGGGAAGTAAAAGATTATATTGAGCTTCGAAAGCAGAAGGGAGAGAGAATTTGGATTGGAGAGCGGGAAAAGATAAAAGGGGTTGATTCTCCGAGAGTTGGGAAATCCAGATCAGACCCCTAGAATGCCAAGATTTCCAGTAAATAGAACGGTGTTTGATTCGTAAAGATTTATTGTGCCAAATGGGTTGTTGAGATAACAAAGTCGCAGAAGGATAGGAAGAGGGCAGAAGAGGAGTTAAGAGTTTACAAGTATGAGCAATGAGAGAAGAGCGCAAAGAAGAAAAAGTGTGAGTAAAGGTGAGGATTTCTTGAAAGTCAAAAGGGGAGACAAAAAAAAAAATCTATGGTTAACCACACCGGGGGATGTGTAGAAATAGCAGGGGAAATCCAGCGAGAATCTTGTTTAAGGGAAAAAGCGTAGTGATAAGATTTAAAATCAGGGAATTTAAGACCACCATGATATTTAGCTTCCTTTAGCATGGACAAGGCTAAACGTTGGCGTTTATTGTTAAAAAGGAATTTTACCAACAGCGAATCAATTTTCTTGAAGTAATGTCCAGGGATAGGTACAGGAATCATGGAGAGAGAGTAAAGAATTAAAGGAGTGAGCATCATCTTAATTGAGTCTGAGTCTAAGCGACCCCACCTGGAAAGAAAAAGAGGATGCCACCTGGTAATGGAGTTGTTTAATGCCTTAATAATATAATTAAAATTCAATTTAAGCCTAAGTACTTTATCTTAGAAGGTTGCCAGGAAAAGCCTGTATGAACAAAAGAGTTTTTAAGACATAAGACATTAAGAGGCAAATATATCTTGATTAAGGCGGTAACCAGACAAGCGATTAAAAATAGAAACCTGGTGGAAGAAAGAAGGGAGGGAGATATCCGGATTAGAACAATATCATCCGCATATACTGACATTTTAACTTGTTAAGGACCAAGTTGAAACCCAGAAATTTTAGTATCTTGCCTAATTTTAGTAAAAAAAGGTTGTAAAGCCACTATAAACAGTAAGAGTAAAAGGGGACATCCCTGTCGCAGCCCCCTTTTGCAAGATTTTACCATTTACAAAGATAGATGCTATAGGACCGGAATACAATAAGGAAATCAAGGAGATCAATTTGGGCGGGAAGCCAATCCATTTCAACGCATAAAACATAAAGTCCCAATCAATTCTATCGAAAGCCTTCTCGGCGTCTTAGGCTATAGCAGCAAGAGGATAATATAAAGAAGAGGCCTTACTGAGAACATTAAAGTAAACTCGGGAATTATCGGAAGATAAACGACCTTTAACAAAGCCCGATTGTTCTGGGCCAATAAGATCAGGAAGGATAGGGTAAATTCATAAAGCTAAAAGTTTCGTAAAAAATCTTGTGATCTGGTTAACTAAGGCGATGGGGCGATAATTTTTGGAAAGCGAGGGATCTTTATTATCCTTTGGGATTAAACAGATCAAAGTTTCTTGGAAAGTACCTCACGAAGAACCAAGGGAGATGAAGTAATTAAAGAGAAGGAGAAGATGTGGAAGGAGAAGTTTAGAAAAATGTTCATAAAATTCAACCGTAAGCCCATCAGGTCCAGGAGTTTTACCACGGCGTAATACTGACATAGCATGAGTAGGTTCAGCGGGAGAGATATCAATTCCCAAGGATTCAAAGTCAATGTCGTGTGAAGGAGGGGGAGTAATAGTTTGGAAATAAGAGGATGAACCCGATTGGGCTGGTAGAGATTCAGGAGAGTATAAATATTTAGAAAAGGAAACAAATTTGTATAAAATGTCCTCATTTTTAAAAAGTGGAGAACCATTAGAGCTTTGCAACGATTCTATTTTAGTATGATCTCGTCTTATTTTTAAGTAATTTGCTAATAACTTCCCCATTCTATTTTGACCACCATAATAGCGAGAACAACTTTTCATAAGATAAGAGAAAGCGGCTTCTGTAGAAAGTCAATTAAAAGTAAATTTGGCCTTAAGGAGATTCTACAAAGAAGATTCAGTACTTTAAGTGATAATAAGCATACTCCAATTGTTTAGTTTTCGTGAGAAGTTGGGTAGTTTGTTTCTCAAGACATTTTTCTTACGTGAAAGAAAACTGATTATAGAACCTCTCGCAGCAGCTTTAAAGGAATCCCAAACCAGAGCAGGGATGGAGTCCGAAGTTGTACTAATAACAAAAAATTCAGAGGCAAAGAAACTGAATTGGTTGGAAAAATCAGGATCTGTAAGTAATGCATTATTAAAGCGCCATCTACTGTTTTGGGGATTCTGCTCATGCACTGAACTATGCGGAGGAAACCAGGACCTCAGTGAATTGTGGTGTACCAAAAAACTCACCTCAGTACCTAGAACCCCTATCCGACTAGCATCAGTTTCTCATTCGTTCTCCGTATCATATCGAGGCTACCAATGATTAGACAACCCAGAACAAGTCACTTAGAATACTCTCAGGAATGGTGGGAATTAAGAACACTTTTTCGTTATTGTTCTCATATCAGTCCACAACGTGAGTAATCAGAGACACGGAAAAGTTTAAAAATTTTATTTTTAACTACGTGCTCTAAGGTGCAGTACTTTGGCTAACATAAGCAAACAACTGATTAGAAATAAAACCATCAGCATTGTTCAATACCATAAAAAACAAATGGAGAAATCATATTACAATGATAGTGGAAACAGGTCCTATAATACCTTGTGTACCACCCTTCCCTGGCTAGTAAGCTATTTTATATAATAATAGAAGGTCTATAGGTTTGAATGGGGAACCCCATTCCTCAAAGATCAGCTTAGGTGAATCACATCACAGGATCAGCACTGCTCTATGTGTCTGGAAAGGTTTTCTCCAAGTGTGTGTGAATCATGCATGCAATGCAATATTAAAGGCACCCGAGTTTCAGATATTTGCAGCTGTGTGCTTGCTGTGTCTAGAGCGTGGGCCGATCAACCTGAATTCAACAGCATACATTGCTATTTGACCTTGATGGTTTCTCCACACAGTGTTCAGACTAAGGTCGTGGTGCACATCTAGGGATGTGAAAAACAGACCGTTCTCATGTGAAGAAAAAGCAAGCAAGCAGTTTTACTTATAATAACAGCTACCTGTAGTGTCGTGTGCAAAAACAGCAAAGTGGCAAGATGGCGTTAACATCTAAAACGCTTATGCTAACATAGCAATGTGTGCATGCAAAACCCTGTCTTCACTACACCCTCCCTTGATCAGACCACAAACAGAATAGGGAAGAAATGTAGGAACGCAGAGTTCGGGTTCGAGTGAGACAGAACCAAGTTCATATATTGCTAATCCGTATAATTGGTAGTGAAAGTTCGAAAAAAGTAAAAACCAAAAACATCACTCCGGGCGATACACAGCTCATTTAGGAGTTAAAAAACAAAAATTAAAAAAATTTGAGTTATTACGTGCAGAAGATGGACAACTGCCAATCTAATCCATCAACGTGTAGGTACAGTATGTTGCAACAGCCTCCAAGAGGAAGTCATTGTAATGTTCAGTAAATGATTCAGCCATCCAATCTAATAAAGTAAACAAACATACATGTTCTTCGATTACCAGAGCCTCTAGCACCATCAGAAGACAACTTGTGTGTTCTTCAAGATAACTTTGTGCCAGGAAGTCATGGGCTGCTGCATATATATCCCAATTCCCTAGGATTCCATGCGCAGCCGCACATGCCATAATCCCGATACCAGAACAGTCTAACTCATGAGCCACTAAGGGACTCATCAGTCGATCATAATCCGGGGCAGGAGACGCCGTGTTCGACAGGTACAAATCCAGAGCCCATTCAAATGAACAATCTAGGCAATGGAAAATAGGTTGCGCTCAAGTAAAATATGAGAACCGGAAGGATAATCCATAGGCTACGCTCAAAGTGGCCAGAGGTAGTGTTCCATAGTATTCAAGCATCCGGTCGCGAAGTTGGAGCAGCCGGAGCAGGCTGTCGTGTGACACAGACCATGCAGCATTGCAGAGCAAACAAATTAACAACAGCACACCAGCAGTCAAGGTGAGGATTAACGGAAGCCCGCCGAAGATGCTGGAAAAAATATTGGGGCATATCAGCAACACCCGGCGATAATTATCGCTCAGCGCTCTTAGTGTGAGGATAATTATCGCCGGGTAACGTGGATTTTTATCGCTGAGATAGCGTGCTATTAGCAACGCTTATCTCCTCAGCGATAAAATTCCTCACTCTAACTGCCTAACGTGAGATTATCGCTGGAAACCCAGCGATAATCTCACGCAATGTGGCGTTAGCTTGCTGATAGGGACTCACAAACTTAGCCATGATATCCACCTTCCGTAGGAAATCATGGCTAAGTCAGTCCTGAAGCAGGCGTAAGGAAAGTAGCGATAACAGGTGTTATCTCTACTTTTCCTGACGCTATGCTTCATAGCGTGGGGCTTGATGATAGGAGAAATGTCACTTAGCGACATTTCTCCTGTCATGTTAGGTCAGGAACGCCCACTTTGCATCTCATTAGAGATGCAAAGCTGAGCGTTAGGAATCCTGACGCTAAAACAAGGTTTCACGCGTTAGCGTCGCCTTGCTAATTATTAGGGGTGGGCGGAATCTGCGAAATTAATTTTCGCAAATTATCGTGAAAATGCAAAAAATCTCCGCAAACACGCCGGAAATATCGCGAAGACGCGGAAGTTTTTTTCCCGCCTGTTCGCGGTATTTTTTGCGTGATCGCGGGTCGCCAATTTACCCATGCGGTTGCTCAAGGGCGCGGCCATCTTGTTTTCGCTTGTCCCGCCCTCTCGCGATGCTTACTTCCTGTTCCGGGTCGCGCAATGCATGTTCGCGCCCGTTCGCGGTCGAAATTTCCTGTTTGCGACCGCTTTTACTTGATTGCGTTGCTTTTTGCTTGCTCGGGGAGAAAATATCGCGCAAACTTGCACACGTGGTTGCAATGGGCGCGGCCATCTTGTTTCTCACTCTATTGCATGGTTCTGGGGTCTGATTTTCAATCCTCCCAAAATCCTTTCAATCCTTTGTTTATAGCCACTTTTTTTGGATTTTTATTACTTATTATTTCTCTAACTATTTTCCTGCTTCTATATTTTTTGTTTTTGTCTATTTTTTTTTGTTTTTTAGCTACTTTTTCTCTTTCTATTGCCTGCTATTTATTTCCTTTACTCCTTTATTTATTTTACCTTTTCTTTCCCGCCCCGTCCCGAGAACCATGTCCAAGGGTAGGGCTGTTCGCCGGCGCAGCCAGAGCCGCGACCGCCTTCCTTGCGGAAGGCGGCGCCCACAAGGGGTGCAGGCACGGGCCTTATTTGGGGAGGAGGAGTTGGCTGCACTAATTTTCTTTGTGCAGCGCCACCTCCCCTCAACCCTGGCAGCAGGTGGCAGGCCTGGGTCCGGGTACGGCCTCCGGGAGCGTCGGCAGAGGTGGGGGAAGGTGCGCCGGGCAGTGTCGCGCATCTCTGGGGTCCGGCGCACCCAGGCACAGCTGACGCACCGGTGGTCCGACATCCTGGACCGTGAGCAGGACCTGCTGGACCTGCTAGGAGTGGAGGTCCCGGGGCTTGGTGAGTACATATTTAATTACTACAACTTTGTGTCTGTTCTTCTGCTCTGTGTTATATATTGCGAATATTTTTTTTCCTTCCAACCAGCTAGAATGTTGCTGCTTACAATACATTCCAGGTTAATAACGTTTAAAAGTCTTCTGTGATTATGGTGCTCTTCTGCGCTACTACTAGTCTTACTTGTTTGCAGCTTTGCGTTTGCGCTTGCTTAGCGTGATTCTTTACGAGTTTATTTTAGAGAAATTAAGTTACGTAATGCTACAGTGACTCTAGTCCACTCCTTACTTTGTCCCGTCACTAATAGATAGGGGCGGATTGATGTTTAGGTACACTACTTTGTATGAGCTTCTAATTTGTTAGTGGTATGCGTGATGCCCCCTCACTCAGTTACGGGACGTGCTGCTAGTACAGCAGTCTTTAGAACTTTTTCTAGTTTGTTCAATGAGTGGTGGTAGGCTTAGCAGTTACTTAGCAGTAGCAGATCAGCATCAATCAAACCAAAATTTGGCGTATACAAAAAATGTAGTCATGTTCATGTGTCCTCCATGATTTGACCATACGCATTGTTGAGGAATACAGTGGAAATGCATACTTAATGTACAATTGGCATGCCTGGAATAGGTGGGCTAGGTTGGGTGGTACGTTGTACTTAGGCTTAGTTGTAACTTAGTTTTCTGGAATCAGAATGGAAGACTGGATTACTGTTGATAAATAGTAACTTAAGTAGTCGAACTGTGAATCCCCCGATATTACATGTTGACCAGATGAGATCGGTCAATGTAGTTCTTGCAATTGTTGTTTACATAAGTGTTTTTTGACCGTTGTTGAAAAATATTGTATTTGTTTGACACCATCCATCAATGTTTGTCTCTTTCTTATATCTTTCCTGTTCATCAGCACCCAGGGGCAGACCGACAGGGACTGGGCAGTCGGCGGGACAGGAACAACACCACCAGGAGGACACCGCTGTGGGCTCCTCTGCTGGCCCCAGTAAGTCTTCTTGTATTTAATATTTCTTATTCCATATCTTTTACTGCCCCATATTTTTTCTGAACTATTGTTGGTTTCCAAATGCTATTTTTTTACCACCAATAATCCTTCGATCTGTACGGTTTCAAAAATCTTATCCCTGCCTCCGCTATGATGACTCTGAGTACTACTATTACTACATACTATCAGTCTGTCTGTACTGTAGTAGCTAGTCTTGCCCAGTTGGCCAGTGCCACTCTTTGTGAAAGGTTGTAATATAAAACTCATATTCACCAGTAGCTCGAGCCATTGAGACCAATCCGTTGGGTTGTCGTCTTGTACTACTTTTACTCTTATTGATCTTGAGGCTTTGAAAATTCACAGCAACAACAGCCCTACCAGATTTATTACTATTTTGATATGATACCCTATAGGACATACTACTGTTGTAGGGATCTTGCACATACATTTGCACCAGAAAATAGGATGTTGGTGATGGTAGGTTGGACCTTCCTTGCACACCTCAATCAGAAATTCCGCACCCACCACAATTCCGGTGCTTGACTATAGTACTGTCTTGTCATAACTATTAGGTCTCGGAACCCTCCCCCCAAGATTCCCAACAAGTAGACAACCCAGAACATAACACACCCAACCTCTCAGTCGTGGAAGCAATTCACATGCACACCCTTACTTTAATTCGCTCACTCGTGTAAGTTAGTCCTCCACACCAAATACCACCAAGTCTATGTAAGTTCAAAATGTTTATTTCAATTTGAGAAGGTCTGTACACTGTTTTCTTATAAATGCAGCACCAACCGGAAAATCAATAACATTAAAACAATATACATTGTTACACTTATACAGTTGGGAATTAAATCATGATAACTGAACAGTGGTGGAAGGCAGCACCACCATCACATAGCAATTTAGTTTATAAAAATGTATAAAAGAAGATGTGAGTGAAGGGACCCCTCACCTTAGAAGAACCTAGTACTGGTAGTTGTTGCATCATTCAGAAGCTCTGGTTCGTAGAAGGGAATCTTGCATCTGTAATGCGAAAAAAGAAATGGTGTGCGTTAGTATATTGCAACTTGCAAGCATTTCTCAGCTGTGCCAAAAAGTGTAGCATCTATGGATAAGCAATATGGACTAACAGTAACAGTAGTACACCAGTACTTCCTAAAAAAGTGGCTTGTTAATGTTTGTGGACCGCTTGTACGCAGCGCGTAGACTAAACAGTAGCAGTGTGAGGCAGGTCATGTGGGCTCAAAGGTGTCTTAAGAAGCTGCAAGGTAAAGGTAACGTCACATGTGCAAAAATAAAAGCCACAAAGGTAAAATGGTAGCATGGCTAGGGCTAATTAAGCAAAGGCTACAATTATCATATATAACTATTAGTGTCTACTCTACTGCTACCTGATTTGCACTAGTGATGTATGTTAGTATTAACTCATTTTTCAACCTTGCAACCGATCAATAGGGGGGAGGTGTATATGACGCCTAATAAATGTGTAATGTTTTCTAGGCGCACTACCAACCACAAGTGCCGGGGCCAGCGAACAAGGCGACGCGGAGGGAGAGGATGCGGCAGTTGCTGCCGATACCGACGATGGAGCGGTAGGGGGAGTGGCAGCACCAGTGGCAGGCGGTGGTAAGTTAGATTCATAATCCTTAACTATTGTTGAACTTGACAGCACACTCACTGCAAAGGTGTACTGTATGTATGTATACTGTACAGTTGTGACTTAGGGCCCCATTAGGATGGTGGGCGTATTGCCCCCGCCGGGCCGGCTGGAATTCACTGCTGACACCGCAGGGGCAAACCTCCCGCCATCCCTGTAGAAAATATTCAGACCCCCCACATGTCGACCAGGCGGAAAAGGGTTCAATATGGCGGTGGTGTCTCTCTGAACACACCGCCAGCCATATAATCTGCATTTTGGAATGCCTTTGCGTGGCGGCATTGCCGTCCACCACGGAAAGGCATGCAGACATTGCAGAGTATGCTTGGGGGCCCCCACGGAGGGTACCTACCTATGCTATGGTACCCCCCCGCCTTTCAAAGCAAAACGTGACAGGCTCCGTGCGGGGCCCGTCATGTTGTGCTTGGAAAAGCAGCACAACATTTTAGCATTGCTTTCAGCAAAGCCAACCAGAATGTAAAAAAAAAAACAGGATGCGCCCGCCACTGTGCCGGGCGCATCATCCTAATTAATTGTCCCCACGGGACCCCCACCCTTTTAAACATGAGGATGGCGGGCGGACAAAGTCCACCCGCTATCCGATGTCGTAAGTAAGTATGAGTTGTTGACGTTTGAAGAGTGAACTAGAAGACTAGAATTCCTTTTAATTGGCATAGGACTAGGAGCCGGAGTATTGAGTAACCAATGGCCTCATCTATCTGATTTCAACTCCGCTTTGAAAGTTTTATGGAGAAGAGCACCTGGTGCACTGTTCAACTAAAAAGTGAAAGACGGGTGGAAGGAAGAAGGACGGGCGACATTTAAAATGTTATGTACTACTGTGCTTTATTTTATAGTGCTACTCTACCATGCCACTATGTGTATAAATAATTAACTTGTCCTACTGTTTTTCTAAGAGTATATTTTACAATTGTCTTGTTTTTTTCTTTTTGATACACAGCTACTCCGAAACTCAACCGGAAGGAGTTGGCCGCCAAGGCACGGCGCCGGAAGCTGGAGGCAATCCAGTGGGAATACCGGCGGCTGGTGGTCCTAGCTGAGGAGGAGGAGGAGACTGCGGCAGCAATTGTTCAAGCCTCCTCCAGTGCCCCGGGCCCCAGCCACCACCCTCCAGCGGTACGGCACCATCGTCTGGCGGCTGCCCGCCGCCACCGTGCCATCTCCGGTGCCCCCCCCACTGTGGCTGCAACCGCCGCGGCCTTAGACGCCGCGTCACCCGTTTAGAGGATGAGATGCGCCAGATGCGTGTCCTCCTTCAGTCCCGCCCCACCACTTAGTCCCTGTCATCCTGTTCTGCCCCTTTTTTAATTCTTGTTTGGGTGGGTGGGTGGGAACTTGTTTGGGTGTTACGGACTTTATGGACATTGGTTGGGGTTAGGGAGGGGGTGGGTCAGCTTTTGTGGGTTTAGTTTATTTTTGTTAGGGTAAATTAAATATATTTTTCTATGTTACATGCAATGTTGTTAATGTTTTGTAGGTGGGGTAACTGTTTTACATCACACTGTTTCCTTGCTGGTGCATGGCCGCCCATAGCCTGTGTTTGTTTTCAATAATTTGCTGACTGTATAAGACACAAACAGATAGATGCGACACACCTCACTCATTGACTGGTCCTTATAGTACTTTCAGTCTGTCCTGTAGTCTATGCATTCTTTGGAGTGGTGTGTGAAAATGAAATCCTTGACAACATGTCCATTATTAATTCTGCCTCCCCCAAACTTCTCTCTTACCGGTGCTTGATGTTTATGTCCAACTGTGGCACAGCACTGGCTGCATGGTGAAGATGGTTTCCTTTTTCATACATGCCATGATTGGGGTGGTGGTGGTGGTGGTAGTATAGTAGTAGTAGTAGACACTGGCAGGGCGGCAGCATTTCCAAAAAAAGAAAAGGAGACAGTCAATCGCCTTTGAGAGACTGTTAGAGGAGTAGTTGAATGAAGTACAGTACAGAACTTACCGAGCAACAATAATATGCTCAAATATTTGACAAAAAAACTGAATAGTGGTTAGGAGGATAGCCTACTAGACAGAGTTACAAACTATAGTTGTGTCGAGTCACTTGACTATGCCTACAGTCTAACAGTTAGTGCTGTATGTGTATATGAGGAATGACAACAAACAAATCCAATCAATGCCGGCAATTCACGCTGAGGTATATGTTCCTTGGTTAAATAAAATAACCTCTGAAATATCCTACTCATGGGTGGCCAAGCAGAAGAAGATCATCGCTCTGCCTTGAAATTGAAGTAGTGTTGCTTTCACCACATCCGCCCCAGCAAGTGTGTGATTAAGTATTGGTGTACATTTAATTTAGTTACACCTCGACAATAAGTCACACAGCCCGGGGGAAGAGGGTTAGGGTTTGTTGAATGGATGGGAAGGGGGTTTTTGGGAAAGGTTAGACATAGAAAAACAGTATGCATACATAGACAAACAAATGACAATCATTTAAGACTACCATATCCATATGTTAAGGGAGAAAAAGGCAATGCATGCATGATGATGAGAGACCCGGATTACATACACTTCTAGTTCTTGTTCTGTTCTTCCGGCCTTAATACTTTAACACATAGCAAATAGAAATTTTAAATATTGGTAGGGAAGAAACGTAAACACAGAGCAAACCTAATGATGATAACAACTCCAAAAACACACTGTTGTAAAGATTGTATACAAGATATTAATCAAAGAAGATAAAAGTGGATACTGTTACTGTCTTATCCCGGTCAAAATTGTGGACTGGATTTGCATCTCGGCATTCCTCTTGCTCCTCTCGTCCATCAATCTTGGGTGTGTCGCCTCGCCACTGCCCGGCTGGAAAAAAAAAGGTGATGTATTGGAAAGGTAATTAATTAATATACATTGTAATGTTTTACAAAGTTTAGGGCAAGGCCCGGCCTGTAATTGTAGATGGAAAACCAAAGGGGATATTGAGAAGGAAAGTGAAAACAAATGCACAAGTGATGGTGTAGTGCAACAAGAACACTTTCCGAGGTGGCATGTATGCATCATCTCTACTCTAGTCTGTTTCCAGCATTGACCTTCAACAGTAACAGGAGAGAGCAGGCCCACAGTGCTTAGCATTAGCACATCCTACGTTAACACTTTAGAGTCCTTTTTTTTTTTCTCTCAAAGAGTTGGACAAACGCAAAGCACATTATCCATTCCAAACATAGCATTTTACAGTTTATGTTAGTAAAATAATGCACTGCAGTCATCCCACCGCTACACTCTATTCAACTTCTACACAGACATTTGGGTCTGCTGTGGTTGTTGTTGACGTGTTTACCTTTAGGCTTTTCCGTTTTATGCCACTCCTGAAACATCCTCCTGACTTCATCATCATCTCTGATACTTTTACTGACTGCCTGAAGATCGGCCTGCAGTATAAGTATAATTTTTCTGACACAACAAGAGTAGAAATATAAATATTACTGACTTGAGTCATTCTTTATTGTGTACAGAAAGATAGATTACTACTAGTACACTTTGACATAACTTTGTGCACAACAAACAAACAACGCAAACACAAAGACCAATAGCTCAGAGTCAGGTGTCCAATGCATGCCATTAATTGTCATCATTCATTACCTGTTCCTTCTCATCTTAAGGTAACGGGCCATCTCTTTCGCCATCATCATCATGGACGGTGCTGTTGTGTCACAGTCATACGCATTGCGCAGATTGAGTGAGTCCCCTTCCTGTATTGAATTAAAAGCAATGTATCACCAAGATGCAGGAGAAGTACACATTTCTTATTTGCAAGAAGGGGAAAATTAGTGTGTTCTGTAGAAAGTTGATTAGTGGCAGTGCACAATTACATAAATTCATGCGCAACAAACACAACAAAATCTACATCATTCAGTCTGCGACTCTGCGGCCAATGCATGGCATCAATCATTACCTGTTCCATCTCATCTTGTTAACGGGCCGTCTATTTCGCCATCATCATCATGGACGGTGCTGTTGTGTCACAGTCATACGCATTGCGCAGATTGAGTGAGTCCCCTTCCTGTATTGAATTAAAAGCAATGTATCACCAAGATGCAGGAGAAGTACACATTTCTTATTTGCAAGAAGGGGAAAATTAGTGTGTTCTGTAGAAAGTTGATTAGTGGCAGTGCACAATTACATAAATTCATGCGCAACAAACACAACAAAATCTACATCATTCAGTCTGCGACTCTGCGGCCAATGCATGGCATCAATCATTACCTGTTCCATCTCATCTTGTTAACGGGCCGTCTATTTCGCCATCATCATCATGGACGGTGCTGTTGTGTCACAGTCATACGCATTGCGCAGATTGAGTGAGTCCCCTTCCTGTATTGAATTAAAAGCAATGTATCACCAAGATGCAGGAGAAGTACACATTTCTTATTTGCAAGAAGGGGAAAATTAGTGTGTTCTGTAGAAAGTTGATTAGTGGCAGTGCACAATTACATAAATTCATGCGCAACAAACACAACAAAATCTAAATCATTCAGTCTGCGACTCTGCGTCCAATGCATGGCATCAATCATTACCTGTTCCATCTTATTTTCAGTTAATGGCCAGTCTCTCTCGGCTCTGAAAGGAGGATAGCTATAGTAGTCATCTGATTCATGGTCCACTTGTTTTGGAAGGACGAGGAAAGTTTGAATTTGTTGTTACCATCATCCAATCATCATTCATGAGGGAAATGGAATTGAGCAGGAGATTCAGTATGATCGAGCGGAGGAGCTGGATTCGGAGGACTGTACTGTCAAATGGCAGACACCTGAAACTTGTATATTAAATTAGAAGAGTAGAAGACGGTGATAATGGATTTGTTGCGATTCACATGTTTATAACCGGAATGACAGACACATAAACAAAGGGGGAAAAAAGGGAGGAAGACAGTAAGTGCGAGCCTAATTGTCAGGGAAGTATAGCTCGTCCTCAAACTCTGGGGGTTCTTCCAATAGTAGGTAATCATCTGACACAATACTTCTGTCACCTGAGCCGCTGTCCTCATCTTCCTCTGTTGATTCATGTATTGTGTAATTCGGTGGTATGAAGTGCTGATTCATTTTGATCATTGTTAACCTCTCCACGTTTTTTGGAGATAGACTGGTCCTTCTCAATGTTACAATGGAACCAGCAGCACTGAAAACACGTTCGGAAGAGACACTTGCGACAGGGCAAGCCAGATAGCTTATCGCCAGCCTGCTGAGCTATGGCCATTCAGACCTTTTCCTATACCAATACTGCAATGGGTTTTGATCAACGTACACCTCTGTTGGGTCGTCCAGATAGGCCTGGACCATCCGCTCAATGTTCAGGATTGCTGATGGTAAGCTTTTGTGCTGTTTTTTCTGTGCATCAGCACTGTGCTTACAATAGCCCATCTTTACATACCAATCCTGTAATGATGATGATTGTACTCGGCCTAATGATCCAGTTTTTGTTTCTGTAGTCGATAGTGATGGTGAGTGTTGTGATTGTGAGCCAACTGCACTGCCCTAAGCCGACGAAGTTGCACTTGATTCTGCATGGCCTGCTTCAGTATCAGTACTTGTTGTGGGTTGATGTGGCGGGCTTTTAATTAGCAGCCCTTCGTTTTCAAACTTAATGGCTGCTTCAGCTATACAACTTTTGTAGCGGGCAACATCATTGTTGGAAAAAGCAAGGAATGTCTTCACTAGTCCTAATTTTGCATGTGTATCCAGAATTGTGGCACAAATGTAATGTTCTTGTGACAAAATTTTATTTTGGATCCTTACATTTTCAGTTAAGCGCCTGGATAAGCTCTCCACCAAGTCATGGGCTTGCCTTCTGTCCTCTACACCTTTGTAGGATTCAGACACATTATTCAGCTCATGCTCTAGCATTTGCAACAATGGGATAGCTTGGCCCATTGTACAGTCCTCCTTGCTGACTTCACGTGTGAAGACCTCAAAAGGAGACAGCATCTCAGTCAGGCATTTAATTAGGGTCCATTGCTCCCTCTGAAGGGTCATGCCTTTAACACTAGCATCACTGCTTCTGTACCAGACATATTCATGGAGGGACCTGTGCTGTTCGTACAGACGATCAAGCATGTAATACGTTCAGTTCCAACGTGTTGCCACCTCCTGGATGAGTGCCTTGACTGGCATCCTAAATTCACGTTGGATGATCCTCAGCTGCTTCCGAGCTTTAAAAGAATGGCTGAAATGAGTGCATATTCTTCGGCAGATGGCCAGTAAATTGCTGACTATGGGTTCTTTTTTCAGAAAGTCTTGCACTATAATGTTTATGCAGTGTGCCAAACACGGAACCCTGAAATAGGAACCAAGTTCCATGGCCTTAAGTACATTACTGCCATTGTCTGTGGCAACAAAACCTTGGTGCGAAACTCTTCTAAAATGTTTTCAGCCGTATGAGATTTCTCCATGGCGAACATGGCTACAGTTGCATGTTTCCGAGTACCTTCAAAAATCGCAGCTGTGTCAACAACACCTCGTGCACATAGTTTATCTCTAACCCCCACAAAAGAGATCCAGTGTGCAGTGATGCACATGTAATCTGTGGCTTGGCAACTGCTCCACATGTCTGTTGTCAGGTGGATATTGTGCACAGCACTCTTCTCCAAAGCTTGTCCAACCAATTCCAGCACATCATGATGTAGTGCCGGAACAGCAATTCTTGCGAAATAGGACCGGCTGGGAACTTTCCATTTCGGGCAGATGGCATACACAAATTCAAGGAAACCCACCCCTTCCACAAATGAAAAAGGAAGAAGGTCCAGCGCTAACATTTTAGCCAGCTTCGCATTGTACAATCGTGCCGTTGGGTGGTTGCGTTGGAACTGCCCCTCCAACCTAAACATGCTCTCAATGGTAGGCTGGCTTACTTTCCTTAGTGGTGCTGTTTTCATTAACCCACTAAGGCTCAACGACACAGATTGTCTCATTGAGGTACTCGCCGGTCGCCTTGGTGTCTCACCCACACTCTGAGTATGGCTCTTACTGCGGTGCCACTCTGATGTTACTGAGGAGGATGTGGGCGTTACCATTGCAGTGACTGCACTACTGGAGACAGGGCTAGAAATGCCTCCCTGTTCTTCACCTGCCACCACAATAATATCGCTCCCTGATTCTGAATCCTGAGCAACTTCAATGGTTTTAGTTTTTCTGCTTTCTTTTAACTTAAGTAGGTGATCCTCCCACATGATAGTGTGGTGTATTCTGAGATGACTTGCTTGTCCTCCGGTACCATAGTTTGTACCAAGCTTACCACGCCGAACACCTTGCCGACAAATTGAGCATATAGCAACGTTCTCCTCCTTGGCGCTAACAGAAAAGAAGTCCCAAACTGGGGAGGAGAACTTTCTGGCACTGCTGGATGTGCCACTTCCAACACCAAATGAACTTGAGGGGGTGCTTGAAAATATGTGACCCTGTCCACCTACACTGTGACTTTTACTACCACTTCCTACTGAGATGGTTGAGCTGGATGTAGGTCCCTGCCGGGCCTTGGAAAATATGGCAGCTGGAGGTAGTGGTGGTGTAACCTGTGTTGGTGAGATCCGTGCTACATCCCGCTCAGTAGCAGCCTTTCTGGATAGGGTGAGAATGTCGGTCTCCAATCCCTTTGGGGCGGGAGTAATGTGCGTGATGACTGGCTCGTCTTCATCAACATCATCACCCCCCTCTTCTACATCTACCTCCATAACTCTAAGTTTTTCTGGGACCTTCCTTTTCAGAAGCATTGTCTTCTGGCATATATCACTCTCAGACCGAGCTGGTGGGACCCAAGTGTCATCACGATCATCAGAAGCGGGGCTTGAAGAAGAAGATGATGGACTAAGCCTCCTTTTCCTTGCTGGTGGTCTGGAAAGACAATAGATCTTCTGAAACAGTGGTTTGACTTTGCTCCACTTTGTCTGCAGGAAGCTCGATTTCCTGAAATGCCCCTACGTCAGGAGCAAGAACTACTATGGTGGGCTGCTGCGGCAGCTGCTGCTGTTCTTGTTGCGGCGGCTGCTGCTGTTCTTGTTGCGGCAGCTGCTGCTGTTCTTGTTGCGGCGGCTGCTTCTGTTCTTGTTGCGCGGCTGCTTCTGTTCTTGTTGCGGCGGCTGCTTCTGTTCTTGTTGCGGTGGCTGCTGCTGTTCTTGTTGAGGCAGCTGCACACTGATCTGCTGAGTTTGCGCCTGCGTTGAACTTGATTGTGTACTACTTTGCGGTAATGACATTTCTTCAACATCGCTGCTCGTTAGTAGACTGGCTACCTCTGCGACACTAAAGCCCTTGGGCCTAGGTTGGTGGGGTTGGACTGCTGTGCTGCTCCCAGCTTGGTTCCCGGACAACGCTTTGGTGCCAAAAAAAACATTGGCCGGCACACCACCAGTCGTGGTTAATGGCACTTCCTTTTTCTGTTCCTCCTTCTCACCGGCAACTTTCTTGGTACTGGACCTGGTACCTTTCTTTGGGGCCATCTTCTTCAGATGTCAGGCAGGATGCAAATGCACAACAAGTTCTGGTCACACGTGGACGTGATGCGCAGCAGGACTTCTGTCTGGCTGGCAGTACAACAGGTAGCCGGATGATGCTGATGACACCTCCTACTCTGTCTTTTGTGCACCTAAAAGCAAATAAGACAGGAGAAGAACATCAGTGAAATGTTGCATTTGTTGTTGTGGTTCAGTTACTTAGTACTGTACTGGTGCAAACAAAAGCTAGTCTAGCCATTTATGACTTTTTTTTTTAACTCGAGCTATGTTATACTACTGTGTACAGCCACACACTACACTCTCAGGAAGGATAGGAAAGTTAATAATAACCACCAAAATAAAAATGTAATGAAAGTGGGGTGGACCATTAAATTATTTGAGCATCTCAGCATCCATGGAGATGCTGCTGGCAAAGGGGGAGGATGGATGGAAGCAGTAAGCCAAATAGCCAATAGGAAAACCATGCAGGCCTCTGGCAAAAGCAGGACACTAACAACTCACAGTCCAAACACCAAAAAAGGCCACCACCCACATGGACACTCACAAATCACAAACAAGCCGGGGGCCTCGGAAACACCAGGAGCTGACAAAAGGCCTATAAAAGCCAGGTAAAGGATGCATGCTAAAGCACACTGCTCTGCCTTTTTAATGCAACAAAATGGAAATACGAACATTCACAGGCCCCAAAAAGGTCTGCAGGGTGCATGCATTGCACACCAACACACCAGACACATACAACAAAAGCATGGCTTTAAGACAACCAACATCAGAAAGGCCACCCCAAAAAACACACTTCCCCAACTCAATCCAATGCCATCCATGCCCTAAATGATGTCTAAATTCAACAGACCACACAGAAAACACTTGATTAATAAAGCTGTGGCTACCTGCTCTGATCCTAGTGGATGAAAAAGCAGGCCTGTTGGCAGACAAGGCCAGGCAAGCTTGCAGGCCTAGGCTTCAAAATGGCTACCAGCCACATGGCCAGGCCCAACAACATCACAAAGGCCACCCCAAAAACACACACTTCCCCAACTCAATCCAATGCCATCCATGCCCTAAATGATGTCTAAATTCAACAGATCACACAGAAAACACTTGATTAATAAAGCTGTGGCTACCTGCTCTGATCCTAGTGGATGAAAAAGCAGGCCTGTTGGCAGACAAGGCCAGGCAAGCTTGCAGGCCTAGGCTTCAAAATGGCCACCAGCCACATGGCCAGGACCAACAACATCACAAAGGCCACCCCCAAAAAACACACTTCCCCAACTCAATCCAATGCCATCCATGCCCTAAATGATGTCTAAATTCAACAGATCACACAGAAAACACTTGATTAATAAAGCTGTGGCTACCTGCTCTGATCCTAGTGGATGAAAAAGCAGGCCTGTTGGCAGACAAGGCCAGGCAAGCTTGCAGGCCTAGGCTTCAAAATGGCCACCAGCCACATGGCCAGGACCAACAACATCACAAAGGCCACCCCCAAAAAAC
The DNA here is from genome assembly GCF_964204655.1 of Triturus cristatus. NCBI lineage: Eukaryota > Metazoa > Chordata > Amphibia > Caudata > Salamandridae > Triturus > Triturus cristatus. Next base: position 1,127,668,845 of record NC_140582.1, read on the forward strand.
ACACTTCCCCAACTCAATCCAATGCCATCCATGCCCTAAATGATGTCTAAATTCAACAGATCACACAGAAAACACTTGATTAATAAAGCTGTGGCTACCTGCTCTGATCCTAGTGGATGAAAAAGCAGGCCTGTTGGCAGACAAGGCCAGGCAAGCTTGCAGGCCTAGGCTTCAAAATGGCCACCAGCCACCTGGCCAGGCCCAACAACATCACAAAGGCCACCCCCAAAAAACACACTTCCCCGACTCAATCCAATGCCATCCATGCCCTAAATGATGTCTAAATTCAACAGATCACACAGAAAACACTTGATTAACAAAGCAGTGGCTACCTGCTCTGATCCTAGTGGATGAAAAAGCAGGCCTATTGGCAGACAAGACCAGGCAAGCTTGCAGGCCTAGGCTTCAAAATGGCCACCAGCCACATGGCCAGGCCCAACAACATCACAAAGGCCACCCCAAAAAACACACTTCCCCAACTCAATCCAATGCCATCCATGCCCTAAATGATGTCTAAATTCAACAGACCACACAGAAAACACTTGATTAATAAAGCTGTGGCTACCTGCTCTGATCCTAGTGGATGAAAAAGCAGGCCTGTTGGCAGACAAGGCCAGGCAAACTTGCAGGCCTAGGCTTCAAAATGGCCACCAGCCACATGGCCAGGCCCAACAACATCACAAAGGCCACCCCCAAAAAACACACTTCCCCAACTCAATCCAATGCCATCCATGCCCTAAATTATGTCTAAATTCAACAGATCACACAGAAAACACTTGATTAATAAAGCTGTGGCTACCTGCTCTGATCCTAGTGGATGAAAAAGCAGGCCTGTTGGCAGACAAGGCCAGGCAAGCTTGCAGGCCTAGGCTTCAAAATGGCCACCAGCCACATGGCCAGGCCCAACAACATCAGAAAGCCCACCCCAAAAAAACACACTTCCCCAACTCAATCCAATGCCATCCATGCCCTAAATGTGCTTGAAAATGAAATACATTAAAAAAACAACAAAAGGAACAGTTGCTTCATCATGCACACACACACCCATGAGGCCATGCCCATGGCTAGCTCGGGTCTACTACCACTACCCACAAAATGAAAAAAATAAAAAAAGGAATGATGATAATTAATTATCAAAAATAAATTGTAGTTACAACAACTGCAATGCCCACAATCACACAAACACAACAACCACTTACTTGTAAAATATCCTATTCCAAAAATCCTCAAATCCAATTGCAATGATGCAGCAGACAAAAAGAGTGATCTTTCCAGCTCCAAATCCAAAGGCAGAATGAGCAGGAGATGGACAAAGCCCTGGGAGGAGCCTGCTGGACAGGAACAGGAAGTTGGAGATTCTGTGTCACTTCCTCCCTCTCTCCACCTTTTAAAAAAACTGACTCCTTGCACAAAAAAGGAAAGCCAAATGTCAATGTAAGGAGTTCTTTTCATCCAAAATCAGCATTTGCAGATGGTTTCATGCTGCTAGAGCCGATATTCCTCTCCAAATTGAAAATTTTACGTTGTTGAGTTCTCGAGCTTCACATTACTTCCGCCAGCGTGTCGAAAATGACATGATCGCGTTCTCTTCTTTGTCCCTGTTGCGTTGGATATGATGTGTTCGGGGTCTCTTTCTCCTGTTCGCGTTCGATTAGACGTGCCTGCGTCCTCATCCTCTGGCTCGCGATGTAGAATGACATGTTCGAGATCTAAATCTTCTCATACTCGCGCGGTGCATGATCGCGAGAAGAAAGACGTGATCGCGCGACAAATGACGTGATCGCACGACAAATGACGTTAATGCGGCCGCAAACTGTCGCGAGACAGCGCAAAATGGCTACCAAAATCCAACATCTCGTGGAGAACGCGACCGGGTCGGGAAAACTTGTCGGCGAACGCGGGGTTTCAGGTAAGGCGATCGCACGAACGCGAGAATGTATTTTTTTACAGCGCGAGCAAGAAACAAATTATCGCTAAGCTGCGGAATGCGGAAATTTTCGCGCTTTCTGCGGAACGCGAAAATGCCAAAATATCGCAATTTCCGCAAACGGAACGGAATTTTGGCCCAGGCCTACTAATTAGGCGATAAAATTATCGCCGCTTTTCAGCTGCAAAAGCGGCGATAATTTTTTATCGCCTGCTTGTAAATATGCCCCATTGTTTGGATCGAGGTCACAAGGCCGGAGCCCACAACTTTGAAAAAATGTGCCAAGCCAGTTGTTGACTAGACATTGAATATAGTGTGAATCAGAGCACCGAAATGAAGGGGGAGATCAATATTTAAAAGAGCATGCACCTCGGTGCGGGTGTTAGCTACGTGAAGGACAAATGTTTCACAAGAGGAAGTTAGGGCGACTTCTTTTTGAGACAATAGAGCCCTTATTCTGCTCATCTTGTTGAACTCTGCTTTCAAGGTTGCTATGGAAGGCCAGATGGAAACATCGAGTCTCCCATGTGGGGTGGGAAAAGCACATTCTTACAACAGACTACTCGTTGGGAGACAGTTACAATGTATGGAATCCCTGCTAGCATCCCGCAACATGCCTCATTATTTAAAAGCAAATAGCTACCGTTAGCTAATAATGTGAAAGTTGGCGTAATTCCTGGCACAGGATTTCCCTTTAAAATGCAAGCTAAATTTGGTGCGTGAACATTGCAAGCGCCATGCAAATGGTTGTTCCTACAAACTACTGAATGATCAGGTGTGGAAGTGCAATCCTCTCCTTTTAAATAAATCTCTTTACCCTCTCTCATGCACCTGTATGTAAATGTGAGTGACCAAACTTCGTGTAGGAAAGGGGTACCTAGTGGTTCATATCTGCCTAAGGCATAGTGTTTCATACGTGAAGTGAACTTAAACAATGGAAAAGGTAGTGTGATAAACCCATGGATAAGTCAAACAGCTGAATTCGATTCGGCCACAGAGAAAGGTAAAGGTTCCAACTTTTCAATATGCAATAGTGAATATGTCAGATTAAACTGTAGGAATAAAGATGATGTATTCATGTAGTCCCAGGGAACTTTCCCAGCCTTCAATGTTTGTAAAGTCTATGCAAACTGCATTATAGAATGCAATTGATTTTGACCATGGTATAAGACAGACATGTCATCTTGTACAATATCCACAACAGATGAAACAATCTGGCACAGGCATCATGCTAGGATTTTGCGAGTCCTTAATTGCGAATATTAAGGATTCGCAAATAAGGACTTGCAAAATCATATGCATGTAGGAATCGCTATAATAATAGCGATTCCTACACATTCCTTATTTGCGACTCGCAAATAACGAGACGCAAATAAGGAATAGCTTCCCATTCATTCCTATGGGCCTATAGGCCTATAGGAATGAATGGGAAATTGCAAGCACAATTTGTGAGTACCAATTGGTACTCGCAAATTGCTCATGCAAATTCAAGAGTGCAAGGTTGTCAAAAGGACACCCTGTTGCACCCCTGAAATTGATCTGTGCACAAATGTTGCGCACACACATGTCCCAAGGACATGTGTGTGTGTGTAACCAAGAACTTGGAAAAATGCACTTTAGTGCATTTTTTAAAGCTTTTGCAAATTACCATGAAGTTCAACTTCATGGTAATTTGCGCCCCCTAGTAGCGAAATCGCTACTTCAAAGTGGTTCTTGCATTGCATTTAAGAAATCGCAAAATGCGATTCCTTACATGCAATCGCATTTGAGAACTCACAATTAATTGCAAATTCTCAAATTGCAAGGGCCTTGACCCTTGATGCATCGCAAAAGCTAATTTTGCGATCGTCAACTGGCAATTTTTGCGAATCGGACCGTTTGTGATCGCAAAAAGATTTGATGCATGTGCTAGTATATTGTCTAATGTGTAAATCCTGGAAGAAAGAGTGTTTATGCTATTATAAATGACAGCAAGCACTTTTTCTAAATTTCCTTGATCAATAGCTCTTATCTAGAAGCAGCTTCAATTTGAGATAATTTCCAAACTTCGTTATAAATAGCATATACCCATCTTTTGGACCTGCCACTCACAGGGCCCTTAACAAAATCATTCAAATCTACATTGTCAGTCAATTTGGACAAATTAAGTTTAACTGACGCCAAGGTGGAATGTTGAAGACAGTTTTGACATCATTTTCCTACAGAATAGATAGTAACAGAATAGGAGGTTTCAAACCGGGGGTCTACTCTAACCTGTGTATATCAGGGGATTAGACCCAGAAAACGATGTTGACATGAATCTGAACTTTTCTGCCATAATAACCATCCTTGAGGATCCAGGGTGGAAATATTAAAGGATGTATTAGTAATCAGGGACTGCAATTCATCAAGGGACATATCTGTGTGATTATCCCAGGTTGGATAAGCACCCAGATCAGGAACAGTAGGAGCGTTCATCTTTTTAGAAGTAGCCAATCCAAAGCAGGTGGCCTGAAAACTAGTTGAATTCAAAAAAAGATATGGTTCGGGATAAGGCATGGACGATGCAAAGCCTCAGAGCCTGGCACCTGCCAGGCTTTAAAACCCCAAACAGATTTAAGATCAATCGTATCTTTTCACAGCTCATAGCCCTCTATAGCCAATTCATCCATAAAGGACTTTGAATACAGTAATTTTGTATGTGTCAGTCTAACTTTGGAAGCTGAACCAGCAGACATTTTAAAATAAAAGGCTTCAGGTTTAGATACACTGAAATCTGTAAAATATGTAGATTTCTTCACTAAAATTTGGAACTGCCTTCAATGGGAGCGGGACAATGTTCCCATTGTGTATAATTAGCGACATTCCGAAATGTATTCGCTTTATGTAGGAAATGATTGCCATAATGTTGGTAACAAAATAACTCTCCATAATTTGCTGAGTCTAAATACAAATCTTCAGCATCAAAAGCTGCATAATATTTCAAATCAGAAAAAAGAGCCTCTATGGCTTGGAAATCCCAATCATCAGAGCGTATGTTTTGTTTCGCAACATCCCCCATAGAAACACAAAGTATATTGGGGACATTAATGACCTCTGTGGGGCCATGAATTTGAAATTTAACAGCATCCCATACAATCCCATCTACCACAGGCCAGGCTGTAACATTAACAAAAGTCTGCTCCCTCTTCATGATTTGTGATGAGGAGTGGGGTGCCAAAGTTCCATCAATTAATCTAATTGCAGATCTTTCGATCAGATAATGTCCATTCATTAGACAAAAAAATACAACCACAAATCCAATGGACATGAACAAAAAAATAGATATGAGCACCAGCCAAATGTAAATCCAAGGGGGAATTAAAAAATGTCTTTTAAACCAAAAAGGGGCATCTGATGTTGTAGAGTTAGTGTCAAATGAAAAACGTGACTGGTCAACTGCACTTGATTGCACACCAGGCAACAACACATCTGTGGGATAGGTATACTCAGTATCTTCAGGGGGACCACCAGCCGGTAGAGTCAATAAAGGATTAGTAACTGTATGCATCTTGATGGCAATGTCAGGCCTGTTGGTATTTGCTGGAGCCAAAACAGAATTTCTAAGCATTGCTGTACAAGAGACCGCTGGAGTCATACTAAGAAGAATCGGCCACTCGTCGTAGTTTGACATTGTCAATGGAGATGTACCTGTGATCCTTGCGACCAGGAAGTGGAGATAAAATGACTGCTCTTGTACCCTGCATGCCAAGCACTGGAATGGGTGCACGATAAGAGGGGCCTAACTCCTTCTTGTTCTCCACCTTCTCACAGACCAGGTCACCAACTCAAGGTAGCCGGCCAACTACCAGAATCTGAAGTGCAGCATCAGTTGTGGAGGACAAGTGTTCCTTTGCAAGACTGTCTCGAATCTCTTGTAGATTCTGTAACACAGCAGAATGATCATCTACGTCAAAGGGTGTGGCCGACGCCGCCATGTCTAGACCATCAATGTCCGGGACAAACATTTTTATGCCAAAGAGCATTTCGTATGGGGTTCGCCCACCCAGAGACCTTCTAGGGAGATTATTAAGTGCACGTTGAATGCTATACAAATGGGCCAGCCAGTTCCTGCCAGTACCTAAAACCCTAGCTGTCAAGGATTGCTTTAAGTCACAGTTCATTCGTTCCACAACACTATTGCCCTCAGGCCGGTATGGAGACAAAAATTTGACTTGGACTCCCAAAGACCTCATGGCATCCTTGTGCGCCTTAGAGGCGAACGCTGGGCTCTGGTCCAAATGGAGGGTACTACATGCAACAATTCCCACAAAGACATGCAAATCCCTGATGACAGTTCGAGCATCAGCACTCCTTTATGGCCAGACCCATAGAAAACGTGTGCACCAATCCACTGCAACTAAGATGTACTTATACGCAGTATCAAAGGAGAAAGGACCGCAGTGATATAAATAAACACACACAAGTGGTTTATTAGAGATGTACAACTGTGTTTGAGGTGGATGCGCAGCAGTCGAAGGTTTAATCTGCTGGCAAATGTCACAAGTAAGGAAATAATCACAAGTCTGTTTATACAATCCGCGCCACCAGTAACGTTGTTGTAAGATAGTAACAGTCGCTGAGACACCGGCATGGGCTGAAGCCATACCTTTGTGAGCGACTGTTATCAAGGCTAGTCTGCGGTCCGCATTGGGAATCAACCTGTCACCAACGTCATTAATTCTCACATAGGGAACTTTATCAGGACTTAAATGATAAGAGTATTTAGAAGGAAAACCTTGAGGGTAATCATCACCCTTCTCTGTTGCAGCAATGGCTTCCAAGATGTCATCATCAATTTTACTTTTGGATCTTGTAACTGCTGCTACCAGATATGTTGCCACTGCTGTTTTCGCTGCTTCCTCAGCTAAACAGTTGTCAACAGCGTGTACCCCTACGCGCCTGTGACCAAGAGTATGAATTACATTCACGAGCGGCAGATGTTGTTTAAGTTCTGCGACTCGAACTCAAAGCATTTTATGTTTGATTGTGCTACCTTTGGAATCAAGATATTCATTTTGAGACCAAAAGAATAAATTGTCGTTGAAAGATTGAACACAGCAGTATGAGTCACTCACAATAAGAGTAGTCACTCGAGGATCAGCAAACTCCAGTGCAAGCACCAGAGCATGTAGCTCTGCCAACAGGGCGGTACAATCACCCAATGTCTGCGTATGCACAACATCAGACTTGAATTCTCCATTCACAATAGTACCAGCCACTATCGTGCAGGCCGCTGAATAAGCATGCTTAAATTCCGTAGCCGGTTGCGCCGTACTGTCAGTGTAAATGATACAATGGTAATCCTCAAGCGGGCGCAAAGACAGAGAAGCTGGAGGAACAAATTCATACTGCAAATACTCCTGAGTCTGCAATGAAGCATCAAAGATGATTGTGACATCCGGAGACGTCAAAGAAGTGGCTCATTGTATCCAATGCGGATGCAAAGCTTTAGAATTCAGTACACTGGCCTTCGTCACTACCTCAAGGGCAGGATACGGTGTGACAACCAACATGCGTTTTCCTTGTGATAGCGCTCCTTCTTTCAGAATCGTCATTTGTACTGCAGTTAACACCTTTTCTACTGTGGAAAAACGCATTTCAGCCGAAGTGTACAAGTGTGACTTGTAAGTAATTGAGACCGTGTCCCCTTCATTAAATGTCAAGTAAGTGAAACCCACTGCCCCAGGAACAATTCTGATTACGAGGTTTGTGTGGTTATCACGCGTCAATAAGTATTTAGAAGCAAGAAGATCAGCTTGCAAAGAGTGCAGTATAGCTGAATGTTCTGGCAGCCAGCAAGATTTGGTAAAAGTAGGTTGTACCAAGGCATATAGCGGCTTGATATGCTGGGCATAATCGGGAATGTAAGTACGCCCGAAATTCAAAAAGCCCAGCAAAGATTGTAGTTTTTTCAGAGTTGTTGGAGTGCGCAAACATGCGCATTTCTCCAGGAAGTGAGGTGCTAAACCTCGACCTTCGTTGTTGAGTTCATAGCCCAAAAACAACACTGTTTACTCTGCAATGTGTGATTTTGCAAAGTTAAATTTGTAACCGAAGTACGCAAACATGACAATGATGCAGTCAACGTGACACAGATGTGGCCATAACTCGTCGTCTGTGAGATAAATATCATCAACAAATGAGTATGCATCAGGGTCTATGCTCTCTAACAGAGAGACTACTCGTGCGGCAAAGACTCCTGGACTGTTTTTGTAGCCCATAGCTAATCTTTTAAACTGTTTTTGTTTGCCGCCTGAAGTAAAGGCTGTCCATTGACTACTAATAGAGGACAGGTTATGGCTATAAAAGCCATTGGAGATGTCAAGTGTGGTCTTGAACCTTTTTCTTACAAGACTATCAACGAGGGCAGAACTGTGGGTATTTTGTACCGCGCACGTCTGACAATGAGAGTTCAAATGCCGATAATCCAAAACTAGGCGGTACGACCCATCAGGTTTGTTTACAGTGAAAAGAGGATTATTCATTGGTGACACACATGTTTCAATTACACCTTGATATTCCAATTGCTCAAGGATTTCTGCGACGTGAGATCTAGCTTCCCAGCACATGGGATATTAGGGTTGTGGCTGTGGCATCGACCGTAATGGAATCTCATGGCTTGGTGATAATTTATCATACCCGACCTGAGTACGGTACAACGGTGGAGCAAGTACCTGTGCCCACTCTTCTGCAAAGTTCTGAGCTTGCTCCTTCGGCACAGTGTGCGCGAAAGTTGGGAGGATTACCTCCTCCCCTCTGGGAGCGGCCAAAACGAAAGCTAGGGGCAGTCCGCCTCTGCTAACAAAATGTCATATGCAGAGGTGAGATTTTCCCAAAAAATCACTTTTATGGTACGTTGTATGTCACCTTCAATTAAAAGGACTATGTCATATAGTCTGTCAGGGGGAGCCACTCTAGTGTCAGCAGTTTCTACAGTAATAAATATGTCAGTTGCTGTCGCCTTCAGATACGGACGCAGTGCTTGCCGCACTATTGTAACCTTCGCTGCACTGTCGAGCAGCATTAGTGCCCAAGTCAGGTTCCGAAGCTGTGTTCTCACTATCTGTGGCATACCTCGATGTTAGTGCAGAAACTTTCTTTTTCTGAAACGGAGGTAGTTGACGTGCAAATTCGTCCTGCTTGCCTTGACCATCATTCGGGCGGGGCTGCTCACGTCTTGTGGGGCACCCCGACCTCTGTCACGTTCCACTCCACCGGACTGTGAGACCGATGTTTCCTGAAAAGAACGAGGAGAACGTTGATCAGGAACCTGAAATCTATCAGGAGACCTAATTCTTGTGAGATCGCGCAATTCGTAAGTGCATTCAGTAGTCGCTTGTATCGGTGACGTGGGACAAGACCCCTATTTCTGTTGTTGCTTCCCCTATTTCTTAGTTTTGCAATTTTAATTAGGAAAAGCTGGACGGTCGTCTTCAGTAGACTTAACCGTCTGAGTTTGCAGAATGCAGAACAATGTCATACATTCACCCCAGTACAGAGATCTGGGCCTAAATCCATCGTTTTTTTGCTCACCATGCCATTCCAGTTTGAACCCAGCCATATGCAAATCAGTCTTGACCCTGTGCGACATGGGAACAGTCCAGCCCGAACTGCCATGCCAGGCCCTCCCTGGACTGGAAACAAGCATCCTAGGACCGGTTTTGGGGTTTCACACCTCTTCAGCCAGGATACCTTGATTCCAGAGGCATGGAGAGCACGGGAATCACGTCTGAGCATACGCGTCCCACTCGGGGTGACAAATGCAAAAACAACTATTGATGGACAGAATACAGAACAATGTCATACATTCACCCCAGTACAGAGATCTAGGCCTAAATCCATCTTTTTTTGCAAACCATGCCATTCCAGTTTGAACACAGCCATATGCAAATCAGTCTTGACCCTGTGCCTCATAGGAACAGTCCAGCCCGAACTGCCATGTCAGGCCCTCCCTGGACTGGAAACAAGCATCCTAGGACCGGTTTCAGGGTGTCACACCTCTTCAGCCAGGATAGCTTGATTCCAGAGGCATGGAGAGCACGGGACTCACGTCTGAGCATACCCCTCCCACTCGGGATGACAAATGCAAAAACAACAATTGATGGACAGAATGTAGAACAATGTCATACATTCACCCCAGTACAGAGATCTGGGCCTAAATACATCGTTTTTTTGCTCACCATGCCATTCCAGTTTGAACCCAGCCATATGCAAATCAGTCTTGACCCTGTGCCTCATGGGAACAGTCCAGCCCGAACTGCCAACCCAGGTCCTCCCTGGACTGGACACAAACATCCTCGGACCAGTTTCGGGGTTTCACCCCTCTTCAGCCAGGATAGCTTGAGTCCAGTGGCATGGAGAGCACGGGACTCACGTCTGAGCATACCCGTCCCACTCTGGGTGACAAACGCAAAAACGGCAATTGATGGACAGAATGCAGAACAATGTCATACATCACCCCAGTACAGATATCTGGGCCTAAATCCATCTTTTTTTTGCTCAACATGCCATTCCAGTTTGAACCCAGCCATTTGCAAATCATTCTTGACCCTGTGCCTCATGGGAACAGTCCAGCCCGAACGGCCAAGCCAGGTCCTCCCTGGACTGGAAACAAGCATCCTAGGACCGGTTTCGGGGTTTCACCCCTCTTCAGCCAGGATAGCTTGATTCCAGTGGCATGGAGAGCACGGGACTCACGTCTGAGCATACCCGTCCCACTCGGGGTGACAAATGCAAAACCAACAATTGATGGACAGAATGCAGAAGAATATCATACATTCACCCCAGAACAGAGATCTGGGCCTAAATCCATCGTTTTTTTGCTCACCATGCCATTCCAGTTTGAACCCAGCTATATGCAAATCAGTCTTGACCCTGTGCCTCATAGGAACAGTCCAGCCCGAAATGCCATGTCAGGCCCTCCCTGGACTGGAAACAAGCATTCTAGGACCGGTTTCGGGGTGTCACACCTCTTCAGCCAGGATAGCTTGATTACAGAGGCATGGAGAGCACGGGACTCACGTCTGAGCATACCCGTCCCACTCGGGGTGACAAATGCAAAAACAACTATTGATTGACAGAATGCAGAACAATGTCATACATTCAAACCAGTACAGAGATCTGGGCCTAAATCCATTGTTTTTTTGCTCACCATAACATTCCAGTTTGAACCCAGCCATATGCTAATCAGTCTTGACCCTGTGCCTCATGGGAACAGTCCAGCCCGAACTGCCAAGCCAAGTCCTCCCTGGACTGGAAACAAGCATCCTAGGACCGGTTTCGGGGTTTCACCCCTCTTCATCCAGGATAGCTTGATTCCAGTGGAATGGAGAGCACGGGACTCACGTCTGAGCATACCCGTCCCACTCGCGATGACAAATGCAAAAACAACAATTGATGGACAGAATGCAGAACAATGTCATACATTCACCCCAGTACAGAGATCTGGGCCTAAATCCATGTTTTTTTGCTCACCATGCCATTCCAGTTTGAACCCAGCCATATGCAAATCAGTCTTGACCCTGTGCCTCATGGGAACAGTCCAGCCCGAACTGCCAAGCCAGGTCCTCCCTGGACTGGACACAAGCATCCTAGGACCAGTTTTGGGGTTTCACCCCTCTTCAGCCAGGATAGCTTCATTCCAGTGGCATGGAGAGCACGGGACTCACGTCTGAGCATACCTGTCCCACTCGAGGTGACAAATGCAAAAACAACAATTGATGGACAGAATGCAGAACAATGTTATACATTCACCCCAGTACAGAGATCTGGGCCTAAATCCATCGTTTTTTTTCTCACCATGCCATTCCAGTTTGAACCCAGCCATATGCAAATCAGTCTTGACCCTGTGCCTCATGGGAACAGTCCAGCTCGAACTGCCAAGCCAGGTTCTCCCTGGATTGGAAACAAGCATCCTAGGACTGGTTTTGGGGTTTCACCCCTCTTCAGCCAGGATAGCTTGATTCCAGTGGCATGGAGATCACGGGACTCACGTATGAGCATACCCGTCCCACTCGGGGTGACAAAAGAAAAAACTTCAATTGATGGACAGAATGCAGAACAATGTCATACATTCACCCCAGTACAGATATCTGGGCCTAAATCCATCGTTTTTTTGCTCACCATGCCATTTCAGTTTGAACCCAGCCATATGCAAATCAGTCTTGACCTTGTGCCTCATGGGAACAGTCCAGCCCGAACTAAAAAGCCAGGTCCTCCCTGGACTGGAAACAAGCATCCTAGGACCGTTTTCGGGGTTTCACCCCTCTTCAGCCAGAATAGCTTGATTCTAGTGGCATGGAGAGCTCGGGACTCACGTCTGAGCATACCCGTCCCACTCGGGGTGACAAATGCAAAAACAACAATTGATGGACAGAATGCAGAACAATGTCATACATTCACCAAAGTACAGAGATCTGGGCCTAAATCCATCGTTATTTTGCTCACCATGCATTCCAGTTTGAACCCAGCCATATGCAAATCAGTCTTGACCCTGTGCCTCATGGAAACAGTCCACCCCGAACTGTCAAGCCAGGTTCTCCCTGGACTGGAAACAAGCATCCTAGGACCGGTTTCGGGGTTTCACCCCTCTTCAGCCAAAATAGCTTGATTCCAGTGGCATGGAGAGCATGAGACTCACGTCTGAGCATACCCGTCCCACTCGGGGTGACAAATGAAAAAACAGCAATTGATGGACAGAATGCAGAACAATGTCATACATTCACCCCAGTACAGATGCCTGGGCCTAAATCCATTGTTTTTTTGCTCACCATGCCATTCCAGTTTGAACACAGCCATATGCAAATCAGTCTTGACCCTGTGCCTCATGGGAACAGTCCAGCCCGAACTGCCAAGCCAGGTCCTCCCTGGACTGGAAACAAGCATCCTAGGACCGGTTTCGGGGTTTCACCCCTCTTCAGCCAGGATAGCTTGATTCCGGTGGCATGGAGATCATGGGACTCATGTCTGAGCATACACGTCCCACTCGGGGTGACAAATGCAAAAACAACAATTGATGGACAGAATGCAGAACAATGTCATACATTCACCCCAGTAGAGAGATATGGGCCTAAATCCATCGTTTTTTTGCTCACCATGCCATTCCAGTTTGAACCCAGCCATATGCAAATCAGTCTTGACCTTGTGCCTCATGGGAACAGTCCAGCCCGAACTGCCAAGCCAGGTCCTCCCTGGACTGGAAAAAAGCATCCTAGGACCGGTTTCGGGGTTTCACCCCTCTTCAGCCAGGATATCTTGATTCCAGTGGCATGGAGAGCACGGGACTCACGTCTGAGCATACCCGTCCCACTCGGGGTGACAAATGCAAAAACAACAATTGATGGACAGAATGGAGAACAATGTCATACATTCACTCCAGTACAGAGATCTGGGCCTAAATCCATCGTTTTTTTGCTCACCATGCCATTCCAGTTTGAACCCAGCCATATGCTAATCAGTCTTGACCCTGTGCCTCATGGGAACAGTCCAGCCTGAACTGCCAAGCCAGGTCCTCCCTGGACTGGACACAAGCATCCTCGGACCAGTTTCGGGGTTTCACCCCTCTTCATCCAGGATAGCTTGATTCCAGTGGCATGGAGAGCAGGGGACTCACGTCCGAGCATACCCGTCCCACTCGGGGTGACAAACGCAAAAACGGCAATTGATGGACAGAATGCAGAACAATGTCATACATCACCCCAGTACAGATATCTGGGCCTAAATCCATCGATTTTTTTGCGCACCATGCCATTCCACTTTGAACCCAGCCATATGCAAATCAGTCTTGACCCTGTGCCTCATGGGAACAGTCCAGCCCGAACTGCCAAGCCAGGTCCTCCCTGGACTGGAAACAAACATTCTAGGACCGGTTTCGGAGTTTCACCCCTCTTCAGCCAGGATAGCTTGATTCCAGTGGCATGGAGAGCACGGGACTCACGTCTGAGCATACCCGTCCCACTCGGGGTGACAAATGCAAAAACAACAATTGATGGACAGAATGCAGAACAATGTCATACATTCACCCCAGTACAGAGATCTGTGCCTAAATCCATCGTTTTTTTGCTCACCATGCCATTCCAGTTTGAACCAAGCCATATGCAAATCAGTCTTGACCCTGTGCCTTATGAGAACAGTCCAGCCCGAACTGCCAAGCCAGGTCCTCCCTGGACTGGAAACATGCATTCTAGGATCGGTTTCGGATGTTCACCCCTCTCCATCCATGATAGCTTGATTCCAGTGGCATGGAGAGCACGGGACTGACATCTGAACACACTCGTCCCACTCGGGGTGACAAATGCAAAAACAACAATTGATGAACAAAATGCAGAACAATGTCATACATTCACCCCAGTACAGAGATCTGGGCCTAAATCCATCATTTTTTGTCTCACCATGCCATTCCAGTTTGAACCCAGCCATATGCTAATCAGTCTTGACCCTGTGCCTCATGGGAAGAGTCCAGCCCGAACTGCCAAGCCAAGTCCTCCCTGGACTGGAAACAAGCATCCTAGGACCGGTTTCGGGGTTTCACCCCTCTTCATCCAGGATAGCTTGATTCCAGTGGAATGGAGAGCATGGGACTCACGTCTGAGCATACCCGTCCCACTCGCGGTGACAAATGCAAAAACAACAATTGATGGACAGAATGCAGAACAATGTCATACATACCCTCCGCCTGGGACGACTCCTGGTGGCCTCCCGCCCTGGGCACCGCACCCAAACCGACAGACCATGCACACAACCTGGGCTTCATCCTGGACCCCTCCCTCTCCATGACCAGGCAAGTCAACAACGTCTCCTCGGCGTGCTTCAACATCCTACGCATGCTACGGAAGATCTTCTGGTGGATCCCCACCGAGACCAGGAAGACCGTCACCCAGGCCCTCGTCACCAGCCGACTGGACTACGGCAACGCCCTCTACGCCGGTACCACCGCCAAGCTCCAGAAGAGACTCCAGCGGATCCAGAACGCCTCAGCCAGACTCATCCTCGACATCCCACGAACCAGCCACATCTCCGGACATCTGAGAGACCTTCACTGGCTCCCCGTCAACAAAAGAATCACCTTCCGCCTCCTCACCCACGCACACAAAGCCCTACACGACCAAGGCCCGAGCTACCTCAACAGCCGAGTCAACTTCTACGCTCCCAAACGCCACCTCCGATCAGCCAACCACGCCCTCGCCGCCGTCCCCCGCATCCGAAGAGCGACTACAGGAGGAAGGTCCTTCTCCTACCTGGCCGCCAAGACCTGGAACTCCCTCCCGACCGACCTGCGCCTGACCCAAGACCACCTCTCCTTCAGGAAGAAGCTGAAGACCTGGTTGTTCGAGCAGTAGCTGCACCCCCCCCCCCCCCCCCCCAGCGCCTTGAGACCCTACGGGTATGTAGCGCGCTTTATAAGTGTCACTGATTGATTGATTGATTGATTGATTCACCCCAGTACAGAGATCTGGGCCTAAATCCATGTTTTTTTGCTCACCATGCCATCCCAGTTTGAACCCAGCCATATGCAAATCAGTCTTGACCCTGTGCCTCATGGGAACAGTCCAGCCCGAACTGCCAAGCCAGGTCCTCCCTGGACTGGACACAAGCATCCTAGGACCAGTTTTGGGGTTTCACCCCTCTTCAGCCAGGATAGCTTGATTCCAGTGGCATGGAGAGCACGGGACTCACGTCTGAGCATACCTGTCCCACTCGAGGTGACAAATGCAAAAACAACAATTGATGGACAGAATGCAGAACAATGTTATACATTCACCCCAGTACAGAGATCTGGGCCTAAATCCATCGTTTTTTTTCTCACCATGCCATTCCAGTTTGAACCCAGCCATATGCAAATCAGTCTTGACCCTGTGCCTCATGGGAACAGTCCAGCTCGAACTGCCAAGCCAGGTTCTCCCTGGATTGGAAACAAGCATCCTAGGACTGGTTTTGGGGTTTCACCCCTCTTCAGCCAGGATAGCTTGATTCCAGTGGCATGGAGATCACGGGACTCACGTATGAGCATACCCGTCCCACTCGGGGTGACAAAAGAAAAAACTTCAATTGATGGACAGAATGCAGAACAATGTCATACATTCACCCCAGTACAGATATCTGGGCCTAAATCCATCGTTTTTTTGCTCACCATGCCATTCCAGTTTGAACCCAGCCATATGCAAATCAGTCTTGACCTTGTGCCTCATGGGAACAGTCCAGCCCGAACTAAAAAGCCAGGTCCTCCCTGGACTGGAAACAAGCATCCTAGGACCGTTTTCGGGGTTTCACCCCTCTTCAGCCAGAATAGCTTGATTCTAGTGGCATGGAGAGCTCGGGACTCACGTCTGAGCATACCCGTCCCACTCGGGGTGACAAATGCAAAAACAACAATTGATGGACAGAATGCAGAACAATGTCATACATTCACCAAAGTACAGATATCTGGGCCTAAATCCATCGTTATTTTGCTCACCATGCATTCCAGTTTGAACCCAGCCATATGCAAATCAGTCTTGACCCTGTGCCTCATGGAAACAGTCCACCCCGAACTGTCAAGCCAGGTTCTCCCTGGACTGGAAACAAGCATCCTAGGACCGGTTTCGGGGTTTCACCCCTCTTCAGCCAAAATAGCTTGATTCCAGTGGCATGGAGAGCATGAGACTCACGTCTGAGCATACCCGTCCCACTCGGGGTGACAAATGAAAAAACAGCAATTGATGGACAGAATGCAGAACAATGTCATACATTCACCCCAGTACAGATGCCTGGGCCTAAATCCATTGTTTTTTTGCTCACCATGCCATTCCAGTTTGAACACAGCCATATGCAAATCAGTCTTGACCCTGTGCCTCATGGGAACAGTCCAGCCCGAACTGCCAAGCCAGGTCCTCCCTGGACTGGAAACAAGCATCCTAGGACCGGTTTCGGGGTTTCACCCCTCTTCAGCCAGGATAGCTTGATTCCGGTGGCATGGAGATCATGGGACTCATGTCTGAGCATACACGTCCCACTCGGGGTGACAAATGCAAAAACAACAATTGATGGACAGAATGCAGAACAATGTCATACATTCACCCCAGTAGAGAGATATGGGCCTAAATCCATCGTTTTTTTGCTCACCATGCCATTCCAGTTTGAACCCAGCCATATGCAAATCAGTCTTGACCTTGTGCCTCATGGGAACAGTCCAGCCCAAACTGCCAAGCCAGGTCCTCCCTGGACTGGAAAAAAGCATCCTAGGACCGGTTTCGGGGTTTCACCCCTCTTCAGCCAGGATATCTTGATTCCAGTGGCATGGAGAGCACGGGACTCACGTCTGAGCATACCCGTCCCACTCGGGGTGACAAATGCAAAAACAACAATTGATGGACAGAATGGAGAACAATGTCATACATTCACTCCAGTACAGAGATCTGGGCCTAAATCCATCGTTTTTTTGCTCACCATGCCATTCCAGTTTGAACCCAGCCATATGCTAATCAGTCTTGACCCTGTGCCTCATGGGAACAGTCCAGCCTGAACTGCCAAGCCAGGTCCTCCCTGGACTGGACACAAGCATCCTCGGACCAGTTTCGGGGTTTCACCCCTCTTCATCCAGGATAGCTTGATTCCAGTGGCATGGAGAGCAGGGGACTCACGTCTGAGCATACCCGTCCCACTCGGGGTGACAAACGCAAAAACGGCAATTGATGGACAGAATGCAGAACAATGTCATACATCACCCCAGTACAGATATCTGGGCCTAAATCCATCGATTTTTTTGCGCACCATGCCATTCCACTTTGAACCCAGCCATATGCAAATCAGTCTTGACCCTGTGCCTCATGGGAACAGTCCAGCCCGAACTGCCAAGCCAGGTCCTCCCTGGACTGGAAACAAACATTCTAGGACCGGTTTCGGAGTTTCACCCCTCTTCAGCCAGGATAGCTTGATTCCAGTGGCATGGAGAGCACGGGACTCACGTCTGAGCATACCCGTCCCACTCGGGGTGACAAATGCAAAAACAACAATTGATGAACAAAATGCAGAACAATGTCATACATTCACCCCAGTACAGAGATCTGGGCCTAAATCCATCATTTTTTGTCTCACCATGCCATTCCAGTTTGAACCCAGCCATATGCAAATCAGACTTCACCCTGTGCCTCATGGGAACAGTCCAGCCCGAACTGCCAAGCGAGGTCCTCCCTGGACTGGAAACAAGCATCCTAGGACCGGTTTCGGGGTTTCACCCCTCTTCAGCCAGAATAGCTTGATTCCAGTGGCATGGAGAGCACAGGACTCACGTCTGAGCATACACTTCCCACTCGGGGGGACGAATGCTAAAACAACAATTGATGAACAGAATGCAGAACAATGTCATACATTCACCACAGTACAGAGATCTGGGCCTAAATCCATAGTTTTTTTGCTCACCATGCCATTCCAGTTTGAACCCATCCAAATGTAAATCAGTCTTCACCCTGTGCCTCATGGGAACTGTCCAGCCCGAACTGCCAAGGCAGGTCCTCCCTGGACTGGAAACAAGCATCCTAGGACTGGTTTTGGGGTTTCACCCCTCTTCAGCCAGGATAGCTTGCTTCCAGTGGCATGGAGAGCACGGGACTCACATCTGAGCATATCCCTACCACTCGGGGTGACAAATGCAAAAATAAAAATTGATGGACAGAATGCAGAACAATGTCATACATTCACCCCAGTACAGAGATCTGGGCCTAAATACATAGTTTGTTTGCTCACCATGCCATTCCAGTTTGAACCCAGCCATATGCAAATCAGTCTTCACCCTGTGCCTCATGGGAAGTGTCCAGCCCGAACTGCCAAGGCAGGTCCTCCCTGGACTGGAAACAAGCATCCTAGGACTGGTTTCGGGTGTTCACCCCTCTTCAGCCAGGATAGCTTGATTCCAGTGGCATGGAGAGCACGGGACTCACGTCTGAGCATACCCGTCCCACTCGGGGTGACAAATGCAAAAACAACAGTTGATGAACAGAATGCAGAACAATGTCATACATTCACCCCAGTACAGAGATCTGGGCCTAAATACATCGTTTTTTTGCTCACCATGCCATTCCAGTTTGAACCCAGCCATATGCAAATCAGTCTTGACCCTGTGCCTCATGGGAACAGTCCAGCCCGAACTGCCAAGCCAGGTCCTCCCTAGACCAGAAACAAGTATCCTAAGACCGGTTTCGGGGTTTCACCCCTCTTCAGCCAGGATAGCTTGATTCCAGTGGCATGGAGAGCACGGGACTCACGTCTGAGCATACCCGTCCCACTTGGGGTGACAAATGAAAAAACGATGGATTTAGGCCGAGATCTCTGTACTGGGGTGAATGTATGACATTGTTCTGCATTCTGTCCATCAACTGTTAGTTTGGCATTTGCCACCTCGAGTGGGAAGGGTATGCCCAGACGTGGGTTCCGTGCTCTCCATGCAACTGGAATCAAGCTATCCTGGCTGAAGAGGGGTGAAACCGGTCCTAGGATACTTGTTTCCAGTCCAGGGAGGACTTGGCTTGGCAGTTCGGGCTGGACTGTACCCATGAGGCAGAGGGTCAAGACTGATTTGCATATGGCTGGGTTCAAACTAGACCGGCATGGTGAGCCAAAAAATGATGGATTTAGGCCCAGATCTCTGTACTGTGGTGAATGTATGACATTGTTCTGCATTCTGTCCATCATCTGTTGTTTTGGCAGTTGTTTTAGCAAAAGACTTAACACCCAAACTATTGTGGCCAATGGTCTTTTAAGCCTCTGCAATAATTCTTGGTAACTGCCGGGGTTTATCGACGTCGGCAACGAGGCACAGCTCATTCGACACTTGAAAGTTAACCACATCTCCCTTGACGTTAGCAAGGATGAGATCAGCAACTACGTTAAACACACCAATAAGCCTCATTCCCAACTCGACCGTCTCCTTCGGACTGTGCTCATCCTGAACACGCGTAATCACGGAGGGCAATACAGTCATAGACGGTGTGCCGAATCACTTTGCGTAGACTGCTACAAATACTTTACCTCAGTTGTCACAATCTGTTATCTCTGGGACTAAGTCTATCTGCAAACTAATTGTAAGGATCCTGTGTTTTTCCACAGGAGTAGAATTTGGAAATACTGCTTCCAGCTGGTCACATTTCTCAGCAAGCCAATAAGGCATATCGTCCTTATTCTGGGGGCGCTTGCCCATTAACAAATTAACCATGACGGGACTAATAGTGATCCTGGCCGGTCCAGCTGGTTGCGTCGCAACCCCAGGTGCCCCCACCTGGACATTGCGAGAGAAGTATTGCACTAAAGCCCCATGCACCGCAATCAGGGCAGTGTGGAGTTGACGCAAGTCATCCAGCCGGGCTACCAAATATCGTGGATGTGGTGTGAACCTGGCCAAGACTAGCCAAGTGGCCCCAGGAATAGACAAGGAACCTAACCCAACCGGAGTTACGGTGCGGGGGACGGCGCCATTGAACCAAATACGATGCTGCCAAGCAGAAATTGGAATTTCCTGCGTCCTATATGGCGTGTAATTAGCTGTAACTGCCGTAGGAGTGTATGTGTGAAACGTCTTATCATCCGCCTTTACCTCTGGAAAAGTAACCCATAGGGGAATGATGAATCGGCACTCACTACAAAAATAATCGACATTCCATTGTCTAGCACCCGAACTGCGTCAAATGACGCTGGAGAGGTGCGCGACTATGCACTGCAATGGCAACTTCAGCCATAAGGATGCAGAGAAGAAAAACAATCTATATTAAGCCGTAGCACAGAAAGGGTCAGTAATTCAAAAATAAACTTTTCTAATTGTCAAGCTTGAATGAACCTATAAGTCAACTATATAGGTAGGCTTAAACCATCACTCCCGGCAAGCGGAAACAAGAGTGAGGGTGTTGTGGACAAATATAAGCACTACTAAGGCTTCTCAATCATAAGACCAAAACGTTAGGTGCCATATTGCGGGGATTCTGCTCATGCACAGAACTATGCACAGGAAACCAGGACCTCAGTGAATAGTGGTGTACCAAAAAACTCACCTCAGTACCGAGAACCACTGTCCGACCAGCATCAGTGTCTCATTTGTTCTCTGTATCATATCAAAGCTACCAATGATTAGACAACCCAGAACAAGCGACTTAGAATACTCTCAGGAATGGTGGGAATCAAGAACACCTTTTCGTTATTGTTCTCATATCAGTCCACAACGTTAGTAATCAGAGACACGGAAAAGTTTACAAATTTTATTTTTAGCTATGTGCTCTAAGGTGCAGTACTTTGGCTAACATAAGCAAACAAGTGATTAGAAATAAAACCATCAGCATTGTTACAATACCATAAAAACAAAGGGAGAAATCATATTACAATGATAGTGGAAACAGGTCCTATAATACCTTGTGTACCACCCTCTCCTGGCTAGTAAGCTAGTTTTATATAATAATAGAAGGTCTATAGGTTTGAATGGGGAACCCCAAACCTCAAAGATCAGCTTAGGTGAATCACATCACAGGACCAGCACTGCTCTCTGTGTCTGGAAAGGTTTTCTCCAAGTGTGTGTGAATCATGCATGCACTGCAATATTAAAGGCACCCGAGTTTCAGATATTTGCAGCTGTGTGCTTGTTGTGTCTAGAGCGTGGGCTGATCAACCTGAATTCAACAACATACATTGTTATTTGACCTTGACGGTTTCTGCACACAGTGTTCAGACTAAGGTCGCGGTGCAGGTCTAGGGATGTGAAAAACAGACCGTTCTCATGTGAAGAAAAAGCAAGCAAGCAGTTTTACTTATAATAACAGCTACCTGTAGTGTCGTCTGCAAAAGCAGCAAAGTGGCAAGATGACGTTAACATCTAAAACGCTTATGCTAACATAGCAATGTGTGCAGGCAAAACCCTGTCTTCACTATACTACCAGCACCCGGGACAAAAGGTAGCAAATCAAAATAAACCCAAACCAGAGCGTGATCCGATATTAAAATGGAGCCTATCTCGGATTGGATAGCGTGTTGAGTTAAGGATTTACTAAAGCATAGATAGTTTGGGAGTGATGTGGGGTGAGTAATAGCTGTATTCTCTAAGGTCTGGATGGCATAATCTACAGATATCCACTAAAGATTTAAGGCATATGGTGGAAGTGAATTGTGAATGCATCTTATTGCTTACAAATTTAACTGAGGAATGTCTGTCTAATATGGGGTCATAGACTTGATTGCAGTCGCCACCACAAATAATATAATCATTATCAAATGTAAGTAATTTGTCAGAAATTGAAGACCAGAATGTTTTATCTACAGAAACTGGACCATAAACATTAAAAATAACTAACAGTACTTTATCTATAAATAATCTAATAATGACCAAACGACCCTCAGAATCAGATTCTTGATGAACAACATTAACATGGAAGTTTTTATGGCACAAAATTAACACACCATTTTTCTTACCAAGGGCCGGGGAAGAAAAAACATTACCAACCCAACATATTTTAAGCTTAGAAGCTTCAGCATCAGACAAATCTGTCTCTTGGAGAAGAGCAATGTCAGGTTGTAACTTAGCTAAGTGAGATAACACTCCTTGTCTTTTAATTGGGTTACCTAACCCTTTAGTATTCCAAGTTGTAACTCTGAAGGTAACCAAAAAAGAAGAACAGAAACTAACAATAAGCATACAGTGTCATATTCATATTCAAGATTGAGAAAAAAGGGGGAGAGGATAACAACAAGAAGATAAAGAAGAAGTAGAATAAAGGCATAGAGAATCAGAAAGGAAATGAGAAGAAAACAGAGAACAAATAAACAATACAAGTCATACAAGAATATGTAGGATAAGAGAAGGAAACAGAGATCATGGAGACAGTAGAAGTCATACAATAATACATAAAGACAAAAATTACCAAACATATGATGACTGAAACACATACCTATGACACAGATCGAAGGTGAGGGATGGCGGCACCAAAAAGGTGACGAGGAGACCAGCAAGACTCCACCGAACTCCATATGAATCAGGGAAAGAGCAACAGAGGGATGAGACCACATTGAATCATTTGACGGGAACAAATTATATCTGTAAGAGAAGATAAAATATGAAGACAGAGGAGAGATAGATAGAAGGAATAAAAAACATCATAAAACAGGAAGCAAAGAAATAACAATCAAAGGGAATAACATAGACAAGATACAATCAAACAAAACAGCTTATGAGGTCAAATCAAATAGGTCGTGAGGTGTCCATGGCCACAGCTCCTTGTTGACAAAGAAATTCTTGCAGGGCTTTTGGATCTTCATACGACGTAGTCTTATCTTTATAGGTGACCTTGAAAATACAGGGATGAATTAATCCACATATGGTATTAAGGGAGCGCAGTTGAGGTCGTAGATCCAAAAATTGTTTACGATAATCTGCTGTAGCCTTGGCAACATCTTGAGAAAAATAGAGTCGGTGAACCTCCCAAAAAACTTGTTTTTTGGATTTAACTACAGAAAAGACTTGCATAAAGTCTGTATATTGCAAGAAAAACATAATGACTCGACGAGGTTTTGTGGAAATCTTGGGAAGAGATGGGAGATATTTCCAGGGGTTTGGGCACAAAAGTCTGAAAGAAAGATGTTGGATTAGATCCTTCAATATTTTCAGGAAGACCATAAATTCGGAGCTTATTCCTACAATTTCTATTTTCCAAATCTGCGGTGTGTCTCAGATTCCAAAACAGAAATACGAAAACAAGAGGTCTGGAGGGAGTTTGTCTTTTGTTCCACTAATATCACACGTGACTCCAACGAAGACCATTTATCGTCTAGAAGTTGTAGAGTTTTTTTAGTGTCTTCAATGAAAGGTTTCAGAGCGCAAATTTCTTCAAGAATGATATCCATGACCTCACTGGAGAAGCAGGATCTTTTTTTGTCCGCTTAGTAGAGATCGCAAGAAGTTTACTGGTAGGGTGCGTCTTCGGAATGGTGCCTGTCGTTGGGGGTGGAGTCAGAATACGAGTGTATGGCAGATTTTGATGGATTAGATAAACAGCTAAGTTTAAGGTTTTTCAGCCTTCCCATGGGGGGTTGATGAGAAAATAAAAAAAAATACTTCTTTAGTAACAAAACTCCCCAAAGGTAAGTTGCACAACAGTAAGAGAAAACCAAAAACGCAGAGGGAGTTGTGGTTCAGTGCAGCAAGCAACTAACTACCACTTCACTAATTACCTGGTGGGAATCTAGAGAATGTGCAATTTCAGGTATGCAAAAGATAAAATATGTGTCCGCAGTATAAATAAATTGAAAGGACCATTCATAATTAGGGTCAGTAGTAATGGTAGCACTCCATGTCGTTCAAAATCAGGAGAAGTAATAAGGAAGCTGGCAGTAAGACATGGTGTGAATTCAAAACGAAGAGAGGAAGTATAGTGAAGGAGTGGGATGGTCACAAGATGGCTTCCATGTATTTCAAAGGGCTTCCAGGTCACAACAGCAGCCAGAAAAATTGAAGTGATAAAGCAAGAACATTTAAGTAAAAAGATGGCAGGCAGAGAAAAAACGTTTCAGAAACATACAAAATTAGAGCATGTCTGGGCACAGCTGAAGCGAGCGCGGCATAGAAGAGCTGCAGTTGTGAAATGGCGGCCGCTGTGAGGGAGACAGTCACGATGAAAACAAGTGCCGAAAAGTAAGGCACAAGTCACATTCTTGATATGGAAATGTAGCGTGCTATCTCCTGAAGGCACAAACCTGCATCTAAAGTGCAGTTGAGGTCTCAATCTGCCACGAAACAACTGAAGACGGAGTCCTGCCATGGAGCTCTGGGATCACGCCGCCATCTTAAATGGCTCTGAAACCATGCCCCAGGTTTGTGACGGTTAAAAGGGAAGTTTGGAATGTATAAAAGTGACTTTGGACTCCAGTCTAACACTAAACTTTACTGACTCGCAATTTTTGCAATTGAAATTTGTGATTACCAATTAGTCTTTTTTATCTTGGAATGTACAATCGATTGACTGATTACAAAATATCACAAAACAGGTTTTTGCACTTGAACATTTGCATCAAGGGGGAGCAGGCAGTAATAAGGTGCAAACTATAAAACATGTGGAAACTTTGATTTTTTTTCCACAATGGCTGCTCTGTATGCCATGACGAGAAGAATGAGACTTTTTGTCCCACACTACCAGAAGCGAAAAGAAAGACAAGAGCTTATTTTCAGTCAGGGTGACTTTGTTTCAGCAGACTGAGAGGAGATGTAAAGCAAGAGTAAGCTCAGCAACACAGTTAGTTTAGATTTTAATAGGTGAGTTAGTTCCTGAGTTGTGTTGAGATGCTCAAAGGAGTTTTTCTATTCGAGCACACATTCAGGAACCTCGCTGTCTGAACCTTTTATCCTCAGAAAGCTATCAAGCAGTTGTTGTCACAGTGGGAGAGGTGCTCTGTCATGTTTATTATTAGATGCTATACTGCTAAACATTCATAGATTTGTTTTCCCAGATCACACCAAGTCTTGCAGTAAACAAAAAGATATTTTCAACATATTATAGCCTGTGTTGATGGGACACAACTGTCTTAATTTGCTCTCTTAGTGCTGTTGAATTTTTGTATAGGAATCGGAAGAGCCAGCCACTCCTTCAAATAGTTTGCAAAGCTGTCTATTTAATGATTAAACTTGTAGTAAGATCCCAGAACCAGCTCACAAGAGGAGACTTTTGGAATGCTTACCTTTTAGATATTTCTACATTGCACATTTACATGTAATAATTCCATACTATATAGGAGTGTTTGTAATTGTACTTTTCATTTGTGTTACATAGCAGTGCTTGTGCACTATTTACATGGATTTTGACCCCATACTTGAATGCAAGTTCAAGGGGTAAACATAGTTATAATATTGCTAGGCCATGGCCACTGGAATCATGTGATTATGCAGGTGCAGCTTTTTTTGCATACTTATGGATTGGCGACATAAATCCATCAACTGCTCCGTAATCTGTAGAATATAACAAAAACAATTGTTTCTAGCTCAAATGGAACAAATGTTATGAAGATGTGGCAACGTGTTTTTGTACAGTGAAAGGCCCTTTGCAAAGGGTAACTTGCCATCGGTCATCATTTAGGTGCTTAGTTCTTTATTTGCTTGTTCAATTGGTACTAATGAAGACAGTATTTCCATATGAAAATGTGTTAAATTAATGAAGTAATGCTATAAAAAAAAGTTCTGCATTATGCGGCATAATTTGCCGTTTTATGCCTGATAATTTACTAAGCCCTGCTGCATAACTTGAAGCTCCCTTGACGCATAATTCCAGTGGCACTGAATATCGCCCACAAGTGAACAATGACAGTTATAAAGTGAACTTCTGGTCCGCATAAGGTCAGGATATGTTGCCTTCATTAGAGTGGGAGAGCCCCTCAATATTCCCCTCTAGTGCCATGCAAGATTTGGCACTGTGTGCTATGCTGTTCAATATAACCACACATAAGGGACTTTCAATGCAGCCAGAGTAGGACAGCTCTGACGAAAAGGAAGACCACCCCTCCCAACACACTCCAAGATGCCAAAAGAGCAGCAGAAGGAAGAGAGTGACACAGTTACATTGCCAGCAATAATTTTCTAATGTAAGAGTAGTTAAAAAAAAAACACATGCGATGTATAATGAGGTAGTCAAAGTCAAATCCGGAAAAGCAATTTTAATTTCCATTTTCTCCACAGGAAATATGAAGAATCACAACAGAAACTGCATAATTTTTTGATTTTCACAGCTTTTTAAAATGCACATTACTGTAACAAAATTAATTTCTCTTTTGAAATCCATAAAACAAATATTCAATGCCTCTTTATTTATTTGTTGGTAGTAGGTCACTCTAGGTCAGTTGCAAATATATCCACTTCTAAATCTGCAGCCTGACTATAAGTTTAGGTTTAATAGCATCACATTTAGACGTACTACTGCGGCTAGAAGCCTTCTACGACTCTATAGCAAGGATAGCCGTACCACTGGAACATGCTTAGATTGTAAAAATTCAAGACATGATGAAATTTGCCCTAGCCATTTTGGTACATTTTTGCAACAGTGGGACATTTCTTGCTGTGTATTTCTGTGAGAGTTACTAAATTTTTCTACACTTTTTCCAATACTTTGCATTTTAAAGACAACACAATCTATCAATGTATTTTAGTTTGTTGTGTGTCTCCTCAACAATATGATCTCAAAACTTCATTGCATTTTTAAATTGTCAATGCTATTAATCATAGCAGGCATGCCTTCATCCATGTTTCTTCCAAACACGTTCATGTCATCTACTTGTTTTGTTTCAATGCCTAACATTGGGTTTTCAATGTTCACTAATTCTGATGCATATGATATGGCTCCTGTATTAGCAGATCTGGTTGGATGCCACAGTCAAATTGGTATGAATTTCGGGATAAAAGTTTTGTTTTCTTTATCGTGTAGTTGCCCGGACACTTCTATGTGTCTAGGTTTGTCCCTTCTTGTAGGCAAAGTTGTTTCAGACAATATTGTAATAAGATTACTAATCACAATATGAATTAAGATGATTGAGAGATTTAGTCTCTCTGCACACTGAAACTATTCCAGAAGTTGTCATTGGGCACCATGTCAGTCACAATTTTTAAGATATAGGCCCATATTTTGTGGCACCAATTTTTTGCCAATGGTGGGATCCTAATGAGTTCCTAAAACATAGTCACATCTGAACATTTCTGTGCGTTTGGGGTTACTATTGTTACCCTGAATTGAGGTTGGTAACCCCTGTCAACCAGTGATGGAACACTGTTGCATTGTTATAGTGGTATACTAAACACAAATCCTTTGTTATTGTTTGGAATCCTGTTTGCTTTAGGTTTGTGGGTTACTGGGCTTTTGCTGCTATTATTTTTTAGGTCCCAATTTAGACCTACTGAGATAAGCTCTGTCAACCTACATTTACAGAGGAAAAAAAGTAGCAGGCATACCATACCAATTAGGATACTTACTATTAATTTTTCAGTGACTGGGTTGTAGTTATTATGCCGAATAATAGTCAATAGCATTGTATGAGGACAGAGGATTATGGTTGTTGCCTGAGAAGGGATTTCCCCATTCCCTTAATCAATTTCCAATAAGATGTATTCATCATGCTAAGATTCATAAAGTATGACGGAATCGGCTTAGTTTAAAAATAAAACATTACATAAAAACTTGAGAGGATATAACACATTAGAAAGGTTTACCTTCCTATATTGAATAAGTATAATTTTGATTCAAGCTGATCATCTGTTGTTGTGACACTAATGAATATAATGCATAGTGAATGAATGAATTTAGCATTTATAAAGTGCATGGCTACCAGAAGGCCTCCCAGCGCTAATCATCACCAAACTACCGCTGAGCGTTCAGGGGAACAGAAGGGTTTTTAGAAGATTGCGAAAGGTAAGATAGTTAGCTTTAAGCCGAATCTGGTCTGGAAGCTGATTCCAGCATTTCGCCACCATAAATGAGAACATGCGTCCACCATTCCGAGCTCTGTTTATCCTAGGGACAGCTGCCAGATGTTTCATCCCAGAGTGCAAAACACTTTTAGGGAGGTAGGGAGAAATCATAATTCGGAGAATTGGAGGGGCTTTAACAAAAAGAGTTTTATGAGCAATGCACAGTGCCTTAAACTGAATTCTTTCGGTACCCGGAAGCCAGTACAGGGAGATAAAGAGAGGGTTAGCAGATTCCCGATTCTGGGCATGCATAAGGAGCCGTGCAGCACAATTTTGAACAATTTGCAATTTTTTAATGGTCGAAAAGGGAGAGCCTAAATACAGCATATTGGCGTAATCAAGCCGAGAAAGAATCAGGGCTTGCACCAATGGTCTCCTAGCATTGAAAGGCAGCAGTGGGAGAATTTTCCTGATCATTTTCAGGATACCATAACAGGTACCTGCCACCCTTCATGCCTGCTCCTTGAAATTCAAGTTGTGATCGAGCCACACACCAGGGCTTTTTATCTGCATTTTAGAGGAGGCATTGCACCCATACATCTGGGCCAGGGTACGCTGGCATCCAGGTTAACAGTCTTGCCCAAAAACATCAGATCAGTCTTGGGAGCGTTAAGTTTTAGGAAGGAGTCATCCATCCAAGTGGAGACACTTTCCAGGCAGTTGGCCAGGTTATTCTTCGTCTTGTCCATTTGATTAAGAGACACAATCAGCTGAGTGTCATCAGCATAGGATACAATCCGGACCCCAAAAGGCTCCTCCACCTCGGCCAGGGGGCTCAAATAGACATTAAAAAGCATGGGGCTTAGGGAGGAGCCCTGAGGTACTCCACATCTCAGAGGCATCCTTTCAGATATAAAACTGTCCTCAAAAACCTGAAATGACCTATCAGCCAAAAAGGATTCTAGCCATTTGAGTAGAGTTCCTGTGACTCCTACCTCTCTGAGAATTAAGAGTTGGTGATTGACCGTGTCGATGGCCGCGCTGAGGTCAAGCATGACAATAGCTGCGGAGCCACCGACATGCAGGATTTTCCTGGCTTCTTCAGCTACAGCCAACAAGGCCGTCTCCGTGTGTTGTTGGGGTCTAAAGCCAGTTTGGGAAGGGTGAAAACATTCATTTTCCTCAAAAAATGTAGAAAGTATGGAGTTGACATATTTTTCACTCATTTTTGCAAACCCCAGCAAGAGCGAGATCGGCCGATAGTTAACAAATACTTCTGGGTCTAGGTTGGGTTTTTAAAAAAGAGCTTTAACCATGGCCCGTTTCCATCGGGAGGGCACAAGCCCAGAGGAAAGAGAGATGTTAATAAGGTCCAGAATCACTTGGGCGACAGTATCGGAGATCTGACTTAAAGTGGTGGGGGGGGGGTACCACATCAGTAGGGGAGCCAGATTTTAGACAATTTAGATATTTTTTTAAGGATTTCATATCCATAAGGGGATTGTCTCAATGAGAGGGTCTAGCAGTCGGAGTTGTTCATCTGAGAGAGTAATATTTCCAGAGACTGACAAAGGGGGGAAGGTAGAATAGATATCTTCTATCTTTTTAGAGAAATAGTTTGCTAAGTTATTACAGCGTCCTAAAGTGTCATCAGATGGCAAGAGGGGCGTAGGGGGCTTAAGAAGAGATTTCGCAATCTTAAAGATTTCACGGGGGAGTTGGAAGCTGGGATAAAAAAAAATTCATAGTAGAGGGATTGGGCAGTTCTAATTTCTGTTTTATAGACTATGATGGCTCTTCTATATGCGATATTCTTGATACTAGAGAAGTCTTTCCTCTAGCTTCTCTCCAAGCGTTTGCATAATTGTTTCAGCTCTCTGAGCTTAGGAGAGTACCAGACTAAACAATTCAGGTCGTTTTTGCTGGTCATCCATTTTTTGGGAATCAGCATATCTAAGGTTGATTCCAGCCAGTGGTTGACTTTGTTGTTTGCGGTTTCAGGGTCGTTTCCTAAAACAGGTCTGGTATTATCAAGGGAGGAAGTCCAGGCCTCACTGGAGAGTTTAGACCAGTTTCGGCTCCACTTTTTAACCCTTTCCTGTGGCTGAGCTGCACCCTGTTGGGTCCAAACAAAAGGGACCATATAATGGTCTGAGCACGGCAGGGGAATGTGCTTTTCCACAGCAATACTATCGCTGTTGGATAAGAGCGGATCAAGAAGATGGCACTTTGGGTGGGTGGGGTCGGACACATTCAACTTTAGGGCCAGAGCATCCAGATTGCCAATTACCTCCACAGCGTCGTGAGAGGATGTGGTGTCAAAGTGGGTGTTGAGGTCCCCCACCACAGAGAAATTCGGAAGCGAACTAACCGATTTGGCTATCACTTCTGGGAGGTCTCTACTGAAGTGACCAATACTTCCTGGGGGCTGGTATATTAGGACTTCAGAGAACGTACATATGGAGGAGAGACCAAGTGAAAAAAACAAGCTTTTACAGTCGGGTATCAGACTAGCTGAAATGCGACAGTTACGTTTATCTTTATAAATAATATCCAGGCCTCCTCCTCTGCTTAATTCCCGGTCTTGTCTCTGAATCTGATATCCAGGGGGCAGGACTTGAACCAGCACTGGGTCTGATGTGCTGGTAAGCCATGTTTCCGTGAGGAAAAGGGCATCAGGAACATGCTCTTCCAATAGTAGCTGGAGTTCGGCAGCATGCTTGAGTAATGAACAACAGTTCAGAAGGCACATTTTAAAAACAGTTTGGGATTATGCGGTCTTCACGGCCGGAGCCGTCATCTGGGAGCCTAATTTGAAGGAACATTGGGAGCATTTATGGCTGATATTAGTTGGCGCCATTATATGGAAGCATTTAAGAGGCATGGTCTCTCTAAGATGGAGTAATTGATCTATGATATAAGAGATCTTACCTAATATTGGAGTACCAGGGGTTCTGGCCCCTGGTCGGGTGCGGATGGGCACAGACGGGCCAGCCTTAGGCGCACCTTTGGTGCGCCAGCAGCACGCCAAGGGGCACGCGGCCAATGCGTGGCCACGTCATCCGCCCCTTATGAGGTGTGACGAACGCGCCGTCGCAGCTAGACTGCTAACCTCAAATTCAATGCCCGCCTTAACGGTCCCCCCGGAGCATTAAACACAGTTCCTTCCCAGAGGCAATGTGTAAAAACAAAGTAAATGTTCCGGATTAAAAGAATGTACAAATAGGCAAAATTTTAAAAGCTATAGTCAGGTAAAATTCAATGCCCACCTTAACGGTCCCCTCCGGAGTATTAAACACAGCTCCTTTCCAGCAGCAATGTATAAAAACAAAGTAAATGTACCGGATTAAAAGACTGTGCAAATAGGCAACATTTTAAAAGCTATATTCAGTTCAAATTCAATGCCCGCCGTAACGGTCCCCCCGGAGCATTAAACACTGCTCCTTCCCAGCAGCAATGTGTAAAAACAAAGTAAATGTACTGAATTAAAAGACTGTGCAAATAGGCAAAATTTTAAAAGCTATATTCAGTTCAAATTCAATGCCCTCCTTAACGGTCCCCCCGGAGCATTTAACACAGCTCCTTTCCCAGCAGCAATGTGTAAAAACAGAGTAAATGTACCAGAGTTAAAAGACTGTGCAAATAAGCAAAAACAATAATCAGTTTCTCACAGGTTAAGAAGTCTAAGTTGCCCAAAACCGAACCGCTAATGTTCGGTGAATAGTCTCTGCGCTTTTGCAATTCTACATCAGTTCACTGTTCTCTTAGTTTCTCATTTTACACTGGATCCAAGTGAAAATGCACTTGTGTCTCCACCCGGAGTCAATGTCATAGTTTTAAAAGCAACATTAACCATAAGGCGTTGGATCTGCCTTTGATTAGCCAGGGTCTGGTGTTTTCATTTTGGGTCCAGAAACACACGACCACTCGTAGTCAATGCTAGAGTGGTATCCTCTGGAGCCACTCATAATGGGAGCATCAGTATGTTACATTAATTCAGCTGTCAGATATTAGCTGCTTCCTCAATTAGCACCCACTGTGAATAGTACTGAGAAAATGCATTCTGTTTTGCTGGTGGAAGCTACTGCTCAGAACAACACCAATTTGGTCATTCAATGTCAAGATTGAAGTAAAAGTATAATGGCAACTTCTCAATATGGTGTAACTCATATTCTGTTTTTTCTCACTTTATCACTTTCCAGCCTTTTATCTATTGTCCATAGTGCAAAATATAACAATTTTTAGCAAAGCAAGTCTGGGAACAAGCATTCCTTTCTTATATGGTCTTTCAGTGTTCAGTTTACCCCTAATTACCAGGCCGTGGATTACACCTTCCTATGTTCTCTAACCTTCAGGGTAGACTTGATAAGTCTTGCTGTCATTCTGGGATCAGTACAGAATAATTTGTTTTGCATTGATAATGTAGTCTCCAAAGGCCCCTATCACCACAGGAGCGTCACCTTTTTTGACGCTTGTTAAACCTGGCACCTTGGCGTGGGTCTCCCTTTGATTTTTTCTGTTGTCTCGTGTGTTTTTGCTGGTGTTAGATGCTCAGGGCACTGTGCCACTGCTGTTCAGTGACACAGTGCAAGTGCTCCCTATTGTAAATTGATGTATGAATTTGTGATTCTATAATTAGTTGGTTTGGTTTACCTGTCAGACCCTTGTACAGTGCACCAGGTGTGCCCAGGACTTGTAAATCCAAATGCTGCTGGTGGGCTTGCAGCACTGGTTGTACCATCCACGGAAGCAGCCTGTAAAAATGTGTCTAAGGTCTGCCATTGCAGAGCCAGCGTGCAGTCTGGCACTGTGCACCCACTTGCCAGTCCCTAAACCTTCCCTTTTCTTCATATCAGCCACCCCTACTGTAGGCCGAAGGGCAGGGTGCATTGTAAGGATAAGGTAGGACATGCCATGGTGTGTGTGGCATGTTCTAATAGCGAATTACAGCCATTTTCGTTTTTCACTATTGCAAGGCTACCTGTTCTCCATAGGCCAGAATGGGCAGTTTGATTATTACATCTTATAATCCTAACTGACTTAGGGAACATGGTAGAAATTCGAATTTAGTATGCCTGAGCTCAGAATGGTAAAATACATCTTTTAGTGAAGTTGGTTTTAACATTCTGTGTTTGAAAATACCACTTTTAGAAAGTAGGTATTTTCTTGTCTAACCATTCAAACCTGCCTCTGCTAGGCTGTGTATTCCTTGTCTGGAGTTTGAGTGACAGGGCTGGGGAATTCCAGGAGACAGGGTGAGGTAGCCCAGTGGTGAATAGAGAGATCTGTATCTAGATGGGAGGGAGGAGTTGCACCTGGGACCTGAATAGGGCTGTGCCTTCCCTCCACAATGCTGGCTCCACCTCCTGTGGTGCGTCTGATGTCTCTGCCCTGCACTCTGAAAGGAAAGAAGGAGTCATGTAAACAAAGTGCTCCAGGACTGACCAGAACTGGTTTGGACTAGGCAAAGGCCCCTCTGCCCTCAGAGGACAAAGGATTTTGGGGTATAAGTATTGGGACCCTGATCCCAAGAATTTAGATCACTTTGGGAAACAAGAAGGAACCTCTGCTGAGGGGAGGAAACAAGAAGAAACTGAGGAGAGACTATCCCTGAAACTGGGGGATTGGCCTACAGGGGTTGCCTACTGCAAAAGAGAGGAGAAAGGAACTTTGTGTGTACTTTTACTCAACTTGTGAAGGATCTCCAAGGGCTTGGAAAAGAGCTTGCCTCCTGCTGAAGTCTCAGGGACAACAGACTTCAACCCCCAGCTCCACAGAGTTCTTTGGAAGTGCCTGCTGCTGTTTTGGGCCTTCTGAGGGACTGCGTGTCGCAAGGAGCTGGAAGCGCGACTCACAGAGAAGAAGCCTGTCACCGTCGCAGCCGCTGCTGTCGCATCACTGAACTAGGGTGTCGCCGCTGTAGCTGCCGCATTGCACCACATCGAGAGAAGCGTCTCGCAATGCCGAAGAAGTGTGTCGCTTTCACTGCCGCTGGGGCTGTCGCATCGTACCGCATCACGAGAAGTTTCTCGCATCGAGGAAGAAGCGTGTCGCCGTCGCTGCTGCTGCCGTCACATCTTGGATGTCGCCGCTGTAGCTGTTGTATAGCACCGCATCAAGAAAAGCACCTCGCATCCACGGAGAAGCGTGCTACCGTCGGCACTGCTGTCATCGCATCAGGGAGCAGGGGTGTCGCTGCTGCAGTTGTCACATCGAGCGGAAATGTCTCGCAATGTCGGAGAAGAGAATCGCCGCCAAAGCCATTGTCGTCACATCCCTGGTCAAGGGTGTCGCCGCTGCAGCTGACGCATCGAGCCAAGATCTCTCGCAACATCAGAGAAGTGTGCCGCATCAGGAAGATCTTCACGTCTTTATTTCTTTGCACCAAACTTCCATCGCAACAACATCGTTGCAACACTTTCGTTGCCCTGTGTGTCACATCTAAAGGTACATTGACTTAAAGTGTCGCATTTAAGAACTAAAGAGAACTAAGCTAAAACTACCAATTTTAAGGTAACAGTATTGTGGATTTTTGTAGTTTATGGTCTTGTGGTCAATCTATATAAAGAATACTTATTTTTTTATATAAAACCTGTGTGGTGTCCACCTGTAGTGTTATCACTTGATTACTGTATGGGTTCACAAATGCTTTACACACTGCCTCTGAGATAAGCCTGTCTGCTCGTGCCAAGCTACCAAGGGGTTGAGCAGTGGTTATTTTAGGAGTGTACCCCTTTACCCTGACTAGAGGAGAGGGTCCCTATTTGTCAAAGTACCTACCTGTGCCAACTAGAGACCCCCAATTCTAACAACGCTCTGGTGGCGTAGTGCTATTTTCAATATTTACAAGGTGGCGCTAAGCATGGCTTAACGCCAGCTTGTGA
Organism: Triturus cristatus; assembly: GCF_964204655.1. Lineage (NCBI taxonomy): Eukaryota > Metazoa > Chordata > Amphibia > Caudata > Salamandridae > Triturus > Triturus cristatus. The sequence continues at coordinate 1,127,704,060 of NC_140582.1, forward strand.
ATATGCCCCTTTCCGCCGCAGTCCTCTGAGGCAAAAGGGCATGCAATGGATGTTGCTTTGAGTGTTCCACCGCAACACCCATTGTTTTTGATTGTGCCCCAGATTTACAAGTGCCAAAAACATACGCCATGCAAGAGCAGGCATTAGAATGGGGAGCAAGAAGAAATGCTTTTATTTCTCCTCGTTTTTGTTTTCTTCTATGTGTGTTGTATTCTGAAGCACACATAGAAAGAGCAAAAAGCCATTAATGATTGTTGATGTGCAGAAAGGTGTCCCTTCGCGCACATAAATAATCATAAAACAATTATGATTTGCTACTTCTATGTGTGTTGCAGCATGCAGCACACATAGAAGTAACAAACAGCCATTAAGGATTGTTTATGTGCAGGAAGGGACACCTTCCCACACATAAATAATCATTCCCTGCAAAACAGGCACCCTTGCATTATGGTACAAGGGTGCCTGCTTTGTGCTAGGCAGCTAATTTTAGCGCCAGTGCTAGGGAAAACACAGGGGTGCACCATATTGTTGTAAATATGGTGCATCCCTTCCTTTTAAAAATGTCAGAGCGTGGTGCTGCCAAATTTGGTTCAGCTCTGCACTATAACATTTTTTAGTAAATATGTCCCTGAATTTTAGTAAAAAGCAGGCAGCATTGATACGTTAAAATACGATTATAGCATAATATAAATGCAAAAATAAACAAGTGGTTGTTAGAATAAATGAGTGAGCAAATTAATTAAACTTGCTATTATAGCACAACTCCTATAAGGTAATCACCACAAATTAACTAATATTAAACAGCAGAAACAAAAACATGTTTCATTCAATAGAAGACAGAATCTCAGCTAGATTCAAATTGTCTGTAGATGAAGGACATATTTAATTTGCATTTTTCCTGAGAATGTGCTCCCTAAAATATATATATCTGAACAAATAGGCCTCCATAATCAGAGCTTCAATCTCAACTTTGAGGGAAACTGTGCATAAAAAACAAATAAGTATATGAACATCAAGCACTCTGGTGTCAGATGAAGGTTTCTTTTTATGTGTCTAGATGTTCTATTGTCTGTGATGCAGACAAATTGTTTGTGCCATTGCAAAAGATAACTCAAAGGAAAATAAGTTGGTTTTGCTCATACAGGGACAATGGTTGTCTCATAATAAAAAAGAACATATGTAGGTGTGTGATTGATGTCTGGTTGTTTTAAGTAATGGATTTCAGTTGTGCAAAAATGTAACATTATTCATTTGATTTATGTTAAAGTACCAACATATATACAAATGAAGTGACTGAGATGTGCTACTAATATATGTATTCTTAAATTGGAGATACATAATCCCACATAATACTTGTGTAGACCAGTCAACAGAATCCAATTTCTTCATTAATAAGTGTCATTTTACAGTTTAAAATATATATTTTAAATCAATCACCGAGACTGTAACAGAACAACAAAATAATAGATTCACGTCAGTTGAAGATGCCGTTAAGACGCCGTTAAGACAATTTCATGTAATACAAAATAAGTGATTTTCCAACTATATTTAAGCGACAGCATTGAACCACAAATGAAACGATATATTGAAGGATGACGGAGACTAATATGTCACTCATTTTAATTTGGTTCTATATTAGTTTTTAAGAAGATCATTCAATTTGTATTCATTACTAGTATGTTGATTCTGAAAATTATTGTTTTGTTAACCATGTCTAAAGAAGAACTTCACAACGTCTGAAAGCTTGTGGTAGGTGTTTTTCACAGGTATTACATTGAAGGGAATACCCCTGAAGTATATGGGTGCAAAGAATTCCACCTGCTACTGCAAAGACTTCACAATATTGAAATCTGTTAAAATGTTTTAAAATGGATTGCTTTCTTCTCTCACAGACAAAGTAGAGTCTACCTACCCTTTCACTTCACCTTCTCACACACAACATTGTGGTGTTCCTTGGGTCCATCATACTGCTAAACCCCTTACCAAATCTGATTAAATCATAAATACTCAGTTGTTACAACTATGCAGATGAAACTCAAGTTTTTGAAAATGGATAGCCCCAAAGACCTCTATAATTCAAAACTTGATGACTGCCTCCGTGCCATCATCACATGGATGATCAATAACCATGTAAAGCTCAATACCACAAAAACAGAGATTAGGACATGTAGACAATGGCAAACCTACCAGCCTACTGCTATATGGCATAAGGAAATAGAGCCAGATGTACGACCGTGGCATTGTGTGCAAAATGCTATATACAAGAGTGTCTGAGACACTGTTTGCGATTCCCAATGGGTTCGCAAATTGCAAGCGTCATGAATAATAATGAGGCTGTCACAATTTACGACCCCATTGGGAATGGCTAGCACTCCAAGGGATGATGGTCTCCTGGGGTTAGATGACCACCATGTCTGGGACTGCTTTTAAATAAAGCATGCTTTATTTTTAATGCAGTCCGTTTTCCATGCATTTTACATTTTTCAAGGGCAGGCAGTGGTCCCTGGGACCACTGCCTGCTCTTAAAAAATATTTGCGCATGCATTTCCAAAGGGTTAGGGGTCCCCTGGGGACACCTTCCTGTTTGTGAGTGCCTTACCACCCTTCAGAGAAGGGTGGTAAACCTCAAGTGTTTTACAACCGCAATTGCGGTCGCAAAACATTCATACATGGGTTCAGGACTTGCTATTAGGAAAGGACGCCCTTGGCGTCCTTTCTAATAGCGAGTCGCTAACCCTGTTTTGTGAGTCACTAATTAATTAGCGACTCACAAAATATGGTTGGTACATTGGCCACACGTTTTTTGCAGTCGCAAACGGGCCTAGAACCCCTTTGCGACCGCAAAAATAGGTCGTACATCTGGCCCTAAGGGCCTGGTTAGATTTTGGCAGCTGGGTTACTCCACAACAATGGTGATGGATATCCTGTCCGCTGAAATATAAATCTGATAGGAAATAATGGGATATATATTTCAGTGGACGGAATATCCACCACCACTATGACGGAGTAACCTGTCCGCCAAGATCTAAATAAGGTCCTTATTTAGATCCCTAGAAATAACCATGGATTCAGACCTGTCTTTGATACCTCGTGCTAACAATGTCACAATCAGTGCCTTCTACACAATAAAAAAACACTATATCACATCTTCATGTACCTTCCATATTCTCACACTTGCAATTTCAAAGCTTGACGTTTCCAATGGCCTATACCTTGGTGCACCTGCATTGATTATATGCAAAACACAACTCATTAAAAATGTGCCACAAGGCATCTTCTCCTCCTTTATCCAAGCGAACGCATGACCTCAGTCCTGCAATCTTCCACTGGATACTTATTGCTAGAAGGAGAATGTTCAAGGCACTCTGTTTTGTCCACAAAGCCTCCCAAGGAAAAAGACTGCTATACCTACAAGTTCAATTAATTCAAAACAAAACAAACAGGACACTGCACTCCAAGCTTGCACCACTAATCATCATACCACCTCACTATAAGAAATCAGAAGAAGAGTCACTGCTTTCTCTTTACAAGCTGCCAAGCTCTGGAATTTTCTATCAGCCAGCATTAGAAATACCCTGGAACATATACACTTTTGAAAACAGTTTAAAACATGGCTATTTCCTAAAAGCACCACTTGCATCCAGGCAACATAGCAGGAAAACCGTTACACCCTTGAGCGCAATACTCAGCTTACAACTCATGAACTGCAACAACTCAACCAGCAAGCTGCATTCATTATGCAGCTAAGCAAAAACAGCAGACCCATGGTTCACCGTAGTATTATATAGTGATGAATTTCCATATATAACTGGCCCACAATAATACTAAATATGCAGAGATCACTGACCATTGTAACTTATACTTATTAAATGTACATAATACATATCTGCAAAGAAGGTTATCCATCCCTAGCACTGTGCACACGGAAAAAAATATCGAAAAACCAGCATTAGATTTGTCAGCCTTATGGTGGTCTTCTAACTTTTTGCCTTCATCCCAGTTATTTCTGCTCAATTTTTTTTGTTGGCCTTGGGACTTTGTGCCCCTTACCACTGCTCATTAGTGCCAGAGTGCTTGTGCTATCTCCTTTAAACATGGTCAAATTGGCTTAAACCTAATTGACATATTTAATTTACTTATAAGTCCCTTGTAGAGTGGTATACCATATAGCCAGGGACTGCAAATTAAAAGCTACTAGTGGGCCTGTAGCACTTATTGTGCCAGCCATTTAAGTAGCCTCTTAAAACATGTCCCAGGCCTGGCAATGCAGCCTGAATTCAGTTTTAAATTGTCAATTGGCATTATAACCCCCTGACCAGCCTTAAAATTTCCATTTTATTGCACATATGTCACTCCTAAGGGAGGCCATAGGTAGCCCATAGGCAAGGGTGCATTGTTATTAAAGGTTTGGCCATGCACTTTTAGGTTTTACATTTCCTGTTTGTGAAAACCTCTTAAATTTGTTTTTCACTACTGTGAGGCATACCTGTTTCATAGGATAACATTGGGTTGCCATATTACATTTAATGATTGCTAACTTGTGACAGGGAACATGGAAGCCATTCATGTTTGGTGTCTGAGAAATTTTTAGTAAAAATCTGCTTAAATAGTAAAGTGACATTTTAAGTTATAATTTTGAAAATCCCACTTTTAGAAAGCTTTACCAAACAAGAAATATAACACTGACAGATTTCTTAACAATTGTGCTTCATTTGTGGCGGCTTTAATCAATAACTGTGGTCACCATTTATTTTTGATTTTTAGTTCTGTATATAAATATAATAAGACCATTTGTTGACACACACAGGTCACATACAAAATGTATCCACATGAATCCAGACAATACAATAAGCATAAAAATGATTTAAACAGACCACAAATGACAACTTATACTGCAAATCAAATAATGAACAAGATGCAACAAGTTCACATTATTTAAAAGTCCAAACAATAGCTTGAAAACAATTGTCAATAAAGTTTTGAACACAATATTAAAAAATAATTGCATGGCTTTCATATTAATGGACAAGGCACCTCTGCAAAAGCATGATTATTCACAGCCAGGATGTGATCTAAAACATTTAACATTGAATAATATCCTGGATTACACTGATATTTTCCAAATAATGTAATTAATAATTGACAGTAGGTGCGCAGATGATGGTCAACGCGTTTCGAACCCTCTGAAGTTTCCTTATTAGGGTTCTCCTAAGGACAAGGAACTGAAGTCTGTATTCTAAAAAAAAATATAAACAAAATATTAAACACACTTATCTATGTACTCTAACTTTAAAATACCTCTAGTTGCCAATGAGATTACCTCACAAGACTGATGATATAGTCACGCAGCAGGTTTCATTTATTTATACCTGCAATATAACAATAGAAACACTTTGTCACTGAAGCACCGTCTCCTGGGGTGATAAAATGGGTCACAATTTTGTTGCAACGATACTGCTGGGCACAATATCCATGCCACATTGCATGGTGGAACAATCTACGAAAAATATTTTAAAAACAAAATTTGACTCAACCAAAATATTCAGGAGTCTTTAGCCAATTGTTTCAACAAAACAAGCTTGCTCTTAAACTCAAAATCGATTGAAACGCGAAGATCAAAATCGCCGGCAACTGGTGGACTAACAACAGGCTTACGCGAGGCCAACTTACATAAATATCTTTTACTCGTGTCAGTGATTCTCCCGTATCTGGACTTCCTAGCATGCTTGCAAAGTATAAAACATAACAATGTTGTAAACACTTACTTGACAGATATGAACTCTATTCCGGCTGTGGCATGGCTTACAAATCCTCAATGAACTGCAACTGTGTGATAGGTGTCGTCAATTCTGATAGGTCCCATTAGGAGTACCAGGGAATTGTGGAACCTCTAGTTCAAAATATTAAATAAATGAAACGGATCTTTGAAAACTCATTCTTACATACAAAATACATTCTCCTGTGCCAAATTTCTTATATAAAAAATGTATTGAAAATTCAGGCATCAGTGAAATATGTTTATTTAACAGATAAATTCTGTATTTCAGACATTTCATTTAACTTGGTCGACACAGTGTTGAAATACACTATAAGGTAGGCTTCTTTGCGGTTCAATTTTTCATCTGTGTCACCGCCCCTGGGATCAATTTTTATTTTTGGCAGCACTGTCCACTTGATATCTGATTCTGAACGATTGTTTTCAATCCAGTGATTTACTAGTAGGGCTGTTACCACTTTGCGCTTTATGTGCTATTTGTGCTGTATGATTCTTTGCCTAATCTCTTGTTTGGTTTTCTTTTAGAAAGTTGGCATTTTTCTACCCTACACTATTTGGTGGATGCAGCCTATATTGGGGTCTCATGACTGGGTGTAGTTGGCAGTTGCATTTTGTTAATTCTTCTCACATATAGAGGAAATAGGTGCGCCTGAATGGGCCATCAGCTGCAGGATGGGGGGCAGAGCTTTGCACAACCCCACTTACAACTGAATACACTGTGTTCTGCCTTCACACAAAGGACTTTTCACCCTTGGATTGTTCATGCAGCCAGTTTGGAGCCAGGGCAGGAAAGGGGAGTCATGAAACCTCAAGCACTTCAAAGGGAATTCTCTAGAAACTTCACCTACTTCAAAAAAGGCACAATATATGAAATGGGGACCCTCAGACTCACACTTCGGTACACCTCTGGACCTGTGGAAGACTCGGAAGGACGGCTGTGCTACTCTGCTGCAAGAAGGACTGCTACTCTGCTTCCGTACTGCCCTCCTCCCTAAGTGAACAGCTGGACCTGCATCTTCAAACTAAGACCACCAGAGTGACTCTAAGAGCCATTTGGCTGACCTCCTGATTAGAGCCCCAGTGGCAAAACAGGCTCCAGCAATCTTGAACTCATCACATAGTCGCCACCAGCTGTGAGTCCTGTCCCACCAAGCTGTGCCACCTTAGTCCTGCACCCTTGGAAGTGGGCCTGGAGGTGCTCTGCCGGTCCACCTGTGGTCTCAGCAGAGATGGCACAGTGCGACGGTTCACCTCAGAAGACTATGCATAGGAACCGCTGCCCAACGCAAGCCTTCACCATCACTGCGCAATGTATCTCCATGTACAGACTTTGCATCACTGCTGCAGCTCCCTCATAACCACTGCTGCGTAGACTATATCATATGAAATGCCATACCTGCAGAGGTATTCAAAGCCAAGAGCATACAGAAAACCACAAACATGCAGGTCAGTCTCTTACACTTCATAATCCAACACATTGCTATGCGCTGCATCCCATAACATGATTATAGCACCTCAGTGATCACTACGCACAACACAGAAACACTTTCCACAAAGATTCAAAATATTAACAAAAACCTTCCAACCACACACCCTGCATGGTGTAGGATGCTATGTATGTAGGCAAGTGCTTCAGCACCCGACATTGGGATAGTAAGTGCTGTATAAATGCTACAATACAATATAATCTGCTCTGATACTATATCTTCAGAACTACACAAGATGCTGTAATAAAGCAGAAGCTCTTTGCCTTTAGCAGCTTGTTCTGTACAACTGTTTTGACAGTAGGTAGGAACACTCGCCAAGCTGAGAAAGATATGCACGATTTCTTTAATTACATATTGTAAGTTAACTGTCAAGAATTCATAAAATATTGTCTACTGTAACATATCTTCTATTATGAAACTGGGGGGTGCAACATGTCATTTTATAATTCACAAGTTACTCTGTAAAATTTGTGGTAGTGTGGCTTATTTCTATGAGAATTATTTTAATTATACATTTCTAACTTTATAGTGTTGGCAGTTTATGAGTATACAGAAAAAGCAGCTAGGTTAAGCACGTATGCACTGCCTGGACATGTCACTTTTCAGTAGTGAAAGTATTGCCCACCTCAAATGGCCAGCCGCTTAAAAGACCATAAAGGATAAATATATGCACAAAAGTATGGGAGGCAACACAAAACAGATTTAACTAAGACAATGTAGTACGAAGAAGGTTGTAGAGTCCACACAGAACTTGTAAAATTTCTAATTTTCTTTATTCCATAGCTCGGTACTGTCACATTCACAGCCAACGCGTTTCGCCCAAACATGGGCTTCTTCAAGCCCATGTTAGGACCGCTCCTACACAACGGTACTCGTATCTGTACAGACCACTCTACTAAAGGAACTGGACTTACGCTATCTCAAATTGAACTGATCAGAAAATAATTTTCCTCTGAATACTCATCATTCTTACGATTGTGTACATACGTCGCTCCACTGGCCTTTCGCTACCATTCGATTATTCTGGCAAGGATTTCTTAATACAGAAATTTCTCTATGACTACTTTTTTATGCTCTTGTATAGATGACACGCTAGTAATTGACAAGACTCTATTCAACAAGAACACGCGTTGATGTCGTGACAGTTTTTCATGCGTCATTTCGTTTGATATCTTGCCTTGAAGAAGCCCATGTTTGAGCGAAACGCGTTGGCTGTGAATGTGACAATACCGAGCTATGGAATAAAGAAAATTTGAAATTTTACAAGTTCTGTGTGGACTCTACAACCTTCGTACTACATTGTCTTAGTTAAATCTGTTTTGTGTTGCCTCTCATACTTTTGTGCATAAGTTTATGAGTATAATTCTAATCCCAAGTGAAATTTTCCATTTTCAAACAGATTCACATTTTTATAGCAATAATAGTGCCATGACCACTTTTGAAATTCCTATTTTGTTCAGTGCCTATGAATTCCAAAAAGACAGGATGGTTATTAGACCTGCTGAATAGTGATTAGACAATCACATGGGAATGCCTTTTTGGTGTCCCCACAGATAATTTTAGCTGTCTGGCAAGAGCACGTTATCACACAACAAAACACAACACATCACATACATATAAATATACATATATGGAGATACAGAAATGAACTTTTGAAAGGCACATTTCAGCCATTAGTTATTTCAGTTCAGCTGAATTTAGGCACTGACTGATGCCATCAACATTGGTGTCAGCCTCCTGCATTTTACTGATGTGGACTATCTAAAAAAGTAGAATAGCATTCATGCCTTGCTTTTTTATTTTATTTACTACTCCTTTATTTTTATTTGGGAGGGTCTTTTCCATCACGTTCTGTTCATAAAATGACGTATGTGTGTGCATGTGTTGTGATAATTATGTGTGCATATGTTTTGATGCTTGTACATGCAGGTGCCATCTTGGAATGATAATAGTTACCATTCCAAGATGGCTGCTGTGTGTCATATACATCATAACTCATGCACATGCGTGCATCATAGGGAACTGGTGGCACCAATGCAAACAAATATTGGTAAAAAAACATTCCAGCACCTGCCTTGTTAAGGCGAGGCCTATTGGCTTTGTCATTGTTTCTCTTTTGGGGGGATTGGAAGTTTCAGTATAGTTTTTTCAGTTTTTGAAAAGGCTCTTGAGTTTATGAAGTGTACATATTTGAACTTTTCCACAAAAGTTTCAGTGGGAAACAAATCATAAAGCCCTTTTGTGAATAAAGTAAGTTTAATTTGAAGGGGAATCAATTTACATTCACTAACTTTCTTGGTATAATTCTAGTGGGAAATAAGTCTTTAAAATTCCTTTTACAATCCACACTCACTGTCCACGAATTGACATCAGAGGCCTGGGCTCAGAAATATTTGAGAAACTGCTTTAATCTTGCACCTGGTTTCTTCCATTAGAAAATGTTTGTTCCAGGATTGGATATCTACCAATCTCCTCAAACAGACTCCGGTTATTTTGAATCTAATCTGTTTCGAAAATGTATATGGATGCTGAAGGACCACATCTCCTAGAAAATCTAGCATGGTAACTGTCTTAGGTGTCTAGAACAAACTACTGTCTTCTGATTGTGTCATTTGTCTAGTCAACACAGTGTTAAAATCTACAGGTAGCCAGTTTTGAAGGGTCATTTGGCACTATATGGACTGGATATCCTGTTTGGCAACACTTCTGCAAATTGTTTATTAAGTAAATATGTCAAGCATAGGAAACTGTTTTTGCTTATTTTCAAAATTGTAATACGAGCACTCAGTTGGTTACCAATTATACTTTCAAATTGTCTTCAGTGTGTGAGGATTTGTCAGGGTGATGAAAAAAAGGCGACAGTAGGAAAGGTATATTGGTAATATAAAGAGTGCTCTGACCACACACGGAGATATACGTGAAGTAGGACCTACTATGCATTCACCATAGAAGATAGCAGAAGTAGTCAATGTTCCTAAAATCAGGCACTCAAGAGGGAATTCAGTGTACAGAATAACCAGATGTCACCAAGTAAACAGAGAAAAAAATCATACTAAAGGAAATATTGAGTAAATTTGGGACAAGGTTCCATGTCTTGAGACAGACGTTCAGTAGATTTAAATAATAAATACTGCTGCATATCCTCTCTGTAACAACTCCAATTATGGGACATGCATGCAAGTGAAGACATTATGAAACTGACAACTTTGGTTATGATTTGCAATGTATCCTAAAGGCAATGCAAATTTTGATTAAGAAACACACCTCGGTTGACAGCGGTATCCAAGACTCTTGACAATCAAACAATAAAACACATGACTGTAACAGCAAAAGGTGGAACACATTAGACTCAGAATTTATGGCCAATCAGCCAACTATGAAAAGTGTTTCAGGGAAAAGAACTTGTGGATATGACCATCTCCTGCTTGGCATTTTCACAGATTTTTCGCTTCTTTTACTGAACCCGTTTTTGTTGGCAATGTGAATGCAAACTTTACTCCTGCTAGCTGGTGGGAAAGTGCTAGTGCTCTCCTATTAAACATGGTAAAATTGATATACTCCTAAGTAGCACTGTTTACTTTGCTTTTAAGTCCCTAGTTTATGGCACTACATGTACCCAGAGACTGTAAATTAAATGCTACTAGCGGGCTGCAGCGCTCATTGTGCACCCCAATTAATCAGCACTACAAAGCATGTCTCTAGCCCACTGGCACTTCTCCCAGGCAAAATAAACCTTTTGCCAGGCCAAACCACATTTTTTAATACTGAAAAGTCACTCCTCATGAAGGCTGTAAATGCCCAAAGGGCAGGGTGCATGGTATTTAAAAAGTACAACAAGTGTATTTAATGCATTAAATGAAGAGGGGTAGCCAGGCAGGAAAAAAGGATGCTCTCTAGAAAATATCAGTGGAAATAAATACATATTAAGCAGAATCACGGTGCTCTAGGTGAGGGGTTGGCTAACAAAAAAACAAAATATAAGACAAACTGGGAGGGTTAGAATATAATCAAGCAATTGTCCTGAGCACTCAAAGTAAAAAAAAATCAAACGTCCAACAAGGAGTCATGATGTTTCCATAGTCTTTAATTTGACCCACAAATTCTTTCTTGATTCCTTATTCCCTTCACAGCATTTCATATACAGCAGTTATACACTTTACAAAACCACCACGTGTTTTGTTGTTGTGGCTCATTTCCCTCTGACTTCATCAGGGCTAAAATAATAAACATTCACAAAACACAATAAATATAGGTATACAACACTATGGTACCTTCACCCACCAGTAGGTGCAAAAGCCGAAAAATAAATAAATACCAGGTGATATAGTGTGGCCAATAGGCAAAAATCATACAAAGTACATTTCGAAATTATTGCCCATATTTCAGGTAAAATACATTAAAAATAAATAAATAAATTACAAGACCTGAACACACTTACAAGATGATAAAGTGAACGTTCATATGAATATGATGCAGGTGCAAGGAAAAAACATGCAGACCGATTTCCCAGAATCATGTGTTCACCCCTCTGTGCCAGTCAACACACTAGTCCACAAAAGATGAAAAAGGATATATATTAACATGAAAAGTAACATATTAGATCTCTGCCTCCTTATATGGGAAAAGTAAAGATAATCCACAATATACGTTCAAGTAGGCACATAGGCATTAACAAGGGGACAGCAGAGTTATTTTGCAGTATGGATAATCGCACATTTAATGAGCATAACCTCTGAAGCGAGGACAAGTGATCACAAGAACATGGTAATGGCAACTAGTAGTTCTAAAGAACATACCTCCAATATTCCAATAATAAAAAGCATTATAGCACAAATAAGGTCAGGACTGCCTTGACGAACAAATCTCAGCTGTACACCAGTAAGAAATATTGAGTTTGTATGAATTGGACCCAACTGTGTGGAAGCCTCGCACTTAAGAATTATTGCATTAGTCGAATGCGGGTCAGACCGCAACGATAATATAAACTTAAATAATGCGTGCTAGCCATGTATCCCTAAGTATGTAGTAGAATCACACATAAGTGAAATGTGTACGTAAAAGAAGTAATATAACTTTTCATAAAAGAATTAATGGAGCCGAAGCAATTGGTGTTGAATTGCCGATTGGATTCAACTTGTTGGTTTGCCCCGCTGAAGGAAATCTGACTTCTAGAAAAGTTCCTAAGTCCGAACATAGAGGGCCTCATTGGGCCCAATGCCGAGCAGTAGCCCATCAATGTCAATGTCTTTGTGGGCACAGATTGCAAACTTGGCTCACTCAAAGCTTTCCTGCCTTCGCTTCAGATCCAGCAGGCCGCTTACCTCACCAAGGAGTCGCTTACAACCAATTTTTCGCCCAAAAAAGTTTTTTAAGTAATAAGGTAAACTTTCAACAGGGGAAAACCTGGTCCCTGTATCAGAGCTGTGTTCTCTGAAAAATATTTGGTGGGTTATGTTATGACATGAAAATTTAGAAAGGATAATTCCTTAATCCTTAAAACCTAATAAACACACCCAGGTAACGTTTGAAAACAAGTCTTAGTAAAATTCTTCTCAACTTCTGTGGACAATAAGCATGATGTTCGCAAGCAAAATGTTTGTTAAATTCGAGCAGTACCAATAATGTTAAAGTCAAGAAAGCAGCAAAAAATTATTTCCCAAACCAATTCATATAAATAGGGAAAAGGTAATAAGCAAAAAGACACCAAAATAATCACAAAAGGGGATCTGTAATGATTAGTATACTTTACATTGCAAAAAGCACCTAGAAAATATAAAAAGATGTAGAAAATATCAGTTAATTGTTGTCCGAGACTTATGCATGATTTCAGGCACCTGCAATGGAGCTGAGGTCAAATACACTAAGGTAAAGTTGTTACCTTCTAACTTAATCTGTTTTTTAGAACTAACATTCTTACAGTGGGGCAGGGATATGAGCTGAAGCTGACAAGGGTTCCTCAAAGTCAGATAGGTCATTGTCAATCTCCGGCTAGAGTTGCTGGTTTTCATTCCAAAAGCTGTTAGTGGGATGGAAATGTTTTTTGTAGCTGCCTAGGTTACTCCGCCACTGGAATAATTTGTCCTTCAGAGATAGTCACTTTTTTGGTTCTCAGGACTCTTCAGTGGGACATGACTGAAAATGTACCAGGGCAGGACTCCATGAGGCCAGATACCTCTACTAGAAGAGCCTCCTGAGCCTATTTATATGGACAAAAAGCTTAAAGTGAGACAAACCCTACTTTCCTTCCCCACCTAGGGTGTAACCTCCCTGGTAAGCCTCAGCACCCAGCTCCATAACTATATGTGTGAAAAAAATAACGTCTGGCTTTTATCCAACTACTTGTAAAGTTTCATCGAAAACACTCAGGTCCTCAGGGCAGGCTTCTAGGCACCTGGTCTTTCAGCAGACAGGGTACCTGCAGGATCCAATCCTCTATGATTAGCAAGCCCCTCTTAGAGTCAGCAATCCATTGGCTTTTAGTGTCCCTAGAGCAAACTACCAGTAGGTCACCCACCCGACCCTTGAGAAGCAGTTCAGGTTGCTGCAGGTCAGTAAGAGAACTTGAGTTTTCTGTTTTTTCCAGCATTGTTTTCTTCTTTCCTGGTCCAGAAATGTTCTTAGGAGGTAGTAATGAGTTGCTCTGGCTAGTGACTAGCCAGGGACCTATTCCTACCCAAGGCTGCTTACTTTCTATCTCTCTGACCACCTCCTTTTGAGGTATTTCCTCATCGCTCTACTGTAAAAATGTTTAGAAGGCTAAGTCAAAAATACATTGCTCCTCCTTCAGAATGGTATTTGTCTCTTCTTATCCCACTCTATAGCTGGCATAAGTCCCAGAAAGCCTGTTAGGGGTCTGGAAAAGAATGCGAGCAGATCCTGTCAGTTTCGCTTTGGACAGCTTTTTCTGCCCACTCACAGATGGCTAATTCCTGTTAAGTGGGCAATTATTGGGAGCTCTCTTGGCTTCATAGGTCCAGAGGCCAAACCATTGACTAAGCCACAAATATGTATCGAATCTCTGCAAGTGAGATGAATGGTAAAATTGGTTCTATGTTACTTTTGGTGCAGGCAGCATAGAGTACATTTTGGTAAAGTTACTTTACTGTTAAAGTAGTCAGAAATTTACCATTAAATTACATTTTGAAAATGGAGTGGAAAATAACTTTCACTCAATTGGTTAGTATTTTCCTGACAAGGATGTAAAGTAAGGATTTTAATTACTCATAGACATGTTCAAAAGCATAGTCTTTCAAAGCATTGGCTTGTTCAAAGTGAAAAGAACTTTTGGACATTTAGCTACTGAGAGGACACAGTGTTTCAAATATATAGGGGGATATTCTCAACAAATGCCAAAAACTATCGCTAACCTTAGTTAGAGTGCGGTTTCTTATCGCCGGGTACCGCGGGAAACTATCGCCGTGTTAGCGGCGTATTCACAACACAAAGCTAACAGGCGATAGTTTCCCCTACCGGGTCAAATGTCCAGTGATAAGATTAGCGTCACGGTGATAAAAATCGTCACGCTAACATGAAAAAAGTTGCGATGGGCCAATTAGTGACCCGGCACAGTACGCTATTTAGCGTCAGCGCACCTTTTTTCACGTTAGGTGGGAAAAACCACTATAAAACACCCGCTATGCAGCCCTAATACAAATAAACAAAAGAAGAAATATTTAAGAGGAACCAAGCTTGACCCAGTACAGAGGCCAACAACAACCCCACAAACACCCAGGAGGACCAACCAGAGACCCAGGGGAAGGGCAAGGAGAAGAGGAAGAGGAAGACACGGTTCAGTCAGCAGGAAAACCAGGTCCTGATTGCGGAGGTCACAGAACACCAACAACAACAACGTCAGCTCCACTGTGTCATTGGCAACCAAAAATGCAATATGGCAGCCCATCGTGGCCAAGGTGAATGCTGTCGGAGAGGTGAGGAGGACAGTGGATGATGGTAAGAAGCGCAGGCATGATGCCAAGCGCAAAGCCAAGCAGAAACTTGCAGCTAACCTGAAAGCAGCAATGCAGACTGGAGGTGGGAGTCCAGCGCCACAGGAGGAGCTGGATCCGTTGGAGGAACAGGTGCTCCAAGTCATCAGTGAGGAAACGATGGTTGGGGTTCCGGGACCAGATACTGCTCAACGCGACCAGACACAACAGGAACAGGGTGAGTACAAACCAGGGACAGAGGGGACGGGTGGAGATGGGCCTAATGGCACTCATGCACAATTAAATATATTGCAGTGCACACCCACAATGACTGTGGATCAGGTCCCGGATACCCTTGTCCCTGGTGGCATAAACACATATCACCCTACTCAACCAATACATTGCAAGACACATTTTGGTGGGCTCACAGACCTGGAAATATGTACAGAAAAGTCAAACAAATATAGTCCAAGTATCATATCAGACCACAAGATAAGGGCTACGTGAAAGAGCAAAGGCCCACATTGATTGGAGATGCGGCAGGCTGTCAAAATGGCCCTCTTGCCTCAACACCACGCATATGCATCTGCCTGTATATCTGAGTTGTGTGCAAGGATGTGCATGTGCATCAAGGGTGACCCAACTGCAGACGCAGGCACACGAGCACAATACTGCATGTCTGCTGACATTGGTGGGGGTGCTGCAGATCAGGGCATACAAATTCTCCCTACTTCCACGGATAGAGTAATTTCACAGATACACGCACATGCACTCATCACACACTTGGGCCCATTTCACTAACACACGCTCAATTACTCTATTAGCGCTGAACATGAGAGAGAAAACTCCTAAATCACCCTGTATCTACAGTAAGGTCAATGCGACCAAATTGTTATTGTCCTGAGTCATGATTTTAACCTCTTCGGTGCCCATGACGAGCTGGACTCGTCATGGGCCGTGGTTGCGCTGTGCCCATGACAAGTCCAGCTCGTCATAAACCCCGCCCGCTAATGTAACGGCCGGCACAGGGCGGGGAAAGGGGCGGGCACTGAAGGGGTTAAACAACAATAATCACATTAGTATCCAATAAACGACAAGAAATAACCACCAACACTGTAATTCAAATAATGGTATTTTATCTAAATTAGTTCAAATGAAAGTCAATCAATAGCAAAATCATTATTCTCATAGTTACCTATTCTTGCTAAATGTCATAAATGGGTCAGGGCAAGTCTCTCAGTAAAGTCTCCCGAGTCGCCGTCCTCACAGCATCGATCCTCACCAACGCAGGTTTGGGAAGAAGTGGCCTTAGACCCTCTCTAGTCTAACAATATTTATAATGGAACTTGCAAAATAAAGCAACATAAAAATTCTAAATGTTCATTGAGTCACCAAGCGAAACGAGCAGGAAAGGATGTTGCATCGCAACATTTGTAAGAACCTCCGCTCAGGAAAATCACAAAAATAAAAAGACGGAAGAAGGAAACTCGAGTTTTGCAAAAGATACTTTCATGAATATATTTCCTCGGAACCATAGCGAAGCCACCACTGTAATCACAAAGTTCATTGTGGCTTTCTTCTCCTCCAAGGACGATTGGAAGCTTGCCTGGAGTCGCTGTCATCACGGAAACTTTCAAAACTCCAGCAGAAGCCATGGTCAGGTGACTTTCAACCATGTTCAGCAAGGCCTCTTGTCATATTTTATTCACTCGAGTGCAGGCTGTAAACGGCAGCCATCTTTATTTAGGCCAAAACTGACCATCTTAATTGAAAGAAACACAAACAACATTACTACATCATCGCAATGATTAAACAGTGTTAATTCCCACTAATACCCTTATGTGTATGTAATTAACTAGCCATCTGCAACATAAATAAGCATTAGGACACGTTATTATTTAAAAGCATCAACACAAAACAAATAGCACACTTGTATTAAATAACTAAACATATTATTAAGCAACATATATGCATTCCCACGTGTAGTTTCTCTTATTAGTTATATTGGTTAGTCAAAGTTTCTCACAAAACCAATAATTATCGATTACAGATTAATGATTTTAGTTATGACATATTGACAAAACCGGAGCTTAAAACTCGATAAATTTTCAACAGAAAACCCTGCTCCAGCAATCCCCCCTTTGATGATATCATCACCAAATAAAACAACCCAAAAAAAAAATTAGTCCCATTTTAGGAGAAATTGAAAATGTCTTTTTTTTTTTTTTTTACAACATTACACACCAGACACTACACACCAGACTCCCTTTCATCATCCCTCTTCGCCTCCAAGTAAACACTCTCCCTTAATTCCTCTAATTCTATCTCTTGTGGGTCTCTTTTTGACCTCTTTTGTTTCTTTTCAATATTTCTTTTGATTAATTTCTTTTTCCCTCCCCTGTTCTTACAACACAAACACACCAATCTTAGTATCAATAAAGCAACAATTACACAGGTCAAAGGAAACAATATCTTACCTATAATAGTACTACCTATCTTAGCAATAAAACTCTTAACAGCTATCACTTTATTAGCTAATTTAGTCCAGATACTTTCAGCTTCCAGTGGTACTAATTATTCATGCAAATCAGTAATATTTTTGATATAGACCTTCAGGTCTTTGCTTTCGTCAGGAATGTAAGTACAACAATGTTGAACTTTCAGCATCCCACAGACTCCACCCTCCTTGGCCAATAGAATATCAAGGGCAAGTCGATTTTGCATAGACATGGCACGTACGGCAATCATCTCCGTATTTATCAAAAGAAACCCTCCAGCGGTGTTTGTCGATAAGCGATCTACCACTGTTGACAGTTTCTGAATTCCATATGCATTTAAAGAAATTCCCACTGCTGGAATCAAAGCTCCAAATATATCACCAACTATTTCTGACCAAGTTTCTCTCCTAAAACGTGTTAATAAGTTAATATGTTCTACATCTTCTATCTTATCTATATGAAAGATCTTTGGAAAGACCAGACCAATATAACATGTGCCATACCAATGGTCAGGCAACCAGTAATAAGCCTTATTTCCACAAATATAATACACTCATGGAAAAACTGGATCTTCTCCTCCCTTGAAACCCCATCCTGTCGCAACGAAGTATGTATCATGGCACTCACTAGCCCCAACAAAATAATGATCATATTGGGATTTCCCCCTGGTAATGCATAGTTTACCCTTCTGTGGTGCATCTAAAGCCAAAGTTGGACTAGCCCCATTCCTCAATTCCTTCCCCATCTCAATGTCCCAAATTGTCTCACCCATTTTATATTTCCCTGCCTTTTCATGCATGCTCATTCTCCTTTCCTCTACCATGTTTAGGAAAGCCTTCTCCTCTTCTTTCAAACTGCAAGTTAAATTGTTCTTAAAAATGTAATCTAATGTTAAATCTTCTTTCTCAATAAAAATCTCACCAAAAATGTTAGCTTCTTTAGCTGGATTCAGCCTTTTATTCATAGGCAATTGCCCAAAAATATTATCTTTGTTAGACATAACATAATCTATTTTCCCTAGCAAATAAAAAACACTACTCAACACAGTACATGAAATTTCATACGTAGCTGGTAAATGATGATAAGTAACACCCTCTGAAACGGATGCAGGCAATTGCATACTGACGTAGCAATCCCTTACTTCCATTGTCTTCACGTATTCATACAACAACTTTGAAAAAACATTGCTAGAAAAATCATTAATTGACCTATCTTTATGTATGTAAGTATTACTAATTCTAGTCGGAACTACCTTTTGCAAATTCTTCTCTATCTTAGTCACATTATCAGTATGCATTCCAAAAGTGTCTATTGTAACCCTAATACCAGTAATAACATTAATAATCCAGTACAGCAGCAGCACATTCTACACCATCTTTTTAAGAAGGCACATCTACTTTGATTATTTTCTGTGTTAGCCATTTTACTACTTTGACCGTGTCTTTTGACTCAGCCTCTACTACTCCACTACTGGAACTTTTAGAACTCTGGATTACTTCAAACAACTAAATTTCAGACTTTCTTCTTTTCACTTTTCTCCAAGTGACTCCTTCAGTTCACTCAATTTGGATATTCATCACTCTTCACTTCAACTTCTTCAACATCAAATTGTATTAGATCTCCAACTACATCCTCAGTATCCGACTTTTCTCCGATGTCAGTCAAAATTACTTTCAGGATTTCACCTGTATCTTCCTCAACCACTTCACGTATGGTCTCCTCTGGATTTCCCTGACTTTCTGCCTCTTCACCATCAGACAGAGCCACGTACGTCCATTCCGGTGACCTATACTTCTGGTTAGGTTTTCTGATTCTTTTGATCTCCTCTGGTTCCTTCGACTCTTTTCGTTTTTCACCTTTTGCTGGATTTTGACTCGACACTTCGTTCACTTGTTCAGCTTTCGATGTATTTGCTCGTGTCAGTCTATATCTCAGCCTCTTTATCCTGTTGTTAGGCCAAAGATCTCCTTTTACAACTCTCTTTGGTCTCACTTCTTTATTATTTCTTTCTCCAATCCAAGTTCTCTTTCTCAGAATTCGACCCTCAGATTTCTCATTCTCACTCTCATCTGATTCTGTCTCAATTGCCTCTCGTTCTTCAACAGTTTTCTTTTGCTCCACAGTCTTTACCACCACTGATTGAGATTTCCCTAATTCTGTCCCTCCTCGGATCTCCGACACGCAATCTTCTTGCTGTCTACTTGTCCCTTCACCTAACTTATCAGGAATGTTCCCTATACCTCCTCAGGGGTCTTCCGCAATCTGTCCCTCTCTAACTTCTACTGACCCTGCTTCTTCAGGTGTAATCTCAAGTGGATTTTCAACTTCTTCATCTGATTCAGGTGTAGTCACTGTGGAATTGCTCTTTTCTTTTCTGTTTTTTCCACTGCTCGTTGGAACTTCAGGCACTCTTACAGAATCCGATCTCTCTTCTGAGACTCTCAAAGGCCCTCTTGAAACCTCTCTAGGAAAAGAATTACCTGACTCTCTTTCTCCTTCACCTCTCCCAGAATTCCGATTCCTTCTCACTGGCTCAGTCTCTGCATCATCACTGGAATCTGACTCTTCAAAATACTCCTTACCAGTCCCTTCCTTTGGATTTGGAACTCTCAGAGTATGACTCGCATGCACCCAGTTTTTCACTCCGGCACACTTTACTGCAGTTGTCGTAGTCAGAATAACTTGTCTTGGCCTTCCCCACCTTGGCACCAAGCAATTTCTTCTTCTGTGCACCTTAATCCTCACCCAGTCCCCTGGACTCAGATCATGGGCTTGCTTCTTCTCAAGTGTGGTAGCGTCTCCTCCAACCTGGTGAAACACAGAATGAACTGCGCAGCCAGGCCTTTACAGTAATCCAAAATCATGTCATCAGTTATTGTCATCAACTTATTGACAGGCACAAATGCATGTCGCATTGCACGTCCCATCAAGATCTCATGTGGACTCAAACCAGTAGTTCTATCTGGAGTAGATCTAATAGTCATTAGCACTAGAGGCAAGACATCAGGCCATTTCATTCCAGTGGCTAAACACATCTTACCAATTCGGTTTTTGATTGTGCCGTTCATCTGCTCAACAACACCAGAAGCCTCTGGTCTGTAAGCACAATGTAGCTTCTGCTGTATGCTCAATGCTTCACAAATTAAACTCATGAGCTCATTATAGAAGTGTCCACCTCTATCTGACTCAATCGTTACTGGAAACCCGTACCTAGGAATCAATTCTCTTAACAGTAACTTTGCCACTGTTATTCCATCATTTCTCCTAGTCGGATAGGCCTCCACCCATCTCGAGAACAAACAGACCACCACTAGAACATACCTCAATCTGTTCACTTGGGGCATTTCAATGAAATCAATTTGCATTCTCGTAAAAGGACCACCTTCTCTGCCTACCGTTCCCAGACTCACCACTGTCTTTTTCCCAGTGTTAAATTGCTGGCAAATCAAACATCTTTGACAGATGCTTTCTGCAATTAACCTGAACTTTGCATTATACCAGGTCTGTTTAAAGGACCTGATCATAGCGTCCCTTCCCAGATGTCCCTGTCCATGATACATCCTTGCCATTGTTGACAGCATCGAGTTGGGCATGACTGGTCTACCATCTCTATAGATACAGACATGATCTGTCTCTCTTGGGGCACAACCTGCCTTGATCCAATCTTTCTTTTCTTCATTTCCTGCCTCATCCTGCAACTGTTTCACTTCATCCCACGTTTCTAGGACATTAGTAAACATCACAGAATAAAAAGACATTTCCTTTTCTCGTGCCTTATTAATCGAATGATTGTTTTTAGCACAATATTGTGCTATGTCATTTGCAAATCTATTACCAAGGGTAATAAAATCATCTCCTTGTCCACGAGCAGCACATTTTACAACTGCTAATTCTTTAGGCAGCTGTATCGCCTCAAGCAATTTCCCAATCACTTCAGCATTCTTTATTGGAGTCCCACTCGACGTCAAGAAAACTCTCTGTAGCCAAAGCTGGCCAAAATCATGCACGACTCCAAATCCATACTGACTATCAGTCATTACAGTCACTCTCAGATTCTTCCCAATTTTGCAAGCTTTCGTCAATGCCACCAATTCAGCAACTTGAGCAGACTTCACTCCTTTCAATGGTGAAGCTTCCATAACTTCTGAAACTTTGCACACCGCATATGCTGCACACAACTCACCATCATCATTCCACAGACATGATCCATCCACAAACAGCACATGATCACTCTCAGGCAATGGAAGATCTCTTATGTCTGGTCTTGGCTTTGTACAGTAATCAAGCACATCCAAACAATTATGATCAACTTCATCCTTTACACCCACATTTTCAGTATCAGGCAATAATGTTGCTGGATTCACATTCACACATCTCTCAAGGGTCACATTTGATGCTCCCAGAATGATTTTCTCATATTTAGTCAGCCGACTATGTGACATATATTGAGTTCTGCTTCTTGTCAAAAGAATTGCCACATTATGAGGTACGAATACCCTTACAAGATATCCCATTATTATACCCTCACTCTGTTCCAAGCTTCTGCATGTAGCAGCTACTGATTTCAGGCAACCTGGTAAACCCACAGCTACAGGGTCAAGTGTCGATGAGAAGTACGCAATAGGCCTTCTCAGTTGTCCATGCTTCTGGATTAACACTGAAAGTGCACATCCATTTCTCTCACTGCAGTACAACTCGAACTCTTTTTCATAGTCTGGCATTCCCAAAGCAGGTGCTTCACACATTCTGCTCTTCAACTCCTCAAATGCTGCCATTTGTTCTCCATCTAGTTCCAATGGGTCTTTCACCTCACTTTTTGTCAGCTTAATCAGTGGCTTTGCTATCAGAGAGAAATTACTAATCCACTGACGACAATAACCCACCATCCCCAGAAACATCCTCACCTCTCTCTGGGTCATTGGGGCTCTCATTCCCCTGATAATTTTGATCCTGTCATCGGTCACCTTTCTCAGACCCTTTTCAATATTGTGTCCAAGATAATGCACCTCTTTCTTGCAAAATTGCAATTTGGCTGGAGATACTTTTAACCCTCCATCTGCCAGATGATTCAGTAAAGCTATGGTATCTACTTCACAAGCTTCACGTGTCTTTGATGCCACAAGTAGGTCATCAATATACTGCACTAGTACTGAGCTTTCAGGCATGATCAAACTCTCCAATGACTTTTTCAATAGCTGATTGAATATCGAAGGACTCTCTGTGTACCCCTGTGGGATTCTACACCATGCTAAAATACGCTGGCCAAACCTAAATGCAAAAATCGGCTGGCTGTCATGATGCAATGGTATCGAGAAAAAAGCATGACACAAATCAATCACTGTGTACCACTCAGCATCATGTGGAATCTGATACAAAATCACTGACGGATTTGGCACAATGGGACAACATGCCACCACAATTTTGTTAACCTTTCTCAAATCTTGTACAATCCTGAACTTCCCATTAGGCTTCTTTAGCCCCATTATCGGTGAATTACATGGGCTACTCAGTAATTCTCTCAAAACTCCTTGCTGGATCATTTTCTCAATTATAGGAGTTATTCCTTCAATTATTTCTGGTGTCATTTTGTACTGAGGAATATTAGGATAAGTAATTCCCTCTTTCACTGAAATTTTCACAGGATCTACATTATTCATCAATCCCACATCTTCTCCAGTAAAATCCCAAACTGTCGTTTTCACTGTGTCTCTCAGCTCTTGAGGCAAGTCCTCTGGATTAAACACAGATATATGTACCAACCATCTCACTCTCTCTATTATCTAGAGTCATTCGGTACAAAACATCCTCATCTGGTGTTTCAAATGCTATTCCATCCGGTATACAGAAAATAGTACAATTCATCTTGCACAATAAGTCCCTGCCTAACAAGTTCACTGGACTAGTATCACAAACTATAAATCTGTGCATGTCTGAAAATTTCCCTATTCTTACCCTTACTGGTTCAGTAAGACGTGTCTTGATTTGTGTATTAGCTACACCAACTACTTGGATTGCTTCATCCGAGAGAGGAAGATTTCTAATATCTGCTGACCTGACAGTTGATCTCGTCGCTCCTGTGTCTACTAAAAAAGTAACACTTTCTTCATTTATTTTCCCATCTACAAATGGTCCTGCCTGGTCTATTTCTAGAGTTACACCAAGTATGCACTCTTCCTCCTCTCTTCGGCACCGTCAATAATCACCTTCGGACTCACTCCCTTCATTCTTTTACCAATACTGTTGTACCGGGTTAGAACGCCTTGGTTTGTTTACCTGCTCATCATTGTAGAATCCCGAGTCCTGATTGTACTTTTGGGACCCTCTATTCTGCGGCAAGGGCGGTCTTGGCTCTTGACTCTGCTGTTTAACAACCTTCTGCTGTTGCTGCTGATGATTACACCCCTCAGTCTGCACCTGTTGATTTAAGGGTTTACTTTCATTACTCACTAATGGTGGATTGGTACACTCGGATCTCCAATGTCCCAGTTGACCACAGTTGTGGCACGGGAATTTCTTTTTCGCTTCTTCTAAATTCCCCTTTCCTTTCCCTACATATCTGGGCCTATTTCCTGGATTATTTGCCTGTTCCACCAACTGTGCTTCTTGTCTCTCCGCAACTTTCACCTGTGCCCACATTGCCTTTTCTTTCAGCTTTCTCTGTTTTGCTTCAATTTCATCACTGAAGTACTTTGCATGTCTCAGGATCTCATCTATTTTCTTACTCTGCCAGTCCACTGTATGCTCACGAATTCTCTCACTAATCTCAGGTCTCAGGCCATATACAAATCTGTATACAAAATGACTCAAATCCTTGTCACCCAGGTGTTCATCCCCACTGAATTGTTTAAAAGCCAGTATCAGCCTCTCATAAAAAGCATGAACGGATTATTTTGCTTCCTGATGTGTTCGATCTATCTTAACCCAGTCTGTCTCTTTTGGAGGTACCTTGTTTTTCAGGAACACAATAACCTGATCATATTTCTTCATCACCTCTGGATCTGGTGCTCCTGTTTTCGGATCTCTTGGATATTCCTTTGCAGGCCAATCTACAACTATTTTACACTCAGCCCACAAGTCTGCTGGAACAATTATATCAAACAGACTATTCAGATCAATCCACAGCACCTTCGACAATTTCACAAACCTGTCTACCTGCCTATACCACTCGACGGGCTTTTCTCTCAATCGAGGAAAATCATTTGTAAATGATAAAATATCCTGTCTGGTCCATGGAACATGTACATATCCTCCTCCTGGTATTTCTCTCATAGGATAAGCATCCACTGTTTTCTCTTTTTCTCTCACAGGAAATGCTGAATAAGTCCTGTCCACTGATTCTTCCCTTTTCTTGTACCACCTGTCCTTCCATCTTTCTACATCACCCCATTTCCGCAACAAGGAAATCATTTCCTTAATCTGCCCTGTTCTGCCAACATTATTTAGATTCTCTATGTCCTTTTCAGAAAAATCCACTCGATACGCTCTCTGCAGAGCCTTCACCTTATCCATATCGACTCCCAATTCACCCGCTATTCCTTTCAACCTGTCATGTGTACTCTTAGCCCTCCAAGTAATGCTTTTACACATATATAACAGCTCAACATCATGATGATCTTTCAGTATTTCTGTAGTAACTGTCCCTGCAATAAGCTCCTCTAATTCTATGCGCAACCTGACTACATCAACTGCTTGAGAATCTTTCTCTTTCTTTTGAAGAACTTTCAACCAATCATTCAAATCTTCAGCTGTTATTTCCGTAGACTTTTTCACTGCAACCACTTTCTCCGGCATCCTTTGTGGTTCCAAAATCGGCATCCCTGAACAACTAGTAACCAATCTTGAATTAGGCTGCACCTCTAATCCTCCACTACATGTATCATGTCTTGACTGTCTCAAATCATTTCCTTCTGTCCTTATTCCTGACTCTCCTGAAGGACCAGCCAAACTTGTTAATTTATTCCCAACATATGGAACCATCAAACCACTCTCACCCGTCCTCTGCTTATCAAAAATAGGCATAACCGGACCTATGGTTACAGGCACCGTAACAGCTTCCAAATTCTTTGTCAGCTCTCTAATCTTTTCAGTCAGCTCAGATGTAGTTCTGGCTAATTCTCTCGTATTCTCGTCACCACATCGATTCTCTCTCTCTTTTTCCCTGAAAGAGCTACCACTTTTAAAATCAGGTGTCACAACTTCTGTCTTAATGATACGCAAAGTATCTCTTATTGGAGTAGCAACTGGTGTGCTCTCTTCTGGTTCTGGTCTATATGGAGGTGGTCTCTTGTAAATCATGTCATCCAAGACCTCATCCTCATAATCATTAGCTCCATACCTTTTCACTTCTGCTTCAGGTACCCTTCTTGTTTCCTTTCTTTCTTCCTTCTCTTCAATTGCCCTCATAGGATATAATCCTTCTGTCATACTAGCATCTCGCCATCTCCTCATTCGATCATGATGAGTTTCACGATCATATTTCCTCCCAAACATATACCTATAGTTGCCTCCAGACCTCTGTTTTTCTCGCTCATGTACTTCATCTTCCCATTCCACCAACGCCTCAAACTGTGTCGGCCTTGGTCTTGGATCAAGACACAACATCTTTTCCCGTAAATTTCTCAACACGGCCATATTAAATGAACCATGCTCTGGGAAAGCCAAAACACCATCTTCTCTAGTGTACTTAACCCAATTGTCTAACCATATGCAGGTATGATACCCATATTTCGCAACCATGAAGGATGCAGGCGTTTTCGTTGGAGGTAACAATTCACCTTCTCTTGTTTTAAAGTCTTTATCCTTGTCAAACCATCTTTTTATTTTTCCGAACAAGGATTTCTTCTTTTTCTCCTCTTGGTAATACATTTTAGCGTTTACCAAAACTTTCTAATCCCTTCAGTAACGCAACTGTACGGTACGATATTTCGTCCAATAACAGCGCGACTTACACCAACGCACCAATCCTGGAGCGTCTACGTCACCCTGTATTCCTTCCAATCCCTACACTGCTCACACCAACACACCAATCACAGCACGAGCACTATTCTGATCCACTACCCAATCAGAGCACGGTCTGTATGACGTCAGCAGTCGCTGCAGTCGCTCCTGCTCCTGTCTCCTGTCACTCGTCTACCCCTCCTTTACAAAACCTTCTCAGTAGACTTCGTTTTAAATTTCTACAAAATGTATTAGTTACAACATTAAAACATCTCCATTGTCTGCTTCACTAACCACAGAACAGTAAAGGAAATCTTCCTCACAAGAATCCCGTCTTTCCCTGAAACAGCACTCACTTCTGCTCCACTACGGAATTAATACTCTCGTTGACACAGTAGCACATCCCTCTACCCTGCCCTTCTAACATGCATTCATTAACTGTTTCCTCTAGGACTGCTCCAAAGAGTCTTACAATCAACTAAATGCTCATACATTCACGCACTTTCATACAAGAAAATGTAGTACATACACACAGAATCCTGCTTTTTTCCGAGAACAGCAAACAGTCTGCCCTACTACAGAATAATAACACACGTTAACCAAGCAGTGTATACGTCTGCCCAGTCCTTCAAACAAGCTCAGGGAATACCTATTACTTCTCCAGCGGTAAGCTTTAACGGTAAACCTTACGGATCCCTGGGATTTAAGACCAGAGTTTCACAGATAACCTTCGCTACCATACGCACTCCTTCTATACCGGAAATATCTCACTAATAGTAACACACAACGATGTCACTTATTCCGATCCCAGACAATGTGACGCGCAACTTCAATTGTCACACGTTTCTCCTGCATACGTACAGGACCAACAATCCCGTCTTTCCCGAGAGCAGCATACACTTTCCCTCTGCCCTACTACGGAACTGCCACCAGCTCCCAAGTTCCAGAAGCCGCATACACTACATAAAACTCAATACGATGACTTCAACATATAGTATTAATACATATATCAAAATTATCAGTAAATCAATAAATCAAAAAGCCTATGTACAAGCAATCTATCAGATCAAGACAATAATCAAAACCATTACTCTGCTACCAGGAAATTGCTGCAGATCAGGGCATACAAATTCTCCCTACTTCCACGGATAGAGTAATTTCACAGATACACGCACATGCACTCATCACACACTTGGGCCCATTTCACTAACACACGCTCAATTACTCTATTGGCGCTGAACATGAGAGAGAAAACTCCTAAATCACCCTTTATCTACAGTAAGGTCAATGCGACCAAATTGTTATTGTCCAGAGTCATGATTTTAAACAACAATAATCACATTAGTATCCAATAAACGACAAGAAATAACCACCAACACTGTAATTCAAATAATGGTATTTTATCTAAATTAGTTCAAATGAAAGTCAATCAATAGCAAAATCATTATTCTCATAGTTACCTATTCTTGCTAAATGTCATAAATGGGTCAGGACAGGTCTCTCAGTAAAGTCTCCCGAGTCGCCGTCCTCACAGCATCGATCCTCACCAACGCAGGTTTGGGAAGAAGTGGCCTTAGACCCTCTCTAGTCTAACAATATTTATAATGGAACTTGCAAAATAAAGCAACATAAAAATTCTAAATGTTCATTGAGTCACCAAGCGAACCGAGCAGGAAAGGATGTTGCATCGCAACATTTGTAAGAACCTCCGCTCAGGAAAATCACAAAAATAAAAAGACGGAAGAAGGAAACTCGAGTTTTGCAAAAGATACTTTCATGAATATATTTCCTCGGAACCATAGCGAAGCCACCGCTGTAATCACAAAGTTCATTGTGGCTTTCTTCTCCTCCAAGGACGATTGGAAGCTTGCCTGGAGTCGCTGTCATCACGGAAACTTTCAAAACTCCAGCAGAAGCCATGGTCAGGTGACTTTCAACCATGTTTAGCAAGGCCTCTTGTCATATTTTATTCACTCGAGTGCAGGCTGTAAACGGCAGCCATCTTTATTTAGGCCAAAACTGACCATCTTAATTGAAAGAAACACAAACAACATTACTACATCATCGCAATGATTAAACAGTGTTAATTCCCACTAATACCCTTATGTGTATGTAATTAACTAGCCATCTGCAACATAAATAAGCATTAGCACACGTTATTATTTAAAAGCATCAACACAAAACAAATAGCACACTTGTATTAAATAACTGCACATATTATTAAGCAACATATATCCATTCCCACGTGTAGTTTCTCTTATTAGTTATATTGGTTAGTCAAAGTTTCTCACAAAACCAATAATTATCGATTACAGATTAATGATTTTAGTTATGACATATTGACAAAACCGGAGCTTAAAACTCGATAAATTTTCAACAGAAAACCCTGCTCCAGCAGGGGCATGCCCACTCATGCACATGATCTGTCACACACACAGTGGATCGTCATGTTTAGTATCAGAGAGATGGGGCCCTGTACAGATGATTTGTATATGTAGGCTGTTGAGGCAAGGGGGCCATGTTGATATCCTGCTACATCTCCAGAAAATGTGTCCCCCTGCTTGTCCATGAGATGCAGTCCTGTGTACACAGTGACGGCTTGCAGTGTGAATCCTGTGGGGCGGTGGTGCAGGGCGGTGGTGCGGGGGGAGGGGCAGGCTAGGGGGTAGTGGAGTTGGACACACAACAGGCTGGAGTTAGTTAAGTTAATAAATAATTCAAACTATTTACCTTGCACTTGCTACATCGAAAACTAGGAGATGCAGAAAGCGCAATGTAAATAGTTTAATCCATTTATTTACTTACCAAACTCCAGCACATCATGTGTCCAACTCCTCTACCACCATCCTGCCTCTCCACCACCCCGCACCACCGCCCTGCACCACTGCCCCGCAGGACTCATACTCTGAGCTGTCACTGTGTGTACACCAAGTGAGAAACCATCTAGTGAGTCTGCATACCAGAAACACATGCAATGTCACAACAAACTGATGATGCAGCCTACTGGCTCAAAGGTGCATATCCCACAATGCACACAAACAGCGGACTTCACGCAAAAGGTGATGTAATACAATGAGCAGGGGGGCTATGCCTACAACACCCCAGTACGGGAACAATGCATTTCAGGAATGTGTCAAACAAATTTGTACTGCATGACTTGTCTGTGTTCCAGACTCACAGAACTACAATGTCCCTGTAAAGAAGTAAGACAACCAAAGTATTGCAACAAGCAAGGATAGCAAAGTTGCTACGAATATTGAGAACTAGCCAAAAGGCACACTCACCCATATGGTTGCTTTGGACACCTCCACTCTCAAGTGTACACATCTGCCATTCTGAAAACACCATTCCACATCAGTCCTGTTGCGAGTTGCCCATTACACCATAATGTGCATGTAAACCTATCTGTTTGGTAAGTCAACTGTGTCAGTGAACAAATATGCAGTCATGGTTGTCATTACCCACACGCAAAGCCCTGCATTGAATATTCTTAACCAGAACAGTGTGTATAATCCATGTGATCAGCTGCATGGCACATACACAAACACACCTCATCCTGCCATTTGCATCTGTAGGGAGGGTGGCAGTGACAAGGCCTGAGCACCACAAATACGCATTAGGAAATCCACATCCATCAAATCCAGCACCACTTACACACCACATGTGGGGTCACTGTTGAGGGTAATGGGCGTTGACACTATCCGGCCAGCCAGCAACAACAATATAAACTCACGCAGCACCATACTCACAACGGGTAAGCCATCAGGAGGGCAGTAAGCAATGCATGCAAGACAAATCACAATAGACAAAGTTACCTGGATGCACATGTGTACAGCAAAGTGCAGCACACATTGAAACCACAACTAGACCTTAGTAGCCAATGCGCCTAAAGGGGGTACTCCTTACACATAACTAATCTCACAACAAGCACATGTACAGTACACAGCAAAGTGTGGGTCTGTGAGCCACACTGGCAAGGCAAGTGACAGTGCATGATGAATAGCATGCCTGCACCCCAAACATCTCAACATGGTGCAGGCCACATCACTGAGGTGGCTGAGTGTGGACCACATCCCTAAAGGAGCAGGTCACACTCTGACACATCCTCGCATACATACAATCCCTGACATAAACAAGACATCTGCTGACAAACAATGCACAAGTGTCCCAAGTCTGACCAAGACACATATACACCCCAACTTGAAACATCTCAGCATTGTAAATGCACAGAAGTGAAGGATTACTGCCTGAAAGGGATAAGAGGTAGTAAAACCAAAGCTTCATGGGCGAGTATTCCACAATGCAGCACACACACATAAAAATTGGAGCTCAACAACATTGACTACAATGATGGACAGACTGCATCACTTTCACAAATGAGCAGAGAACACAACTGGTACCGCTTGTGTGTACAAACTTGCCAATCACATTTGTCATAGCTGTAAACTGTGAGATGACAATGTACAGGTACAACCTCATATCCGTGATGTAGTAGAAAGTCAACATCCCTCACAAACAGTCACAATGTACATTGTCATGCAGTCTGCTTGTAAACTCATCCAATGCATGATCATACATTAAACACACAGTTAAATTGCATCTCTCCTTTACATAGCAGAGGGAGAAACATCACCTCCTGAACAGCAGCCAGTCTCAGTCTTCACTGATGAAGAGGAGGAATTTGCCACCATCAACAAGGACACCCTCCAACAGCTGCCAGACTCCATCAGCACACCATCTCCAGGAGCAGGGCAACCCATCTGCATCGTGCAAACCCCACCTCCTGCACAAACCACACAGCAGCAATCACCCACCACCACGACTGTCTCCCGGGACCCACACCTGGCATTCCAACGGCGTGTGTTAGAGGTCCAGCAGGAGATGGCTCTTCGGGTACTGTGGGGTTTGACAGCCTGGTGTCCAAACTTGATTCCGTAAGTGGGTGTCTGAGTTCCATCCGGGACCACCTACAAAAACTCACAGACACCCACAGTCCGCTCAATGCTCTCCAAATCTCCATGGCTGACATCGCTGGACTCATGACTCAGAGACAGGAACAATTGTTCACTCAGAGTTGCTCCAGCAATGGCAACCAGGAGTTGGGCCTCATGCATGGGGTAATGGAGAACATGGAGCGGATGCAGGTGGAACAAATGGCTGCTAAGGCTGCACACCAGTGAGATGTAGCTGGAATCTTCCATGCCCTGCAGATCATCATCACTGCATTGCTGCAGCAAGGTCTGGCACAGAACAATGCTGCAGCTGCTGCTTCTACATCCACATCTCTGCCCCTGATGTGTCAGTGCCTCACAGTGCTGCTGCCAATCTACCACCACCCACATGTGAGGCACATGACACATCCGAGGATGAAGATGTGGATGAATCTGCCTTATTGCAAAGGAGGAAGCAGTTGCATTCATGTATGCCAAATGACCAGTTTCTACTTGGTTATGGGCTCAGCATCATGCCCTGAAATTGCACCTTCCACTGTCCACCGATACACTCTGTGACACTCACCTTGGACCTCAACATGGACTGCTATATTTTGTCTGGTTACCAATGACACAGCAATCGGACTGCTGACTGAACTCTTCCTCATCCTTTGGACTTGTCAACCCTAAAGGACTCCACTGGGCATCAATGTGATGTGGGGATTGCATGACCAAGTAATTGTCCAGTCTCCAACTATGTCAACGGACATGTGAATAAACATATTTAACTTACACACTGTCTGTTGTCCATGACCAATCCAGGATAGCAGTCTGTTAAAATGTAGGAGCAGTGATTCCACCAAGAAGGTACACCCAGGGAAATGGTAAAAATGTACTGGTTTTACTGTGATCCAGAGAGGCAGTCAGATGAGTGGGTATGTCTGAACCAGCTGTGCCCCCATTGCTCCAATACAAAAATCTAGTGATATCCCAACTTAGCCACACATCCATGAAGGAAATAGGAATGTGTGTAAAAACGTCAGTCTGTTGCAGGCCACGAGTAGTGTCCCCCTTTACAATTTCAAAGAGAATATCTCCTGGCATATCTACTCCCACTCTACAGGGTGGACGAAGCCTGTTGTGATGGTCCACATTGCATTTCACATACCAAGATGGTGCACACCATATACACATTGATGAAGATACGTAAGGGCATATGTCGACCAGCCACAAATTGAACCATAATGTCTGCCTCAGTGAAGTAGAGTTGGCAATAGAGACTCAGCCCAGAGTGTAAGGCGTCAGTCAGCCCCTTCCTGTGGACGAACAATGCTTACTGACTTTGGAATCCTCACATGCTGTGACCACTGTGAGCGGCTACGGCAATGTGACAAGGGATGTGTAGTGCACTGCACTGAGCATACAGTCTGAAGCAGTGCCACCATTTCAGGGGTGGCAGCCAATGCCAAAAGGTGACAGTTGGGAGAAGTGGCCATGACACTGGCACTACAGGGAGCAATGCAGTATTTCACCTCTTGTGTGCATCAGTACTGTGTGCATGCACAATAACATGAAAGGTGACAAAATCACGACTTTCAAACTTTTGTGATTCACAGAAGGCATTTAGGAGTAGTGAAGAAAGTACATCTAACTGTATTACTCCGAAATGCCAGTTGTGAATACCAGAAAACGTAAACTCATGACTTACTCTCAGGTGACCTATGTGAATCAGGCCCACTGTACTGCCATATGCAGTTCACAATGGACTACTACTTGCATGGCCAGGAGGTTCATCCTCAATGCACAGGAACATATAATTCTAATGAATCTGACACACTTGCACTATGCATCAAGTGATCCAAGGTCTGTGCAATGTAGATGGACTCGGCAACAGGAGCATGTGAGATGCAGGGCTATGATGCAATCTGTGGTAGTCTCAGCATCCATCCATCTCCATGATGGATAACAGTAGCTACTACAATATCCTCACAAGGCCATGTCCCTACGTTGTGTAAATGGGCAACAATGTCTTGCCCAACTCCTTGAGTCACACTTAAGATGTATAACTCCACAAACAACTGCCCCTAGACTAGCCCGTACATACTACTTGCCACCCTGTTATCCATGCAAGTTTACTGTGCTCACATCTAAGGTATCCGGACACAATCCATCCTGCTAAGTAACATGTCATGACTACACTTACACATTCAACTGAGTGTCCAGTGATGATATGAGATGCATACAATGTGAAATGCCACACTCCACCACATCACCTCTGACATAAGTGCAAGCAAAATTCGAAAATAGTAACCATATATTATAGAATTTCAAAACGTATCTTACCACCAATGATCATAGCTACTACTCATCTAAACTAAACTAATTAGAATAAAGTGCAAAAGTACTTTAACTATCTACCCTAACTAATCCAGAACATACAACAGCATATCAAATACATCAACCCCCCTCCCACCCTTTAAGGCACATAATGAGACAGGACAAAGACATCTAAGCTATACACAAACTAACTACACACTTAACCTATACAAAGATATAATGTTTTTAGATTTTTTCAGATTTTTTTAAACAACAAAGACATCAACCCCCCCCAAAAGGAAAAAGAAACGTATCTCCAAATAGTATCTAACAATAATAATCTAAAACTACCTTTAAATCCAACACTACCTATGCCTACACTAAAACTACACTACCTAACACTTGAAATACTTACCTAACACTACCAAAACTACTAGATTAAACATTGGAGGAAGGGAGAAGAGGGAGATGGGGCTCTACAAGGGCAGGAATCACAGTAGTCCCAGGGCTTTCCTCATGTCCTCCATGAGCTCGGTCTGCTCGGACCTCTCCCTCCTAATCTCTGCCAGCATCAGTTATTGTCCATCAGAGTCCTCCTGTCCCGCAAAGTGAAAGTCACTCCCTGATCGGCAGGTGCAGGTGGCATTGTCCCCTGTGTGTATGAGGTTGTAGGGGGATGGGACACTGCCTGTCCACGCTGGGACCCACCACTGATGCAGCAGGGTCCTGGGATGGTCTGTGTGCCACTTTTACTCCCACATGTTGCTACCTCGGTCACCGACATCCAAGTCCTCCTGGTACCTCCGTTCCATGTTGCGGTACCCATTTGCGACCTTGTTTTTTTTTTTATAACTCTTTTTATTGAATTTATGCGAGACATACAACATGAGCACAGTTCCATCAAGTCACTAACAGAAAGTACAACAGAACAAATCATACAGTATAAGAAGGAGGAGAGGAGGAAGTTATGGTGAGGGGGGACTATCACTTTCAGGCTCATCTGGTGGGGCACATATGTAACCACGGTATGCGTTCCAGGGTGACCAGATCTTGGCCCACTTTCGGGGGCATCCCCTAGCTGCATAAACTGTCTTCTCTCTAAGCATACACCAATCAAGGTCGGTTTCCCAGTCTGTGACCTTTGGAGCTTGCGTGGCTCCCCAGAGTTGAGCAATGTTCCTTTTGGCAATCATGCAGCCCAGTGTGACCCATTGTATCGCGTGTGAGCCCAGGTCAGTAGGTTCCCAGATATTGAGGAGGCATCTAGGCGCTTCTGGGTGAATATTAAGTTTGAGTACCTGGCTCATAATGGTGTCGATGTCTCGCCAGTAGGTCTGTATAGGATCGCAATGCCAGATAATATGGGTGAACGTGCCCGGCTGTGTGCATCCCCTTCTACAATAACCGTCGACTGAACTACCCATGTGTACCAACTGCGGCCCCGTGATGTAAACTCGGTGTAGAATTTTCAGCTGGACAAGTCGGAGATGCGCCGAGATGGCGACAATTTTAGGGGAGGAAACCGCGGCCTGCCAAGTCTCGTCGTCTAACTCTATGCCGTCCTTTACCCATTTTTCTCGCAAAGGCGTCAGTGGGTCGTCCATATTATTGATGAGTTTCCTATATGTTAGGGAGATGGCTCTATCAGGCAAATAGCCGTCTAGTAACCTATCCTCCAGTGGTGCATATTCAGGTGGGAGGGTGTCATGGGGCAGTGCTGCTAATAGTGCGTGACGTATTTGCAAATAACGGAAACGCTCTGAGTCTGCCATGGTATACTGAAGTTGGAGGGAGTCAAAGGAATTAACCCCCCTTGCGTCCCACATATCTCCGATACGCGATATGCCGATCAGGTCCCATTTGTCAAATCCCCGAGTGTTGCCCAAGTACCTGAGTTTCTGAGAGTCCCACAGGGGTGTGAACAAGGTCAGTTTGTTGGTCCAGCCCATGGAGGCGGTCGCAGTGTGCCAAATGTGAACGGAATGCTTAGTAGGGCCAGTGAGCGGGTACTTATTCGGTTTGGAGTAAAGGGCCCTTGTGAAGGCGCCGTTGGGGAGGAGGTGCCTGTCCATATTGAATGCGGGGTCGTCGGGCCACCCGTATGTGCAGTGGTTTATTGGTGTTAAATGTGAGGCCCAATAATATTTCCTAATGTCAGGCAATCCTATCCCCCCATCAAACCAGTGGAGGGTGAGTTTCTTGAGAGCAATACAAGGCCTCCCATTCCATAGAAGGTCTCGCTGTAATCCCTCATTTTGTTGGAAGTAAGAATTTGGTACAGGATCTGCTGCGTTCTGGAGGGCGTAAAGAAAGCGGGGCAGGGACATCATTTTGAAAAGGGCCGCTTTGCCTAATAAGGAGAGGGGAAGTGACTTCCAGTTCGCGATGTCATGCTTCAATCGTTGCATCGGGGGAACGAGGTTTCGGGTGAATCGGAGGGTTTTGTCTAGTGAGATAAAAATACCCAGATATTTGAAACCTTCCGGAACTACCGGAATAGGACAATCTCGGGGTATTGGAGGGGCCTTACCACTTAAGACGTAGAGGAGTGACTTCTGCCAGTTGATGCCGCACCCAGAATACCTACCAAAAATAGAAAGGATATCGAATACCGCGATAAGTGATCTTTTGGGAGAAGCCAGATACAAAAGGATGTCGTCCGCGTACAGGGAAATTCGGTCTTTCCAGTCTTCTGACCACTGCAGCCCACGGATCATTACATCCCTGCGGATCCAAGCTGCAAGGGGTTCGAGGGCCAAAGCAAATAGCAGAGGGGACAGGGGGCATCCCTGGCGAGTCCCTCGACTGAGCATGAAAGGATCAGACTTCCTGTTATTGACTACTACCTGAGCCATTGGTGAGCTGTACAGCAACCATATCCATTTAATAAATCCAGGCCAGAATCCCAGCTTATCAAGCACTGCGAATAGGTAGGGCCATTCGAGCGTTTTGAAGGCCATCGTGGCGTCTAGGGAGACCACCACGGCGTCCTCGCGCAGGGTGGACGCCCTGCCCAATACCCCGTGCAGTCTGCGAAGATTCAGTGCAGTGTTTCGCCGGGGCATAAATCCCGATTGATCGGGGCGTACTAGACCGCCTATGACCTTGATTAATCTATTGGCTAGTATCTTAGCTAGTATCTTTGGCTCAGCGTTTAATAATGAGATGGGCCTATAGGAGGCACAGTCAGTTTTAGGTTTCCCTTCCTTATGGATCGCGACGATGGTCGCTATTCTATGGTCTAGGGGGAGGGATCCCTGCTCAAGGCTGGCCTCGAACATTGTTTTCAGATGGATTGCCAATTTGCCAGGGCGAAGTTTGTAAAGTTCGATGGGGAGGCCATTAGGGCCCAAGGCCTTGCCTGGCCGGAGTGCCCTAATTGCAATTGCGATCTCATCCGCTATAATAGCGCTATCCATAAAGACACGATCACTATCTGATAGTACTGGTAGAGAAATGTCTTGCAATAGTTCAGAGGAGTCTGTTTCGCTATGTGGCACCCTGGAGCGGTAGACTTCACGGTAGTGGGCTGCGAAGTGGTCAACTATTTCTTGAGGATCTGATATGACTAATCCCCCGGAATCCCGTAGTTCGGGGACCAGTCTGCTCGCACGCTCCTTTTTGTCCAGCCAGGCGATTATTTGCCCAGCTTTGTCACCCCAGTCATAGATCCACCCCAGTCTGCACAGCGCTGGTGTCTTGGCACGATCGGTGACTAGGGCACGATACTCCTCCTGTCGGAGGTGAAGGGCATGTAGGGCCTCCGGAGAAGGATCGGGTTCAAGATCACTCTCCAACCGATATATGTCCTGTTCAATGTCGGAGACCTCCGCTATCTTGTCTTTTTTGGACCCTGATATTAAGGAGAGGGCTTCACCCTGTATCACTGTTTTGAAGGCTTCCCACAGCGTCTGCGGGGATTCTACCGGGGGTTCGTTATCGAGGAAATAATTATCAATGGCTTTACTAAGACCGGCCCGTGTCCCAGCGCACTTGAGATGCCAGGGGTTAATTGGAGCGACGCATCCCACCGGGGTGTCGTCCAGGACCATGTGGACCCAGAGGGGAGAGTGGTCAGAGACGCCCCTAGCCAGGTGTCGTATCTCATGTATGTTCGTTACCTGCGGGGCTGGGACTAGAATGTAGTCTAATCGCGAGAGGGTGTTATTAGCGCCAGAGTGGAAAGTGTGTTGAATCTAATCAGGGTGGTAGGCCCTCCAGCAATCCTCGAGGCCCATTGCCTCCAAAAAACTAGAAAAGGAGTGAGCGGTGGGCGGGGGGCATACCTATCTAGCGTCCCTGAGACTACTGAGTTGAAATCTCCCCCTATCACCAAGTGTCCCTCTGGTAATGCTAGTAACACAGCACTGAGGTCCGTGAATGTAGTGGCCTGTAGCCCCGGAGGGGCATAAACTGACATGAAGGAGATGGTTACTCCCTCCCATGTGCCCGTGACCCCCGCGTATCTACCTCGATCATCAATATGTGTGGAGACAGGCAAAAAAGGGAATGACTTCTTTTGCATAATGCCCACCCCTCTAGAGTTAGACGCGAACCCAGAATGGGTATGCATGGAAAAACCCCATCTGTGCATGGCTTTACATGTATGGCCAATGAGGTGGGTTTCCTGGAGTAGGATGATGTCTGGCGAGAGCCTGCGGATCTGTTGTAATACTATACTGGGTTTAATATTATCCCCCAATCCATTCACGTTCCAACTTAAGATTCTAACTTCCTTGCTACGTCGTACCCCCATCAGTGCACTTGTGGAGAGCGGCATTGATACCCAATAAGAAAAGGAACTGTACCCTCGTCATAGCAACAAATTCAACTAATACAAAACTAACAATCAATAAACCCCCATCCCAACAACCCCCCTCCCTGCTCCCCTGCCATACGGGTTCAAAACTACCCATTACAATTAGCAGAGTGCCTGTCGCCCCAGAAAGTCCAAAGAAAGAAGGAAAGGAAAATTAAACCAGTCCGGGGGGGGGAAGCTATTGGCTCCGTGCCCCTACCCTTTGTCTGCATCAGTGTCGCACCATG
This sequence comes from Triturus cristatus, assembly GCF_964204655.1. Taxonomy (NCBI): domain Eukaryota; kingdom Metazoa; phylum Chordata; class Amphibia; order Caudata; family Salamandridae; genus Triturus; species Triturus cristatus. The sequence continues at coordinate 1,127,742,976 of NC_140582.1, forward strand.
ACTGTCCCAGTATCATATCTCCTATGATAGGTCCTTAGTGCCGTTTTAGCTGAAGACCATGAATCCCACCACTCCTCCCCGCCCCTCCGCCCCCAACCCCACAACCCAACATGACCTGCTCCCGTAGAGTGTCTTCTTCAGGTCGGCGCTTTGTCCACAAGGCCTCCCGTTCTCCCCCCATTAGGGCGTTTAGAGTCTCGATATTCCAGCCAGTCAGCTACATCCTCAGGACGATCAAAAAACCAAGCCTTCCCCTCTACCTCAATCCGCAGTCGGGACGGGAAAAGCATAGAATACTTTAGACCCTTCTCTTTCAGGACACTTTTTATGGATTGGAATTGTCTTCGCTGTCGCTGCACTCTTTGTGTGAAGTCTGGGAAAAAGGAGACGTCTGCGTTTTCATAGCGAAGGGGGGTGCCAGACCTGGAGTTTTGCAGAATCACATCTCGGTCTCGATAGTTGAGAACGCGGGCCAATATTGGCCGCGGGGGAGCGCCCGGTCTGGGCCGGCCGCCCGGGACCCTGTGGGCCCGCTCAACAACAAAGAATTTGCTAAGTCCCTTGGGTCGCAAGTGGTTGAGGATGAGGTCTTCTATGAATAGGTCACTAGTCTGTCCCCCAGCCTTCTCCGGGACTCCTATGATGCGAAGGTTGTTGCGACGGAGCCGGCCTTCGTAGTCGTTCAGCTTGAGGGCTGCTAGATTCCGGGAGTCCTGCAGTTCATGGACCTCCCTCTGTAACTGCGCCACGTCGCTCACCAGACCAGCAGTAGTGACCTCCACCTGCTTCACCTTCTCATTAAGCTTCCCCATGTCGGTCCTGATAAGATTGATGTCGATCGCCACCGAGTCCAGTGAGGACTTCAACCCCGTGATTGCCGCCATTACATCTTTGAGGGCAAGTTCCTGCTCCTCCGATACAGGGGGGTCCCGCTCTCCATCCTCCTGCTGGTGTCCCCGCTGCTGGTCCCTGGAGATAGCATATCTGTCCAATTTGTTCGTCTGGATTGACTTCGCTGTCCTGGCGCTAGTCCCCTTAAGGCGGTTCGCCATAGTGCCAGAAGTCAGTTGACCACAGGATGGGGATAAGAGAGAGAAAGAAAAAAGGGGGGGAATATCACCCACAATCAATGTATCGGGGTTCAGTTCGGACCCCCCCACCTTCGCCCGTACGATACTGGCCCAGGCACAGTCCACCCCCTCTTTGGCCCAGCACGCTCGTCTCGTCCAGCAGCCTCAGCGTCCACACAGCGGCGTTCAGACAGGTCTTCAAAACCGGCCATCAACAGCTAAAGCAGGTATACTATAGGTTTGTTTTGGGCGTGCAGGGCCCCTGCCCGGTGGTCTCCAACAGTATAATCAGGCCACCCCCCAGCGAGTGCAATGGGAGTTGATCTCCGGCTGGGCCTCAGACAGTCTCTCCGCCACTTAGGCCTGGGCGGACAGCTCTTAGCGCAGTTAGGTGGTCCATGCCCCGCCTCGTCACGCACTCCAGTTATGACAGCCGGACTCTATCCCGGGGGCCCGCGGGCCAACGGTCACCCCCGCAGACCAGCAGCAGCATAGGATGTAATCTCATCCCTCCCGGGCAACACAAGACCCCAAGGAAGCGTCCCCAGGAAGGGCTTGGCAGGGTGTGTCCGTCTAGGCAATCGCCGCCACCACCAGGACCAGCACGTCGGGGGGGGCACAACAGGTCACGATCTCACCGGAGCTCAGGTGTCCCCCAACCGGTCATGGAGGCACCGGGTCATTACAGGTGGGCCCCGCCAGCAGCACACCATCGAATCTCAGCCGCTCTGCAGACGCCGGCCCGGGACGCCAGGGAGCCACTTCAGGCCGCGGCGTCCGGGCCCCACACAGCCACCACGGTCCCCTCTTAGTCGCTCCTCCGCTGTCTCACCCTTGACTGCGGCATCGCCGCACTGGCTGACAATGAGTGTATAATATCAGGCCTGTTCCGCAGGCTCCACTGGTCATGTATCCATGGGCTCAGCCGTGATGATTGGAGCAAGTCCAGAGGCCCGCCGCCGCAGCTGCTCCACCGGCCTTTCCACCTCCCAGGCCGCTGTGACTGTATCGCCGCGGCTCCCTCACCTCGTGCCGCAGAGCTGGCGATATCCCGGGCCTCACAGTCCCCAAAGCCCAACGCGGGCCGATGGCAGCAGAGAAAATCGTGGGACGTCTCGAACCACGGCGCCCCCACCGGGGGCGGGGAAGGCAAGGCCGGCTCCTCCCCTCGGCAGGCACAATCACTCCAGGTACCGGCTTCAGTGGGACGAGGAGGCTGCGATGACTAGGAGGGCGCCCACTCCTTCGTTTCCACCGTCAGAGTTACCGGAGCGGGTGGGATGGGCTCCGCTACCAGTCCGGCGGATGGGACAGCTTTCAGGTGTGTCGGATAGGTAATCAGGATAGTCGAGGGCTACAATGGGCGCCAGAGCTCGCGGACTATGCGGCCATCTTTTGTCCGAGCTTGGCCACGCCCCCTTTTGCGACCTTCTTAATGTGGAGGTACTGGTCCTTCCTCACCTGGAAGGCATGGGACTCCTCTGGCGTCATGTTGTTTGAAAAATATGAACAATGGAAAATTGTGAGTCCTTTGGACTATGTCAATGTTCTCCATTTAAATGTGGCATACAAGATCACTTAAAAATGGGAGCCTACACTTCGGCGTAACTATGTGTATTCAGAGAGCGACCTGCACAACAAAATATTGAATCCAGGATCAGTGACAACATGCTGGGGAGACTGACATGCAAGTGCATGGCATGGGATATGTACAGTCACAACCAAATGAGACTGTCAGTGTAAATAGATGGTGCTATGACATACCCTGACTGAGGGTGACATGTACAAGGAATCAGAGGAGGTTGGCATTCTCCCTCTGTGTGTAGCGCCACACTCTACCTCTCCTGCAACACAATGCAGCATGATATGTACAATGCTCATGTGCAGCCCTGCGTTTCCCCCAGCGACCGTGTTCAGTGCATCAAGTCTGTGCAAACCCAGGCACTCTTGTACAAGAGTGCAAGTGTGTATGTGTGCAGGGGGTGCTTGTTAATGTGTTGGAAGGTTACCCTACAGGCACAGGAGCAATACTGAGACAGCCCCACTCACACTTTCATCTGTGCTGCATCATGCAGCACACATTGAAACACATCAGGTGGCCGAACACTGACTTGTACATGAGGCGCTGGACCTCTCAACACCACTACTTCACAATAGGTGACAAGTTGCTGCCCAGAGGGGTAAACACCGTTTCATATGAATTGTCATTCATGCATGCCTTGGATCCACTATTGTCACTCTGTAGTAATTTTCCCTGCGCAGTCCTTCGCAATGCAAAATGTTACAAGGCATTCCCCATTGTAAAGTCAACCGTGAGTCATTATGGTTATTGTGTCGTAATGTGCAATGCTTTCTCACAGATAGCGTTGCAGAGGCCTGCATTGTTAAATATATGGCACAACAATGATTGCAGGACTTAAACATGCGTGTTAAATGCATGCGGAGTGATGTCTCCAAATTGTACAGAGAGGCTCATTCGCCTGAGCCAGAGTCAACCAGGAAATTACCCGAAGGAGGATGCATGACAACACCATTGCAGTGGCCAAACATGCCTATGTGATTTTTTGGGCCGTCTTTGCTATGTGTTTGTGGAACGTGCCATTGATATGCTTGGCTCAGAACTACGCACTGCTACTTCTGTGAAGCTGGTATGCAGCATTCCAGCTAAATACCTTTGCTGACCTGGGACTGAAAACCAGAGCCTCCTTGTGCATGCTTGGTCACACTTGCACAGTCATCTCAGTCAAGGATGACCTTGCATTCCATGTCTGCTGATACTCATCAGCTACACCACTTACATGTCTCCAATCCTATCAGTGCGCTCTGTCATCCACATGCATGTGCTGTAGTGACAGGACCCATAGGCATAATTTACATGTGTATCACTGACTGGGGATGGGCAAAGTCACAACTGGAAGACAAATCCAGAGCTCCACCTTAACCTACTGATTCATGCATACTTATGACTACAACATGACATCATCACACTGTAGACAAGGTACATGTGATACCCACCTATACTGCATACTAAGTCATCGCTTGTTTTAGCCAGCCATTCACCGCACTAGGCCAATATATGATGTTCAAACTCACCCGTGGCGTGTGGGTCCTTGAACTTGTCAATGTCCCCCTGCGTGATGAGACGTCATCCAGCTGTGAGACACAAAACCCAACATGTGTTGGTATCAGAGGTGAACTTACGCGTGTCATATTCATCTTACATATCATCACCATTACAGACAATGCTCCGTAACTGTACTGTTGCGTGACATGTTTGCTAAATGATTGGGTCTACTTTGCCTGCCATCCACACAAGACCTGTGAATGCTGAGTCGGGCCAGACAAGACAACAATGCTAGCAAACCCGTGCATTCTAGTTGTGTGACACATTCACAAGGCCCCATTTCTACACGCAACATGATGTTATACATGCTCTGTGTTCGATTGCATTGCTGCCGATCGCACAAGGCTGTTTCACAGGTGTTGGTGGTGTATGACACTCTGGGTATGTCCTTTTACCTATGATCTATTGTACATGTTTCAAAGATTGGCACATGGAGCATATGTACAACGGAAGCGTAGCAAACGTACAAATATTCATGTGCACAGCATTTGTACACCCCCTTTTGTGCAGCACACATGTCCCAGAAAAAATGCCTAGGATTGTTCAGGTACAGTCACCCTTCCTGTGTGCAAACAATCTTTGTCCTGCACGCAGTATTGCACATAGGTGCCAGCCTTGGCACTACAGTGCTAAGTGTTGCGCCGGCGCAGTGGATGACACCAAACTGCACCCTATGCTTGTCAATATGATGCAGCTTGAGTTTCTGATGTGCCAACGTTAGGCGTGAACGCATGACGTCTCCCGCCTCACTCTGCCACATTTGAGCACTTGGACACCAGTGTGTCACACACGTGTATTCTGGCTTCACATTACAGCGTTCATAATTAAATTTGGAGTTTAAACTTACCACACTGTAGGCCAACGATGACTCCCAGGTGATCCAGCAGGTCACCCTCACGGGCCAGGCAATCCTGCCAGCGGTGCTTCCATTGGCGCACAGTCTGGTCCACCCCAAAGACACGCAGCATCTGCACCCACACACGCTCCCACCTGACCTTCCGCACATTTACGAGATATCCGGAGAGGATACGGCCTCCCATCTCCACCATCCGGGGCAGGTAAAAATTAATCAACCAAAAGAAGCCCCCAATGCCCCCTCGTACATCCTGCCCTCCCTGACCACACCCACCATCTCCCTGCACACACCTAAGAACACTGCCACAAATCAAAACCCAATACAACAGACCCAAAAACTACAAAATAAGTTACCTACCCCAAGAGAAACACCTGACAAAATTGAGGACAATAGACAATTAAACACGTACAAACAGGTACACCACACTTCACAGGGACACTATCGACAGGACACAGCAACGCTCTCCAAAACACCAATCTGCAGCACACACCACCAAACACCTCTAGCACTCTCCACAATCACCAGCAATGTGCTCAAAAGAGAAAGTGAAAGTGCACAGCACTCCTCCAGTGAACAGGAAGCATGCAGACATCACTTCCTGTGTGTTTGCGGCCTGTTTTTTGACGTAGCGATGAAAATCTGCACTCAAAAAGGCTACAGGGTAACATTTCGTATAGTTCAATGTGTTTAGCGATAATATTTTCCATCGCTAATAAGAAAAATACATTGCATTTTCAGAAATGCAGACATTTTTGCACGCTAAGTGCAAGTTCTTACACAGATTAACAGTATTCAATGAAATTTCATTTATAGTCCAGAAGAGCTCCATGAAAAGCTTGACTTGACCCCAAAGGACACTCAATGTAATACTTGGCCCCAAATTACACCCTCGATTTCATAATTGATCCAGGATGCACACCCTAAATTCCATAATTGACCCCAAATGACACCCTAGATTTCATAATTGACCCAAAAGGACACCCTAAATTTCATATTTGATTCCAAAGGGCACCCTTCATTTCATAATTTATCCCAAAGGACACCCTAAATTTCATATTTGACCCCAAATGACACCCTTCATTTCATAATTGATCCCCAGGGACACCCTAGATTTCATATTTGACCCCAAAGGGCACCCTCAGTTTCATATTTGACCTCAAAGGGCACCCGTAATTTCATAATTGACCCCCAAGGACAACCGTAATTTCATATTTTACCCCAAAGGACACCCTACATTTCATATTTTACCCCAAATGACACCTGTAATTCCATAATTGACCCCTAAGGACACCCTAAATTTCATAATTGTCTACTAATAACACCCTGATATTCAAAGTTTACCTCTATTGACACCGTATATATGCTTTTTAGCCACATATGACACGCTGAACAGTAGAATTTCGTGCCATATTTGACACCCTAACATGTCTACCACTTAATGTTACACTTACACTTGTCAGAGTGATGTACTCATGCGGAGCCTAAACATGCACACAGGGTATGTGTATAGTGTTTTTTTGATAACATATACTGTACTTGAGGTCTATTTGAACTGATACATGATTGCTAAGGACAGTCATGATGTGACGTGCTCAGGTGAAGAAATTGTTTATGATTCTGTTCCTTCGGGCTGTTCCTGCTGCAGAAGCTGTGGGGTATGCTCCACCTGCCTCATCTTCCTCATCATCCTGAGCATTATCCGGTGCATCTGGCACTTGGAGCCATGGGGCATTGGTGCGTACACATATACTGTGCAATACACAACATGCTATCAAGTGTGCAAGATGATCATCTTGCACACTATTTCTGGGCTGTACAACAGTCTTCCGCCTGTGATGTCAAGGCACCGGAAACGCGACTTTAGCACGCCAAATGTGCGCTCCACAATGCCCCTGGTGTGTCCGTGAGCCAAATTGTACTGCCCCTGGGCCTGGGTGTTGGTGGCTCGAAGAGGTGTCATTATCTGTGGGTTGAGTGCATATCCTTGATCACCTGTAACATGTAATGGAGAGATGTGCCCATTAGTAGTTAGGCATGCTGCGTGGGCAGTGTTAATACTTTGATGGTGTGTGATTGCTGCTACTTTGAGATTGATGTTTGCCATGTGTAGCTTCTGACAATATGACCTGCATCAATGCAAATTACATTTCATCACAGCTGCTCGTCCCTCCCCTCGAGCCTATGTACTTGTTTGCACTGCTCGGTTGCATCAATAGCACTCCGACAGCACACAAATGTCAAGACTGTCTGCACAAGTCTGCAAGCCTGACACCTACACCAGCAGGGTCCTTGGCTCTCCTAACATCTAGCGCTAACATTCACCCGCACTCCTTACAGTCAACGCCAGGAGAACGTTTAGATGCCAATGGGCTACACCAGACACGGCTCACGTTGTGTTCCGCTGCTGCCGCTGCCACTGAACCTTCCCCACCGCCCAACACCTGCAGTTTCCGAACTAGACCGGCCACAAAGCAACAGTCAGCGGCACCATCACCTGCAGGGTCCACAGAGTGTGGGAACGCTTCACAATCACCATCAACATCCTCACACGCCATGTCATCTAATCCATTGACTACGTACTCATCCATGAGCGGAGCCTCCACCTCACATACCACAAGAACCTCAAATCCATTACCCTCTGGCAGATTCTTGCTAACATCGAACTGAGCCACCTCTTCTCAACACTGAGCCACAAGGCAGGGTACACCTTTGACCCCATCTTCACATGTGGAAACTGCGTCCACTTCATCAACATCACTCAACGCCGATGATGTGACCAGCTGAGCATACACTTCCTTGTATTGAAACCCCACGACACCCAAACCCACAGCCGGCGCCACACCCAGTTACTGGAGCAGAGTCACCGGGGATCTGGTACACTCCACCAGCAACAGCAACCCCACACCGCTGCACGCAACACCAACAGCACTGGAAAGAATTTCCACACATGTATCTCCAACTGCACATACACACTTGCCCTAATATGCAACTCCAACATACAGCGTGCAATGAATGCCCCCTTGGTCACCAACAACATCCAAGATGACAGATGCATCTGCAGACGCCAGGAGTAGAACAGGAGCTACATGAAGGGATTCATTGGACATCATCACCTACAAGGACACATAGCTTATCCTCTCCCTAAACAGGGAGCCAACACAAACCAGACTGGGGTTCCAGGAAGGATTGCAGGAATTTGCAACATGGATGTTCAACAGCTGGGAGGTGCTCTACGAAGTGGAGACATTAGTCCTCATCCTTAGTGACCACACCATCAGCATGTGGCAACACCTGGCAGGCCAACACTTTCGGCAGCCCCCTGTGACAACTCTAGGTACCTAGGCATCATACTCAACCCCTCCCTCTCCATGTACAAACTGGTCTATGCAGTGGCCTGCAGCTTCTTCAACAGCCCCTGCATCCTTCATGCTACCTTCACATGATTCCCACCCCCGTCAGGTAGGACAGTCACCAACAGTGTCATTGCCATCAGGCTGGAAAACGGAAGCGCACTATATGCCCACATGGACATGTCTGTGCTCAGCACACTCAAGACTGTCCAGCACACCACCGCAACACTCGGCCTTATGTACATTCTTTCTTCATAGGTCAAGTACCTCCATCGCACATACTTGGTTCCCACCTCTCCCCACATTTGCTATTGTGTGGCATAGGGGCGATGCCTTTGGGGATGGTTTGCCTACATGGCTGGCCCTATTTACCACAGTTACTTGTGTTGTCATGTCTGGTAGGTGGGCATGTTGATTGGAATGTTGTATGTGAGTTTGGAACATGTGCATTCTCACATTTGTGAGTTCCAGGGTTGCGGAATTGAGGTGTGTGGTGTGTTCAGTTAGTACTTACCAACGAGCAGTGCATTTCCATATGTGCCATCCTGAAAGCGCTGGTTGATGATGGACTGGCGGAAGATGTAGGAATCATGCACACTGCCTAGGAACTTGGCTACGACATTGGTGAACATGCCCCAGCGGTCCACTATTGCCTGCACATTGATGGAATGTGTGTGCTTTCTGTTGCGGTACATGTGTGCAATGTCGGCAGGAGGCACAAGTAGGACATGTGTGCAGTCAATTGCCCCCAACACATGCTGGAAGCCAGCTATGGCGTAGAACCCTTGCTTGGTCTCCAGCTGTTCCTGTGCAGTGTTTGGGAAGTGAAGGTGCTGGGGTATCAGGCTGATGATAGCATCCAAGACAGTTGTGAGGAACTTTGATAGGGCTGGCTGTGAGACTCCTCCGACTCTGGCAGTTGTTGGTTGGAAGGTACCAGAGGCCAACAGGTGCAGCACAGCTAGCAGCTTTGTTTGTGGAGGGATGTTGGTTATCCGCTGTGTTGGTGCCATCTGCCTGTGGGCTATCTGGGTAAGGATGCGGTGGATGGATGTCCTTTTGAGCCTGTAGTGGGCAATGACATCCTCTGGCGTTAGGTCTGTGAGGCGTCAGCGAAGCTCCCGCTGTCTTATTCGGAACAGCCTCGATGGGGGTCCTGGGGGAGGTGGCTGTGGCGGTGGTTGTTGTGGCCTTCTTGGTGCTCCCAGATGCATGATTAGTACCACCATGGCATCAGTGGGTCTTCAGATGAGGTTCTGGGATAGTCTCCCTTATTTACCACCATTTTTAAGACCTCCTTTTTTCTGGTCTTAAGTTCCAGCAGCTAACGGGCCTTAGCGTGTGTTTTTTTATCGCATCGCCGGTCCGGGTGATCGTTGATCAAAATGAGTGATTTTCCCAATATATTTAAGAGCCTGCATTAAACCACAAATGAAATAATACATTGAAGGATGACGGAGACTGATATGTCACTCATTTTCATTTGGTTCTGTATTAGATTCTGTTAAAGATCATTCAATTTTTATTCCTTCCTAGAATGTAAATTTTGCAAATTATTGTTTTGTTATCCTTGTCTAATGAAGAACTGCACAATGCCTGAAAGCTTGTGGTAGGTGTATTTCACAGGTATGAAGCTAAAGGGCATACCCCTTAAGTATGAGTGTAAATAATTCCACCTGCTACTGCAAAGACTTCACAACTTTGAAATATGTTAGAATTCTTTAAAATGGGTTGCTTTCGTATCTCACAAACAAATTAGAGTTTACCTACCCCTTTCACATCACCTTCTCACACACAACATTGTGGTGTTCCACAGGGGCCCATTATACCAATAAACCCCTTACCAAATCTGATTAAATCATACATCCTCAATTGTTACAACTATGCAGATTAAACTCGTCACTTTGAAAATGGATAGCCCCAACTTGGCAATATAGCCCCCTTGACAAGCCTTAAACTCCCCTTTTATTGCACATAGGTCACCCCTAAAGGAGGCCATAGTTAGCCCATGGGGTAGGGTGTATTATAATTAAAAGCTTGGCCATGTACTTTTAAGTTTTAAATGTGCTGTTAGTGAAAAACTCTTACATTTGTTTTTCACGACTGTGAAGCTTGCAACATTCATAAGATAATATTTGATTGCCACATTACATTTAATGATTGCTAACTTTTTACTGGGAACAGGTAAGCATTTCATGTTTGGTATATGGTGAAATTGTTAGTAAAAATCTTCTTAAATGGTAAAGTCAGATTTTAAGTTACAATTTAGAAAATGCCCCTTTCAACATTTTCCTACCCTGCACTATTTGGTGGCTGCTGCCTATCCTGGGTCTCATGGCTAGGTGTAGTTGGTAGTTGCATTTTGTTTATTCTTACCAAATTTGATTAAATCATATATCCTCAGTTGTCACAACTATGCAGATTAAACTCGTCACTTTGAAAATGGATAGCCCCAAAGACCTCTACAATTCAAAACTTGATTGCCATTATTGCATGGATGATGATTAACCATGTAAAGCTTAATACCACAAAAACAAAGATTATGACATGCAGTCAATGGCAAAACTACCAACCTACTGCTATATGGCATAAGGAACTAAGGGCCTGATTTAGATGTCTACAGAGGATTACACTGCCACAACGGTGATGGATATCCCATCCACTGAAATGTAAATCTGATAGGACATAATGGGAAATATATTTCAGTGGACAGTATATCTGCCACCGCTGTGACGGAGTAACCTGTCTACCTGGATCTAAATCAGACCCTTAGTTTGATCCCTCGACATAACCATGGATTCAGACCTATCCTTGATGACTCGTGCTAACTTAGTCACAAAGAGTGTCTTCTACAAAAGGAAACACTGTATCGCATCTTCCCATACCTTGCATATCCTCTCATTTGTAATCTCCAAGCTTGACTTTGCCGACGGCTTATACCTTGGTGCACCTACATTGAATATATGCTAAACACCACTCTTTGAAAATGCTATCACAAGGCTTCTTCTTCTCCTTCCCCCAAGAGAATGCATGACCTCAGTCCTACTGACTACTTATTGCTAGAAGGAGCATGCTCAATGCACTCTGTATTGTCCCCAAAGCCTCCCAAGGAAAAGGACTGCTATACCTACAAGTTAAATTCAAGCAAAACAAACAATGCACTCCAGGCTTTCACCACTAATCATCATACCACCTCACTGCAAGACATCCATAGGAGTCACTGCTTTCTCAGTACAACCTGCCAAGCTCTGGAACTTTGTATTAGCCAGTATTAGAAACACCTTGGAACATATACACTTCTGAAGACAGTTGAAAAACTGGCTATTTCCTAGTAAAAGCGGCACCTGCATCCCGGCAACTGAGCCCAGAATACAGTCACACACTTGAGCGCAATCCTCATAATGTAGCTAAGAAAAAATGGCTGACCCATGGTTTGCTGTTGTATTATATAGTGATATATTTCCATATATAACTGGCCCACGAAAGACACCAGCAACAAATTGTAACTTGTACTTTTTTGTTTTAAATGTTTTTATTGGTTTTTGGTACAAGCGTTAGGACCCTTGTTTAGTCCTTGTATAATTTTAGGATATGTAAGCAGTCTATACATATTATTCAACATATTATTTTACAGTTCAATGTTTCCAACTCGTATTTCGGTGCTAGCACGTACAACCAATATTTTCAACATCAAACTTTCCCATTTCCTTAACTTAATGTGTCCCCCCTCGCTCACCCTCTCATCCCACTCAGCTCCGTAGACCTCTCGCCGTAGTGTTACTAGGTTTTAGTTAGAATTTTATGTTATCACCTGTTTTCCATCTTAGTGTTGTGTTTCGATTTCCTGCCACACCTATATATTTGTGTTATTTTGGGATATATTTGGTAGGTGATGCTATTGTTGCTTGCATACCCTTAATGTCTGCTATCATTGCTGTCCATGCTATTAAGTCATCTTCTAATTTTCCGTCGTGTCTGCCCTTTTTCATACGTATTGCTTCTGCTGTCACCCATTCACATACGACCGCTAGCCACATTTTTATGTGAGGTGGATTGGGGCTCCTCCAGGATATCGCAATTAAATTGTAACCTATACTTATTAAATTTACATAATACATATCTGTGAAGAATGTTGTCCATCCAAAGCACTGTATAGGCAAAAAAATCCAAACACCAGTGTTACACCTGTCAGCCTTATGGTGGTCTTCCAACTTTTTGCCTTCATCCGTGTTAGCTTTGCTCAATTTGTTTTTGTTGACATTAGGACTGTGTGCACGTTACCAATGCTAACCAGTGCTAAAGTGATTGTGCTCTCTCCTTTAACCCCTTCGATGCGCATGATGGAGCGGTTCCGTCATGCGCGTCGGTTGCGCTGTGCGCATGACGGAACCGCTCCGTCATGGCCCCGCCCGCGCACAGAACCTTCAGCGCCGCGCTGAAGGGGTTAAACATGGTAAAATTGGCTCACACCTAATTGGCATATTTAATTTACTCATAAGTGCCATGAAGAGTGGTATACTATATACATAGGGACTGCAAATTAAAAGCTACCAGTGAGCCTGCAGCACCTACTGTGACACCCATTTAGGTAGCCCCTTAAAATATGTCTATTCAACTTGGCAATATAGCCCCCTTGACAAGCCTTAAAGTTAAAGTTTGCCATGTACTTTTAAGTTTTACATGTGCTGTTAGTGAAAAACTCTTACATTTGTTTTTCACGACTGTGAAGCTAGCAACTTTCATAAGATAACATTGGATTGCCATATTACATTTAATGATTGCTAACTTTTTACTGGGAACAGGTAAGCATTTCATGTTTGGTGTCTGAGAAATTGTTAGTAAAAATCTTCTTAAATGGTAAAGTCAGATTTTAAGTTGCAATTTTGAAAACGCCCCCTTTAAAAAGTTGGCATTTTCCTACCCTGCACTATTTGGTGGCTGCTGCCTATCCTGGGTCTCATGGCTAGGTGTAGTTGGCAGTTGCATTTTGTTTATTCCTCTCAGGCAGCCACACATAAAGGAATTAGGTGTGGTGCCTGGATGGGCCATCAACTGGCAGGATGGAGGCAGAGCTGGTACAACCCCACTAACAACTGAATAGGCTGTGTTCTGCCTTCAAAAAAAGGCCTTGCCAGCCCTGCATTGTTCATACTGCCAACTTGGACCCAGGGAAGTCAGGAAAACTCAAGCATTTCAAAGGGAATTCTCTAGAAACTTCTCCTACTTCAAAGTGGACACCATGTATGCAAAGTGGACCCTCAGCCGCACTCTTCAGTACACCTCTGGACCTGTGGAAGACTCAGAAGGACTGCTGTGCTACTCTGCTGCAAGAATGACTGCTGCAATGCTGCCCTACTACTCTGCTGCAGGACTGCCGTCCTTCCTGAATGAACATTTGGACTTGCATATTCAACCCAAAACCACCAGAGGGACACCAAAGGCCATTTGGCTGGGCTCCTGATTAGGGCCCCAGGGGCAAAACAGGTTCCAGTGACATTGAACCCATCACCTTGACTCTGCCAGCTGTGAGTCATGTCCCCCCAAACTGTGCCACCCCAGTCCTGGACCCTTGAAAGTGGGCTTGAAGGTGCTCTTCAAGCCTGCCTGTGGTCCCAGCAGAGCTGGCGCTGTGCAATATCTCGCCTCACAAGACTATGCATAGGAACTGCTGCTGAACGCATCCCAATGCAAGCCTTCACCATCACTGCACAATGTATCTCCACATACAGCCTCTGCTGTACGGCTCATCCATGATACAGGGCTCCGCATACAAGATTTAAGGTACTTTTGTTCAGCGGCCCAAACTTGTAACTTTGCCTAGGTCCGGTGCAACCACATAACCACAGTTAGTGCTTTGTGCATTTAGGCACTGTTTTTACTTAAAGCTTTGCAATTGTCTATATTTGGTTCTACTGATTGGGTTTTGGTATTTTAGTGTCAAATAATTTATTAATATTTGCTTTACTTTTCAAAATTGGTATGATAATTTTCTTTTGTTTTGTTATCACTTCTTTGCTGTTTGTTTGCTGCATAAATATGTTACACACTGCATCTAAGTTAAGCCTTACTGCTTTTTTGCCAAGCTACTGGAGGGTTAAGCACAGGTTAATTTACTGACTTGTTGTGATTCATCCTGACAGAGATTGTGGCTGTTGTTTGACCAGGGCTAACACCCCAGTCAACCAACAACTCAGTTTCACACAACCAGCAAATTACCAGGCATGGAATAACTGTCTATCTAAGGGCATTCTCCTGTCAGGGCCGAAAACTCAGTTTCCCCCAGCTGGCATAGGTCTCAGAAGAGAGGGGCCTGGTAATGAATGGGAGCAGATCCTGTCAGTTTCAGTTTGGACAGCTTTTCCTGACACCCTCACACGTAGCGAATAATTATTGGCAGCTTTCCCGCCTTCATAGGTCCAGAGGCCAAACCATTGATTCAACCACAACTATGTATTGAGTCTCTCCAAATGAGATGAATGGTAAAATTGGTTCTATGTCAATTTTAGTACGGGCATCATAGAGTACATTTACAAGTAGAGTTCAAGTTACTTTACTGGTAAAGTAATCAAAAATCAGAATCTACCAGTAAATTACATTTAACATATGGGGTGGAAAATAACTTTCACTCATTTGGTTAGCATTTTCCTGACAAGGATGCAAAGTACACATTGACATGTTCAAAGCATAGTCTTTCAAAGCATTGGCTTGCTTAAATTGAAAACAACTTTTGGGCATTAGCTGCTGGGAGGACACAGTGTATCAACTATATATTGTGCCCATATTTTATGTATTACGGCCCTGTGAGTTTACAAGGCACACTTTAGGAGAAACCTGTTAATAAAATAAATATAGCTTTTCCTTTCCATGGGTCATTGCAGTGCTTTTAAACTACAGTGTTTTTAAACCAGCCAAGCAAGAGCACAGTAGTGCTCCTGGTAGCCAAATATTTTTTCATATATGTGGGTGGTGCAAACACACACTGGAGCCTACACATTACTTTGTACATCCATTTCATATGTGTATTTTCTGTGTCATGTGCTATTGCCCTACAGACTGATTGGGTGAAACCAATATTGACAATAAAATTTTAGGCCTGGAACACATTAATTTTGCCACTGAAAAGCAGTGTCATAGTGCAGAGTCTCCTAGTACCAGCAAAAATAGGGTATGGACAAACGGAAAAAGTACAAAATAAGCCAACTAGGTACCAGAGCGAGAGAAGAAAAGGCTTGCTGTGTGAAAAATAAATGATCTAGTCACCATTTTGGAATTAAAATCACAATCATTTGTATAGTACTTAATCTTCTATTGTATATAGCGTTTAATCTAATGTTTACCCTGTGTCAGCACCCCCGTTTGGCAAAATGATGTAATGTTGACAGAATCCCATAATTTGTGTACATGTTGAAACCAAGATTCAAACCAAAGTCTAAGGATCCAAAAACAAACATAAGACTCTACACTATAGCCTAGATTTACTGACCTGTCACGCAACACAGCAAGGCAACTCTGTCTAATGAGATATAGTGAACTTCTGCTCTCTCATTGTACCAGCACACTTCAGGTAGCCTAGTATCAATGAAGGCAGGGGCAGTGCATCCATTAGGGCGCTTGGGCGTTGCCCCACTAATTAATTTGAGGCACGAGTCGAGTTGAGTAAGAAGCATGCGTGCCGTTTCTCACTCACATTTGCAAATTACACAATCACATTCACAGGCTGCCGGAGCCAGTCAGCTCAGAAGGGGGCGGGGCAGCAGGAGTTCAGTGCAAGTGCATCGATTCAACAATACTATGTATCAATTCAGGTGGTCGGCGGAGCGCACAGCAAGAGTGCACATGTTTTGTTTAGGGCTTAAAAATTTTGTGACCAGCCCGAACATGTGCACTAGGCTGCTTATTAGAAGAGTATGGGTTGTTCCATGCCGCTCTTCTAATGAGCAGCCTAGTGCGCATGTTCGAGCTTGTCGCAAAAATGTTTAAGCCCCAAACAGAACATGAACACTACTGCTCAAGCCAATCCTGGCGCTGCTGCTGGAGCAGTGTCTGGAATGGCTGAGACGTAGGCGGTACTTGCCAGCCAGCCAGGAGCGAGTGTGATGTCGGAGCCTCCTCGTCGAGGCAGACACACCCCGTGTTCACTGCTCCGGAGAGAATACTTATGTTCTAAGCACTTCCTAAACGCAAAATGATGCACGCTGTCACTGCGCTCTGCTGATTCCCGCTGGTTAGTAAATGTTGGAGGTAACTATATGAAAATCTATACTGATAGCACATATGCGAGAGTATGTTCAGTTAATGGCAAACTGCCGTATATAACTGCCAGGTATAAACAGTTTGTAATAGGCAGCCCGATACACAACTCTACACACCATGGAGTGCAGAAGGCGCTAGACACACAACTCTGTGCCTATACTACTTAATAGCCCTTGCTGGGTATAACGTTCTCTGGGTACATACAGGTCAGCCCTTTACACGCTGCCGGTGCACAGCGCTGGGTACGCACACCTGTGGTAACAATTACTTATTAATCAGAATATTAAACATCTCTCCTGCTCAGCGCCTCATACTTTGTTATAAATGACAGCGCTATATCAGGAGTGCACGCACCTGGAGAGGCAGATGGACTGCGGTGTTGTGTTTGTGTTTAAACAAAGCCTTCTGAGATTTGCTCTGCTTTACTTAATCCTGTTGGTGCTACTGGCGGCGGGCACTTTAAAAGCATAAATAGTTAAGCAATGCACATGGCTGGAAGTCATGAAGCGCTGCAGCTGACTGCTGCATCATAGCTTTGATCCAGGCAGGATATCTCTATTTGCTTGTATGATGTTGCACATCTAAATGAATTTTTGTCTGTTTCCTGTTTCACATAAGTATGTTATTTTTTAAATAATTATTTTCCATAAAACAAACATTGCAATGACTGAATTTTTGCAGGACCGAATCCGAATGCTTTAAGGATGTTATCATTTCCACTGTTGTTTAATGCTTTGTCTATATGGCACATTATGGTCACCATGAGCAATGTAATTGAAGGAATTCTCCGTATATTATTGTTAAAATTGATTTTTTTTTTTTAAATAGTATCACAAATACCTAGACAGGCTATAATAAATTAAACCTATTGAGTGCAGTGCAGCAAAGGGTGAGTGATGTCTGTGTGAGTGCAGGTTGAGTAGTGTGCCTGTGTGATTCCAGGGTGAGTGATGTGTATGGGTGAATGCAGGCTCAGTGATGTGTCAGGGAAGGGTGAGTAATGGGTCTATGAGTGCAGGGTGAGTAGTGCGCCGATGTGAATGCAGGGAGAGTGATGTATCTGTGTAAGTGCAAAGAGACTTGTCTGGCTACTCCCAGAGATGTGTTCGCCAAGCCACCTCTTTCTCAAATTTGCTTGAGAATGCAACATTTGCCCACTCTTTTTTCAAAATTTTCTCGGGGGAGACCCCCAGAACCCCCCCCCCCATAGGTCGTTTGGGCTTGCACGCTACGCTCGCTCGCCACAGTGCAGTATTTATGCCGCACCACTTTCAAATGTCACCAGCCCCCACCTGAATGCAGGCACCCTTGCGCAAAGGTGCGAGGGCGCCTGCTTTATGGGAATATTCTTGTTTCTATGTGCGCAGCAGAATGGAGCACGCATGCAAAGAGGAAGTATTTAGGAGAAATATAGATATTTCTCCTCATTACTCCTCTCTCAGGTTGGTGCACCATTTTGGCACAAACCCAGGTTTACTGCCTTTAGTAAATCTAGGTGTGCATCAAAATACATGGATGTAAAGGAATGCCAAGCTCCAGCAGTGTAATGCCTCCCTGGTGCAGGGCAACACTTGCATTACTTTGCAGGTGAAAAGTGACTCAAGGCCACTCATTGATTTGCATGGCATTGTAAATGTCACTTAAGCACTTTTGATGTCTTCAACTTGCATGGCACAAGGGCAACAAAAGTGCTTATAACTCCTCCTCCAACTTCCCATTAATAACTACATCCTATCTTACCCTGGTTCTTATTAGTTTGTGATAGTGTTGCAGTATCTTTCCTTGCAGTGTAATATTAGCTAGGAAACTATAAGTTTACCATTATCAGCCCAGTTGATGTCATGTAATTAATTTGCATGTAGTCCATGCAGCAGTACCATTAGATGCTATCTTGTTGTAATAACTAGTTACACATGTTCCAATTACATTATACTCTCTTGCCATTGTTCTTTGATGTCTTCTTTTCAGAGCACATTTACAGAACGTATGTCTAGTATCCTAATTATGACTTCGTGACACAAAATAGGCTATTATTATATTCTAAGCCATTATGCAAATATATGTTTATGGTAACTGCTGCATGTGAAAATCAAGGAACACATTATTAAGAACATGTTTGTAAACAGTAATAAAAGAGCCATTTACAATTAAGCTAATTAACTGTCTTTCTTTCAATAATTTACCTGGATTATAGAATGACAACTTGGGCTCAATGTATGAAATCATTTACAGGCACATGCATCAATGTAAAAACCGGTCGCAAACGGGCAGATTCTCAGAATCTGCCCCTTTGCGACCGGTATTTTTGCATTTGGGATGCATCATCCCAAAAGCAAAAATCGCAATTTAAGGAATCTCTAAATTGCGATTCCTTAAATTGCGATTGCATTTAAGGAATCCCAAATTGAGATTCCTTAAATGCAATGCATGAAAGTGAAAAAATTAGCGATTTCGCTAATAGGGGGAACAAATTACCATGAAGTTGAACTTCATGGTAATTTGCAAAAACTTTGAAAAATGCACTTTTGTGCATTTTTCAAAGTTTCATGTTGTGCACACACATGCCCTTAGACCATGTGTGTGTGCAACACATGTGCACAGATCAATTTCAGGGGTGCAATAGGGTGTCATTTTGATACCCTTGCACCCTTGAAATTGCATGAGCAATTTGCGAGTACCTACTGGTACTCGCAAATTGCTCATGCAATCTCCTATTCATTCCTATGGGCCTGGAGGCCCATAGGAATGAATGGGACAGCATTCCTTAATTGCGACTCGCAATTTGCGAGTCGCAATTAAGGAATTTGTAGGAATCGCTATTTTTATAGCGATTCCTACATGCATAGGCTTTTGCAATTCCTTAATTGCGATTCCTTAAAAATCGCTATTAAGGAATCGCAAAAGACTTTGTTGATGCATGTGCCAGTTAATCCTTTTAAAATTTCTGCTGTTGGTTTTACGAAGGTGAAACAAACATGAGGGCCCAGACTTACCAAACTGTCACATACCAGTTGCTGCACTGTGTTGCCTGACAGGGAGAGACCTGGAATGCACCATATCTACAAAGATACCGAGCGCCATACACATACCTTTGCACCACCCTGAAAAGCTGTCTGCATGAGACCAGCATAAGTTCTGTACTCAAAGGGTTCCCTTCCATTTCCAAATACTATTCTTAGAGTAACTATAGATTTTTCCACTTAGGATATGTGCTGTATAGTATAGCACACATGCAAAGTTGCAAAAGTTAGGTGAAATAAAAGCATTTCTCCTTTTTTATGAGTGCGTCAAAGTGGTGTTGCTTTTTTGGTGCAAAACCCTGTCTACTATTGTTAGTAGATAGAGTTTTACGTCAAAAAGCATGGGTGGTTCCTTGGGAGCGCCCATGTACCACCCGTGGAATGCCACCTTGATGCAGAGTAATGCAAGCAGCACGTTTCACTGCTTTGCGATACTTTCAAGCAACTTTTCAGTGGAAATGTGTTGTAAGTAAATCCAACAATGAATATTTTGTGCAGGTTTAAGTTACTTTTGTGGTGCAAACCTAACACAAAAAGGTTTGCAAATCTGGTGTATAGTATCAAAGTGACAGTGAGAATTATAAATATGTTTGTGAATCACAGTTTGGGTATAGGATGAGATATCATGCAGTATTCCCCTCTGAGGCATCTTAGTTCCTCTGGGGCCTTGTTAGACTAGGTCCAGAGGGTATTGAACGTTTGTATGGGTGGTAGCTCCGTTGGCTCTTTGGCACCCACACTTTGGAACTCTCTCCCTCTGCAGTTAAGGCATTCTGAGACGGAACGTCTGTTTCGGAGAAATCTAAAAACCTGGTTGTTTGCTAACTAGATGTCAGTTGTTTCTTGTGCTTGACGCTGTCAGTTGGTGTATCTGACCTTAGCGCTAGGACACTCCTCTGGGAGCAGCTATAAGCTGCTCTATTATTATTATAGAATGTTGATAAAAATTTATAGATTACTGAGGATGACCCAACTCTACCTTAACTTGATCAAAATCTGCTCCCTGCTCCCATTCTCATTTAAGAACTGCATTGAATACAATGATATTGTCCCAATGGAACAGGGAGGCTTCAAGCAAGGGCATTCAATGGTTGATCACTGTTTCAGCTTGTGGGCCTAGGAGCAGAAGGTGATGGAAACAACAGGGAATCTTTTGTTGTTTCGTCGACTGTAGCTCGGCCTTTGCCCTTGTAGATCGGAGTATCCTGTGGGAGAAGCTACGTCAACAGGCAATTGCCACTAGCCTATTAGCAATACTGCAAGAAATACACTTACAGAATTGGGCCCAAGTTGAGCTTGACTTAAATGGCACCTTAACGAAAAGTATACCCTTAGAAAATGGACTGAGGCAAAACTGCATCCTGGCCCTAATGTTGTTTTCTTTGTTTCTTGCAGATCTCTCTGGAGTGCTTGCTTCAACCAATTCTTTGAAGCCGAAAACTGGGGTTAGACTCATAATGTGCCTCCTCTACGTAGATGACCTTGCCATTTTACACCTGATCCCAATAGGTCTACTAAGAATAGTCAGTAGTTTCAATAACTATTGTGAGGACAACAAACTCAAGAAGAAGAAAAATTAAAAAATGTACAAGTGGCCTTCGGGCAATAGGGTGGTGGCGGTAGTATCCTTTCACAAATATCTATGAATGATGTTCACTAAACAACTGAACTGGGCCCTACACAAAGAAACTGTGGAGATGTGAGCAGCTTCAACTATAGGAGGGCTAGTTCGTTTTAAGAACACCTTTTGCAGACCATCTTGGACCCCACTTCTAACAGCCTATAATGCAATGGCCCCCTCACTATGAATATATGGGGCTGAGCTACTGACCGTAAGCATGGAGGCAAGATGGGAGAAGTGGGAGGGCAAATGTTTGAAATAATTGTTGTTTACCAAAAAGTGTGATGGGCCTAGTGATAAGACTGGAAAGGGATCTGCAAGCTTAGTATTTCTTGGTCTATAAATCAACCCTTTCATTCTGGGCCAAACTCTGGTCCTCAGAGGATCGAAATGTGTCAGTTCTCTGTGCAAACAAAATTGCAAGGAGTGAGATAAACTGGGTGATACAGGTCAGGAACATATTAGGAAAAAGCACTGTGGCTTTAAAAATTGAGAAATTTAAGATGACTGAGTCTCCCACCTTTCAAACGGTGAATTAAAAGAAGCCTGTAGAAGAGTGTCAAGGCTGTTTGATGTAGGGTATGTAAGAATAAACTCTTAGCATATTATACTATGAAATCCTGGGATAATCAGAGGGTGTTCCCATTCACATCTGCATTCCTGATGCCCAGCTGTGCCCATCATTATTAAAATCTAGGGTTGCTTTGAATGTTTGGTACCTAAGGCCCTAGAAATGTAATGCACTTTTCGATGCTGAGAAAAATTGAACATGTGGATTAAGGTATCAAAATTTTAATGTACATTTTCTATTAGACTTTCTTCATTTTGATAGGACTCAATGTTTGATTTTAGAACCGCTTTTTTCTTTTTATAAAATATAACATCAATAATTGTAATAAAGCACTTGCACTTTTGGTGATTATGGAATTTTTAGATGTACCATGTGCCTTAGAATTTTTTTTTTTTTTAAATCTGGCTAGCAATGTGATGATTGTAGACTTTGGACCCTTCTAAGTGAGCTGATATTGCATCCTAGGGTCTGAGTGTTAGAGGCGATATATAGTGTTACATGTGCATGTTAGTCTTGCTGATCATAGTGGACTCTGTGGGGTCCTGTTAGAAGGCTGAGTCTGGACCTTGGAATGGTTTGGATGTGGTGGTAGGGGTGGGGTAAAAAAATGTAACATGTATTACATGTATTTCTTGCTTTAGAGACAATTGTCTAAACAATAATAAATTTGAACTAAAAAATGTGAGATTTATTTTGAAGCCAATGCGACTCTTGAATTATAAGTTAAACTTGTAGTCTGCAGCTACTTTTTAGGCTTGTTTCTCATAAAGATAATGCTGCCCTATCTGTCTCTTCAGCAAAAAAAAGCTACTGTTATGGGGAAGACAATAATTCCTAGTTGGATTGTAGATTATCATATTTGTCTTGTATATTTCAAGTTGAAATGTAGGGGTGCTGAGGCTGGAATTGGATCTCTGTCTTTTGAACCATTTAACTTAACTACAGTGCATAAATTACATTAAATCTTTAACAACCGTAATGGAAAGTTGGCCACTGTGGAGTGTGTGAGAAAGTGGATTATTAGTTGGTCTGAATGGTAGTCATTCACCGAAATAATGTGACAAATCCTGTTAGGTCTAAGTAAAGGTTCCAATACATTAACCCTGAGTTGAGCCCCTGGTAGCTATGGCACAGGGCAGGTGACTTTCCTTAAAAAAAAGTTGAAAGTATTTAGAAGAAACAAAACACCTAAAAAGTTGAAAAACAACAAAATAAAAACCCCACGCCAATTCATAAGAATAGATAATAATAATGATCACAATGACACAGAAGCAGCAAAAATCTAACAAGGGAAAATGAAGATATGAATTTGAAAATTTTTGAATACACATACTGCCAAAATGTTTTAAGCCCCAACCAGGGTCACCTGGTTGCACTTGACAGGTACCTAGGTGTGATTTAAGGCTGACCACCATGGAGTGCTGGTTGGATACAAAAACCTGGTCTGTTGGGGTCAGGAGTTTTACCCTCTGACTTAATCTCTGAAATGGAAGTCAAAAATCCTCAGTAGGGCAAGGCAACAGGATGTGACTGGGATGCGCTCCATGAGTCCGGATAACTGTCAAAAGGGGTCCTGGTGAAGCTGTTGACTTTTAGTGGGAAAGCTCGGCATTGGAGAAATTCACATTTGTGCCCAAGAAAGGCCACTCGCCAGACAGATACTTTTGGAGCCTTCACCCAGTGAAGAGGTCTACCTTTGGAATTAGTCACTTTTTTGGAGCTCGGATTCCTCTAGCAGAGCAAGGTTGTAGATGAACCCTGAACTTGTGTAGCTGAACAGGGGTTAATGAGGCCAGACCCCCTCTCACCCTCTCAATAGTGTCTTGTTAAAATGGATTAGCTGCTATGAAAAAGCTCAGAGTGGGAACAACCTGAAAATTTGGCTCAGTGCATAAGCACCTTTGTTGGATTGACTTGGCTGGTTTGTCAATCAATCAATCAATCATGGTATTTGTAAAGCGCACTTCATACCCGCGAGGGTCTCAAGGCGCTGGGGGGGGGTGGGGGGAAGCTGCTACTGTTTGAAGAACCAGGTCTTGAGAAGTCTTCTGAAGGTCAGAAGGTCTTCGGTCTGCTGCAGGCGGATGGGGAGGTTGTTCCATGTCTTGGGGCGAGGTGGGAGAATGATCTGCGCCAGCGGTCACTCTTTGGATGCGGGGGACAGTGGCGAGGGCGCGGTCTGCGGAGCGGGCAGGTGGGGGTGTAGAGGCTGAGTCGGCTGTTGAGGTACGTTGGTCCGGTGTTGTGGAGTGCCTTGCGTGCGTGGGTGAGGAGTTTGAAGGTTATCCTCTTGTTGACAGGGAGCCAGTGTACGTTTCTCAGGTGGGGTATGATGTGGCTGTGGCGAGGATCAGGCATGCGGAGGGGTTCTGGATGCATTGAAGCCGATTCAGGAGTTTGGCCGGGGCTCCTGCGTAGAGTGCATTTCTGTAGTCCAGTCTACTTCTGTCATGGTTCCTTAAGAGGCCTTTGGAGTCAAACCGTTATGTTTCCCAGTTTTTTTAAGGATGTTTGGAGGAAAGCACTTTCACAGAGCCAAGGGTCCGACGACCTAATAAACAGCACTTGGAACTCATGACTTACTCCAGGAGAAGCCACCAGCAGGGACCAGGCCAAAGCCAGTTGGAACTGTTAAGCTAGGCTTTTCAGGATGAGGACTTCTTGAAGAGAAGCCTGTTGTGCTCTGTAGCAGGAAGTCAGCAAATTGTCAGTTGGAGTACACTTCTTTGTCCTCGGTAGAAGTGAGAGGAGGTCCACCCTTTCAGTTCTTCTCACTGGTCTCAAAAGCAGGTGCAGCCCTTATTCTGACTTCCACAGGTACAGTAGTGTTCTGAAATAGGGTGCTGAGGGTGCCACATTTATGTCTGCCACCAGCCAGTGCAGATGGGTGACTTCTAATCCCTTCCTAATGAACAGAGAAAAAGCTTCCAATGGTAACCCTACCCATTTTTGCTACTGTTCTTGTGTGCCCTACAGTAAACATTCCCACGGAGCCCCTCTCTATTTCTTCCCCAATGCAGAATTTGCAAATTCACCCTTCTGCTGTGGTGAGGGAAATTAGCATCTCCTTTTCTTTGTCTGTCAAAACAAGTTTTGAGGGACAGAGAAAAGGGACATGGCAGCTCCTCTCCCACTGGAACTGCTGCCTGGTTGAATAGAGAGACAAAGGAGTGGCCGGCCATGGTGTTAGCTACATCTTCTTGCAACAGGGTAGGCCTCTTTTTAGTGAATTATGTTCCTGGTCAGTACCCAGATGGTCATCCTGACAGAATAACAGAACACCTCACAACAACAAAGGCAGTGGTAAAGTGGACAGAGTACTAAAGCAAACAAAAACAAACTCAGCAAAAAAGAAAGGAGGAAGTCAAAAGGTTTGTGGTGACTTACAGAAAGGGTCGTTTCCAACACAGTGAATTATTAATATTTAAAAAAAGGGTTTAGGCTTGTATAAAGATGTTATTTTGACTGATCACATTTTCAGTTTTAAGACTGCACAGGCAAACTACAGGTGCAGGCCTGCAGTCATGCTTGCACTGTCACTGTAGCGGGTGACACAATGGGTGCTGCAGTCCACTAGTGACATTTAACTTACAGATCCTGGTTACATACTGTACCACATACTAGGGACTTATAGGTAAGATAAATATGCCAATTAGGAGTATAGCCGATTGTGACATGTTTTAGAGGCTGGATCACATGCACAGGCGCCCTGGTTAGAGGAGTAAAAAAAAAACAGCAACATCAGTCAAACAAATGTGGGCGATTGTGCAAAAAAAGGTATTTTCCTACTGGGTGTTTTAGGAATCTATGTGGTAGTCAGCTATGTGCAATTAGGAAGTTAGTAAAGGTAATGGTTAGTAAGTCTATGTGCAAGATGAGGTATGACTTCAAATGCAATTAGTTCTTGCTGCTAGTAAAACATAATAAACAGGAAAGAAAGGAAAGAAAAATTGATGAACTTCTTATTTAATTCTCACCTACAGTATACGTCTGGTAAAAATATTTGTGGTATCTTGTTGTAGCTAAAGATTAGGCAGGGACGACATATAATTTCCTGCATGTTTCAAACCAAAATGTGAGAAGACCTTTATTATTCTGAAAACAAAATTAGAGATGCACCACTTTGCAACGATATTTAGAAAAGTCCTTTGAATAATAATTCACTAAGGATCCACACAGTCGTTGTACACTGGTCAAGTTTTTCTTTTACTTTATTTAGTTCTTTAAAACACAGGCAGCCAACGCATTTCATCCTATAAACCAGAACTTCTTCAGGGCAATGTAGGAAAATAGACGGTGGGTTTGGCGTAATAACCATGTCCAACATTTTTTTCAGATTTTTATATAGAGGCTGGAATGGTATTCGGACCATTACGTTTCGCTAACAAATTTGTTGAACTTATCTATCTGCGCCTGTGCGTAGTACAATCACAGCAAATGCAAAAATTGTTAAATGTTCTTCCATTTTATTAAGATCACTTGTTAATATTGTAATATAGCCAGGTGTACAGCTTGCATGGTATGATACCCACAACAATCCGATCCAAATGCAAATATTGTTCCCCAGGGCATGTCGAAAATGTAGCCAATGGCTTTCTTATCTGCTAATTAGGGGTGGGCGGAATTTGCGTAATCGCGTTACGCAAATCTCTGCGAAACGGTAAAAAATCTCCGCGAACACGCAGAAATTCCGCGAACACGCGGAATTGCTTGTTCGCGATGCTTTTTTCCTGTTCACAATCGCTGTTTGCGTGCTCGGGGAGAAATATCTCGCGAACACGCATTTTGAGAACGCGAACAAGCAAAAATTTCGCGAACTCGCAGAAAGTGGAATTTTGGGCAATTTCGCGTTCTCCGCAGAACGCGAAATTACCCAAATTCCGCAAATTCCGCGAACGGAACGGAATTTACCGCCCAGGCCTACTGCTAATCCGGCACCATATTGCAAATTGCATTTTCCTGGTGTTTGGTTACCCCTGGTAACAGGGTAGTGCTCTTGGACAGTGAGCGCTTTTAGAGATTTTGCACAGAATCTACTTCTGTATCTGAATAATTTGTACTGGTGACTGTATTGGATTGGTGCCTGATTGGTTGCCCATTTGGTCCACTGTCCCTTTCTTTGTGTTTAGACCTTTATTCTTCTTCTGGGCCTTTTCTTTAACATCTGTGGTTAAATTAATGTCCCTGGCTTCAGGGGTGTAACTGTATCAAAAAGACTCTAGATGTGTATTCTATTATCCTAGTTGAAAAAAAAGAATTTAAATCTATTGTTTAAAGTTGTCAGCAGCTAATTAACAACCAGGGGTGTAACAAAAATGAATGCCTCCCTTTGCAAGTTTTGGTGAGGGAACCCCTGGGACTCCTGTATCTTGAAGATATTAATAGGACTGGGCAGCAGGGGCCTGTGTTAGGCAGTGCGTAATTTAAGTCAGTGATTGCAGGTTGGGCCCACCTTCACTCTTGTTTTGGGGACCAGCACTTATTTTTCCTCAATAGACTAATCCTTTGAAAAACTAGAGGAAAAAGGCAAAATGAGGAAAATAGGAGAAGGCTAAATATGGAAAAACTGTGACAAAGATAGAAAGCGAATGAAAAAAGGACCTGCAAGAGTGAAATAAATAGGCAGGGATTGTTTGATGGTGGATTAAAGATGCATGATCTGCAATCAAGATAAGGTAGCATTGGAATTCAGTCCCACTTTTCATAGCACCAGCCGCAGGCTTTTGAGCTAAACTTGTGTCTCAGTCTTTTATAAATTGAACTCTGCCATTAGGCCTCTGTTGATAACATATGATCAAACTATATCTGATTATGTTGCCATTGCAGTCTGGGCCTGATTCACAGAACAAACTTAAGACTAAATCCTAAACTTAGTACCAATCTGGTATTCACAGAATGCACCTAGTACTTCTGGTATTCACAGAATGAACTTACTACTTTTGCGATTCACAAAATGAACTTAGGACTTTTGCTATTCACAGAATCCATTTACGACCACTAAACTTACGTCCGCACTCGGGCCGGAATTTCCGCACCCGGAGCGGAATTTCCGGGCCCGGAGCGGGAAGTCCGCACGCGGGCCGGAAAGTCCGCTCTGAGGGCGGAATATTCGCTCCCGGGCCGGAACTTCCAGCCTCGGGCCGGAAATCCCGCATCAGGGCCGGAAGTTCCGATTACGGGCCGGAAAATCCGGTTTGGTGGCCATTGATCATGTGAGCCAAGGGTGAACCTGTCCAAGTCCCTACCATCCCCCACCATGCATCAGCTGACACACTCCCGCCAATCCTAGCTCGGCAGCACGTATAACTGCAGAGCAGACACACACAAACCCTTTCAACATGTCACTGAATGTGTTTGTTGCACTGCCCCTTGCCATGCAGCAAAACTACTTGAGGAGGAGGAGGAGGAGAGCCAGAGCAGAGAGGATCTTCAGACAGAGGATCAACTTATTTGGAATGTCCAGTCAAGATATAAGGGCCAGGTACCGTTTCCCTCCAGAAATCATCTTGGATATGGTATGTGAGTGGGAGCAGGAACTTGACTCCGTGACCTGCTGCTCACATGCAATACCAGCATACCTCAAGATCCTATCAGCGCTCCATTTCTTCGCCACTGGCTCATTCCAAAGGGTCTCCAGTGACCATGTGGGCATATCCCAGGCGAGCCAGTCGCGGTGCCTGCATCAGGTACTGCGATGCATCACTGCAAGATCCCACCACCACATACATATGCCACCGACACTGGCCCTGAGACAAAGGGCAGCACGAGATTTCTTTCGCATTGCACAATTTCCACGTGTGCTGGGTGCAATTGACTGTACCCATGTGGCCCTTTAGCCACCCCGCCACATTGCACTCATCTTCTGCAATAGACACCGATGGCATTCCATCAACGTGCAAGCTGTCTGTGATGCCAGAGGGAGGTTCATTGATGTGCATGCGGTGTTCCCCGGCAGTACCCATGACAGCTTCATATTCCGGATAGCTGCGGAAGAATTTGGCAACATGTGGCTACTGGGTAAGTACCAAGCGTTAGAAAGGAGGAATATGTGTTTTTGAAATGTCTGAATGCCCCCCAAAATTAACCATAGTACTTTAAGAATCATAAAGCTAGATACAGGGCCCACCTGACAATGCATGTAATACAGTATAGATCATGTCCTGTGCAAGTCAAAGAGGAAAATCTAACCAACTGCCCTTTCCCCTCTACTCAGGTGACGCTGGGTATGCACTCACCCCACATCTCCTCACCCCTTACAGGCGTGCAGACACTGTACCACAGCGTAGGTACAATAGGGCACACATACGGACTCGAGCCATCATAGAGCGCACTTTTGGTCTGTTGAAGTCGCGATTCAGATGTCTCGACCGTACAGGGGGGGTGCTGCAGTACTCCCCAGAAGTAGTGTGCAAGATCATTTTAGCCTGTTGTGTCTTGCACAACATTGCCTTAACGCATGGCTTACAGATACCGCTGGAACCTCGGCTACCTATGAATCTGGGAAACCGGGCCATGGCACATAACCGAGGTCAGGGCATGCAAGTCCGTGAGCAGCTTGTTGCCACGTTGTTCACATGAGCAACCTGTAGTGGAATGGACCAAATGTGGATTGCTGTCTGTTGCCAATGATGAAACTTGGATATACACGACTGTGTCAATAAATTCCTTCCTGAGGCAACTTTGCAAGCCACACTAACTGCATGTTAATCACAGCTCTTGACAGTAGTCAAAAGGTTGAGCCTGCATCAGCACATGTGCCCATGTCAGCGATCAGTGTAGTGGATGTCCCGAAAGAATCTATAGCCGCAGATGCAAGATGATACATGTACTGAGAGACACAGCCAGACCTCATGAGGATGGGTCTCTTAATCAGAAAAGGCCATAACCATAGCATTGTCGGCCCTGTGCCATCAACAGATGTGACTCCCCCACAAATGATGCGCCCACGACGTGAGTGATGCAATGGGTCAATCAGACACCATGGGGCAGATTAATGTGGGACTTGCGGCCCTTTCACGCTGCCGTTGCGTCACTTTTGTGATGCTGCGGTGGTGCAAAGCCAGCCCCATGCTGCGGGGTATGTACTATATGACGCATCTGGGAGATGCGTCACGTTGTAAAGGCCTGCGCCACATGTAGGCGTTCTGGCGCAGGGGGGGTCCTTCTGGGCGCAGAAACGCCTCCTAAAAATCTACAATATTTCACTCAGTCACTTTTAAGGCCATGCTGCGTCAAAACCCTGCGCCTGCTTGAAGCAGGCGTAAGGATTGACGCAGCATCATAGGGATAGGGTACCCCCGAGCCTTGCTGGAGCTGCGTTGTGCATGCGACGCAACTCCAGCAATGCGCCGCCTTTCCAACGGGGGATGCGTCACGTATCTGCACATCCGAGCAGCACGGTGCACCGAAATGTCAATGCAGCGCATCTGTGTTGGCGCACGGGTGGGCAGATGCATCGCAACTCTTCTGACGCATCTCTGCTGATTAGCAGAGATGCGCCAGAAGCCGTAACTCTGCCCCCCTGTGTCTGTGATATATCCACACTTCTCAAACACAATGTTCCGGAACACATCACACAACTCTGCAAATGAGCACCTAATATGGACTACATGTACCATAATGCAAAGCATGAGAAACTGAAACAGAAACTGCAGAAATGTCTTGAAATGGTCACTTCACCCTCTTGTCACATTTAAATAATTCTCACATGCACTGTCTTTTCTTTTTTATCCACAACAGAACAGCAGGATGGCAGTAGATATGATTCCAGATTGTGGATGGATCTGGATGACTACAAAATGGCAGGCAACTACTTCCTGTGATGTATTTGCTGCCTCCCACTCCCTGTCAAACATTTCCTGTATGGAATTATATGTTCCGGGTCATTTTCGGAATTTGCGGCCAAAAAGCGGAAGCTCCGATTACGGAGCGTACGGCCCGTGTGCGGAAGCGCCGATTACGGAGCGTACGGCCCGTGTGCGGACCTCCCGCTCCGGAACCGGAAACTGCGCTTACGGGCCGTAAACTCCGAAAATGACCCGGAACACATCATTTCATTCAGGAAATGTTTTACAGGAAGTTGGAGGCAGGAAATACATCACAGGAAATAGTTTGCAGCCATTTTGTGTTCATTCTGAGTCATCCTCTATCACAGACAGATCCTCTGACATCCCTGCTGCTCTCATCCTTCTTATTATCCCCATAATGGCTGAGGGTTACGAAGAGAAGGCACCCCCTTTCACTGAAAGTGAGTTGGACATCTTGGCTGAGGGGGTGCTGGCCAAATTTTCTCAGCTATATGGGGACCCTGAACACCAGCTGAGCAATGCAGCCCGGGCCAGGCTGTGGGCCAACATCGCTGAGCGCTGCAGTGCAGTGGGAGTCCACACCAGGAGTGAGAGGGCATGCCGCAAGCGCTGGGAGGACCTAAAACGGTGGGCCCGGCACAAGGCTGAGGAGCTGGTGGGCCAGTCTTCCCAGCACCATGTACATCGTCCTCGCCTATCCCCACTGTACAGGAGGGTCCTGCGATCAGCTTGGCCGACCCTCCATGCTCAGCTGGAGGAGCATGAGCAGCAGGGACATGGTAAGTGCATCATATGCTAAATGTGTCTGGGAGTATGATGTGAGTGAAACAGTGCTGTACCATTGTGTGTCCGATGCCTCCATTCACAGATTCCGTGTCCATGCAGCAGTAACCAAGCTTAAAAAGGCACACTGTGGCATATGGACTGTACAGGGCAGAGTGCATTTTGGGAGTTGGAGTCTCGCCATGACAACTGGCTAAATGAGCCATATTTGTGCATTTGTACTGAAATCAGCTCTTCCCGCACCACTACAATTGGCACTAGGAAATCATGTGTGCATTGGATGAGCAATGGTACAGACACTGTCCTGTGTGCGCATGGCAGGCCAAAGGGTATTGGATGCTATGACTTGCATTGCATTTTTTAAGTTTGGGTTCCAATTGTGACAAAACATCATGTGCCATGGAGTCAAGACAGACTTTGACATCCTTGCATCACTCTTAAGCGCTTATAAATTTACAAGGGGTGTCCACTGACAGACGTCTCAGCCTCAGTGGCCTGTTTCACATTTCACATGTACAGGTAGCTGTCACAAAATTCCCACAGTGTTCAGCGGTGTACTGCATTACCATATCAGTCACCAAAGCCAATATGTGCCACTGGATTGTCAGTACATGTGTGGGGACAGCCAAAGGCTAGACTCACAATTTAGCTACAGAAATAGGCCAGAGTCTCAGTGCATGTGTGACCCACATTCGCCACTTGTCGTGTCCCATACAATGCTACAAAGCAGATGACACTTGTCCAGACCTTCAACAGCTGCGACTCACTATGAATGGCCATAATCTGAGATTCGGGACTTCATGTTCTCCATTGGTGGACTGCTTTTGGAACCTGCACATGTAGCTGTGGCAGGACACACAGATCCCCAGAATGCCAGGTTGAGGGTTGGCCAATACAGTCGTGTAAGCCACACACATCCACGTGAGATGGCCATGTCAGACTCAATCCAGGAACTGACGGTGAACATACACGTAATGTCAGCTCATAGACACTGACAACTATTGAGTGTGATCAGAGGAAAATAAGTCTGACCTTGGCTCCTATGAATGTGTCTCGTCCTGCATGACACAAACATAACATTCGGATTTTGCTTACATTTCAGCAGGCACAGCTGGCGAAACAGAAGGGCAGCAGGACCTGTTCCGGAGCAAGAGGCCACCAGTGCGGCGGCGGCTACACCCACTTTCCACCAGCAAGGAAGAGGAGGATGAGGAGGGACCCTCAACATCAAGAGGCAAGGGGATTGCGCCCACCCGGACTGACAAGGGACACCCTGATGCTGGTGCCACATCCCGGGTGGAGGCTGCAGACATTGAATCGGGGGGGGTGAACACGACACCTCGGACCATGAGGTGTTGGAGAGCTACTCTCCTCAGGAATCTTCACCTGTGGTCCCTGAAAAGGTGTCCTCGGGGCAGGCCAACAAACAATCTGGGCCTGCCATCAGCCCCTCCCTACCTCTAGAGTTCCCCATTCCATCGGGGGACCCAGCGGCATCCCCTGCAACCAGTCCCCCTCATCGTAGCCGCCAGCTCCCCAACATCATTGACTCCGGACCTCAGGCACCACATCCCTCCTTTTCCACCCATGCCCCTCCCGGTGTTGTTCCTCCTGTGGCTGTGCCAGTGGACTTGATGTGGATGTGTGAGGGTCAGCCAGACATGTCCGCTCGCATCCAGCTACAAGTGTGTATGGAGGTACGCATGATGCGAGAGGACATGCTCCGAACAATGGCCACCCTCACCACCAGCATCAATTCACTGTCCACAGCCATCTCGTCTGTTGTCTCCCCAATCCCTACCCATACCACTGTCAATGTCTCCCCCTGTCCGTTGCCCCACACTGTTTCCCCCCGTACTCCTCGTGTGGCACGAACCCAAGTGGTGCCTGTTCCTGCACCCGCCAGACGTGTGCCTGCATCGGACTCTGAGGATCTGGACATTGTGGTCCTAGAGGATGACCAGAAGGACACCTGACTTTTGACGTGAACAACTATTTCATTTTCCCCTTGTAAATAGACTGTTTTCCCTGACGCTCCCTGACGTGTTATATTTTTTTTGCCCCACCCCAATCCAGGTTCCCATCTCCCTCTGCATTAAGATCATCATTTGTTTTCCTTTCTACCTTCCAAACGGACGGTTGTTCTTTTGTACCTTCTCAAAATACAATTCGGAATACTAATAACTTCCACTTGTTTTACTTCATTCTGAATGTCTGGTTCTGAATATGGACTCATATTTGGTGAGTCATCTGCTATGCACATAATGGCTGGTTGCAACGATGGGTTACACTTGTTATGTCATGTTATGTTATGTTAAAATGGCTTTTATAGAGCGCACGGCTACTCAAAAAGAGTGTCCCGGCGCTTTTATTTAGGGTAGGCTGCAGTATACTAACATAACACATTAAAAGAGAAAGTGTCACAGACAGAAAGAAAACAACGAGCAAAAAAAGACCTACTGGGTGAACAACCAGGTTTTGAGGTCCTTTCTAAAAGCTAGTAAGCTGGTGGCTCCCCGAAGTGTAAGAGGCAGAGAGTTCCACAGCTGTGGCGCCAGTAGTCCAAAGGAGCGACCTCCCAAGCGCACTCTCTTCACTCGCGGGACGATCGCCAAAAACATGGATTCTGATCTCAGAGAGCGAGCCGGTCGGTAGAGGCAAGTCTCCTTTGGAGGTACTTAGCTCCCGTCGCATGGAGGGCCTTGTATGTCAGGGTCAAAGCCTTAAAGGCGATCCGCTTGCGGATTGGGAGCCAGTGCAGGGTCTGGAGCAAGCCCGCAGCACTAACGCGTCTATTCAATCCAAAAATCGCTCTCGCCGCAGCATTCTGCACAATTTGGAGCCGCTGTAGCAATTACTCTGGCAGGCCCAGGTACAGAACGTTTGAATAATCTAGCCTAGAGCCTATCAGGGCCTGCACAGTCAGCTTCCTGTGCTCCTCCGATAAGAGGGGAAGAAACCTCCGACTGTGTCACACACACACATACCTTCTCACATCTCCAGGCCACCTTCAACGTTACACAGGACATGATAGACAACAGATTATTCTTTTTGGTAGGTGTTTATTTGGTGCACACACAAACACGTGATCACATTGTCCCGGGTTCCTGTCACTGGTGAGTGCGACGCCGCAATTTGGGGGGGGATGACCGCTCCGAGTGCTCAGGTCTGGCTCGCCGCCTACGTGGAGGTGGGTACTGTCCAAGAGACTGTCCAGGGTCATCCACATGTGCTGGGGCAGATGGTGTATGCACACTTGATGGCTGTACAGGTGGTGGTGGTGGTTGTGCAGGTGGCGGGAGTGACTGTACAGCTGGTGGTGGTGGTTGTGCAGGTGGCGGGAGTGACTGTACAGGTGGTGGTGGTTGTGCAGGTGGCGGGAGTGACTGTACAGGTGGTGGTGGTTGTGCAGGTGGCGGGAGTGACTGTACAGGTGGTGGTGGTTGTGCAGGTGGCGGGAGTGACTGTACAGGTGGTGGTGGTTGGGCAGGTGGCGGGAGTGACTGTACAGGGGGTGGTGGTTGTGCAGGTGGCGGGAGTGACTGTACAGGTGGTGGTGGTTGTGCAGGTGGCAGGAGTGACTGTACAGGGGGTGGTGTTGGGAGTGCCAGTTCAGCCCGCTGGTGTGGATGTCTCTCTTTGCTGTGTTGGTGTGCAGTTGGTACAGGTGTGGGGATGTGCTGTCCTGTGGGCAGATATGATGGCTCCCCTCCCTGCGTTGACCGTGAAGGGAAAGGTTGGCTCACTCTCAATATGCCCTCCATCATCTTCATGGCCAAGGCATGGTGTCTTGCACTCTCTTCCCTCTGGATGGATAGCATGTCTCGCATATTTCTGGACATGTCCTGCCAAGTCCTATCCATCCTATCCAACACTTGGCTCAGCCTCTCCACCGCCTGAGGGAAGTGGACCATGTCCTGCAGGGAGTCCGACATGGTGGACAGGGTAGCCCCTATGGCACTAATGTCCTGCCTCACATCGCTCTGCTGTTGGAAGAAGTCCTGCTCCCACTGGTCATCACAGCCAGGTGCAGGCCCTCTCTGCAGCTGTCTGCCATGGATGGGATGTGCAGGTCCTACGGCAGAGGGTGGGGTGGGAGGTGGGAGCCTGTGGGCAGGTGAATGGTGCCCAGGGGATTACAGCAGCACAACAGGGCTGGTACTACCCCCAGATGGTGGAGAGGATGGCAGGGATACACTGTCTAGGGAAGAGTGGGTAGGGGAACCACCATGTTGGTCCTGGACGTGAGGACTGTGAGGGAGTGATGTCTGTGTTGTGATGCGTGTGTGCTGTGGCTGGTTTGCTCGAGTCTGGGGACAAGCCATGGTATGCCTGGGAGGAGGCGGCGGGACGTTGCTTGGCAGAGGAGTTGATGCCCTGACCGATTTAGCCAGTCTGGCACGATATCGCGCATTGGCATCTTCATCGTCAGACATGTAGTCC
Source organism: Triturus cristatus (assembly GCF_964204655.1). Taxonomy (NCBI): domain Eukaryota; kingdom Metazoa; phylum Chordata; class Amphibia; order Caudata; family Salamandridae; genus Triturus; species Triturus cristatus. The sequence goes on from NC_140582.1 coordinate 1,127,778,874, forward strand.
TCATCATCCACCAAGTAGAGGTCCTCAGGATATTCTTCCTCCTCCTCCTGAGCAGTGCTTGCAGCCGACATCACAGCTTGGAGGATCAGGGGATTCTCCCCTCTGATTCCCCGTCGGCCCGCACTGGTCATAGGCCTGTCATCCTCGTCATCAGCATCCCCTGGAACAGAGGTTGCAACCGTATTAGGGATTGACCTGGTATGACATGTGGTGCAACACAAGGGTTTGTATCAACTGTACTTTGCATCAACAGATGAGGATCATGTGACCTGTGTAGGGTACCACCACAAATGACAGCTCACACCATAGCACTGAGGTGTTACACAGATACAGGCAAACTCACCAGCTCCAGCCACAACTCTCTGTCCCTTGGTGTTCCCCCCTAGTGTCACCTGCTGGACCTGTCTCCTCACGGGCCTAGCTGTCCCTGAACCATCAGCTGTAGAGGGAAGTGACAACATTCTCAATTATCTGCATCACCAATTGTCAGACAGGCACATGACACTCCTGATTTGTATTTCACTTTGTACACAACTGCTGATTACATGCAGAGGGGAATCAGGATCTCTGACATGGCTTTGGAGTCGAAGCCAGTGACACACCTCATGCTAGAATTACCTGAAGGACGGCTGCGCGAGGGTTGGATGTCATTCAGTCCCCGGGATGGTGCATGCTGCTGGGGTGTAATCCGGTCAGCAGCTGTGATAAGACATACAGGTCTATATTTTGCAACAAGAGATGGTAGCTCTGAGCCAACATGTCATTCTCAATGACCATTTGTGGGTAATCCAGAACTATGTGCAGCATGTTTAGCTCCTGAACTTTCCATTTGGGCACCTGCTCACATGCAGCAGTTGCCAGCCGTTCCCTCCACACAGCAGTGACATCAATCAGATGACACATCAACAGACACCTCATGCTAGAATTACCTGAAAGACGGCTGCGCGAGGGTTGGATGTCATTCAGTCCCCGGGATGGTGCATGCTGCTGGGGTGTAATCCGGTCAGCAGCTGTGATAAGACATACAGGTCTATATTTTGCAACAAGAGATGGTAGCTCTGAGCCAACATGTCATTCTCAATGACCATTTGTGGGTAATCCAGAACTATGTGCAGCATGTTTAGCTCCTGAACTTTCCATTTGGGCACCTGCTCACATGCAGCAGTTGCCAGCCGTTCCCTCCACACAGCAGTGACATCAATCAGATGACACATCAACAGACACCTCATGCTAGAATTACCTGAAAGACGGCTGCGCGAGGGTTGGATGTCATTCAGTCCCCGGGATGGTGCATGCTGCTGGGGTGTAATCCGGTCAGCAGCTGTGATAAGACATACAGGTCTATATTTTGCAACAAGAGATGGTTGCTCTGAGCCAACATGTCATTCTCAATGACCATTTGTGGGTAATCCAGAACTATGTGCAGCATGTTTAGCTCCTGAACTTTACATTTGGGCACCTGCTCACATGCAGCAGTTGACAGCCGTTCCCTCCACACAGCAGTGACATCAATCAGATGACACATCAACAGACACCTCATGCTAGAATTACCTGAAGGACGGCTGCGCGAGGGGTGAACAGCTGCAGCCAGGATGTCATTGAGTGCCCGGGATGGTGCACGCTGCTGGGGTGTAATCCGGTCAGCAGCTGTGATAAGACATACAGGTCTATATTTTGCAACAACAGATGGTAGTTCTGAGCCAACATGTCATTCTCAATGACCATTAGTGGGTAATCCAGGACTATGTGCAGCATGTTTAGCTCCTGAACTTTCCATTTGGGCACCTGCTCACATGCAGCAGTTGCCAGCCGTTCCCTCCACACAGCAGTGACATCAATCAGATGACACATCAACAGACACACATGTATGAGAAGATTACTGATAGGAAGGGATAAATGACCCGGATTCCTCCCCATTACACTGCTATCACCTTTGCCATTCAGACTTACATATTTCCAGAGTCTCATGTTGTTTGTTGTCAAGTCAGAAAGGGTTTCATGTGTGAGATTTACAATAGTCAGGGACATGATGTTGCTCATTTGTGCTTCCCCACGCATGATGTCACACATATTTGTATGAGAGAACACAGATGTCTTACGTCCGTCCTTTGAGTGTTCTCTCTTTGCGTACTCTATTTCCCAGATCATGGTACTACTTAGCTGACGACGATTGGTGTCTTGTACAGCAGGCATCCAAACCTCTTTTGTCAAACACTAACCTATACATGTGAATACAGTAGGAGAGGAGGCAAGCAGAATGTAACATTGCGGATAGGCTGAAAGGCTTTGATGCCTTCTGCCTGCACTGGATTAGCGTGTTGCTCTTCAGCCTAGTCATTTAGCAGGTGTAACTACATGAAGATTCACCTTAGCAGCCCCTACATTCATCTCAAAGGTACACTACTGGCATCAGTGTTGGCCTCAGCCATGCTATTTACATCATGGTGTTTCCTATCATTGAATTGAAAGCCGGTTGTGTTTTGGTCACTTCATATGACTCATGGTACTATTGAATGTCCATTCTGCACTCACTTGGCATACATTTTGTGTCATCCTTTCATTAGCCACCAGGGTCTGATCTTGCATGGGTTCAAATGCCATATGTGAGCATATTGTGATGCAGGACAACAGTGTTGTAATACACATGCAACATACGGCGGACGTGAAAGGCACATTTCTTGAGCAGTCAGCCTGATATATTCTTGGGTTCCCCTCCCTTGGCCCAGCACGGAAACAGTGTGTGGGCCCTGAACAGATGTCACAGCCAACCTTGTAGCAGAAGTCAGTGTGTGTCTTTGATTCTGGGAGGACCTCGTTGTACCTACAATGATAAGTATGTTTTGCTACTTAACATTCCGGCAGCCACATGTGATGCACTAGATTTCTGGCACAAAGGATGAGCACAAGCAGTTGTGGGCACCAGCTTTGCATTAGTGTGTTATACGTAATATCATGATTGCTCCCACATTACTTCGAATGGGCCCACTACCTGGATGCAACCTATATCACAATGATATGTCTACGGATCCTGATGTGCGGTCCACTATCGTGTTTTGTTGATGGGCAACAAACGCCAGACAATGTAAGTGGTACATGACCAGCTGTGTGGACTGGGCATTTGATCTATATTGGAAACATTCAAAGTTGGACAGTGTATGCATTGTCAATACTAATGACCCTGGGATCTCACTTGTTCATCATTGCCATATTTCAGTCAATTACTTTGATTGATTACGTCTACAGACACCATTACAACATAGTGGGGGCACCCTTTTGAGTAGTTGTGGCACTCGATAACAGGATTGGATTCCCAGGTCTGGGCCTGTTGCTGTAAAACATGTCATGTTCCGCAATTAAGAAGGTTTGATGAGCCAAGACATGTAATATATTGTCTTCTGCTGTTCACAATTATAATTATCTAAAGGTGGAGGTCCATTGACTACTCCAATAGTAATGCAGCTATTTGTACATCTCTGGTTGACTTTCATATGTGGGCACTACATGTCCCTCGGTCACTCCTGGCAATGCATGCATTTTGACCATCTCCTGGCCACTTTGACTTACCAGTCGGTGAGGGTGTACGGTGGTGATGCCTCCCAGTAGATGCAGGGACCTCTGCTACGGCAGTTGTCTGTGCTCTGGCTGAATGTGTCAATGGGTGAGAAGAGAGAAAACTAAACATCTGGAATATGTGCTTGTGGAACATTTCTGTGATTTCCCCATTTCTTCTGCATGCTAACAGTGTTATGCAGTACTGCTGCTGACTGGGCAGGTAGGAGCAGTGGTGCATTGGGGTCGTAGTGGCGTGGCAGGGTGGGAAATGTACAACAGAATAGGTGTCTGACTTTTGGACCAGATGGTTCTCTCACCTTCTGCTTTGTGCTTTCAGCTTGCACGGGGTGATTTACTTCTTAGTGATTTAGTGGCATGTTTCCACGCCCCTTGTAATACATTTACACCGCAGTTGCGTCACTTCTGTGACACAGCGGTGGGGTAATACATGTGACACATTTAGACTTATTCCCAATGTTATGCATCTATGGGGATGCCTCACGGTGTGCGGTCCTGCGCAACATTAAACATGCATCAGCTGTGATGTAGGCAGGGTGTGTGTTTATTTGGTTATGCCTCCTACAAGTGATGCATTGTAATCGCCGGCATTCCACGTAGTCACTTTTCATAGGGTGTTGCCATGCAAACTTAAACTAGCTTGAGGCACCTGTAATGAGTTGCCCTGATCGTTAGGTGTAGGCGGTCCATGGACATAGTTGGAGTTGCGTCACACTTGCAACACTACTCCAGCAGAGCATCCCCCTAATGCCATCAGTTGCGACACCCATCTGTCTATCCCAGCGCCACAGTGCACCGCATTGTCAATGTGACGCATCCGCGGTTGCACAAGAGTTGGATTGGGTGTGGCATTGTTACTGGCGCATCTCTGCTGTTATTTGTCAATTGCTACTTAGCGGGCTGGTGTATGAATGCAACTGGACAGTGGCCATGTTTTCAGAAGTGGAGGAGGGATTTACCATTTCCATCGCTAAGGATTGTGGGACTTGTAGTGCTACATACAGAGGGTGACACAGGAGTCTCTGACTGACGGATTAATTTATACACTTTGGACTACTTCCTTATTCACACTGACAGTGCAACACAGACATTCTATTCATGCACCTTAACTTTTCATCCCACTTACCTGGTACCACGTAGCGGACGTCACTGACAGGCAGCCCATGGACCAAGTGGGGGTGTATGGTTGTCAGGATGTCCTCCTCCTGTGTGGTGAGGCGGATGCGTGGTCCAGAGTGTGCGGCTGGGAGGATCCGTTGTAATTCCATCCTGGCGTATTTCTCCTTTACCCTCAGCCGCTCATCCTGCCATTTTTTTTTAACATCCTGGGCAGTGCGCCTGTCCTCCCCCAATGCTGTGACAGCAGTGGCTAATTGCTGCCACAGGGCTGCCTTCTGGGTCCCACTGGTGCAGTAGGGTGGGAGTCCATAGAGGCGTTTGTGGTGCCTGACAATGAACTCCACAAGCATGGTGGTCTCCTCTGCTGTATAGTTCCTCTTTCTCTTCAGGAGCTCCATTTTCTTGGCCGGTCTCTACTTGGAAATACAAACTGCGTGTGGCCAAACCGGTTCCTTTACTGTGTGCTGCTTTTAAATGTTTTTTTCTGCTGGTCAATCTGTGTTAATTGGCTTCAGCTGGATCATGGTGGGGGGTGGTAGGCACTAGCAACATGATGGCTAACTGGAGCTGTTGGCTGGGATTGGCTGGAGTGCGTCAGCTGATGCATGGTGGGGGATGGTAGGGACTTGAACAGGTGTTTCCCCTTGGCTCAAATGATCAATGGCAACAGTTAATGTAGTCTGGTCCCAATTCTGATGTTCCGGCCCGAAAGCGGGATTTCCGGCCCGAGGCCGGAGTTTCCGGCCCGGGAGCGGATATTCCACCTTCGGAGCGGACTGTCCGGCCCGCGTGCGGATTTCCCGCTCCGGGCCCGGAAATTCCGCTCCGAGGGCGGAAATTCCGGCCCGAGTGCGGACGTAAGTTTAGTGGTCGTAAATGGATTCTGTGAATAGCAAAAGTCCTAAGTTCATTTTGTGAATCGCAAAAGTAGTAAGTTCATTCTGTGAATACCAGAAGTACTAGGTGCATTCTGTGAATACCAGATTGGTACTAAGTTTAGGATTTAGTCTTAAGTTTGTTCTGTGAATCGGGCCCAGAATGTTTATTAATGAAATCTGATAAATGTGTTTCTCAACACAGTTGTCTATGATATTTCTCATTTTAATGTATAATTCACTTTAAGTAACTTTAAACTGAAGTGTTGTTATGTTTATGTGACTGATGAAGTCTAAATAAATGCTAATAACCAATAAATAAAATCAATTAGCCTCCCATTAACCTTTTAAACACGGTGAAAAAGAGGGCAAATTCTACAGTTAGAGTGATTTTGGTCCTTAACAAGAATGTTTCTTCTGCATGAGTAAAGGCCCTTTTCTGGCTTCTGATGTTCAGATGTTAGCATCAGCTACTCGTTGACTATTTAGGCCCTCATCAGGATGTCCGTCGGAAAGTTGGAAATCCACCATAATCACTTGAGGACGGCGTTATGCCATCGGGTTTATGAAGTCGGTTTTCGACAGGCTTTCCATGTCGGGCTTTCCGAAATGGAAAGTCTGTTGGAAAGTGACTTTAGGGACACCTACCAGGGCCCCTTTCTTCCTGTGGGCTCCAGTTGGGGGCCTTGGGGGAACATATGGTGCCTGCCACACGGTGCAGGAATTTACACAAACTCCCATTTCTTTATGGATGCTTGTGCTGGGGTCGGTTTCCGCCCGCCACACAAGCTCCCATGGAGAAATACGGTGTTCGGTTCCCACTCCGCAACGGTGTTGGGTGGATGTGAGTCTGCCCAAAATTGTAATGAGGGCCTTAGTTATTAAGATCATACTTTATTTTCTTCCAATGGCCCTCTGAAGTATTATGCTATGTTATGTGTATTTGTATGGTGCACAAGTCACCAAGGAGGGTATTCGGACATTGAATCAGGAGCTGTAGGGGCTGAGCCAGTGTCAGAGCTAGGAGAAAAACCACCTCTTCAGTTACTTGCGGAATTCAGGAACAGAAGAGGAGGCTCTGATGTTCAGGGCAGGTCATTCCAGGCTTTAGGAGAAAGGAGAAGGCATGGCCACTGGATCTCATTCAACATATGCAGGTGGTGTGTGCAAGAAGGAATCTGGCTGAGCAGATGTGTCTGGTAGGTCTGTGGAGGTTTATGAGTTTGGTGAGGTATGTAGGGCCAATGTTATGTAAAGCTTTGTATGCTTGTGTGAGGAGTTTGAACAGTGCTCATTTGGAAATTGGTAGCCAGTACGGCTCTTTGAAGTGCAGGGTAATATGAGTGCAGGGTGAGAGGTTGATGATGGGCCTGGCTGCAGAGTTTTGCATGGTCTGGAATTTTCTAATCAGTTAAGCATTGATTCCAGCATTGAGTGGGTTGCTGTAGTCCAGCTTACTGGTGTTGAAGGCTTGGCTGACGGTTTTTGTGAATGTTGGTGGGGAGCCATTTGAAGATCTTCTTGAGCACCTTAAGTGTGTGGAAGCAGGAGACAAAGACAGTTACTATACCAAGGTTCCTTGTGTTGGTTGCCAGTAGGGGTGTGAGTCTGAGATCGTCAGACCTTCAGGTGGAGCCCAGGAGCGAAGTATGTTTGCCAGTGATTACTACTTCCACCTGGTCCATGTTGAGCTTGAGACAGTTGATTTTACCTACCCCCAGAGTTGCATGTTGCATTTCTGTTCAAGCATTTTGAACAATCTCCTTGCTCAGAGTCGGGCCTGCAATCCTCTTTTTTTACTTTCAAATGCCTACTCAAGGCATTTGTCTAAGGCTTTTTAGAAAAATGCACATTAGTTATATTCATTATGTCATATGCTATATAGAAATTAGAGTTGCTTAGTCCATAGTATCTCTTATGTCTTAGCTTGGTGAGGATCTGTTGATGATTCAACATTTTATTTATATGGTCTCCAGAATGATGCAATGAAATATTCTAGTCATTGGAAAAGTTGAATTTGCCTCTCAATAGTGAGTTTGAAACAGTGGGATTTTGTGCCTTGTGTTTCTATTGAAACGTATCAGTCATTACCACAGATGACAACTAGCCTTTTTACAACCAGATGCATTCATTAAGATCTCCTTTTTGCTTTAGCCAGATAGCTTTATTCCAAAGAGAGGTATTGATTATTGTTGTTAAGAAATGTGCAGAAGTTATAACAACAATATTTAACTTAAACCATAAAACAAGGTATTCAATCTGTGTAGTGAGATAGGTAGACCTTGTGAGCATGACCCCTGTGTTATTTTGTTTGTGGAATGGAAGCTGTATGGTCTTATGCAGTTTTTTTCTGAAATCATTAACACTCTATTGGGGTAGCAACACCTTTGACTGTTGTAACAACTGTGTGAATTTCTGTTAGTTAGTACATTTATTCCAAAGGTTTTATTGACCCATGTTTACTTTCACAAGCAAGAAATAAATAGATATACTGTCTTTGTCCTGATGGGACTATCCACATTTTAAGGTTATAAATTATTGTGTCTATGGTTGCACGTATTCCTCTTTGCCCCTATAGAAATCATAGATTAATTTATCTTGAAATGCGTAGAAACTCTAAATACAGCTGTCCCATCAAGGTTTAACAGGGAGAATATCCGAAAACAACATTACAGATGATTTCCACATAATCTTGACAGAATAATACAAAGTGACCATCAACTTGAAAGGAAGTGATACAATTCAAAACCAGATATGTTAATTGCAGATAGGTAGCTGTGACAATAACTAAAGGATGTTCCACAGTATTCAACTAGTCAGGGTGAAGTGTCTACAGTTAAAACACTTGTTCAAGCACTGGTGCTACCACAGTATACACCCCTTGCTAGAAATAGGATTCATGGTTGACTGAGGTATACACCCAAGCCAAGAAGGAAATATCACTCTAGTCAGGGTAAGCTAGATAGACAATAAGAGATAACCTGTGCTCATCCTCTGGTAGCTTGGGACAGACCGGTCAGGCTTACCTGCAAAGGCAATGTGTAAAGTATTTGTGCAAACACACTCACACAGTCACACAATGAATATACCACATAAAGACTCCACACAGGTTTAGAAGAATAGATAATATTTATCTAAGCAAAATCATACCAAAATGACAAAAATCCAATCAGTAGAAGTTGAGGTATGCATTTTTAAAGAATAAACCAAAAGTAGTGCTTAAAAGTCACTAGTGGTCAAAAAGTTACTTGAATACTGTATCCATATACATTGGTATATTGTTTTACTTGATTCATTTGACATCTGGGAAAGGCTTCCTGTTAGAGAGTGTTGCATTAATATAACCCCATGTTTTATTTTGAAACTGTCTTTTGATGTGCCTCATGTCATGAGTGTGGAGCCCCCTTTCCAGGTGCTTTCTCCTGCTTTATCGTGTTTCTCTCTTTGGGAGTGCTGAATTTCTTTTATGCAGGAGTGTAAAGCAAGACACTGATCAATCAGCTCATCCACCCAGGGGATGGGGTGAGCATCAGTCTTGATGACAGAATGATGCCCTCTGTAATCTACACAGAATCTCAGTTCAGGTGCGGTGACCCCTAGGCCAGCTTTTGGTACCACAACCACAGAACAGAACTAGTGGCTTCTGGAGGGTTGTATCGCCCCCAACCCTAGCATTTTTGACACTGCAGCCTGAATGCTGGACCTCACCTTATCTGGCAAACAGTGAGATGTATTCTCAACAGTGAGGTTGTCCCCTTTGTCCACATCATGGGAACACAGGTGGGTAGTCTCAGGGATAAGGGAGAATAGAGAAGATTACTTATTCCACAGACCTATCCTTCTCTTTGGAGTCCAAGAGGTCAGAGAGAGGTTCACTTCCCTCTTCTTCATCAGTCTCGAACAGCATGGTGAGCTCAGACCACTCAAAGTGTGGTTTGAACCGAACTACATTCAACACCCTGTGGGGTTGTGTAGGGTTTATGAGCTTCACCAGGTATGTGGCCTCACCCTTTCTTTCAATCAACTCATATGGACCGTTCCAGTGGTCCTGGATAGGGGTGGGCGGAATTTGCGTAATCGCGTTACGCAAATCTCCGCGAAACGGTAAAACATCTCCGCGAACACGCAGAAATTCCGCGAACACGTGGAATTGCTTGTTCGCGATACTTTTTTCCTGTTCGCGATCGCTGTTTGCGTGCTCAGGGTGAAATATCTTTCGAACACGCATATTGAGAACGCGAACAAGCAAAAAATTTGGCGAAGTCGCGAAACGCAGATTTTTGGGCAATTTCGCGTTCTCCGCGGAACGCGAAATTACCCAAATTCCGCAAATTCCGCGAACGGAACGGAATTTACCGCCCAGGCCTAGTCCTGGAGGGCCATGGGCTTCACCAGCTCCATGACCTACACTTTCTGACCAGGTTGAATTTTCACAGTGATAACATTTTTGTCATACCACTCCTTAATGACTAACCCTGGGCATAAAACCCTGCCCCGCCGTGGAGTTTGTGGATTTTTTGCAACTTTGCATTCTGCGCAGAACGCTGAGCTGCCAGAAAACTACACACTTCACAACGGAGTGGAGTTTTTTGTGTTTGCAATCCCAAAATGAGTTTTCATGCATGCGGGAGCGACTTACCGGGTGCCTGCGATCACCAATGAGATTTCCCATATGTTCGCGAGTGCCACGAGATTTGCTAGCCAGCAGCACGGTCCCGCAAGAGTTTGCGATCACAAACATGTCATTCGGGCACGCCATCGGATTCTTGCAGAATCTGCAATCTGGAGACAGTTCTCTCCCGAGCAGCATCAAACCTTCTTGAAATGCCGATTTGTATGAAAAAACTTCTCAGATTGACATTTGGCTGTACTTTTTGGTGCTTTTTTAAACTTTTTTCTTTAAGAGGAAGGTAGTGCCCTAGAGTCTCCAGCTTCCGTTCCTGTCCAGCAGGCTCCTCCCAGTGCTTTGTCCATCTCCTGTTCACTTTTCATTTGAATTTGGAATTGGAAGGATCACTCTTTGTGTCTGCTGCATCATATATCATTGGATTTGAGGACTTTTGATTTTGAGATTTCGCAAGTAAGTTGAAAAATTGGTGTTGTTTGTTTGATTGGGGCCATGCACGTAGATTTGGTTGTACTTTTCATTGTTTTTTTACATTTATTGTGGTGGGTGGCCTGCAGTTTCAGTAGGTGCCTATTTGTTTTTTTGTGAGTAATTTTTCTTCTTTTATAAAGGAAACATGTTGCACAGTTCACTACATTATTTCCAACTTATTAAATCAATTTGCAATATTTATTTAATTCACTAGCCCAGTAGTCTGCCATTAAGCCTTTCAGCCAGTAGGCCCAGAGCTACTCATGGGTACATGAAACAACTGTTTATGTGGTGTCTGTTGAATTTATATGTCATTTAGGGCATGGATGGCATTGGATTGAAAAGCAAAATGTGTTTTTTTGGTATTTCACTTTTTTTCATGTGTGTTGAATAAATGCCTTTGTTGGATATGTGTGGTTGTTGTAACCTACCAACCTCTTTTAGCCCTGTGGATTTTCTTTTTAGCCGTGTTGCATTAAAGCTGTGTTGTTTAGCATGCCTCCTTTGTCTGGCCAGTGTGTGAGTGTGTTTGTAATATTGGGCCAGCATTTGCCTTGGCTGAGCCTCCCTATGTGACAGGCGCCATTTTGTAAAGTCTGTGTCCATATAGGCCTGCTTGAGTTCATTGTTTTCCAGGCCTCCTACTTGTTGTTGTTGTGATTGACCATATGGCTGGTGGCCATTTTGTAGTGGTTGTTAGTGTGCTTTTGCCATAGTCCTGCATGTCTTTCCTTTGTTCCTCTTGGCCTATAGTTATTGCTTCTTGTTGTGGTAGACTGGCCATGTGGCTGGCGGCCATTATGTGAAGGCAGCCAGTGTGCTTTTGCCCTACGGCTGCATTGTCTGTCTTCCCTTTCTTGTTGTTGTGGCCTGGCCATGTGGCTGGCAGCCATTTTGTGAAGTGGCAGCAAGTGTGCTTCTGCGTTCTTGCTGGTTGTTGTTTTGCATGCAATTTTTTTTCTTTTATCCAGCAACAAATTTAGCACAGTTCACTACATTTTCTAATAATATTACAATATTATTGATTTGAATTGAATCACTATGTGGCCTAGTCTGCCAATGGGTTTTGCAACCGATAGGCTCAGAGATACTCAAGGGTGCATGAAGCAACTGTTTCTGTGGTATCTGTTGAATTTAAACATCATTTATGGCATGGATGGCATTGGATTAAAATGCAAAATGTGTTTTTGGGTATTTTACTTTTTTCATGTGTGGTAAATAAATGCATTTTTTGTGTGTGTGTGGTTGTTGTAACTTGCAAACCTTTGTTAGCTCTGTGGATTTTCGTTTTGGCATTGTTGCATTAAAGCTGTGTTGTTTAGCATGCCTCCTTTGTCTGGCCAGTGTGTGAGTGTGTTAGTAATAGCGGCCAGCATTTGTCTTGGCTGAGCCTCCCCATGTGGCCAGGGGTAAGTTTGTAAAGTCTGTGTCCAACTCAATATAGGCCTGCTTGAGTTCATTGTTTTCCAGGCTTCCAGCTTGTTGTTGTTGTGACTTGTGAGTGAGTGACCATGTGGCTGGTGGCCAGTTTGTGGTGGCAGTTAGTTTGCTTTACTGCTTTTGCCATAGGCCTGCATGTCTTTCCTTTGTTCCTCTTGGCTTATTGCTTCTATCCATTGTCAGTTGCAGCTCCCTGAACGCTGCATCCCACATGATGCACAATGGCAAACCGGGTCCATTATGTTTGTTGTTCTTCTTATTCTTTCCCATCCTTCCTGAGTGTACTTACAATACAACATGAAAGCCTTTGTTATTGTCAAAGTCTCACAAATGGCTATACTGTATTATGTTTTTTTAATAAGTGAGGTAATTCATTTAATAATATTAATAACATTAACAAGTGTGATCACACTAAGTTATATATTATATTTGTTTGTTTGTACTAGCAGTAATTGAACCACAACAATGAATGCCACGTTTCACTGATATTCTTCTTGCTTCTTTGAATTCAGGTGCACAAAAGAGGAGGACACAACATCACCCATTGTACTGCCAGATAGTCCTGCTGTGCACAACGTCACGTGAGGTGTGACCACAGATATCTCTTCAACTTGTGCCACTGTGTGCTGCTGACGTCTTCAAGATGGCCCCAAAGAAAGGTACCAGGTCCAGTACCAAGAAAGTTGCAAGTGAGAAGAATGCACTGCCACTTACCAAGACTGGTATGTAGCCCAAGACCTTTTTTGGGAAGACAAAAATTGTGCCTGAAGCAGCGGTGTACGAGGAGCAAGCTGAGAGCAGCACCCCTGCATCAGTGAACCCACCCCACCAACCTAGGCCCAAGCCCATGTCTGTCGCAGAGGCAGCCAGTCTAATCACCAGTCCAACACCGACGAGCAGTGATGTTGAAATTGACTTATCGTTATCACAAAGTAGTACCCAATCAATGCAGAAATCTCAGATAAATGGGCACCAATAGCCCCAACCACCCCAAATAGTAGTTGTTCCTCTCAAAGTAGGGGCAGGTCAGGAGATAGAGTTTTCTGCAGAGGAAGAAAAAGAGCAAGCTACACTTTCGGAAGATCCACTGTCTTCCAGATCCCCAGCAAGGACAAGGAGGGTTAGTCCATCAACTTCTTCTGCAAGCCCCCCTTCTGATGATCTAGACGCCACTTAGAAGCCACCTCAGTCTGAGAGTGAGACACACCACGAGACAAGGCTAGGGAAAACAAAGGTTCCAGGAACCCTTAGAGTTATGGCGGTAGATGTATAAGAATAGGATGATGACGAGCCTGTCATCCTAGACATTAGTCCCGCCCCAGTGAAGACTGACATTACCCCATCCCAAATTGCTGTGAGGGAAGTGGCACAGATACAATCAACACAGATACCACTGATACCACCGATACCACCTCAGTGGAATTAGGTACTGCAGAGAGTCAAACATCACACCCACCTACCAGTTCATCCGACATAGCAAGTGGCACCAGCAGTGCCAGAAAATTGACCTCCCCAGTTTGAGTCTTTTTTCGGTTAGCAAGAAGGAGGTAAACATTGCTATATGCTCCATTTGTGGGCAAAGTGTTAGTCGGGGTAAGCTTGGTACAAACTATGGTACAGGAGGCAAAACAACCCATCTGAGAAAACACCACTTGATCCAGTGGAAGGTGCACCTTAGCAGCCAAAAAAACTGCACGTGTTGTTGGTGGATTTGATGAAGAAGAATAAGATCTGATCACAGTGGAAGGTGAACAAGAGGGAGACATTTTCTCGGTTACACAAAGCAGTCCTGTCACCAGCTGTGCAGTGGTACCGCCCACAACATCATCAACAACATCACAATGGCACAGGAGTCAGGCTGAGACACCAAGGGGTCCAAGGCAAGAGAATACCGCAAAGAAAAAACGTGCATTGAGCCTAACATCTGGCGTCAAGAAGTCTCCTGCATCAATGGCACCAGAAAAGAAAAAAATCCAGGCTACCATTCTCAGCATGTTTAGGTCAGAAGGGGCAGTACGAATGCAACCACCCAATGGCACGTTTGTACAACGAGAAGCTGGCTAAAATGTTAGCGTTGGACCTCCTCCCTTTTTCTTTTATGGAAGGGGGTTGGTTTTCTTGAATTTATGGCAGCCATCTTCCCAAAATGCAAGGCTCCCAGCCGGTCCCGTTTCGCCAGAGTTGTTGTTCCAGCACTACATCACGACATGCTGGAATTGCTAGGACAAGCTTTGCAGCAGAGTGATGTTCACACTATCCACCTGACAACAGACATGGACCAGTTGCCAAGCCACTGATTACATGTGCATCAATGCACACTGCATCTCTTTTGTGGAGGTGAGAGAAAAGTTATCTGCAGGTCTTGACACTGCTGAGATTTGTAATGCTGCTCAGAAACATGCAACTGCAGCCGTGTTTGCCATGGAGAGATCTCATACTGTAGTAAATATTTTGGAAGACTTTGACAGCAAGGTCTTTGAATGGCTGCGACAAAGAGGGCTTAACATTGGTTTTGTTGCCACGGACAATGGCCGTAATATAGTTAGGGCCATGGCCAATGGTGGCTATTTCAGGGTCCTGTGTTTGGCGCACTGCATTAACATATTCTTTCTGAAAAAAGAAGACAGAGTTAGCAACTTACTGACCACCTGCAGAAGAATCTGCACACATTTCAGCGATTCTTTTAAAGCCGGGAAGCAGCTGAGGATCATTCAACATGATAATAGAATGCCAGTTAAAGCACTCATCCAGAAGGTGCCAACACGTTGGAACTCAACATATTACGTGCTTGAACATCTGGTTGAGCAGTACAAACCAATTAATGAATATGTCATGCAAAGAGGGGATGCTACTGTGAAAGGCATGATCATTGAGCTGGAACAATGGGGCTTAGTTAAATGCCTGACATAGATGCTACTTCCTTTCGAGGTCTTCACACATGAAGTCAGCAAGGAGGACTATACTATGAGCCAAGCTATCCCATTGTTGCACGTGCTACAGGAAAAGCTGAATGGGGCGCCTGCAATATATGCAGGTGTGAAGTTAAAAAAGAAGCATATTAGTTGGTGGAGAGCTTAACCCTTAGCTTATCTAAAAATAAAAGGGTGCAAAGAGGTATTGTGTCATCCAACCATTACATTTGTGCCACAATTCTTGATCTGTGGGACAAACCATTACTGTACACTTTCATTCCTTTTTCAGACGGGGATGTTGCCAGCTACAAAACCTGGATAGCTGTGCAAACCAGTCTGCTAGAAAAAGAAGGGCTTAGAATTGGAGCCTTCAAGTTCAACTTCAGAGCCTGGGGGCAGTGCGGTTGGCTTACAGCAGCGAAATCCACCAGCAACACCAAGAACAACATCAACAAAAATAAGGACAGGAGCATCTGCCCCAAAATCAGCACAGGAATGGTTCTACAGGCAGGGCTTAAGTCCAGCGCAGAGGCAAAGGCAAAAGAGGCCGAGCACAGCGAAGCACCCATGAGCATTGAGTGTATGGTCCAAGGCTATCTGGATGACCCAACAGAGGTCTACTTTAATTTAAAAAAAAACATTGCTGTATTGGTATGGGAAAAGGTGCCAATGGCCAGTGCTCAGCAGGCTGGTGATAAACTCTCTGGCTTGTATTGTCGTAAGTATCTCTCCTGAGCATGTGTTCAGTGCTGCTAGTGCTAGTGCTATTCTGACAGTGAAAAGGACAAGTCTCTCACCCCTAAACATGGAGAGGTTAACCATGATCAAAATGAATCAGCACTTTACACCACCAGATTACACCATACCTAAAGTTGCACAGCAGGAAGATGATGACGGTGACTCAGGTCATGGAAGTAGTGTGTTGGGTGACCTACTTCTGGGTGAACCACCAGAGATAGAGGATGAGCTCTACTTCTCTGACAACTAGGGTTTCGAATTACTTTCTTTCTTCCTTTGACACCCAAAAAAAGCCCCCTAAAAAGATATATCTAAGGAATATTATTTACTTTGTTATTTGTGTGAGTCACTGTCTTTCTGGTTCAAATCAAAGCAAATCCATCACCACCATTCTACTCTTTTATTGCCAGATTGGAGTTGCAATTGTGTGCATTCAGTGAAGAAGTAAGTCCACTCCTCTTGACTCAGCCTAAATCCATTTCCTCCAAGCCAGACATTGCATGGCGAATAGTACAACAAATGTGAAATGTGTGCCCGCCTCGAGTCCCTCGAAACCTGACTATATATATTTCCGAACCTAGAGGGACTGCCCCGGATGAACAGGTAAATGAGGGCATGCATTGCACGCTGATTCTGAGTGATTGGTGTTTGTTGTGCATGATGTCTACTAGTATTCTACACACAAAAAAGTGACTCCAGTCAATGTTTCCCTTCTTGTTGTTCAATAACAAAATTGTACTGCTTCTGCCCAATCCATTGCATTTTTAAGGCCTGGACTCGCTCAGGACACTTCAAAGGTGGACACAATGACCATACCATACTCGCAGTCAGTCAGTAGGATCGGAGATGATGGATGGAATAACTCGAATGTTTCATGAAGTGGCCTAAAAGGTAAACAACATCACCAGACCTAGTGGTGGAGACAAGTGTGGTGGTGTGACTCAGCGGTGTATTGATTTTGTTACTTAATTTTGAAAATACTATGTTGTTGTGTGTG
The DNA here is from genome assembly GCF_964204655.1 of Triturus cristatus. Taxonomy (NCBI): domain Eukaryota; kingdom Metazoa; phylum Chordata; class Amphibia; order Caudata; family Salamandridae; genus Triturus; species Triturus cristatus. Next base: position 1,127,795,623 of record NC_140582.1, read on the forward strand.
TATGTGTGTTCACTGCTCAGTGATGTCTGGCTCAAATTCTATGCTAAGTGGGGGTTGGTTGGGAGGGCCTGCGCCTGTTGTTGGAGATAACTGCTGGAAATAGACTTGATCTAGCCATTCCGCCTCTGAAAGTCTTCTTGTTGCACTCCTCCCTAATTTATGCAGTTTAATTTTTCTCCTTGATTTTTCAATATCCTTTTTGTTTTTCCATCTACAGGCCGGCCTTTACCCTGTGCTATACTGGGATAAACAACTCATACTTACCTTACCAAACCGCAACCGCCAGGCAGGCACCCAAGATTGATGGACAGACCTTCCAAAGAAGGACCAAGAGTAATGTGGAGATGCAACTCCCAATTTGGCAATAATTATAATATCATTTCATTTGATTCATTTTTTCTCTTCAAACTGTGTGTGTTTTGTTGTATCCTACAGACATTTACTATCTTTCAAAGGAAGCCTGGTACAACAACAAAACATAAAATGTATGCAACCTGGGTCTCTCTAGGGGAAGACAGGTGAGGCAATTGCATAATAATTAATAATATACTGCCCTGTACTAGTCTAGTACTACATTCATCAAGTCATCATCATGCATGCATTTTCTTTTTCTCCCAGATTTATGATGGTCGGCTGCCAAGATTATGTGGGTTGTGTGTTGCCCATGTGTAGTGCTTGTCTTTGTCAAACCTTTCCCTCAAATCCCCCTCCCCGACCATTCATCAAACCCTTTCCCTCTTTCCCCCGGCTGTGTGATTGATATACAGGTGTGACTAAATTAAATTTACACCAATTATTGATCACACACTTGCTGGGGCGGATGTGGTAAAAGCAACACTAACTCAAGGCAGGGCGAGGATCGTCTCCTGCTCTAAGTTTATATACTGTAGCCCACACTGGTAAAATTAGATTGCCCACCAATGCACAGTATTCGATATTAATTTTTTTTTTCTCCAGAGGAACATAATCCATCATAATATAATTGGTTGACAGCATCAATTCATCATCAATCATCGTAGTTCTAGCACTAAAGGTGACACAACCGCTGTCTCCTTCATAGCTCGAGTCGACTTCAGTTATAACTTGTACTAGGCCAGCCCTCCAGCCCTCCAGGCATTCTGGTTTATTATTTTACTTTTGCATTGCTTATCATCATCATGGTTTCTTGTTTGGCAGTCTTCTAGTGTACTGTACTACTACTACTCGTGCCCTAGTCTCCCTCAGGTGACTGACTGTCTCATTTTCTTTTTTTGCAAATGCTACTGTCAGTGTCTATTACTACTACCACCACCATGGCACCTTGTGAAACCAAACCATCACCACCATGCAGCCATCGCTTTGCCTAGGTATAAACATTACTCACAGGTAAGAGAAGAGGTTTAGGGGAGGCATAATGTATATACTATTAATTCACACACCCATACCCTTCCGAGTCTACAGGGGTTTTAGTTGCAGACTAGGAAGAGAGACCGACAGTACTAATAGGACAAGTGAGGGTACCGCATCTTTCTGTTGGTGTGTTACACTATCGGCAGATTTCAATCAAAAACTGGCTGCAGCCCTGCAGCAAAGGAAACAGTGTGAAGTAAAAGAGTAACCACCCCACAGAAGATTAGCATCATATGTAAACTATAATTAATATATTCCCCTAATAAAAAAACTAACTAGAATGAACAAAAACCCACAATTCTTGCCCAACCTTCTCCCTAACCCCAACAATGTCCATCATTAAGAGTCCAATGTCCATAAATTAAAATGTCCATAAAAAAAGAAGTTTTCCTCACACCCAATTCCCACCCACCAAAATAAAAGTTTTCAAAAGGGGCAAGGCGACGAAGTTCTACCTACGGGCTTGCCGGATCTTCCTCTCCAGGGTGTTAATCCGCTCATCAATATGCGCCATCCGGAGGAGCATGTTGCGCTGAAATGTCTTGCAGTTGTATGAACAGGGGTGGGCAGCCATATTTAAAGAAGTGCGGCAGGCGCCTGCCAAACCACGGTGCCGTACCACTGGAGGAACTGAGGGGGCCTGGCTGGGGCTCGGGGCTTTGGAGGAGGCTTCAGCTGCTGCCACCTCCTCCTCCTCCTCCACCAGAACCACCAGCCACCGATATACATCACGGATGGCCTCCATCTTCCGTTGCCGGGCCATGGCTGCTAACTCCTTCTTGTTGGGTGGTTTCAATTGGGAAGGAGTAGCTATATCACGAAAGAAAAAAGACAATTGTAACCAATACTCTCAGCAAAACAGTAACACAAAATTAATTATACACATAAAAGTATAGTGGCACAGTAGCACTAACAATCAAAGTACATAACATTTGTGGTATCCTCCCACTTCCTCGGCCTCTAACATTTGTGCTAGTTTCAGGCATTACTAGGCACTATGGAGTAGACCAGTCTTCATCTTCTCTCTCTTGTTTAGCTAAATTAACCTTGTAGGCATGCCAGTTCAGTCAGCGTGTGTCGCAGTCGCAGACTCAAGTTACTGTACGACTGTCTGCAGGTGGGGCAGCTGTAGTCTACAACAACACAATTATAAATTTTTCTATTATGGGCATACTTTGTTAAATCAATGGCAACTGCTCAATTTCACTTTCACCCTAACTACTACAACCAGGTAGATGATATATGATATGACTGGTTATATATGGGACAACGTGATGTACTACTATTGTTTGATTCTGTAACCATGCAGCCAATAGGCCCCCCCTGGCTGACACAGTTAAAATGACATAGGTAGGGAGTGGGCCTCAGAGTCGGAGGGAGGCGATTGATAATGGGTGGGTATGGGTACATACATACGCAATATATATGTTATGCTTGCAAACTACTGTGGATCAACCTTGAAAAAAAACAGTCCTTGTTTCTTCCTAGCGATATTTACATTTATCATTGCATTGCTCTTCTAGCATTATGTTTTTTATTCTCATTGTATTCTTCTTATCTTCACCCTTGGCTTTGTTCCTCTGCCACGGTTTATTTTTCTTTTACATTCTCTTCATCCAGTGACAGTCTCCACCTATGCTATGATTGAATACCATCCAGGCATCCATCCATTCAAAGTAAACATGACTATAATTATTCATAATCTCTCAATAAACCTTTCACCAACAACATACATTTGTCATTTTTTTAAACCACTACCCATGCAACATCGCTTGCCTTTGAGTTTGACCCATCAAACCCCAAGAGGATTCCTTTCACTCATCCATCAACCAACTATGCATCCTATCAGCCACCTATGCATGGCCTCCTTCCTTCACCCAGGCATCCTTTTCTGCCAGTCATATATTACATGATACCCATCCTTCCTCCTTCCATCCTTCTTTCACTTTTCATTCAACCCATCCATCAGGATTGTATGATTCTTAGTCTTCTCCATAAAACTTTCCAATTTGAGTTGAAGTCAGATAGAGGATGCCATTAGTTACTCAACTTGCACTGCTAATGCTATTGCTAATGCTAGGTAAAGGATGTCTTCTTCAACCGTTGTTCACAAACACTCAGTCTCTCTCAACAGTACAGTGTACACCCATGCAGCGAGTGTGTATTGTCAATAAGTAAGGAATATGACTCAAGAAGAGGACAACCAAAAGGACTGGACTCAGTGGCTACAGCTATTGGTGAATCTGAATTTTAAATTAAAACGTTTTAAAAAGAAAAAGAGTGGCCAACAGGGCGGACAATCAGACATGAGGTCTCTTGAGTCCTCTCTCTTGGTTGGAAAATATAATTGTGCCCTCCTCCTCCTCATACCTCTTCCAGCCATGGTGCACAGTAATCAGTTGTTCACAGTCAACTGCTGCTAATTATAATAGTCCTAGGCCTAGATGAGAAAAAGTAAAAATACTCCACTTTGGGGTGTGCAACGTGACCATCATTATATTTACTGATCGAGCATGAGAAAGAAAGTAAAAGAAAGCCTACTAATCTCAACAAACATGCATAGAATACATTAGTCGGGCATGCACATCAGAGTAGTAGTACTAGTAGTAAAGGACCAATGTGTTCTCTGAATCTTACAGTAGTACCACCAGTAGGCAGGCCACAAAATATAAGGGGAGACGGAAAGCTGACTGAAAACCCAGAATAAATTATAAAGCGTGCTACAGACAGACTAATAGTAGTGTAGAGTCAGAGGCAGTTAGATTGATGTAAAAAAAAACACAGACACTAGAAATATAAATAAGTAAGTTGGTAGGTAATGCAGGGATAACAAGAATTTAGAAACAGATAGATCGAAGAAGATTTGGTAAAAGATAGAATTAGGAAACGGAAATAGTAGCTAAAAATAAATAAGGTGCAGTAAAAGTTAGGGAAATGTTATTATTAATTTTAACAACAGGAGGACTTACTGGGGCCAGCAGCAGAGCCATCTGTAGAAGAGCGATCCTGGGAGGCACCTCCAGCTCCTGCCTCGGCAGACCCCATTGTCTTCTTGCCCCTAGATGCTGATCATGTAACACATAATAAAGAGACAAAAACTGATTGGTGTGAAACAAATATTAAATATTACAAAAATCGATCCAAAAAGATTTTTTAAGCGAAACAGCAATTGCAATAAAATTGACCTATCTAATCAGATCGAATAGTAGTAGTAGACCAGTATCGCATTCGCGAACCATCCTATTTCTATATTATTCCACTGTTCCATTCCGATTCCACATTCCTAAACTTAAGTACTACCTAGCTGGCCTATTCCAAAGACTTTGGAATGAATTACCAACCATTATATTTGCTTCTTCTAAGTTCCAATCTCATTCGCAATCATGAATGAATTAACCCTCTTTGAAGGGCCAATTCACTAAGTCTGCATTTATTTTAATCTTCAAAAATGCATTGATGGACGCATGCATATTGCTAGCAACAAATTGTTGATTGGTTGCTGATGTGCTGAGTTGCTATATTATTCACTCACTAACAAGCTACAAAACACTGCCCAGCGCACATTTACCCACAGGCGGTGAAGCTCCTGGATCCGATAGCTGGAACAAGTCCCTGCTGCCAAGGTTGAGGGGAGGTGGTGCTGCACAAAAAAAGTAGGGCAGCCACGTCCACCATGGAGAATAAGGCCTGGGCTGCAAACCTTCAGGGCACCACCTTCCACAAGGAAGGCGGCCCCTGGTCGCACTCTGCGTTATTTTCTTAGTACTCTTAGCCATGGTTCTGGGGAGGGAGGGCAGTGAGGAAAATGTAGAAGTAAAAAATAAAGTCAGGAGAAGAAGTAGGGAAGGAAAAAAAAGGAAGTAATAGAAAAACAGTACAATAATGCAGTAAAAGTAGAAAAGAAATGCAAAATATACACTTAGGAATAGAGAGGGATAGATAATAAATAAAAAAGAGCAGAAAAACAGTTTTAGAAACAAAGGATTGAAAAGATATTGGGAGGATTCTTCCTCCAACACTCTAGAGACTGAGATTGCACTTTTTAAATTCATGCGACGTTTAAGATTGAAGTGGTTTTTTTCACAACGTCCCTGAATATCCACATTCTACCGATCAACCAGAGATCTTTCGCCCTAAAAGCAAATTCATGACACCAACATCTCACAAGAGTTTGGACAACTTTGAAACCTTAGTAAAAAAGGATTTTGAGAAGATTAGATATACCACACCAAAACATACCAATCTCACCAAAAAAGAACGTCGTATTCTCAACGCGTTGAGACAAGATACTAACATCATATACCAACTGGCAGATAAAGGTGGAGCGCTTGTCGCTATGGATCGCGATTTCTATGAACAAAGTGTTACCCGACATGTGAATGATGCACAAACATACATCAAATTGGACACAGACCCCACTAAAGAACTGATCACACTACTCGGCCACATCCTAATCAAAGCAGAGAACCTAGGGGTAATCAACTCTAACACCAGGAAATTTCTACAGAATTTGACACCAAAAATTCCACATATATACGTGTTGCTGAAGATTGACAAAAACGCTACCAATCCACCGTTTCGTCCGATTGTAGCCGGCTGTGGTTCCTTACATGAACCCATTGGACAATTCATTGACTATCATTTACAACCTCTTGTACAAAGTTGGGGCACCTATGTTAAAGACACCACGGACTGTTTGTTGAAATTACAAGCACTTGGACATCATGTTTTAGATCAATCTTTACTCTGCACAATAGATGTAGTCACCCTCTACACTTCCATCCCCCATAATGTAGGTTTGGAGGCTGTAGAATGGAGGTTACTGAATTCCTCCATTGACCAGGAAACATGTGTTTTCTTTTGGAATTACTGCATTTTTCCCTATACCACAGTTACTTCACCTGGCAAGACAAGTTTTACTTACAAAAAACAGGTACATCTATGGGATTCCCAGGAGCACCTTCATATGCGAATACCTTTATGGCATTATTTGAGGACACTTATATCCTACACAATCAAGATTGGTTAACCAACATTATCGCATACATGCGGTATATAGACGATATTCTCGTCATTTGGAAGGGTGATCAGTAGACTTTGGAAACCTGTATACGTAATTAGAACCTACAGAACCCGCGGATTCAATTTACATTTAACATCCAACCAGAATGCATCCAATTCTTGGATATTGAAATCAGAAAAACCGAGACCGGACTTACCACCCCAGTCTACAAGAAGCCAACTGATGTCAATAATGCACTCCATTATTCAAGTGCTCACCCCATTTCGTTGAAAAATGACCTCCCAGTTTCATAATTCATTAGGATTAAATGGATAACGTCTGACCCCACACAATGTGAGAATCTAATCGAGGAACAGATAACCCGATACAAACTGAGAGGATACCCAGAAGAAGTTCTTGAAGCAGCCTAATCGAAAGTACATACCAAGCAACGAGAGGAACTCCTCAAGAAATCCGAAAACTCCACGAATAACAGAGAAGTTTTTGTTCTTAGACAATCTACGCAGGCATCCACAATCAAGGGAATCATTAAAAATCGATGGGAGATTATTGAGCAGGAACCATACTTTCGTGATCTTTTTATAGACAAACCCTTATTTGCTCATAGTCGATTCAAAAACTTAAGAGAACTTTTGAAATCCAAACCTAAGGCCTCAAATACCATCTTCAAAGGCATGCAAAAATGCTGGAATTGTGGCCAATGCAGCAACATCATTATTGGTAATATTTTCACTCATACCCAGACGGGCAAAAAAATAAGATTGCAACACTCTTCTGATTGTAATACTGAAGGAGTTATTTATGCTATTCAATGCCCATGCGGATTAGTATACGTAGCCGAACTTCACGCAAAATAAAGGCTTGCATCATTGAACATAACAGTACTATTCGTAACAAAAACTTAAATTAGTTGCACATTGGGTTAATCATTCTCATACTATTCCTCAAATCAGATTCACCATTTTGGAAAAAATTCAACAAGTCTCAGGGCTAGATTTCCACACCTCGTTAGCACGTAGAGAAACCCATTGGATTACATATCTAGGTACCATCATGCCAGGGGGTTTAAATGATCACCATGAATTACTTTGCTTCCTATAAACAATTTTGATTGTGAACCTGTTATATTGCCTCATTCGTCTCATATTGATTCATGCTACTTTCGTTATCCTTGTACAGGATTTGCAATGTCACCTTGGCTACCAATTTTAAGACAACACTGAGTTCGTTAGGTCTTTTTCTTTCACCACCTTTCTTCATATTTTACAACACTCATCAAAATAAAGGTTTCTTAATCTTGTTTACGTTTATGCCTGCAGTTCTTTTTCTGTATGTTATTCACTCTGTGACCAATAAAGTTTCGTACATCGTTTTTCTTTTTAGCACAAGAGCTTTAAAAGACAAGCTACCCCTTTAAATTCCAAACACTTTATAACCACATGCACACATGTCATTACGTAATTCGCTCCATTGCGGAACTACTCGGCATCCTCGTCGCGCTGTTTGGACTATACGCGGTAAGAGCTTTAATATCGGCCTGGCAGGCCCTGAACTTATGGTCTATTTTGTCTCCCTTTCAGTAAACCGTTGATTCATGCTTTTTTATTTTGTTTTTCGTTTTCTTTGTAGTTCCAAGTCACGCCTGGCCCTCTTTTGAAATACCTGACGCCGCAGAAGCCCCATCTGGGTTAAACGCGGCGTTCCCCACTTTAGGATTAGACATCCGCTTGATAAGTCGGCACGTCTGCCTTAGAAGTTGATGTTGTGTGACACGTGGTAAGAACCTGCACTCATATGTTGCTAAATTTGGCATTCATTAAGTTTGGCTTGTATATTGATGAGGTTTTACTCGTCATTTTCTTTTCCGTCTTTTTAACTCTGAGTCCTGTATCTTTGCCAATTGGTAAGACACACTTCTCTTTATTCACCCACTGTGAGTTCCACTTCACGGGACATCTACAGATTCTATTTTCTTTTACCTCCAGGCCTCCAGTTTCACCGAACATTTTTTCACGGAGTGCGGTGACACTAATTGAGACCTTTTTTGCTAATTGCTACTTCATTTCACCCAGACAGGTGAGCTTTACTCGCCCAATCTGTCAGTTTTAATATCAGGACTCTCCACTTGCAGATTCCGTTTTGATCATGTTGATTTCTTTTATTGACTCTCAGGGTTTACACCTCTATGCACCTAATCCGCTCATTAGTTTCACAACTGCATGTTTCTATGAATCTTGTGTATAGTGTTTTTTTTCACATCTAGACCCACGGTTCTTTCCTTCAGTCTAGGGGCAACTCCTCTTAGGTTCACTTTCTCACATTCTTTTGTGCATTCATTTTTTTATGAAATTGGTGACATGTGCAAAACCCGTTGATTGTACATTTTGCTTATCTATTGTGTATACTATACATGCGTTTTGCTTGTTATTCTCTGTTGTAGTTCCACACGGAAGAACGTCATTAACTCTACTCTACGATTTGGACATTCCCCTGAAGAAGGGTTTTGAACCCGAAATGCATTGGGATTTTGCATTATTTAAATTTTTAAGTTAACATGATATTAATGTCATTATTTGAATATTATGCTTCAGAAGTTTTTCTTGATTATCTAATTTGATGACGGATTGATCTTACTGTGAGAAACATGGTGAGAACTTCGCTGGTTGTATCAAATGCACTGTATCTAAGAAATATTAGATATCATTGTCTTTTGAACAGCATTTACTAGTATTAAATGTGTATTTTTCAAACTTCTTTGATTATCCACACACTCTTTGTATTATTGTGGAAGCCTTCATAGGACTTAGGCTGTGCGTCTCATAGACGTGGGAATCTAGGCCTTGTAACATATAATTAGGATTCAAACAGGCCCCAGAACCATAACAAAGAGTAGAAAAACAAGATGGCCACCCCCATTGGCGACCGCGTTGTAAAGTTGGTGCGATATTTCTCCCCGAACACGCAATCCGCATTGCCGAAAGTCAGAAACGTCTCGTCAGCATGCGCGAGCATACGGAACAAGCAATTTCACATGTTCGCGGCACTCCGTGGAGCCTAGTGTAGTTTTTTTACCCCTTCGCAGAGTTCCGTGTAGCCCGACTACGTGAACTCTGCCCTGGCTTACTCATGACTTCCTGGCTGGCTTCAAGGTTATTGAAAGCTTGCTCCAATAACTTAGACATCTGGTTTCTGAAGGTCAGCATATAGTTTACTACATCCTGGGGTACCTTCCTGGGAACTCACTCCCACCCTTCTTTCACCTGACACAGAGGTCCTCTTACTGAGTGCCCATACAACAGCTCAAATGGGTTGTAACTAGGGCTTCCGGTTTTCCGTTTAAACGAATTTTTACATATAAATACAGACGGAAAACAAGTTTTCCTTTATCTGTATTTATATATAAAAACGGGAAAATACTAGTACATTTTGCCGCGCTGCCTACAGTAACATAAAATGCTTTTATTGATGCCCCAGCCATTTCTGGGGGCACCGCTCCACCCCACGAGTGAGGTCTTCATTGGCATCAATAGAATCACACCCCCAACCATCTGGTGTCTCCCCTTCCTTAGAGGGTTAAGAGGTGTCATCCTTCCCCGGGCACACACACAGCCGGACCGGAGTACTTCACAGGTCTTTGAAAGACCTTTTACTTGTTAATGAGGCTTTGTTGTTCTTTCACTCCTCCAGTAAAAGAAAGAAGCCGCCCAGAGTGGCCAAGAAGCTGCCGGTCTGACCCCAAACCTGCCTAATTGCAGCATATGCAGCCATTTCAAAAGAAAAGTAGGTGCCCTCGGGGAAGGGGGTGGGGGGCTGGAGTCAGTGTCATATGCAGTTTTGGGGGTGTCAAAAGCAGGAATCGAATGCCAGCACCCCGTGGGGCGGCAAAGCCTATTAAATTAAACACGGTCTGGCATGAGGGGGCACTTGCAGCCTCTGTTATCTGAAGAGCGCGTTAGTTGTGCAGGTAGCAGTAGCCCAACAGGTTAGGGTGGAAAGGTCGCTGGTGCCAGAGACAAGCAGGGGACGGTCCCTACTGTGCTATTGGAGGTTGCATAACGGAGGAGGAGGAGGAGGGCAGCAGCTCGCCACAGGCCATGGGCCATCAGTGAGTGTGTCTGAATTAAAGTATTAACATAACACCTGCCTGTGCCTCGGTCTGTGCCCTCCCCACTGTGGGTAGGAACAGTAGCCTCACTCGTCTATTACAGGGCCTTCCATAGCTAACGCCAGCAATAACGCATCTCAGAGAGATAGTTCAGTCGGTTAAGGTACCCACTCTAGCGTTTTGTGTCTAGCATTAGCGGGTCACTCACAGATTGATTCAAAGCCACTTCAAAGTGTCCTTTTTTCCCCAGACAAGGTCAAGGAGTGTTTCCACTTCTGCTGCCCCCACTCTTTCTTCCTCTTCTTCTCTCTCTTTCTGTTGCGCTCCTTCTCACTCGTAGAGAACCTTCTGCTGCCCCCACTCTTTCTTCCTCTTCTTCTCTCTCTTTCTGTTGCGCTCCTTCTCACTCATAGAGAACCTTCTGCTGCCCACACTCTTTCTTCCTCTTCTTCTCTCTCTTTCTGTTGCGCTTCTTCTCACTCGTAGAGAACTTTCTGCTGCCCCCACTCTTTCTTCCTCTTCTTCTCTTTCTGTTGCGCTCCTTCTCACTCGTAGAGAACCTTCTGCTGCCCCCACTCTTTCTTCCTCTTCTTCTCTCTCTTTCTGTTGCGCTCCTCCTCACTTGTAGAAACCGTGATTGTTCTTTGCATTCCTCTCCGTCATTTGTTCCTCTGTGAAATGGATCCAAAAAAAGAAGAAACACTTTTGCTGCAAATGTCTGTCAGACATTTTTCTACTCCAAAATGCAGCCTCAGGAGGAGAGAAAAAAGGTTTTAAAATACAAACAATAAATACATATCTAAATAAAGCAAGACAGAGTAGTCGCAAAGTGGCCAGATTGGTTTATTTACACTCAAACACATTAGCGCCAGCTTACAGAGTTTGCCAGTGAAGCACTACTTTTCTTTTTATGTTGTTAGCTTTTCAAGCAAAAACGCTTACTGATTTCTGAATAATGAGTGTAAAAGCTTAAGTTGTATTCCATATGAGTGTTTGCTTTTTTCCAGTATGTTGTTACTTTTTTTCAGGCAGCATATTATTGTAGTCTAGTGCATAATTTCAATTGAATTGCTTCCAGGAGCTTATAGCGGGGCACAATTGGGTTGCAGCTGAGGGCAGTGTGAGTTTCTCTCAGTGGGGCAGTATGGTGTTCAGTGGAGGAGATGATGTGGCACTCTGCAGATGACAAACTACAAGGCTCTGAGACAGATGGCTTGTGATAGCACTTTTAAGCATATTTGGGACGTTCTGCAAATGGCAAAGTTTTCAGATGAATGTATAGTGTTGACCAATAACAACCGAGCGCATGTGTGCATTGTCAATTTAAATAAATGTGGAAAAATACCAGCTTTAGTGTCGTCTTTTGCTTGTGGCAAAAATAAATGTGGATAAATACAGAAAAAATGCCCAAAAAATAAATATGGATAAATACAGACGGAAATGGCAAAAAAATAAATACCATAAAACCGGGAGCCCTAGTTGTAACCCACTCCTCTATGTGGCACCTCTCTGTAAGTGAACAACAGACATGAATGGTAAGAGGATATCCCACTATTTCTCAGGGCCTCAGGAAGGCCTCTGATCAAGCCTTTCAAGGTCTTGTCGAACAAGCCCTTCAGTTTATGGATAGTAAGGGGTGGGGAACCTGTATGTTAAGCCACACTCCTTCCACATTGGCTGCAGATGAAATTTGTGCCCCTGTCAGACACAACTTCCATGGTGAAACACAAATGGGTAAAAATCCCCATCAGGGCCTTTTCCACTGCATTAGTCCTTAGAGGGATTGTGTTAGACTTGGCATCTTTTGGCGTGTTTCCCCTGAGTTTTTGCTTTCTGCCCTCCCGGTTTTGACTCTTTGCTGGTGTATTGTTTCTGCGCACTTTTCTCACTGCTGATTAGTGGTAAGTGCTCCTGTGGTAAAGTGTGTTATGGATTGGTGTTTCCATGATTGGATATCTGATTTACTAGTTAGTCCCTAGTAAAGTGAACTGCGTGTGCCAAGGCCTGTAAATCAAATGCTACTAGTGGGCCTGCAGCACTGATTGTGTACCCTCGTGAGTAGCCCTAAAAAGGCAACTCAGACCTGCCATTGCAGAGTCTGTGCGCAGTTTGTAACTGCCATGTCGACTTGTCAGGTGCACCCACTTGCCAGGCTCTAAACTTTCCCTTTTCTACATGTTATTCACCCTTACGGTAGGCCCAAGGTACCCCTGTGGGCAGGGTGCAGTGTATGTGAAAGGTAGGACATGCCCTGGTGTGTGTGGCATGTCCTGATAGTGAATTACTATTGCAAGGCTACCTGTTCCCAATAGGACAGAATGGGAAGTTTGTTTATAACATCTTATAAACATAACTGGCCCTGGGAACTAGGTGGAAAAATAAAGTTTAGTATGCCTGAACTCAGAATCTAAAGATGCATCTTTTAGTGAAGGTGATTTTTACATTCTGTGTTTGAAAATACCACTTTTAGAAAGTAGGTATTTTCTTTCTCAGTCATCCAGTGTGCCCCTGCTGGAATGTGGATTGCCTGTCTGGGTTTTGGATGACAGAAGGCTGGGGAGCAGGAGTCGCTCCAGATAGCCTAGGTAGGGTCAGGAAAGGGCTGAATAGACCTGGGCTGCAATGGGGGGAGGGGGAGGAGATTTCCTTGCACCTCAAAGGGCTCTGACAATGCTGTCTCCACCTGCTGCCAGGAAATCACACCAGAGAAGGCAGAACTGGTTCTGGCTGGGCACAGACACTCTGCCTAAGAGATCAAAGGATTTTGGGATATAAATATTGGGGTCCAGACGACTGAACTTTAGAACTCTTTTGGATCAAGAAGACTGCCAAGAAGAAGAGCTGGAAATGCTGTGAGGAGGACCTACCACTTTGCTGTGTGCTTTGCTGTGTTGGCCTGCAATGGCTGCTTCTGTCTTGGGCAGTGAAAGGACTGGACTGAACTTTTTGCAATCTGCTTTGTGAGTTTCCCCAAGGGCTTGAGGTAGAGCTTGCCCCCTGTTCAAGAAGTCTCAGGAACAACAAAGACTTCAAGCTCTTATGCCCGCAGCACTGGGGACTGTGTGTTTTGTGCTGCAACAGAGGAAAAGCAACTCGATGATGTCTACGATACCGCTGCTGACTTTGTGTCCTGACGGCACGGCAGAGGGCACTGCTGCAACGCCGCACTGTGACCTTGGTCTCCCCGACGACGCCTGCTGACGCCTCCACTGTGCCACTGCTCGCACCGCGACCCGTGGCCACCACACTCCGCACTGCCTCGCTTCACGACGACGACTTGGTATCCCCGCCAACAACACTCCACGCCGAAATTGACACTGCTGCATGCACCGTGGTTAGAGGGCACCGAGTTACATGATGCACCGCCCTCATCCCACACCACAGCATTGGCCTACCGACACCAGTGCCATTGACTCCAGTTCATCAGCTGACAACAGCACTTCAGCAACGACAATGCCGCTGCTGCACCGTGACCTTCCAGCACCGTGACGAGCACCACATTCATCTCGCACCGCGACCCTGGTCTCACCAACACCATCTGATGCCACCACCGAGCCGCTGCTCGCACCGCGACATGAGAGCACCACACGCCGCACTGCTGCACTTCGCACTGAAGCACCCGATGTCTGCCGACACCCGCACTCCTGGCTCCAACAGAGAGGAGATTCACCTGCAACGCGTGTGACTTCGAGGGCCCCGACGACTCCTGCACTGACCTCTGGAACAGACGCCTGCGGACGCCGTGTTTTCTGAAACTCAACGAGAGGTCGCCAATGCACTGCATTTCTAAAAGGTACTGTTTGCGGGTCTTCCCGACACCGTAGCTGGCCCGCGATTCCGCGGTCAGCCAGAACTGTTTAGATTTTTTTGCTCATGACGCCGTGATAGCCCCGGACGGAGCTATTCACATCAAGTAACTGTTCTTAATGCTTATTTTGACAACTGTAGATTTTTAGGAACTGTATTGTGGATTTGTATCGTTTTTGGTCTTGTCTTAAAGTGTATAAAAATATTGGCTATTTTTCTAAACTGGTGTGGTGTCCTTTTGTAGTGCTTACAATGTATTACTGTGGGTTATGTGCAAATGCTTTACACACTGCCTCTAAGATAAGCTTGGCTGCTCATGCCAAGCTAACAAGGGGGTGAGCGGGGCTTAATTTAGGAGTGTAACTCCCTTATCCTGACTAGGAAGAAGGGTTCCTATTTGGACAAAGGTGCAAGCCCTTGCCAACTAGAGACCCCCATTTCTAACAGATTGCTTCTGGGTACGTAGTAGCATGAGCCACCAAACCATGATGAACCTGTTGCCTAATGCAGTCTGGGATTCCATATGACATACAGTGTTGATGCCTACTCTCTGAAAGAGGGTGCTAACAACAGGCAAGGGATTAGGGGGGTGTTAAGCCTCTGTCTTTGTCTCCCTGCTGGTCTGGCAGGTCTCATAATTTCTACAGAATGCAACCGGGGATTTCTTGATCCTAGGCCAATAGAAGTGGGGGATAAGGCTTGCAACAGTTTTATCGTAGCCTAGGTGTCCTGCCAGGGGAATCTCATGAGCTAGCTCCAGTAGGAAGGCCCTGTAGTATTGGGGGACCACCAGGGTCCTTGATGTCCCATTCCCAGGAGCCTTAAGCTCTCTGTACAGGAGGTTGTCCTCCCAATTAATGTGGTGACTATCAGAGGCATCACCTGCTGCTTGAGCTTCAGCCCATTGCCTCATGCCCACAAGGCTTGGACACTCCCTTTGTGCCATACAGAACTCCTCCTTGGTGAGTCGTCCTTCCACATACCATCCAGAAAACTCAAGCACGTCACCAAGTGAAACAATGTCTTCCTCAGTGGACTCTGGGGCGGCCACTGCAGGTGCCCATCCATCTCACTGGAGGTACATTCAGGGCTGGTCTACCATGCACTCTTCCTTACCCCTTCTTAGCAGCTGTCTGTGCCATTGTTCCAGGCTCCTATGCTTTTTGTCTCTTTTCCCAGTCAGACTTGGACTTTCTCGAGGCACAGATCCACTCAGGTAACCGTAACATCTTCCAGGTAGTGTGCTCCAGGTCATTAGCTTATAACCAGCCCACAGGCTTCGCATGGCTCACTGTTACCTTCAGAAGACCTGAACTTCCCCCCTACTCAGATGGAAGCACCACAACCTGGTGAATGAATTAGGAAGTCAAGAGATGTGGGTTAAATTCATTGTTCTTTTGTTCATTACGCCATCCCAGGTTGGACCCAGCCATATGCAAAAGAGTCTTGATCCTGCTCCTCTTGGGAACAGCCCAGCCCAAACTGCCAAGCTAGGTGCTCCCTGGACCTGAAACAAGCATCCTGGGACCGATTTCAGGGTAACCCCCTTTATCAGCCAGGCTAGCTTGAACCCAGTGGCTCAGCAAACAAGGGACCCACATCTGGACATACCCATTCCACATAGGGCGAAAAGCGCTGCAGCAACAAATGATGGACAGAATGCTGAATGAATCAAACATTCACCCCCAGTCAAGAGATCTGGGTTAAATCCATTGTTCTTTTGCTCAGTACGCCACCCCAGTTTGGACCCAGCCATATGCAATCTGTCTTAACCCTGCTCCTCATGGGAACAGTCCAGCATGAACTGCCAAGCTGGGTCCTCCCTGGATTACTTACCATAGTCGTACTGGCTCTTGTATCTCTCAGAGCCTTAACACATTTACCATTGCTGGTGACCCATTGCCTATACTTTGTAGTTTTTGAGGGCACATGGATCTTAGGAACCATCTCACTGTCAATCAGGGACACTAGGGTGACCCCTGTAAACTCCCCTCCATTAACTGGGATAAACTCCTCTCCCAGCACTATACAAGCTACCCCCCGAATCTTTTCTCCAGTGGGAGGTAAAGTTCTTTTTGGACACTTGGGATCCCCTTTGTAATGTCCATATTTGTAGCACTCATAGCACCTGATGGGCTTGGGCTGCTGACCTTTGTCATGGTAAGCTTTCTTATGGTGGCAAGATTGGGAATGTGAACCAGACAATTTACCCTTTGAGTTGTTTTGGGAGCCTTTAGAGAACTCAGTCTTTTTATCTCACCCCTCCTTCTGGTTGGGACCCTCACCACCCTTTTGGGAGTCCAACAGATACCATTTTGAACACTCTGGTGCGGACCCAGAGGTTCATCTCCTCAGCAAGCTTTCTGACATAAGTAAGCTTGCTATCACCCAGTTGTTGGCACAGCTCTAGAATGCAAGTATCATGAATGTGCTCCTTCAAAAACAAGTTGTGCAACCCTTCATCTTCATTAACTTTAC
Source organism: Triturus cristatus (assembly GCF_964204655.1). Classification (NCBI taxonomy): domain Eukaryota; kingdom Metazoa; phylum Chordata; class Amphibia; order Caudata; family Salamandridae; genus Triturus; species Triturus cristatus. The sequence goes on from NC_140582.1 coordinate 1,127,812,425, forward strand.
TACCGCTCACCCAGTCCTTTAGTGCCTAACCAGCGTAACCCAGAAAATCCACCCATGTTTGTGTAGAGAGTTTGTGACTAGACCTCAACTGTTGTCTGTACTTCTTAATTGTCAACCCAAACTTCCTCAATTAAATGGTCTTCATTGCAGTGTAGTTGGTCTGGTCCCCCACATCTATTTTAAGGAGTGCGTCCTCCCCACCGTGGGCATGTGCCACCAAAGACTAACCCTCCATTCAGAACTTCTCTAGGACCCTCTGCACATTCAAGGCCATTTAATAGGCTGCCAATCTTTTATCTTTGTCATACTCCAAATTGTAACTTAGCACCAAATGTTGGGTTATGGAATCTGGACTCATGTGCAGACATTGTAGGTATGCTGCCACAAATATTGCTTGACCCCACTTGGAGAGCTCTAATTTCCAGCTCAGTGAAGCTTAGCTCATGGGCCATCTCCCTTCCCTTCATGGCCAACCTCTTCTCCTCAAGAGCTTGCTCCTTCTCAAGCTTAGCAAAGGAAAGGGTCTGCTCCTTGTCCTCCTCTATCTTGGAAAGCTCTAACCTTAGATTTCTCTCCTCCCTCTTGCCTGACTGCTCCTCTGAGGAGAGGCTTCTTGAAGATACACTGCTGCCTGCTCTAGAGTGAAGTGCCAGTCCTGGGGGAAATTGCTCCTCCTTGCCCGTAGGTTGCATGTCAAGACCCTCTGTCGGGTACTGCTCTGATCCTTCTTCAGACACAGACCCTTCCTCATCCACTTCTCCTTCTGGGTGGGACTCTGCCCATGATCTCAAAGCTTTCTGAAGCTGTGCCTTCTTCAAGCTTTCCTTGTAGAACACCCCATTGTCCTGGCATAACCCCTTGACCTGAGTATGCTTCCATTTTGGTCTGCTCAAATTCCATCTTGCCTGGTAGGACTACAGATGTTGTAGAGAAAACGCACAGTAACACAATGAATACACCACAAAAAGACTCCACAGATTTAGAACAATAGAGAATATTTACCTGAGAAAAATAAGACCAAAAAGACAAATTTCCAATCAGTAGAAGTTGAAATATGAATTTTTAAAGAATAAACCAAAAATAGTCCTTAGAGGTCACTAGCGGTCTAAAGGTTACTTGAGGTCACAAGGGACTGGTGCAAATCCAAAGTTCAGGCTGACCGCAATTGATGACAGGCCAGCTACAGGACGAGACAGGTCTCGCTGAAGAAATACTTATGATGGAGCTTTTGTCTATGTCGAGAGTGCACCGCGTCAGAGACAAGCTGGGCATAGGGGGTCCTGAATCGGCATCGAGCTCTGTTGAAGTGAATGCAATGAGTTCTCATCGAGCCATGTAGAGCATCGTCTTTGAGCCATATAGGATATGGAACTGCGTTCATTGGGCAGCCTCTCCGTCTGCATTGAAGGGCGATGCTGCAGAATATCTCACACAGTCGATGTAATGTGTCGGCTTTAGATGAAAACAGCGGCAGAACCACCTTCTGAGGCTCAGAGATTAAGGGGGCACCTCAGGAAAGGATAGAACTCACAGAAGGCAGAGTCCAGCAGTACTAGCAGAATTGTAGGAAGTCTTTTGTGTCTGTGAGACTTCAGAAAACAGGAGGCAAGTCCTTGGAGATCATTTGGAGGGAAGGCAGAGTCCTTACAGCAGAGCCAGGAAGCAGCAAGCAGCAGGGCGGCAAGCAGAAAAGCAGTCCTTCCAGAAAAGCAGTCCAGTTAAGTCCTTTAAGCAACACATCAGTCCTTCTGACAGAGGTTTAGTTCAAGATCCAGAAGTGTCTGATTTTAAGGGGTCAGAGACCCAATACTTATACCTAAAAGTGCCTTTGATATAGGGGGTGACTTCAAAGGTATTCTCTGAAGTGCACAAGGATCCCTTATGACCCATTCCTGTCTGCCAGGCTAATCCTGGGAGGTAAATCAGTGCTTTGTGTGTGAGCAGGACGCTACCTATTGAAGTGTAAGTGCCAGTCCCTCTCATTTCTCTGTGCCCAGGAAGACCCATCAAAATGCAGATGGATGCAGATGAGTGCTCAGAATGCAAATGAACCTCACCTTCCTGTGTTTTTAGCTGTCTACGGGAATGCAAAATGTGTAGCTGTCACCAAACTCAGATGTATGTTGGAGACAAGCTGTCAGGCACCAAGATCAGTACAGAGAAAGGTCCACTTTCTAAAAGTGGCATTTCTAAAACAGAAATGTTAAATCCAACTCCCCAATGCTGGTTTATTTGAGGGGTTGGCCTCAAAGTAGTATAAAATGAAACAGGCTGTTCGTCACTTTCTAGACATGCAAAACATACAAGTACATGTCCTACCTTTTACTACGACACACTGCCCTTAGGGCCACTAAGGACCTAACCTAGGGGTGACTTACATAATATTAAAGGAGTGTTTAATGCCTGGTAAGTAGTTTTAAATACCAAGTCAAAATGGCAGTAAACTGCACACACAGGCACTGCAGTAGCAGGCCTCAGATAGGTTTGAAAGGCTACTGCTGTGGATGGCACAATTGTGCTGCAGCCCACTGGTAGTATTTGAAGTACAAGCCCTGGGTATATGGTATATCATTTTATAAGGGACTTACCAGTACAACAAATATTCCAATCAGATTCACATCAATGTCATTATGTTTAGGGGAGAAGCACATGCACTTTAGCGCGGGTTAGCTGTGGTAAAGTGCTCAGAGTCTTAAGGGCAACAAAAAGAATCAGCAAAAATGAGAGGTGAAAGGCACAGCATTGGGGGAAAGACCACCCTAAGGATTACAGGTCTAACACCCCTGCTACCTGTAAGGGCAATGAGGGTGTTTCTCCAAAGAATACCCAACCACTAAACCATAAAACAATATACTGGAGCACTCTGGAGTTTCTAATCAGTCATGAGCGACACCCCCGTTGAGAGCCCAGCTAAGCATTGTACTGTCCTTCACGAAATGAAATGTGGGCCAAAGAGTGCCATGACCGAGTAGCAACAGGACTTCATTGTGAGCTTGAAAATATTGATGGAAAATAGATAAGAATGACTAAATTTGATGAGAACAACCACCTTTGTTACTAGGAAGAATCAAACAGTCACATAGGTATAGGAGAGATCACCTAGAAGAAACTCGTACTATGGCACCTATTTGATCTTACTTCATGTATTATTGTTAGAGGAATAAGAAATACAGTTTGTAGTCACATGCCTTGAAAAAGTCCCATTGGGGAGGAAACACATGTTGGCAGATGATCATGTACTTGGTTGAAAGTGTGTAAACACAATAAAGACAATGAAACTATATCACATGACCTCTCAGCTTATGGACTAACTTTTTTGGTTATTTGTCCTCAAACAATATTATCTAAACCAGCATATTGTTTTACAATTCAAAACTAGATTCAGATAAATTTGTATGTTAAAGGCACTATCAAATATACAAAGAAGCAACATATTTGCCTTAGTAAGAAAGTGGAGTATTTTAGAGGAGGGGTGGATGGGAGTCCACCATAAGCAAGATAGCCACAAACCTGTTATAGTAAAACACAGTTTAAAAATGGAAACTTAGACTAAAACCCCAGGCAGCTATGGGACAGAACAGACAGCCTTAACTGTGTAAAGTATTTAGCAGTGACAAAATAGTTAAAAAGTCAAAACTCAACATAATGAAACTATCACAGCCAACTTACAAACATAGACAAAATATGATGAGTAAAATTATATAAAAACAACAAAAATCCAATAAGGGGAACAAGAGGTATGAATTTTTAATGTTTGAATTCAAAAGGTACCAAGAAAATGTAAAGTGCCAATCAGTAGTCCCAGTTCGCAATTGACTGGGACCTAGGTGGGATGTCAGGCCAATCAAGAGGGAACATGGTTCAAATATATTAAGCAGGTCATCCTGGTCAAGATTTTTACCTCCTAACTTAGACTTTGAAATGGAAATAGAATCCAGTGGGGCAAGGTTGCTGGCTGTATCTGCCAAATTCTTCTTGAAGCAGGGTAACTGCTGGATGAGGTCCCACTGAAGCTGTTTGTTTTGTCAGAAAAAGTTCTAAGCAGAAGAAATTCAAATTCAATGGCTGACTAAGGGCCTGACTTGGCTGTTAGTGGAAAGGGTACTTCATCCTCCAGAGGGGAAAGCATGAATATGTTTCCCAACTTTTCAAAGTTTCTTGAACATCTCCTGTGGGTCACTTCTCCAGCTCACAGGATCTCAGAGACAGCACTTAGAGGTCCAGGGCTCACTACAGCAGAGGCCACCAACAAGGTTAAGTTCAGTTGCTACGGGTGAGCAGTGCATCTCAGGAAAAAAGACTATTGTAGCTTATTGTGTCCCTGTAGCCACTGAGGAGCTCGTTCAACTGACCTTTGGAGTACACTTCTTTGTCTGTGTACAGCTGGGACTTCAGGTCTCCTCGTAGGTTTTAGACGGCAGGTATAGACTGCTTCTGTTCTTCCACATACCCAGAAGATGTTTTGCACTGGAAGTGAAGTTTGCTTTTGTACAGTTCAGTAGCCAGAGGGTGAGGTTGACTCCTGGACACACCCTAACCACTTAGGATAATGTCCCCTGAGGCAACCCTGCCCACTTTTATGAGACATCTTGTTTGTCTTATTGCAAACTATTCCAGAGAACACTATTCTAATGGAAATTCAAGATTGCGCAGGCCTTTTGCATTTGAAGGGAGTGGGTGGGCCAGCCACAGGCTTTATTGAGGTAAAGTAGCAGTCCTTTCCTCCTCATCTACACCAATGTCCCTCCTACTATGCTAATGCTCAACTGGCTATGGAGTGGCCTAAGTAAAAAGTATTCCCTTCCTCAGGTCCCCCTTACACTTAAATATGAATGGATAGACCTCAGTCTTGCCCCTTAGGAAACAAAATAGATTTTCGGAACAATCCTAGCTCCTCTTCTTTGGTTGACAGGTGTCACATACCTTACACCCAGCCCATACTGCCTGCTAAACCAAACCCATTGTTCCTGCTCTGGTAGCAGTTTTCACACCACGTTAATGTCAAGTACTGTCTGGGGCAGCCTGTGGCAGGATTATATAAATACGCCTCAGGGCTTTACGCATGGAAAGGTAACTTTCTTCAAGTTACTTTTCCTAAATATTAATTGATGATCTAACTTCACAATTAATTTAGAAATGTGAAAAATATTTTTTTAAAGTGTTCAAACCATTTCTCTAACTTGCCTCAAACCTAAAATAGCACTATTAATAGACTAATCTGCACCCTAGTTTTCCTCATAAGTCAACCAGAGCCTTCCACAGTGAAAATACCTTTTTGGGGCTTGTCTCTGTAGGGACATGATAATATAAAGGGGCATATTTACTAAGAAGTCACACAATGCATTGCAGCAAGGCAAACTGCTGCACTGCGTTGTGTGAATGGGAGAGAGCTGAAGAATGCCAAATTTACAAAGATATAGCATGCTTCAGCCCTCTTCACAGGGTTGGTGCCTTTGGGGCTGCCTAGGGCCAATGCAGGCACCCATGTGCCATGCTACAAAGGTGCCTGATTTACAATCAGGATTGTTATTGTACAGGAAACTATACCTTCCGGCAAAAAAGCAATCCAAAGAGGCTAATTCACAATAAAGGAAGTAATGAGGAGAAATACAATTATTTCTCCTCGTAGCACCTCTCTGTGGTGAGTGTACCGATGTCAAGCAATTCTAGTTTACAAACCTTGGTAAATCTGGAATTGCATGAAATCCATTGGTGGATACATGGGAACACTAATGCTCGACCCATAGAATGCCTACTGCTAAGAAATGTAAAGTAATGCAGTGCAAGCCACTACATTGTGTTACATTTCTTTACAGGCCACTCAAATCAAGCATTGCAAGTCTTTGCAAATCTCAACTAAGCCTTTGTCTTCCCCTGCAATGCCTTGAACAACGCACAGACGATGCAAAGGTTTAGCAATATGGGGCCTACATTTCTACTTGTCCCACTTTTAAATACGAACCACCCCACCTTGTGGACTTCAAGACTTATTTAGGGAGAGGGGGGCTTATTCATTTTGAACAGGAGGTTTTCCCCTCATCAAAGGATTTATTTTGACAAGTCAGATTTTAGGTTTAAGCTCACATCGTCAGATTATGTTGGCAACTCCGAAGCTAAATTGTATTGGTCATGCTAGTGGATGGCACAATGGGTGCTGCAGTCCAATGGAGACATTTGACTTTCCTTGCCCTGGCTGTAGTTTCTACACCATATGGAATGGGATTATAGGAGAGTCATTTCTTACACTTTTAGGGATTAGAACATGGATACGCTGGGTACTTGACAGCATACTTCACTGTGCAGAGGCTAAAAAATGTGATTCTGTAAAAACAAGTTAAAAATAATCACTGGTTTCTGGGAAATGTGATTTCAGGCAACACAACTCTATGAATGTGATTAAGGCATTTAAATTAGTATTTGCCCTTAAAACTCTTCTCTTAAATTTCCTAAGCCTATGTACCCCATAAAACAGGCTGCTTGAATTTTTTTCATCACTACTTTATCACTATGATGTGTTAGCAGGTTCAGGAAATAAAACACACAGGGCCTGATTCACACAAGTAACCTTACACTTTTATGTAAACTTAAGAAAGGCCTGTCTTATCTTTTCATGTTCATAGCTCTCCGCTCCAACTGCAGAGTCTCCACAGTCGTTAAGTTACTTTTAAATAGTAGATGTATAAATGCAGAAAAAGAGTAAATGTACACCTTTGCAAATCAGACCATTAAAGAAGCACAATGCAATCTGCTCTACTTTCTAGCCGAATCTGTTTGGAATGTGGCATGGCTTGTGAATCACTTACAATGAAAGTCCATTTTGGAAATATTTCTATCACTTGCAGGTTGCATATCTGGATATTTCAAAGTGATTGAACAATGAGGGGAGTAGCGTTCTTTCTTTCATCAGTAATGTAGTCTAGGGCCCATCCCTTGAGGTCCATCTTTCTCCATAATACCATCTCACTGTATGCTGAAACTGAGATGCTGTATAATAGATTTAGTTATTTGGCAGTCCCAAACATCTCTCCTCTCAGTCCATTTTCAGCATGTCTAGTCTTCCACTGCTACTTTTCCTTGACCAGACCAGAGATATCATGTTGCAGCTCCTTAAGGTTTGTTTGTTTGATGGGCCACATGGTATTTTTTATTATACACAGTAAAAAGTGTAGGAATACCATTTTACCGATGGCAATTCAACCCATAATAGAAAGTGTTCCAAAATTGTGTTGATGATTTTAGTCAGTATATTACTATACCAATATTGTGTGGGTATTGTTTTTCAGTATTGTGTGACACCTGTATCCCCAACTACCTGAAACTATGCTTGTGCTGTCGCAATAAAACAAAAGCAAATTGGCTTACATCTAATTGGCACATTTAATTTACGTGTAAGTGCCTAGTGAATCGTACTACATGTACCCTTGCCACTGTAGCTTGTAATGTTTTAAACTGCCATTTCATCCTCACTGCTAGACCTGACAGCCTCAGGGTGGTCTTCCCACCCAACATTTTACCTACCTCTTCCCTTATTGTGATCTCACTTTTGCTGGCTTTAGGACTCTGTGCACTTTACCAATGCTAACCAGTGCTAAATTGCTCGTGCTCTCTCCCCTAAACATGATAATATTGGCTCACCTCCAATTAGAATATTTAATTTACTTATAAGTTCCTAGTAAATTGCACCTATGTGTACCCAGGGCCTGTAAATGAAATGCTATTAGTAGGTCTGTACTCACGTAACCATCTAACCATGGCTCAGGCCTGCCCTTGCAGAGTCCGTCAGTGCAATTATATTGCCATTTCGACCTGGAAAGATAAACTTCTTGCCAGGCCTAAACCTTCTGTTTTTATACATATAAGTCACCCCTAAGGTATGCCCTGGTAAACCCAGTAGGGAGAGCACAATATATTTAGAAGGCAAGACATGCACTTTTGAATTTTGCATGCCCTGGTAGTGAAAAACTCACAAATTCGTTTTTCACTGCTGCAAGGGCTATTTCTCCCATAGGATAACTTTGGGATTACCTTATTACATTTTATAGGTGTAATTCTCAATTATGAAGAGATACACTTTTCAAGTTTGGTATCTAGACTCACAATTTAAACTCACAGCTTATGGTGAAGTCGGATTTTAATTGCAGTTCTGTAAATGCCACTTTTAGAAAGTTGGCATTTTCTTAAATTAAAGACAAGGAGATGCTGGACAGAGTGCTGATACTTTTCAGACACTCACCCCTGTTACAGATCTGGGTTGAATCCATCATCATTCTTTAGCTTACTTTGCCACCTCAGTTCAGACCCAGCCATATGCAAATCAGTCTTGACCCTGTGCCTCATGGGAACAGTCCAGCCGAACTGCCAAGCCAGGTCTTCCCTGAACCGGAAACAAGCATCCTGAGACCGGTTTCTGGGTAACACCCTACATCAGCCAGGCTAGCTTGAATCCAGTGGCAAAGTGAGCATGGGACCCACATCTTGGCATACCCTGCCAACTTAGGGCGAACAAAGCAAACACAAGATGATGATGGACGGAGCGCTGAAACTTTTCAGACACTCACCCCCTGTCACAGATCTGGGTTGAATCCATCATCATTCTGTAGCTCACTTCGCCACCTCAGTTCAGACCCAGCCCTATGCAAATCAGTCTTGACCCTGTGCCTCATGGGAACAGTCCAGCCCGAACTGCCAAGCCAGGTCTTACCTGAACCAGAAACAAGCATCCTGGGACTGGTTTCTGGGTATCACTCTTCATTAGCCAGGCTAGCTTGAATACAGTGGCAAAGTGAGAAGGGGACCCACGTCTGGGTATACCCTGCCAACTTAGGGCGAACATAGCAAACACATGGAGATGATGGACGAGGTGCTGAAACTTTTCATACACTCACCCCCAGTCACAGATCAACACAAGGAGATGATGGATGGAGCGCTGAAACATTTCAGACACTCACCCCCAGTCACAGATTTAGGGATCAGAACCGACGCATCGCCTAGGCTGCACCCTTTATCTTCCTCAATATTTATGCAAACCAGGACCAAGGTACTTCTGTTCAGTGGGTCTAAATGGGTCCCTGTAGCTGGCCCATATTCCATCGTGGTCGGCTTGAACTTTTAACTTTGCCCCAGCACGACTATGGGAAGAAATACACAATGTGACAGCTTCTTTACCTTTGCACCCGTGTCTATAATACAACGTGGGGCAGAAGCGAAGAGATGTCCTCATTTTCATGGGGTCACTCCCCCGTGCAAATGAGGGAACGCCATCTCATAGCACTAGAGCTATCTGTGCAGCAGAACTATCTGTATTACAGAACATGCTGCACAAGCATCTGCGGCCCCCTTCTATCATACCAAAGTGCCCCAGGAGTGCTCAAAGTGGGCGCAAATGTCCACTGCACTGACAGGGCACTTTGTATATTATGGCCCCTGATATCGCCTAGAGGCGCTTATTTCTTCTAAGCACTATTGTACAGTTTATTCTTTGAAAATTCATTTCCCAAGTTCTAGTTATTGGATTTTTGTCACTGGGGTTTTGTTTTATTTATCAAATTAATTTCTATTTTTTTAACCTGGTGTGGATTCTTTTTGTGTGGTGTTTTCACTGTTTTAGTGTTGCTCAAATGCTTTACACATTGCCTCCAAATTAAGCCTGACTGCTCTGTGCCGAGTGACCAGAGGGTGAGCAAAGGCTAATTTAACACACCTAATCCTGATGAGGATTGTGGTAGCTGCCTAACTTGGGCTCATATCCTGGTCAATCAACAACCCATGTTCTAACACTCACAAAGTAAACCTTTGCCAAGCTTAAATCTTCCTTTTTATTAAATATAAGTGACTCATAAGGTCGGCCCTTACAGCTCATGAGCATGGTGCCCTGTTTTTAAAAAATAGGATATTACATGACCTGGTAGTAAAAACCTCCTAACATCTTTTTTCACTACGGTAAGTCCTATCTGTGCCACTGACTAACATGAAGTTACCTTAGTGCATTTAATGATTGGTAAGTTGTGATTAGAAGCAGATAGAAAAATAGAGCTTACACTCAAATGCATTGTAATTTAAAATCCTCTGTAATCTGTAATGGTAAGGTCTGATTTTAAGTCACAATCCTGAAAAAGCCACTATTAGAAAGTAAGTATTTGTACCTTCTGGCAGTGTCATGAGTAACACAAATGTTCATGACTCTGCTGTTGATGTTTGTGTATTCCTGTCAGACAGTGAGACAAAGGGGACTGGGAGTAGGCAGGATGGGCCATCCTGCCTGGATGGTTGGGGGTACTGGAGCTTCTTGTTTCCCCATTTTCTCTACAAAGGGCTCACTTCCAGCACACACAAAGGAACCTGACAGTAGTCTTTTGCCACCCCAGACTTCTTGGAACCTTGACAGGGGAAGTAAAGAACTTTCCAGAACTAGATGTGTGGGTAGTATGGGGAACTCCCTCCACTTCAAAGGCTGGCACTGGGTATACATATCGGATTCCAGAGCTACTCTTCAGTACACTCCTGGATCTGCGGCTATTACCAGAGGAATGACTGCCTTTTTCCCCAGAGGACTGCCCTGCTGCTTGGGGTCACATTACACAAAACTGGTTCAGTCAGATTCATTCAATAAATATGAAAAGAAAGCATTGTGTAAACATCTTTCACTAACCCCTATACAGGTGTCAAGTCAACAACATATAACACATTAATAAGAATTTTGCACCATTAAAATATGCCTTAGTTTCAGCTAAGATGCTCTGTGACAAATGCAAAACGTGCTCATACAATGCAAAAATAAGTGCATTAAATGTATACAATTCAGTAAACAACTTATTTTATTCTGAGAGCCGGATCAAAGCCATCACAAAAATAAAGTCTCTATAGTTGGGACACTGCTGATAGATTTGCAAATGCTTTAAGGTTCTAACTAAAAGTGGTGATCTGGCAGTCTTTCTGCTACAAGGTGTTTGCTTGGCTATGCTTTAATACACTTTCCCAAGTTTAATCCTCAGAACCGTCCAAGTGGAAGTCGGATACCCACTTTAGTAGTACTACATATTCAAGGCAACTTATATAATTCTGTATTCTCTGTTGCACTGGAAAATATGCTTCCAGTATTTCAATTGGCTTCTGGTGTTCCAGTCCCTGAATCACATTTATTTATTTAATTTATTTGTAGGTTTATATAGCGCTAGAATCGACTCCAACTGGAGTATCTCTGCGCTATTGCTAATTGCTAGGCCTATAGTTCCCATCTGAGCTCACTCCTCGAGTCCAAATATGCCATTATATTGCACTACTATCTTTGTTGGAGTAGTGTGAGCATTCCTTCTTGGGAATCAACAGGATCCCTGATTCCTGTGCTGGATGGGACAACCAGTGTCCTACTGCCAAACTTCAACCATTTGCACACCTCCTCAGGGATATTGAAGGAGCATCATCTGTCATGAATCACAAGCAACCTCAATGGGAATACATTCTTGTACTTTATATTCATGAACTCAGTGTACTGTTTTACATTTTCAAAGGGATTTCCTGATTTTTTTGTACTTTCTTGTTGTTGTCAGGGGCTATCCTTATTGTTTGATCCTCATATTTTGGGTCTCTTTCTTACCTGGCATGTTGCAGAATTATGTCTGATAAGTTTTGCCATGATGGCCCAGAGTGTGCCCAAGAAGGCAGCTGAGGCTTCTATGCCCTATGAACCCTCTCCACAGCAACGTTTGACAAGCCACCATGTTTTTGAGAGACTCTATAATCCCTTTTTCTTTAAAGCATTTTGTGATCAAGCTAATCTGGTGTGATATACCTATTGCATCCTTCAATCCTTGATCTAGAAGATAAGCAGCTCAGATATGGACATAACTATTGTTTTGAGATCAGGAACCTTCACCTTCAGGTCTTTGACATCCTTTTCAGCTTCTAATGATCTATTGCTGGCCTTCCAAAAGCCTACTGTCAGGACGTTCACCTCTATGAAGATGGTGTCTCATTTTCCAGGGCCTCTCCGGATAGCCACTAAGATTTTGATTGCTGTATCGATGGACGTTTCTGGTGCTTGTCAATCCCACTGTTCATCTGTAGGTCTGATGACTTCATCTCAGCCATGTAATGGTCAACTCTGGCCTTTTGGGTTGCTTTAGAAAATGTGTGTCTCTACATCATAAAATGTTTTTAAACCCTTATGACAATCTGATTTGTGTACTATTTTGTTGCCACGGGGACATACTATTTACTGCCCAGTGTAGTGCACATTAGAGTGTGGCTAAATATTCTATTGTTTTCCACATTGTGGGGGCTCAGCCCCGCTCTACTGCTCAGTGTGTCCTGTCATTAGAAAGCCCAGCTAGTCACATCTCGCTGTTATATGTGGTGGTATTTAATGTAATGTGGTTTTGTACAGTGCACAATTATTAATTGTAAATGATTCAGTAAGGCACAGTGCCTTAAAGACGGATCATTTATTAACCCGAAGCAAGTGGAAATCTTTCAAGTTGGAGGAGATAGATGAGGAAGGTGGGAGTCTCATGATCATTTGGACAACAGAGATTTGGACTATTTAAAGCCGGTAGAGGAGGTAAACAGGAGCCTAGATACAAAGAATTCTTATACTAAAGCTTAGATATGATCAGAGAGTTTTCTATGGTTTTGCTTGCTGCCATTGGAAGTTGGGAATAATATTTATCATAGGAAGGTGAAACATATATCTGACAAGAAGTGATTTGTAGAATAATTTATTAACAAACTATGCCAAGATTTTTGACAGATGAGGGGGGTGAGCCAAGTTCTGGTGGCCATAAAGCAGGTGACCAAGGGTCATATTGACCGAAAAACAGTACATCCTTTTTAACAATGTTTATAATTAGACAATTATCCTGAATCTAGGAGCTAACAGCTTTCAACCATGAAGATATATTGGTTTGAGTCTGGAGTTAGGAAAAGATTATACTTGTAGTATCATCTGCATAAGATACTGTTTCAAACACAAAGGAAATTGCCAGAGAGGCAAAAGGTCAAATGTAGGCATTAAAGAGAGTGGGGCTGATGGAAGGTCCCTGCTGGATGCCGCAGTTCACCCGATAGGCTTCTAAATGATAAGGAAGAAGAATGACAGTTTTAAGTCTGCTTGAAAGAAAGGACTCTACCCACCTAAGGGGCTATTTATAGACATCAACTCTGAGCAGAGTATGCAGAACGGTGGCATCTGAGACTGTGTTAAACACTGCCAAGGAGTGGAGTTCTATGAGGGCAGTGTCATTGCGCTGGTTTAATAAAATTCTGCTATTGTCAGAAATGGCTACTAGTGTGGTGTCCATGCTCTAGAATAGGCACAAGATAAATTGAGAATGGTTGAAAAGAGAATTATTTAAAGAAAATAAGAAAAATGGAATTTGATCGCGTTCTCCAAACGTGTAGAGGGAAAAGTTAGAAGTGAGATTAGGCATTGCTTAGAATGTTAGGCTCTGATGAAGGTTTATGCTTTTTAGAAGAGGGGCAATGAAAGAATGCTTTCAAATACCCGCAATAGAAATGGAGAGGCCAGAAAGTTTGCAGAGAGCTGTTAGAATAGAATGTAGAATATTGGAAAGCAAGAGCATTGATACAAGAATGGCAAGGATCACTAGGGAAACATGACTTGATTCTAGACATAAATCTGTCTACATCGTCAACTGAAAGCCTATGGAAGTGAGTGGAAGTGAGAGAGGGAGGAGAGGTCGGCATGTTGCACTAAAGCTAAGATGGAGATAGCTTACTCCAGTTCTGGGTGATGGGAAAAGTGCGCTTGGAACATAAGAATTTTCTATGAAAACAAAAATGATAAATTAGAGCATAGCTATTGACAGGGAGGAATGTCTTTGTTACATTCTTAACTATCGAAAATATTTCTCTGGAGGCATTATGGGAGGTTTCAATTTTGTTGGTATAATAAATTGCTCTTGAGGACCGGATTAGCCATAGGTAATATTTGTTTGTGGATGTTTATGTCGCTTTGTCTCTTGGGTCATATGAACTATGCAACAGTACTTGGCTGCTCTTAGATCATTGCTTGGCTATTCTCAGATCATCACTGTTCCAGAGTTTTGAGGAAGGAGTGTCTGGGTTTGACACTGGCTAGTAACTCCAGAGCTCCTCTAAGCCATTTGTTAAAAGAAATGGAAGCAGCATCAATGTCAGAGGTGAGATTAAAAGGAGTAGATAGAAGCACATTTGTGAGGTTAGTGGAGTTGATGTTAGCTGAGTGGCAGATTGGGAGAGATCTGCATGAGGTGGACCTGGCTTTCAGCTAATCACACATAGCAAGGAACAGCAAAATGGTCTGACCATATCAGCAGCAGAGGTATAAAAAACATAAACTTAGTGGTGAAGATGTGGCCTAGTAAATGGCCTACCTTATGAAGAGGTTTGGGACAGTTCTAAAGTACTAACTGAACCTTCAGGGTGACTCCATTTGTATTAGAGGAGTCATGTAGGTGGATGTTGAGATCCCCTAGAAACATGAAATTATCATATTTAAATATAAATAAGGCTACAAACTCACTAACTGCGAAGCTCTTTCTTTTAGCTGCAAACTAAACAACGATACCACGTTTCATGGTTTACTGATCTATAGACCTCCGGGTCCTTGAACCTGTTTTCTGGAAGCGCTTTGTGAAATCCTAGAAGGAAGTATTCACTTCAATAACTACTCAGTTTTGGGGGACTTAAATTTCCACCTAGATGATGTAGAGGACATAGATGCCGCCGACAAGAGAGGTTAAGGATAACTCAATATGCTCTAGAAAAAAAAACTGAAATATAAAGCACTAATTCAAGAATATAAAAACCTGATGATCTCTGAGAAAACTATATTCTTCTCGGACACCATTAGGTCTGCTTCCAACTCCACTAGGAATCTTTTTCAAACAGTAAATAGGCTTGCGTCCCCTCCAGACTCCACCTCCTCTCCTACCTTCCAATTACAACATATTTGTGACACTCTAGCCATATTCTTTCAAAATAAAGTTGAAACTATTCACAATAATCTTCCCTTGAGTGTTATAACCGATCAGAATTCTCCAACTCTACCTTGCTTCAGTCAAAATCAGCCATCCGTTCAAGAATTTCCAGTTATCTCCACGGAACTATTGAAACAGCTAATTGAATCAACTAAATCTAGGGATCCTAAAGACCCCTGCCTTACTAAGGTGCTACATGACATAGCTGACTTTATGCTCCCATCCATGACCAAACTAATTAACAAAATTTTAAAGCTTCTCTATTACCCCACTGAAAGGAAGAGGGCTTCCATTTTACCACTACTGAAAAAACCCAGCCTTGATCCAGCGTTAGGGATAAACTAACGCCCAATAGCAAGAGTTCCTTTTTTTGCTAAAGTCTTAGAGAGATACCTTAATACCACGCTTATGGTCTTTTTTGGAGGAAAATTGTATTCTTGATCCATCTCAATTCTGTTTTAGGAAAGCCCACAGCACCAAAACTGCACTGATCTCTGTGTCCGAAGAAGTTAGGGCCATCTTAGACCGAGGAGACAAGGCTGCGGTGGCCCTTTTGGGCCTATCGACAGCCTTTGACATGGTAAGCCATACAGTCCCCAAACAACGAATGAGTGTGATAGGCATGCAAGGACCCGGGCTCCAACTCCTATGCTTCTTTCTAGATAACAGGGAACAAACAGTGAGTTTAGGCGACTTTATTCCAAGCCTTTTTCGCCGTCCTGTGGTGTTCCTCAGGGTGCATCCTTGATCCCTAGTCTGTTTAATAATATGTGGCCCCACTCATGAGCACCATAAAGTCATTCAGATTTTTTTTACTATATCCTATGCCGATGACCCTCAAATTGTGGTTCCCATAAATAAAGATTTAGACGAGGTGGTCACACGTTTCAAGAACTGTATGTTGGCAATTTTTAACTGAATATCTTCCCTGTGCCTGAAGCTGAACTCGGAAAAAACAGAGGTTCATCTCTTTGGAAAGGATACTTCATTTTGAAATAGTTTATGGTGGCCAACAGCGCTTGGTCCTCTCCCCACTCCTGTGGCCAAAGCAAAAAATCTTGGAATGGAATTATTTTTGATTCCAAGCTCTCTTACAAGATCCAAATCTAATTCCTTGGCCTCCTCATGCTTTCATTCTTTAAAAATGTTGGAGAAACTTCTTCCATTTTTGCCTCCAGACTTACAGAATGTTGTGGTCACAGCTCTGAGGCATTCAAAGCTAGACTACTGTAACGCTCTCTTTATGTGAGCCCAACATAAAGTTTTGAATAGACTCCAGAGGCTGCAAAATGCAGCAATTTGGGTGCTAATAAAAACAAAAAAATGAGCACTCGTGTTAAAAGCTAGGCACGACTTACACTGGATGCCCACCCGAAAAAGAATTGCATTCAAAGCACTCTGCATAGTGCACAAATCACTTTCTCTTGCTGGCCTAGATAAGCTTAGACGCTATAGGGCTGATTCACAAGGAAGTGCCGCAGTGCGGCAACGCAAGTCCTTTGGCTGCAGCACGCTGTGGCACTTCCAAACCACAGGAATGCGACATATTTACAATAATATGTCGCATTTCTGTGCTCTCCCTGCGCTAGTGCACAAACCGCTGCCATGCGCCAGCGCAGGCACCCTTGAACCATGGTGCAAGGATGCCTGCGTCATGAGGAGATTATTTTTGTTCAGGAAGGGGTACCTTCCTGCATAAAAACAATCACTACAGGCATTTTCCTATGTCAATGCGTGCTGTAGAATGCAGCAAGCATTGAAAGAGGAAAAAAGGAGGCAAAATGAACACATTTCTCCTCGTTGCGCTTCACTACGCTACCCCTAGGGAGGCGCAGCATTCCAAAGCATTTCCAGATTTACGATTCCTCGTAAAGCTTGAAATGTGTCTTATTCCATGGGTGTTGCATGGGAACACCCTCTGCAACACCCATGGAATGCCCCTTTCACGCAAAGTGCTGTGTGTAAAGGGGCCATATTAACAAGGACAGGAAAAGCCACGCATGGTGGTTTTTCCTGTCCTTCTAAATATGTGCCAGTAACATGCGCCACCAGTACGTCACAAGTGACGTACAGGTGGCGCAGGGGGCTTGTAAATCTGTTGCTATATTCCTGCATCTGCGCTCAGCATCTGCTAATAAAATGCTAGTTCCAGTCATCTCTGAAGCCTCTTGGGGTGGTAGACGTTTTTGTACGTAACCACTCGCCTTTGGAACCAAATGCCTGATTCTTTAAGGAACATCCCTAATCACTTGGCTTTCAGAAAGCTTCTAAAATCCAGGCTGTTTACCTCAGCTTTTAATCCTCTACTATGTCAGTTTCATCTTTTTCAATTCAGGCAGCGCATAGACGCCTTTTTGGCAAGTGTTGTGCTTTATAAATTTAAATCATATCAACTCCACTAGGGTGGTGGAGAAGAGCTTTATGTCCTGGGGATAATAAAATTGCTCCTGAATATGAGATGGTAGGGTTAAATCTGGTTGTGCGCAGTATAACTTTGCATTGATGATAAAGTTGAGGTGTCAAGAATAGAGCACGGAAGAATCATGATATACTACAGCTAAAACTCCATCATGATTTCCTTGCCTACTATTATGTGAAATTAAATAGCCTGGTGGATGGCAGCAGCGATATCCAGATAATCACATAGTCAGGTTTAAGTGAGAAAAATAGCCGTGGGAGAGACCTGGAAGTAATTAAGAAGCAATTAGGTTTATGGATTAAAAAGTGACAGCACATACAAGAGAGATAATATTTCAACAGGGAAAGAGGGGAAAGAGGTAATAGGCTTACCTGAGGTATTGAAATCACATAGGTCCAGGGTGGAGAACATAAGCGTGGGGTGAAGTCCGATGAGAGAAGACCAGACCTTAGGTGCCGTATGCCCAAAAGTGAGAGTTATCTTCCAATCCCAGAAATCAGCTAAATTGGACAGGATAGGCAAGAGATAAGTCCCAGTATGTCAGTGAGCTCTTTAGACTACCTAACTACAAAGCCTTTAACCACGGGACAATGATTCGGTTCCCTGTCTCCTGCCCCATGGTCAGTGTAAAGGGCACTAGACTTTTCCTGCTAGCGCAGTATTGTGGCCCTTCTGGCAAGTTTGAATATGTTACTTATTTCAGTGGGGAAATGACCACCTTGCCACAACAGTATATTTGCAGCCATCAGGGCGCAGCATCTCCTGAACGTATTGCAACCACAGCTCTCCAATGCAGCTGCAGTCTACCTGGCACAGTTGCCATCCTCCACCTCTGTGTCTCATGAGGTCCTCTAATCTCCTGAGTATCAGTGCCAGTGAGGAGAGTCCCTCTGTCCCTGGAGGTAGGTCCTACCAGCTCACCCTGACAACTGAAAGAGAGGCAAAGCCCATATGTTAGGCCCAGGTGCCCCTGGATCATCACTAGTGTTCCTTCATGGCCCAGGTGGGGGATGGGTGCTCACAGAAGTGTCACCACCATGCTCTCAGCCGACCCCGTTGATGGGTGCTATGAGAAGAGGGCAACTCATGTAGAGCTGTATGGCTTTGGTGCCCAATCACTCCTCCAGGCCAACTTTGATTATGGGTGTGCATTGGTGAGATAAGTGCATCTGTGAGCTGGCTGTTTTTTTTTTGTGTTCCTTCACAATAGTCTGATAATTTCCCAGCGGTGGAGTCACCTCACGTTCAAGTGTGACTGCAGGGGGGGGCGTGGCTTGGCGCCGGGAGGGATGACGGCTTGCCAGCATCACTCCGGCTGAAGACTCAGGGACTCCTCTGATGCCGGACGGTATCCTTGATCCGTCCTTCCAGAAAACACCAGGACTTGATCTATGAACATCGTGGGACCACAGCGGTCATCCTTTTTTTAAAACAGTAAGCCCGTGCAATGATCTAATTTATTCAAAAGGTGCGGCGCGTCTCCACGAACGGAGTTGCAGCCGCCATTTTTTTTATTCCACTATACTGACGGAAGGTTTCCCCGTCCTGTTCAGGTTCCTCATCAAAACCTCACAGTCCTTTCACATATGGCGGGAGCACAGCGATATCCTGCCAGACCACGGTAAACACTGTGCAACATTTCTCTACATTTTTTCATTTCTCATGTGCGGCGTGAATCCGTGATAGGTTTCACGGCTGCCATTTTGTCTCTCCTCCTCAGTTCTTTACTGCATTTCTGAAGGGATGAGTTTTCAGGTCATTTTTACTATGGAATAATCCTTTTCACGATTAACTTTACGACAAATGTTTCTCTCAATGCCTCTTGCGCATTTTAACAGCATGTTTATCTACAATTTGCTTCTATAACGCTTCCTTTTCTATCATTGAATGCTGTGTTTCCATGACAGGATTCATGCACATTTTAGCATTTCCTCAATATTTTTTGAAGCATTTCTGGCTCTACTGATTCCTCTTCCTAATTGAGGTTTTCTTTATTATTTGCAATTGTGGCCTTTTTGCTATTCCATTCCCTTTCTGCTACACCTTGCATTCATGCTGTCATTTTTTCTTTGAAATTACACATTTCTCCTTTGGACAAGAGACTATTGGAGAGCATTGTTACAAGAAGACTTTCTTGAGACTAATTATTATATTATCATACTCCACTTTTTCAGTGTTACTTTTTATCCAAGGCTCTCCTATACCTGATTGTTTCTTCAAGTTACAAATTACACGCAACTTTTTTCTGCCCTCGTTTCTCACATGTCTATGGGAAAGATTAAACCAGGCAGAGGGGCAGCTTCCGTGTCTATTTCATCTCCACGTCCTAAATCTACTACCTTGCACACCTCTAACCCTTTTTCAATTTTACAAGACGACATGGAAGATTCTACACAAGCCACAACCTCGTATTCCACAGATGCTACGAATATTATACCTTCACCCAATGCATTTTATTCACAGCCTCCAACATCAGCGGCAAAAATCAATTCTAAAGTACCAACGTCCTCTGCTTTATCATCTACTAAAAGGACCAAAAAAGACCCTCCCTCTCCAGCCATATCTCCACCACCAGTTTCTTTGGAACTATTATTGGATGAAATCAGAGCTCTTAAAACCTATATGGAACAAACAAATACTCGCCTGGTCCTCATTTGATACCAAATTTAATGTGATGGAACACCAACTAGGATCCTTGCACATTTCCTCTCAACAAATTCCACCTATGAAATCAGAAATTATACAACTCCAAAAACAAGTAGAAAATCTCGAGATTTGAAGTAGACGCAATAATCTCCGCATTTATGGTCTCACTGAAGGTTTGTAAGGATCCAACCCCATTTCATTTTTTCAGACTTTTCTGCCACAGCTTCTTGAATTTTCTGTGTCTCCCGCATTAAATATACAACGAGCTCATAGACTTGGTCATCCTCTTCAAAACCCTTCAACCCAACGTAAACCTAGGGGCGTTAAATTGTATTTCCTTGAATATACAGATCTACTGAAAGTTTTACAAGCAGTTGGGACCAGACATCGCATCACATGGCAGGAATCCCAACTATTCTTTTCACAAGACTATGCGAAAACCACAGCAGGTAAAAGGAAAGCTTTCTTATCTATGCATCCTACTTTATGTGATATGAAGGCTAGATATGGTCTCATTCACCCATGCCTTTTTAAATTGACTTACACAACTAAAACCACAACATAGGAAGTTCCTGCTTTGCTTCAACAATTCCTTGCTCACTGTTGAGACGACTCCATGGATTTCGCAGGCTCATCGTCCCTTTGAACTCTTTGTTATCTTCTATTACAGACCTTTGTATTTTTATAATACCTGTAATTTCATTGTTATATAATTCATTTCTTCATGCTTTGTCTTTTCCCCAACAGGTGCTGTTACCCTTCTCCAACTATTGTTATATAATACATTATTCATTGATGTCTTCCTCGTGATCTTCTCCGGAGTTTCGATGTTGGCTGTTCATCTTCCCTTGTGGCCTCAACACCCTCCACCCATGTTTGAGTGTTTGGTATGTACTCTTGTCTTTTTGTTTTTTCTTTCTTTCTCTTTCTTGCTTCTTCTTCCCTCTTTCTTCCTGCTCCCTCTGGTTCTTCTTCTTTCTTCCTCTTTTCTATATCCCTTTTCATACTTTTTCTCTTCCGTATTTATTCTACGTCTTCGATGTTAGATTGTTTGTTTTTCATGTTTCTAGTTATTGTAATTTTTCTATTCTGATCTTATTATGCTGTAATATATTGCAATGTTTTCTTCCTTGGTTATATAGTTGATTAATGACCTTGGGCCCGATTCACAGAACTAACTTAAGACAAAATCCTAAACTTACTACCATTTTGGTATTCACGGAAGGCACTTACTTATTTTGGCATTCACAGAAGTTAGGAGTCCTAACTTTAGGACTCCTAAATGCCTTCTGTGAATAACGAAAGTCTTAAAGTTAGGATTTTTCTCAGTTTAGGAGTAGTAAAGTTAGGAGTCCTAACTTTAGGACTTCTAAATGCCTTCTGTGAATACCGAAAGTCTTAAAGTTAGGATTTTTCTCAGTTTAGGAGTAGTAAAGTTAGGAGTCCTAACTTTAGGACTCCTAAATGCCTTCTATGAATACCGAAAGTCTTAAAGTAAGGATTTTTCTCAGTTTAGGAGTAGTAGGCATTTAGGAGTCCTAAAGTTAGGAGTCTTAACTTTACTACTCCTAAACTGAGAAAAATCCTACCTTTAAGACTTTCGGTCTTCACAGAAGGCATTTAGGAGTCCTAAAGTTAGGACTCCTAACTTCTGTGAATACCGAAATGAGTAGGTGCCTTCTGTGATTACCAAAATGGTAGTAAGTTTAGGATTTTGTCTTAAGTTAGTTCTGTAAATCGGGCCCTTTATGCATTACTTCTTGGAATGTTAAAGGTTTGGGTACACCTATCAAGCGACAAAGAGTCTATTCCCACTTATCCCACCTCAAATCGGATATTGTATTTTTACAAGAAACCCACCTAATTGCTTCTGAATCCCTTAAACTCAGAAGACAATGGGTAGGACATGTTTTTTCCTCTCCTAGTACCAGCAAACGTAATGGGACTGTAATCCTTTGTCATAAAAGACTTGATGTGTCATTTCTTTTACAAACTACAGATGACGAAGGTCGTTGGTTCATTTTTAATCTTAAAATTAATGCCATACCTATTAATTTATTTAATGTGAATCCTCCAACTAAACCGGATAATGATTTCTGGCCACACATATCTACTCTTTTGATGTCTATTTCTACTCCCTATGTTGTTTTTGGTGGCGATTGTAATTCAATTATTGACCCATACCTTGATCGTACTTCCAGAACACCCTTGTTGACTCCTGACATTTTTGTAATCGTCAACTTCGTGAATACACTTTCTTTTCCCCCACTCACCTTTCGCAATCACGTATTGATTACCTATTTGCCTCTAAACAACTAACCCAGTCCATAATACACGCAGACGTTGGATCTATCTTGATTTCTGGCCATGCTCCTGTAACACTAGATCTAGAATTACTTCCAATTACTAATACCAACATACGATGGTGTTTCAATACTTCTTTATTATCAGATCAGACCTTTACTTCTTCCTTTGATACCTTCATCACTGACTTCTTTACACGCCATATACCTTCTGTATCCTCCTTTTCCACAACTTTGGACGCTTTCAAAGCCTCGCCCAGAGATTTTATTATCTCTTATGTTGCCCACAAAAAACACCAGATTTCCCAAAAAGAAAAGGACCTTCTTAAGAGTATTAAACTATCAGAATCAATTTACACAGTCACTAATTCTCAAGCTGTTCTTTCCAACCTTATTAAAGAGAAATTTCAATATAATAAACTTTCTACGGAAACTGCTTCTGCCTATTTACTTCGAGGCAGTGCCCGTTATTATGGTGGCCAACATAAATCGGGCAAACTTCTTGCCTCCTACCTTAAAATTAAGAAAGATTGTGCTAGTATTGATTATGTTTTAGATTCTGCCTCTTCTCCAGTAGGCAAACCTTTAGAGATCTTAGATAAATTTAAGAAATACTATACTTCTCTCTATAACCCTGAAATCACTCCAGATTCTGTAATCATACAAAATTATCTCTCTTCAATAGATAAACATTTCCCTATAGATACTGATTTCTCCTCATTAGAACGTGATATTTCCACCAAAGATATTTCTCATGCACTCAAACTACTCAAAACAGGGAAAGCTCCTGGCCCCGATGAATTCCCTGTGGAATTGTATTCACATTTCTCTAAATCTCTACTTCCTCATCTTCTTTCTCTCTTTTAATTTTTCATTTCTTCTAAAACTTCAACTGGTACCTTTCAAGACGCATTAGCCTTATCCCTAAAAAAGGAAAGGACCCTCATTTTTGTAAGAGCTACCATCCTATATCATTACTTAACACCAATTATAAAATATTTGCCAAAATCCTTGCTCTCCGCCTTGAACCTCTCTTACCATCACTTATATGCAAAGAACAATCTGGTTTTATTAAGGGACGTAATATTGCCGACAATGCAAGGACTTTCTTCAACATATTACATAAATCTAATAAATACCCTTACTCTCTTGCAGCTATTTCTCTCGACGCAGAAAAAGCCTTTGACCGTATGGATTGGTCTTTTCTTTTCCATACATTATCTTGGTTTGGCTTTGGCCCTAATTTTATTTCTTATATCTCCCTATTATATTCCTCACCTAAAGCTTCCATTTTCATTAATGGCTCCATCTCTTCTTCCTTTACATTACTGAGAGGAGTACATCAGGGATGCCCCCCCTCCCCTCTTTTATTCATCCTCGCATTAGAACCCTTTCTTGCTAAGATTAAACAAAATCCTAACATACATGGTTTTCAACAAGAACAAATTCATATTAAACTCAGTGTTTATGCAGACAATATTTTACTTTATTCGTCTAATCCAGAACAATCTATTCCAGCTTTCTCTGCTGAAGTCAATGCCTTTTCTTTAATTTACGGCTATAAATTAAGCCACGATAAATGCAACATTCTCCCACTCAATATTTTATGTTTTAAACAAGATTTTGTCTCCACTAATTTCTCATGGAACTCCCAAAAGATTAAATACTTAGGTCTCTGGTTTGCCCCTTCTATTAAACAAACTTTGTGTCTAAACATGACCCATACCACTTCTGCAATATCTTCCTCTATCTCCAAATGGCACCCTTTATATTTATCTTGGTGGGGTAGGTTAGACACAATTAAAATGATGCTTGCCCCTGTTACTTTTTATTTGCTTTCTGCCATTCCTCTTACCCTTACGTCGTGTTTCTTCAAAAAAATTAACTCTATATTTTCTTCCTTTCTATGGAATAAAAAGAAATCTCGCTTATCTCTCGTTCTGCTCAAATGCCCTAAATCACAAGGGGGGGTCCTGATTTCCAACTTTACCGCAATGCTTTCCTTTTTAAACAACTTTCAAAACTTTTACTTCAATCGTCATCCATCTCCCCCCCGTTTATGGACAGATATTGAACTTTCTTTTCTCTCACCCTTCTCCGTTCACGAACCTCTAACCTTTACTCACAAAACTCGTTATTTATCTTCACCCATTTTTAAAACCTGTCATAGATTATTTCACTCCTTTCTGATCTCATATCTTTCATGTAAAGATCAGTTTCTTAATTCTTCTATCTGGCATAAACGTTTTCTTAAAATTAATAATAAACCTATTTTTTGGAAAACTTGGCGAGATAAAGGCCTGCTTTGTATTCATCAACTCTATTCAAATTATACTTTTATCACTTTTTCCGAAGCAAAAGCTCTTTATAAATCACCTACTTCTTTTTCTCCTAAATTCAAAGTCTTGATTCAGCATCTCTCTTTTTTTCTATCTTCAATATCTTCTCCACCTAAGCCTTTATTACCTTACTGTAACATTCTTCCTCTTTTAAGTAATCACCCTACTGCTTCATCTATTTATAAAACTCTGAATGCATCCTTTGTAGATTGACCTAAAACTCGCATTGAACTTCAATGGGAAAATGTCTTTCACACAACATGGTGCACTGCCTTTTGGGATAAACTATGGCTTAAAATGCCTAAAACTTCCAGATCAGCTAGCACAAGACAGACACTTTTCTTTGTTTATAATAAGCTTATGTTTACCCCAGTGTCTATTCATAAGTTAAACTCTACATCATCTTCAAAGTGTTGGTCCTGTAACACTACACATGCTGACTTATTTCATATGCTTTTCTCCTGTCCCTTTACCCATCAATTCTGGTTGAAAGTATGGTCTCAGATTAATACAAATTTTCATACTCACCTATTGACATTTTTCTAGGCACATTATCTGATAATTGGCTTTCCCTCTCATATAACACAGATGTGGTTGATCTATTAATTGCAATCGCCTTCCAACAAATAACAAAAAATTGGAAACACTCCATACAAATCTCCTTTCAAGCTTGGTGGTATAGTGTTTGTTACAACCATCACCTAGACCTTGCATACGTTTCCCCTATGTCTTTACTTCTGAAAAGAGAACATATTCATTCCCCTGTGACTATTTTTCTTGACACATCTGCCCAAAAAGCTGCTCAACATCAACCCCTAATGGAAGAAGTCCCCAAACCCCCATGATTTATTTTAATTGTTATCTAATGTATCTAATTGATTACTTTGTTATTTTTCTCCTTTGTGGGCAATGTGGTCAAGCATGCATAATTTCAACTTTGCAAATATACACAGGTTCTGGTTACTATTCATCTGGAAAATCAGTGCAGGTACCTTGTAAACTCTTTGGTGGGCATTTTATTTGTGTATTGCCTTCACAGATCATCTTATTACCCACATACTGAGACCGTGTACAGGTCTAAATAGGTAGGAACACATCGATTGACTATAAAAACCGCTAAAGGAATGACAATTTTCAAAGTGTATCCCCTGGTTCATGACTATCTGGGGAATGATTAACAAAAATACTGTCTCTGGATTCCACAGACAAACTGAGGAATGCATTTATTAATTGAGGAATAAATTGATACGTTTAAGCCTCTGAGAAATAAATTGACACATATCAATATGTTTAATCCTCTGAGATCGTGCTACCACTTATTCAATGGCCAACCTCAGAAGATCTATGATAATTATTTGATCCTCAATTATTATAATTCATTTGGTGTTCCTTTGTCTAAAACTAATCCACATTACTGCTGCTGTGTGATTTTGTAAAAAGTCATGTTTATTTGTAGTTATTACATAGCCAGCCAACACATGTTTTGAAGGGGAAAAAGCCTCTTCTTCGGAGCCGATAATTCATATGAACAGTCGAATCCAAAGATTTTTCATGTCGCAAACATTTTCTTAAAATCATTATTGATTGCTCTACTCAATGTTGCAACTTGATGGCTGCGTGTTAACTTCAAATAAAGATGGATTTGTTTAGAATCACACAGAAGCGGTAATGTGGATTACTTTTGGATAAAGGTACACCAAATGAATGATAATAATGGAAAATCAAAGATTATGATGCACCTCCTTAGGTTGGACTTTAACTTGAATGTGATCAGAGAAGCCAGTCTTGGAGGTGAAGGCACCTGGCCACATATCCCTAACTCTGTGTTCTTTCCTTTCTAAATCGTCTCCTTTGGCAGTAATACGTTTAGGGAAGAAACTGACCAGGAACACGTAACAGCCAATTTAAAGTAAATCCATAAGTACTGGATAGCGCTACTCGTTAGCATTTTTCTTTGTGCAAATCCCAGTACCATAAAGTGCTATCTGACAATCAAAATCCACAACTAAAGTTAGACATCAAAACAATACATTTAAATAACATGAATCTCATTAGAGCCCAAAAGGAAGACAGAGGGGTTTCGGTTTACACCACGAAGGTTTATTGAAAGGTTGAAGGGTTTACAGATTCAAACTCATCAAATTGGTGTCAATCAATAACTAATACATAGATGCATTCAGTAATTCTGAAGTTCAAATCAATCAAACTCATATAAGTAAGACTTGAAGGATAAATGGTCTACAGATTCAAATTCATCAAATTGGTGACAATCAATACTCAATAAATAAATGCATTTAATAATTCTGAAGTTCCAATCAATGAAAGTCATATAAGAGGAGAAATGAATTTAAAATTATCTCAATTGAAAAGAGTTAAGTGCATTAGTTCTCCCCTAAAGAGAGCACCTACTCTGCTAAATAGTCAAAAAGTTTCTGAACTCTCGTCTACACTGTACTAGCTTAAATCACACAATCATAACATTTGCTAAACCTACACATGATTCCCATGAAATGCTTCAATCTGGTTAAATCATACGGATATTGTCTATGCTCTTTATGTTCTCAGGATACTACACAATACAACTTCTCTAAACGTCCTTCAAACTTACAGTTATCTACAACAAATGCATTATATTTGACCAGCCTGTACTCCACCAGTGCACTGTGACAACTAATTAAGGCATTCTGCAGTTATCACGTAAAATAAATCATTTTGCATGAGAAAGAAAGCAAAGCAACATTGCATTTGTTAATTGTGAATTCAGCTTCTCCTAGACAAAAGAATAGCAATTTGATATGAAACAAGATGGCAACCAAATGTTAGCCAATTTTATTACAGACCTACATTGGCGATGGTCAATCTCAATGTGAATAAAACACAAGTATTAATGTTGATATAAATGTAAAACTTTACCTATGAAAAATAACTCAGCAGACTTGCTGTTTAGATAGCCTTTACTTGCCCTCCTGCGCTTTTACAGATGCTCTGAACCACAAGACAATTCTTTTATAGTGTGCTTCTATATCAACTTAGTCACTGAGCTGTGCAAGGAACATTACCACCATTGATGACTAATAACGTGGAAAAGACAACAAACTAAGGTAAGTAATTTCAAAGTTGGCTGTACTCCTGGTCAGTGAATACCTTTAGAGACAAATAAATATATCTTTGAAGACCCACAGCGAGCACCTTAGTTGTATGCGCTGCTAAACGCCTCTTCCTTGGCAACGCTAATAGCATGGGTTGTGTCACGAGCCGTGTGGATATTGTGGACAGTGCAGGTTCTTTTCCACTATCAGGAGTGTAGTTTGGACCAAGTTTGAACCTGTCACATATCAGTGAAAGGTGTCATAAAAAGGCTCAATTGAAACCTTGCTTCCACTTTGCGGAGGTATTTCCTCAGAGTTGCAGCGCCTTCTCATTTTATGTTTCTATTAGGAAATTGTAATGAAAACATATTTTTCAAGATAACTGTGAATGAAAGCTGCAGGTTTATTAATAAAGTGGAAAATCAGAATAATCCCTTTCATAGGCAGTTGTCAGCACATAATGTGCTTGTTCTATCATTGTATTGGGATAACTAACCACTTCTTTATTAATCTATGGTAATTTATGTTTGGCGCCTATTTTTAGATCAGGCGTAAAGGCTGCACAAGTATGAAGATCAGTGATACAAATAGAGGGACTTTTGGTCCCCCTTCTTTAACCCTTTAACCCTTGCTTGTTGGAAGTGTTGTCACTGAGAGGCAAAGGAGTCCCTCTCCGGCTACATCTCGATGCCTGACCTCCATGGACCCTCGCTGGCACCGTTCCTAGGCCATCGCTGATTATAGGCATTGGTGGTGGCTCTGACCATTGAGCAGAAATCCTGGCTGTCACCTGTGATGAAGCTGTCTTTTTAGAACTCAGAACTCTCCCCATCATGCTCTGGTGGCTTGTACTCATGCACCACCTCCATCTCTGCCTGGACGGCTCCATCTCTTACTGCCTGTTTTTATTTGTTTTCCTTTTCTTCTTTTTCTATCCCCGCAGCACACCCTACACTGACTTCAAGTCCTGCCCTTCAGTTTGGATTGCCGGACTGCCCTGAGAGAGGAGGGGCTCCTCGCACCTGTGTGCTGCTGCATAGCTCTTCATATAGCGCTGCTTGAGCCCGCATCTTGGGGGACACACAGGACATGACCGGGCCAAGACCGGGTCAAGACTGAGTCCATCTCTGTCATCAGATGCCAGAGGCTAGGCTGGGCCACGCTCCTTACTTTTGCTCCATTATAAGGTACTGAACTTTCTGCTTTCTCCTACTTTATCTGTGCTGGCATAAGGTTATCCTAATTGTAGTTATTGGTCCTGGACAAAGCACAAGCACTGTTTGAGAACACATGATGGGGAAACGCAGGGCTGCTGGCAAAAAAGGTACATTGGGGCCCACATTAGACGGTTACCTGCAGTGTGCAGTGGGGCTAATTGGCAAGGAGATAGTGCTTGCTGAGCATTACCTGTCACTATCAAACTTCAGGGACTCTGACTCCGAGTCCCCTCCCAAGACTGAGATGTTTGCTTGATCCTTACTTCTCCACATGTTCCAATATGTCCGGCTGCTGCGGGGGCCATCTGAGTTCGCTCCCTCTAATGTCTCTCTGGTTAATGAGATTATTGAGGTTAAGTTAGGGAATCCTGCAATGGGTCGCCACCTGTTAATAACGTATGCGACAAAAAAAAAGGGATGACAATAAAAGCTGTTGTCAAGAGAAAGAGAGTGGAGAAGGAAACTAAGGGCATCATTATGATCCCGGGAGGTCGGACTACCATCCGCAATTGCAACTGTCAGGAGATCGTCAACAAATCTGCAGGCAGACCAACTGCCCTTTTACGATGTGACCACCAGGTTGGCAGTCATAAAATTGGCGGTCCTGCCGCAGCGGCATGGCTGAGCCATGTACAAGGACCGCAACAGATGCTCCCTCGGTGCAGCACCTTGTGCACGTCCTTGCACCGTGTGCAATGCACATGTCATGCATGACACATGGTGCAGAGAGGTCAGTGGGGGCACTGCATGTCCCCCCAGTGTTAGTCTGAAAATCCCCTAGCTGTGTTATTCTTGCACTGTACTATATTAGGTTAGCATTATAAGGCTAAGTTAGTAGCAGCTGCCACATTTGTAGGTAACCCACTGAGTTGTCCTAATAGAATGCACGCTTAAGTTAGCGTCTGTGGCTCCATTTTGTATTTCGCAATCCATATTAGACTGTGACTGAACTAAGCTTCACTATATGTACTGCTAGCTTCAGCAGAAAGCTGCTGGGGAGCATTTTCTCCTAAGGTTGGGCCTCGCTGTACTAATGTATATATTGTTTGTACTTCTGCATACCTTTCCCATGAGATGAAGACTTCTGTCACTGGCTCATCTACAGGCGCAGATAGAATGACCTTGCCAGAGAGCGATAGTGTGTGCCTGGTTTCAGACTCTTAGCTCATCCTTGTGTGCCCCATTTGTCTCTTGCTGCCTCTGTGGAAAGTTACTGGTTAGTGTGTCTTGTGCTCCTGCTGAAATGTATAATTGTTATTTCTCTGTCAGTGAAGGTCAGTCCCTTGGCAGGCATCCTAGGGTGCAGGTCTGATCGGACTCCTCTGCAGAGTATTGGTAATAAACCTGTATTATTATATTCTCTACTGTCTGACCGACTCTTTATCTTGGGAAGGCATAGCAGGTGGTTGTGAGAAACCCGCGTGGCCCTAGAGGGCCCGTTCTTCACCAGAGACACTCTCCATAGACCTAGGAAGGCTGGGGGACCTGTTTGGGCCTCCCCAATCCCTTTCCCACAACCTTTTCATGGTGGTGTTCACGCCATGAAAAGGCCGTTGTAAAGGAATATCATAATCCCAACAGCGGTGCGTGCCTCTGCACCACTGCCATTCAGTGATACGACTCTTACCACTGCCCTGTATGGATCTCAGAGCGGCAGTCTTCCCTCCTACTGCTGTGAGTCCGGCCACTGGTATTGTAATCCAGTGTTTGGAGCGAAGGACTGTCAGTGGTCGAACAGCCATTGATGGCCTGTCAGTGTGTGGTCCGACTGCTATCATGACCAGGCCCTAAGTCTAAAGACAGTGCCCAAGTCCTTTGTTGGCCCCACCCAGTTCAATCCCTGCTTTTAATTTTGGCCGGCAGAGTCATTTATTAAGTAATCCTGATCAAATTACTTCTGACAGCCTAGACAAAATCTGTGAGAGGGTCCTTTTATCCTTCACGTATGCGCCGAGCCAAATGTTGGTGAGATTTGAGAAACTGGCAGCAGCCCTAAGAGATTTGAAGAGTGATCTGTCAGTGCAGCCCACTGCTAGGGCACTGCCAATGGGTTCAATTGGGGGCATTCCAGTTATCACTCTTGGCAGTCATTATTCTAGAGCAATGCCTTTGGGGACCAGGAAGTCTCTGGAGTCCCGGAATTTCCCTGAATAGTCTACCCTTTAATTGCCTCCCCAGGAAGCCCCATATGTGGTCATTTTGAAGAATGTGCCCCCGCTGAAAGGGGATTTAAAGGAGGAGCACGGCCAATTCGTCAACAAAGTGGTTCATTAGATTAATGGCAGATTGGACGGGCTGAAGCTATCCCATAACCAGAGTAATCTTGTATGGAGGGTTGCTTGGGTGGGCAGCTCACCAAAGCCTGATGGAAATGATTGTATAGTGATTAATTAATTTTAAATGATCCTGATAAAGACAAATGTTGCTATGCCATTCCCTGCAGCCATTGAGGCCCTCCTGCTCGGATATTTTTACAAGCCACAGACAGGCCTGACTGCTCCATCATAGTTGGTCCAGCCCATCACTACTTTAAACATATTTTGACAAGCTGGATTGACTTGCCCCTGACAGATCTGTTCTGTGCAGCATATTCAGGTGGCAGGGAGTGGACTAGTTAAGCTTGATCCTGTTGGGAAATCGCCTTCAGTGACCGATGTTGATACAACTTTGCAGGAGGGTATTGGATCACTGAACCGGAGGGCGGACGTGCTGTGCCTCCAACTATTGTATCCAGCAGTATTTCCATTGGGGGCTTCATTAATCGGGGGGCACATACCTCATGCTGGACTCATGGAATGTTGCGGGTTTGGCAAGCCAGTGGTGCAGGATTGACTGGCATAATTGAGTTAACCCTTATTCCGTTATATTCCTGCAGGAGACATGACTCACTGAACATGTCTATATGGATAGTTTTGGCACAAATTTTTCATCTGCTCTTCCTGGTTCTGCAGATAGGGTAAAAGGAGGTCTCATCACTTTTAATTCCCTTTCTTTCCCTTCCCAGGTTATATGGTGGAATCTTAACTCCCCACATTATCAACTTATAATTCTGCCTTTCCTATCAGCTCAGTTGCTTTTAATCAATGTGTATGACAATATCTTTGACACTTCTAAGATAGATCTGCCCAGGTCACTGCTTGAAGATATTGATGAATGTACAAGTAACATGCAAGGAAACTATGTGGTGCTGCTCAAGGGGGACTGCAATGTGAGAACTTGCCAGTTCTCTATGACTTCAGTTTGTGGGCAGGTGGACAGTGAGGCTGATCCAGCGCGGAATGCAAAATTCCTTCCTACTGTCACGGACTAAAATATCTCACACATGCACACTATCCATACATTCGCTGGTGGGGCCCATAACACCAACATACACTCACCATCAGTCCGTGCGAGAGGCGATTATCCTTCCAAGCACTGAATAATGAGGGGGGAAGATACCACTTTACCCTAATGAGCAACAAACCTGCAAACCCTTCTTATACTCATTAGGCCCTAGATTCCACATTTGGTATTCCCCTCGTAACCGGGACGGATCTGTTAGTTGTAGATTTAAGTGAATTTCTAATACTCTAATTAACCTTTTCATTAACACATTTCAATGAATAAACAACCCAACTCATTTCTGTAGATGTTCAAATCCAATTTTATATTAATATTGCAGATTAAATCATTCATTTGATCAAGTTGCCATTCATACTTACCTATTCTGGCTAAAGTCGTCCTCTATGTCAAATCTGGCAGTCTCGCAAATCTATGCCCATCAATTTTAGCAGATTCAGTTCATCAGGAGTTTGGGCATTAATTCAGTCCGTCAAAGATTCAGGCTAACAGCTGTCCTGCAGTGTCACCGTCCTCTCCGTCAGCATATCATCAGGAAATCGAAGGAGCGACCGCCGATCTACTTACCTCTCTATCCTATCATAATTTATAGTAAAATCAATGTCAAAATGTATCAAAGTTTGGGCATCTGAGTTCGCTGATTGGACGATCAGAGATCATCCTTTTGGTTTCTCACAAAAGTGTCTTTTGGGTTATGACCCTTGCCAGTTCCTGTTCACACAACAGTCTTTGTTCAAAATATTTGCCTGACGTCCCAGACTGTCCTTGGAAGGTACATGTTCATCTGGGGTCAGGACAGGGCCATTGTTGCTCATCTTTAGCGCAGGCGCACTTCACCCAAGCCTGGTTCAGCGTTGGCAGTCTGGTTAGGCACCAAAAGCAGCCATCATTTGATAGGCCAGAATAGTCAACTTAAACAAAGAAACACAAAAACATAATTAATAAATAGAAATGACTAATTAAATGTTATTCCCTCGCTAATACCCATATTTGTGTGTATTTATCTAGCCAAAAGCAACACTCAATGCGATTTATACTCACTAAATAAAGCACGAATCACAATTATATTCACCAAAGCGACATATATCATGCAATGTTCTAATTATCTATTATTAGTATGCGTACGAAATTTAGTTCACGTCATTAATTAGGCCATGCAGATGCAAATCCCAAGTGTATTTTGGTCATTAATAAGGTTGATTAGTTATTTCCACATCACTCCAAACCAATAGTACGATTATAATTAATTAATTAATCTAATTAATAAAACGACATGCAAAATGGGGTGGTATACAAAATTTTGCATAACCCGCTCCAGCAAGGCGGGCTCGATTACTCAGTTTGCCCATGACCCGCTTTGGGATGAATTTACTTGAGTCATTATGAGGTATAACATGTTTTCTTTTGACTCTGAAGCCTGTTGTATCACCCACGTATGTAGAGAGGGGCACTCCTAGCGTGCTTGACTTTATTCTTGTCACTCTATCTTTGATGAATTGGGTACTGGAGTATAGTTTGAGGGATTTGCCACTCAGTGACCACAGCCTCTTGGTTCTCTCGCTGAATGCCTCCTTTCTGGCCAAAGTCTCAATAATGCATAATCCTCTCCCTCTCCAATATTCAAAGAATAAAGGGGTAGTAAACATGTGGTCTGAGGTTGTTGTGATAGCTCCTTTACTGCCAGATTTTTTAAGTTGTTTAGCAGAGGGAGCTAATCGAGTTTTTTGATAGGAATTGTTGATCTGGACACAATCTTTTCCTGGACTCGATCAAGTTTGGTAAGGGGAGTGCCATGAAGGTGTTTGATGATGACTGTACAGCAGCTCATAATCAGCTACTGTTGGTCATGAAAGAGACCCCAAGAGATCAGGAAAAGGTGCAGGAGTACAGAGCCCTTCATAAGCATACCCTGAGAGTGAGGAAAGCCACAATAAGGGCTCATCAAGCCAGTGAGACACATGACAGTAAGGCATTATGGGCGATGGTTTATCACAATTATTTCAGCAACACAAAAGACTCGGGGATCGCTGCTGTCATCCCCCGACATCTGGGTTACCTATTTTAGAAAGTTTATGCAGACACTGATGTCAGGGCCACAGATATCCCCGGGGAGGCAGTAGATAGCTCACCTGATTCTTTCTCCGAGCAGTTGCCATAGGTAGCACCGCCAGCTGGTATGAAGATTAAACTGAGTTCTGATGGCATTACGTAGCTGCCCTGCTGGGACAGCTCCAGGTACGATGGGATCCCTGTTGACCTGTTCAAGGCCAATACTGAGTTGTGGGCTCCACTTTTGATGAATGTCCTCCATGTTTCCTTAGCCATAGCCCCTCCCAAATAGGGGGCCCATGCCACAATAGTCCCACTATTTATAAAGGACTCTAAAGACGATCCTCACTGTTATCGGCCAATATCTCTGATTAACTGCACTTCTAAAGTCATGGGAGAATTCTGGTGGAAATGCTGCAGTCATGGGTCGGGGATCATAATGCACTGTCTGAGTTACAGTTTGGTTTTTGGCCCGGCTTGGGTATGGAGGAGCAGGCACTCAATCTCTATCTATTAATTGGCAAGTACATTATTGCTAAGAAAGGCAGGTTGTATCTGGTATTTATGGACTTAAAAGCTCTGGGTTTGACTCTGTTAATAGAGCCAAGTTGTGGAGCATCTTTTCAGATATGAGAGTGGAGCAGTATATAGTCAATTTTTTAAGGCAACTGCGTAATGAAGTCACAGCTAGCGTGAGATATGGTCTGGAGGGGAGACTACTGCAGCATTCAGTCTGGCCAGGGGCCTATGCCAGGGTTGTGTGATGGACCCATTTCTGTTTTCTCAATATATTATTGGCTTGGAGAGTAGTTGGTGGATCTTGGGATAGATTGTCCATGGGTAGGCCACTGTAGTGTCCCCGCTCTAATCACTGCAGATGACACGGTCCTAATAGCAGGGACAGCTAATGGGTTGCAGCGCTTACTGGATGGATTTTACAAATATTTGACGACTCTTGATCTAAGAGTGAATCAGTCAAAAACCCATCTCATGGTCTATGAGGCGAAAAGGAAGGAGGACTCTGTCTTTATGGAAAATGGTGACAGAGTACGTGCCGTCTCCACATTTTCTTACTTAGGACTCCTCTTTGATAAATATCTTAATTGGAGACCTTTGAAGACCAGTAGAGCTATGCCTTTTCTAAAATGGCGGAGACTGTTTTCAACTTTGCTAGTAGACTGGGATTGAAACCAGCCAAGGAACTCATACCCATTTACAGGGCCAAGCGCTGCGCAATTTCGTCTTATGGGGCATGGTTTTGGGGCATAGGCAGTAATTGCAGAGAACGGCTTCCTCAAAGGGGTTTTGGGTTGCGCCATATTACAGATATTATAAAACTGCAACCGCTGCTATTGTGTCTTCGAATCTGGATAAGGGAGCAGACAGTTTTTAATAGGGCTATACTTTCTGACTGTTTGCAATTTGATCATTGTCTGGTTAAAGTTGCCTCGGTTAATGTACATCTACCAGACCTCCCGGAGCCTATTGTGAGGACCATAGACTGCAGGGGGATTCTGACTAACCTTGGCCTGGCTTCATTCCTAATGTGGGTGGGAAATCAGCATCGTAGGTTTGTGTTAGTCAAAGGTTTGGTTCGGCTCACTTTCTTGTGGCCTTCCCTGCTCAGGGCCCTTAATTCAAGAATCTACCCGCCTGTCCCTGTGACCGTTGTTCTATGCAAAGCACTTTTCATCTTTTTCTTCTTCTGCACTATTTCTTTATGGATATCTGTCAAGGGTGTGATATTAATGCAATTTTATGATGATATGCAATGTTTTATTCTGTTCTTCTTTTATGTTTTTTGATTGATTCTTATGTGGTCATGATTGCGATCAAATAAAGATGAATTGATTGATTAGATGAAGTTCCTGCACTGATTGGCTCCTCCATAGGTCATCCCTTTAACTCAAGCAGTTGCAAGTTAATTTGTAACAGGTTCTTGCTGCTGGGCCCTTTGATCTTTTCTTACAGAAGGCTGCAATTCCACAATACCCGCTGAGACGATTGATTTCTGTTGCCATCAGACTACTTCCCAAGGTTTAATCCAAAGGACTGGACACACGGCAACACAGCTGGGCGGTGTCTTCATCTGTTAATAATATTAAGCTTTAAGTCGCGTGCTAGAAGTCTGATTCTTTCTTAATGAGTCACTGTTTCCTTTTTTATATCCTACCTTCCACCTCCCTTCCTAGAGTGAAGTAAGGGTAATGTAATCCTCACTGTAGTACTTACTGCCTGAAATGTTGTCTTTGTAATATATGTAAAAGGTTAAAATAAATCAGCAGGTGCCATGGTTGGATGTGTACACTTGTCATATCTGTGAGATAAAGAGGGAAACGTATCCAACAAAGGTGCGAGAACAATTGATTGTGAAAAAGATTTGTATGCCTCAAAAATAAACAAATTACTAAAATGTTGAAGCGATCCAGCAGTACTTTGCATTGTTAAGCTTTCCACGTTGTATTTTATCTATACCTGATGGGTATAAGGTTTATTATCATTTGATTTTAAAATACAATTCACACATTACCCATTTTATGTAGTTAACATGTAATTGGATTCTTAGCACTGAAATTAAAGTCACAGCATCAACCAAAAAGCAACATATACGCGCCACAGAGCGAAGTTTAATAGGTAAAATCAATCACAGGGCAAGGGGGCAGTGGCAACATGACAACCCGTGTTTGTCAGAGGGCTGCTGCTTGTCATCGTCATCAGTTACAGCCCGGAAGTGACAGAGGGGAAACAAGCATGTGTCAGAGAAGGATGATTCCTTCCTAGTTGTGCATTGTCGGGCGCGTGGCTTCATCGTAAGGTCAATAAGGCAACATGTGATGTATGTGACCATCCGAGCATGGGTTGCGACAGCGATGAGAGCGACGGTCCAGGTTCATCAGAGAGGCCTGGCTGCTGTACGCGCCACCGTCGCGTGTCACGCGGGGAGACAAACGATGCTCTTTGATGGCGAGCAGGGCCGGACTGGCAATTCCGGGCACCGGGCAATCCCCCGGTAGGCTGGACGGGGTGGGGGCCGGTTTGGTGACAGGGGGCCGGTTTTGTTGCTGGGGCCGATTTGGACCCGGAAGCGTGACCGAACAAACAAGCACAATCTGCATAAGATGCAGCTGCTGGTGCTGCACGCACCGTCCGGTACCGTGTCCGTGATGTCACCCGAATTAATTTTATTTATTAAAAATCCACCTGTGACCTCTGACCTGGGTTGGGTGGGTGCCCCGTGATGTGCGGCGCGCAGTGACCTCTACTCTGTCTGCGCGCCGCGGTACAGTCATCATACACTCTTAGGGTGGAGTCTGGATTCAGCGCAAGCGCATTGGAGGTCGCACAATAAAAAGTGCGCGTGGCAGAGAGGCATTGACGACTGAAAGACAGGCTAGCATGGAGCGGAGCCTTCCCCCATTTCTGCCGCCCGGCGCCCGCAGCCGAAGGTGAGTGACAGCAGCACAGGCCGTTCCCTGCTTGGGTTTCATGGCCAGGCTCGGGGGGGGAGGAGGGGGGCAGGAGGGCTATCTCGCGACTGGGCCCGGCCGCAATTAAAAGCAAAAGCCATTAGGCCCCGGCCTACCCATTAGACAATGAGGCTCCTGCAACAGGGCGGCTCTGTGTGGGTGATAGGACCAGAGCCCTGGAGTTGGCCTGGAGCCACGGCCTGCCGCCTCAATGTATTGGACAAGAAGGTAAAAATTATGATATTCATTATTTGTAATGACACAAGCTTTTTCCATGCGTAAAAGTGTCAAATAAAAAAGACAATACATGTGACGTAGCAAGATATTGCAAAAATGAAACGCAACATGGAAAAAAAGACTTGGTAATAGTATTTTTCTTCTGCAGTGAACTTAAAACGCAGGATCGGCAGCCTCGATTTGCTTCCTAGTAACTGGCTGTAGATATATACTGTACTGGCGCGCACACACGTCACATTTCTAGCATTTCCGGAATGGGTGGATTGTAGGTGAATGAGTTTCTGGTGAGCGGTACTTCCGCCATTGACAGCCATCAGTGGCAGAAGCCTGAGAGATGCCACTTGTAGCCGATGCCTTCGTGGCCTAGATAACAGGTGTTCCTATCCCCAGGGGCAGACGTAAGCCAGTGTCTGAAACAGCTCTCCAAGCATCGCCGTAGTAGCACACGTATATTCAGCACCTTCTGAGAAGCTGTTTCAGGTCCATCTTACATTGCACACGGGAATGACAAATCCCGGACATGTGTTTCTCTGCTTGGGAAGGGCTTAACCTCTGAAATTGTTTTTATAGTGACACTAGACGCTGTAACACGGTAAAAGCATTCATTCTCTTCACTAACAGACACAATACCAGCTGAGCTTTGGGTACTCCAGAAAGCCAAGCTGATCATCATACCTGAAACCCAAAGACGGAGGAACAGCATCGGCCCCTGAATACAATACAAGAGTGCTACATTACCTGGTACTATATACTTGATAATGCGCACACAGTCACACCTGTCTTGCTCCATCTGCTGAATACGTGCATTTCTGTGCCTGTATTTGTACACTCCATATCAAAGTCTACAGTGGTGGCTTTCTTAATACTTTTACATTGGTCCCTGCTTGTGCCTCGCAGCGCCAATGGTGTTAGCCTGATACCACTGGCTCTGCAACTAATCTGGTCAGTCTGGGCAATGATCACATGGTGTGCAGAACAGGTATCAGACGCAGCTACCTTTTCTAAGCAGTGGTCAACCTGATGCCATCTTGCAGCACCCACACTGGCCTGAGAACTCCTCTTAGGACCAAGAAAGCTCTGGAGCTTCAGGCAGCCCTAGTCAGTGCAGCCTATAATTATAGATCTAGCGCTCAGTGACCACGCTGGTGCTGGTCCAACTTTCAGTGCATCCAGCATCACGTAGTGAAGAGCCTGGTGTTTGTAGTAGCTCTGTGGCAGGCACCGCCTGCTGCAGTCATCTGGTGCTGTGGGGTTGGGCAGCAGGCAGCGGGGCGCCCACTGGGGCAGACACCACTCAGCAGTGCTGGTAATCACTTATATTAGGGTTGAGCAAGCAGTTCTATAGTCAAGTCTAATACAGTGTCCTGGCTGGCTGTAATGTGTGCCTCACTCTCCTGATTTCTGGTGCTTTGCAGCAGTTGCAAGATCTTCTTAAAGTTTCTCGATGCTCCAATGGGTGTAATGTCTGATATTTCTATGTTTCTCTCCTCTTCATTGCTTGATTTTTGCTTGCAAGAAAGTGTCACTCATAGAAGTTGAAATGTCACTCGTAATTACACTGAAATTGTGAAAATGTCACACGTAGCAATCTGAAATCTTGGCAGCCATGTTAAACTAATCGTAAATACTGCTGCTGGTCTCCTCATTGGCATGTAGAAAATAGTCAACCCCTCCCTGAAGTAGCCTTGCTGGCTCTGGCCGTGGAGCTGCATCATGTTTAAAACCATCATGCGTCACTTAAACGGACTTCAGAAACATCCCTGCATACCTAGACCAGAACTTGGCAATCTCAGGTGGACAGTGCGCACAGGAAGCCAAAACATTGCCAAATTGGAGACCAGGACACGCTGGGCCAAAAGACTGGAACACTGCCCGCTATTGCAGGGGCCTGGAGCAGCATCCAGACTGACCTAAAAACTGCTAAAATCCTGCGGTTCAGAAGATCCCGAAGAAGCCCTTTTTCACTAAATACTGCCACCTTACTTGTTGGTTATCCATCTAAACTGTACCTTGGGCTCCTGACCTTTATTGCTCCATTGCTTCGCCAGACACATTCATGCTTTAGAAGTACTTCTACATCTATTTTGTAATCATGAACTACGTAAATGATTCTCGTTTGGATTTAAATGCATGCACATTTCTTTTGTGGGCATTCTAAACCTGCCATGGCTTTAGCTGTTTTCAACCCGCATTCTCCTATACGGTTACTAGGTGAGGGTAGCTTATCCTACTCACTAAAATTTGTGTGAAGAAACCTTGCAGTCATTCTGCCCATGCTAACGTGTTGATTCACCGTCGCTGTGCTATACTGGTCTTCTGCCTTAAAAAAAAACATTAAAAAATACTGCAGACTGAGATATGTACCTGCCTGAGAGGGAAGCTTGCACTGCTTCCTCTTATGTTGCCTTGCGCCCGTCCTGTTAGGAAAGTGTGCATGCTTGATGCACATCTCGTAATTGTGCTGTCTGCGTTAGGGAATCTTGTGCTGTTGGTGCAAACACCCTTTGTGTAATGTTAGAACAGCATCTCCCAGATGTACATTTCAGAAATGGTTAAGCTCGAATTCATTTGCATGTGCAAAACATTGAACTTGTATTGAATTATTTTCTTTAGCAGCAGCCATGGAGCACGGAGATTTGCGAACTGACTCATGTTTGAGAATGCAGCTAATAATGTAGTCTGTTTTGGGCTCGTATGGGCCTGTGTGCCTGCAGCAGAGGAGTGGTTCTTGGTTTGATTGACATGTGTGGTCATTTTCCTTCAGTCCATTGAGACCATCAACCTCGATGGCAGTGGAAGGCTCTCCTTCCCCGAGATACTGAAGAAAAACCAGGACCCGGTCAGGCTGGCAGTGTTCGAGGGCTGGTTCTTCTCATAGAGTCTGTGATCTGCTAGGCGGGGTGTTGGCGCCTCGGTGTTGTTTGTGGGATACCTTGAAAGGCCTCAAAATGCCGCCCCCGTGATTAATGTTGCCTTAAACATCTGATTAGATGTTATCTCTGGCCACCGTAATTCACCAGGCCATCCATTACCAAGCAGTCTGTTCTAGTCCCTTACACTAGGCACCAGGTTCTGGCTGCGGCGGTACCAGTCTCAGCACTGAAGTGTAACATATTGGTGATGCACACCGAATTGGAAAATTAAATTTACTTGTAAGTCCCTAGAAATGTGGTTCTACATGTACCCAAGGACTGTAAATTAAAGGCTGCCAGTGGGCCTGCAACACTTATTGTGCCAACCACATAAGTAGCCTATTTAAACATGTGTCAAGGCCAGGGCCTGTCACTGCAGTCTGCCTGTGCAGTTGTAAAACTGCCATTTTGACCTGGCAAAAGGAACCTTTTGCCAGGCCTAAAATATTAAATTTTACTACATATGTCACCAGGATGTCACCACTAGCGCAAGCCCTTTCCATAAGGCAGGATGCAGAGTGCAGTGTATTTAAATGGTTTGGCATATACTTAAGTTTTATATGTCCCGGAATAGGCAAGGCTGCATTGCTACCCTTGTTCTTTGTGTGATTCTTGAATTGTTCTCAATCTCATGACTTCAGTGATGTACAGGCAACGTTGATGGCAGCACCCACACTATGAAAAGTGTTCCAGTGCCACTGGCCTGGGTGTCTTTGTGTGACTTTTTCATGCTTTCTGGCTAGGGTGCCATGTGAGAGATTTCCATGCCTTCTGGCAGCCTGGGTGCTTATGCGTGATGTTTCCATGCTTTCAGCCTGGGTGGTTATGTGTGCTATTTCCATAGTTTCTGGCCTCAGTGACCTGGAGGCTCATTTGTGACATTTCAATGCTTACTGGCCTGGGTGCTTATGTGTGACGTTTCCGTGCTTTCTGGCCTGGTGTGATCAGGCCTGGGTCAGTGCCTAGGTGCTTATGTGTGAATTTCCAGTTTCTGGCTTCACTTTACATAAGATGCTTCTTTTGAGCACTGTTTACAAAACTCAGGATATAAAAATTCTTTAATGTTTGCACATTGTCTTGTACACTTTTTACTCTGAACCTTTGCACAATTGTTTGAAGTTAAGTGCGTTTTTAAATGTTTTCATGCTATTTTATATGAAGAATAAATTGGTTATATTTAAATTCATGTTTCGTGGCAGACATTTCATTTTTTAGTGTTCTCTGTAGGAATGTCTGTGATTTATGACTGGGTATCCTGGTGCTCCATAAGGTAATCATTTACTATGCTTTAAAAGTTAATACAATCTAATATGTAATGAAAAATGTGTTGAAAAATGCTTTGTTTTGGCCTTTCTGTCTTCAAATTTTCTTGGGGGCACAACCCCCCAAACTCACCCTAGTAGTGGTTGCTCACTGTTCTTGCTCGCTACACACCGTGTGGGGGCTGGTCTCACTTTTACCGTGTTCT
The DNA here is from genome assembly GCF_964204655.1 of Triturus cristatus. Lineage (NCBI taxonomy): Eukaryota > Metazoa > Chordata > Amphibia > Caudata > Salamandridae > Triturus > Triturus cristatus. The sequence goes on from NC_140582.1 coordinate 1,127,854,885, forward strand.
CTCTGATTCACTACTCGTGTCTATTTTTGGTGCTCTCTGAAAGAATGTCTATAGGTACATATGACTGGGTGGTTAACCTGGTGCTCTTTAAGGTCATCATCTACTATTTACTGTGCTTTGAAAGTTGATACAATTGAATATGTAATGAAAAATGTGCTGTAAAATTCACCATTTTGGTCTGTCTTTTTCCAAACTTTTCTTGGGGGGAGAAATCCCCCGAGTAGCAGTCGGGCTGGCTCGCTCGCTACGCGCCGGACGGGGGCTGGTCTGGCAAAATTTGCCAGGGCTGCTTTCAGTTCCCAGTCCGGCCCTGATGGCGAGAGCCTTTCCCGCACCATTCCACAATGAGAGGCCAAGGGATGCGGATTTCTCAGCAAACACATCTCTTCCTTGAGAGGCACACGCGACCTCAACAACTGGCGAATTCCCAGGTGCAGGAAAGAGCATATTTTGGGGGGTCCCTGACTGGATTCATCGCCCGTTGTTGTACTGTGATAGTGTTATCGAGCCTGTCCTGGCCCCTGTTTAAAACTGGCAAAATTCTATTTGGCTATTTTTCTGGAAGGTCTCAGCAACATTGTGCAATCAATACAGCAGTGGTAGATAAAGGCAACGCGCACCTGTGACCAGGCGCGCAACGCCCATTGGACTCAAAGGGCTTCAGCCCCCGCCCCCACCCCCTCCCGCCCCACCCTCCTCGTGTGTGGCAGCCGGGAATGAGACCGCTTCCCGGGCACTCACACACAGCCGCACCCGAGTACTTCACAGGTCTTTTGTTATGGAGGTTTTGTTGTTTTTCAACCCTTCTTTGAACCAATGCAGCTCCACTCTGCCCTTTGCTTGAAGAATCAGCCCCCCCGAAATTTTTTCTTAGCTCACCCCCCGAAATTTGGCTCTAGTTGCGCCTCTACCTGTGACCATAGTTTGCACACAGACCAAACGCGTTGGACTATAAAACGCTGGCCTCAGGCTCAGCATTTTAACCGGAATTATTCCAGCCGAGAGCAATCCCGCAGCACGAGTAAAAGGAAATCACTTTGACATTTACTTTTATTTAATATTAGCCAAGTCGACTCAAGGTGATTTGCGGCCCACCAGGCTGGGTGCTCAACATATAAAAGTGATAAGATTAGTTTGACCCTTCAATGACTTGCTACAAAGTGATGCCACTGTGCAGGTTACTGTGGCTTTTACCTTTGAAAAGGTTTATTTAATATCATGAATATTTTGTATAGCTCAGCCTGGAGAAAGTTTACTGAGCTCATACTAACTATTCCTTAAAATTCTGATTCATATGTAAAGTTAGTTTTATGCTAAATATTATGTAAAATAACTTTATTAAACGTAGCTTGTGCAGCCTGGCTTCTCTGGCAGTGATTAAGTCAGTTCTACCACACTGTCCCCCTCAGTGACAGTAGATAGCAAGGAGATTAGGGGGCGTATTTACAAGCCCCTATCGCCTCCACACGTGCCTTAACACTGCCTTGTAAATAAGGCACCCTTGCAGGTTGTATTTAGTGTGAAAGGGGAGGGCAATGGGTGTCGCGGTGGGCGTTTCACCCATTCATTTTGACGCTGCTCCCTATTTACAAGGGCAGCTTAAATAGGAGGCAGTGCCAAAATTACGACCAGGGAAAACCTGGTCTTGAGTTGGCGAAACGAGGAGAAATGCTTTATTTCTCCCTGTTTTTGCTGTTTTCATATATGCTTCCTTGCGCAGCACACATAGAAACAGCCAATTGCCTATGATTGTTTATGAGTAGGAAGGGTGGCTTTCCTGCACATAAAAAATCTTCCCCCCAACAGAGACAACCGTGCACTATGGTGCAAGGGTGTCTGCGTTGGCGCTAGGCAGCTGAACTCAGCGCCAGCGCTAGGGGAAATGCAGGGGTGCACCTCATTCTTGTGAACACGGCACATCCCTGCGTTTTCAGAATGGAGAAGCGTGGCGTTACCAATGTTTGTTTAACACCACGCTTGTCCATTCTGCTGTAAATATGCCCCCTAGGTGTGAAAAGTCTTCTTTAGAGAGGACAACAGACACATCCCAGTTGCAAGAATGACAGAGCTGAGTAATCCCTGGCTGTTAATTCTGGAATGATGAAGCTGGAATTGGACAGAAACACCAAAGTCACCACAAAAGATCAGAATAGAAATGTCCATTTTGCCACAATCCTTCTCAACAAGGCCTCGGGTGAGCTGGGAGTTTTCCCAGCTTTCCCTTCTCTTCTCAGATTTGGGGGAAACTAGTGCCCAGAACTAGCTCGATAAAGAAGCACTTGGGTTTGGTTTGGTTGCTCTGAAACCTGTCCTCCCATCTTGAAAGATTTCAGGGTATGGTTACTCCAAACAATAACTTCATTATTTATCTCTCATTTTCTATAGCGCTGCTATAGCTTAGGATGTGAAAGTGGGCTTTACTAATGAGCAGTGAAATACAATCCAGAAACGAAATCATATCATAAAACGGTGAACGCTGTAAGAAAAAGAAACCAGGGAGCGAATTAAATATTAATATTTCCACCACTTCCTGAAAGTAAACACATATTGTTAAATCAGAACATGGGCTGCAATTTTCAATGGATCAGAAGGTGTTTGAGTTTTCACAGCCCATGGAGGAAAGGTGCAGATTGGGACTACTATTAATTTGCAAGATAATCAGAACATGGGCTGCAGTTTTCAATTGCCCAGGAGGTGTTTCATTTTTCTCAGCACATTTACATTCGGCCTATAATTTGATATGAGGTCCTAGAGTGGGGTCTGCTCATGGTGCATTCTAAGACATTCTTAGATGGTAAGAACTAGGTATCAGACAACAAATACGCTTTGTCCTGAAGAATAGCCGAGAGGGGTAGGCTAGAAACATGTCGACCATTAGGAGGTTGGAACATTAATTCCATATGTCCTAATCTTTCTCCTGTTTTTTAACCATACCGACTAGTGGTCGGAATAAAATAGTCCTTACCCACTAGCCAGGCATTTTTAATAGCGGCTCTTCCTTCTCTCCCCATTCCTCCCTCACAGACCAATTTGTCTATCATAGTCGAAAGAAAGTGCTCCTGTGTAGTTCGTCTGGTCGCAGCCCGCCCCGATCCTCAGCAGAACGGGAAGGACCCTATGATGAAGCATGCCACCAAGGGGCAACCCTGGTGGGTGAGGGTTTTACAGAAAACTTTGTGTTTTCCCATGAGCAGGAACTAGAACTTTGCAAAAGGTAGGTTGGGTGCCTTTTCTCTGTGTTATGAACTGTTCTTGGAGGGCGGCCCTAGCCCTTATCATCTAAGCCCCCTAGTTTTGTTTGCAATACAAATATATTGCCAAGGTGCTTAAATGTGGAGTTAAGATTAGTAAATGTATACTTCCCTCTATGCACTTCCCACAACCTTTTCATAGCTGAATGGGGATCGCACCCATCACGGGTAGCTCCAGCCCCCAGAGAAACTGCCAGGGGTCCCATTATATCCTGCATCTGATGCTTCTAGAGTATGGTGTGGCCAGTCATAAAAACTGCATGAGTTACAAAGCACATTTTAAAATGAATGCAGTATGGAGTTTCCAAGAAATGTTCTTGTACTAAACAAAACTAGGACAGTCTGGCTGTATTGTATTCAATTACAGGACATGCGCACCCGGCACAGGTAACAGCAGTGGGGCGAGGGTGGGCTGGGGTGTTGGGGGGTAAAGTGGACAGATGACGGGATAGGGACAGTAAAATAAGAAAATTAATAAAACCACTTACCCTGCGCACGCCGCATGGCCGACTCGGCGATGCGGCGAGTGCAAGGTAAGGGGTTTTATTTATTTTTTATTTTAATTTCCCTATCCCATGGTCTGGCCACTCCCCCTCCCCCCACCGTTCCAGGCCCACCGACTAACCGCTGTTACATGTGCCGGCAGTGCCTGTTACAGGATTATGTGCCTTTGTGCCCTTTGCAGTACATGGGGGTCAGCTACGATTGGTGCAGCTGGTTCATTGACACCGGGGCCCAATGAACAACGACAACGCTATTTTTTTGCCACCCCAACAGCAGTCACAGGAGCCATTTCATTGAGTGCACCGAGGCCCATTGTGTTCTTGCTACAGCTACTGTGCAGTGCTCGAAATACTAATGTGGAGAGGTATAAACACTCTTAACAATTCATTATGCCTCTGTTCCATTATCCTAAAAGTCATCACCTCATGGTTTCATTAGGTGACCTTCTGCCATTTTGTGGTTAAAAAACAGAAAACCAGACGAATCCTGCATCTCCGTTCTTTCAGCAGCAATTTAAGAGCTCCCATTAGCGCCATTTTCTGTGGAAAAACACATCATTATTAGCCTTAGTGGTGCTGTTCACTGTGCTGCAACCTCTGACACAGGCAAATGCATCACAATTAGCATCATCGGCTGAGAGCTGCTCCATTCACAAGCAGCCTATTTTACATTAGACATCCCCAGCAGCCACATGGTGCATAACACCTGGATCAAATGCACTCGAAGGCTCAGTTCCTTAGATCTGCAGACTGCTGGCTTGAGACCCATGTCAATCCCAGGACAAGAAAATGAGCCTCAAAATATATTTGCATATGAGAATGTTCTATGCAATTTGTTTTATCAAAAGTGAATAAGTATTTTAAAATATCGATGCGGCAATTTCAGGACACAGGCTGATGGAGTAAGATATTGCAAAGTTGCAAATGCATATATGTCTGGAAAAAATGTGAAATTTCAATAGGAAATTGAAAAAATATGCCACTGTTAATCCACACGAGAGTATAAGGCAGAGTGGTCGATTTATTTACAGATAATGTAACATAATTTCCAAAATTAGAGATTATCACCTTGGGCATATTGTAATCAAATACAAAGCCATACACACACACTTCTTGTATACATTTTAATTCATATTCCAGTATAATTTGAAGAAGGAGCCCAAAGCTGATTGCATGGTCATTCGTACTGTCTGACCCTATGGCTTGGATTTGCATGAAGGTTCCATGGGTTCATGCTTTGAATGTAATGAGATGACATAAAGATTCTTATATTTGCCACCTATACAAATTTGAGGCGAACCACATAAAATGAGCACTACAGGTGTTAAAATTATGGGATGCTCAACAGCTGGGCTAAAATAGATGAAACTGCCTTTCTAACTCAGCTCTGGGCTCCTTGTTACAGAATTTGCTAAAATGTCTAGTTGACGACTACAAAGAAGGTGGAGGACGTGGCTTCTGGAGAGCTTCAATAGAATTTGCAGTGCAGCCTAGGATCTGTTTTTGGGAGCAGGTAAGGCAGGCAACAGAATGCCCATAAAATGGGTCGATCACAACTGCACCAAGGTGCGCGGGCAGCGGCTATCTGCCCTGAAGAGGAACCCAGGGGATCAAAAACTGGTCAGAAGTTGCAGGTCCATATATAAAAGTTCCCTCAGAGCCAGGAAGCTTGCCAATCGAGAAGAAGTATTTTCCTCTCTACTACAAGTAAGTGAGCTAAGAGACACGAAGGCATTATTGGCAGTAGTCAATTGCAACCATTTTGAGAAAGTCAACAGCCCTGACATCAACACTGTGATCCTCTCTGATCTTTGGGTTAACCACTTTACGAAGCTTTATGGGGGTCCTGCCATGGAGACCTCAGACCGTTCTATTAAAGACCTACCTGGGCTGTTCTTAGGTTCCCCCACACATTCCCAGTCATCTGTGTTATCCCTGGCTGCCCCTGAGATAGAATTGAGTGAGGTTCTGATGTCCATAGCTGGCAGGCTGGCCAGGCATGCCCAAGGCCCAGATGGGATACCTTGAGACATGTTAAAGGCTAAAACTCCTTTATGGGCCCCACGTCTCTCCCCTCTGAGCTCGCGCCGGGACACTCCCAGGAGTAGCTGTGCGCGTTATAAACTACAATAACATAACATAACATAACACTCTTGACAAATGTCTTCAATCTAGCCTGAGTGACTAGCCCCCCCAAAGTTTGGTTCCATGCTAAAATCATTCCAACATTTAAAGAGGGCTCAAATGCCGACTCACAATGCTACCGCCCCCTATCTTTTATAAACTCAACAACCAAATTATGGGTCATATTTTGCTTGACTGCCTCAAGACATGTCAGACGAAAAAAATTTGCATTCAGAAGTTCAATTTGACTTCAATTTGGGTTTAGGCACTGTGGAGCAGTTTCTCAATTTATATTTGTTTATAAGTAAATATTCGGTAGCCGGGAAGTGCGAGCTGTATCTGGCCTTTATGGACCTGAGCACTGCCTTTGACTCTGTTAACAGGTCTGAGCTTATTCATTATTTATTTTATTTAGAAGTTTTATATAGCGCTAGCCAGACCCGAGGGTATCGGAGCGCTTTACAACAAAAATAATGGTGAAATCAGTCAAAGAAAAGCAATAGAATACAATTGAGTCATGGCGAATCGACAGTTTGAGAATATAATATGCTATGGAGAATACTGACTGATATTGGGGTTGATCAGTACATTGTCAATTTCCTTAGAAACGCTTCATAATGAGGGCATTGCCAGTGTTAGTTATGACCTGGGTGAAGAGACAACTTTAGCCTTTACCCTGGCAAAAGGTGTACGTTAGGGCTGTGTTGTGGCCCTGTCCTTATTCTCACCGTATATTGATGGCCAGGATGAGAATCGGCTTCATCTCAGGGCTGACTGCCCGTGCATAGGTGACCTCAGTGTTCCCACGGTAATCTTTGCAGATGACACTGTCCTAACGGCTGGAATACCAATTGGCTTACAACGCTTGCTGGACCGTTTTTGCCAGTTTATGTCTAGCTTCGATTTAAAAACTGTTGAAGCTCTTCTCAACTTTGTCCCCAGATTGGGCAACAAGCCAGTCAAGGCATGCGTGGTCATCTAGAAAGCTAAATGCTGTGGTGTTGCCTTCCATGGGCTGGGTTGTGTGGCATTAATGATTTGCGGAGTCTGGAAGTAATTCAGGATGGTTTTATAAAAAGGTTACCATCTTTCCCCAGAAGCACCGGTTCCTTTATATGCCACTCTGAGGTCAGGATTGGGCACACTAATGATTTCATAATAATGCAACCACTCCTCTTATGGCTCAGAATCTGGCCCAGGATCCAGACTTCTTTCCACAAAGCCGTGCTTGCTGACTGTCTGAAACTTGAACAATGCCTGACAATTCCTTGTATAAGATATATTCGAGATACCTACCTGTGTCGGGGACACAAAGACTTGTTTACTCCCCCCAGTAATACAGCAGTAGATGCCTCCCTCACTTCCCTCTAGCACAATGTTTTGGCCAGCCGAATGAATGAGAGATTTGGGAGGGTGGTTGGTATACCCACAGTTCAAGCGTATATGCGGATCTGTACAGATGTTGGCACTGCACCCTATCTAAACTGGGTGTGTAATCAGCACCATAGATTCTTGTTGGTTAGACGTAGATTATGCACAGTGCACTTTTTGGCTCTTAGTCCCACAGCCTATTCCTGTGACGATCACTCAGCACAAAGCATGATCCCCTTTCTGTAGATTTTACACATCCCTGAGGTACCACTACCTGTTACCTTTTTTAGAGCAAGCGAACAATCGATATTGCAAGGCAGACTCTTCCTCTGTCAAAATCTATTTTTAGACTTTCATTCAACGTGCAGAGGACGATGCTGATTACATAGTCATTGATGTACTTTTATCTGTTTGCATTTGTATGAGTCTCTCACTTTTTATGATTATCTGCGTTCAATGGTTTTTGCCTTTTAATTGAAATCTGCTTGCTGTGTGATCTTATTGCGGTTTGTTTTTAATCTGTATGTATGTGTTGCTTTTATACCGTTATGGTCCTGCTAGACCAAATAAAGATGTTCTGACTGACTGACTGACTGACTGATGGAAGACACAGGACTGTATCACATAAAGTGCTCACTCCACATGACAAGTTAAGACGCAGGGTTGGATAGAAAAAAAACCTGTTCGACTGGCAATATTTCAAGTCCTTTGTGGTAGTTTAAGGCAAATGCCTTTCGCCACCCTGTTATGAAACTAGAATGATACTGAGAAAATGGTAATTTATGTAACAAGTATTTTTGTGTACGTTTGTTGGCTGGCATTTTGTTATGGTGGTGAGGTGTTCTGGTGTTTTTTTTTTGCTGTTGTGTTTTTGTGTCGCATTATTGCAATGTGATTTTGTTTTGTTGACCATGTTTTGCTGTAATGGTGCGTCTTTTTTAAATGTGTTATGTTATTTTGCATATTATATTCAGTTATTAATATCAACTCCCAGAATTTCATGGAATAGGAATGCAGAGGACTAAATATACAGTGACAAAATATCGAAAGGTAAGTGCATATAGGGAAGTATAGATTTAATATTCCTAACGCTACGTACCTTGTATATCTATTTAAGTACATATATGTAGAGTTAATTAAAGAATATTCTAGACGTGTTGATATTTTTATTTCAATAGTTTATCCTCTATTTTTGTGCCATTATTACCATATTCCTCGTTCAATATTTAGGGTATACACCCTTTGGTGGTATGATATTGCAGTGCCTACCCAGATGCCTTTTATCACCATATCTTGTAAACAGAATGGTAATGAGAAGCCCATGCGTTAGAATAATGTTTGCATACATTTGTTAAGTGACAAAAATGTTTTTGGGTGGTGGGGTTTTCTGTTGTTTTTTGTGCTGCTGTGTTTTGTGTACATTACTGCAATGTGATTTTGTTGTGCTGATTGTGATTGTTGTGTTGCATTTTGTTGTGACTGTTTTGTTGTAATGAGCCCTGATTGTTTTAAATGTGCTGTTATGATACCCTGTGTATGTTATTCCTATGTGTATGTCATTCCTTTATTTTATGTTGATTTCTTCAAATGTATCAACAAATGCTGCTACATTTTCAGCTAAAAACAGAACATGCCTTGAAGGTTTCTGTGGGACACAAGGTTACCCTATTGACTCTTTCAGTTGAAGGTTTCTGTGACAAGAAACTATTTGCTACTGTCTAAAGTGGTAAAATATCACTGCTGCAGCTCGTGAACAACTGAAGACACACAAGAACTCAACAGAGAACACCACTATGCTACACAACAAATGTCACTAAAAGTCTTGTGACACATAGCACCTTCAGATTCTTGTATCCATTATATGATGGTGAAAGGTGTTTAGAATAAGTGCTGACATCTTACCACAAAGGACATGAAACAGGGACTGGAAAAACTTTTTGTGCTTTGGCCCAAATCTTCTTCACTGTTAGAAACCACATCATGGGTAAAGTGAACAGTCAGTCAGTTAGGCAGCATTTCATTTTGTACCTTTTAAACCAGTATATGATTGTTTAACTATCACAAAGCCCCTGACAAATGAATGACCGAAAGACAGCATTGAGCTGTTTAAGCCAAGTGAAGGGGATGGGAAATAGGAGGCCCAGCCAGGACTGTAGCCAGGCCCAGATTGGGAACCAAAACTGGCCCTGGCAAAGTTCTCGGCCAGCTCCGCGGGGGGGTGGGAATGCAACCGAGCGATTTGCCACGGTCGGTTTCGGCCGATTTCGTTACTTTGGCCGATATTGCAGTTATGCTGCAAAAACAGCCCTGTAACAAAATCGGCACCCTGGGGCCCAAATCCGGCCCCTAAACCTGGCGGCCCACCGGGGAAATGCCTGGTGCCCGCTAGGGCCAGTCCGGCCCTGACTGTAGCGCTCATTTGTGTCAGTAAGCAGAGGAGTCAAATTAAGGGTAAGAGCCAGGTCTGGCAGGAGTAATATATAGACCCCTAGATCTTTGAAACCCAGGTGCTGAATGAGGATGGTACTCAGCCAACCCGCTATTGCAGAGTCGCCCTTCATTGGGACAAGAAGAGACATTCACCAGTTTAAATGAAGGTCAGATACCTCCTCAAAAACACCCTAAATGTATAAGAGTCGAGGGCCCCAACATCCCTGGTTAGGTCAAGAAGAGGAGCACATTATAAGTGTATAAGGCTATTTTATCCTCTCTGCACTCACCCACTGCCATTCCCACACTTGAGCATCATGCCAGATAATTGTAGCCAAGGGTTTAACAGCCGGGGTGAACAGAAGGTGGGAGAGAGGGCACCCATGCTGAGTACTTGTGCGGATGGGGAAGGGGCAGAATTTGCTCACTTGATGAGGACCTGGATGGAGGGTTCCCTATTGAGGAGACAGACACATCTATGGTACTTTGGGCCATAGCCCATGCAAAACAAAACCTGGTTGAAATGGACCCAGTACATTGTGTCAAACGTCTTCTCAAAATCAGGTAGTAGCAGCTCACTGTGTAATCTCATGACAGTGGGCTAGTGCAATATTGACGCTAATAAGTACTGTGATGGGTGCACCAGCGAGGCATAAGTTTTAGCATATTGGCATGAATAATGTGAGGCAGCACTGGCAGCAATCTAGTCACCAAAACTTAGACAAAAACCTTAAGCTCCACATTTATCAGCGAAATGGGCCACTTGCCCCTTTTGGGGGAGGACCACTACAGCGGCCATGTCCAGCTCTTATGGAAAGGAGCCTCTTCGCTTAGGTTCAGAACATACATTTGTCACTTGAGGCACTGGCAGGGAACGGAAGCACCAATAGTACTCTACAGGGAACCCATCCATCCCAAGGGTCTGGCCAGTGTTCAGGCCCTGTATAGCTGCCTCCACCTCGTCCGTCAAGATGGCAGACTCAATGCCCACACTTTGAAGCACAGTAGGCCTGGTCAGGGCTACATCGTGCAGAAGTAGCGTTTCCCGCTCTTGCTCAGGTTGAGGATGGTGAGCGTACAGGGCTTGGTAGTAGTAAGCAAATGATTCTTCCATATCCTTAGCACTGGTTAGGACTCAAACCGTGGCATACTTCACACCAGCAATTATACAAGATCTCATTCCTCCCATGATCAGCCAATAGAGGAGTTACCAATTCCAATAACCGTGTTCATACACCATCTGAGTCGACAACCACCAGCATTTTCCAGCCTCGTAAAGCACCAGTTAATGCAGCAAGCATACTCAACCTCGAGTTGGAGATGAGTCCTGTCAGGAGCCCTGGCAGTGCAAGAATGCAGAATTTGAGATGTGCAAACTGCTCCCTCTTGAGCCTATCCACCCTGCTGGGATAAGATTTAGAGATCCAGCGATTTGCGGCCTTGCCAGCCACCCATAGAGTGCTGGCAGAGACCACTGAGACTGTACTGGTCTCAAAGTAGAAGTCAATCTCCACCCGGATGTGCTCCCTGAACCGCTCGTCCATGAGACATCAGGTGTTAAGCCGCGACATCAGGCATCTAGATCATTTAGGGTCCCTGAGACAAACGAGCACGGAGAGTGGTCAGAGATGCCCTGAGGGAGTATACGTGCCACCATTGTGCAGAGCATGTAGGCAGTCAGGAGAAGAAATAGAACCATCTACGAGAGGGTCTTAGTCAAGGCTGCCGCATGTATATACCCTGTTAGTGTCGTGCCAAACTTGCCAGGCATTGCAGAGACTCAGGGAATCCATTCAGGAACATAGCTGTCAAGCCCTCTACTAGTGATGACCTGTCAAGGGCCTGAGGCATCTAGTTCGGGATGGGTTGTTACTTTGAAGACTCTCCCAGAATAAAATTCCCCTTGGGGAACCCTGAAACAATCCCCATGAGTGCTGTGAGGGTCTGTGCTAGCAAATGAGGCAGTACACTAACAATCAATAGGTTGACAGGTTTTCTATCTACCATGCCTGCTACTGCTATGGAGCGGCCTAATGGATCCACGGTCATCCGAGACACTACCAGAGGGAGTGATCTGTGCAGGAGTATACTCCCTCCAGAACCACTGACGTATCCCGCGTGGTAGGCCTAGTCATATCCAAACCTACACAGGAATGAAAAGAGGTTGCTAAAAAGATGAACCTCTTTGAGCGTCAGACTGCTTGAGAAGTTTTCTTAGCATAGCAAATGACAGCAGCACGCTTGATTCGGTCTAGCAGACTGTTGACACTCTATGTCAATACTTGGAAGTTAGGCATAGCAGTGGTGCGAAGAGCCAGTCCCAGGGTCTATGTGGGGGAGCGAGCTGCCACGGCTCAGAAGTGAGATGCATGGGGGTGGGGCAGCAGCAAGGGTGTGTAGCGTGCTCTGGAGAACTCATCCCGATGTGGAAGGCCGGACCAAACACAAAACCCTCCTTAAGAACTACAAAGCGGCGGTGCTGGCTGAAAAACAAACTTATTTCTCCAATCTCACTTCTTCCCTTACTTCCTCTGGAGACTTGTTTAAAATTGTGGATACCCTATCCCTTATCCATCACCCTGACCCCATAGTCCCCTCACAAGATCTTTGTGATCAGATCTCTTCCTTTTTCCACACTAAAATCTTAAATATTTACACAGCCCTCCAGGCGGATAATCTCACTCGCCCTTTCTCTTCTGACTCGGTGAATATGACTCCCTCTATCGAAACTTTCCCCAGTTTTCCTCTTCTTACGACCTTTGACCTTGAGAGACTTTTGGACTCCCTTAGGTCAGGTTCTCCTCTTGACCCCTGTCCGCTTAAAGTCTTAAAAAACTGTAGGGCTACTCTAATTCCCCCCATGTTGGCGGTTATGAACAGGGCTATATCCAGTGGGACTTTCCCAGCCTCCTGGAAAACTGCTATTGTGAAGCCCTCCTAAAAAAGGCCACTTTGGACCCTGGGACTCTAAAGAACTTTCGTCCCATCTCCCTTCTTCCTGCCCCGGCCAAGATGTTGGAGGCTCATTTGAATTTCCATCTCAGTTCCTTTCTTGATAAAACCTGCCTGCTTGATCCATCTCAGCACGGTTTTAGAAAGGAGCATAGCACCGAGTCAGCCCTTACAGTGGTGGTCAATAACATCCGCGCTAAGGTCGACAGGGGGCAGACTACGCTTCTGATCCTGCTCGACCTTACAGCCGCATTTGACACCCTGTCCCCTACCATCTTGGCCTCCCGACTTAGCGAGATGGGGGTGGAGGGTCTGGCCCTCAGTCTCCTCACCTCCTTCCTCAATAATAGGGAGCAAAGGGTTAAACTGGGTGACTTCCTCTCCACCGCCAAACCTTTGCAGTGTGGGGTCCCTCAGGGCTCTTCTTTGAGCCCCACTCTTTTCAACGTTTATGTGGCTCCACTTACTAGGCTTGTCAGATCTTTTGGATTGGAGGTACTCTCGTATGCCGACGACACCCAAATCATGGTATCCCTGTCACAATCTGTTGGGTCTACGGCCCTTAACTTTAGGAATTGCATGGGGGCCGTGGCAGGTTGGATGACGACAAACTTCTTAAAGTTGAACGGGGACAAGACTGAGATCCTTGTGTTTGGGGGAAACAAAGAGGTCTGGTCAGCCGACTGGTGGCCATCGGCTCTGGGAGTATGCCCTCAGCCTTCCTCCGTTGCCCGTAATTTGGGAGTCCTATTCGACACCTCACTTGCCTTTGACAAGCAAGTGAATAGGACCGTCTCCACCTGCTGTGGGGTTCTAAGGGTGCTGAGAAAGCTCACCCACTACCTTACCCCTGATGCCCGGAAACAAGTCTCGGTTGCCCTTCTATCTTCGCGCTTGGACTATTGTAATGCCCTCTATCTTGGGATGAGCAACAATCTGGTCCATCGGCTGCAAGTTGATCAGAACGCGGCAGCAAGGTTTGTCGTTAACGCCCCTAGACGCTCCTCTGGAACTGCTATCAGGAAACATATTCACTGGCTCCCGGTCCATGCCAGGATAAAATTCAAAACCTTGATTATCACCCATCGGGCTCCTAATGACGCAGGGGCCGAGGGCATTAGGTCTCTGGTGTCGTATTACACCCCAGGTAGGGCCCTGCGATCCGCCAGTCTGAAGTTGCTAACTGTCCCCCGCTTTGCGAAAGCAAGGTGGGGAGGCATGGCCTTCTTTGCCCTTGCCCCCAGACTCTGGAATGAGCTTCCCCCTGATCTCAGGAATCAGGAATCTCTTTTCCTGTTTCGCCGAGCCCTCAAAACCTTCCTTTTCTCTGAAGCTTTTTCCTGGATTCGGCTGATTGTTTTCCATCATTTGCGCCTTGACGCCTTCGGGCAAAGTAGCGCATTACAAATTCCCTATCAATCAATCAATCAATCAATCAATCAATCAATCAATCAATCAATCAATCAATCAATGTGTACAATTGATCAACAAAGCAAAAACCCACAAGAAGAAACATAGAATGCTCCTTTTCCCCAAACTCCCCTCCCCACATGTCCACCCCAAACACATCTATCACACCAAAATAGTCCCACAAATATTACATGTATCTTAAGAATGGACATTAGAGGTGGACCTCCGCCTACAGAGGATCAATCAACAGTAAGTCAGAGGGCATAACCTCCAATCAACCCTTATAAATAGCTCCGCTAACCTACAATCGGCAAGAAAAAGAAGAAATTACCCATCAGTCCCAGTGAGGTCAGTCTGCTGTGAAATATCCAGAAAGGGTGAGGGAGATCTACATGCTCCAACCCAAGACCCCAGCCCCAGACCCCCTTCAGCTCCAGAGAAATCTAATGAGTTCCTGTGTAGTCGCCTACACCTCCAGGAACTCAGGGCTCTTCTGGCCACCGATGGTCTAGGCTTCTGGGGGCAGCGGAATATCTGCTTCTCCGGGCAGAAGGGCAGCAGAACTTGCCTGCAGAGTTGGAGGCGCTCTGTAGCTGACGCCCAGGCCTCCTCTGGTCAACTTGGCCGAACACATCAGCTTGTAAGGCAAAGCAAGATCTATCAATTTGACTTTGATTGCATCGAAGGCTTTGCGCTGAGTCTGAACCAACTTAGTATATTCTGGGAAAATCACAATGCAACTTGAGTGAAGAGCTCCTTTCTTGCGGGCTTTCTGATGGATCCCATCATGCTCGAGGTGGTTCAGGATCTGCCCGATCAAAGGTTTTGAGGCCACAAGGAGATGGACTTTGGGCCAGGGCCCTGTGAGTTTTTTCTGTGACATACCATGGGGAGAGGGTGTCACCTGGGACCCAGGATTTGAGCCAAGCATCAAGAAAGTGCTTGGGCCTCAAGCTTCCACCCCTACAGAAACCCCTACAAAGTGAAGATTGTTGTGGCAAGATCTGTTTTGGGCATCTTTGGCCCAGGGTTCAAGAGTCCGGGTGATGGTAGTCAGCGTGGCCGCCTACTTTTTCAGATCAGCAACCTCATGTTCAAGTTGAGAGATCCGCCCCGTAGTCTCTGACACTCTAACCATAACGTTCCAGAGGTCCTGGTGAAGGAGCTCCACATCCATCCACATCTCCACACTTTCGCCTCCACTTCCTTCCACGAGGTCTTGATGGCTTGGAGGATTGCTGATACATAGGCGTTTTCCCCCCGCAGAATCATAGGGCAGTATGGGGTGGTCTGCCACTGGTGTTGCAAGCTTGTCAATTCTTGACTGCATGTGTGGAGTGACACTTTTGTCCTTGTCCAAGGTGCTGACAAGCAGCTCAGCCAGCTGCCAATAGCATTCCAGAGACTATGGGCAGGCAACCAGTCCAAAATGTGGGGAGTCAGGTGACTGCTGTGATCCAGCAGCATATCAACAACAGATACTCCAATACCATATACTCACCTGGGCCCATAAACACACACAACTGAGTAAACCGCTGGAGTCAGAGTTTATGATTTACACAATTTTAGGATTAGTTATTTCTTACTCTTAACTAACCTTTCACTGATCAAAAGGTTCTTTCCTCTGGTCGATGGACCATTAGTTGAACTAGTTGATGGTGAAGATTAACACTAACTCTCTCTTTTCATTTAAAGTAAATAACCACAGACTCGGGAACATTTTGCATCTTTATCTAAATTTCAAACTCATGTGAACCATCTCAAATACACAGTGCATTAACCATCATTCTTAGGAGAGAAAGTTCAATTAAAATCATCTAACAAAGTCATCTAATTCCCACCAGGTACATTCTGAGGACATGCCCCTTTTTACACCGCTCTGCAACGCAGCTCTGTGGTGCTTACTGGAGGTACCTGGTGGGCTAGTTGGGCCCCAGGGAGCCTCAGGATTCAAAGAGACTTAATCCCCCAACTTAAAACGCGCCATGGGGCGTGTTTGCACACTTCTCTCATCAGTTCCCGCCCCCTCCCTTGACCACTGTGCAAACGGGCACTCTGGTGTGTTGCAAGTTGGGGGATTAACTCCCCTTGAATCCTGAGGGTCCCTGGGGTCCAACTAGCCCACCAGGTACCTCCAGTAAGCGCAACTGAGCTGCGTTGCAGAGAGGTGTAAAAAGGGGCATGGCCTCAGAACACCTCTCTGAAACGCAGGTCTGTTGTGCTTACTGAATGTACCTGTTGGGCTATTTGGCCACCAGGGACCTCCAGGATTCAAAGGGACTTAATAGGGATGTCCTAGTTAGAAATTAGCATTTAAAAATCCATTGAAATTCACTGAAAAACCAATAGGTTTCAGGTATGTTACAGTTAGAAATTAGCATTTAAAAAAACATTGAAATTCACTGAAAAAACCATAGATTTCAGGGACGTTATAGTTACCTGGACATTTCACTCTTACAAAACCATAGAAATTCCACTGTTATAGTTAGTTCAGCTAACTATAATTCACGCCCCCGCAATGCACTGCTGATGACATCACATATTACATCATTCATGACATGGTCAGTGACATCACTGATGACATCATCCACATGATAATCTGAAGCACCTCTTCACACCCTAATATAACCTTTCATACACCTACTCTACAATATAGACTAACATTTTCGAAACCATAGACACACCAATACCAGTTACTACATACCCACTCACTGACTCCTAGGTCTTCACACACATCCACTCATTCACCCATACAGTCACTCATACATGCAGTCACTTATTAATACAGCACTATCACATGTACTCATACACCTATATAGACACTCACACACCACCACTCATCCATAGCGTTACTCACACACCTAGTCTGTCGTGCAAAAGATTAATCACACTTCCATTCACACACCTATACAGTTATTCAAAAACAAGCTCACTTACAGAAACAAACACATACTTACTCTCTTATAGAATCACTGATACAACCACACACTCATCCATAGAGCCACTCTCACAATCACTCACTCTCACATATAGTTCATTTATATACTCCGTCACTCACATATACTGCTTTTCAGATATGTAGTTACTCACACATGTACCACTGAGACATCCATTCACTCACAAGCACAATCACACTCACCAATCCATACCGCTCTTTACAGATGTACATTTCAACCTATACACTCACTGAATCACCCACTTATATATCCATGCAGGGAGTCACACACTCCCCACCCACCCACATAGACACTCTGGCACCCATACAGATACTCAGACAACCAATCAATAACCCATATGGACACTCATCTAGCTACTCACCAACCCAAGCAACTGCTTACACACCAACTGACAGACTGATACACACATTTACATAGTTTAGTGATTAACTCATTCATTCACTAAGACATGTTTAATTACTCACTTATACAGACAGTCATGCACTTACTAAATCATCCATTCAAACACTTATACACCCACTCATTCTCATTCTTCAATACACCTTGGTATATATATAAATATAAAGCATATTTTAAACTTTACAGAAACACACAGTCACTGGATGATGTCATCAGTGATGTCATTTGAGATGTCATCAGTGATGTCAATGACCATGTCATGAATGATATAATATGTGACGTCATCAGCAGTGCATTGCGGGGGCGCAAGTTATAGTTAGCTGAACTAACTATAACGGTGGTATTTCTGTGGTTTTGTAAGAGTGAAATGTCCAGCTAACTATAACGTCCCTGAAACCTTTGGCTTTTTTCAGTGAATATGTATAAATATATATATGTATATTACCTACTGGCGGTCGCCAGTAGGTAGTTATAGTTAGGACCACGTTTCCATAGGAAATCTTCAACATTCTATTTTGAATAACTTTGGCGCCGGTCGACGAATCCTCGCGAATTTTTCAAAATAGGTGGGGCGCTACGCTCCGCTCCTACCCTGAAAGTCTCGGGGGGATTCGTCAAGCGGGGGCTGAGATAAAAGGGGGGTCCCAAAACGCGTTTTTCCCATGCATTTTTCCATAGGACCTTTAGACAGGGCTACAGCCCGAACGGCTGAACAGAATTACTAGAAATTTGGCAGAGAGGTAGTCCTCAGGTCAAGGAAGTGCCTTTTGTAGGTTTGGTGTAAATCTGTTCAGTAGATTCTGAGAAAATAGCCTTTAAATCAATATATATATCTGAGCCAGCTTACGGTGCGCTTACGGTACGCTTACCGTACGCGTACGGTGGCGTGCGCGAGCGCGATTCTGATTGGCTCTTAGATCTTAGTAAACATTCGAATCGGCCGAAACCAGGAAGCGGCGGCCGCCATTTTCTCTCTCGCACTGAGAGTTAGGTTGTAAAATAAAGCCAAAAAACATGTAAAGGGGCTGTTTAGACAGCTCCCACACACATAGCCATGTTGAGGGAGTCCCCAAAGACCCCCCAAGGCCAAAAATGCAATTTTTATTTTTTCGCTAATTTCGCCGATTACGCTTACCGTACGCGTACGGAAAAAAATTATAAAAAAAAAAAAACTATCCACACTCTCCCCACCCTGTGTGCAATTGGTGGCCGCAGGCC
Source organism: Triturus cristatus (assembly GCF_964204655.1). Classification (NCBI taxonomy): domain Eukaryota; kingdom Metazoa; phylum Chordata; class Amphibia; order Caudata; family Salamandridae; genus Triturus; species Triturus cristatus. The sequence continues at coordinate 1,127,873,500 of NC_140582.1, forward strand.
ACCAATTGTGCATGGCTTATCAGAGGTGTGATAAACTAGAATATTTTAAACAAAAATAATAAAAGAAAAAATTATCCACACATCCACCCCGTGTGCAAATGGTGCCCGAAGGGCACCATTTGTGCATGGCTTATAAAAATTACGAAAAATTAAAATATTACCTTTCAAAACGAAGTGCATCATATGTCCTCCATGTGCGCACGGTGCGCGAAGCGCATCGTGCGTACATGGCCCATCTAGCGTAACGTGGGCACGCGGTGCGCGCCGCGTGCTTACCATGCGCGCACGGAACGAACTGCGTTATGTGGGCGCGCACGCCACGAATGGCGTAAAGTAACTTAGCATTTAAAAAACCGTACAAATTCACTGAAAAAACCATAGGTTTCACACACGTTATAGTTAGGAATTAGCATTTAAAAAACCTTGCAAATTCACTGAAAAAACCATAGGTTTCACACATGTTATAGTTAGAGGAAATTTTACTGATAAAAAACCAGTGAAATTCCCCCGTTATAGTTAGTGCAGGCAACTATAACTCACGCGACCGCAATCTTCTGCTGATGACATATGTGTCTTTATGAAAAAAAAATATTTGTAATATATGTATAGCTAAAAATGTATGGAAGAAGACATGGGCAAATAAGTGTCTAAATACAGTATTAGCATCAGCAGAGGATTGCGGTCGCGTGAGTTATAGTTGCCTGCACTAACTATAACGGGGGAATTTCACTGGTTTTTTATCAGTAAAATTTCCTCTAACTATAACATGTGTGAAACCTATGGTTTTTTCAGTGAATTTGCAAGGTTTTTTAAATGCTAATTCCTAACTATAACGTGTGTGAAACCTATGGTTTTGTCAGTGAATATATATATATATGGACACCTCAGTGAAGGCAATCTATGCTACTACTCTGCGGATGTCCTGACTTACATAGTTGCTCACATTAATCTTTAGGCATGTCCCTCTTTTATTCCACACATGGGTACCATCTGTAGGATATTCCCTGGAATTAAACTATCACAATCAAGGTTCCCACTGTTCAAGAGTTTCATGATCGCTTATATAAGATTATACAGCAGGCCCTTATCACTTACCTGAAGAGTCCCAGAAACTATTTGAGATATCCATTGTGCAGAAGGACCAAAATATTGGTTGGTGGTCATATCTGGCTTTCAAACAGAAATTTGGAACTGAACAGCAAGAAGAAGCTCCTCCCCTGGTTCATAGGCCGCTTCCCCATCTGTACAATCTTGAACCCTGTGGCTGTGAAACACGCACTTCCAGACGTGTTAAAAGTCCACACAGTGTTCTTGGTGTCCCGAGTCAAGCCATGCCACTCTGAGACTAGAGAAGGATCATCACCACCACCACCTATCGAAATAGAAAGGATAAGGAGTATTAGGTATACACTCTTCTTGATTCCAAAAGAATTCATGGCAAACTCCACCATCTATTGGATTGGAAAGGGTTTGGCCCAAAAGAACAGTTGTGAAAACCATTGGATTATGTCCAACACATTCCTCGGTTTTTGCACTTTGTCCACTCACAATATCCAGAGAAACCAAGACCAATTCCCACTGTCTTAGAGGGGATTTTGCGGAGGGAGTACATTCACGGTTCCAGGTCACATAGTCAGGTTTCATAGCAACTCTACCCCCTCCATCTTTTAAAATCAGCTCTCTAATGCATAAAGCTCTCCATCAGTCTGGAGCTGATTAGCTCTCTGGCAGGATTACCTTTTACAACCCGGGTAGAGTGTTACGTTCATCCAATAATCATCTGGTCAAAATTCCTACACTTCATCTGGCTACAGCTGGTTGTCACTCCTTCTATTTCTTGGGCCCAGTTGGCTGTAACAAGCTCCCTCTAGACATGCGTCACATAAAGGCTGAAGCTGCTTTTAAGAAAATGCTTTTCTCACAGTAACTGTCATCTCATCTGTTTTGTCCTAGAACATATAGTGTCAGGACACTCTTGAGTAGCTGAGCGCTCTATTAAACCCTTCACTATCCCTATCACTGTAACTACCTCTATCACCTACCTCTGTACGTAGCACTAAAGTGGTGGAGTACATTAGGATAATTGCATAACATGCTCAAATGATAATGTGCCAGAATTGATAATATCATTTATGTAACTGACAAAATTAAATCAACTGCGGGTGAACAATACCCTGAGTGATCGCCTTGTTCGAATATTATTGGAATATATATATATATATATATATATATATATATATATATATATATATATATATATATATATATACTTACGCCATTGTTTGCCGGTCATCGTCAAAATCTTCCAGATAATACTGGGGTAAGATCTAAGAAGAAATACATGCACAGTGGTGATATTGCACTGCATAGTATGCCGCAACCACGCCTCCCTCTGAAACAACACCTGGTGGCCCACTGAACTCGAAACCTTTCCCATAACAAAAGACCATGCCCGCAACCTCACCAAACTCACCAGAAACAATGGGATAACACAGTCTCCTCCACTTGCTTCTACACACTCCGCATACTTCAAAGAATCTTCAAATGGCTCCTCATCAGCACAAGAAAAACAGTGATGCAAGTCCTTATCGCCAGCTGACTGGACTACGGCAACACACTGTACGAAGAAATCACCACAGAACTCATGGGAAGGCTCCAGACAATCCAGAGCTCAGCGGCCAGACTGATCCTCAACCTTCTCAAATGGACCTATATCACCCAACACCTGAGGAACCTTTACTGGCTCTCCATCCAGAAAAGATGGCAATTAAAGAAACTGGCACACACCGAGAAAGCCTTCCACGACCAAGGACTAGAATACCAGATCCACTGATTGAACTTCCACCAGCCGTCCAGAAACCTTCGCTCCACCTCCCTCACCCAGACGCTGCACATCAGCCATGGCCACAGCGGAGAACACTATTTCTCCCAGCTTACCGCCAAGTCCTGAAACGCCATCCCCCTCACTTCCTAACATCACACTTGCTCAAGGATTTCAGGAAGAGACTTAAGATCTGGCTTTCCGACTAGGTCCAGCAAACCAGCACCTAGATACCTTCACGGGTGGTAAGCCATGCTTTACAAGTATTGATTGATATGAGATGATAATAGATACACGTAAAGTGAATGTGATTACAGTATTGGATCTGGGTATTATGGCAATAAGGTCTATGTCTCTATTACTAGATATACATGTATGATCACTGATGCCCGCATTTAACGTAACTGGCAGAGAGCTACGTGGACGCATACCTCGGAGAAGGATCGCTACACCACTATTCCATGGATGTCATGGCTTATGTAGTTGCATGCAGGTAGGAAGGGTTGATTAACAACTTTAGTTTTCCCCGTCTCACAGGGAAGAGAAAAAATCATATACAGGCAGACAACTCACAAATACCTTCTCTTTAAAGGTTCAACAATTAAACCCCAAGAATGTTGAAGACACCGCTCAATCAGGCCCCCTTCCCTGGCTCTTAAAGATCTCTCTCTGGGTATTACATTCACGGGCAGAAAAGTAGGGTACACAGTGTTGGACCCGAAGCAAACAGTGTGGGCTACAAGGTAAGCACTGCATTTGTTGTTACTTGACGAATGCAAGTATATGATGACTAACAGGCCAGGGCATGCAAAGTACACCCTACCACTGCCACTCCCGCAAAACTCCTCACAAGATTTGGCCCCTGGGTGGCCATAGGCCACTGCAGCAGGCCCATTACATAGGGGGCTGCTGCAGTAGACGGTGCCAAGGGTTCAGGCAGGACGGAGGGCCACCCAACAGGTTAAGCCCCAAAGAAAATGGAGCAGAGTAGTCAGGCACGATCCAGCATGGGTTGCCTCTCTGTGTGACCTCCCACATCTTGGGTGGCCACTGCAGAGGGATGGCTGGTCACTCCTCAGCCAGCAAAGGCCCCCCAAATTCATGGTCGCTGGCCTCAACTACAGCTCCACACCACACAGGTAGGTGGCCGCTCCACCTTCGTCTGCCCAGTTCTCCTCCCAGAGGGTGGCCACCATCTTGCAAGGCCTCTGCCTGCCTCTTCGGTCGCTGCTGTTCATGGTATGTCAGACCCAGAGAGGACAAGAAGTGTGCCTGACAGGCACCTGGGGACCACAGGAACCAGGGCAGGCCATAGGATGATCACAACAGGCAGCTGGGGAGTCCAGAGGGCAGAGGAGGTCAGGAGAGCTATTAAATGGTGCCTGCCATATTGGCCTCTCTGGCCATGCCCCTAATACAAGCATCTTTAACACTGATACACCCCAAATACATTTATTACTTTACTAGTCTTGAGCTACTATATACCACTTTACATTTTCCAATACCTCTGAAATACATCAATCAGATATAACTGTCTCTATCTATTGAAATTTGGATACTTACTACGATGCACTCATATTTATGTAAACCAGATCATTGCATTACTGGGTTTCTCCAGTGCATGTTCAATTGGGAATAAAATGATAATACGATGTACATTATAAGTATATGGCAAATTTAAAATCTTTTGACAAATGTGGAAAAAATGTTCCCTTCACAATGGTAAAGTAACTAAAATATCTATCTATCTATCTATCTATCTATCTATCTATCTATCTATCTATCTATCTATCTATCTATCTATCTATCTATCTATCTATCTATCTATATATATATATATATATATATATATATATATATATATATATATATATATATTCCATCAATCAATCCTTTGCTCAAAAAAGATTGCGCCGAGCCCCAATTTGTTCATAACAGCATGTTTTTTATTCCATCAGGTTTGTGGCAAACAACTCCCGACGCGTTTCGAAACCCTCCGGTTTCTTGGTCACGGGTCGATACGATGTTGACACTCGTCACATGATATAGTACAAAAAGTGTAAATAAACAAAGGACTACATTGCTGCCAGGTTCACATAGCTGGCTTGAGCGCCATCTTTAAATGATAAGATGATACTGAGTTTCAACAGTTAGTTCACAGCATTTCATTTTAAACAAATTCCATTGGACATTTGATTGATTAATATAATGAAATTTCAAAATATTACAAGCGTAATTTTATAAAACAGTCCAATGATTGTATAACCTGTGTAATTTGCGATTGCATCATCGTAATTAAACTAATCATGTCGCTTAACCCGAGTGGGTGTACTGTGATTTCTGTTTCATTTAACCGCCCCAGTGGGCAAACATTTATCAATTGAAATTCAATTCAAGAGTTCAGTTCATTTTTCAAAATTACAACAGATGGCTAACGCTGCATATTTCACAACCTCTGGCAAAAGCTCCGTCTCCTATGAAAATAAATCATAAATGTACATCAATAAAATAGTATGATATATACCAAATTTTTAAAAGACATCATAAACATCATATCACAGGAGGCAACGTGACTTCATCATAATTCTATTTACATAACAATTCATAAAGTTCAAAAAAGCTAGAAAGACTGTTTCAACCAAGGTGGACTGACAGTTCCTCATCTTTATTAATGCCCATCGGATGCACAGTGTCATATTTTATAATCAATCTGGATTCTAACCTGTGCAGATCCTGGATTCTATTCCCTCCCCGTTCGGAGAAAGGAATTCTATCAATGGCACAATATTTCAATAGACTAGTGTCTTTGTTGTGGCATTCCTTAAAATGCCGCGCAATTGGATACTGTTTGTCCTCATTTGTTATGGCTCACATATCCTTCTCATCTGTTAGCATACTTTTACATAAAAGATCTTTCAATGCTGGACATTGTCGGAATGTGATAGCTTTCGAAACTTTTTTCAAAAGTACTATCAACACTCAGTACATTACAAAATTTCTTCAAACACTTTCTGACGTCATTCGCTTGGTACTAAAGGTAGTGATAAACCTTATCGGTTCTATGTCAGTGTCAGTTACTTCTTTTTTGAGTAATAGATCTTCTCTTTTGATTTTTCTTACCTTTTCACATGCTTTTCAAATGACTTTTTGTGAGTAGCCTCTCTCCTCAAATCTAGCCTTCATGACATTCATTTCTTTTGCAAAGGTCATTTCTGAGCTACAGTTTCGTCTGGCCCTTTCCAGATTGATTATAAAATATGACACTGTGCATCCGATGGGCATTAATAAAGATGAGGAACTGTCAGTCCACCTTGGTTGAAACAGTCTTTCTGGCTTTTTTGAACTTTATGAATTGTTATGTAAATAGAATTATGATGAAGTCACGTTGCCTCCTGTGATATGATGTTTATGATGTCTTTTAAAAATTTGGTATATATCATACTATTTTATTGATGTACATTTATGATTTATTTTCATTGGAGACGGAGCTTTTGCCAGAGGTTGTGAAATATGCAGCGTTAGCCATCTGTTGAAATTTTGAAAAATGAACTGAACTCTTGAATTGAATTTCAATTGATAAATGTTTGCCCACTGGGGCGGTTAAATGAAACAGAAATCACAGTACACCCACTCAGGTTAAGCGACATGATTAGTTTAATTACGATGATGCAATCGCAAATTACACAGGTTATACAATCATTGGACTGTTTTATAAAATTACACTTGTAATTATTTTGAAATTTCATTATATTAATCAATCAAATGTCCAATGGAATTTGTTTAAAATGAAATGCTGTGAACTAACTGTTGAAACTCAGTATCATATTATCATTTACTGATGGCGCTCAAGCTAGCTATGTGAACCTGGCAGCAATGTAGTCCTTTGTTTATTTACACTTTTTGTACTATATCATGTGACGAGTGTCAACATCGTATCGACCCGTGACCAAGAAACCGGAGGGTTTCGAAACGCGTCAGGAGTTGTTTGCCACAAACCTGATGGAATAAAAAACACGCTGTTATGAACAAATTGGGGCTCGGCGCAATCTTTTTTGAGCAAAGGATTGATTGATGGAATAATAAGGGTCGCGTCCTTGCCGGCAGCCTGCCATCCCTTGGAGGCAGAGGATATCGCGAAACAAGTTTTGAATATATATATATATATATATATATATATATATATATATATATATATATATTTATTACCTACTGGCGGTCGCCAGTAGGTAGGTATAGTTAGGACCTATTTTCCATAGGAAATCCACAACATTCGATTTGGAATAACGTTGGCGCCGATCGACGAATCTTCACGAAATTTTCTAAACTTTTGGCCAGCTCCGCTCCACTTCTATCCTAAAAATTTCACGGTGATTCGTCAAGCGGGGGCCGAGAAAAAAGGGGAGTCCCAAAATGCGTTTTCCCCATGCATTTTCCCATAGGACCTGTTGACGCAGCTACAGCCCGAACTGCTAAACGGAATTACACCAAATTTGGCAAAGAGGTAGTCCTCAGTTCAGACTCGTGCCGTTTGCTTAAATGGTGTAAATCCGTTCAGTAGTTCCTGAGAAAATCATAGATATATCTATGGCCTCGGAGGATCCGCGCACCCTCCCCGCACCCAGCGCGCACCCTGCCGTGCAGGAGCTGTATTCTAATTGGCTGTCAACACTCCAGATCAGGAAGTGTTGGGAGACATCTTGTGCCTTGGTAGAACCGAGGCACAAGAAACCTATAAAACAAATGCGAAAAACGCAAAAAGGGGGCAGGGTAGAAACACCCTAACCCCCTAGGCCTGCTCAGGGGGTCCCACAAGGACCCCCAGGGCCAAAAATAGCATTTAAAAAACAAAAAATAGGCGAGATTCGCACACCCAGTGCAATTTTCGGCCGAAAATGAAAAAAAATTCAGCGCAGAATATTCTAATTTGCCCCCGTGGGCCAAATCCCGTGGGCATAATTAAAAAAAAAAGTGTGGGTTGTCCCAATCTCCCCCACACTGCCCCGGGGACTGCCACCCCCCCGGGGCTCAAAGATTGTATATGCGGGGGGGCTCACGGCCCTCCCGCTGCCCCGGGGACCGCCACCCCCCAGGGGTTAAAACAATTTGAAGTGGGGGGGCTCTCAGGCCCCCCCAGCCCCGGGGGCCGCAATCCCCCGGGGCAACTTGTACATGTGGGAGGGGGCCGTGTGGCCCCCCTCCTGGAGCCTTGTATTGGCCCTGGGGACCGCCACCCCTCAGGGCCGTTTCCTGCAATGTCTCGGGGTGCCCACCCCCGGGACACTGCTGTTTGCAATGGCAGGGCGGGAGCCTAGCGGCTCCCACCCTGCCATTGCAAACTGCTTTGCTTCATTAAAGCGAGAGCAGGGAAACCTGCTCTCGCTTCAATGAAGCAAAGCAGATTGCTTTTCCACATGGGGAGCAGCATGTTAGCTGCTCCCCATGTGGAAAAGCAATGCCGGCTCCCGCAGGAGGCAGGGAGACGGCTGGGACCGTGGAGGGATTGGGGACCCCCCCACAGTCTCCAACGAGAGGCCAGGCCCCGGGGAATGGGGTCCCTGGGGCCAGAAGTGGCCCGGGAGGGGGGCCCTCCAGTATGCGCCAGGGGGCTGCGTTGCAGAGAGGTGTAATGAGGCCACGCCCCTTTTTACACCTCTCTGCAACGCAGCTCCGTGGTGCTTACTGGAGGTACCTGGTGGCCTAGTTGGCCGCTAGGGGACCTCAGGATTCAAGGGGACTTAATCCCCCAACTTAAAACGTGCCACGGGGCGCATTCGCACAGTGGTGAAGGTAGGGGGTGGGGCCTGAGGTGATACTGTGCAAACACGCCCTGTGGCGCGTTTTAAGTAACATAAAGTAACTAATTGCATTTGACTGGAAATTCACATTGAGCTCAATGTTGCTTTGTGTTTGAAATTGTGTTGCCCATTGCAACAACTGTAACTACTGTACTTAAAAGTCTATTGCCTATTTGCAAAGTATTTAAACTAAAGTAATTCATTCTGAGAAAAGTATATTTTGTATTGTAATGTATAATGTAATAAAAAAATCTAAAAATAAACAGTTTAAACAATGTAGTAAATCAGTATAAAAAAAATCAGTATAACAATTAATACATTAAAAATTATCATTTACAAAACCTTTGAAATTCACTGAAAAAACCATAGGTTTCAGGCCTGATATAGTTAGGAATTAGCATTTAAAAAACCTTTGAAATTCACTGAAAAAACCATAGGTTTCAGGCCTGATAGTTAGGAATTAGCATTTAAAAAACCTTTGAAATTCACTGAAAAAAACAAAGGTTTCATGGTGTTATAGTTAGCTCGACTTTCCACTCGTACAAAACCATTGAAATTCCCCCGTTATAGTTAGTTCAGCAAACTATAACTCGCGCGCCCGCAATACACTGCTGATGACGTCACATATTACATCACTCATGACATGGTCAGTGACATCACTCATGACATCACTGATGACAACTCAAATTACATCACTGATGACATTATTTACATATATGAGGGGGTCTTATTTGCATCAAAATTATGGTTAGTGCTCTAAAAAACTAAAATGAGGACATATTTTCGGAGTTTTCAAATAGCGACAAAGAACTTTTAAATTATTTGTAATCTTTATGTTTTTTTTATCCAGTATACCACTTGATTAAATGTTGCACTTAGGGGAGAGGATGTGGTGTTACTTCCAGAGCTGCAGACTTTGCAACTGGGGAACCAGGTTGGAGTTTCTGCTTCAGCTCAACATTCTGTGATTCTGGTCAAATCCCTTAATCTCCCCATGTCTACAACCAAAATGAATTTGATCTTGTGTGATGTAACCAATGCTCATGTAAAGCACTCCAATACCTGACAATTCTGCACTATATAAAACTGCAAATACACAAAAAATAAGTGTTTTGCACACGTCTGTCATTGGGCTACATGTGGGCTACATATGGGTGATATTTGTGCTGCATTTGGGCTCTTTTGTCTCTGGTGGCCATCTTGGGAGATTTATTTGTTATGAAGTTTCCTAATTTCCTCATTTACTGCAGTCTCCTCAGTAGGAAATGCTTTCAGTTTTTTACTTTGATTCCATCAAGAAGGTATTCAGATGTGTCACACATTTGCCATAAATTCTGAATGTTAGCACTCTAGTTGCTCATTAGATCACTGTATTAAAGCTACTGCTCACCAGGGAAGTCTGCTGCTGGTATTCAAAGTGCATGTTTCAGTCTGCATGTCAGACTTTTTTCATGAAAAAGAAGAGGATTTGAGAAGTCACTCAAAATGTGCCCTAATTTTTCTTTCTGCAGCACTAATCATAATTTCTACGGCAAAATGAACCCCCTCATTTCGTTCCTTTATAAATTAAATGTTTTAAGTGTTGCCACTTTATTCCAATCAAGATGGCTTCAGGTGTGCCATACTTTTGTCATAAGTAAGACTGTTAGCGCTCTAGTTGTTTGTTCGAACACTCTGGGACATTCTGTCATTGGGCTATACTTGGGCTACATCTGGGTGATATTTGGGCCACATTTGGGCTCTTTTGTCTCTGGTGGCAATCTTGGGAGATTTATTTGTTATGAAGTTTCCTAATTTCCTCATTTACTGCAGTCTCATCAGTAGGAAATACTTTCAGTTTTTTACTTTGGTTCCATCAAGAAGGTATTCAGATGTGTCACACATTTGCCATAAATTCTAAATGTTTGCACTCTAGTTGCTTATTAGATCACTGTAGTAAAGCTACTGCTTCGTACTTTTACAAAACCACTCCTTATTTCTCCTCACCTTGTTACACATATCACAGTACAATTAACCCTGAATTTATGTCACATTTGCTGTGACGTGTGTGGTTACTAATTAACCAGGCTAATGTGTCAGGTAAAGAAATACTGAAATAAAGAAATGAGTATCAGAAAAATTGTTTAATTTCAACCTTGAAAAAGCCCCTAGTCTCAAAGTCCACAGGTTCCGAAACACGTGTTGGCTGACTGTTTTCTCTACAAAGCACAAAGAATGTCTTTACTATAGAATGCAAAAGAACCCTAATGAAGTACTTTTGGATGAATGCTCCTATGAAATACTTTTAAACATGTTGCTACCTTCGATCCCTTTTTGTACTGATGAACTCTACACATATTTAAACATTTCTCAGTCAACAAAGAAAATTGTGTACCATAGCTACAATTCTCTTTCTTATATTTAATTAATTTACTAGAACTCAAATGATTCTTATGTGGTGTTGAATATATTGTAACAATAATTTACATAACCAAAAGTTAGATTTTTAAATGTTGGCACCCCCCTCAATTTCTTCTTAATTTAAAAAATGAATATATCAACTGAAACCTCAAAAACTGAAAAGCTTGAAATTACATTGGTGCTTCTTATGATGGTGGTCGGAAAGCCTCTGACTGTATGTCGGAGGCTTTCCGGCGTCCACTGTCAGTTTCAATACCTACAGGCTGATTCTCCGGCCGATCATTCCATCTGGCTTCTGATGGGCTCAAAGAGCCATTGCCTAGTCAGAGGCCAGCCCATAATCCCAACGGGGGGTCTTTCTGCTCTTGGGATTACGATACTCGGTCTCTGGCAGGCTTTCAATGCCGGGCTTTCTGACATGGAAAGCATGTGGGAGAGCGAATATGGGGGCCCCTAGCAGGGCCCCCTTTCCTTGGTGGCCTCCTCCTTGAGGTGCCTGCCAAGGGCTGTAGGGATAAACACCACCTCCAATTGTCCTATGGGAGCATGCACTATGGCTTGTTTACGGCTGTAACGCATGGTCCCATGGGGAAATGTCTAAATGTGACCAATCATAATCATTCAGTCAGGACCGACTGATTAGATCTGGTGGTCCCGTTTCGAGACTGTGTTGGCTAGACGCAAATCCATCTAACATCGTAATGGGCCTCATAGTGTAAGAAAACTGGATATTAGTTGAGGAGGATGTGAGTTATTCAAACGTAATGCGCACATACTGTCGGGTTCTGAGCACAACCCCTGGTAGGGATAGCACAGAGCAGATAGGCTTATCTTAGGAAAATGTATAAAGCATTTCATGCTACCAAAACAATTTAAAACACAATGCAATTAAAATTCTCACAACCAATTTCTATTAATTTACTATGACACAAAAATGATTCACATCGAACAAGGAGAACAGGGATATGTTTTTTTTAAGTTTTAAGGCAAAAAGCACCAAGAAAAGTAAAGTGCCAATGAAAAGACACTGCTTGTGGTGGACCAGGACCTAGGTGCAGTTTAAGGCCGGATGCAAAGGTGTGGATCTGGATGCACAAAGTGGTCATTACGGTAAAAGATGCTTTTATCTTCTGACTTAGGGACCCATTACAATGTCGGGTAGAAAGCCTCCAAATGGCATTCGGATTCCCCTACACCGTGTCCGAACCTATCCCCCTGACTCGGTCTGAAACATTTCTGACCGACCAATTACGATGTTCTTGGTTTGAATGTAAACCATTCGGACATTCCGAATCAGTTCCAACCGGCATTCAGAGAATCTGAGTCAGTTGGAGCTGAATTCTACAGCTCTACAGACCGCGTTTTGGACCGACAGATTATGATGTAGGATTCGGACAGCCTTTCCGACTGGGTTTGTCTGACATGGAAAGGCTGTCGGAAACAATCTTTGGGGGCCCCTAGCAGGCCCCTCTTCATCCTGAGGCCGGCAGTTGGGGCACATGGGGGTTCCCATGGGATATGCCTCCCGGTAAAAACAAGGTTTTCCACTACTATCGCAAGGGGAGCCTGGGTTGACGGTCGGAACACAGGCTCCTATTGAAGTCAATGGGAGACCTGGCAAATGATGTTCAGAAGCATCATAATCCATTGTGCGGAACTTCCAGCCATGAGTCAGTAGGAACCGAATCGGACAAGGAGTCGGGCGGAAAGTTTCCGCATAATGTCGTAACCGGTCCCTTTGTCGTTCTTATGGAAGCAAACATTTTCCAGCTGGTCGTGCTTAAATGCTGCACCCAATGAAGTCCTCTGATAGCCATTGCATGAGGTCCCACTGCAACCATTGATTTTATCAAGAGAAGCTCTGCATGGGAAAACTCAAATATTGCACCCACAGAAGTCCTCTTGACTGTCATATAATTTTTGATCCTTTGCCCAGTCTAGATTTCCATGTAGAGACTTGCCATCAAGGTCGCTTCTTGGCTAGACAGCCTAGGATGGAGTAGCTCCTCTGTTTGACTTTATAGGCTTCCAAGACATCAGGAACAGACCTCAGAGGGAAGAACGAACTCCAGAAAGGCCATAAACTAAGTCCATTCCGGTTCTATATGCCACTTGTTAATTTGTCGTTCTAGAAAAGGCATCTTGCAGCTTTTGGTGTCCTTTTATCCACATAGAAGGTCAGTCACTGACCCTTTAGGTCCACATATTCGTTATGGGTACAAGTGGGAGCAGGTTCACCCCATGAGCTATCCACACAGGTGGATCCATTTGAAAATTGTCCTCAGAGTTTCAGGAGCAGCTCCTTTGGGTCTCTGCTACCACTTCTGGAACATTCAAAACTACATTTAAATGCCAGGACTCAGTCCAGCAAAGGCCATCTGCAGGTTCAGACCAGGCCCAGTTGGTGCTGGCCAACTGGCGTCTTAACATTTTTTTGAGTCCTTGTAGCCAGATAGGATGTCAGCCAACAGACCATTGGTGGCCACTTCTTTGCCCTGGGTAAAAGATGGAGATGGTCTTGTCCTTCAGCACCATTGGATCCATAGAACAACCATGTCCATTATGTGACACCAGCCCGCTCGAACGAACTTGCACAGAATTAGACATCTCTCTCTCTACTAATGTATCAAATCATAGCAGAATAGAAACATTGAGTAACATATGAGGGATTTCCATACTGCGGAACAAAAAAATTCAAGCGTATACAACTCCTGTAGGCCTGCACACCCAAGAATTATGTCAAACTTAGGGCCTGATTTATATTTCAGTGGACAGGATATCTGTCACTGTTGAGGCGGAGTAACCCATTTGTCGAAAACTAAATCAGGACCTTAGAGTCTAGATTCCATCTATGAAATAATAATAAGCAAACATATTCTTTTTCTATCCACTCAGTTATGAAGTTCTGATACTTTATGGCCTATGGGGTCCAAAGGTTTTGTGTTATGCTTGTACCATGCAAAGGAGCGCAAGGGTGAAGCAAAACCTAAGTCAGATTTATCAAGCCACACAAGGCCAGCTTGCATGGCCCTGCATGGTTTGATAAATTCCAAGTAATGCAAGGCAGAGCAAATTGCTGCATTGCGTTACTCCTGGGAAGTCGTTCCATGGGTGGCGTGTGGGTATTCCTAGGCATCCACCCTTGAATTTTGGTGCAACACTGGAAAACCTGGCAATACGTCAAAATGCTAGGAGAAATATCTTCATTTCCTCACGTTGTTTCCTCTTTCTATGTATGCTGCATTCTACAGCACACATAAAAAGAGGACAATGCTTCTGAAGATTGTTTTTGTGCAGGAAGGTGCTCCTTCCTGCGCAAAAACCATCCTGCTAACAATACAGGAACCCTCGCACATTAGTCTAAGGCGTCCTTGCATTGGCGCTAGGCAGCCAAAAGGATGCAAGAATAGGAGAGGGATGCATCGTATCATGTTAAATACAGCGCATTCCTGCCCCTTCCCTTTCACGCAGTGCAGCAAGGTGGCTTTCTGTGCTGTGTGAAAACAACATAAACATGCCCCTCAATTATTTCCCACAGCCAGCATTTTTTGTGCCCCTCAATTATTTTCCACAGCAAGCATTTTTTGTGCCCCTCAATTATTTTCCGCAGCCAGCATTTTTTGTGTAAATTAATCTACCCCTCACCCTTATACACAAGGGTTTCTGTATGTAGCTAAGAATTTTGTTTTGAAAAAAAACATTTGTAAAATATGATCTGTACATGCTGCTAGACGCCCTACAAAACATTGTGCCTCTTTTAAATTTGGCTTTAAGATAAAAAGTAAATTTCCCTCCACACACCTCAGTGTGACAGGGTGCTATGTAGGCCAACAATCCGGTGTTTCAGATTCCCTGTAAAGGTGACACAGATCTATTTCAGGATATCTGGTGCAGTTGTCAAAATACACTAATTGTGAAATGTCATAACTACATTTTATAGAAGAAAGTCAGATTTATTATCATATCGGTGAGACCTTGTTAGAAAGTATATTATTGTATTATTAATATTGTTTTTAATTGTAAGCCACAGTGTTCAACCCTGGGCATCCTGGTGCTAAATAATTAATATGGTTGACAATGCATCAGGAGGAGCATACAGCTGCTCATTCGTAGAGGCATTGCAATGTCTTCTACAGCTCGCCTGAATCTAGCTGATTAGGCTGTGCTCATTGTTTACCGCTCCATTGGCTCGTGGCTACAACTGAGGATGTGCAGGTTAGATGTATTACTGTAGGCCAGGTGCTCAAAATTACAAAAGCCTCCGACTGGAGCAGAATGCTTAATAGGATAATCTCATGCAAATTGGCTTCTGCACCAGGAAAGGGGTGAGTAGTGGAGAGCAGGGGCTGTGGCTTGTTGTTTCCTGCCTTAAGGCTTTTAGGGGCTTATCATTTTCTGCAGCACACATCTTGGAGGCTGAGTCCAGGGGCAACAGGCATCTGGAACAATATTCAGTAGTGAATTGTCCCTGAGATTCAGATGCTCTGGCTGCACTGCTGCAGTTCATGATCTGTGCAGAAGTTGAGTTCATTGACTTTGGCTTGGCATGAACAATGCTCAGATCGAGTTATTCCATTCCGCTAACATCAGTGTAATGGTCCTTTGCATTCAATTGAGGAGTGGACTTGGAAATATATGTTCCTTCAATGCATTTACTGATATACTTGGTTTCCTGAAAAGAAGATGCTTGTGCTTCTTGCAGAGAGCCAACCCCAGGGCTGGGGGATGTGGACCAACATGGCCCACATTGGGCCTCAATTTTATTAACTTTGCAAAGCAAAAGAAAAGCTTGCATTTTAATAGTTTTTCTTTTGCCCCTGATGTTCCCTCTGAAACCTATTTCTATAAGCAACAGTTTGAGGGGCACCTAACACCTATGCATCCCCTGGAATGGAGTGTGGTGCCCTCAGGGGTCCTACCTGGCTAGGCCATGAGAGGGCAAGCCCCTTGGGTCTTTTCAGCTTTAGTCTCTATGATGCAGCCCACTAGCACCGTTGGACCAAGCACTTGGTGGTGGCAACTGATTCATGAATTTTGGAGTGGCTTAATGCACCTAGGTGAACAGCCTACTTGCCACCTAATTAAAATGAAGTACAGAAGATCCATTCATATGTATACTTTATTTTTTGGGGGAGTGGGGTTGCACATATTTTGCGAAGTTAAATTTCGAATGGTAATGCGTTTTCTTTGATTTTCAACCACTGGAGAAAGATTTGAGTGGAAAAAGGTCTTGTTATAATTGTAAAAATGAAGTGTGTTCTGCTGAAATCCATTTGTTTCCTTGAATCTGTCTTTCACATGTCTTATCTGAATTTGATGCGCTAGCTATTCTGCTGCTTACAATATTCACGCAGAAGATCAGTGGACTACATGTTGCAGAATACTCATATTCGTCAAGATTATTCACAAAATATTTTGAATTCATCGCTTCAATAATTTCCTGCCAGAGTTTCTATCCACGTAGAGGAGCAAATTTGACACAAACCTGACTGGCTAATTCTGAACGTTTTCAGAGGCACTGGGCATTGACTGGTTGTGTCACTTTGGCCAATTTCTCAACTCTGTGCATACATCCTGGATCTTCTTAGAAGCTCATTCATGATCTTCTGAATTTGGCCCTTAATGCTGCTAAAATACCTACAACGTGTGGTGTCTACACGATATTCTCTTGCACATTGCTAGGTTTGAGCCTGGGGAACTGATGAAGATGTCTTGCTTGCCTCCTCTGCTGCTGCTGTTGACCAAGTCCCTAGGCCGCCCATGTTGATACATTTAGGACTGTAACAACTATGGGAGTGTATTTTGTATGTGGATGTGTCTCGTATTAAAATGCCCCTCCTTAAAAATTCCTGAATCCCCCAATTTAGTAGTGATTTATTCCCCCTTGTTACACCACACTTCTGGGCTAGCTTACATTTACTATTAATTTGCATACTGCTGTGGGTGGAGATCACCGCAGTGGCAGAAAAGAGAGGATAAATGGAGGTGAAGGTCTCTGGCCAAAGGATAGTGAATTATTTTTTGTAGTATGTGATAAGTACTAGTGTAACTGTTCAAAATGCAGTTTCTGAATTGGCCCCATTGTAAAATTACAATTTCATGTACAAATTGAATGATATGTACTCATTCATAAATTATAATTTTGCATTGTAGAGAACAGAGTCCAGAATTATGCAATACATTAGTAAAGAAAACTATTGCTGAATAACTGAGAATATTTAGAAATATTACTGAGGTAGATTCTTAAAAGTGTTATAAATCAAATTGGAAAATTCTGTCTTTTATTTAAAAACTATTTTCTCACCTTTGGACTTGGCGCTTTCTGAAGGGTCACCCCCAAACTGTTTACCTTCGTGCTCCTATTTTTCTGGATATATTATTGCTGGCTTTAGGAGTCTGTGCACCTTACCATTGCTAACCAGTGCTAAAGTGCGTGTGCTCACTTCTTAAAACATGGTAAATTTGGCTTACACCTGATTGGTATATTTAATTTACTTATAAGTTCCACTAGCAAAGCGGTATACCATATGCCCAGAGCCTTTAAATTAAATGTTACTAGTAGGCCTGCAGCACTTAGTTTGCCACCCACCTTGGTAGCCCCTTAAAACATGCACCAGGCCTACCACTTCAGCCAGCAGCAATCTTTAAATTGCCAATTTAACATGGCAAAATAAACCCCTTGCCAAACCTGAAACTCTTGTTTCATTGCATGTAGGTCACCTCTAAGATAAGCCTTAGGTAGCCCATAAAGCATGGTGTATTTTAATGAAAAGATTGGACATGTATTTCTAAGTTTTAACTGGTGTAGAAAACCTCTAAATTCGTTGTTCACTACTGCGAGGCCTAACTCTCCCATAAGTGCTAACATTTGATTGCGAAAAGGTGAGGATTTTGTGTTTAGTATCTGATTGTAATTTAATATCCTCTCTAATGGTAAAGTTAGATTTTAAATTACAATTTAAAAAATGCCACTTTTAGAAAGTTGCCATTTTCCTGACCTAACCATTTGATGCCTGAAACGTGTTTCTAGGTCACATGCCTGAGTGTAGTTGGCAGTTGGACTTTGTTTATTCCTCCCAGACAGCCACACAAGAGAGGGATTAGGTGTGCGTGGATGGGCCAATGCTGACAGGATGGGGAAAGTGAAGCTAAGCACAGTCCACTTGCGAGTCATTGGGCTGTGCCCTCATTTACACAAAGTCCTTCACACTATCAAATTGGTCATGGAGACAAGGTGGGGCAAGGACAATGTAGGTCAGGAAGCTCCAAGCACTTCATAGGGAATACTCTAGAAGCCTATGGAAGGACTCTAAGAGTAATGCTTGCTGCTGTGCTCTGCTAAATCAAGCCTGCCCTGAACCCTTGTTGGCCTTCCCTGCTGCTTGGACCCTGTTCCATCTCTTGGACCCAGGACTACCAGATTGACCCCAGTGGCTAGTTGGCTGGCTTCCTGATCAGAACCTCAGGGACTGAACAGGCTCCAATCATCTTGAATCCTCACAACTCCTGCATGAGTCCTGCCCCTCCAAGTGGTGGCCGTTCGGACCTGGACTCTGGAAAGATTTGGCAAAGCAGCCCAGATAGTCATCATCAAAAACCTGAGACTGTTAGACCTGGCATCCTTAGGGTGGTCTTCCCCTGGAAATTTTGCCTTTTGCCTCCACAGTATGCTGATTCTCTTTGCTGGCCTTAGGACTATGAGCACTTTACTACTGCTAACCAGTGCTAAAGTGCATGTGCTTCTCCCCTTAACATGATGACTTTGGTGTATACCTGATTGGCACATTTGATGTACTGGTAAGACCCTTGTAAAGTGGTATACCATATACCGAGGGCCAGTGCCTCAAATGCTACTAGTAGCATTGTGCCACTCACAGAAGTAGCCTTTCAAACCTGTCTCAGCCCTTCCACTGCAGTGTCCGTGGGTGCAGATTACTGCACTTCGATCTTGCAATTAAAACTACTTTTCAAGCCTTAAACTCCATTTGTATTACACATAAGCCATCCCCTAGGTAGGCCCTAATTAACCCGAAGGGCAGGGTGCTATGAAAGAAAAAGGTAGGGCATGTACTTTTATATTTTGCATTTCCTGGTAGTGACAAACAGCCTATTTAGTTTTTCACTACTGTGAGGCCAACCCCTCGTATAGGCCAGTATTGGATACTCCTTAATACACTTTTAAGCTGTAATTCATGATCAGAGAGGAGTAGCATTTTCATGTTTCATATCTTTGGAATGGTAATGATAAATCCTCCTTACAGGTGAAGTTGGATTTAGGATGACAGCTTTAGAAATGCCACTTTGAGATATAGGTCATATATCGACACTATAGGGAGCACAGGGGTATTTCACAGATACTAATTACTTGATTTAATATTTTTCATAGTGTCCACAAAGTTCACAGCCCTGAAGAATACCTTATTTTAAACACATCACCGGCCCACCATGAAGGTCGAAACACGTCGCCGTATCTAAGAGAGTGGCCAAGAATAATCATTCAATGTATAAATTTGTGCAAAAATGTGTGTATTACCAGTGATGAAATTCACAACCTCATGTGTATAACAAGCTACGCTCTGACCACCTTTTAAGATAGGACCAAGCAGTACTGGTTTGGACTGCAAACACGAGGGTGTAAGTTGAGACTTGCCCCAGTAATATTAGAGTGTTAAATCTGTCTTTTTATGTTTTATGATCAATTCCTTTTGTATGTTTAATGATTAATGTGATGTATTATTTTTTGGGGTTTGTACATGTCTTGTTCCAAATAAATGTGGTCATATGTGTAACCATTTTTAAAGGTGTGTAAAAGATTACATGTGCATTGTTTGTTCTGTTTATAAGTTATTAAAAAAATGAATGGAGTGAGAAACATGACACCTTGTACATTCCCACTTATTTATTTGAAGATCACTGTTATGATTAATTCTATTGGAACAAGCTAATTTTGTGTACACACCTTTGAAGTATTTTTTAAATCAGAATAAGTCAAGTCACTGACGTTTGGGTAAACAATTTGTTGATTTTTCAAGATAGATATCATTAGATTGATTGCCTTGGGGGTAACATTTTGATTATAGAGTATGTATTAATCCTAGCCCCAAATGTCCTCAACTGGATCACTCTCCTTTATGATACACATACTTTTAGATATTGGGCATTTCCCTGCTCTTACTGCTCTTTGTGCCTGACAGCCTATCTCTAACACACATCTGGACTGGGTGACAGCTGCACTTTTTGCATTCCCTCTAGACAGCCACAAACACAGGAAGGTGCGGCTCATCTGCATTCTGAGCACTCATCTCCATTCATCTGCATTCTGATGGGTCTGACACTTACACTTCAGCAGGTAGTGTCCAGTCCACACACAAAGCACTGATTTACCCCATCCCCCCAACCCATCCCAAATATAGCCTAGCAGTCAGGACTGGGCTTAAAGGGATCTTTTTGCACTTCAGAGAGCCACCTTGAAATCACCCCTATATCAAAATCACTTTTGTGTATAAGTACTGAGTCTCAGACCCCCTAAAATCAGAAAGTTCTGGATTTTAAACAGAACCTCTGTTGGAAGAATTGCTGTTCTGATTAAAGGACTCAGCTTGACTGCTTTTCTGGAAGAACTTCTTTTTTGCTTGTTGGCCTGCTGCCCCCTGACTCCCCTGACTCTTGCCTTCTGTTTTCTGAAGTCTCTGGGACACAAAAGACTTCCTGCAATTCTGATGGTGCTGCTGAACACTGCTATCTGCAAGTGCTAATCTTGCCTGAGGTGCCATCTCCAAATTCTTGGCCTCAGAAGTGGGTACTGCAGCTGTTTTGCTTCCAAAGGGATGCATCTACACTACTGAGCTGATAGAAGCCGACGCAGTGCCCTTTGACACCGCTGCAGTGCTGATTGGGAGACAGCACAGCGTGGCTCGATGATGATGCAGGACCTGACGGTGAAGTTCGATGATGACGCAGCACTGATCTGAGGTCCCGACCGCGAGGTTCGACTTTGACGTATCGACCCAACTGGGTGCGTTCCTCAGGCAACCAGGGATCCCATTTCCAGCAGAGACTTGGACATTTTTTGGCTAAAAACTGCTCTGAAAACCGAGAAGAGACGGGAACCAACCTGCTCATCTATCCACCCAATGTGCATTGTTGGTGGGCCCGATTTTGCAGCAGCTACCACTACATTCTTCTCTGCAGCAGTAACTCCTGTTGAGAGGTTAGAGGATTTTGAAGTCCCAAAAAGAGATCATGTCTGAATGTCTAAATCTTCACCACTGAACTTCTACCTTCCCAGAACATTTTAGTTGAACTTTCTTCTACATCCAAAGGTAGCATCAACCATGCCCAATTACATTCTTGCATCTGACTCGTGCGCCATCGCAGTCAGCTATATCTTTCGACTTTGATCTGGTCCCGTGTTAATAGACGTCCATGTTGGTGTGTTCATCTTTTAGGTGCTAGATTTTAACTCAAATTTTTTAAATGCATAACTTTAGTTCTACTGATTGGATTTTTGACATTTTGGTGTCAAATAATTTATCAAAATGTACTCTATTTTTCACTAAATTAGAGTGGGATTTCCAGTTTTTTGTGTTTGTGTTATTGTTTGAGTGCTGCATAAATACTCTACACATTGGGCCACATGCATCAATAAGAAACCTGCTCGCAAACGGGCAGATTAGCAGAATCTGCCCCTTTGCGACCGGTATTTTTGCATTTGGGATGCATCATCCCAAATGCAAAAATCGCTATTTAAGGAATCTCTAAATAGCGATTCCTTAAATTGCGATTGCATTTAAGGAATCCCAAATTGAGATTTCTTAAATGCAATGCATGAAAGTTTAAAAATTAGCGATTTCGCTAATAGGGGGAGCAAATTACCATGAAGTTTAACTTCATGGTAATTTGCAAACACTTTGAAAAATGCACTAAAGTGCATTTTTCAAAGTTCCATTTTACACACACACATGCCCTTGGGGCATGTGTGTGTGCAAGATGGCACCCTTGAAATAGCATGAGCAATTTGCGATTCTCTAATTGAGATTAGCAAATTGAGAAAGTCCTCCCATTCATTCCTATGGGCCTCTAGGCCCATAGGAATCAATGGGGAGGTATTCCTTAATTGCGACTCGCAATTTGCGAGTAGCAATTAAGGAATGTTTAGAAAACGCTATTTTGTAAGCGATTGCTACATGCATAGCCTTTTGCTATTCCTTATTAGCGAATCCTTATTTTTCGCTATTAAGGAATCGCAAATGGCATTGTTGATGCATGTGCCAGATTGTCTCTAAGTTAAGCCTGACTGATTTTGTGCCAAGCTACAAGAGGGTTAAGCACAGGTTAAATTAGTGATTTTTTGTAGTTCACACTGACAGGGATTGTGGCTGTTTCTTCAGCGAGGTTATTACCATCCAATAACAACCAATAACCCAATTACTTCCATAGACTATAACTTCCTCATTAGTGCCTTATAGTCATATATATCTGAAACATCACCATTGACCAGGAAATCTGGAGAGATGCAATGTTTTTCCTAACACTTCCCCCACATTATCAAAAGACTTTGCTCAGGGTTGGAGCCCGTGGGCAAGGT
Source organism: Triturus cristatus (assembly GCF_964204655.1). NCBI lineage: Eukaryota > Metazoa > Chordata > Amphibia > Caudata > Salamandridae > Triturus > Triturus cristatus. The sequence goes on from NC_140582.1 coordinate 1,127,896,103, forward strand.
TCAAGCTCAACCTCTTGAGGAGAGAGCAAGGACTTTGAAGTGGTAACATTTCAAAATATGAAAAGGGTTTTGAGAACTTAACATCCATAATACACAGTGTTATGGCTTTGGCAACTACACTGTGCAAATATCAGTAAATCCCAAAAGAACGGACCAGTCCCCTACAGTGTGTATTTGTGATTTCACCGCATCCTGGGACAGGGTTAACAGGAGCATAAAGTGGTCCCTAGATTGTCCCATTTGTAGCCCATTGAGAGCACTAGATCAGTGGATTTGCCAATAGTGAAGGTGCCTAGTACAGGTGTTTTTACCACATTAGTGGCTGCTATTTAGGTGGTAGGCAACAATGTGAGTTCCCCACATATTATTAAACTTCAATGTCTCAGACTTGTGGGAAGAACTGAAACAGTATCATAAATCCATACATTATTGATCTTCAGTGTCTCAGACTTGTGGGAAGAACTGAAACAGGTTCATAAGCAGGAACGGCCGGTCCATTGGGGCTGAGGGGCCATGCCCCTCCACCTTTCGCCACTCATGAACAGTGTCTGTCAGGCTGCACTAAGGTCAGCCTGAAAGACACTGTTCACCTCCAGTTCCAGCAGCCAGGATCCAGATATGCGCATTTAGCGCAGGCTTCTCGCTGCCTGAGCTGAATTTTGCTGGGCTGAGGAAGTCACAGCTCCTGTGGGTGTGAGTTCCTCAGCTTAGCGAAGGTCCCTGAGACCCTCCCCTCAGTGACGAGGGATAGTGTCACTGATTTCCTCGCACCTGGGCGCTTCAGTTTTAAGCCCTGAAGCGGCCAGGGTCGGGTGTCAATCAGTGACACTTCATCACAGAGTGGGGTGGGGTCAGCAGTCTCACTGACCCCATCCCACACTGTGATGATGTTGGCACTGCTGCCTTCCCTTATTGACTGACCTTAGGTCAGCCAATCAGTGAATGCACCAGTCCCAAGCCTTCTGGAACCTCCGAGGCAGAGCTGGCTGCAGGTAAGTGTTTGTTTTTCAATTAAACTGTTTGGTGCGTGCTTGCGTGTATGTATGAATGTTTGGTGAAGAGTGCTGTGAATGGATGTGTTTGTGTGCATGTGTGCGTGCATGTATGAATGTTTGGTGAAGAGTGTTGTGAATTGATGTTTTTGTGTGCGCGTGTCAGTATGTATGTTTGATGAACAGTGTTATGAATAAATGTGCTTGTGTGCGTGCGTGTGTGTGAATACATTGCTTTAAGTGTTATGTGTGCGTGTGTGTGAGAGTGTTTCCTGTCCGCCCCCTGCCTCCAAAACCTACCGGCCGCCACTGTTCATAAGTGTTCTCCATCCTATACAAACCCCTGATCATACATTGATAGGCTCTTAACAAGTTAATATTAATTTTCTGGAGTTAGATTGTATGGAAAACTAAGAAAGTCTGCGTTGGTACCAGAAAAGTGAGGCAGTCTTGGTGTGATGAGAGGGCAAGGTTGAAAAATGTCTAGCCTGATGCTATTTATATGTTGAACTCAGTTGGTGGGCATGACCTTAATTATTAGGGCAACACATTTGTTTCACTTTATAAAACATATCATGTCAAGAATGCATTCCCTCTTGTTTTGGAGCCCATGCATTGAATAGGGCAAAATTGCAAGTGTTTAAATATATGATTTAAATATCTCTTTGGAAAAATGAATTAGGATAAACAATCGCTAAGTATGTTGGTATTCGCATACCTTTTGCAGATATCTTTCCACCTTGGGAAATGCGCAGTGCTTGTATGACATGAAAAGGGGAGAGAACATTCTGTATTTTAATTTCAATTTCTGGGAATCTATATTCAAAGGAGAAAAATAATAATGTGTGAGCTCGTAGCTGGAGAGGTGTCGTTATGGACAAATGAATATTTCCTACCACTATGAGTTGAGTTTCCTCATTTTTCTTCAGCTGTATGAGGTTAAACATTCCCTAGGTGCTTCCCTCCCCTGATCCTACTGGTGTCCTGTAGGAAGGATGCAGCCTGTTTCTGACACTTTCTGCTCTGATTTGATCTATATCTCACCCAGGCCCCAGGAAATAGTGAGTCTGTGGTGTCCCTAGGTTGCATGTCCCAGATCGACGATGGCCCCTCTACGAGCCTCAATAAACGCAGCTGCTAGACTCATAACAGGCTCCAAAAGGAACTGTCACATCTCCCCTGACCTTAAAGCCCTCAACTGGCTACCTTTCGAGGCCAGAATTCAACTAAAAATCACATGTATGACGCACAAGGCCATGCACCACCACGAGTTACCTAGCTCAGAAACTGGTGTTCTCTTGCGGTAATAGATCCTCCAGGAGTTCAAGCAACCTTCTACTGAAACCACAACGTTGTGCCAGGAAAGAAGCATACAACCGGACCTTCTCGGGGATGGCTCCTAGGATTTGGAATGCACTGCCCCCAGACACTAGACAGAATCCTTCTACTGCCTCCTTAAAAAAAGAAGTGAAATCTATCCTCATGGCCAAATTCACTTGAAATATGTTTATCTCTTGTTATTTTGCTGCTAGTTTGTATCAGATGCTAGTTTGGTTTATTATCTCCTATATTTTTCGAAACCTGTTTTCGGTTGTTTACGTCTGCCCTGTAAAGCGCTTTGATACCCGCAAGAGTCTTGTTCGCACTATACAGAACCTTCAAAATAAAATAAAATAAAAAAATGTCAAATCACACAGGAGCAGGCGGGGGTTCCTGAATCAGGCTGCACGCTCCCATACAACACAACTGTTTTAGATTGGCTCTGAGGTTTGGAAAATGAGTGTGAGCAGCTTGGGGGGATGTGGGGTCTTACAGAATTTGATGTGGCTGAACCAACCTTGATCCCGTAACCACCTTGTTGTCTGCAGCTGCTGTTTGTTTTTTCCTATCTTCAGATAAAAAACACTTTCCATAGCGGCTCAAATATGCATGGTCGTGACGCATGAGGAGTTACCCCTAAAACTATTGCCTTCATTTGCGCCAGTAATAGTTTCACAATTGGTGAACTCTGCATGCATACATGTTCCCCTTTAAACTGCTGTAAGAAATCGGAGAACTGTATAGAATTTCTGACTCATCCTGGTACAGTGAATCTTTATAAAGTTTGAAATGTAATTTAAACTAAAGAGTAACCCCGGGGAAGCTTATAAATCGTCGCCTACAAATCTCTCTCCTTAAGTAAAAGGGCCTTAAGTAAAAGGACATGGGTAGTTTATGACACGGCACTGACCTCAAATCCAAACAAGAATAATGTATCTTTGGATTCGTAGGAGGCAAGATGGCGGCTGATTCGTTAGCCGAGTGAGTTGGGCTGTACTACTCGCGGTGATTCCCCTTTGGACCATGCACCGAGAAGCATCAGGATAATGTAACCTAAAGAGGATGTGTGAATAATGCCAGTACGCTTAGTTGTGGCCCACTTCGGCAATGAAAATACTTACAGTGACGCTTACACCTACCTGGCTTCGTGGTGGGCTCTGGCGTCCTTTTCTGTTATACCGTGACTGTTTCTTTGCCGGATTCACATACTGCAGTATCTCTCGAAGCGGCGCAGCAATGCCTCCGAAAGCAGCGTCTAAAGTCCCGGCCAAGAACCCGAAGCCCCGCGGAGCAACCAGGCCGGCAGGGATTGCTGATTCCATCTCGGGCGGACGAGCACCGGTGGTGGGCGCAGGATTGAATGCTATCTCCGACCCCGGTCCTTCTCCCCGTGTGGGGACCTCGGCTGCCAGGGGCTCTCCGCCTGTCACCTCACCATCCGGTGGTGGAAACATGGCCCCGTTGTTTACTAAAAGAGCAACGAAGGTGGTGACACAACCCCCGGACAGAGCTGTTGATAATGGGGTTCAGCAGAGTGTAGATACCATCCTCCCCCCCACGGAAGCGGTGAGTCAGCTGGCTACTGCAGATGTCATTCACGGTAATTGTCTTAGAAAAGTATTAGATGCCGGGGATGAGACTGTAAATGTGGTGGATGGCCTATCAGGTTGCATTCTGGATCCTGTAGTCCTTCCTTCCAAACTCAGTGAAGTTTCACAATTACCGACTGTTGAAGATGGGTTAAGCATGGCCCAGACTGCTCATAATGCAGATAATGATTTATTTGAGAACTTTTTTTCACTATCAGATGGATCCATCACTTCAGATGAAGAAGGGATTAATAGAGACTGGGCTGAGTTTGCGATGGGAGATGAAGATGCGGTTCAATCCACGCATAAGACTCCCGGAACTGTCCACAGAAACAATAAAAGCAAGGTTGGGGGGAATACCGGCGATATTCCATCAGAGAACAATCCAGATACTTTGGGGGGGGAACTGGGGGAGAATCTCGCATGGGATTACTCTTTCTCTGCAGTGAATCCTGCCTCCAACAGTCAAGGAGAAGATCCTGTAAGTTCAATTTTATTGAAACCATCGGACTCCTCTAAACCGATAACATTAGAAATGATTTATGAAACAATGATCTCACACAGAGCGGAGACTCGGCTTGAGAATGCCAGAACCCAAAATGCCTGCCGCAAACTGCAAAATGCCATTAGACGCATTAATAAGTCTACTGCGGAGATAGGTATTAGAGTCAATGAGACCGAGAATCGCATCTCTGCTCTGGAAGATGCATTATCCACACAGACAGATATGGTGACTGCTCTCAAAAAACAAAAGGATGATGTCACTTGGAAATTATCCGAGCTTGAAAATCAAATGCGACGGAACAATCTACGTGTGCTGGGTGTTCCCGAGGGGGTGGAGCATGATGATGCGAGACAATTTATAATTCAATTGTTCACTGAGGCTTTCCCGGAGCTCTCCCATTGGGACTGGGGGACTCAGATTCAGAGAGCTCATCGATTTCCTTTTCGTCAAAAACAGCAAACTAACCAGGCAGGCCCAGATTCCAAATACCCCCGTGCCATTTTGATTTCTGTCAATAACTTCCTAGCAAGAGATGCTGTTTTTGACCTTGCCCGCCCCAATCGTAAACGCCTGGCTAAGGGGGTCCAATTTTTTGTTAGACCTGATTTCTCCCATGAAACAGTCTCCCGTCGATGGCGCTTCCGCCAATTAATTCCTATGTTTCATGCAAAGGGGGCACAGGCGTTTTTAATGAACCCTGCTAAATTAAGGGTGGTGGCGCAGGGCCGAAATCAATTTTTTCTGTCTGAAATAGCCGCAGAGGAATTTTTGCAACAACTACCTCCTCTGGGCTGAAGATAGTATAGTGATTAAGATTCAGATTGTTATTTACATCACGTAGTTATGTAGTTACTTCTGCCTTCACTTTAGTGTTTGGGGGCACCACGGGTGAGTCCATCCAATTCTCCATCATCAGGACCACGGTCCTAATGCCTCATTATTGGGTGGGTAGGCTGGGAGGGGGGAGGCTTGAGATTGAGGTGGGGGGCATAGTGGACGGGGGGGACGACTGGGATGAGGGTGAAGGGAGAAATGGGGGAAAAAATATGTTCCGCAACCATCCTTCTTATTTTTATGTTTTGTCACTTGAGTTATTTTTGATCAGCTTTATTAAAGGGCTCTTAGGTTTTCAACCTGATGGCTAGTTTGAATCTAACAATCGCCACGTATAACGTGTGTGGTCTTAACCGATATGAAAAACGTAGGAAGATGCAAAGTGAGTTGAAACTTATTAATCCTGACATTATATGTATCCAGGAAACACATATTTCGTGGTCGGTACGACAGAAGTTAGATGATTTGGGGTATGCTTTGTTAGTGGCCTTTAAACAATCTGACACAACACGGGGAGTGGCTATTCTGGCTCGCCCTTCTATAATTAAAACTGAGCGTATTTCAGCAGACATACAGGGTAGATGGGCTATTCTTGAGTGCTTAATTGGCAACAAGCGGTTTACCCTCTGTACAATATACGGTCCTAATGTCGACGATCCAAAAATCTTTAATTTTCTAAATGGTGAGCTCGCTCTATGGCCTTCTCCAGTTCTGTGCTGTGGGGATCTTAACATCCATTTAGATAGCGATTGGGCAGGTCCTCTTTCTTCTCCATATAGGGGTCGTAAACCTAAGGTCTTTCAGGCATTAAAGAATCTGATGGATGACCATGGCCTGGTAGATGGATGGAATTTTTTACACCCTCAGACACCCGGTTAGACTTTCTTCTCCTCTCCACATACCAAGTTTTTCCGATTGGATTATTTTCTTATTCCCGCTGCTTGGGCCTCTCACTGTCAAATTCGCATTTACCCTAGATTGTTATCCGACCACGCCCCTGTAATCATTTCCTTTTCTAATGTTGTTACCACACGACTTTATAAAATCTTCACCTTTGATAGGAAGCTCCTGCTTGACACTTCTTTCGTGTCGCATATGAAAAAGTGGATCCCAGATTTCTTTCAGCTTAACCGCGGATCTGCAGAACCTGCTGTTGTCTGGGATTCCTTCAAGGCTTGCTTCAGAGGTGAGGTCCTTAGTTTTGCGCTCCATCTGCAAAAAACTCGGAAACAAAATTTGATACAGTTATATACTAATCTACGGGATGCGGAATTGGAGCTTATAACTAATATACAGGCTGCTATAGATCCCAAAGATAGCCTTGATGAACTAGCTCGTCGTAAGGCGGAGATTAATCTTATTTGGGCCCAAGAGATTGCGCTTAAATATCAGCTTTACCGAAAACAAATGTATGAATACGGTGAAACAGTCGGGAGATGTTTAGCTCAGAGGGTTCGGGCGAAAAAGCAAATATCTAACATCAAAGCTATCTATAATGACCAACAGGTATTAGTTCAAGATCCCGCGACTATCATGAAAGTTTTTCATCAATTCTGCTCTGAACTCTATAGTCAGCCGAGTGATGATGATATCCCACCTGACCTTGGGCTCCCCATTCTAGAATGGGACAGACTTGATCCCGCTGCTGCTGAAAGATTGGATCTTCCATTCTCTGATGAGGAAATTAAACGTACAGTGTTTAATCTACCCTCTGGTAAGGCTGCGGGCCCCGATTCTCTTCCATCAGAGATTTATAAGACTTTTTTTAAGGAACTTCGATCTGACTTTCTGAATACTTTTCAGGCAGCCAGGTTGGGTACTCCTCCCGAATCATGGGCTGCTGCTCATATTGCCATATTCCCGAAGAAGGTGAAACCCCCCGATCAACCCGGGTCATACCGCCCGATATCGCTCCTTAACTGTGATGGTAAACTCTATGCGAAACTATTCGCAAATCGCATGGCTCCTCACGTTGCGCGACTGGTCTCATTACAACAACATGGTTTTGTGCCGGGGCATGGGACGGTAGATCATGTCAATAGGGTCATCGCTCTTCTCGACGCCGCGCAGGCTGAGTCCAGATTTCTGGGTCTTGCCCTGCTCGACGCCGAGAAGGCCTTTGACCGCGTATCTTGGAAGTTTTTGTGGGAGGTCATGACTCGCTTGGGATTTAGCTCTAACTTTCTTCTGGCACTCCAGATATTTTATCAGTCCCCAACTGCTAGGATTTGCGCCATGGGCCTTAAATCTGAGGAGGTTCAGATTAGAAGAGGGACGCGGCAAGGCTGTCCTTGTTCTCCAATTCTTTTTGCTTTTTATATCAATCCTTTTGTTAAAATGCTCGAGCTTAGCCTACAGATTCCCCCTTTCATTGCTTATGACGTGAAGTATAAGGTTCTCGCGTATGCCGATGACATTGCTGTTGTTACATCTGATTTGAACTCGGCTTTACCCTCCATTGAATTGTTAGCAGAATCTTTTGGGAAATATTCTGGTTATAAACTTAACAAATCCAAAACACAATGTCTGTGTACAGATCAAACTCTTGCACTTGACAACAGGATTATGGAGGAAGTGGTCTATTTGGGCATTAAGATCAGGCCTAATTTGGAGGAACTCGTCAATACCAATTGGACTGAGATATTGGATAAAACGAAACATGCATTGGAATCTTGGCAGAGTTTATATCTCACTTTGGTCGGCAGAGTTAATTTACCCAAAATGATTATATTACCCAGAGTACTTTATTTTTTTCGTGCTGTCCCTTTATTTGTCCCCAGGCCCCAAATTCGTCAATTACAGTCAATTTGTGAAAAATATTTATGGGCCCCCGGAAAAATCCGCAGAGCTTCACGCTTTATGACACTCCTTCTTGTTCGTGGGGGCTGGGGAGTACCGGATTTCGCCCTCTACCAGATGTCATGCTTACTTTTAAGAATGCGTACTCTCCTGACCGGAGAGGCAATACCTAATATGGCAGAAAATCCATCGATTTACCATATTACTTTGGGTCCATCTGCAAAAAGCTGTCTGATTTCTAACTTTGACAGTAGCTATTACAAACACACATGGTTCAAAACTATTATATCTGCCTTTAACACATGGAAAAGTGTCAGGAAAATGTGTAATATACCTAAATTTACAATATACACCCCATTCAGGGCTCCACACTTATTGCCGACAATTTTTGATGATGTAGTTGCACGATATTGGCATTTTAAAGGTATCACATGTCTTGGCGACTTCGTATCTGTTGATGGTTCCCTTCTTTCTTTTGATACACTTAGAATACAATTTGATTTAGATAACAATCATTTCTTTAAATATTTACAGATTCGGGATTTCTTATATAAACATACCATGCCACTGTCTTCAAATGACGTTATTGATGCTATTAGATTACAACCTCCCATTGGAACTATCTACAAACACTTATTAGCTTATCGTATAGATGATATTGATAAAACTAATCAGAAATGGTCAGGCAAGTTAACATCTGCCTCTATCAACATTCAAGAATCTATTAAAATGGCCCATATGATTTTCTTTTCTGCATCATTAAAAACACAATTATATAAGACTATTTTTAATTTATATCACACTCCGGCTGTGATGATGAAATGGGGTAACTCACCTCTATATTCAAACTCTGGTGAATGTTTTCGTTGTAAAGCAAGAGAAGCCGATTTATTGCATGTCTTTTATACATGCTCATCTTTAACATCTTTTTTTAATCAAATCTCAAACTTTCTCGGCTATGTTCTTAGGAAACCTGTAGTATTTTCACCAAAGTTAATCCTACTGGGTATTGGGGATGAAATTATTGAGGGGCACCCTCTATTTGAGTTTCGTTTTTTCCTTTTCATTATCGCTGCCACAATCAGCTTATCCATAGCAACAGCCTGGCTGCAACCGCAAGCCCCGAGTTTTGATATATGGCGATCTAAGCTTTTTACTTTGTATAATACTGAAACTAGTATATATTTGTTAAAAAAATCTCGCAAAAGAAACTTAGGTCTTACAATTTGGCGCCCTTTAAAAGATTATTTTGATGTTTAATTTATATAAGTTGATTTCACAGAAATGAGATATATGTGATTTGCACTGTTCTATGTCAGTGATACATTGTAAATGTTGGTCTGTGGAACATTAAAAAAAAAAGAAAAAAAAAAAAAAAGAATAATGTATCTTTTCTGTGAATTTTCAGATAATTCTATTAGAATGTGGAAGCTATGGGGCAGATTTACAAGCCCCTTGCGCCACTTTTGCGTCACTTTTCCCATGTTAAAAGTGATGCAAACGTGGCGCAAGGGGCTTGTAAATCTGCCCCTATATGTTGTTTACATGATGATACACCTCATGTAAGTGCACAGCATCAGAGTACTATGTGTAGCAAATTATTTGATTTCGATATGTTTCAGCATATTTCACGTAATACATTTAGAATAGACGCAATGTTAAAAAAAGAAGCTGTTTTTAATAACTACAACCTGGCGTTCGAAACTTCCTTTGCACTTTTTCAAAGTACACCACCACCGCAGTTTCATCAAAAAAGTTCTATCTTTCTCATGTGCTTCATTAATGGACCGATAGCAGGACATCACACATTTGTGCAGTTACTTATTTAAGTCGGAAGTCTTGATCTCTGCCCGTTTGGTGTTATTCCACCATTCCATATCATTGTTTCTTTAGCAGAGATCTTTGTTCTGCAGTTGATGTGCCCGAGTCTATAAATATTCCTGGGCACTTGCCAATGCTGCAATGTAAACCAGGGGACTGCTAAGTGTGCTGAATTTTTAATATTGCCCTTGAAGAAAGCAAAGGAACATTCCCAAATACTGTGCAGAGAATTAACACAAGAACATGTTCTCATTTACATCTACCAATACATCAGATTTGCATAGAGCATGAAAATTCAGGAGGACCCATTAAAATGGACTACATTTCTCATTAACTAGGATAAACACTTCTGTTTATTTAAATAAACGTTTTTCACTCCTTTGATGTAAAATAGGTGACACAACACTGTGATCCAATTACTACTTTATTAACACATTTTCTGAAAATATTTTACACTTTTCTAGCATCATGTAGGTTTGCGGTACAATACGTAAATTATGAGTCATATTATGTTCCTCTCTTTTACCAGGGTAGACAGCGAAAAAAAAGGAAGGAGAGACAAACACATTCAAAGAAAGAGTGCATGAAAAAAGTGAGTTTCCTAGCCCCTGCACCCGCACACAATGGGGCTTCCAAGAAAGAGACCATTTGGAATTGTAGAAGGAGATGATGATGATAATGAGTAGGCGCCCCCCAAGCCTAGGGGAGGGGCGCCCTTAGTCGCGCCACGGAGCCGAGCCTCCTCTTCCAGGGAGACTGGTAGAAGAAATGAAATCATTGAGGGGGCGTCTCCTACACGTAAAGGAAACTGAAACTAAGCACGAAGTTATTTAAGGCGTTGTCCCAGGGATCTCGTCCTCTTTGTCTCCTTGGATCCCTGGGAAGCCGCAGGAGCGTCTGAAACAAGGCGAGGCGGGTTCAAGGAGGCCTGTCGTAGTGTGGTTAAACATCGAGCTATTAGCTCAGTTAAGTATTGTTGTGGTGATCAGGACCCTACAGGGGCGGCCTTAGGCATGTGCAACCTGTGCACCTGCACAGGGCCGCCAAACCCCAGGGGCCGCCACGAGGAATCGGAATCCGACTCTTTCTTCCTGTCGTTCATTTGTTCCCCTGTGAAATGAATGCAAAAAAGAAAAACACTTTTGCTGGGAATGCCGCTTTGACATTTTTCTATTCTAAAGTGCAGCCACGGAAATAAAAGGTTCAAAATAGGAAAAATCAATAAATAAAGCAAGACGGAATGTTCTTAAAGTGCCCAGATCGGTTTTATTCAAACCCCAAAAACATTAGCGTCACTTTACTCAGTTTGCCAGTGAAGCGCTGTTTTCCCCCGGTGGGGAAGTGCGCCAAACCTGGAGGTGCTGCGATACCTGGTTGATGGGTGGATTGAAAAACAAAATGTGTACGGCGGCTTTGTGTTCACGAATGTGGTCTTTTTAAACCATACTGCTTACGTTTTGTAAGCATATAAGCAGTGGACATTGAAATGGGTCCTTTCTGGGCGCTGTAGTTTTCAGGCAGAAGCACTCACTGATTTCTGAATAGTGAGTGTGAAAGCGTTAAGTTCACCATGTTGTTCCTGCTTACATTTCAAAAGCGTTATTTAATCTTTCATTCCCAATGAGTGTTTGCTTTTTCCAGGATGTTGTTACTTTTTCCTTTAGGGAGCATATTGCTCTTGCCAGTGCTTAATTTTTCATGGAGTCGCATCCAGTTGTTTATAGCAGGTCAAATTTGATTGTAGTTGAAGTCAATGTGAATTTCTCTCAGTGGGGCAGTATGGTGTTCAGTGAGGGAGGGGATGTAGCACTAGGGGCAGAGCTGCCGAATTTAGAACTGAGGAACCAGGTTCAGCCTTCATGAGCAGTCCCCCAGACCACTCTCCTAAGTGAGCACATTCCCACGCTAGACCTTAGAAGACCCTGCAAATCCGGAAAAGCCCTGGTGTCTTAACACCAGCAGGTGGACCCTAGCAGTGGCGTGTGGGTTCACCTTGAATGCTTGCCCACCACAATCCATACTGAAGTTCACCTCCAGCCTTGCTGGCAGGCCTAAGAAGTAGCAGACCCTAGAGCAACAGTGAGGTCACAGGACCCCTGAGAAGAGCTGGCACTAGGGTGATGCGACCGGTGTGACCGCAACGGGTGCTGACTTTGAGTGGGGGCATTGTATATTATGGTTTTAAAAGCACTTGCTGCCTCCTTCCTGGCCTACAGCAATTTTTGGTAATAATAAAAATGTCATGAAAACTCCGGTGAATAAACATCTTACTAGAGCGAGATCGGAGTTTTGTCTAGTGGACGTTTTGACTCATGGAAAGATAGCGCAGAGGGTTAATGTGCCTGCTGCTAAGAACATGAACCATGCCCATCACAAAGTGCACATATTGTAAATAGGTTAGTGGGTTACTGCTTTTGACAGTAAGATCCTTTTGCTACTTGCAGTTTATAAGTTAAAATCCTAACAAAGAACAGTGAGCTATTAGCTTTCATCTTAGAGCTGCATACAAACTGCAGGGAATAAACTATTGCTTTATTTTTTTTTTCCCTAAGCCTTTGATTATCCTAATGTTGCAAAAAGTGTTCATTTGGATAGAAATCAATAACTCATATTAAAGGGAACCTCCAATCATGGTATTAAGTTTTAAATTCTGAGTTTGTGTTTCTCCAGATCACTATTAAACTATACTGCCTACTAATATGGTGGTCATGTGACTCCTACACCTTGTAGTCCTTTGTCTGATGTAACATTTCCCATACAGTGATTTACACACGTAAAATTGATTGTCTCTGTGTATATTGCTGACAACAGAAAATCCATGGCTCAGAAACAAATGGCTTGTTCTTCCACTTTTAAGCATATTTGGGACATTCTGTGATTAGAAACATATCCCACTTTGTGAATTTATTTTAATGTCAATAACTCATATTAATCGTTAAATAATCATGTGTTTCCATTGGTTGAATTACATAACATAATAAGCTGTAAATGGTCAGTGAAATGCCAAACAAATACTAAAGATTGGGATGTTTTGCCAATCATGGCCACACCTCTAACTGCGCCCAGTGAGCCAATCCTCAGGTTATTCCCGCCCTCTGATTCTCCGCCCACAGTTCCCCTACTGTTTTTTTCCCCACTTCAACCACTGGATACAATACATATTCGTGGTGGCCCCTGGCAGGGATTTGGCGGCCTCTGGCTTCCACTAACTTGCAAACACCCTGACCGTCACCCCCCCCTTCCCGCACCTGTGTTCCTCGTTCCTGATTCGCGCCTCCCCCGTAAAGGTCGCGCGGCGCGGACGCCGCCATCTTGCTCTGTCTGTCTGGTCTTCTATTGTCCGTCCGCGGCTCGGGACAAAGCCTTTTACTGCTGAGCCGGTGGCGTCCGCGAGATCTGAGAGCCTCCGCGTCCGGCCGAGCCCTGTCACAAGCTCTTATCGGCCTGAGGGCCGCATACCAGACCACGTCCGTCTGTCTGTCCACTCGGAACAGCGGTGACTGGATGCAGGTGAGACATCTGCCTTCCAGGCGGATGAAGCGGGCAACAGGCATGTGTGTCTCTGAATGCAGGGTTCCTTTACTCCCTGTATTTTTCTGGATGTGTCAGTGCTGTCTGTCATTTTGTCTTTCTTTTTGGGTCAGTAACGCTGCCTATTAGTTTTTCTGTCTCTGTGGGGATAGAGTGATCTGCGCAGACTCAACCTCCTCAAACTGCTTCCCGCGTGCAGCGTGGCGTGTGTCATCAGGCTGCATTCTTTCCGGTGGTCGGACTCGGAACGTTACGACGCGTGCGGTGCCATCTAGCTGTCACACATTGCCAAACTGTGGTAGGAAGGTGTGTCTCAGTGAGTCTTACAATATTTTAAATACAAAGAAAAAAAGCATTTTAGGTGAAAAAGGGAAGAAAGGGAAGCGTGATAGGTTTTTGGTAAACAGTAGGTAAACATGAGTAGTGCGTCACGTGCTAAGGTTGCGGAAATTCGTTTCTTTTGCAGTTTTCCTGGTGTGCCTGGGTGAAAACGAACCCTTATTTATTACATCGCTGCCCGCGTATCCAGAGGACACAGGTCCTGTCATGGCCCTGCAGCCGTCTGTGCCAGTCCCTCACGTTGTGTGTCACAATGCCCTCCTCCTCCTCCTAAATGTTATCGTTCTGAGACAAATTCGAAAGGGTAGGAGCAGCCGCAGGTACTGGTCATCTAACGTCTTTTCTGGACGTTTTATTAAAACACCTTCCTGAGCTCCGCCCCGCCCGGACCCCCTCTTCCGGGGCCCCCTACCTACGCTCCCTGCACAGGGCCACCATGAGCCTAGAGCCGCCCCTGGACCCTAGTTCACGGGTTCGATTCCTTCTGAAACGATTGGTTTTTGTTTAATTTTCTTTTGTAATTTACTTCTTTTAGTCACTTTGCTAAATTTCATTTGGATTGTAAAAGCCGCGCACAACTAATTCTTAGTGTGGGGCTGCGGCGGGAAGCAGTTTGGGTTTTGACGCTGCCGAATTGAGGGCGAGCCTGTATGTGGTTGGGCGCGGCTCCGGTGATGGAGCATCGTCTTTCCCGAGGGTTGAGCTTCGGAGTGTGTTGCGATGAGCTTTGTGGTGCGGGAAGCGAAATGGTTTTTGAGGCTGCCGCGTTGTTGAGGTCGTGCCCCTATATGGTTGGGTGGTTTCAATGATGGAGAGTCGTCTTCGCCAGTAATGCGCTTTGGTGGTGCGGATTGTGGTGCGGTGCTCAGGGGAGACCCCCGTCTCGGATGTACATCACACAAGTCAGCGGGAGGCGGCCGTGTTATGCAGAGGGCGTCTATCCTCTCTCGTTCTGGAAAGTCACTGTAAAGGGAGGAGATGGTGCTTCTGGTACGTGCCGCATTGCAGACTGTACACCACACGAAAAGAGCTCTAATAGGTAACATTACTGCATCAGTGTAAAAACTGCATTGTTTTACCCCTTGCATTGTCGGTCCTACGCATACTTTCAAACTGTGTCCTTCTGGCACATAGATGGAGTTGCAACGCACAACTCTTTGAATGCAGCTGAGCAAAACAAAGATCATGTCATCGACCTATGTTTCTACATTGGCAGTGTTTGGATTTGGCCCGGACGGGAGTTGCGCTCAGTATGCGCGCGAAATTAAAGATGCGTGGTGGTTTCATCAATTTAAACTCACTGCGCTGGTGCGGGGGAGATACCGTGACGTTCATCAGCTATATATAAAAAAAAAAAATACAAAAAAAATAATAAAAAAAAAAAAAATGAAATTTTCGCATTTTTCGCCGTCTTATGATCTGTTGGGCTGTGAGGGGTAGAAGTGACACACCTGGGTGGGTTGGCTTAGGTGCGTGGATAAGGTGGCATAGCCATCCTCATGCCGCATTGCATTGTGCGGTTATTAACTGTTCGATTGCCAAGGGCTAGTTTTCCCTTCCTTTGGTGAAACGTATGACATTGCAGTGTCATGTCCATTATGGTGCACCGCAATATCAGCCTGGAGCGACAGTTACCTACTTTTTCTGGCATGTTGTGGTATCATGCGCAGCAGCAGTTGGCATGGGTGCAGTTTTTCGCGGGACCTTAACACGGGTTACAGGTCCTCATTGTGGGGGTCCATTTCAGTTTGTGGCAGGGTGGACTGCATGGTGACTGTTACTTAGGGAGAACCTCACAATGGCTGCCAGAAACATGTGGTGGAAGGGTAGCCTTTTGGGGGGGTCATAAGTAGCAGTGCATGCCTACATGGGACTCGTGATTGCTAATCAATCCAATTACTATCCCCAGTGCGTAGGGGACGATTCCTGCTTCGGTATTGTGCTTTACGGCGCGTGGGGCCGTGGTGGGGAGCAGGCTCTGCTTGCATGGCTGCCCGGGATGCGAAGGCATGCTCGTTTGTAGAAGGGGCGGGGCTTTGGATTCCTGCTCTTTTCATCTTGTACACAGCCAGGATATGGATGTATTGCTTGCTCCCGTTGTTATTGCTTGGTAATTGAAGCTGTCATGTAGGAGTGCAAATAACAGTCCTTTTGCTTTGAATAAGGAAGCAAAGTCATGGGCACTGTGGGTAGGCTTGTGACTGTGGTGGCGGCAGTTAAGGGGTTTGATCCCTGCCTCCGCCTAGGTGGGAACGGTATATATAAAAAAAAAAAAAGAAAAAAAAAAGAAAAACGGTTTTCCAAAGGGCGCAATTTCGACACATAAGGTTAACAAAAAATAAATAAATAAATAAATACACAAAATAAGAACCTGCAAACAATTGTTAGGCTGATTGTTTGGTTGCAACGGGGGATTCAGATAACGGTACGATAGCTGTGCAAATGGTGGACGGACCAGTGGTGCATGCGGCAATGGGACAGAGGTTTGGCTTTCATCAGGGGCCGACGGGATGTGCAGAGTGCATGCACAACACTGGTAATAAGGTTGTTATGGGGCCGGTAAGATAAAGGGGCCACCGTTAATAATGTACCAGGTGCATAATGTCACCGGGCTTATGTTGCCTACCTATCATGCTCCTAATATAGCTCCTTTCCATCTGTCTGGATTGCGAGTGTCTGCTGGGGATCTTGTTGGCAGCTCCCATGCATCTCTAAAAGCTTTTAATCAATACCCTGTAAATTAACATAGTTGCTAAACTGGTACTCCCGCAGTTGGTCAATGTCAATGAATCATGTAATTATAGTTCGCATTTTATTATGTTGGATTCGCTAACATGCTGGCATAGCCTGGGATTAGGCAGGGCATTACATACAGTGATGCAGTGAAAATCTAATGCATCAAGACGGACGCATAACGGCGTAATACACTTCAACTCTGTCAGAAATATTTTACAGTAAGTAAATTTTAGGATTACATGGACAATTAACTATAGGTGATGTTACAGCCAGACCTGCCAAGTTAGCTTTTGGGAGTACAGGGTTTAAGACGCTGCTCTTAATCAGAACACCAATGTTAAGGTTGGGTGTATATATTACATGTGGGTAATCATGAGGGCTAGCCTCCTCAGTCGCAGGAAAACGAATGCATTTTATTTTGTTTAATAAAGGCGGAAGTACACCAAGCATTAATAGCTGGTTATTCTCTTCCCTTACATGATCGTGGGAGGTGCACTGCGAAGACATCACGGCAGGATACGCTCTAAATGGCGCCTGGCAGGAACGTCAGGATAACCACAATGGCTGGACCGGCATGGACGGGAAGGAATTTTGGACTCCCTGTGGTGATTGGTTTGTATATTAGAGGCAATTGGGCTCACAGGTAAATATAGCCTGGCCTTTGCAGAGTCTTACCGTTCCCTTTCCTTGCACCTGAATAAGGCGAAAACATTACAGGCATTCTGGCTAATTTGACTTAAGTTCTCGTTCACATGTGCGGGGACAGGACTAGGGTGTAGGGTCTGCCCCCTTTAAGTAACCAGTGATCAGACAATACACATGGGCGGGGACAGGACTAGGGTGTGCGGTCTGCCCTACAGGCATTCTGGTTAATTTGACTTAAGTTCTTGTTCACGTGTGCGGGGACAGGACTAGGGTGTAGGGTCTGCCCCCTTTAAGTAACCAGTGATCAGACAATACACATGGGCGGGGACAGGACTAGGGTGTAGGGTCTGCCCCCTTTAAGTGACCAGTGATAAGACAGTACTATGAAGGTAGATCCAGCGAAGTTTTGCTTGCAGATTTAATACAACTTGCAGGGATGAGCGCCCTGGCAGCAATAACACCCGCGGTTTTGTTACTGGCATTTTCTTGCAAAATGTTCGGTCACATTACTCCTACCAGTGCCAATGAGGGTTATTTTCTCCAGAGTGAGTAGGTCCGGCTTAACTCCCCTGGGTCAGTTTGGTACCAGCCTCCATACCCATGCTGGCAGCTAAACACTTGATCCTTCTAATAATTCTATAGAGCTACAGAGCCAGGGCGCAATCCTTCTGGAGGCAATGGTCTCATGACGACCACCTTCCTCCCAAAGTTGGGACAATCGGCCCCTGTCCATGTTGAACAGACTATATTCCTTTCGTCAAGGGCGGTTAAGACAACTTTCAGTTCCACCCTACTAGCCATCGTGGCGGCATGTAAGCGCAGTAGCAGGAACAACCTAATACGAATGCATAAGAAATGGTTGCTGTACCGAAATGGTTGCTGCAGCGCGTCGGGCATGCTGGCACAATGTGCACAGTTGAGTGGGCCGCGGTAAATGAATCATAAATCCGTCAATTACCGCTTACCTCCAACAAGGGCAACATCATTTTTTGCTTATTGGTCGGTACTTCCTTTCAATAACAATTGATAAGTGCTTGGGTTAAATAGATGCAGTAAGCACAGCGTAGTGGGGCCTGCTGGCACAATGAATGCAGTTGAGAGGGCTGGAATAGTTAATTATAGAGACAACCTCCACTGCTTGCCTTCACTAAGGGTAACACAATTTTTGTATTGTTTGGCACTCATTTTGCATAACAATTGATAAGCACTTGGGTGAAATAGAAGCAATAAGTGGAAGGGACTGAATACGCGTCACCAGTTCAATGAAACACACTAGTCGTGCCAGGCTCAAAAATAATTTAGCACTACATAAGCTGGGTCATTTACAGGAGGTCGTGTTTCAGTTGGAGTACACAGCAGGTCCAGCCTCTCTGGAGGCCGCTTGGTTTAGGTTGTCATAGGCCACATGCCCTGAATTGCAAGTAGTAAGCTGTTCACCGGAGGCCGTTGGTGCCGGCTAGCACAATGTGCGCAGCGGAGTGGGTCGGTTAAGTCGCCCAAGTTCAAATGTAAGGCTACGCGCCCTAGATGGCTAGTAATGAACTGTTGACTTTGGAGCGTTAAATCTTGTTGGCACAATGGTCGAGTTGGCCAAATGCGAATTCAAGGTATTGTCAAGCATCCAAATTGCAAGTCCTAAACTTTTTGCGGTAGTGCATTGGGGCCTGCTGACATAATGTGCACAGCTCACTAATACAAGGCCAAGCGGAAGTACAAATGCAATATCGTGCCTAATTTCCTGACTGCCGTTCACAGGTGGATGTCAATACAGTGGTTACTAGGCATAGTGTTATATATATCCAAGTCCAATATTGTAACCTTGTTAAAGGCCTGACAACTTGGACCCCTTTGTATGGGTGGTGATAAGGTAACGTCTTCACAGGTTTCATCTCCGGTGCACTAGAACTACACCTTACGCGGTACAATAGCATAAGTACACCAGCAGTAACACCCATGGGTGGCCAGTTTTGTTACGGGTTGTATCCGTATATTTACAAGATCCAACATATTGGGAGCAACCTCAGAAAGCAGGGGGAAGCTGTATATCAACAGAAATATCTTCAACGCATGGCTTTTCTCATAATGGTTTCCTATGGGGTAGAGAGCATTAGAGTTCGGCTCCGGGACGACATTCCATTTCCTGAGTTTTGCAGTCATGTTCAATTTTACACAATACTTGCCGGCACCGTTAATATAGTGGTCACAATTAATACCGCAGGTCGTAGGGGTTTTCATAAACGGAGCACGCTGGCCACAAATCAGCACAACTACCTGCAGATAAGAAAAGGGTTTGTTCCGTCGGGTTCTGCTGCAGCTGGTCAACTGAAAAGGTGGGGAAATCTTATCCAAAATATACTGAGCTATTAGGTAGCACAGTCAGCGGCGGGGGGGGAGGGCGAGTGCGCCAGGGGCCTTCTCACCCTGTGGCGGAGCGCTGACAGATAACAGCAAAGGGGCATGCACGGCAATAGAGGATCAGCGACTGGATGGACCCCAGGAGGGGGTAGGATGGAAGTGTGCAAAGGGTAGGCAGGGAGGGGACTGACCTGCCGGTGGTCCTGGACTCTACTGCCCTAACCCGCAACTTATGGACTGAGTGATAATTTGGGGAGGCTGCCTGTGTTCAGGTACCCCGGAGGGCCGGTGCGATATGCGGTGCCCTGAATTTCAAGTAATGAACTGTTTGCAGCGCGTTGGGGCCTGCCGGCGCAATGTAAGGCCAAGCGGAAGTTCAAATGTAATATCATGCCTAATTGACTTGCTGCCTTTGACATGTTAATGTCGCTAGAGTTTGATGCTGTGAATTAATGATATTTATCTAAATAGAATACTTTACTCTTGTAATGGTTTGTGGTGAGTCACCTGATTTGATATGAATAAAAGTCTACGCCTTGGACAATATAACCTGATTCCTAAAGTTATTGGGCCCAGTGGGGGCAGGAAAGGGATCAGAAGTGGGGGAGGAGGGAGTGTTACGTTGTGCGTGTACCATGACAATGAAGACTATGTTATTGTCAGGGCGCAAGCCCTGACACTCATTATGTGTATGCAACGCCAGCAGCAAGCTCAGCGTGGCACAAGGAAAAGCTGGATAACACACCTCAAAGGGGCCTGACAGCCAATCACAGCAGAAGTCTTGGAAGCTTAGACGGTCAAAAATAAAGACAAAGTCTGCACTCAACAATAATGCACAATGCCATTACACTGGTAAAAGTACTTGTTATTCTCCCATTTTGTTAGGTGAAAGGAGAAGCGGTGCTGGAATTTGTGTAGCACCTTTATCTCAAATGGAACATTCAAACTGGTACTATTTCTGAACTGTCAATGTGCACCTGCTGCATAGTCATGTGCTTGGATGGTTGCTGCAGCAATGATGTAGTGTGCTATGTGGTGCATGCATATCACGTGAGCCAGTAGTCAAGCTGCTAACTATCTGGGCATCCCTGCATACTGCATACCGACCACATTGTAACCTACTGCGTGGTAATAGCATGTGTAGTAATGTGCTATATTCCTACATTGTTACCACAGGCACCATAAATGGAGGATAATGATGTCACTCTGTCTACTAGTCCCATCTGGCATCCTGGTGTGAGAAAAACAACAGCAGCCTGTCATGTGAGCAGTCACCACCGTGAATCACATCATGCTGTAGATGCTAAAGTCAGTGTGTCTATTCCACTGCTTTACTCTGGTCCAGAGGCTGCTAAAGAGGTAGTTCAGGATCCTCATCTTCAGAATCAGTGTCACTCATAGTGATGGGTAGACCTCTCATGGTAGCTATCTTAAGCAATATGGCACATGTTGCCACCATTTTGCAGGCTCATACTGTTGAGCGCTTCCACTGGTGTGAAGGTGCCGAAATCTAGATATGAGCATGCCAAATCTGCATTCTATTACAGCCCTGGTGCGTCAAAGACAAATATTGTGATGCCTTTTGTTTTGGTTAGCTGGGTCTAAGTATGGTGTCGGTATCCTTAAGGCATACACATTGTCACCTGCAACCAAAAACATAAGTGTGTG
Source organism: Triturus cristatus (assembly GCF_964204655.1). Taxonomy (NCBI): domain Eukaryota; kingdom Metazoa; phylum Chordata; class Amphibia; order Caudata; family Salamandridae; genus Triturus; species Triturus cristatus. The sequence continues at coordinate 1,127,917,237 of NC_140582.1, forward strand.
CATGCTTAAAATTTACATCTGATGCACTCAATCATATGTGTCATTGAACTGCATCGCATTACCTAATAAATAGCCATCATCAAACTCCCCTCTTTTCTGGCTTTGGGGGATTTCACTGTGCCTGAAGATGTAAGAGTCACAGGTGCTTTGTGCATATTGTGACACTATATCAGTAATTAAGCTGTTTGCATCAGATACACCTTGTATGATGATTGAATGGGTATTTTCCTATTCCTTAAACAAGTATTCCATATATGTCTGGAGAACACATTGGAATGTGTTCCATTTATGCACCCTAAAATGTAAGGAAATTTGGCAACCCTATAACATTTTATATTATTTTGTGCTCTGGATTTCCTCAGCATTCCTGGGTAGGAATATGTGTCTGTTGATATTTTGGAGCATGGCATCTAGAAAAATCCCCCCAAAATGGAACAGCACACTTTGGGACATTCCACTAGCAACAGCAATCACATCTTGGTAAATGCCAGAGGCCAAAAGGTGTAAAGAGCAGAATACCTTCACTTGAGTGTGGAATACTGCTTCCAAGATGTGGTTTTTACATTTCAATTAAATCAATTATCACTGCTCTACTTAGCCTGCCTTTCTCTTATATTTCTTTATCTGTCATGTGGAAAATGGTAAACCTGGCTCTAAATATCCTCTCCTGTCTCCTCCTACTCTGCTAAACAGCTAGTTGTCGCATACGCCTCACAATCACATACAGAGCAGCTATTGTAGAAACCCCTGATGTATTCTGGGCCGGCTTTTGAAGTTTGCATATAATTACCACCTGAAATGAATGTATATTAAATTGCATGTTTGAATGGGAGTTTTTGTATCTAGTCGCTAATTGTGACAGCCTCAAACATAAGGTTTGCGAGTTGCACATATTGAATCAGTAATTGCGACTCTCAAATTTCGGTTGAAAGAATATTGAGTCACTAAACAGTTGCATTGCTAAATAATATTTGCGAATGGCTTTCGAACATACCAAAATGGAACTTCTTTATTAGCTAGCCTGTTTGCGACCGATTTGTGTGTCGTATAATCTTCGTATATATTGCTCATGGTCCCTTTAAATAACACTGTTCCTAAATTTCAGCTAACCTACAACTTCCTTCTTTCCCACCTAATGTTCTGGTTATGGGACCAAAACATGGGCTTTTAGTAACTCCTGGAGGTAAAAACACAAATAATGCATCTGAATTAGACTTTTGGGGGATAATGTATTTTGTTAAATAATCCCCTTTTTGAAGCCCTCTTGATTACTAGATATAGCACCCAGGGACACCAATCACAATAATCTAAATTTGGCAATTATATGATTGTTCCCAGAAAAAATTCCAGCTCTCGAGGCCAACCAGAGATATAGCCTGGATCAGAAGAAAAAAGAATGAAACTCACAAAAATCCAAGAAGGAAGTTAAATTATTAGTCTTTGAAAAACTCACTTTTCCCACTCAATTTACATAATGTGTTTAATTTTCAGGAACTTCAGAATCCGAATTGGTGATGCTCAGTTAGAGAGTATCCAGTACGGTAAGTATCACTCCATACAGCATTTGTACTTACCACCTCTTATGAGCATCCACTGTTGGTAAGGGATTTTAACCTTTGTTTTACAGGTCCTCTGCATTCTCCTAAAGAGCAGGGATGTAGGTAAAAGACCAGGACTCTAGGATGCATCAGGAGGTTCAACTAGAGCAGGTACGCAGGTAAGTATGATGTAATGGGTCCGTAAAAATTAACAATATGCACTATGGTGCTCTCAGACGCGACTTTTTTACTCTGTCACTTCTGAGAACTATGACCGTGAGGTGCGTGGACTTTCCAGGAGGGGAGGGCGGAGTACAGAATGCGGTCGTGCCATCTAGACTACATCTTGCGTTCCAGGACACCCTCTCTAGGTCACAGATGCGCCGGTGTGATCTCCATGGGTCCGATAATTGACAAGATTATTCAAGAGTCTATTAATAACCAAACATGATTCCCTTTTAGATCCTGAGTCATTTATCTATAGGAATCAGAAAGTGGAAATCAACATATGTTTTGGGGTTTAAGTCTGGTGTTGCTGGTTTCAGTGACAAAATAAGCAGGGAACCCATGACTGGACATACCTGTTACACTAATGGCGTTCTACAGATGGAAACAAAAAAGTGATGGGTAGGATGTTGCCATTTATCTCACATACTGTTAATTACTCAGGCCACATCCAAGTCTATCATTTCTTTGCCCAAAATTCCATCTTAGATTGCAAATCAGCCATAATCCTGCTACAGTAGGAACAGTCGGGTCCAGACTCCCTTTAACCAGAACAAAAGCAACACAATACCAGTTTCCCCAAGTTGAGGCCTCTGTAGTCGGTGCTGCCTGGTTCAAGTGACAAAGTGAGCAAATAGCCCACGTATGGGTATACCGGTCTTACTTACGGTGTCACGCTGAGGCAAACCAAAAATTGATGGGTTGGATGCTTGAATTAATCTCAGCCACTGACAATTACTTGGGGTCACATCCTGGTCCATTGTTTCTTTACCTTTCTGCACAAAAACAATCCTCAGAGGCAGAATTCAGCACACATAAAAAGAGGAAAAAACGAAAAATAAAGATATTTCTCCTTGTTATGCCTCACCTGGGGAGGCATAGCACTTTGATGCATTCCCAGATCCACCACTCATGGTAAATCTGGGAATGACCCAAGATTCATTGGTGGATGCATGGCAACACCCACATTCCACCCATGGAACGCCTCCCTTGGCCAATGTAACCCAAGGCAGTGATATGGCTGCGTTGCATCACTCTAGATTTATCAAGCCATGCAAGGCCACCTTATGTGACACTGCATGGCTTGAAAAATCTAGAATGATGCAACGCAGCCCTTGTGCCCACTTGTGTGACACAAGGCAACTCTATGATAACTATGGGCCCTTGTTTGTAAAACAGACGTGACCAACAAATGATTAAGAGGAAATGATTCTTCCATCAGTCAGTGGAATTCAAATAGTTCATTCAGATGGCTTGAAACTTTACTGCCACATTACTAGCACAGCAATTAAAAGCAGGCATAGCCTTCCGTGGTATTACAAGATACGGACGTGCATTAATAAAACATAACTCGCCAAATAAGTATGCACCAGATCTTAGAAGGAATTTCGTTGCATTGAGTTGCTGATAGTGGCATTGGTCTAACTTCAGTATGTACAGTGGAATCCTGTAAATCAAACTATCCCATCCCAGTAATATAATTTGCATTTAAACTGGCCTTCCAAAGCCTCAAATGGACATCATCAGCTCTCCTCTAAGCTCCAAAGTAGTGCTGAACCAATTTAAATTCTGTTTTGGAAGGTCACTGCATGATAGCCTGCTAAAACTAGCTGTTTATCAATGGACATTTACACCTATTTATCATTGTGCTACTTTATTGATTACATGAAAGACTAATGTGAACATGAACCTTTATCACGGTGCTAAATAAAGTCATACCCCACTGAGTGCTGCCTCTCAGTATGAACACAACTGTCAACAAGGCCATGCGTAACCTTTAGTGTTATTAATAGCTACTGTGCATGCCTTAGCTGTTGGGTTGTAAAATTAAATGTTTACCATCAAGCTTCCTGGATGTTCAAATCAATTGCAAATCCAATTTCAACATAATTACTATTCCCGAGCATTATTAATCAGGGCTCTGCGCCTCTTGAAACAGAGTAAACAATATGTTGACACCGATAAAGGGATCAAATTCACAATGTTTTATTTTGTTAATTTGCTTGATTGGATGAAGTGCAAAAGACAAGTTTTCTCTGTGATTACCAGTGCTCCACTGAGAGCATATTGCACTGTAAGAGTCTAGTACTCTCTTACAGATAGCCCTATCACAGAAATATTGTACTGGTGCAGTTTTTGCAGCTTGTGTGTTATGAAATGGAGAAAATGGTATTTGCACAAGGGCTAAACAAGGAGCAAACTGATTTCACACCTTGTGAAATACAGGTGGATGCTTTTTTCTTTATTACCAAAATATTGCTAGCTCAAAGTGTTTCTCAATTTTTTTATGGATTAGGATTTATTTTTAAACCTCAATTACCTATATGCAATATATGAGATATCTATAATTTCATGATTTTGTTCTCCAATTTTTGCGCCGGTGCAAAATTCTTTCTCTGATATTGATGTGAGGGAAACCTTTATTGCTCCATTCTGTATTCCGCAAGCAGCTAGCAAAGTATCTTTTAGACTAAAGAGAGGACAAGCTGAGCAATCAGGTGCACCATAAGAGAGGCGGCAGCAAAGCGATTCTGTGTCATCGAATAGAACTGCGCTTCATGTGTGTGAAACATTCTGTCTCAGTCAGTGGACCTCACAGAGGGCCAGATTGATCAACGTGACGCAGGGGAAATGCAATCCTTAAGTCAGATTTACCAAGCCACGCAAAGATACTTGGTAAGTATGGGGTAATGTAAGACAGCCCAAGTCGCTGTGTTACTCTGTACTGGAAAGGTGTTACATGTGAGGAAAGTGGGTGTTTCCACATGTCCACCCATGTATTTTGGTGCATTCCTAGATTTACCATGACAAGTAAACCTGGGAGTGTGCAAAATGTGTACGCATTTCTGATAGATGCGCAATAATGAGAAATGTCTTTATTTCTCCTCATTTCTTCCTTTTTCTTAGTGTGCTGCATTCTTTGGCACACCTAGAAAGAGGGAAACACTCTAAGGATATTCTTTTGTGCAGGAAGATGTCCCTTCTAGCACAAGGCTGCTGCGTTGGCACTAGGCAGCAAAAATTCTGCCAGCTCAGATAGAGAGCAGGAATATGCAATTTTTTGGGTAAATATGGCACATTTCTGCTCTCACTGTTGTGCTTCATCTAATATTGATAAATCTCGGAACCAGGCCTTAACTGATCAGGCCTTGATCAATACAACCAGGGCAAGAGAGCCTCTCTTCCTTTTGGAACACTTGGAAGTATTTAGACCATGCTGGAGGGCAGGCCAGAGCCTTGTGTACTAATGGGAGGTTAGATTTGTGACTCAAACAGGTAGAACCATTAGCACAATTCTTCTAAGGGCGTCTGCGTCCCAGTGGCCAATCTTCACCAGATTCAAATGTTGGATTTTGGAAATGAGTCAGAAGAACTTAGACCCAAGATGTCTGGTCATGCAGTAGGTGACAAGGGTGGTGAAACAATGTTCAGAGTGAGGGTGCTGCCATAAATGTTAGGTCACTGAAGTGAAAGAAATTGTGAAAAATCAAGCATCACACAAACAGCAAGTGTAGCAAATGTATCCAGCAATGGAGTGGTTAGTGTGTATTATAGCTAGTGGTGCATGTTGGAGCACACTGGTGAAAATATCTACCTATAGCATGGTGCAGTAGTGCACTGTCATTCACACATTTTCCATTGCATGTCCAGTACATTTGCTGACAGAGAGTTTTACCAATAAAATGACATAGCGCACAAATGATAATGTGTGGAAATCAAGTTTCCGTGAATATTTATCATTTGTGCTTCACCCAGCAAAGTGTCTAGATTTATTTTGTTCCCATTCAAATCTTTGTTTCCAGCCTATTTTTGAAAGCAATGTGCTTCATGTGTACTTTCCTGACTGTAAATATATTCTGAAATATTTGTACAGTTCATTTACAGGTATTTACATTTTGTTATTTGTTAGAAAAAATGACATCCTGCAGCTATTTCACACTTCCTGTACACCAGAAAGATAATCACAAAGTTCACTTTGCAAAATCCTCATTCTTTGCAATCAGAGAAAGTAAACCCCAATCTCTATGTTAAAAGAACAAGTATCAGTTTGCTAGAAGACATAGTCTGTCTGACTTTTGATCTCTGTCTTTGAAATACCACAGATGTGACAGCATAATAATCATTCACCATTTGAACTCCAGCATTAGAAGTTCAACAGTGCTGACGCACCTCTACTTTCAGCACTTCTGGTAGAAGAGGGGCATACAGTAGAGAACCACTGTTAAGGCTGCTATTAGTTTTGGGTGAGTTAGAGTACCAGAAGGGACCCTACTTTACTGTCCAGGTGTAGGTGCAGCTTTGAACTTTTACACAAAATCAAGTGCCAAACAGTTACTAACAGTTACTAACAGAAAGCAGGGATGTGATTGTCAATACTGAGGGTGAAGACAATATGTAGTGGTACCTTATGTAAGAAAGTGAGCCACAAACGTGTGTGTGGATGCAGTGATGAGTATTTGTTTGCCAAAAGACTGTGTGTTTGAGTATATATCGACCGAGCAGCTCCACATTGCATAGGCCTTCTATATAGTCCTAGCTGCTTTTGACCCACTCCATCAGGGGAAGTGTTGGACTTGGCCCTCTGTACAGGGTTATCTCCAAAGTTTTTGTCCTAATTCTCCTGTTTTCTGAACTCATTTATATTGGCTTTTAGGACTCTGTGCACTTTACCACTGCTAACCAGTGCTAAAGTGTTTGTGCTCTTTCCTTTAAACATGGTAAAATTGGCTAACACTCAATTGACACATGTAATTTACATGTAAATCCCTAGTAAAGTGGGACTACAGGCACCAAGGGCCTGTAAATTAAATGCTACTAGTTGGCCTGCAGCACTGATTGTGCCACCCACATATGTAGCAGACCTTCAATTGCAGCCTGTGTATTCAGTTTTAAGCTGCCATTTTGACTTGGCAATAAACCTTTTGCCAGGCCTAAATCCCACTGATGAATAAATATAAGTCAGCCCTATGGTAGGTCCTAAACAGCCTGTAGGGCAGAGTGTGTTGTATTTAAAAAGATGGACATGTACTTTTCAAATTGTATATGTCCTGGTAGTGAAAACTCCTAAATTCAGTTTTTTACTACTGCAAGGCTATCTCGGGTTACCTTATTAGTTTCTTTAACATGTGATCACTATTTTGTTGGAGCAGGTAGGAACTTCATATTTCTGAGGAATTATTATTTAAAACCCTCTTAAATGTAAAGTCGTATTTTATGTCACAAAGTTTGAAAATGCCACTTTTCGAAAGTTAGCATTTTCTTGTCTTAATCATTTAGTGCCTGCAGTCTGTTCCTAGGTCACATGACTAAGTGTAGCTGGCAGATGGCCTTTGTGTGTTCTCCCCAGGCAGCATCATAATAGAAGGACTGTGTGTTGGCAGGGTACACCATCCCTGGCAGGAGGGGGGACAGAGCTATCACCCACCATACTTGTACTTCAAATGCACTTGCCCAGCTCACACACAAAGGACTTCACTCTAGCTTATTCTGCCCCTAGACAGACTGGAGTCAACACTGGGAGGCAGAAAATGTAACACACCCCTGTAGGAGGAAAGTCCAGAAGCATCTCTTATTGCAAATTGAGCAACAGGTATATAAAGGAGGTCCAGAGACCCATTCTTCAGTACACCCCTGGACCGGTGAACACAACAAAAGTAGCACCCCCAGCTGCCCTGCTGCTTGAAGCTTCCTCTACTTGCTGAGAAGGAAGACTGGACTTAGACCCTTCATCCCAGGCTGAAGTGACTCAGAGGGTAAGCTGACTAACCTCCTGTTCTGAGCTCCAGAGGCCTCTCTGTAACTTCCCAGCTGATCTGCTGCAACTGAACTTACCTGGACATGCCATTGGACCTGCCTGAGCCCTGCTGGCTTTTGTTGGAGTGAGTTCCAGATCCCCAAGAGGTGCCTCTCAGGTCCTGACCACTCGGTGTGTTATCAGGTGAGTTCTCCCACAAATATTAGAAGAAACTTCCAGTTTTGGGTTCTTTGCAACCATGAACGTGCCTGCTCACACTAAGATCTTGCAGCATGTGCTGACTGCCAACAAAAAGCTCATGTAAACTTGACTTGGGGTGCTACATCGACCACCAGCGACAACCAGCAATGTGGGATTTGCACTTCTTGCTACAGCAGTGAGAACCTGCATTGATCGCAAAGCGAATCTCCAGCAGCGACCGTCTGTGATGCCTGACAGGATCTTTACACTGCAGCATCAACTGTCTGCAGCGACCAGCTTGTTCTTTGCAGTTAACAGCCTTCCGCAATGCCCTACCTGCTCCCCGCGGGCTCCTCCACTGTGAAAATAAATTTTTGCACTAGACTTTAGAGGGTAACTTTTTCAGCAGAACTAATCGAGTCCCTGTATCTGGCCCATGCTTCATCGCGGTCGGACTAAACATGTGACTTCTTTTAAATTTCTCTGAATATACGGATTGGATTCTTTGTTGTTTTTGTGTCAAATCATTTATTAAATGTTTTTCTTTGTTCCTATATTGGTGTAGGATTTTTCTTGTTTGTTTTTATTTTATTGCTTTTTGTGTGCTGCATAAGTATTTTAAACATTGCCTCTAATTTAAGGCTGACTGCTTTTGTTCCTAGCTACCAGAGAGTTAAGCATAGGTTAATTTAGTGACTGTTTGGTGTTTCACCCTGACAAAGATTGTGCCTGTTGCTCGAAAAGGGCTCACAGCCCCCTCAGCCAACAAACCAATTTCTCACAGGCAATATATGAATACACCTTTGAGACTGGACCCCAACCATGACTGTGATTCATGTAAATAGAATCTTCTGGACCCAAATAATGGAGGCACAAGGTCTTTATATATTCGAATTTGAGGCATATTTACCACTCCACACAAACTTCATACAGCAGAGCATCGATATGTACCCACTCGAGTACATCTGAGCAAAAAACAAAATTAGGTCAGCCCAATGGTTTAAGTGTAAGGAAACCAGGGCTATATAAGCGATATTAACTGTCGTCAATGACATTCCTTGATGGGTTATAGGCAATTACGGTGATGCACAATTTTAATTTTTCTTTGCTTTACAATACTTTGAACTATATAGCCGTTAGCGGTACACTGTGCATCACTACAGTGTCAGTGCTAGACCTGGATGCAGCATCTTTCTGTGCACATAAACACTTTGATCAATGTGCTTCAGTAGTGTTTAGCAGGCTAAACAATGTGATTAGAATTGATTGCATTTCATTATCTTTCAATGTGTTTGCAATAAGAGGACATCATATTATCCTAATGCCCTTTTAACCGCAATTTTGATGAGCAATGTATGAGATGATGACATGAGGTGAGATGAAATTACAGAGTAAAAGAGATAAAACATGTTATTCGAGATAAAGACATTTAAACAATAATAAGAGTTTATTCATAAAGAGAATAATTGGAAAACACCAATCATAGTATAGTCCATTGAAATTATGAAATGAAAAATGATGCCACAAAATTAATAAAGAAGTCATTTAAATGTTTTGATGCGATTTGGATGAGCAGGAGAGGAATAAGTGGCAAGTTTCTAGCACAGCAATCCTTGGAAAATAGGTTAAACCATTTATTGGACCGCCACACACTGGTCTGCTGCCAAATTTGCCACTCCGTATTCCAGGTTGCCAGCTTTATACCCTTCATGAGGTTCCAATTGTGCATGAAATATACCCTGTATATCAAACCATAAATTAAATAGTCCTCTTGAATTCCGAAATGATTTTTTAAATATCCGTTTAGGCAATTAAAAACAATATAGTATGTAATATACATTCAAACTTTTGAAATCCTTTAATAATTACAGTCTCTTCTTCTAATACTTTTAACCTAGGCCACAGTTCATTTACAATTCAGTCCACACCACTTCAACACATGACGTTTTTTCCACCACTGGGCCTCAAGATTCCCTTCAATTAGGCCCCCGACCTTTCATTCCTTTTCAACGTTAACCGCGGAACAGACCACTATACTGATTTTGACGACCAAATCGGGCTCTCCACTGGACCCAAGGCCCCCTAAAATCATGCATATCTGCCCAGAAATTGTTGCCATCCCACTCACAGCAATTTTTAATTCTATGTTTCTAACTGGCTAATTTCCCATGAAATGGAAGAAGGCCTCTATTCTTCCTCTTCTAAAGAAACCCAACTTAGGCGCCAAGGCGCCCTTAACTACCGGCCAATATCTAGACTCCTGTTTCCGGCAAAGGTGGTTAAAAGGGCGATGAACATCGAACTCTCGGGCTTTATCAACAATAACATCATACTTGGGGGCATATGTATCAAACTCCCGTTTAGCGAATCCCAATTTGCGATATTTTGCGATTAGCAAATTGAGATTCGCAAAACGGGATATAAAAAATAAATCGCAAATATTTCGCGATTTCTTAAAAATCGCAAAATATTCTCAGAAACCCCATTTGCGATTTCTTAATAGCGAAATTCGCAAATTAAGAAATCGCAAAAACGGGAATCTGCAATCCAGGTGCAACCTGATGACATCACAAACCTCCATTTGAGGACGAATTACCTGCCACAGTGGATGACAGTGACAGGAGAGAGGGGAGTCAGGGTGTGTCACACATGCCCATTCAGGACACAGAAAGGCCAAGGAGTAGACCACAGGACACACGCAGGTCAAGGCCCAGGAGCAGCACTGCGACTGAAGCCGAAGGACCCGTCTTCTCAGGCCTGGAACATAGCATACTGCAGGAACAGCGCCTGCAAAGCAAAGCACTGAGGTCAATCAATAGGCAGCTATGCCGTATACACAAGGACCAGAAGAACATGGGGGAGGGCTTCATGGCCATGGCAGGGGCGATCCGTGAGCTATGTGACACTTTGAGGCACAACCAAGCCGCCAGTGATAGGGCTGGCCGACATGGCAATGCACGCCTCAACAACTATACAAAGGCCGTGAACCGCCTCTGCACCACCACCAGCACCCTCACACGCAGGAGCGTCACTATGCAGGTCGAAATGGCGCACTGCTGCCAGGATATAGCCCGAGGACTTGCACAGGTAACCACTGCTGTGGAGCAGCTGCAGACGGCCAACGCAGGTGGCAGCGCACTCATGGCCTCTGCCGAGAGTGAAGACACCTCCAGTAGGAGCAGCATCACTCCTACATTGCCAGGGAACAGACGACGCAGTGCCAGACAGGGTGCAGGACAAGGGAACACCATGGGGGGCACTCAGCCTGGACGTCACCGAAGGAGGTGAACATGTGCGGTGACACTTACTGCAACACGGGGGAATGAACCCTACAATGCTGTTTGCACAGTTACTTGTGCCTTACCTGCACTGTGTGCATAACATGTGCTGGGGACAGCTACAATTTTCTTTATTGTGAAGTGTGAATAAACACTGCACACATTATCAAGCTTTTTTGTCTCATTTCATCATTACTCACCTAAAAGAAGTTTTGTGTGATCTCAGTCCGTCTCTGGCGTCCAGCAGCTGCCCCAACTCCTGATGCAGGTCTGGCAGGGGGAGCAATTGTGGCACCTTTCCTCATTGCCATGTTATGTAGCATTGCACAGCTTGCCACGATTTTACAGCAGGTCTCAGGGCTGTATTGCAGTGCGCCTCCACTTTTATGCAGGCACCTGAAGCGGCTCTTCAGGATTCCAAAGGTACGCTGAATGACGCAGCGTGTAGATCTGTGTGCCCTGTTGTAGCTCCTCTCACTTGCATTTGCAGGATCCAGATATGGGGTCAGGATGAAGTCCCGCACTGCATAGGCACTGTCACCTGCAGGGACAGACACAATAGGTAAGTCAATGTCCCCCACCTCAAGTGATGTAGTGGATGTATTGATGTGTGCCATGTATTTACCTAGCAGGTATCCCTCCCTAAACTCTCCAGCACTGAGACGTCTGTGTATTCCACTGTGTCTGAAGATGAAAGAGTCATGTGTACTGCCGGGGTATTTTGGTACGATGTCAGTGATGATATACTTTGCGTTGCACACAATCTGTATAATGAGGGAATGGTAGCATTTCCGATTTCAGTAGACATATTCAGTTGCTGATGAGGGTGTGATGGCCACATGGGTCCCATCGATGCAGCCAATGACATGGGGGAAACGTGCAATCTGGTAGAAGTCCAGTTTTGTTTGCTGTAATGCCTGTTGGGTGGTGGGGAAGTATATGTGATGTGAGAGCCTCTGTAGCATTGCATCTAGAAAGGCATGTAAGAAGCGCGAAAGTGCACTCTGTGACACCCCACCAACCTCCGCTATTACCCGTTGAAAACTCCCTGACGCCAGGAGGTGCAGGGAGCACAGGACCTGCACATGTGTGGGAATTGTTTGTGTCCTGCGTGTAGGGTGCTCCAAGTAGGGTTTCAGCTCCTCAATCAGGTCCATTATGATCTGTGGGTGCAGTCTGTACTTGTCATAGATGTCCTCTTCAGTGTGCTGGAACAGAGTGATGCGCAGCCTGAATATACGTTCCTGTCTCATTCTCCTCTGTGCAAGGGCCCGAATACGCAGCCTCCTGGCTATCATGAACATTGCTGCCATTGTGGGTGGGTCTGTTGCATTGTTGGGTGGTTTAAGTACCTTGCACCAGGTTACCACCTGCATACAATTGGTGTTAATAGCGATTTCTTAATTTGCGAATTTCGTGAAATCGCAATTAGCGACTTTTTCATACATGTGTTAGCGAATTCTTATTTTGCGATATCATTTTTGCGGTTTTCGCAAATTTAAGAAATCGCTAATTTAGTATTGGCAAGGAAAATCGCAGTTTTCATGTTTCGCAGCCTAAGAAATCGCTAATTTAGCAATTTCTTAGTTTTCACTAGGGATGTGTGTCATACATATGAAATTGCGAAAATTCAGTCGCAAACGCTGTTTTTTGCAATTCGCAGCGTTTGCGACTAATTTTTGCTTTCATACATATGCCCCTTTATCCCTCCCAGTTTGGCCTTAGGGCCCAGCATAGTACCGAGCTGGCCCTTATTACTGCCGCGGGAACGCTGCTCTGATCCTCTTGGACCTGTCAGCAGCCTTTGATAGGTCAATCATGGGCTGTTGCAGGAGTGTCTTACTTCCATTGGGCTCAGGGAAAAAGCACAGTCTCTGGTGGGCTCTTTCTTGTCGGAACGTTCCCAAGAGGTGGTCCTGGGTAACATCGTATCAGCTCCCTTTAGGCTGCCCTGTGGAGCCCCAAAGGGCTCTTCTCTGAGCCCCACCCTTTTTAATTTGTATGTCACCCCTTTGGCCATACTGGTAAGAAGCTATGGATTTATTCCAATTTCATATGCAGATGACACGCAGAATGTCTTCTCTGTAAGTAGTCCAGCCAGTCAGACAGCCATTAGGTTCCATGATTGTATGAGCCACATTGCCAACTGGGTGTCAGATAATTGCCTAAAGTTGAACTCAGCTAAAACCGAGGTTCTGCTGTTGAGGAATAATCCAACTTTTTGGACAAATAGTTGGTGGCCAGTTCAACTTGGCGCCCTACCTAAACCAGTGCTTAAGGCTAAAAACCTTGGAGTCATTTTTGACACCAAGTTGTCCTTTGAGGCACAAATCAATGCAACCACCTCAGCATGTTTTTTTCATTCTGAAAATGCTGAGGAAAATACTCCCGGTAATCCCCTTAGAATTAAGAAAGACGGTGGTAACAGTGCTTATAGCCTCAAGACTGGATTACTGTAATGCCCTCTACTCCAGCACCCCTAAGCGTGGCATTAACAAACTACCAACAGTACAGAAGGAGGCAGCCAGAGTACTGCTGGGTATCCCTAAATTTGATTCCATCTCCCTGTCCCTGGACCGACTTCATTGGCTGCCTGTAGTTAAGAGGATTCAATTTCAATCTCTTTGCATTGCACATAACTCCCTTAATAACAGGGGTCCAACTCACCTGGCAAAATCTTTAAAGCCCTACACACCTGCTAGAGCCCTCAGGTCCACCAACCTGGGTAATGTATTTGTTCCTAGAGTCAGTAGGACCAGGTAGGGCGGCACGAGCTTTTACTGCTACAACTGCCTGCCTGTGGAGTTCTCTTCCCATCCTTCTGAAAAAAGAGGCCACTCTCCTCAGATTTAGAAAAGGACTTAAAACGTGGCTGTTTTCAGATTAACCGTACTTCAGTGTGTGCCCCGAGTAACCTATACCAAAGGCAGCGCCTAGACACCTCAGGGTATTTGTTGCGCTATATAAATCATTCATCATCATCAATAAAGGAATTATAACATTAGCTTAATCAAAGCGCTGAATTTAAATTGTCCTTCCAAATGAGTGATTTTTTTTACAACATACCTAAAATCTTCATAATTACTGTGATTAATTTGAAGTTACTTACTTTAAAACATTGAGCCCATGCTTAGACTATACTTCGAATTCCCAAGACTCTAAACATTGGAGATAAATATACAATTATTTTAAAAACAAAGAACAGCAAAGTAAATGCTTTGCATTGCTCACTGCATACATTCAAAACCACAGCATTTGCACTTCAATTGCCCGTTCTTACAGCTTAAGCTATAATGTTCAATTGGTGGCGAGGAGAATCTCAAACACAGAAACGCCTCTGGCACAGTAAGGGCCTGGGAGTAGGGGTAGAATTGGAGCTGAACCGCCTTGTTTTCTAAGCGGGTGTTGGGCACTCCATGGGATATCAACGCACCTTTTTTTGCTCTTCGCCTATTTGTTTTGCAGTTTTATAAAGTGCAAACTCGAAAAAAGGCATTGAAGTGCTTTTCACGAGCACCAGTTACATTAAAGAAGAACACATTCATTTTTTTTGCTTAGGCATGGGGAGATAAGTAATTCGCCCAGAATCACAGGAGGTGGAGTCATTGCCGAGACCCGTACCAGGTTCCCTAGATCCAGGACTTTAACTGGAATGAAGTGTGTGTGAGGGGGGGGGGGCGGTTGATAAAAGGGATGGGGCCTATATAATGCAGGGTGTGGCTTAAACATATACACTAAAACCCACCTAGAGTGCCACTCTACCCACTCATTTGCATAGAATCACTACAGCAACTGACATACCTGCTCTGCGTGCACTGCAGAGAGGCCAAGGTTTGGATGATCAGGCATTCTGAACACCTTTTTGCTCCAACAGAACGAGAGAAAGTCACACTGCCTTCAGTAACAACGTAATTGCATCTTGTTAAAAATACCTGGGTGCCACTGAATTCAAATCATGCACTAGATAGAGTAATGTGCTTCCTGCAAAAAAAACAAAAAACGTAACACAACATCCTGGAAAAAAAGGAAGCAATCATAGGGAATGCAAAATTAAGTAAAGTATTTTAAATATAAGCAGAAACGACTTGGATTACCTTAACGTTTCTAGACTCATTGTTCGATCGGTGTTTTTAAATAAATGAGAAGTTAAAGACATGAATACAGACCCCAAAAGACATCCGTTTCAACATCCGTTTTAAATTACTTCCGGGTCTGAGACCTGGAGGGACCCCACCCACTTAAAGCCCTGCCTAGATCGCCAGTTCGAAAGCCAGCAACTCTGACCGTTACGCCACATCCTCTTCCAGCTTCCGACACAATCTGGAGCTCTAAAGGAGCAGCTGTCTAGACAAAATGAGATTGTCATACCTTATTAGTGGTGTTATTAGGTGGCTATACTTTAACCCTAGTCAACGAATTCGGGATGTTATTCTGGGCCATACGTGCATAAAAGAGATCATTAGAAACGCCACATCAATTCTGCATGCCAACGAGACACAGCCTGCTCAATTCTAATCGATGCCTTAGAAGCTGATTTAGGGAGTTTAAAAAGTGCTAACATCTTAAAGCAATAGGCAGCATTTGCATCTTTATCCATTGATGACAAAAATACAACTACGCCGTTACGCTGTGTGCAATCTAAGATGTACACTTGGCCTCATCTACGTTTGTGACAAAGCATTGACCAATGCCACCAGCTTCTTCTTCATGTACCTTCTTCTATGTGCCCAGTGCAAAACCACTGAATCCACAGCAACACCAAAAGAGTTAGAGGCCAAATATCCCCCAAAACACCTACTCTTACCTTTGCTTAGGCCAAATGTCTGAGTTTTAGACAAACTCATGTAAAGATTATCAGTGTATGTTTTTAAGTCAATGGAAAATGGTGTGAAATTTGAATAATTTGCTTCCGTGCAATAATATGAAATTCTGGCAAAAATTATATAAAATACAAATCTTTCACTTTCTGCTATATTGCAGCTCATAATGCATTTTATCAAAGCACTGAGAACAACAATTGCTCACATTCTGTTGTAGAAGTGTGTTAACTGTAAATATTTACAATACATAGCACATAAATGCATAAGTGACATAAAGGCGAAATTCCGTGTAACAAGCTCAACGTAAAATTACCGAAATTACATGAATTATGTCAGATAATTAAAATTTAACCCAGCCTAGTATGAATACACATCTCGCCTTTCTTTGGAAAATTCTTGAATTTCGTTAAATCGAACAAGCTCACCAGAGTCCGCATGTCTTGACTACTGCAACACCATCTACTCCAGTCTCATCATTGCTAGCCTACCCACCACCACCAAGACAGCCACAGGACCGAATGGACAACCCTCACCATAAACAACACAGTGGCAATCATGCGACCATCCACTCAGGGGCCCCAAAGTGTCCATGCCCTAACCACATCTACAAGCTAGGAACATTACCAATCAGCACCACCTTCACCCAAATCATCAACACCTCCATCATATCCGCCACTTTCCCGGATGAATGGAAACTTACAGAAATCAGTGCCCTCCTCAAGAAGCCCACAGCTGACCTGAATCAACTGGGCAACTTCTGACCCATCTCCCTGCTTCCCTATCCGGCCAAATTGATTGAGAAGGCCATAAACAAGCCACTCAAACCCATCTCTAACTTCTCTATCTCCTAGATAATACTCAATCAGTTTTCAGAAAGAACCACAGCACAGAAACAGCACTCATCGCGGCCACGATAATCCTCATCCTACTCAACCTCTTTGCAGCTTTTGACACTGTCTTCCATAAAACCATCATCAGAAGACTTCACGAGATTGGCATAATAGAATCCACTCTCAAACAGGTCTGTTCCTTCCTCATGGGAAGAACCCAAATAGTCAGGTTGCTACCCTTCTCATCAGAGACCAAGAATATGATATGTTGAGTCCTACAGGGATCATCCTTTTGCCCCAACCTTTTAAACATATACATGACATCGATTGCCAACATCATCCAATCAAAAGACATCACAGTCATCTCCTCCCCGATGACACCCAACTCATCCCCTCCTTGATGGACAAAACAACCACAACCAGAACCAACTTCACCAACTGCATGTCTATAGTAGCTGACTGGATGTGAACAAACTGCCTGTAGCTCAACTCTGACGAGACAGAAGTGCTGATCTTCAGCAACAACACCTCTCCAACCCCCACACCCATAGACCATGCAAGAAGTCTTGGGATCATCCTAGATGATCAGCTCAACATAACAGTTCAAGTCAATGCAGCTTGCACCTCCTGCTTCCACCTCCTGCTTCCACACCCTACGCTTGCTACAAAAAATCTTCAAATGGTTGCCTTACAACACCAGACAGACCATCATGCAAGCATTCATCATCAGCAGGATGGACTAGGGCAACACTCTCTACACCGGAATCTCCACACTACTCCTACACAGATTCCACTTCATCCAGAACACAGCTAAAAGACTCATATTCAACCTCCCACGTTGCACCCATATCACACCACACCACAGGAAGCTTCACTGGCTCCCCATTCACAAGCAAAGCCAATTCAAAATTCTCACACACACACACACATGCAAAGGCCTACATAACACAGGACCCGGATATCTGAACAGCCACATACACTTTCACCAACCCGCCAAACACCTATGCTCTGCCTCACTCTCACACCTTTCCTGCATCCGCAAAATCAAAATTAGAGGTCGCTCATTCTCTCTTACATCGCACCCATAAATCAACCTCCCTCAACATATCAGAGCTTGGACCTCACTTCTTGAGTTCCTCAAGAAGCTGCAGACCTAGCCCTTCATAGAAGCAGCTTGAGGACCACAAACCTACACAACTGCCCAAATTCCTGGATATCCTCTTGTATGATTAGCTGTCAGAATACGGCTTACTTTAAAAGCATGCACACATCAAACCCACTACTGGCGCTCTCCACTGCATCCCAGTAAATGTCATAATTAAATTGTAGTACTTATCACAATCCAATCCACTTACCTGCAGAAACTGAAGCGTTACTAGATATTCACCAGAGGACTACTTTCTCTATCATCCCTTCAAATAAACCTGCGTTCTATAAAGATGGTGAAACAGGGCAACATATCTCTGGGTTTGCAAGGACCAGGATTCTGGATTTGACTGGAGGAGTTATGGACTTTGACACCCACCTAAAACTCAACCAATCCTTAAGGTCCTCATGCCAGCTCCCCCTACGACAGTTCTCCTTTCCAGCTTGCCACATTCCACTGCCCTTTGCTGCTGTCTATCTGCTGCCCTCTGTTTGTGCCTCCACTGCTCATTTCTTTCTCTGTTTTGCCTTGTCTGCAAATTTTTCATCCCTCTCATTTGCCTTTTCTGCTTGTTCTTCTACCCTCCATTTTACCTTTCTGCCCATTTTTCTGCCCTCTGTTTTGCCCTCTTATACTCCATTTTGCCTTTTCTGCTCATCTTTCTGCCATCTGTCTTGCCTTTTCTGCCATTTTCTGCCCTCTTCTGCTCTGTTTTGCATTTCTGCTTGTTTTTCTGCCTTCTGTTTTGCCTTTTCTGCTCATTTCTGCCCTCCTTTTTCTGCTAATTTTTCTGCCCTTTGGTTTGCCCTCTTCTGCTCTGTTTTGCCCTTGTGCTTTTTTTCTGCCCACTGCTTTGCCTTTCTGCTAGTTTTTCTGGCCTCTGTTTTTCCTTCTCTGCTTGCTCGTTTTTCTGACCTCTGTTTTACCTTTTCCTGTTCATTTCTTCCATCTGCTTTATCAAGATCTGACTTTTTGACCGATGCCCCTAAGGGTGACAGTGCCATGCTCTAATATGCTGATCAATTGATTGATTGAAATGAAGCACAAGGAAATGCCAAAACCTGAACGTCAGACTAACCTTCAACTGACATTGTGTAGGGACAGTGATTAGGTGAAGGATTTTCGTCATAGTTACTCACCAAACCTGATTGAGCACTAACCTCTCCTTCTAAAAATCAAACCAAGCTTCCTACCTACTACCACTCTGAAGTTTCAGAAAAACAACATGAAGAACTTTGAAAAATTCCACAATAAATCCTCGAAACTCAACGTTTGTAAATCTTGATGGATTCATTGTATTTTCTGCCAAGCTGTTGACATTTTTGCTGCAGTGTTATTCAAACATACTGACCTACTCACGGCAATGTGTATTGAAATGGTATGATTCTTTGTGGTTCTAACTTCCTTGCACCTTCTTGTGCTGTTCAAGATTGTATCACCTTTTCCAGAATGTCTTGTTGGTGCTCTAACTCCTGCCACTGTCTTCACGAATTTGAACAGCCAATCTTCAAAAGATGAATTTGTTTTCATTTTTGGTTACATCACTTTAGCTTTTGGATTAAAGGCAACAACCTGATGCCCTCCAGTCTCTTCTTCTTAACCTCCTTCTTTCAGAATGTCTTTTATGCATCAAAGGTTCTTCTTCAAGTTTAGGATCTGCTGTAAAATTGCTCCACATTATCACTGAATCAAAGGGGTAGTCTATCAGAAAACTGTATCATTGACACATTTATGTTAAGTAAACCATTGCTACTTACCAGGGATTTTATTTCTCTTTCATGTTCAACCTTGATATTCCTTCTGTTTTTCCTGTGTCCAATATTGTATGGGCATGCTGGTTGCTATTATAGAGGGGTGCAATTGATTTTACTGGATGAACCAATGCCAGTGCCATGTCATTGATTATTCGTTTTAACACTTCTTGTAATTCCGTACATCTCCTCTGACAAAAACATGTCCAGATTGCACTAGGAATTCAGATATTGGGAAATGCAGTGCAAGATATGCAGTACAAATAAACTTCATGTCCTGGCAGTAAAAAACTCCTAAAGTCCTTTTTCACTATTGATCATCTATTTCTCTATATAGACTAATACTGGGTTACCCTATTATATTTAACACATGCTAACTTCAGATTTCGAGCAGATAGAGAATTTATGTTTCCACTCAAATTAATTGTTATTTAAAATCTTCTTTAATGGTGATGTCAGATTTAAAGTTACAATTTTAAATGTTTAGAAACTTGAAACCAAGGAGAGAGGCTCTAAAATCTGAAGGGATGGAGTTCCCAGTAACCTAGAGGTTAAAAATAAATATTCCCTTTGGTAAGAACTACAAGAGATGATTTATACTAGATATGTGACCACATTCATACTCAACACTATTAGCATTCCGCTCAGGACGTTTAAAGCACTTCTATTCACACAAAGACGTATATATATAAAAAATCTTATGCAAAGGTTGGTCGCACACTGCTCGTCACATCAGCAAGTTGCCCCAAGGGACTGTGGTAGATGTAGTGGCGACGGCGGGTACGCCTATGCCACGATGTATAAAGAACAGTATGTGTTGCGTTAGCCATCCCTGGACACGTGTTTCGAGGTAGTTGCCTCTCGTCAGCAGGGAGCAGGTCAGTGTAAAGGGGTGCCACGTGGACTGCCAAAATGTAATTAAAACAGGTCAAGTACCTCTCATGGCGCGCAGGTGCAGATCCAAGGCTCGTCAGCCCGTTGGCTCAAGGGAGCCGTAATAAATTATGCAAAGGTTGGTCGCACACTGCTCGTCACACCAGCAAGTTGCCCCAAGGGACTGTGGTAGATGTAGTGGCGACGGCGGGTACGCCTATGCCACGATGTATAAAGAACAGTATGTGTTGCGTTAGCCATCCCTGGACATGTGTTTCGAGGTAGTTGCCTCTCGTCAGCAGGGAGCAGGTCAGTGTAAAGGGGTGCCGCGTGGACTGCCAAAATGTAATTAAAACAGGTCAAGTACCTCTCATGGCGCGCAGGTGCAGATCCAAGGCTCGTCAGCCCGTTGGCTCAAGGGAGCCGTAATAAATTATGCAAAGGTTGGTCGCACACTGCTCGTCACACCAGCAAGTTGCCCCAAGGGACTGTGGTAGATGTAGTGGCGACGGCGGGTACGCCTATGCCACGATGTATAAAGAACAGTATGTGTTGCGTTAGCCATCCCTGGACACGTGTTTCGAGGTAGTTGCCTCTCGTCAGCAGGGAGCAGGTCAGTGTAAAGGGGTGCCGCGTGGACTGCCAAAATGTAATTAAAACAGGTCAAGTACCTCTCATGGCGCGCAGGTGCAGATCCAAGGCTCGTCAGCCCGTTGGCTCAAGGGAGCCGTAATAAATTATGCAAAGGTTGGTCGCACACTGCTCGTCACACCAGCAAGTTGCCCCAAGGGACTGTGGTAGATGTAGTGGCGACGGCGGGTACGCCTATGCCACGATGTATAAAGAACAGTATGTGTTGCGTTAGCCATCCCTGGACACGTGTTTCGAGGTAGTTGCCTCTCGTCAGCAGGGAGCAGGTCAGTGCAAAGGGGTGCCGCGTGGACTGCCAAAATGTAATTAAAACAGGTCAAGTACCTCTCATGGCGCGCAGGTGCAGATCCAAGGCTCGTCAGCCCGTTGGCTCAAGGGAGCCGTAATAAATTATGCAAAGGTTGGTCGCACACTGCTCGTCACACCAGCAAGTTGCCCCAAGGGACTGTGGTAGATGTAGTGGCGACGGCGGGTACGCCTATGCCACGATGTATAAAGAACAGTATGTGTTGCGTTAGCCATCCCTGGACACGTGCCCTCTCTTCCACCCCTAACTATTTTCTCTACTGATGAGGGAAGTTATCCCGAAACCCGAGCCATGTCTCGGGCGATATTTTAAAACCCGGGACATGTATCGGGTCTAGAGATCATCAGTTGAACAAGTACTTACTTGCACCCACTGGGGTGAGCCACTCAAGAACTCCATCAGAGATCATCAGTTCAACAAGTACTTACTTGCACCCACTGGGGTGAACCACTCAAGAACTTCATGTACCAGCTTCCCTAGGGGCGACCCGGAGGAGGGGCTAGCGGAGTGCGGTCCATTGCGATTGTTTCTAAAAATGGCTCCCTCGAGCTTTGAGCTGACGAGCTCCTGGACGACGCACCTGCGTGCCTGTGCGGGCACTGAGGCCTTTGACGGTTGCTTGGCGGCCCTCTCTTCCACCCCTAACTATTTTCTCTACTGATGAGGGAAGTTATCCCGAAACCCGAGCCATGTCTCGGGCGATATTTTAAAACCCGGGACATGTATCGGGTCTAGAGATCATCAGTTGAACAAGTACTTACTTGCACCCACTGGGGTGAGCCACTCAAGAACTCCATCAGAGATCATCAGTTCAACAAGTACTTACTTGCACCCACTGGGGTGAACCACTCAAGAACTTCATGTACCAGCTTCCCTAGGGGCGACCCGGAGGAGGGGCTAGCGGAGTGCGGTCCATTGCGATTGTTTCTATATAAAAAATCTTTTTAATAAACAAAAAATGTACAGATTTTAAATCCACATGGACAATTTTATAAAACCTTACAAAACACATTGATTCCTAGATGAAATTCTTCATATATCTAAGAAAGAGAATTAATCAAGACAATCAAATTTGTCTTGCACATGTTAATTTGGACACAATATAGACAGCACAAAGCATGGGTGTAAATTCCCTGTCTAGGACTAGCTGCTGACTTTGCCAAATTTAACACAAAAAGACACTAGGCGTCGACGCGTTTCGGTGGTACAGTTAGAATAGGACCACATTCTTCAGGACACAACTATATTCTCCTTAGTAAATGGATCTTGTTTCAATCAATAATCACACCGGTGCAGCCGCACTCAGGTGGATGTTTCTCCAGATCAAGGGGAGTAAATAGATGGTGCTTCCAAGATTGCTTTTACAGATGTTGGTGGACTTTAAAGTAATCTTTTTGATAGATTTTTTAGGGTTCGAGGAGGATTCAATCTCTCTTGTCCCTTAAGAGTGATTTCAAGGTATGGAAAAAATGCAAGAGAAGTCCAGAAAGAGGCAAGTGAGGTGCAGAAAGAGGCAAAAGAGGTGCAGCCATTGCAAGAGAACAGCAGAAAGAGGCAAGAGGGGTGCAAAAAAGGGAAGAAGGGTGCAGAAAGAAGCCAGAGAGGTGCAGAAAGAAGCAAGAGAAGTGTAGAAAGAAGCAAGAAAGGTACAGAAAGAGGGAAGACGAGTGCAGAAAGAGACAACAGGGGTGCAGAAAGAGAAGAGAAATGTGTAGAAAGAAGCAAAAGAGGTGAAAAAAGAGGCAAGAGGGGTGCAGAAACAGGAAAAAGTAGTGCAGAAAGAACCAAGAGATGTGCAGAATGAGGCAAGAGAGGTGCAGAACGAGGCAAGAGATGTGCAGAAAAAGGAAAAAGGGTGCAGAAAGAAACAAGAGAAGTGTAGACGGAGGAACATGAGGTGCAGAATGAGGCAATAGAACTGCAGAAAGAGGATAGAGAGTTGCAGAAACAGGCAGAAGGGGTGCAGAAAGAAGAAACAGGTCTACTGACAGAGGCCAGAGGGGTACAGAAAGAGGGAAGAGGGGTACAGAAAGAGGCAAGAGGTATGCAAAAATTTACAACAGAGATGCAAAAAGAGGCAAGAGTGGTATAGAAAGAGGCAAGAAAAGTGTAAAAAGAAGCAAACTAGGTGCAGAAATAGGCCAGAGAGGTGCATAAAGAAGAGAGTGAAGTTCAGAAAGAGGAAAGAGAAGAGCAGAAAGTGTCAAGTGAGGTGCAGAAAGAGGCAAGAGAGGTATAGAAAGAGGCTAGATAAGTGTAGAAAGAGGCAAGAGAAATGCAGAAAGAGGCAAGAGAGATGCAGAAATAAGCAAGTGAGGGGCAGAAATAGGCCAGAGAGGTGCAGAAAGAAGAGAGTGAAGTTCAGAAAGAGGAAAGAGAAGAGCAGAAAGTGTCAAGTGAGGTGCAGAAAGAGGCAAGAGAGGTATAGAAAGAGGCTAGATAAGTGTAGAAAGAGGCATTAGAAATGCAGAAAGAGGCAAGAGATGTACAGAAAGAGGCTAAAGAAGTACAGAAAGAGGCGAGAAGTGCAGAAAAAGGCAAGAGAGGTGCAGAAGTAAGAGAGTGAGGTGCAGAAAGAGCCAAGTGAGGTACAGAATGATGCAAGAGAGGTACAGAGAGGTAAGAGAGGTGCAGAAAGAGGCAACTGAGGTGCAGAAGGAGGCAACAGAACTGCAGAAAGAGGCAAGGGAATTGCAGAAACAGGCAGAAGGGGTGCAGAAAGAAGGAACAGGTATACAGACAGAGGCAAGAGAGGTGTAGAAAGAGGCAGGAGAGGTGCACAAAGAGGCATAAGGGATACAGAAAGAAGCAAGAGGGGTGCAGAAAGAAGCAAGAGAAGTGCAGAAAGAAGCAACAGAGGCGCAGAAAGAGAAGTGCTGAAAGAACTAACAGAGTTGCAGAAAAAGGCAATAGAGGTGCAGAAAGAGGCAAGAGAAGAGCAGAAAGTGGAAAGTGAGGTGCAGAAAGAGGCAAGAGAGGCATAGAGAGAGGCAAGATAAGTGAAGAAAGAGTCACTTCAGGTGCAGAAAGAGGCAAGAGAGGTGCAGAAAGAGGCTCAAGAAGTGCAGAAAGAGGCAAGAGAATTGCAGAAGGAAGAGAGTGAGTTGCAGAAAGAGGCAAGTGAGGCGCAGAAAGATGCAAGAGAGGTACAGAAAGAGGCAAGGGAAGTACAGAAACAGGCAAAAGAAATGCACAAAGAAGGAAGAGAGGAGCAGAAAGAGGCAAGAGAGGTGTAGAAAGAAGCGAGAGAAATGTAGAAAGAGGCAAGTGAGGACCAGAAAGAGGCAAGAGAGGTGCAGAAAAAGGCAAGCGAGCCGCAGAAAAAAACAATAGAGGTGCTCAAAGAGGCAAGTGAAGTGCAGAAAGAAGATAGTGAGGTGCAGAAAGAGGAAGAAAGGTGCAGAAAGAAGCTAGAGAAATGCAGAAATAGGCAAGAGAGGCACAGAAAGAAGAGAGGTTTGTGCACCATTAGTACCAATGTAACACCCCATTTAGCAATAAGTAACACGTGACCATTCCAGCTTTGCAAGGGGCATTCCCCCATGCTCTAACATGTGACGCTGCATTTTCGGGAATATTTGAGCCGTTTGAGCTAGAGCCATCCAGGGGTCCAAGAAGGCGGCAGCGCGGTCCCTTAGTGTTTAAAGCCCCATGGAGGTGGTGGTCCCTGGGCCGGGGGACCGCAATGGACCCCCATATTTAAATAAAGCATGCCCCAGGCAGTTGGTGGGAGGGGCAGGTGCCCCCCATGCTTCTATGATTTATTTGGAGCCCCGGGGAAGTGGCAGTCCCTGGGGCAGCGTTGTGAGGAACAAGCTCCCCCAGACATTTGTTTTAAAATTAAGCCCCGTGGAGGTGGCGGTCTCCAGGGCTGTGGGGGCCCCCGCTAATTAATTGGGGGCTTATAGAAAACTAAGCACGGGAACCCGCCCTTTGTTTTTTTTTATTCGGCCAGATTTGCGCAACTAGCGTGAATTCGGCTGATTTAAAAAAATAATAATAATATTTTTGGCCCTGGGATGCCTTGTGGGACCCCCTGAGCAGACCTAGGGGTTCAGGGTGCTTCTACCCTGCTCCCTTTTCTTGATTTTTTTATCTTTTTTGTACAGTTTTCTTGTGACTCGGTTACCGAGTCACAAGATGGCTGCCAACACTTCCTGGTTTGGAGTTTTGGCAGCCAATCAGAATAAAGCTAGTGCTCAGGAGGGTTCGCAAATACTCCTTGGTGATCCGATATAGATATTTTAGTTTTTTGAATTTCTCAGCAACTACTGAACTTATTTCCACCATTTAAAAAAAAGCACACTTTCTGGACCAAGACCTACCTTTTTGCCAAATTTGGTGTAATTCCGTTCGGCCTGTAGCTGTGTCTAAAGTTCCTATAGAAATTAACATGGGGAGGACCTGTTTTGGGACCCTCTTTTTTCTCTGCCCCACTTGAGGAATCACCCAGAAAACTTTCAAGATAGGGCTTGAATGGAGCATCCCATTAGTTTTGAAAAGTTTGCGAAGATTCGTCAAACGGCGCCAAAGATATTGGCAAAAGAAAAAATGCTTTTTGAGTAGAAACTGCCAGTAGATAATATATAGGTAACATATATATATTATCTACTGGCGGTCGCCAGTAGATAGTTATAGTTAGGACCGTGTTTCCATAGGAAATCTGAAAATTCTATTTTGAATAACTTTGGCGCCGGTTGACGAATCATCGCGAAATTTTCAAAACTAATGGGGCGCTCCGCTCAGCTCCTACCCTGAAAGTCTTGGGGTGATTCGTCAAGCCGAGAAAAAAGGGGGGTCCCGAAACACGTTTTCCCCATGCATTTTCCCATAGGACCTTTAGTCGAAGGTACAGCCCGAACGGCTGAACAGAATTACTTGGAATTTGGCAGAGAGGTAGTCCTCAGGTCAGGGATGTGCCTTTTGCATATATGGTGTCAATCTGTTCAGTATTTTCTGAGAAAATTGCAGTTAAAGCACATAAATATCTATAGCAGCGCACCTAACGTGCGCGAGCGTAATTCTGATTGGTGGTTACATGTCAGTCAACGTTTGAATCGGTCGAAATCAGGAAGTGTCGGCCGCCATTTTGTTTGTTTGGGTGCGAGAGTGAAAAAGAGAGGTGGCGAACGTGAAAAGGGGGCAGGGTAGAGAGTTCCTGACCCCCTAGCCTTTGTCAGGGGGTCCCTAAAGGACCCCAAAGGGTGAAAAAACATTTTTAATTTTTTTTTTTAAATCACGGTGAAAAACCTTCAAAAAAAAAATTATAATACATACATAACTTAGCATTTAGAAAACCGTACAAATTCACATCAAAAACCATAGGTTTCATACACGTTATAGTTCGGAATTAGCATTTAAAAAACCTTGCAAATTCACTTAAAAAACCATAGGTTTCACACATGTTATACTTAGGTGGACATTTCACTCGTAAAAAAACAATTAAATTCCCCCATTATAGTTAGTTCAGATAACTATAACTCGCGCGACCGCCACTCTATCACAAGGATGATGTCATCAGTGATGTCATGAGCGATGCCACTGACCATGTTATGAGTGATGTAATATGTGACGTCATGAGCACTGGATTGCGGGCGGGCGAGTTATAGTTATCTGAACTAACTATAACGGGGGAATTTCATTGTTTTTTTACGAGTGAAATGTCCACCTAACTATAACATGTGTGAAACCTATGGTTTTTTAAGTGAATATATATAAATATATATGAGAAGAAAGGAGTTGCCCCTAGTTGAACCGCACTCCCAGGAGGCATGTAAAGATCAAGGGAAGTCCCAGCAACACACCGCGTCTCAGCCGTTCCCTGACGCGTTTCAAGCAGACGCTCTTTATCAAAGGTTGTAGGCTGTCCCCTGGCTCACCAACAATGACTCGACCAGTATATTCCCTCTTTTATTTCTTTAATTTGATTATGCTCAGGTGTAGAATTTCAGCGGCATTATGGGACTGGAAGTTCAAAGTAAAACCCATGTGGGCTGTTGGTGAATTAGGCATCGCAAAGTTCACTGCAAATCCCGGCGTGGAGCCCAGGTACCTCCCTCAGTGCCAACAATCGTCCTCCTGCTCCGTTACCCTGTCAAAGACAGCGGCGGACCCGCCTTTCCTTCGGCGGTGGTGTCAGTTCCCGACCGGGCAGGCCGTATTAATGAGAAGAAAGGAGTTGCCCCTAGTTGAACCGCACTCCCAGGAGGCATGTAAAGATCAAGGGAAGTCCCAGCAACACACCGCGTCTCAGCCGTTCCCTGACGCGTTTCAAGCAGACGCTCTTTATCAAAGGTTGTAGGCTGTCCCCTGGCTCACCAACAATGACTCGACCAGTATATTCCCTCTTTTATTTCTTTAATTTGATTATGCTCAGGTGTAGAATTTCAGCGGCATTATGGGACTGGAAGTTCAAAGTAAAACCCATGTGGGCTGTTGGTGAATTAGGCATCGCAAAGTTCACTGCAAATCCCGGCGTGGAGCCCAGGTACCTCCCTCAGTGCCAACAATCGGTGTGTTGCTGGGACTTCCCTTGATCTTTACATGCCTCCTGGGAGTGCGGTTCAACTAGGGGCAACTCCTTTCTTCTCATTAATACGGCCTGCCCGGTCGGGAACTGACACCACCGCCGAAGGAAAGGCGGGTCCGCCGCTGTCTTTGACAGGGTAACGGAGCAGGAGGACGATTGTTGGCACTGAGGGAGGTACCTGGGCTCCACGCCGGGATTTGCAGTGAACTTTGCGATGCCTAATTCACCAACAGCCCACATGGGTTTTACTTTGAACTTCCAGTCCCATAATGCCGCTGAAATTCTACACCTGAGCATAATCAAATTAAAGAAATAAAAGAGGGAATATACTGGTCGAGTCATTGTTGGTGAGCCAGGGGACAGCCTACAACCTTTGATAAAGAGCGTCTGCTTGAAACGCGTCAGGGAACGGCTGAGACGCGGTGTGTTGCTGGGACTTCCCTTGATCTTTACATGCCTCCTGGGAGTGCGGTTCAACTAGGGGCAACTCCTTTCTTCTCATTAATACGGCCTGCCCGGTCGGGAACTGACACCACCGCCGAAGGAAAGGCGGGTCCGCCGCTGTCTTTGACAGGGTAACGGAGCAGGAGGACGATTGTTGGCACTGAGGGAGGTACCTGGGCTCCACGCCGGGATTTGCAGTGAACTTTGCGATGCCTAATTCACCAACAGCCCACATGGGTTTTACTTTGAACTTCCAGTCCCATAATGCCGCTGAAATTCTACACCTGAGCATAATCAAATTAAAGAAATAAAAGAGGGAATATACTGGTCGAGTCATTGTTGGTGAGCCAGGGGACAGCCTACAACCTTTGATAAAGAGCGTCTGCTTGAAACGCGTCAGGGAACGGCTGAGACGCGGTGTGTTGCTGGGACTTCCCTTGATCTTTACATGCCTCCTGGGAGTGCGGTTCAACTAGGGGCAACTCCTTTCTTCTCATTAATACGGCCTGCCCGGTCGGGAACTGACACCACCGCCGAAGGAAAGGCGGGTCCGCCGCTGTCTTTGACAGGGTAACGGAGCAGGAGGACGATTGTTGGCACTGAGGGAGGTACCTGGGCTCCACGCCGGGATTTGCAGTGAACTTTGCGATGCCTAATTCACCAACAGCCCACATGGGTTTTACTTTGAACTTCCAGTCCCATAATGCCGCTGAAATTCTACACCTGAGCATAATCAAATTAAAGAAATAAAAGAGGGAATATACTGGTCGAGTCATTGTTGGTGAGCCAGGGGACAGCCTACAACCTTTGATAAAGAGCGTCTGCTTGAAACGCGTCAGGGAACGGCTGAGACGCGGTGTGTTGCTGGGACTTCCCTTAATCTTTACATGCCTCCTGGGAGTGCGGTTCAACTAGGGGCAACTCCTTTCTTCTCATTAATACGGCCTGCCCGGTCGGGAACTGACACCACCGCCGAAGGAAAGGCGGGTCCGCCGCTGTCTTTGACAGGGTAACGGAGCAGGAGGACGATTGTTGGCACTGAGGGAGGTACCTGGGCTCCACGCCGGGATTTGCAGTGAACTTTGCGATGCCTAATTCACCAACAGCCCACATGGGTTTTACTTTGAACTTCCAGTCCCATAATGCCGCTGAAATTCTACACCTGAGCATAATCAAATTAAAGAAATAAAAGAGGGAATATACTGGTCGAGTCATTGTTGGTGAGCCAGGGGACAGCCTACAACCTTTGATAAAGAGCGTCTGCTTGAAACGCGTCAGGGAACGGCTGAGACGCGGTGTGTTGCTGGGACTTCCCTTGATCTTTACATGCCTCCTGGGAGTGCGGTTCAACTAGGGGCAACTCCTTTCTTCTCATATAAATATATATATATATATTTTCTTTGCCCCTGAGATGTTGTTCACATTGTTGATATCGTATATTGTGTGAACCTTCAATATTCTGGGATAATGTCAGTAAGCTAATGCTTTGTTGTCACTTTACTCATGTGGTATAAAGCACTGTCACTTTGAAGCACACTTGCACTTTAAATCACAAAAAAATAGCAATGAAAAAATGGTTTAAAAAGCATGTGACCAATGACCAGCGTGTCATGTGATCAAGGCCCTCCGGGGCTGAAACGCGTAATGGCTGCTACATCGCTGTAAGAAGGAACAATAAACGAACTTTACCGCCAATTTGCTGTGGTCTACGCTCCTTTTTCTGCTCAAAGAGACGAGAAGAGTTACGAGGAGTTTGCTGATATATATATCTATATATATATATATATATATATATATACCAATAGATCAACTGGGTCTCTCTTTCCAGATATAAGGACGAAAGAACGAACACTGGAGCCGTGGCCTCAATTCAAAAGTGTGTTTATTTAAACACTAGGTGGACGCGTTTCAGAGTTTACTGGTACTACTTTATCACGGGCAACAGACTTTGTTTGTCTCACATTATTAAAGTGCAAGTGCCGGTCACGTGCTGTGAACATAGTAGAAATACTTCAACGTGTGCTTCACATAAATCAATGCAATTCAAGATGACAAAGCTTACATTCGAAAATAAACAATGATACATGGATAATTTATCCTTAACAAAATGCTGCAAAATATTGTGCCGTGTCGGGAAGTTTCATGTTTAAGCTTCAACAAGTAAAACTTTATCAAATTGCCTATGCGTGAGCAGACAAACATGCATAGCAGTGCAGTTCACATTCTTATAGATCCTACACAGAGTAACCTAATCATCAAGCCCAAGTGGGCTTAATAATCAATTTGATTATATTCATGAACCACTAAATCTGAAAGACGCAAATGTGGTATGTAACTGCACCCTGCTAATGTACAAGGCAATGATAACATTTCGTACCATTATCAGAAACCAATTATCTTCAATCGGCTCAGACATATCTTAGCTCAGCTATGTGCGCTCACAGTTGAAATACCGCTTTTTCAAGTATTAAAACAACACCACAAGGACACATTGACAAGTTGCAGGTATGCGAGCAGACAGGCGAAAAATACCTCCGTGAGTCACTTTGTTTCTCTAAGGTGCAACGCAAATATATGCTGTATTATACAGAAATAAACTAACAAGAATCGTCCAGCCCAAGTGGGCTTGATCCTTCCTCAAGTGAAATTCATAAGCACCAAAAGTTATAAGAGACATAGCTATATTCATAGTATGGTTTACACCTTATATGCTGAATAAGAAAAAGTTCAACACTTGTCTGCAACAAATTTTTTCTTCAACGCAATCAAAAAAGTTTTAGAGTTTTCCATGTTATTTGTCATAATTCCATTAAGTCACCTGAAAAAAATTGAATAGAAAAGACTTGTTGTAAAAACAGTAAAAACAATAAAGAGTGCACCAACCATATTAACTTAATATTAACACAAAATGTTAAAAAACCCTCAGGAGAACATTACCCAGATAAGGTGTTACAAGACTTATAGATGTACTGACAATTCCTCATCAAGATTCAAACCCACCGGGACCATGGTATTGTATTTGATTATTGTTTTTGATTCCAATCTTCTGAGTTCCCTCGTCCTGCTACCACACCTACATCTCAGAGGGATTTGGTCCAGAACAACAAATCTCAGAAGATTCGAATTTTGGCCGTAAAACTCATTGAAGTGTCGTGCAATCGGATACGTTTTGTCATTTTTAGTAATGGTTCTGCGGTGTTCAAGTAATCTTATTTTGCATTTGTGAATGGTGCTTCCTACATAGAATTTGTTGCAGGGGCATCTTAACGCATACACCGCATACTCAGTAGTGCAACTCAAGTGTTTCTGTATGACAAAGAGAGCTAGATCATTGGATAGTTTAATAGATTTGCAATTATTGCTAAATTTACATGCTTTACAATTATCACACGTAAAGAATCCCTTTATATCACTCTTTTTCTTCTCTGATAATATGCTTTTGCATAATACATCTCCTAATGATCTAGGTTTCTTGAAAGTAAGTGAAGGATATTCACCCACATGTTCTTTAAGGTCATCGTCGTTTCTTAATACTTCCCAAAACTTTTTGAGGCTGTTCCTGACTCCCCAGGACTGATTATTAAAAGTGGTAATGTATCTTAAGGGTTCTTTTGTATCATGGTTGTTGTTGGTACTAGCTGGGAATAACAGATCCTGTCTATTTAATTTATCAACTTTGTCAGAGGCCTCCTTAATTAAAGTTTTGTCATATCCCCGAGCTAGGAATCTCTCAGTCATGACTGCTTTCTCCGTCCGATACTTTTCTTCATCACTGCAATTCTTACGAGCTCTTAATAATTCTCCAAAGGGGATACTCCGAATAAGATTTTTCGGATGACAGCTACTTGCATTTAATAAACTGTTTCCAGTAGTGACCTTCCTAAACAATTTAGTACTTAATTTATTGTCCTTGATTTCGAGTTGTAGATCAAGGAATTCAATGTTGGTGGCGTCAGTGGTACTGGTGAATTGCAAGTTGAGATCATTCTGGTTCAAAACCTCTACGAACTCTTTTGCCAAGTCCTCTGTACCTTTCCAGATACAGAAGATATCGTCAATGTATCTCAGCCAAAGGACGACGTGGTCATTGAATAGTTGGGTTTTGTTGACTACCTGCTCCTCCCACCAGCCGAGGTATAATCCTGCAAAGCTGGGGGCGAAGCAGGTTCCCATCGCCGGCCCTTGTATTTGTTTGAACATCTGAGTATCAAAGAGAAAAAAAAAAATTCTCAGACATAATTGAATCATGTCTAATAGAATTTCAGTGTGGAAGAGGAATGAGAGTGATCTGTTTTTAAGAAAAAATCTGCATGCCTGTATCCCTAGTTCTTGCGGGATGCAGGTATAGAGGCTACTCACATCCATACTCATCAATAGATAATTAACATCCCAGTCAATATTGTTGATGAGTCTCAAAAAATCGCTGGTATCCTTCACATACGACGGAAGTGATTGAACCAGTGGCTGTAGAAAGTGGTCAACATATTTAGATGTATTTTCCAAAAGACTGTCAAGTGAGGACACAATCGGTCTCCCTGGTGGTTGCGTGGCATTTTTGTGTATTTTTGGAAGAAGATAGAGGACAGGGATTTTGGGATTTTTGCAGTGTAGAAATGTATATTCGTCATCACTGATCAGCCCACTGTCTCTCAATGATAATAATCTGTTGGCAACTTCACTAACAGCTCTATCATATTCAGTTTTGTTAGAAGTACTGTATCTGGCTGTGTCGGACAGTTGTAGTCTACCTTCCTCAAGGTACATGGCTCGTGGCCAGATAACCACATTCCCTCCCTTATCAGATTTTTTGATGACTATATTAGTGTTGGCTTCGAGCTCCCTTATGGCCAGTTTTTGATTTTTAGTCAGATTGAACCTTCCGGTAAATTTGCGCCTGGCTAATTTCTTTAATTCATTGATCATGCCTTTTTCGAAGCAAAATATTGCTTCATTATTGACTTGTGGTGTAAATACGGATTTAGATCTAAAATCAGTGTGACCCCCCATCTCCAAATTAATCTCTGTATTAGCTAAATTAACATGTGAATCTTCTGAAAAACCTGCCACCTCAGCTAGCTCATGAACTGTTTGTAAAACCTCTGCATCATTAATATTGAGGTTCGAAGGTGCGGTTGATGCTACAATAGATTTTTACTTTTGTTGACAGCAAACCATTTTTTCAATTTCAGTTTTCTGACAAAGAAAAATAGATTAATACGAGCCTCAGTGTAATCAAAGGAGGACGTTGGACAAAATGATAATCCTAGGGATAAAACATCAGATTGATCTTGAGTCAATATAAAATCAGAAAGATTTACCACTGTCTTATTCATCATTGTTTCTTGGCAAATCGGCCCCTTGTTCTTGTTCCCACAGGGCTGTTCATTGGACTTATGAATTTTGGTCTGCTTCCTCCTCTGCCGCCTCGCCCACGATTTCCTCTTGAGCTTCCGCTGTGTGCCTGTAAATTTGTTCTTTCTTTGGCCATCAGCATATACTCCTTTAAAAAGCGTGCTTTTGCTGAATTTGGTTCATGTATATATATATATATATTTATATTCAATGAAAAACCATAGGTTTCACACACGTTATAGTTAGGAATTAGCATTTAAAAAACCTTAGAAATTCAATGAAAAAACCAAAGGTTTCACACACGTTATAGTTAGCTGGACATTTTACTCGTAAAAAACCATTGAAATTCCCCCGTTATAGTTAGTTAAGCTAACTATAACTCGCGCGCCCGCAATGCACTGCTGATGACGTCACATATTACATCACTCATGACATGGTCAGTGACATCACTCATGACATCACTGATGACATCTCAAATGACATCACTGATGACATCACTAATGACATCATCCCGTGAATGTGTGTTTTTCTGAAAATTAAATATGTTTTATATATGTATATCTCAAGGTCGATGGAAGAATAAATGGGTATATAAGTGTCTAAATGGATGATTTGTTTTTGAAAAATTGATTGTGTAACTGACTGATTAGGTGTATCATAGTGAATACATGGCTTAGTGAGTAATGTTTAAATATGTATATATATGTATCAGTCTTTCACTTTGTGTATAAGTGGCTGCATGGGTTGGTGAGCAGCTACATGAGTGTTTATATAGGTTATTAGTTGGTGTTTTGGGTATCAGTATAAGTGTCTGATGTCTGTATGGTTCGATGGGGGGTATTACGTTGTGCATAGGTGCATGAATGAGTGACTTACTGTTTGTATGTGTTGAAGATAGTATGTGTGCAGGACTGCATGGGTGGATGAGTGTGTGTATGGGTGTGTTAGTGAGTGAATGACTGTCTCTACAGTGTTTTTATGAGTAACTACATATGTTTTAAACTAGTATATGTGACTATTGGTGTATATAAGTGAGTATATGTGAGAGTGAGAGATTGAAAGAGTTCCTGTATGAATAAGTATGTGTTTCTATAAGTGATTGTTTAAAAGACTAAGTATGTGTAAGTTTTTGTAGAAGTAAGTGTGGTGGTGTGTGTATAACTGTATATGCAAGTAAATGGATGTTTGATTCTTTATTAGCATGAGTGACTATGTGTGTGAGTAACTCTACGGATGAGTGGCATTGTGTAACAGGATGTATAGGTGTATGAGTACATATGATGAGTGAGTACATGTATGAGTGACTGTATAGGACTGTTGGTGAATGAGTGGATGTGTATGTGGATCTTAGAATTACTGAAGAGGTTGTTGTAACTGGTATTGGTATGTCCATTGTTTTGAAAAGTTTAGTCTCTATTTATGAATGTGTGTATCAAAGGTTATATTAGGGTGAGAGGAGGTCTGCCACTCTATCACAAGGATGATGTCATTAGTGATGTCATCAGTGATGTCATTTGAGATGTCATCAGTGATGTCATGAGTGATGTCACTGACCATGTCATGAGTGATGTAATATGTGACGTCATCAGCAGTGCATTGCGGGCGCGCGAGTTATAGTTAGCTTAACTAACTATAACGGGGGAATTTCAATGGTTTTTTACGAGTAAAATGTCCAGCTAACTATAACGTGTGTGAAACCTTTGGTTTTTTCATTGAATTTCTAAGGTTTTTTAAATGCTAATTCCTAACTATAACGTGTGTGAAACCTATGGTTTTTTCATTGAATTAGCAAGGTTTTTTAAATGCAAATTCCTAACTATAACGTGTGTGAAACCTATGGTTTTTTCAGTGAATTTGTACGGTTTTTTAAATGCTAAGTTATGTATTTTTTTCTATTTTTTTACATATTTTTTTAATTAAATTTTCTATCCTTTTTTTAAGACTGTGGTTAAATTTTTTAAATTCTATAATATGTTTTTTTAAAAATATTTTATAAAATAAAAAGGTAAAATTTATTAGCAATACATTTTTTCCTTTTTTTTTAATTTTTTTTTTAGTACGCGTACCGTAAGCTTACGGTAAGCGTACGGTTTACGCAATGTCCGTAATTTTTCTACGCTGTTTGCGTATAGTTACGCAATTTGCGTAGCCACGCGTACTCCGCGTGGGACGCGTACGCGTGTACGCTACACGTGCACGTTACGCGGAAGTGTCGGGTAGTGACTGTTATGCGCATGCGCGCAAGCGCGTGTCTTTTTTACGCGCATGCGCACTTTTGCCGTAAGCGTACCGTAAGCGTACCATAAGCGTACGGTAGGTCATGTGATCATGAAACACAACTTTTGATTGGTTGAAACTACTTTCAGTTCTAGAACTCTCCTACACCACACCCATTCCCCTCATTTCTGCTTGTGATCCCTTAGGAGAAGGAGCTGGGTTGTCTTTGTGATACGATGGCAGACCAGCAGAGCCCTTCTGAGAGTGAGGCTAGCACTAGCAGCACTACCTTGAGGCAGAGAGCGAGGAAACAAAAGACCTCTTATGTATGGGATTATTTTACTTTTCCTGAAGGCCAGCAAAAGGTAAATGCACCCTTAGTAACTTGTAAGCTGTGTAAGCGTGTACTTTCAAGAGGTAATCCTGACAGGAAGTATTCCTTTGGGAATCATACCATGATGAGGCACCTCAGGGATGTACACAGAAGGACACATGCTCGACTTTTTGGAGGTAACCCTTCAGAAAGTCAACCAAGCACATCCACAGCAGCTCAGCCTGGACCATCCTCTGCAGGGCTGACTCCTTCTTCTGCAGGTCAGGTGAGCCCTTCATCTGTGGGGGGAGCATCTCCTTTTGCTGGCCCTCTGGAAATTAATCCTCGATTTCTGAGGGTTGATATTCGATGTGCCTCTTGTCATGATCTAATTTGTCATAGGGAGACCAGTGTTTCCCTAGTGGACCTCAAAATAGATCAGCACACTTGTCACAGAGACTAATTTTCCCATTCTTTCTTTCCTCTCTCCCTGCATGAACACAACGGCTCTTTTAAGAGCCAACCTTATCTTTCATCTTTTTTTTATAGATGTTTTTAAAAACTTTTTTTTTTTTTTACCGTACGCGTACGGTGCGCGTAATTTTATTTTATTTTTTTTAAAAAACACTAAAAATCAATAATCACATTACAAGGACTTTGAAACACTACAATTATTATTATTGACTTACCATACCCACTCAAAAAACTATTTATTCATTTGTTTTTTTTAAAAAAAATTGCTTTAAAAATGGTTCTAGTTTTCGAAAATTTTCTATATCAATCTGAAAAAAAAGAAAAAAGTATTAATATTTTTTAAACATTTTAAAATACAGTACTCGTATTTACATATTTTTAAAAAAATATTTTTGCCTTATTTTTGCTGTTTTCAGAATATATTGCATTTCACTTTAAATTGTGAAAGCAATTGCATTCATCATTTAACAGCGGGCAAAAAAAAAATAACAATCTCAAAGATTGTATTAAAAAAGCCCAGAATCTCTTCTCACTTAAACTTAACATTACAGAAATGCATAATATTCTAAAAAAATATCATCAAAAAACAATACTTATTTCTTTAAAATACCGTCTGATATTTTTGTTTCAGAAGTATAATCACAATATTATATCTCAAATAACTCCACAATACATCTGATTCCATTTCCTTTAGGCCAAATAGTAATTTAAAAAAAATTTTGGGATGAAATTTCCAACGGTAATCCAATAAAATTCTAAAGTTTAATTTGTCCAGATCTCACCGATTCTCTGTAACATTTTGGTTCAAGAAATTTTTTTTAATAATTTAATAAGTCCACAATAGAATTGGTTACTTTTCCGCATGGCCAAATAGTAATTTTTAAAATCATTTTTGAAAAAATTTCCAATGGCACTCCAATAACATTCCAAAATTTAAATTGTGCAGATGTTACCGATTATCTCTAAATTATTGGTTTTTGAAAGTTTCATTAAAAATTAAAAAAGTCAACATTACAATTGGTTATCTTTCCATTAGGCCAAATGATAATTTAAAAAATCTTTTTTTTAGAAATTTCCAATGGTAATCCAGTAAAATGGTAAAATTATTTTGTCCAGATCTTGCCAAGTTTCTCTAAAATTTAGGTTTCAGGAAGATTAGATAGGAATTTGCTAAATCAAAAGGCAAACGTTGTTTGAAAATCAATTGGGAATCATTACACAGTGTCCAGCCTTTTTCACATTTAAGATAAACTGTGTAATGTCCAGAAGTAACAGTAGGTCCATCATGGAAAATTATTGCAACAGTTACAAAAGTTTTTCCTGAAATTGATAATTGCTGTCCTGTAAACTTCTTTATTAAAGTAATCAATTTTGAACCATCAGCTCTACATCGTTGCATCATTAAAATTACATACTGTCCGTATTCGTTTAAAATTAATGTTGAAAACATGTCAGATTTACACTCACCGCATTTCATGCTATGATTAGCATCTTTAACTAATTTTGCAAAAGTGACTGTTTTACTGTCTGGCAATGTCAAATAAATAAACCTTTCATTATCAACATTAGAGCCACATATATTATAACAGTTTTCACAACTATGTTCCCATTTATAAGAGAGACCAAATACATTTTCAATGGGAATCCCTTCTTCTTCCAGTACCTGAAGAAAATACATCAAGAATTCCTGTGCATCTTGCTGTACATTTTGAGAAAATTGTGTTCGTCCTGAACATATATCTAAAAGTTTTCTAATTTCAGTAGCACTTTCTATTTGAGTTTTATCTTTACTCAGCTTTTGAAAAAGGAGACTCAGCTCAGAACAGAATCTTTTTCCCTGATTTACTATTATCTGCTCTTGCAAACTTTCCAGATAAAATGCAACATTTAGCACTACATTTGCGTAGCAGTTGACACCAGAGCTATTTTCAAAATGACATCCTACAACCTGTTCTTCATTTTCCTTTTTCTTTTTGCTTGCAATTACATCACTCCTCTTTTTTTTCCTCTTCTCTACATCTTCATTACAGATATTCTCATTTTTTCTTTTACGAGAAACTACACGTTTCTCCAACACAGGATACTGACCTAAATGAGGAGCATAGCTTCTTCTTAATCTATTATACTCCTTTACACAGTTTGTATCAGCACTAACTTTTGAATCATCAAAGTCTATCATGAATAAACCTGATAATGTTTTCACTCGTGACAAAGCAACATATGCCATACCTTCTTTGAACACAGTTGAACCAATGTTCACAAATGCACAATCTACAGTCAATCCTTGAGACTTGTGAATAGTTACAGCATATGCTAGAGAAAACGGAAACTGCTTCCTACGTACATATAAGTCTTTCACAAGCATGAAACGAACTGTACAACGACAAATATCTTTAACTTCTTCTATCTGATCAAATTTTATTTTTAAACATTCAATTCCATCTTTTTTCTGATAATTAATAAAACCCACAACTCTTCCCATAGCTCCATTAACTAAACCTTTTTCAACATCCAAATTTCTTCTTAAAAATACTCTACAGTTCATGCAAACATATAGATTTTTTTCTAATCCAGCTGTTTTGGAGATGTTCTTCTCTAGTGAGTCCAATTTATTTTTCAGTTTGCCTGTTACTGTGACAGTAATTCTTCCATCCTCAATTTTGTCCACTGCTTCCAATTTCCTGATCTCTTCCTTTTCCAATTTCAAAAGCTCCTCATTAAATATTGAGCATTCACGTAGAGTTGGCATTAAGCAGATGACACTTTTGTTTTCTGCAATGTTCTTGTATATCTTCTCTGCAACTATTTCTTCCTTTGGAAATAAATTATGTAGCAGCCGACTCTGTAATGCTTTTTTGCCAACTTCTGTGAGTAGTCCAATTCTGATATCTTTCAGAATACTTCCATATTCTTCATCGCTTGCTTGCCTCATATTAGTAGTAAGTTCCTTGTACTCAAAGAAGGACCAAATATTTGTATTTCCGATGCTTCCCAATGACTTCTTCGTGTCTTCATGTGTGACAGTACTAAACACTGGTTGTCCTTTAACTGGAGTAAGTTGCAAAAGATCTCCAAAAACTATGACGTGTTTTCCACCAAATAACATGTCATAGTCTGTCTTCAAAATTTGCTGCATTCTTAAATGCACAAAGGCAAGCATTAAGTTTGATACCATGCTCACCTCATCAATAATGAGAACTTGCATCTTCTTCAATACTCTTGAAACTTCCAAGGATGCTTCTCCAGTTAGCTTGTTGTATTGTATTTTGTTCTCATGCTCCACTGGTAACATTAGCAAACGATGTAAAGTGATTCCTTTTATGTTATATGCTGCTAACCCAGTTGGAGCAGTAACCACACAAGACAAAGTAGAATCTGTTTTTTGCTGTAGGTAGCTTCTGATGACTTTTATAAGGAAACTTTTTCCAGTTCCAGCTTGTCCGCTTACATACATCCTGATTGGATGAAATGATGTGCATGAGCACTCTTTTTTTTCATGTAGAAATCCGTGTTCAATTTTGTTTCTGATCTCTTCATAAATTTGTTGCTGCTCTTGATTCAGTTGTCTTTCCAAATTTTCTAAGTCTATAAATTCTTCTTGAGCTTGATTCATAGCCGTTTCCACTTCATTCATGGCTATTGATGCTTCATTTTCAACGATTGGTTGTCCTAGGGGATCTTGACTGAGTGTTCCTGAACTTTGGCTGTCCTGAGAACTGTCTCTAGCTATTTCTGCTGCAATTGTAGTTTCCTGTTCAATTTCTTCATTTAACATTTGCAGATAACTTGAGAATGTACTGCATTGTATGCTGTCTTTGCAAGCATTAAAAGAATCTTCATAGCTTTGAAATTCTCCCAGTAGTTCATCCTCTGTACGCCATGGTTTAAACAACTGTAA
Organism: Triturus cristatus; assembly: GCF_964204655.1. Taxonomy (NCBI): domain Eukaryota; kingdom Metazoa; phylum Chordata; class Amphibia; order Caudata; family Salamandridae; genus Triturus; species Triturus cristatus. The sequence goes on from NC_140582.1 coordinate 1,127,957,819, forward strand.
AAGAGCCAAGTAGTAAAATTCCTTCTTGTCAGTAGTGTCGCAACTCAGCTTCCTGTGATTTATCAAACTTCCTTTTGTTTGCTTCACCAAACATCCTTCCTCACCAACGACTTTATATTTTCCATTGTTGATGTCTTCTGCGGCTTTCCGTGAATAAATGTAGTTCTGCAGCACTTCATAGAGACACGTGTTCTCCAGATGTTGACTTCTCTTGGGATAATATGTGTCCAACATGTTTGATTTCAAAATATCTGTACTTTCTGGGTCATTCTCGGCCAAATATTCAATTTCTCCAACAGATTTCAGTACCCGATTTCTCATTGCTGCAAGGCCTAAACTTGCCCAAATTATTGTTCTTGACTTCGAGTAGAGACTTGCAGAAGATAACCTATCTGAACATTCGTAGGATCCAATTTCTCGATGCGATAACATCTTCAAACTGAAACTGTACAGCTTCTTACTGACAGTCTTCTCGTGAGAAATCTCTTCCCACATTTCCTTCAATTCTGTTTTTTCTGATTTCGTAATGTAAGACGTTACATATCGAGCAACAGCAATGGAATTGTCAGCTACATACTGTATATCCATGTTAGCGTTCCACATGGATAAAATGACTGGGTTGTAGTCATTTATATTTTTGGATTCTTCTTTTCTTTTTAGGTTGTAGGTATTCTTAGGTGATTTCCTTGTGATAGTATGTCTCACAGCTGACATAAAACTGTTGACTCTTCCATTTGAAAGAACAGGTCTAGGAAATCCAAATCGACATTTAGTGTAGTATTTATCTTTGCTCTTGTATTTCCGTCGACAGTATTTTCCACACCGATGACTTTGGAAACGTAAAACTTGCTCCTTTAACTTTTTCTCTTCTGTGCTTTTTGGTATAGCACATGTTGCATATTCTTCAATGAAAGATAACACTGCTTCATCAGTATCTGTTCCAAACTTTGGGGCATCCTTGATCCACAACAGCATATGAATATGAGGAGCACCTCTTGCCTGGTACTCTTTTCTCCAAAAGAAATCTACTACTTCTCCAAGAGGTGGATTTTTTTTATTGCAGATGAAAGACATCATAGCCTCAAATCTATGATTGAAATATCTGCAAACATTAACCGGATCCAATGAGCACAGTTCTCCTGCTGTCTTGTATTCAATGTTTTTAATGTTTGAATTTGCCTCTCGTAGAAAATCCAGTAAATCATCCCAAGCGTACTCCGCACAGCTTAGGGTAACGAACCATGTTGGTGTTCCTAAATTCCGTAACATGCATTTTAGTTCACCATGGCGTCGGTACCAATATTCATTTGTCCCACGCTGACAAGCCATCAGATTGATCAGTTGTGTTTCCAAATGATCATCTCGGTGCTGCACTTTCTCCATAAAATCCTTAGCAGACACATTTTGTAAATGTACTCCACTTTTTAAAATGTGATTTACTGCATAAGACAGTGCAGACAAGTCGCTTTCAAATAAAAGATGGAACAAATAAGGAATACTTTGTCGAAATCTGGGATCTTCAGCATATAGTCTTGTAGTCCGATACTCAGAAGCTGGAATCTGTTCTGGACGTTCATCGTATCGTCCTCCTTTTCCTTTAGGAAACAGCTGGGGAAAACATCGAGCTTCCAAGCTCTCCTCCCATACACTCACGGGAGTTCCTTTTGCTTTCTTCATCTGAAAGAGATCAATGTTATCTCCCATAACTTCTTTTGAATGAAGAGGATGTATGCTAAAATGTTCATAAATTTCTTCTTCCTTTGACTTGTCCACTTTTTCAATTTGTCCAGTTGGTGTTTCTGTGTCTTCTTGTAAATCTTCTTCTTCTTCTTCTTCTATATAAATTGATTCATACCATTTGTTATTCCTTTTCAAATACAAATTTGCTCTTTGTACTTTCCGCACATCTACCAGCTCCTGCCAAATCTTCTTATTCTTTGTAGGTACACCATTAACCAGAATAATTAATGGTTCAGTTTCCAAAGTATCCGCATCAATAGTTTCCATATTTTTTTTCAAATCCAAGGGCAAATACACCACTCTTCCTTTTAAACCTCTCAGTAAATCAGAAGGAGGCAATTTACCAGTTTTGGGCTCCATACGTACTATGGTCTGGAACGGATGAACACATTGAATGAGTATAGACTCATATGTATTTAATTCAGAAAGTTCAGCAGGAATAGCATCCAATTCTAAATTATTATGTACAGCTCTGGTCGGCATTCTATTTTCCTCTAACTTGTTGTAACAGTATTTACAAATACGCTGATCTTCACCCAAATCAAAACAATTTTCTAGAAATATATATGTGGCAAAATCCTTCCACTTATAATTATCTTCATTTTCACTCTTTCTGTAGAGATCAACATTCCTAGTTTGTTTTCTATAATGAGTTCTGCGGCAACAAATACAAGTAAAATTTGGTCTTTCATTAGAGACTATTGCAAATTTTGTTATATGATCATTAAATGTGTTACTTACAGAGGGTTCTACATTCTCTTCCACTTCTTCCTCATTTACTGTGTCCTTCTCTGCACTGTTTTGTTCAGGACCAAAGTAACAAAACTGAATTTCATCAACAACCTTCTCTACATCTGATACCGTTCCTCGGAACAGAGCCCTATTCAATTCATTTAACTTTATTGCTGGACTTTTGGCAAAATACAACCGTCTCACAAACTTTCTCATTTCAGTATGATGAACAGCCAGCATCCTAAAATGATGGAAAACACTATTGCACACTTTTCTAGATAGACAAGCCAGAGAATGACCCTGCAAACCAGTATTCTCTCTCACTCTGCATGGATCCAGACTTTGAAGCACCTTAATCTTCTGTTTTATACTTTTTTTACTATATTCTCTTAGAAACTCTCGAAATTTGTCAATAGATTCCTGACGCACAGTGCAAATACTACTACAATTCCAAGTGTACACTGGGGCTTTCGGACGTCTCCCCATAGCCTCATCTGCCATCACTTGTACCTCATCTCTTGGAACCATTATCTCCTTCTCCATTATGCAACCATTTTTTACTTCGTAAGAACGACCTCTGGTGTCAACTGCATGCAGCAAACTATTACTTTGAAAATAGCTCTCTTCATTATTTTATTTAAATATATTACTACATTTCTTTTCACAATAGTCACAAAACGTAATTTCTTTGCCAATTTGAATGCACACTTACTGCTCTTTTTTTTGGCAAGTTAAAATCACTTTTACAGACTGACACATTATGAAACCACTTTTCAGTTTTTTAAAAAAGCCCATGTCCAGACTGCTTTTTCAGACCACCACCATGTGTATCCTCGGTGACTACCTACACTCCAGCAAGGGCAACCAGCCTTAGTGATGCTGAATGTATTTGCATTACAGACTGAAACCTCAAAACCCCACTCGCTTGTAAATACTGTGCATGATTATACATGGAAAGGAGCTGGGTGTGTGCTAAGAGTCTGCTTCTTCCCCCAAAAAATCGCTCCCCCTTTTTCCTACTAATGCAACAGTGAAAATCACCAGAGCAAAACGCAATAAATCTCTGCCTGTAATTCCTATTTGCACACAGAGTCATGTTTTCACATTAGTCCCAAAACGAAATTTCTTTGCCAATTTGAATGCACACTTACTGCTCTTTTTTTTTGGCAAGTGAAAATCACTTTTACAGACTGACACATTATGAAACCACTTTTCAGATTTTTTTAAATTGCACATGTCCAGACTGCTTTTTCAGACCACCACCATGTGTATCCTCGGTGACTGCCTACACTCCAGCAAGGGCAACCAGCCTTAGTGATGCTGAATGTATTTGCATTACAGACTGAAACCTGAAAACTCCACTCGCTTGTAAATACTGTGCATGATTATACATGGACAGGAGCTGGGTGTGTGCTAAGAGTCTGCTTCTTCCCCCAAAAAATCGCTCCCCCTTTTTCCTACTAATGCAACTGTGAAATCACCAGAGCAAAACGCAATAAATCTCTGCCTGTAATTCCTATTTGCACACAGAGTCATGTTTTCACATTAGTCCCAAAACGAAATTTCTTTGCCAATTTGAATGCACACTTACTGCTCTTTTTTTTTGGCAAGTGAAAATCACTTTTACAGACTGACACATTATGAAACCACTTTTCAGATTTTTTAAAAAAAGCCCATGTCCAGACTGCTTTTTCAGACCACCACCATGTTTATCCTCGGTGACTGCCTACACTCCAGCAAGGGCAACCAGCCTTAGTGATGCTGAATGTATTTGCATTACAGACTGAAACCTCAAAACCCCACTCGCTTCTAAATACTGTGCATGATTCCACATGGTAAGCAGCTGGGTGTGTGCTAAGAGTCTGCTTCTTCCCCCAAAAAATCGCTCCCCCTTTTTCCTACTAATGCAACTGTGAAATCACCAGAGCAAAACGCAATAAATCTCTGCCTGTAATTCCTATTTGCACACAGAGTCATGTTTTCACATTAGTCCCAAAACGAAATTTCTTTGCCAATTTGAATGCACACTTACTGCTCTTTTTTTTTGGCAAGTGAAAATTACTTTTACAGACTGACACATTATGAAACCACTTTTCAGATTTTTTTAAATTGCACATGTCCAGACTGCTTTTTCAGACCACCACCATGTGTATCCTCGGTGACTGCCTACACTCCAGCAAGGGCAACCAGCCTTAGTGATGCTGAATGTATTTGCATTACAGACTGAAACCTGAAAACCCCACTCGCTTGTAAATACTGTGCATGATTATACATGGACAGGAGCTGGGTGTGTGCTAAGAGTCTGCTTCTTCCCCCAAAAAATCGCTCCCCCTTTTTCCTACTAATGCAACTGTGAAATCACCAGAACAAAACGCAATAAATCTCTGCCTGTAATTCCTATTTGCACACAGAGTCATGTTTTCACATTAGTCCCAAAACGAAATTTCTTTGCCAATTTGAATGCACACTTACTGCTCTTTTTTTTTGGCAAGTGAAAATCACTTTCACAGACTGACACATTATGAAACCACTTTTCAGATTTTTTTAAATTGCACATGTCCAGACTGCTTTTTCAGAACACCACCATGTGTATCCTCAGTGACTGCCTACACTCCAGCAAGGGCAACCAGCCTTAGTGATGCTGAATGTATTTGCATTACAGACTGAAACCTGAAAACCCCACTCGCTTGTAAATACTGTGCATGATTATACATGGACAGGAGCTGGGTGTGTGCTAAGAGTCTGCTTCTTCCCCCAAAAAATCGCTCCCCCTTTTTCCTACTAATGCAACTGTGAAATCACCAGAGCAAAACGCAATAAATCTCTGCCTGTAATTCCTATTTGCACACAGAGTCATGTTTTCACATTAGTCCCAAAACGAAATTTCTTTGCCAATTTGAATGCACACTTACTGCTCTTTTTTTTGGCAAGTGAAAATCACTTTTACAGACTGACACATTATGAAACCACTTTTCAGATTTTTTTAAATTGCACATGTCCAGACTGCTTTTTCAGACCACCACCATGTGTATCCTCGGTGACTGCCTACACTCCAGCAAGGGCAACCAGCCTTAGTGATGCTGAATGTATTTGCATTACAGACTGAAACCTGAAAACCCCACTCGCTTGTAAATACTGTGCATGATTATACATGGACAGGAGCTGGGTGTGTGCTAAGAGTCTGCTTCTTCCCCCAAAAAATCGCTCCCCCTTTTTCCTACTAATGCAACTGTAAAATCACCAGAGCAAAACGCAATAAATCTCTGCCTGTAATTCCTATTTGCACACAGAGTCATGTTTTCACATTAGTCCCAAAACGAAATTTCTTTGCCAATTTGAAAGCACACTTACTGCTCTTTTTTTTTGGCAAGTGAAAATCACTTTTACAGACTGACACATTATGAAACCACTTTTCAGATTTTTTTAAATTGCACATGTCCAGACTGCTTTTTCAGACCACCACCATGTGTATCCTCGGTGACTGCCTACACTCCAGCAAGGGCAACCAGCCTTAGTGATGCTGAATGTATTTGCATTACAGACTGAAACCTGAAAACCCCACTCGCTTGTAAATACTGTGCATGATTATACATGGACAGGAGCTGGGTGTGTGCTAAGAGTCTGCTTCTGCACCAAAAAATCGCTCCCCCTTTCCATCTAATGCAACTGTGAAATCACCAGAGCAATACGCAATAAATCTATGCCTGTAATTCCTATTTGCACACAGAGTCATGTTTTCACATTAGTCACAAAACGAAATTTCTTTGCCAATTTAAATGCACACTTACTGCTCTTTTTTTATTGGCAAGTGAAAATCACTTTTACAGACTGACACATTATGAATCTACTTTTTAGATTTTCTTAAAAAGCCCATGTCCAAACTGCTTTTTCAGACCACCACCATGTGTATCCTTGGTGACTGCCTACACTCCAGCAAGGGCAACCAGCCTTAGTGATGCTGAATGTATTTGCATTACTGACTGCAACCTCAAACCCTTAAAGTATTCCTTATTTTTACCAGTACACCTTAATTTATCATGAAAAAATTGTCCATATTATTTTACATGTTCCTCACATTTAAATTTCTCCCAAAACAGAAAATAATAAACACAACTTCTACAAAAGGAATTCCAATTCTATTATTCATTTCTTAATTTACCATATACATCCCCTCTCAAACTCTAAACTCACCTTTAAAATTAGTTAGTTGTGAAAGAAATGTGGCACTCAAACAGCAGATTATCAGAGCCAGGATCTCTGTTCTCTACACCTCTCTCCTCTCAGCAGAACCAGATAATGGCAAACTTTCCCTCTATTTTTCCACACATATACATGTAAGTTTCAAATCTCAGTGCTTCCCCCTTTTTTTCAAATGTAATCACACATTTCTATTGGTTGAAAACCAACCCTTTTCCAAAAGTACCCTGCCCCCAACTTGACTTCTGCCTAGTACCCTTCCCCCAACTTGACTTCTGCCTGCTACCATAGCAACAGCTCATGGAACACTGCTGTGTGGAGTTAGGTCAGAAGTTCGCCACACAATGTTTCAATTCCACAGAGCAAGAGTGCTTGACTTTTCAAACCTAACAGCAAATCCATAGTACTGTTCTTTGGTAACACATTTTTTTGTACCAATACAAAACATGCTTCTATTAATTTACACATACAGCCTAGTTTTTATTCTAGAATGGTATGAAACAGCCAATCAGTTCTTTTTGTTTTGAAAAAAATATGTATGCCTCCATTTCCAAACTGTCTTTCTTTTCATATTGCCATTCTACTGAAAGACACCTCCTGAGTGCATCCAGTTCTCCTTTGAAGATGTTCACAGTGTGGATTGTAGGGCACAGCTATGTCTTCTGGAGTGAAAAGTTTGCAGAGAAAACAGGTATGGTGAGAGACCTTGCTTTGCCAAATGTAGACATTAAATGGATTGGTCAGAGAGGGTTAAAGTGGCACCAATTGATGCCATTGGTGAAATCCTTCATGCAAATCCAACACCCTGACCTCATAATAGTGCACTGTGGTGGCAATGACCTAGGCACTTTGACTGGGGTAGGTCTGGAAATGCTTATGAAGGACACCTTTGCACAACTGTTTTCACTTTTCCCTAAAACTGCCTTTGTGTTTTCAAACATATGCCAAAGGCAAAAATGGAACTGGTCCAATCATTTCTGTCCACAGATTGACAAAGCAAGAAAGCACCTCAACAAATCTGTTTCTGCTTTCCTCCGAGACTATGGTATGGGTGCCATTTACCACAACAACTTGCGTTATGACATGCAAGACATTTATAGAGGAGATGGTGTGCACTTCAATGATGAAGGGAACAGAGTCTTCCTCTTGAACCTTAGACTCTGCATCGGTACTTACTTGTAGGTACCACTTAAAAAATCACTTCATAAACACAACGGCTCTTTTTAGAGCCCCCTAATATCTAAACTCTTAAATCTGCATTTCATTTCTTTTTTAATTTTTTTTTTCTTCCGTACGCTTACCGTAAGCTTACCGTACGCGTACCCCGTGATTTTTTTTAAAATCAATAAATGTTTTCTTTGTACTCTTCTGTCCTTCTTTGACCCCCTCACAAATGTAAGGGGGTCTGTAACTCTCCTCCTTGCCCCCTTTTCTTGTTTTCACTCTTTTTTTTCTGAGTGAAACACACAAAATGGCGGCCGCCGCTTCCTGGTTTCGGCCGATTCGAATGTTTACTAAGATCTAACAGCCAATCAGAATCGCGCTCGCGCACGCCACCGTACGCGTACGGTAAGCTTACGGTAAGCGTACCGTAAGCTGGCTCAGATATATATATTGATTTAAATGCTATTTTCTCAGGACCTACTGAACAGATTTACACCAAACCTACAAAAGGCACTTCCTTGACCTAGGGACTACCTCTCTGCCAAATTTCTAGTAATTCTGTTCAGCCGTTCGGGCTGTAGCCCTGTCTAAAGGTCCTATGGAAAAATGCATGGGAAAAACGCGTTTTGGGACCCCCCTTTTTTCTTAGCCCCCGCTTGACGAATCCCCCCGAGACTTTCAGGGTAGGAGCGGAGCGTAGCGCCCCACCTATTTTGAGAAATTCGCGAGGATTCGTCGACCGGCGCCAAAGTTATTCAAAATAGAATGTTGCGGATTTCCTATGGAAAAGGGGTCCTAACTATAACTACCTACTGGCGACCGCCAGTAGGTAATATATCTATATATATATATCTATATCTATATCTATCTATATATCTATATCTATATATATATATATATATATATATATATATATATATATATATATTTATTTATTTATTTCATGTAAGTAGTGCCCACCGGCTGCGATATTGGACATGACCTAAGTTTTAATGGAAGGGCCACATTAAGAGGCCCGCCGCAAAAATGGAGATTGAACTTTTATAACAGCCAGGGTATGCAGAAGGGACTTCCCTGTGCACTTTGTGCTACGAGGATACCAGCTTGAAAGGCAAGTCATAAACTGTAAGATATTTTGGTGGGAGCAGGACTGTCCTGTGAAACACTGTGCCCTTCTTATGGAACTTTCCGTTTAAAGGCAGTGATTGCATTCGGTGCACAGTGGAACGAAGGAAGTTTTGCCAATAGCAAACATTGAATAATAAATTGTGAAACATCAGCAGCTTTGGAGCATTATGGGAACTGTGGTACTGTGAATACAGAAACAACAAATAGACTTTGCAGCGAAGGGGAATATGTATTGATGAACACTTTTGTTCAAAGGATTGAACCTGACTGAAATCGAAATAATGGTACTTACTTTTGCTGCTTATAAATACATTACGAGAAATCCATAAACACAAAGAAACTGACTGCCCCTTTAAAACCAAAACTGTGATTAAGTGGACATTTGTCCTTTTTCAATGTTTAGAAGTCACGTTATTTAAAAACTAACAAACCCACCAAACATACAGTGGCATATGATTAAGACTCGCATGAGTTGAAACGCATAATGCCAATTTGCCTTTTGCCTCAAATAAAGAAACTTAGAAGCACGATTGGAGTTGGCCTGTGTTCACGCTGTATATATATTATCTACTGGCGGTCGCCAGTAGATAGTTATAGTTAGGACCGTGTTTCCACAGGAAATCCGCAACATTCTATTTGGAATAACTTTGGCGCCGGTTGGCGAATCCTCGCAAAATTTTCAAAATAGGTGGGGCGCTCCGCTCCGCTCCTACCCTGAAAGTCTCGGGGGGATTCGTCAAGCGGGGGCTGAGAAAAAAGGGGGTCCCAAAACGCGTTTTTCCCATGCAATTTTCCATAGGGACCTTTAGTCCAAGGTACAGCCCGAACGGCTGAACAGAATTACTTGAAATTTGGCAGAGAGGTAGTCCTCAGCTCAGGGATGTGCCTTTTGCATATATGGTGTCAATCTGTTCAGTAGTTCCTGAGAAAATCAAAAGTAAAATCACCTACATATCTGTGTGTAGCCTAACGACACATCTCATCGTGAGATCTGATTGGCTGTCAGTACTTCATCTAAGAAGTGTTGGCAGCCATCTTGGGACCAATATACATGATAGCACCTCATTAAAAAGCATTGCAGTTAATAGAAGGTTTTAAGACTTTAGTTACATTATAAATCATTTGTTGATGGTACCATACTCAATTTAGGAATTGTGGTGTGTTCTAAGGTGATTTTACCATGTGAAAAAGCCTTCTGCTGTGATATCATGAACCATGTTTGAGAGAAAACTATTTTCTCATGCTTTTCCCACAGAGGTTTGGAAGGTGATCTATAAGCTAAACTGAGAGCATATTTTCTGTAAATTCACATTATCTTTCTCAGTCATGTAAGAATGAAGTCTGACATTCTCAGTAAAACATGTACATCCAACAAGGGCAGAGACTGTCAGTTGATTCCTTTGTGTTCTACTGCAGCTTCCCAGAGTGCTCTAAAGAAAAACTAGAGCGCTAACAGTCTTACTAATGACAAAAGTATGGCTCACCTGAAGCCATCTTGATTGGAATAAAGTGGTAACACTTAAAACATTTAATTTACAAAGGAACAAAATGAGGGGGTTCATTTTGCCATATAAATTATGATTAGTGCTGCAGAAAGAAAAACTAGGGCACATTTTGACTTCTGAAATCCTCTTTTATATCATAAAAAAATTCTGACATGCAGACTGAAACATGCACTTTGAATACCAGCAGCAGACTTGCCTGGTGAGCAGTAGCTTTACTACACTGATCTAATGAGCAACTAGAGTGCTAACATTCAGAATTTATGGAAAATGTGTGACACATCTGAATGTCTTCTTGATGGAATCAAAGTAAAAAACTGAAAGTATTTCCCACTGAGGAGACTGTAGTAAATGAGGAAATTAGGAAACTTCATAACAAATAAATCTCCCAAGATGGCCACCAGAGACAAAAGAGCCCAAATGTAGCCCAAATATCACCCAGATGTAGCCCAAGTATAGCCCAATGACAGAATGTCCCAGAGTGGTCTTAAGAACAACTAGAGCGCTTACTGTCTTACTTATGACAAAAGTATGGCACACCTGAAGCCATCTTGATTGGAATAAACTGGTAACACTTAAAACATTTAATTTAAAAAGGAACACAATGAGGGGGTTTATTTTGCCATAGAAATTATGATTAGTGCTGAAGAAAGAAAAATTAGGGCACATTTTGAGTGACTTCTCAAATCCTCTTCTATTTCATTAAAAAATTCTGATATGCAGACTGAAACATGCACTTCTAATACTAGCAGCAGAATTCCGTGGTGAGCAGTAGCTTTACTACAGTGATCTAATGAGCAACTAGAGTGCTAACATTCAGAATTTATGGCAAATGTGTGACATATCTGAATACCTTCTTGATGGAATCAAAGTAAAAAACTGAAAGCATTTCCTACTGAGGAGACTGCAGTAAATGAGGAAATTAGGAAACTTCATAACAAATAAATCTCCTAAAATGGCCACCAGAGACAAAAGAGCCCAAATGTAGCCCAAATGTAGCCCAAATATCACCCAGATGTAGCCCAAATGTAGCCCAATGACAGAAGTGTGCAAAACACTTATTTTTTGTGTATTTGCAGTTTTATATAGTGCAGACTTGTCAGGTATTGGAGTGCTTTACATGAGCATCGGTTACATTACACAAGATCAAATTCATTTTGGTTGTAGACATGGGGAGATTAAGTGATTTGACCAGAATCACAGAATGTTGAGCTGAAGCAGGTTCCCCAGTTGCAAAGACTGCAGCTCTGGAAGTAACACCACACCCTCTCCCCTTGGATGCAACATTTAATCATGTGGTCAACTGGATAAAAAAACTAAGATTACAAATAATTTAAAAGTTCTTTGTCGCTATTTGAAAACTCAGAAAATATGTCCTCATTTTAGTTTTTTAGAGCACTAACCATAATTTTGATGCAAATAAGACCCTCTCATATATGTAATTTCTAAAGGAAATGCTCTAGGCATTACAGTTTTGATTACATCAAGATGAGGTCAGGCGTTCCACACTTTTGTAATAAATATAGAATGTTAGCAATCTAGTTGTTCATTGGGATACTGTTGAGAGGCAGAGGCCAGGGGCACAGACTCTGAAAATTGAAGGCAGGTAGGAGAGTGCAGAGGCAACAATTTGACCACACTAGGCAGGCAGGAAGGGCAGTGGCAGCACAACAGACTATGGAGGGCAGTGGAAAGGGGGGCAGGGGCAACACACCAACAATACAGGACTGGCAAGAGAGGCTGTGGCAATATAATAGACCATTGTGGGCAGAAGGAAAAGGCAGCGGTCATACACCATACATGCAAACAGACCCGTTTCAGCCAGGAAACGTCCAATGTTTTTAAGCTCAAATGGGCTTTACTTGATCTGTTTCCTGTCTACAATCTTCTCTTTTTCAATGTAACTCAAAGGGGAAAATCAATACCTCAGTTGTATTTCAAAATCTCCCTCTTACCAAGTTCAAAATGTTCGCAAGTATGGGACATTGGATCATGGTAGGCAGGAGGAATTGGGGTAGGGACATGGACTCGGATAACAGAGGACAGGAGGGACATTGAGAGGTGTACCAAACTGACCCTACAGGGCAGGCATCAGGGTTTGCAGCAGCACAATACACCACACAGGGCATGCGGGACGGGAGTGCAGCACAACAATCCATAGAAAGCAATAAGGAGGGGACAGGACCATGCACATGGACAACAGACAACAGAGGGGAAATAGGCAATGGTAGCTAGCTGACCAAAATGGACAGACAGGAGAGAAAGCTGCAGCATAACAGACCATAAAGGGCAGGAGGGACGGATCAGGGGCATTACAATGGAACCGACAAGCCAGGAGGGAGGGAATAGGGGTCTGCACAAGGCAACAGAGGGCTCGGGGCAAGGGGGCAGGGCAGGAGCAGCAAGATGACCATGGAGGTCAGGCAGGATGGGCACTAGAAACAAGACACACCATGGAGAGCAACAGTGAGACTATAATGGCATACACACAGACCATGGAGGGAAGGTGGGAGGAGGTCAGGAGCAGCTAGCTGACCACACAGGGAAGGTGGGAGGGGCCATGGCAGCACAGAAGACCAGGCATGGCAAGCGGGAGGGTAAGTGGCAGCACAATGGCTATGATGGGCAAGAAGGAGGGTGCAGGGGCATGCACAAAGGACCATAGAGGATAGAAAGGAGGGTCAGGACCTGGGCACAGACAAGAGAGTTCAGGGGAAGGGGCCTCACAACAGACCGCGCGGGGCAGGCAGGAGGAGCAGTTGCAGCACAACAGACCAGGGAGGGCAGAAGGGTGTGGCAGTAAAATGGACAATGGAGGACAGGAGGAAGGGGATAGGGGCATGGCATGTGGACAGGCAGGGTGGAGGTGGCAGGGACAGGTTACAGTCATCTGACAATGCTAGGCAGGTGGGAGGGGAGCTCAACAGAACACTCAGAGTAGATAGGAGTGGCAGGTCCATGGAACATGGTGGTCAAAAAGGATGGAGCAGGGGCATGCACAAAGACATCGGAGGGCAGGGGGAAGGAGAATAGGGGCAGCAAGCTAAGCACAGAGGCTAAGCAGGAGGTCAATGATGGGCCATAGAATTGGGCAATAGAGGGCAGGAGGAGTGGACTGGTACATCATGCTAAATGGAGGGCATTGGCAGCACATCAGACCATGCATGGCAGGTGGGAGGAGGCTAGTCCATGGATTCAGACAACAGAGGATAGGGAGGAGGTGGATGTGGCAGCAAGCTAACTGTTCATAGAAGGTGGCTATTAGGAACTTTATTGTTTTTAAAATGTGTGTCTGTGCGAACTACTTAAAATATGAACAAGTATGCAGCATAATCTCACTTTTATTCAGGAAGAAGAGGACGTTTGGGACTGTGACTCCGGGCTCACTTGACAGAAACATCCCCTGACCCTCCACCCCCCATCGCAAAATGTAATGCCCGTGAAAAGGGTAGGTGGACGCAGTGTTATATTGAACATAGTCCTGAGAGCACGATTGAAAATGAAAACTAGATATAGTATATGGTATAAACTATGCACCAAAAAGTGTGATATAAGATGAACCGGGCCTTGAAATATAATATGCAATACATTGTGCGCAATGACAGATTCATTGGAGAGCGCGAGATAGCACAGGCACTAGCGCTTGCTATGTGATATGCGCCTTGGAGTGTAATATGCACAGGGCAGTGTTGTATAACCTAAGTAGTCTCTAAAGTTGTAATATAAAATATGTGCTGGGTAGTGTAACATTGCATATGCACTGTGACAAAGATATGGATCCCAGATTATAATATGTATGGCATAGCGATGTGCTTTTAACATAGGCATCGAGGAAGGCACGTTAGATGGGGCAATATAACCCGTGCGAAGGCAAGTGTGGCATGACATATTCACGGGGTGGTGTTACAGTGCACATGGGCTAGAGAGTGTCATAGCATACGCACTAGCTGGTGGAATACAACACAGAGGTGTGTGGCACTCGGTGGGCACTGGTGGGTGTAACACAGCATTGGGCTCAGCCAGGAGCACGCTGTGACTCTCAAGTGAGGTTTGTCTCCTTTCCAGAGAGTAAAATAAAAAGTATTACACATCCGGCAGTGGATGTGTGTTTTATTAACCGTGAGGGGGTTTCTTGCATAGTTTGGTCGAATTTTTGTCGAATCCCCTTTGAATGGCTTGGTGTGTATTAAATGTGCCCGTCAATAGCTACCCATGTTTGTATAAATAAACGACAAGGGTGTCTACTTGGAGAGTACCCACCAGCGAGGGCGCTGGGATTAGGCACGGTAGGGTGTCAGACATGTCAGCGCTTCACTAGCGGTGTGAATACATTCTACGTGAATTCATTGTAGGCATAGTCGCATTTTAATGAATATCACGCAAATCGTCATGGTGATAGGTACATACGGTTTGTCCAGCATGTCCTAGGTGTTTCTATAACTATATTTTTTTAAAATAATAAAAATCAAAGGCCGGCCCCGGGGGATGGGGTCCCCGGGGCCATAAGTGGCCTGAGGAGGGGGGCAACACAGCCCCCCTCCTAAAGAATAAAAAAAAAATAGGCCATGACCCGGGGGTTGGGGTCCCCGGCCGATTAAGGCCTTGGGAGGGCCAAATTTATTTTTTTCAACAAAAAAAATTAGGGTGCAGGCCCTGGGGGATGGGGTCCCCAGGGCTAATACATTAGAAAAAGAAAGGGGGCCACACAGCCCTCCTTCTAAAAAAACGAATAAAAGACCGGCTTCGCACTGGAGGCCACGCCCCCTCCTTGCAGCACTCTGCAAACGCACCCCCCTGGCCAGTTGTAAGTTGAGGAATTAATTCCCCTTCAATACTGAGGGTCCCTGAGGGCCAACTAGCCCAACAGGTATCTCCAGTATGCACCAGGGAGCTGTGTTGCAGACAGGTGTTCTGAGGCCACGCCGCTTTTTACACCTCCATGCAACGCAGCTCTGTGGCGCTTACTGGAGGTACCTAGTGGGCTAGTTTGACCCTAGGGACCCTTAGGATTCAAGGGGACTTAATCTCTCAACTCAGAACAGCCACAGGGCGCGTTTACACAGTGGTGAAGGGAGGTGACGGGGCCTGAGGTGACGTGTGCAAACACGCCCCGTGGCGCGTTTTTAAGTTGGGGAAATGATTCCCTTTCAATCCTGAGGGACCCTGGGGTCCAACTAGCCCACCAGGTGCTTCCAGTAAGCACCACTGCTCTGCATTGCAGAGAGGTGGTGTAGGCTGTGCCACTTTTTACACCTCTCTGCAACGCAGCTCTGTGGCGCTTACTGGAGGTACCTAGTGGTCTAGTTGGACCCTAGGGACCCTCAGGATTCAAGGGGACTTAATCTCCCAATGTAAAACGGCTACAGGGCGTGTTTACACAGTGGGGAAGGGAGGGGACGGGGCATGAGGTGACGTGTTAAAACACGCCCTGTGGTGCGTTTTAAGAGGTAGTTTTAATCCCCTGCCCTATTATATACTAGGGGCTTACAGAGGAGGTCATGTTAATCACAGGGGGACCCCAACGCATAGTGTGCCCTAGTGTATGTAGGTGTTTTCACTGTATTCTGAGTGTCTTTTAACATAGCACTGGCTCTAGGACTGGTTAGTCAGACTCAGTTACCACCAGTATCCGTCTGAAAAAGTTGAGGGTACAGGATGATTTTGCAACAAGGCTTGTTTCTGCTCTTCTGTTTGTTCTTTCTGCACGTTATACTTCTTCCTGCACTTTTCTTCGTCTTTGAGGACTTCTGTTGCTTCTTTCTGCATTTCTTTTTTTTCTTTCTTCACATGTCCTATCTCTGTAGGCATAGCTAGAAATTAGCATTTAAAAAACCTTTGAAATTCACTGAAAAAACCAAAGGGTTTCAGGCACGTTATAGCTAGGAATTAGCATTTAAAAAACCTTAGAAATTCACTGAAAAAACCATAGGTTTCAGGGGCGTTATAGTTAGCTGGACTTTTCACTCGTACAAAACCATAGAAATTCCCCCATTATAGTTAGTTCAGCTAACTATAACTCGTGCGCCCGCAATGCACTGCTGATGACGTCACATATTACATCACTCATGACATGGTCAGTGACATCACTCATGACATCACTGATGACATCACTGATGACATCATCCTTGTGATAGAGTGGCAGACCTCCTCTCCCCCTAATATAACCTTTGATGCACACATTCAAAAATAGAAATTAAAATTTTTAAAACAATGGACATACCAATACCAGTTACAACAACCTACTCAGTAATTGTAAGAACCACATCCACTCATTCACCAACAGTCCTATACAGTCACTAATACATGTACTCACTCATCATATGTACTCATACACCTATACATCCTGTTACATAACGCAACTCATCCATAAAGTTACTCACACACATAGTCACTCATGCTAATAAAGAATCAAACATCCGTTTACCTGCATATACAGTTATACACACACCACCACACTTACTTCTACAGAAACTTACACACACTTAGTCTTTTAAACAATCACTTATAGAAACACATACTTATTCATACAGGAACTCTTTCAATCTCTCACTCTCACATATACTCATTTATATACACCCATAGTCACATATACTAGTTTAAAACATATGTAGTTACTCATAGAGACACTATTGAGACAGTCATTCACTCACTAACACACCCATGCACACACTCATCCACCCATACAGTCCTGCACACATGCTGTCTTCAACACATACAAACAGTGAGTCACTCATTCATGCACCTATGCACTACGTAATACCCCCCACCGTACCATACAGACATCAGACACTTATACTGATACTCAAAAACCAACTAATAACCTATATAGACACTCATGTAGCTACTCACCAACCCATGCAGCCACTTATACACAAAGTGAGAGACTGATACAGATATTTACATATTTAAACATTACTCACTAAGCCATGTATTCACTAAGATACACTTAATCAGTCAGTTATACAATCAATTTTCCTAAAAACAAATCATCCATTTAGACACTTATATACCCATTTATTCTACCATCGAGCTTGAGATATACATATATAAAACATATGTAATTTTCAGAAAAACACACATTCACTGGATGATGACATCAGTGATGTCATCAGTGATGTCATTTGAGATGTCATCAGTGATGTCATGAGTGATGTCACTGACCATGTCATGAGTGATGTAATATGTGACGTCATCAGCAGTGCATTGCGGGCGCGCGAGTTATAGTTAGCTGAACTAACTATAACGGGGGAATTTCTATGGTTTTGTATGAGTGAAAAGTCCAGTTAACTATAACGCCCCTGAAACCTATGGTTTTTTCAGTGAATATATATATATATATATGTTTAAAAAATTCTCATTTAAATAAAACATCAACGCCCATATAATGGTTTTTGGATTTAGAACACTTTAACCCAGTCCATCAAGCAGGCCCTTCTTAAGTCCTCCTTTAAGTGTACCTTAAATAACTTCTGTTTTCTACACACTTATGGTGTACTACTGGAAGTACCACATCTCGGGCATCAATGTCCTCTTGCTCATTACCACAGTAGAAAAGACCCTTAATAACCCTATTCCCAAGACTTCTCAATGTTAGATCCCTGTGTAGAATCTGTTTTGAATGTTTATGATTTAAGTCTAGACCTGTACAAGCCCTTACATTGAATATGTTCCTAAGGATAGTGATGCTTAATCTCCGTGATTACCTATTTACTCATCTTAAAACTATATTCAGAACTCAGGAGAATTAACCTCATGGGGCCATAGGGAGACACAGTTAGCTGCATATTAATGTATACAGCACACATGAGAATATGGCCCATTGAAGAATACTCAACTTCAGCTCGTGAGGTGACTGTGTCAAAATGGTAATATTTATGATTCATTTATTTAATTAACTAATTATAGCACATTTAATGAAAATGTTGGAAACAAACATAAGTCTACAAAATACAAATCAACTCAAGAGTATGGCAACAAACAAGGTCAATTCTGAGTAGATATCAAATATATACATATCGTGTCTGGACAAAGCTATACCTCTCTGAAGAGCTCTAAATAGAGCGAAACACTGTGTCAGGGGTTGATTTTACTCATTTCAGGTTGGCTTGGTTGGTATTTTACCAATTCAAAGCTGTAATACTGTGCCTGGAGTGGTAAATGGCTTTTGTCATTTTACAGCTCGGCAAGGACAGCACTGTGCAAGTCCTATGCTTAAAGACTTTGCTGTAGAAATGGCAAAAGACTTTGTCCTTTTCTATCTCGGCGTGATGGCACTGTGCTAATCCTATGCTTAAAGACTTTGATAGAAAAGCAGACATTTGAGGTGAGCAGATCTAGAGTGTCGCTGGTGTTGAGAGTGCTCTATACTAGGGGTGGGCGGAATTTGCGAAATCCACTTTCGCAAATTATCGCAAAAATGTTAAAAATTATCGCAAACACGCGGAAAAATCGCTGAAGTTTTTTTCCCGCATGTTCGCGAGATTTTCTGCATGGTTGCGGCTCGCCAACTTACCCATGTGGTGGCTCGCAGGCGCGGCCATCTTGTTTTCAGTTGTCTTGCGGTGCATGATCGCGAGAAGAAAGACGTGATCGCGCGATGCATGACGTCACTGCGGGCGCGAACTGTCGCGAGACAGCGCAAATGGCTAAAAACAATCCAACATCTCATGGAGAACGCGACCGGATCAAGAAAACTTGTCGGCAAACGCAGGGATTCAGGTAAGGCGATCGCGCACGCGCGAGAATGTATTATTTTACAGCGCGAGCAAGAAACAAATTATCGCCAAGCTGCGGAATGTGGAAATTTTGACATTTTTGCGCTTTCTGCGGAACGCGAAAATGTCAAATTATCGCAATTTCCGCGAACGGAACGAAATTTTAGCCCAGGCCTACTCTATACAGGAGCTGCTTTCTACCTAAACTTGAGAACTACCCAGAGTTCTCTGCTTCTTTTTTGTATATATATATATATATATATATATATATATATATATATATATATTCCAACCAAATCCGACTTCTTATCAAAATCAGACACCGACACTGGGATGCTTTTCAGCCATCCGGCTTGGGTATTTATTTTCGCGTTACGCGTTTCGGGACAACTCCCTTGATCACACAATCACATGCGAACAAATCAGTTTCTTTTAAAACCAAGACACAAAGTCACATGAATAGTTCCTCACTAGACATGGTAAACAGAATAATACTGTTTTTTCAACCGATTTGCGCCTTAATGATATGTTATCTTGACATAGTGCCAAATATTCTCTTAACGTCATTTATTCTAATTCACTCTAGTCAAAAATGGATTAGATTTAAAAAGATACATATTATCTCATATATTTACAATTTAATCGAATCATCCATTTAGACAAAATTAAATTACAGAGAAAATTTGACATTATTTGATACATAATTAGAATGCTCTAAATCATTGTTCGGTAACATATAGTCCTTATCATTCCATGCAACAAGTTATTATAAAAATCATTGTCGAATAATTCTTATCCGTCTTTCATTGTTTTTGTTTAAGACAACCCACGGTGATTATTTCATTTCAATCCACTGTTGATAGAAAAAGGTAAAAGAGAGAAGAAAAGGACATATAATAATGTCTTTATAGAACATAGTTTTACAAAGATGATGCTTGGATCTAATTCTACAATGATAAAGTGCTAGTGCTTAATTCAGTACAAGACTGTGTGCGAACAATGCTATAATAAAGTGCAAGTGCCTCATTATGTGCAAAAACCGCAATCTTATCACAATAAAGTGCTAGTGCAATACAGTACTTGTTAAAGATCCTTAAAAAACTTTTTATCGATGTTCTATCAGTGTCAAAGAACTCTCCTTATGACAATATTTTTACTAATAAAAACAAATAGAAGGAACAATCATTTGTGACTTGATATAAGTTAAAATAACAGAGACAATTAAAACCAAAACTAATTGATAAAGACACCTCTATTTCAAATGTACATGTAGATCTTCTTCAACATTCATACCGTGAGGACTTTTCGTATTAAACATGAGTATATATTTTGACTCCAATTTCCTTAATTTACTTTCTCTGTCGCCCCCTCTTTGATCCTTGGGGACTTGATCAATAGCAAAGTACACTAGTTCACTCGTGTTTCCTTTGTGAACTTCATTAATGTGACGAGCAAGTACATAGTTTTTGTCATTATTACTTATTGCCCTAAGATGTTGCAGGATACGCACATGAACCATGTGGATAGTACTACCTACATACATCTTGGGGCAGGAGCACTTCAAAACGTAAACAACAAAGTCACTTTTACAATTAAGAGGTTTTCTTAGTTTCCAGGTGCTATTTAACAGAGGGGATATTATTTGTTGCGTGTTCTTGCCATGCCTACAAGCTTTACACTTAAAACATTTATGGAAACCTGGGCTTACTTTGAGCCAACCACCTCCTTTTTTGGTTTCCAAATTAGTTTTAAACAAATCATCTCTCATAGATTTAGCGCGATTGAAAGTCACCAAAGGATATCTTGAGATTTTCCCTTGTAGGATAGGGTCCTGTCTGACAAGGTGCCAATGTCTACTCAGGCTGTCTCTCACCCTAGCATGGTATGCACTGAAACCTGTAATCATACGGATTTGACTCTCAGTATGCTTCCTCTTTTGTTCCACTATTTTAGCATCTGGTTTTAATAATGCACTTATTTCCATATTCTGTACTTTCAATTTTGCCTGATTTAATGTGTCCATCCTGTATCCTCTCTGAAGGAATCTGTGGGTTAAGGCTCCCTGGGCCTGACCCAGGGCAGCCGGTTCACTGCAATTTCTTTTCAATCTTAGATTCTCTGCATAAGGGATACTCATTTTGAGTTTAGTGGGATGGAAACTAGCTGCGTGCAAAATTGAATTTCCAGCAGTTGGTTTCCTGTAGGTACAAGTTTGAATTGAATTCTGTGCAATGTACACCTCTAAATCTAAATAAGTTACTCTCTCCGTACTTATTTCCTCAGTGAATTTTAAATTTAGCTTGTTTACGTTAATGCTTTCGATGAACTTTTGAGCTGATTCTCTAGATCCGTTCCATATGATGAATAAATCATCAATGAAACGGATCCATTTGATGACATGATCTCTCCATTCACTAATATACTTAACTCTGAGCACCTGCTCCTCCCACCAGCCCATGTGTAAATTGGCATAACTGGGGGCGAAGCAGGTGCCCATCGCCGTGCCTTTGAGCTGCCTGTAGGTGTCACCTTCAAATAAAAAATGATTGTTAGTGAGACACAACCTACACATCTCCAACAACATATTAGTATGTTGGTAGAGGTTGATCGGTCTCAAATTTAAGAAGTGCCTCAAAGCCCTTAACCCATCCTCATGGGCAATGCTTGTATAAAGGCTCACGACGTCTAGTGTTATGAGGAGATAAGAATCTTCCCATCTCACATTTTCTATTTTATTCAAAAAGTCCCTCGAATCTTGAATATATGCTGGTAGTGCTCTCACATACTGTTGTAAGAATGAATCCAGATATTTGGAGGTTGGTTCAAAAAGACTCCCTATGGCGGAAATGATGGGACGTCCAGGTGGTTTATCCTTGTGCTTGTGGATTTTTGGTATCAAGTATAATATAGGTACCACTGGTTTATCCACTTTCAAAAACAAATATTCTGTTTGATTAATTAAACCTATTCCTCGCCATCTTGCCGTGTCAACAGGCAAAAAATCTGGGAGTGTTATGTGATACTGATCTCGCCTTTACTGCCCAGATCAATCGGGTGGTTGGAACTTGCTTTGGCATGCTCAAAAGTCTAAGGAAGACTCTCGATCTACTTCCAGTCAGTGCTAGGAAGACTCTTGTTCATGCCCTAGTTACATCCAGACTCGACTATTCCAATCTTCTATACTTGGGCGTGACAGCAAAGTGCCTTAATCGTCTCCAAGTTCTTCAAAATGCCACAGCTCGATTGGTATTGAGACTGCCTAGACGTACGCCATCTAAAGCCACCTTGAAGACCCTACACTGGCTGCCCGTTAGGGAGAGGATTATTTTTAATGCACTTTGTCTGTGCCATCGTATTATGATGAGCAGGGCGCCTACTCCCCTCTGCAATCTTATTACCCCCTACAGACCGGAGCGGTCGCTCCGATTCTCGAGCACTGGACTAGCTGTCATCCCCAAAATTCGGAAAGTTCGAATGGGAGGGAGATCTTTTAGATTTCTCGCGGCCAAAAACTGGAATCTTCTCCCGGTAGAGCTGCGCCTCGAACCCTCAGAGAATAAATTTCGCAAAGCACTAAAAACTCACCTCTACCGCTCAGCACTGTTGTGACCTTCTACTTGATTTGCCTCTATCTCTCCTCTCAGCGCGGGGACACGCCGGGGTGCGTAACCATGCGCTTTATAAAATTCCATAATAATAATAATAATAATAATAATATTTTAGTTTAACTTCAACTAGATTACTGTGAGGGACTAATGAATAGCAGTCTTTATCTCTCAATTGTGAGGCTGCCTCACAATTATATGCTTCAAGGGACCACAATACCAGATTACCTCCTTTATCTGCCTATATATATATAGGTTTTTTTATATTATTTTTTTCACTCGTACAAAACTAGAGAAATTCCCCCATAGTTCAGCTAACTATAACTCGTGCTCCGCAATGCACTGCTGATGATGTCAGATATTACATCACTCATGACATGGTCAGTGACATCACTGATGACATCACTGATGACATCTCAAATGACATCACCGATGACATCACAGACGATATCATCCAGTGACTGTGTGTTTCTGTAAAGTTTAAGTATGTTTAATATATTTAGGGAAAGGCGTATTGAAGAATGAGTGGGTGTATAAGTGTCTGAATGGATAATTTAGTAGGTGTGTGACTGACTCTATAAGTGAGTGATTAAACGTATCTTACTGAATGCATTGGCTAGTGACTAAACTGTGTGAATGTCTGTATCCATCTGTCTGTTGGTGTGTAAGCGGCTGCATGGGTTTGTGAATAGCTACTTGAGTGTCTATATGGGTTATTGATTGGTTGTCTGAGTATCTGTATGGGTGCCTGAGTGTTTGTGTGTCTTGGGAGGTGTGTGACTCTGTGTATAGATGTGTAAGTGGGTGATTCACTGGGTACTTTGTTTCAAGAGTGCATCTGTGATGGACTGTATGGGTGGGTGAGTGTGTGTATGGGTGTGTTAGTGAGTGAATGTATATCTCAGTGGTACATGTGTGAGCAACTACATATGTGAAAGGCAGTATATATGTGTGTTGAAGTATATAAATGGCTATAAGTGGGAGCGTGTGATTGTAAGAGTGGCTGTATGGATGAGTGTGTGCGCTTATATCAGTGATTGTATAAGAGCGTAAGAATGTGCTAGTATTTGTATGAGTAAGTGAGCTGGTGTGTGTATAACTGTGTAGGTGAGTAAATGGCAGTGTGATTAATTATTTGCATGACTGACTAGGTGTGTGAGTACCTTTATGGATGAGTGGTGGTGTGTGAGTGTCGATATAGGTGTATGAGGGCATATGATAGTCCTGTACTGAGGGACCATACGTATGAGTGACTGTACGGATGAGTGAGTGGATATGTGTGTAAACCTAAGAATCAGTGAGTGGGTATGTAGTTATTGGTGTTGGAGTGTCTATGGTTTTGAAATGGCAGTCTGTAATTTAGAGTGTGTGTATCAAAGGTTATGTTAGGGTGTGAGAAGATGCATCAAATTATCACATGGATGATGTTATCAGTGATGTTATTTCAGATGTCATGAGTGATGTCATCAGTGATGTCACTGACCATGTCATGAGTGATGTAATATGTGACATCATCAGCAGTGCATTGCGGAGGCGCGAGTTATAGTTAGCTGAACTAACTATAACGGGGGAATTTCTCTGATTTTGTACGAGTGAAATATCCAACTAACTATAACTCTCCCTAAAACCTATGGTTTTTTCTGTGAATTTCTAAGGTTTTTTAAATGCTAATTTCTAACTATAGCATGCCTGAAACCTTTGGTTTTTTTAAGTGAATTTCAAAGGTTTTTTAAATGCTAATTTCTAACTATAACATGCCTGAAACCTATGTTGTTTGTCAGTCAATTTCTAAGGTTTCCAGAAAACTTGGCAGGGCTTGAAGACGGGCCAACGACAATGGAATCATTCCTTCTTCATAGAACAGGTGCATCTTGGGCAGAAAAGTTACTTTCCTCCTTCAGAGGACAGATACAGGTAGGGCAGCAGCAATGGAATCTTTTTCCATCACAGGACACGGACAGATTGGGCACCAACATTGCAAACTTTGCTTCTTCACAGAATTGGGGCGGCCTGGCAGTAGGAAAGCTCACTTCACTCTCTCACAGAAAGCAGCAAGTGCAATCTTCCACTTCTTGAGGGAGAGATCTGCTGGGTAGACTAGTACAACATTCCCTCGCACACTGAAAATGTGCACTTATGACAAGGTTAACATATAGGTTACAGGTAGATCTCGGGTGGGTCCTTAACTCACTGAGAAGAATGTATAGGAGGATTCTATGAACTGCGAGTTCTGATACCATTCTCACTTAGCTGATATTCCACATCAGAATACCGAAACCTGTGCTGTTGTCAATCAGAGACCTGCTGCTTCTGTTGATTCTTTGGTTTTCCATGCATCAAGAAGCAGCCATTACCAAGTAGGTCATTGCTATTTGGACAGTGGTTAATTTGTAAAAATATAAGTGCCGGGGCTCTCGTCAGGAGACAGCTTCGAGCAGCCCATTTCTCCTGTTGGCGCTGCCTAAAGCAGAACTATTTACTAACAATGAATCCCTACAAGTGGGAAGAGGATGTGGTGTAATGGCAAGAGCTGCCGATTTCGGAGCTGGGGAACCAGGTTTGAGTCTCGGCATTGGCTCAACAGCCTGTGATTCTGGGTGACTCACTTAATCTCCCTGTGCCTACCAAAATGAATGTGTCCTTAACTGGCGCCCAAGCTCTGGTGTTGATGATTATGTGAAACCCTGGCTCAAGCACTGTATTTGGAGGAGCCTAGCCTCAGCCTAAGTAATTGTGCTCCAGACAGGAACACAGATGCAAACTTCTTTGAAAAGGTTTTGAATGGGGTTCTCAGCAGAGGCTGTGAAGTCCCATCCTCAGTACTGCACCTGTTACAAATATTGAGGCCGCTTAAGGTTGAAGGCATTTTAAAAGTTCCTTAAAGAGTGGTGACTGCTGTCTGAGCTCCTTTATGTTCAGATAGCTGAGGCGAGAGAATGGGAAGAGGGGACGAGCCACTTGTTCCTCTCTCCAATCCAACCCCCACATAAGGAACTGAAGCAAGGCATGGTAGGTGGTCTTCAGAGAGCTGGACACACATCCCTCTCACTGAAGAGATGCATGTAGACACCCTATTAACACTTAAAAATATATCAGGCTCCATTGACCTGTGCAAACTCTCACTCAGAAAATGTACTACTGACCGAGGTCAGATGTTCATTAAAATTCGTGGGCAAATTTCTACTTTTCCAAAAATATATGAAAGTTGTCTTGTACAACAGGAATAAAGAATTATGAAGAATTTGATTGGAGTCAGTGTGATTTTCAATCCAAGTGTCTTCTATATATAAATTGTTTGATTTTTTCAGACTCTAGTAGTAACAAATAGTAGGTGCTGATCTATTTCTTCAATAAAGATATATATATATATATATATATATATATATATACATACACACACACACACACACGCAACCACACACACACACACACACAAAGAAGCTGTAAAAACTTAACCAGAGTATTGTTGCTAACTTGATAAAAGTTGTCCAATTTGTATGCCACACCACTTACAAATTACACCAGCCGCCACTGAATACAGCAATGTTCGGTGCTGGGCAGACTGTGCAGAACATAATCACACATTGATTAATTTTAGCGGTGGTTGCAGGTGGGGCCCACCGGAGGTCATTGCTGGGGATCTGGGCCTATTTTTCCTCATCAGACTTTAACCATGCACAAGAAAGCGAAAAAGTGAGAAACGCGCTAAGGAAAAATAAGTAGGAAGTGAAAGGAGAAAAAAGTTCTGATAAAGGGAAAAGCAGGTACCTGCACGAGTAATATAAAGGAGTAGGTGATGTCCAGTGGTTGCTAAGCAGTATTCGGCACTCCAATATCGAATAGCGCCGGCGGGCTTCTGACCAAAACTTTGGGTCCAGCATTTATGCTTTTTTATATACAAATGAAGCACAGCAATCACTGAACTGGCACTGCGTGGGGGGCAGTTTGAGGCTACACGCGTGAATGACAGCACGTGGAGTCAATCACTGTAGCTCTGAGGTATTCCTTGAGTGCAGCCGAGCTGTGGGTGTGGTATAGTGACTGCGCGTGCAGTGTACAGATTACAGAACCAGCATGTGCTGAGTGCAGGAACGGTGTTTAAAGAGGCAGTCCGCCGGGCACAGTGACAGCTGGCACATGGAGAGCCTTGGTGCTAACGGTGATACTTTTCAGGAAACAGCCGTCCAAACATTTGGTCACGTTATGTAAAGAGTGTGCTGGGTGACGTAACCGGTCATAGCCGGTCGCCACAGGGTCCGTCTGTGCAGTGACAGTCTACGAAATTACAGCCTGTGACAAGACAGTCAATCAGTGTAGTGGGGTGCTTGCATTACAGCCAATGAAGTCAGCGTCCCTATTGGCAGGCTTTACAGTGACAGTGCGTGGGGTGACGGTCTGTGAAATGACTGTGTAGTGGCTGGCTCAGATGTCAGATTTCAGCCCATACAGTCGTAGTGTACATCTACAGTGGCCGTGCATGCAGCGACAGGCGGAACAGAGACAGCCCCCGACGGGATATTCTGTGCAGTGACAGTTTACAAAATGACAGCCTGTAACATACCAATCATAGCGTTTATAGGCAGTCTCTACAGTGAGAGTGTATGTAGTAGAGGTCGGTAGAGTGACGTCCTGTTCAGTCACATTCTATTAAATTTAACATCCGGTGTAGTGAGCCTGCGACATGACTGTCAGAACAAGAACACTGTCTACAGGCAGTCTCCGACATCACAGACTGCGCCGAGGCAGTCCGTAGTGTGACACTGTGTTTAGGGACATTCTGTGGAGAGTGACTATAAATGACAGCCTATATATTGCAGCCTGTGACATGACAGTCAGTGCAGTTGCAGTGCAGTGTTTATACGCAGTCCCTGATTTCAGTATGTGCCCTGGCAGTCCGTAGCGTGACGCTGTTTAGTGACATTCTGTGAGGTGACTATAAAATGATAGCCCATATAGTGCAGCCTGTGACATGACAGTCAATACAACTACAATGTTTACAGGCAGTCTCTGATGTCAGAGTGTGTGCCGTGAGAGTCTCTACAGGGGTATTTTGTGCAGTGACTATTAAATGACAGCCTGTGTACTGCAACCTGTGACATGACAGTCAGTGCAGGTACTTTGTTTATAGGCAGTCTCTGATGTCAGTGTGTGTGCCGTGGCAGTCAGGAGAGTGACACCCTCCACAGGGGCATTGTGTGCAGTAATTATCACATGTCAGCCTGTAACATGACAATCAGTTCAGTTACAGTGTTTACAGTCAGTCTCTAATTTTGGTGTGTGCCGTGAGAGTCAGTAAAGTTACATTCTCTACAGGCGCATTTTGTGCAGTGGCTATATAATGGCAGCCGGTATAGTGCAAACTGTGACATGACAGCCAGTACAAATATAGTAATTAAAGGAAATCTCTGATGTCACAGTCTGTGCCGAGGCAGTCCATAGCGTGACAGTGTGACACTGTGTTTAGGGACATTATGTGGGATGACTATAAAAGGACAGCCTGCATAGTGCAGCCTGTGGCATGACAGGCAGTGCAGGTACAGTGTTTACAGGAAGTCTCTGAAGTCAGATAGTGTGCCGTGGCAGTCAGTAGTGTGATAGTCTCCACAGGATCATTCATTGTGTGCACTGATTATCAAATGTCCGCCTGTGACATGACAGCCGGTGGCGGCAGAGCGATGATGGACTGCGTCAGCTGCCTCGGTGTGTGCAGGGGCGGCGCGTGCAGTGGAAGTGACACTCAGTGGGTTGCAGGTACCTGCAGAGCTCCTCGAACAGATGGAAGTTCAGCTTCCGTTTATTCTTCTCGTTCAGGCAGTATGCAATCCGCCACCTCCGCCTGTAGGTTGGCATCGTGAGTGGTCCTCCTGGGGTCCCAAAGTCGAGTCTCCGAGATGCCGGACCCCTGGACATGCAAAGAGACCGTGTGAGAGGCGGAACCCCCGAGGCAGAGAGTCTAGGGGGGACAGACAGACCCCGGCACAAAAACTACCAGAGCCGCAAAAATTCAAGGCGTTTGTGATTGTGTGTGTGGGGAGAGTGTTCTGCCCTCTCCACGCTCACTCTTGTCTCTGTGCTAATACATTTTCTGTCCCGTGCCCGGTCTCTCAGTCTCCACCCTTGGTTTCTGACAGAGAACTTGATCTGTGCCCCACACCTCCTTTCTCTTCTCGATCCCTCTGGCGTCTGTTCACTTTTTCCCTCGTCAGGATTTCTTTAACCTCACTCACTCTCAGCCACCTTTCCTTCATGGGCTCTCGCTCCTCCCTCCTGGAGTCTCGTATCCCCTCTCCCGGTTTATCTCCCCCGCCCCAGCTTCGGTTTTGCGTCACCCGAGCTTTTTCTTTTTTTTTTCGGACGAAATTCGCGCTGGGTGCGCGAATCTCACTGATTTTGTTTTAAAAAAAAGGCTTTTTGGGCCCTGGGGGTCCTTGCGGGACACCCTGAGCAGGCCTGGGGGGTCAGGGTGTTTCTACCCTTCTCCATTTTCATGTTTTTCATGTTTGTTTTTCTTTTTTCTTGTGATTCGGTTCAACCGAGTCACAAGATGGCTGCCAACACTTCCTGGTTTGGAGTATTGACAGCCAATTAGAATAAAGCTTGTGGTCGGGAGGGTCCACGGATGCACCACGCCTCTAGATATCGAAACTTTTATTTTTTGATTTTCTCAGCAACTACTGAATGTATTTACACCATTTAAAAAAGGGCGCTTTCTGAACCAAGCACTACCTTTTCGCCAAATTTGGAGTAGTTCCGTTCAGCAGTTCGAGCTGTAGCCGTGTCTAAAGTTTTGCATTGGAAAAAACATGGAGAAGACACGTTTTGGTACCCACCTTTTTTCTCAGCCCCCGCTTGGCGAATCATCCTGAAACTTTCAAGATATGAGCTGACTGGAGCGGGCCATACGTTTTGATAATTTCGCGATGATTCGTCAACCGGTGGCAAAGTTATTGGGAAAACAAAAAACGAGTTTCCTATGGCAACTAGGTCCTAACTATACCTACCTACTGGCGACCGCCAGTAGGTAATATATATTTATATATTTATATATATTCACTAAAAAAACACACTGGTTTCAGGGACGTTATAGTTAGTTGGATGTTTCACTTGTACAAAACCAGAGAAATTTGACCGTAACTCGCACCCCCGCAATGCACTGCTGATGACATCACATATTACATCATTCATGGCATGGTCAGTGAAACGTTATAGGGAAGATATAGTTAGAAACTAGTATTTAAAAAACCTTAGAAATTCACTGAAACAACCAGAGGTTTCAGGCACGTTATAGTTAGATGGACATTTCACTCGTATAAAACCAGATAAATTCAGCGTCAGGGAGCCATAGGGAGACACAATTAGCTGCATATTAATGTATACAGCACACATGAGAATATGGCCCCTTGAAGAATACTCAACCTCAGCTCATGAGGTGACTGTGTCAAAATGGTATTATTTATGATTCATTTATTTAATTAACTAATTATAGCACATTTAATGAAAATGTCTGGAACAAACATAAGTCTATACCATACAAATCAACTCAAGAGTATGGCAACAAACAAGGTCAATTCTGAGTAGATATCAAATATATATATTTATATATATATATATATATATATATATATATATATATATATATATATACATATATATATATTATCTACTGGCGGTCGCCAGTAGATAGTTATAGTTAGGACCTATTTTCTATAGGAAATCCGCAACATTCTATTCCCAATAAGTCTGGCGCCAGTTGATGAATCCTCGCGAAATTTTCCAAACTTTTGGCCAGCTCCGCTCCGCTCCTACCCTGAATGTTTCGTGGTGATTCATCAAGCGGGGGCCGAGAAAATAGGGGGGCCCAAAACACATTTTCCCCATGCAATTTCCCATAGGATCTGTTCTCGCAGCCACAGCCCGAACCGCTGAACGGAATGACACCAAATTTGGCAAAGAGGTAGTCCTCAGTTCAGACTCGTGCCTTTTGCATAAATGGTGTGAATTCGTTCAGTAGTTCCTGATAAAATTAGAGTTAAAAGTACATATATATCTATGGCGACCCCCTGTGCCTGCACAGACGGACGCTCCCTCCCACTGCTGCTACCTACCTGCCTCCGCTGCCTGACGCCTGTTTGCCGCTCCTCACCACCTACCTGACGCCGCTGCCTGCATCTCGCCTCCGCCGCCTCCCAGGTACCGCCTGCTGCTTCCTGGTCGCCACCCACGCCGCTACCTTCACTCCTCACGCCCGCTGACCACCGCCACTTACCTGGTCACTCCTTGGGCTCCGTCGCTTCCCGCCGATTTTCCCACCGTTTTCTCGGCGCCGCTGCCCCAGGCGCACACTCCCACTCCCGCCTCCTCCTTCAGTCCCGCCCCCCCTCCCTGCCCATTGGCCACCCCGCTCCCGCCTCCCGCTGACCCTCCCTCCCGGCTCCTTATTTAAGGGGACCCCGTGGGCTGGTCAGTGCGACCCCCTGTGCCTGCACAGACGGACGCTCCCTCCCACTGCTGCTACCTACCTGCCTCCGCTGCCTGACGCCTGTTTGCCGCTCCTCACCACCTACCTGACGCCGCTGCCTGCATCTCGCCTCCGCCGCCTCCCAGGTACCGCCTGCTGCTTCCTGGTCGCCACCCACGCCACTACCTTCACTCCTCACGCCCGCTGACCACCGCCACTTACCTGGTCACTCCTTGGGCTCCGTCGCTTCCCGCCGATTTTCCCGCCGTTTTCTCGGCGCCGCTGCCCCAGGCGCACACTCCCACTCCCGCCTCCTCCTTCAATCCCGCCCCCCCTCCCTGCCCATTGGCCACCCCGCTCCCGCCTCCCGCTGACCCTCCCTCCCGGCTCCTTATTTATGACGCCCCCTCAGCGACCGCGCAGCGGACGCGCGCAGCGGGAGCGCCGACTGAGCGCCGAAGGTGCGCCAAAGGTAAGCCCGTCTGCGCCCGTCCACGCCTGGACCGCACCCAGCGCCAGACCCCCTGGTCCCCGCGCCCGCCAGCCCCCCCGCAGGACCTACGACTTCGCTACGCTCATCGCACTCAAAACCGCCCGAGCCCCCGGTTGCTACCGAGCGTCCCCGCGACGCACCCATGGACCCTTCGCCTGCCGATCCTGCAACTTCTCTTGCCTCCAAACAAGCACCACGCCCACCAAGACGGACAACAGCAACCACCTCAAGTGCATCCTGCTCAACACCCGCTCCGTCCACAGACACGCCGTGGAACTCTGGAACCTCCTCGACACTGCATCTCCAGACGTCGCTTTCCTCACGGAAACCTGGATGAACGACTCTTCAGCCCCCGACATCGCCATTGCCATCCCGGACGGCTACAAGATCATCAGGAAGGATCGCGTCAACCAGACCGGAGGAGGCATCGCCATCGTACACAAGAGCACCATTCGCATCTCGACTGACTCCATCGACGTATTCAACGCCGCCGAATACCTGCACTTCCAGATCCACACCGACCCCAAGACTACCCTCAGAGGCACCCTCATCTACAGACCCCCGGGACCACGCGCACAGTTCTGCGAAGACATCGCCGACTTCATCAGCCCTCACGCCCTCCCCTCCGCCGACTACATCCTCCTCGGGGACCTCAACTTCCACCTGGAGAGCAACAATGACCGCAACACCACTGCCCTGCTGGATAACCTCGCCAACCTCGGACTTCAGCAACTGGTCAACACCCCCACCCACTTCGCCGGCCACACGCTCGACCCACTCTTCTCGTCCAGCAAGCACGTCACCTTCAGCCACTCCACCGGACTTCACTGGACCGACCACAGCTGCGTCCATTTCAGCTTCAGAAAGAACACGGTCCACCATCACCCGAAGCAGGCTCCCCACAGAAACTGGAGCAAGATCACCGCCGACCAGCTCGCCACCTCCCTCAGCCAGAGCCCACCTGTCAGGACCACGGACCCTAACACAGCTGCCCTCGACCTCACGCAGTGGCTGACCTCCTGTGCCGACGACCTCGCGCCACTGAAGAACCCCCTCACCAGGCCCAGAAGCAAGAAGGCCCCCTGGTTCACCGACGAACTTAAGGACTCCAAGAAGGCCTGCCGCACCCTCGAGAAGGCCTGGCTCCTCAACAAGACCGCCGACAACAGAACAGCACTGAAACTCGCCACTCGCAGACATCACCAGCTCATCCGCACCACCAAGAAGAAATCTCTGCGGGAACGACTGGACAAGAACGCCCATGACAGCAAGGAGCTCTTCAACATCGTCAAGGAGTTCTCCAACCCCAGCACCGGCAACAACGACATCCCTCCCTCACAGGACCTCTGCGACTCCCTCGCCTCGTACTTCCACCGCAAGATCGCCAACATCCACAACAGCTTCGACATTTCACCCCCGCACCCATCGGTCGTACCTTCGCACCCCGCCACCACCCTCCAGACATGGACTGAGGTGACCCCCGAAGACACGTCACGCATGATGAACACCATCCACTCCGGATCTCCGACCGACCCGTGCCCCCATCATGTTTTCAACAAGGCAGCCTCTACCATCGCACCCCACCTCCGAGACATCATCAACACCTCCTTCAACACAGCAACTTTCCCGGAGAGCTGGAAGCACGCCGAACTCAGCGCTCTGCTGAAGAAACCAACAGCGGACCCGACCGACCTCAAGAACTTCCGCCCCATCTCGCTCCTTCCTTTCCCCGCCAAAGTCATCGAGAAGGTCGTCAACAAGCAACTGGCAGCCTTCCTCGAGACGAACGGATCCCTCGACCCATCACAGTCCGGATTCAGAGCCAACCACAGCACCGAGACCGCCCTCATCGCAGCCACCGACGACATCCGAGCCCTGCTCGACAACGGCGAAACAGCGGCACTCATCCTCCTAGACCTCTCCGCAGCATTTGACACTGTCTGCCACCGCACACTAGTCCAACGCCTCAACGACACCGGCATCCAAGGGAAGGCTCTGGAATGGATCATCTCATACCTCTCCGGCAGAACACAGAGAGTACGCCTCCCTCAGTTCCGCTCCGAGGCCACCGAAGTCATCTGCGGCGTCCCGCAAGGATCGTCGCTCAGCCCCACTCTCTTCAACATCTACATGAAACCCCTCGCTGCCATCGCACGCCAACACAACCTCAACATCATTTCCTATGCCGATGACACCCAGCTAATTCTCTCCCTCACCAGAGACCCCGACACCGCCAAAGCCAGCCTGCACAAAGGGATGACAGACGTCGCTGAATGGATGAACATCAGCCGCCTGAAACTGAACACGGACAAGACAGAAGTCCTCATCCTGGGACCATCACCCTCCGCATGGGACGACTCCTGGTGGCCCCCGGCACTAGGCACCGCACCTGAACCGACGGACCACGCACGCAACTTGGGCGTCATACTGGACTCCTCCCTATCGATGACCAGACAAGTCAACGCCGTCTCCTCAGCTTGCTTCCACAACCTCCGCATGCTCCGAAAGATCTTCCGATGGATCCCAACCGAGACCAGGAAGACGGTCACCCACGCTCTCGTCACCAGCAGACTAGACTACGGAAACACCCTCTACGCCGGTACTACGGCCAAGCTTCAGAAAAGACTTCAGCGTATTCAGAACGCCTCCGCCCGACTCATCCTGGACGTCCCCCGACGCAGCCACATCTCGTGCCACCTGAGAGACCTGCACTGGCTCCCGGTCAACAAGAGGATCACGTTCAGACTCCTCACCCACGCACACAAGTCCCTCCACGACCTAGGCCCAGGGTACCTCAACAGCCGCCTCACCTTCTACACGCCCACCCGCCGGCTACGTTCCGCTAACCTCGCCCTCGCCGTCGTCCCTCGCATCCAGAGAGCCACCGCTGGAGGAAGGTCATTCTCCTACCTGGCAGCTAAGACTTGGAACTCCCTACCCGTCCACCTGCGGATGACCCAGGACCACCTGGCCTTCAGGAAACAGCTCAAGACCTGGCTGTTCGAGCAGTAGCAGACCCCCTTCCCCAAGCGCCTTGAGACCCTTACGGGTGAGTAGTGCGCGATATAAGTTCCATGATTGATTGATTGATTGATGGCCGGGGAGGATCCGCGGACCCTACCCGCACCGTAAGCGCACCCTCCCCGAACTGAGCGCGCACCCTCCCGATCGCGCGCTGAATGCTAATTGGCTATCGAGTGTCTATCTACATTCGAATCCAGGAACTGTTGGCGGCCATTTTCTGCCTCGGTAGAAGCGAGGCTGAAGAAGCAAGGGGAATAAGTGTGTAAAACATATAAAGGGTGCAAAGTGGAAATACTCTGACCCTCTAGAGGTGCTTAGGGGGTCCCAGAAGGACTCATTGGGGCCCCCTTTTTTTTGTTTTTTAAACGGCGAAATGCGCACAGGGTGCGCGTCTCCTATCGCGTTGGGTGAACGGATTCTCTCGTGTTGGGTGCGCGGATCCAAGGAATTTTTTTTAAAAAAAAGACAAGAAATCATTGGTTGTATTACAACTTTCTACACTGAAAGGTAGGGTGTATTTTTCTGTTTGTTAAAGGCATGATTCTTATTGGTTAACAAAAACAGTTTGTAATGAACACTATATATGATAAGCTGTCTTGTTTCGCAACATTGTGTGCTGAACTTGTGACCTGTGTGCTCAGTGCAGTGTTCCATGACCTGTTTCTATGGTAACAGGCAGAAGGCAGATTGGGGGAAGGGTTATAATGTATTTCATTTGGAAAGGGTTGAAATGTTTAACCAATAGAAATGTGTGTTTGCTTTTGAATTTATGAGTGAAGGATTGTGATTTGATGTTTACATGTATATGTGTGGAAAATGAAAGGGAAACTTTTCCATTCTTTGTTTTTGCTGAGAGGTGCACAGTGCAGAGATTCTGTAAAAGAAAATCTGGTGTGTGACTGATATACTTCTTAATCTACAAAAAGGTGAGTTATTCAATTGTGAGGGGATGTATGTAGACTATTTTGATTTTAAGCAGACTAATGTAATGGAGGAAGTACTTGTTTTCTCTACAATTTTATTGACAGATAACTGTGCTGTTTTTATATTTTGTTGGAATTAGAAACCAGTCATTGTTTATGAATTTGTGAAATGAGTTATATTTCTAAAATGTAGTACTCCTTCTAGATGAAGAAATGTGTTTTTGTATAGTGTAAGGGATAGTGTTGTTTGTCTAGAATCACACAGTGATTATGTGTGCATTTGGGAACCACTGTGAGAGAAGCATTTGGTAACATTGTGTATTTGCTGACAGATAACTGTTTTAAAACCTGTCATGTTTTTAAGTTTTACTAGCATTAGAAGTCAGTATTTGCTTATGTATTGATAAAATAAGTCATGCTTTGACACTAATGTGCTGTACTTCAATATGTAGATTGTGTGTAGTCTCCTTACCCCTTGCACAGTAGTGAATGAGTTTTGGTAAGCTGCTAAGGATAGTGTTGCTTGTATAGAATCACACTGTAAGTCTGTGTGCATTTGGGAACCACTGTGAGAGAAGTATGTGGTAATATTGTGTATTTGCTGGCAGATAACTGTTTTAAAACCTGTCTTGTTGTCAAGTTTTAGTAGCATTAGAAGCCAGTTTTTGCTTATCCTTTGATTAAATGAGTCAGGCTTTGACACAATAGTGCAGTCCTGAAATGTGTAGATTGTGTGCAGTTCCCTTATCACTTCCACAGTAGTGAATGATTTTTGGTAAACTCCTAGGTATAGTGGTTGTTGTCTAGAATCACGCTGTGAGTCTGTGTGCATTTGGGAACCACTGTGAGAGAAGCATTTGGTAACATTGTGAATTTTCTGGCAGATAACTCTTTTAAAACCTGTCATGTTGTCAAGTTTTAGTGGACTTAGAAGCCAGTCTTTGCTTATGCGTTGATTAAATGAGTCATGCTTTGACACTAATGTGCTGTACTTAAATATGTAGATTGTGTGCAGTACCCTTACCTCTTCTAGACTAGTGAATGAGTTTCGGTAAACTGCTAGGGATAGTGTTGCTTGTCTAAAATCACACTGTGAGTCTGTACATTTGGGTAAGGATTGTGATAGAAGCATTTGGTAACATGGTGTATTTGGTGACAGATAACTGTTTTAAAATCGGCCATGTTGTCAAGTTTTAGTAGCTTTAGAAGCTAATCTGTGTTTATGCATTGATAAAATGAGTCAGGGTTTGACACTAAAGTGCAGTACCATGTACTATTCTCTTCACTGTGCCAGAACTGAAAATGTAAAAGTTTTACCCAGGCACTGTCCTAGCAGTAGTCCGATGATTTAGTCAGTTTCCAAATACTCATGTGGTGAACCATACATTACCACATAGACCGCTTCAAATGTCTATGCAGCATGCATGTAGTCTTCTAACATACTATACACTTGTCTTTCACATCTTCAATTACCTAGTCAGTATCCATACAGTCCAACAAACACCCTGTCACTCCCTTTGAACTCCTCTAGTGACCCATTCAGTACCAAGTACTAATCCATTCCCTGCGCCAAAAGCCTACCACTTATAAATTCACCCAGGCACTCTCCTTGCTGTACTCTAATCATTCAGTCAGTACCCAAGTACTCATGCAGTGAGCCAGGCCTTATCACATAGACTGCTTCAAACCCCTATCCACTATGCATGCAGTATTCTAACCACCTAGACACTTGTCTTAAATACCTTCAATTCTCTAGTCAGATTCCATACAGTCCAGCAAACATCCTGTCACTCCTTTTGTACTCCTCTAGTGACCCATTCAGCACCATGTACTAATTCATTCACTGTGCCAAAACCCAAACACTTATAAATTCACCAAGACACTCTCTTTGCAGTACTCTAATCATTCAGTCAGTGCCTAAGTATTCATGCACTGAGCCAG
Organism: Triturus cristatus; assembly: GCF_964204655.1. NCBI lineage: Eukaryota > Metazoa > Chordata > Amphibia > Caudata > Salamandridae > Triturus > Triturus cristatus. The sequence continues at coordinate 1,127,995,440 of NC_140582.1, forward strand.
GCCTTAGCACATGGACTGCTTCAAACCCCTATCCACTATGCATGCAGTCTTCTAACCACCTAGACACTTGTCTTTTACACCTTCAATTCCCTAGTCAGTATCCATACAGTCCAGCAAACATCCTGTCACTCCCTTTGCACACCTCTAGTGACCCATTTAGTAAATGTGGTAAATAAAAATACCGGACTGAATTTCATACGGAATCTTAAAATAAAGTAAATAGCTCAAAATAACAAGAGGCAGAATCCGTGGTATAAGAGGTTTTCTAATGGGCTTTATTCCATTCAAAATGGCCGACTCGAGTCGCGGCCTTCAGGTTCCGTCACCACGAGGGTTCAGGAAGTGAAGTACAATAATTTATTAACAGACATGTATTTTTATAATAAGTACATTACAATGAAACGAATGTAGAAGGCGTAACATTTGATAAGAAAAGCGACAAAACAGTGACATAATCGAAACTAGGCGTAATAAGGAATAAAAGAAACATGATTGGTTAGAATTATCAGACATAGGTGGATCTATAAGATAATACTTGGCATAGATGCGCGCGCGGCAGCATGACGTGTAATTGACGTGCAACTAGGGGGTGAAGGGGACTTGACATTTAGCTCTACATGTGGAGACGAGAAGTCTGGGGGTCAAGTCAACCTAATCCCAAATCATATCTAACATCCTATGTTTAAAGAACTATGTTATCCACAAGGAAGAGACTCTCGGACAGAATCTATTCTATACTGACTGTGTACGTGTACAAGCGTCTAAGTGTCTATATGAGATGCGAGGGATAGAAAACTTTCCATGGCAACAGGGCTATGAATCACTTGCAGGAGGACGGAAAGGCTGAGTCCCTTGCTTGTGAGCTAAAGGAAATGTTTACCTAAATCACTGGACAGGAATGCATCGGCTGGAGAGCAAAATAGATAATTCGAAGGTGAAATACAACTTCTTGGCAGACAGGCGAAAACTGGCCGAGGCAGGCACCGTTAGCTGCACAGGGAGTAGGACAAAGTTCATGGATACAGATGCGAGCTCAAGCTGAAGCTGTCAGAGACAGAGAGCAGGGAAAGGCTTTGAGGACAGAATCGGGCCTACTCGCCTGAACTGTAAAAATGGAGTAACTTAGCCATATAAAGTCGGTGGCCTTTCATACTTAGGAATCGAATATCCAGCCCATTGATGGCGGATCTGACAGAGAACATGTTGACGGTAGACACACATATGTTTGCGTCTTAGAAACTGGAACTGGAGGGAACATACATGTACTTGTAACATGTATATAGAACCGTTGGGGTCCAAGATAGGGGACATAACTGATCAGGAAAATCCACATTTCCACATTCCCTCCTTGTCCCCTTCTTGCCCTTCACGAGACATCAATCTTCATCATTCCATTGATTTGCTCATGGAGCATCATTTCTTCTTCCTTCCGGCATTCTGAACGGGACCTGTGATGTGGAATGCATGATGTGGCACACAGACCACAAATCGCTGGTCCACCTTGCAGGCATAAACAACAACTGAAGAGCATAAGAAGGCCAATACCTAGGAAGGATAAAACTCTCCATCCCCAGGCTGATATCACACTCCAAAACCACCCGGACCACGTCCAAGTGCCTGGATTCTCGTGTATCTGGCTTACAATCTTATGAAGGCGTGTTATAGCTTTATATACAGATGGCGAATTTTCTGGTATGAATATGCAGCAGCTGGATCCGATGACCCTGCAAGCTCCGCCCCTATCGGCCAGGATGACGTCAAGGACAAGACGATTCCGGAGAACAACAATTCTCATCACTGATTGTTCCTCTGTCAGATTGCCTAGGGCGGCTATAGTCTCGTTTACTACAGCTTCAAGAGTCTTGGTGAGTCTGCGTATCAGCTTACTATTTGATATTGTACCTATATAGGGAAAGATACCTTTATTGAAATCTACATACTTGTCCCATGCTGTCTCAGTATAATCGACAACTGGGAGATCTCTTTGCTCTCTATTGTGTACTAAATGAACATTTCGATAATAATCAGGAGGAGCTAGGAAAACAGGTGGCAAAAGGAATGCTATGTAACAGGTACCATCCCAATCTAGAGGCAGACGCATATATGCCGTCTGACCACATATGAAGTAAGAATGGCGAGAAGCTCTAAAAGAAGATTTACCTTGATCACTATATTCTACTGTAGTAACGCATTGGCTATGGCCCATATGTATGGAACCAACTTTTCTTACACATAATTCACCCTTAACTGGAAATACTGACATAGTGGGCAGAATTAGTTCAACTTCGGATTTGACATTCAGAATCATAAGATTAGGCGTAAAATTACCTAATTTATACACTTCATTTTCTAAATCAGTTCCTGTTCTACTGGGGTGACCCTCCTTATTAGGGTGACAGACTTTGAATAAAACTAGATTCAGATTTCCCCATATCCAATGTTGTTGATAAACTGCTGTGTCTGGGTCTATGGAATTTAATAAACTAAACCATGCTCCACAGGAGCCATTGTGTGTGAATGGATGTGGAAAGAAAGGCAGAACTCCTTTGTTATTCTGATAGGGAGGAAGTCGGCCACACACCCAACAATTGGTCGCATTACTAGTCTGATGGGAATGATGTAACATACTAATGAAGGTGTTATTGCGCAGCGCAAGTCTATAAGATAATTCATGTGGCGGTAGGTCACTAAAAGAATGTTCTGCAGCAACATTATAAACATGTCTAGAGATAGGATGATATATGTGCAAAATCACACTCGTAATAATTACTAAAATACTCAATAAAAACAAAATTAATAATGTCCTCATACAGTAGCTACGCAGTGATTTACAATACGCCTGTCGTTTCAACATTTCTCGGGTATTTTCTCTACTCAGGTCCAAGGGATACATGTCGGAGACAATTCAACCGCTTCACCTTGGAGAGGACTTAAACAATCAAATTGCTCGACTGTTTGGGCCTAAGCTTTAATTTATAGTACTGAGAGTCATTCTGTTCAACAAAAGGAAGTTTTGAATCAGTCTGTGAGGGAGTGCAGGGCACAGTGTCTATATCTGAAGGTAGTCCATGAAATTTTTTGACGTGACTTGAATGAATCCACCCTTTGCGTCCCTCGATCTTCACGGCTGTTCTTGTGGTCAACAGGACCAACTTGGGTGCTTTCCACCTGGGCTCCAGTTGACTTTTCCTGTCGAAATTTCTCACAAAGACAAGATTACCCGGAACAACGTCATGGGGTTTCGCCTCAGTGTTGTCGGGAAAGGCTGCAGCTACCTGTGAACGAGAAGATTGTAGTGCAGACATCAAGGAAGCCAAGTAATCTGTCAGCATGTTACAGTCAATGTCAGTTATTTTGCGTGGTATAGGCGTCCCCCACATATTCGGTGGTCTACCAAAGATCACCTCATACGGGGATAGCCCTGTTCTAGAGTGTGCTACCATTCTCATGTAAAAGAGTGCAACTGGTAATGCTACTATCCAGTCGACACCTTTCTCTCTACATATTTTGGACAGTCTGATTTTCAGTGTCTGGTTATGTCTTTCTACGAGACCTGCTGCCTCGGGGTGTCGGACACAGTGGAATTTCCACTGATATCCCAACAAGAGTGAGACATGTTTCATTAATTCGGATGAGAAAGGCTGACCGTTATCTGAATATACAACACGTGGTAAACCGTACCGTGGGAAGAATTCTCGAACTAGCTGCTTGGCAGTAGTCGGGGCAGTGTAATCTGATACGGGATACGCCTCTGTCCAACGGGAGAGAGCGCAGACAACTACGAGGACATATTTGAATCCTCGACAACGTTCCATCTGAATATAATCCATCTGGAGGACTTCAAAAGGATGGTCAGGAGGCTGAAATCCACCCTGCTCTACGGAAACACTCTTTCCTGGATTAAACTGACAACATATCATACAGGTACGAACTTTTTGTTTAGCTGCTGCTCGTAAATGTTTGTTGAACCAAATGTGCTGAATGCTGTCTAGCATAGCCTTCTCTCCTAAATGTGCTGGACTGTGAACTGTAGCTATAATGGCTTGAACCATGGAATCAGGGAGAAACCATACAGATTTCTCCTTCGTCATCCACCCTTGATCTGTCTGGATCCCTCCTAGTTCAGTCCACTTCTTTATTTCTTCTGCTGTGGCATGTGTCTGTATGTCAATTACGTCAAGTGCGGGATCCTTAATTGTCATACACTGTGTTGGTGTCTGAACTATTGGCTTTGTCATGTCTAATGTGCGATTCTGAGCAGTCTGTTTAGCTGTTTTGTCAGCTAAATCATTGCCTTGAGAAATGGTATCAGTAACCTTCGTGTGTGCTTTACATTTCATAATCGATATAGCAGTGGGTAGATGTATTGCGTCTAACAAGGCATGAATGAGGGGTCCGTGCTGAATGTGGGCACCATGGGACGTTAAATAACCTCTCTCTCGCCACAGCACGCCGAAGTCGTGTACAACTCCGAATGCATAACGTGAGTCAGTGTATACATTAACTTTCTTATTTGTGGCTTGAATACAGGCTTGCGTTAGAGCAATAAGTTCTGCTGCTTGGGCTGACAGAGTATCTATACAATGTGTCTCAATAACTTCAGTGTCTGTTGTGACTGCATACGCGGCCACTAAATCTCCTGTACTTGCTCTCATGCATGATCCGTCTACATACAACGTCAGGTCTGGATCTAACAATGGAACGTCTGTCAAGTCTTGTCTAGGTTTCGTCTTTATTTCAATGATTTCAACACAATCATGAGCTAGTGGGTCTGTTCCAATTACAGGTAATAGTGTAGCAGGATTCAATGTATTACACCGTCGGATCTCTATGTGTGGTTGAAACAATGTCAGTTCATAACCGGTAAGTCTTGCTATGGTCAAGTGTTGTGTTTGTGTTCGGTTCACAAGAACCTCTACTGCATGTGGTACTTGTACTGTCAATGGGTGTCCTAATACTATGGCATCGCTTTGTCTGATTGCTAAAGCTGTCGCTGCCACTGATTTCAGGCATGCAGGCAAAGCCTGAGCTACGGGATCTAATGTACTGGAAAAATAAGCACATGGCTTGCATGATCCTGCTTGATCCTGAGTGAGTACTGACAAGGCAGTACCTTCGCGTTCTGTAACAAAGAGTGTAAAATGTTTGTTATAACATGGTGTTGCTAAAACAGGTGCTTGACATAAAGCTTCCTTTAGGCTTTCAAAAGCTTGTGTATGTTCCTGAGTCCAAGGGAGAACAGTCGATGTGGCTGCCTCCTGTGTGGTTAACTGAATGAGTGGTTTTGCTAGAAATGCGTACTGAGGGATCCACTGCCTACAATATGAAGTGAGGCCTATGAAAGCCCGCACCTCCTTTTGTGTCTGGGGTATTGACATGTTAGCAATTAACTGGATGCGATCTGGTGTAAGCTGCCTTCCCTCCTTGGACAGCGAGTGACCAAGATAAATAACTCGCTGAACACAGAATTGCAGCTTAGAAGGGGACACCTTGTGCCCCTTGTCGGCTAGGAAATGTAAAACTGTCAGAGAAGCTTTTTCACATTCTGACTCGCTTCTCGCGGTGATCAGCAGATCATCGACATATTGAAGCAGTGCAGTATTGACTGGCATGTGGATACTGTCAAGTTCTCGTTTCAGTGCTTGGCTGTAGATGCTGGGGCTTTCTGTAAATCCTTGAGGAGCGCGTGAGAATTTAAAGCTGCGCCCATTTAAACTGAATCCGAACAAGTATTGGCTTTCCGGATCTATTGGGACGCTGAAAAAGGCATTCTTGAGATCAATTACAGTAAAGAATGTTGCTTCGGAATCAATTGCTGTCAACAATGATGATATATCAGGGACCACAGGGAATTGTGGTACAATACACTTGTTTAGTTCACGCAAATCAATAACCAATCGGTATACTGGCGGAGCAGTAGGATCAGTTCGTTTAAGAATCGGAATTATCGGTGAATTACATACATTGGAGTCTGTTTCTACAACTACTCCCTGGGCAATCAGCTCATCAATGATTTTCAACAAAGCCACTACAGCATCATGCGGTAACTTGTATTGTCGCATTCGTGGTAGTACCACTCCTGCTTTCAATGTAACTCGATATGGTGTAATGTTCATGCAGCCAACATCCGTAGGGCCTTGTGCCCATAGATGTACTGGTAAAGTCTGTAGTCGGGGATCCATGTCTCTAGACACATAGTGACCTTTAAAATCACGCAAAAACAACCTTACTCCTTCCGGAGAACAACATATTATGGCTCCTAGTGCTTTCAGAGTCTTAATTCCTAACAGATTTTCTGGGCATGATTTAGTAAGCAATAAGTCTGTAGTTCGTGTCAAAGGTCCTATCGTAAGTGGTAGAGGCTGTGATACTTCATTAACAATAGGTTTTCCCGAAAAACCAAGGGAAACATTTTGAGAGCCTGAGAGGGGTGCCCCTGGAACTTCACTACGTTTTATGGTTGTTCGACTTGCCCCTGTATCGAGTAAGAATTTTCTATCTTGACCTAATAATTCACTATGTACATAAGGTCCTTCTTGATCTACCGGAATCTCGATAAGCGGTAAGTCAACTTCCCTCTCTAGGCTGGTTCATGCGTAACGCTGATACTCAGGGTATTCATACTGTGCAGTCTGATACATTTGTCGTGTTGTGGTTTGTGTGGCAGTAGCAGGCAACGGTGGTGCAGCTGGCACAAACTGTATGGGTTGCTGTGAGGCTGGCATAGACTGTTGCTGAACTGGCATGGACTGTCCATGCTGCATAGCTCCTTGTTCATTCTGATCTTGTCTAACTAATCGTGGTCTCTCTTTTGCAATACCTGTAGCTATATTTCGTTTCAGGACTTGACAATCATGTACATAATGGCCTAGTTGTTTACAGTAATTGCAGGTTCCTTTTACAGGAACTGCAGAATCACCAGAATGTGTCACACCCTTTTTGTGACCATCTGCTGGTACTGTCTGAGAAACTAGCATTTTCATTTTTGTATCCTTCATGCGTCTATGCTCGTGTTCTTGTTCATCCCTAATTCTATTGTGATGATACTGTAACATTTGTAGCATTTGCGACGGAGTGTTACTTTGCCAGGTACTCTCGAATTTCAATATTCTATTCTTTACTGGAGGTAATGCATTTTCCACTAATTTTGTCACAAATAAATGTGGATATGAATCACTACTTGCTTTTATACCACTATTTATACCAAAACATTTTTCAAATCGAGCATAATAATCGCTTGTGTCTTCATCTTGCTTTTGTTTACAGGCTGTGATTGCACCCCAATCTTCCTTTTTTGTAGTTAATAAACGTGGCAGTACCTGTACTAGTAAACCTGGTAATAGTTTAACTTTATCCCCGAGCCCCGAACCTGCAGCTCGGCCCCTTTCTTCCTCTGCTAATGCTGTCCAGTCTATCTTTTGGTCTCCCACTTCCCACTCTTTTTCTTTCAGTTTTTCATATATGCCAGCAGGCAAAAGCACCTTTAATATCGTCATAATATCAGGAAAGGTGTACTCTCCCATCAGTAACATGTCTTTAATTTCTCGGTGGAAACCCGCTGGGTCTTTGTCATGACTAGGTACTACTTTTTTCATTTCTAATAATTCCATTTTTGATATGGGTGTGTAAACAAATACACGGTGAAACTCATTGTCTTCGCCTTTTATTGGGTGCACTTCTCGTAGGGGATTTTGTCTATCCATATAGTACGGCGCTCTCTCTCTGTGGGGCAGCGAGAGAGAATCCGGACTTACAAAAAGGACATACTGCTTACGTGACACTAATATCTCTTTAATTAGCTTGTTACTAGAACCTCTCCATCTGTTCGTGAGTAGTTCCGTTAATATATCAGGTAAAGGACCAGGGTCAGCATGTTGGCTCTTATATAATATGAGGAGTTGCTGAATCATATATATTCCAGCTAAACGTTGTTCATCTGTACTGAGGTTAAAAAACGTGTGTGCTACGGTCTCATCACCGTATTTTTCAGGACTGTCAATCCAGTGAACGGCTGATCTGGCTAATTCTTGCTCATCCGTGGAATCGAGAAGGTGGTAACCTCTTCGTTCTCGTAGTATTTTATCTGCGGCTTGAAACAAATGTTCAGGAGACTTCAGATTCATTACAGGCGTCGGATACGTTCTGCTATTATTTGGACATACAGAGTGTATTGGATCAGAAAAACATCTAGTATTTTCACAAGATCTTCCTCTGCCTACATAGGCTATGGTCTCTGACTGTCTTGCAGAGTTCCCTGATTCGGACACTTCATCTTGCTCAAACTCGTCTGTTCCCAATCTCTCTTCATGAATACGCTCTATTTCTTTACGTATTTTTCGGCACATGGCTATTATACAACTTTGCTTATCGTGTCTCCCTTCTGATATATTCTGACTCCATCTTGTAAGAATAAGCATTGCATTCGGGTCTACCCCCGGACGATCTTGATTTCTGATTACACAGTTTATGAGGAAACGTAACAGTTCCCCCTGTATCTCTACTTTCTGGAATTCCATAGCTCTGTTAATACATCCTGGATCTCGTCCTGTTTGAACAAAATGATATATGTTATCTAGATGCGTAGTCATTCCTGGTAACCTTGCTAAATACTCTGCGGCTCGTCTGATACGTAATGATGCCAGGACCATTTCGTCCTCTTTACCGACCACGGGGTCATATCTACAATTTACAAGGAGTTCCTTAAGCGTACGTTCATTTACGAATTTTGGTGTACGTAAATGTGTTGACTCTTGAAAGACAAGTTTATTTATTCTAGGTGGTGTAAAAGTACTGCTAGCACCTCCCGTGGCCCCATCTGGGGCGTCGGGTGTGAATGGATTCGTTGAACGTGACACAGCAACTACGGGTGTCGATACCCCTATAGGATCGACTGCGGAGACAGATGCGGAAACAGATGTGCTTGCCGAAGCTTGTATCGGGACTTGCTGTTGCACGGGGACAGATACCTGATCCTGACGTTGAACCCCTCCGCCAGACGGTCTATGTGGTGTGGCGTTAGCATACTCGGGAGCTGCATCGTCTAGATATGAGGAAAGAAAAACATCTTCTGCGGTTCTGGGATGCCCCTTTGGATGTACCTTAATTGGAAATAATGGGGGTGGCAAGTCTTTTGGCATCTCTGTAACAGCCTTAGGTAGTCCTTCGGCTAGAAGGGGATACATACCATTCATAAGAGCATTTCTTTGTCTATTCACTTGTTCTGATTTCACTCGGATACCTTCCTCAATTAATAGATTTTCTTGAACTTTATTTGAACTTTCTTTACTCCTCTCTTCTTGTCTACGTGCTTTTTCTGTTCGTCTATGAGATTCTTTACGCCATAACTCAACAGCGTCTTTCTGTGACTGTCTGACCTTTCTTTTCCATAACTCTTCCTCCACTTTCATGATGCACTCTGCATCCCAGGTTCCCGCTATGGGCCACCTTTGACTTTCCGGTAATCCTTTGGTATAATCTACCCATAGATCAAGAAACAATATGGCATCTAAGCCATGTTTATGGTACATAAAATGCCCTGGGGTGTCCCTAGGAGGAATAGGAACTGCTTCTTCAAGCACCCCTTTTCTGGTAGTAATCTGTCTTAACTTCGAGAAGAGCGGCATATTGACAACTGATCTGATACTTACTCTTGAATTTTCTTAATACGAAAAACACCATAAATGAACAGTGAACAATGAACAGTCATTCATACCACAATATGCAAGACATTTCTGAATACTTTAAACATTAAACATTAAACATTATAACAATGATCGACAATGATGACAGTCTGCCTAACTAATCACCACGCTGAATTCTTGACAATAACTGAATACTTCGGAATACTTGATATACTGCTAAACAGTACATATACACTGCTAAACAGTGCAGACCGGATTTGTGTACCCAAATCCGTCTTGACCGGCACAACCTATGTGCGCGTCAACACGCCTCCCCGGCGATGGTACTCACCGAGTAGCTCCTTGAAACGGAAGGCCTCAGAGAATGGACAGGACTCGATAACTGCGGACATCGGACCCTCTGGACGTCGGGATTTCGGAAAACCTGGTGGGCCTCTGTATACCTCGGATCTTGCTCTCTCAGCTAGGCTCTGGTCGGGATACTTCGCACTTCTCACCGCCTCGTCTGGGTTGATCGCAGCCTCAGTCGCCCCCGCTTGACCGGAGGGAGCTTACAGGAAATCCTGCTGGTACGCGTTTATGGTCCGTCCAGCTGTGGCAGGAGACCGGGCCTGCAACGCACCGCCGGCGCGTGAGATGAGAAAGTGTCCCTGTTCGGGCGCCATTATGTGGTAAATAAAAATACCGGACTGAATTTCATACGGAATCTTAAAATAAAGTAAATAGCTCAAAATAACAAGAGGCAGAATCCGTGGTATAAGAGGTTTTCTAATGGGCTTTATTCCATTCAAAATGGCCGACTCGAGTCGCGGCCTTCAGGTTCCGTCACCACGAGGGTTCAGGAAGTGAAGTACAATAATTTATTAACAGACATGTATTTTTATAATAAGTACATTACAATGAAACGAATGTAGAAGGCGTAACATTTGATAAGAAAAGCGACAAAACAGTGACATAATCGAAACTAGGCGTAATAAGGAATAAAAGAAACATGATTGGTTAGAATTATCAGACATAGGTGGATCTATAAGATAATACTTGGCATAGATGCGCGCGCGGCAGCATGACGTGTAATTGACGTGCAACTAGGGGGTGAAGGGGACTTGACATTTAGCTCTACATGTGGAGACGAGAAGTCTGGGGGTCAAGTCAACCTAATCCCAAATCATATCTAACATCCTATGTTTAAAGAACTATGTTATCCACAAGGAAGAGACTCTCGGACAGAATCTATTCTATACTGACTGTGTACGTGTACAAGCGTCTAAGTGTCTATATGAGATGCGAGGGATAGAAAACTTTCCATGGCAACAGGGCTATGAATCACTTGCAGGAGGACGGAAAGGCTGAGTCCCTTGCTTGTGAGCTAAAGGAAATGTTTACCTAAATCACTGGACAGGAATGCATCGGCTGGAGAGCAAAATAGATAATTCGAAGGTGAAATACAACTTCTTGGCAGACAGGCGAAAACTGGCCGAGGCAGGCACCGTTAGCTGCACAGGGAGTAGGACAAAGTTCATGGATACAGATGCGAGCTCAAGCTGAAGCTGTCAGAGACAGAGAGCAGGGAAAGGCTTTGAGGACAGAATCGGGCCCACTCGCCTGAACTGTAAAAATGGAGTAACTTAGCCATATAAAGTCGGTGGCCTTTCATACTTAGGAATCGAATATCCAGCCCATTGATGGCGGATCTGACAGAGAACATGTTGACGGTAGACACACATATGTTTGCGTCTTAGAAACTGGAACTGGAGGGAACATACATGTACTTGTAACATGTATATAGAACCGTTGGGGTCCAAGATAGGGGACATAACTGATCAGGAAAATCCACATTTCCACACCAAGTAATAATCCATTCCCTGCACCAAAAGCCTACCACTTATAAATTCACCCAGGCACTCTCCTTGCTGTACTCTAATCATTCAGTCAGTACCCAAGTATTCATGCAGTGAGCCAGGGCTTAATACATAGACTGCTTCAAACGCATATTCGCTATGCATGCAGGCCTCTAACCACCTACTCACCCAGTGTGTCTCCTTATAGTACTGTAACCATTCAGTCAGTTAGCATGTGGTCTTTTAGTGAGGTAGGCTTTAGGGCATGAACTGCTTCAAAGTAGTATGCACTATGCATGTAGTGTTTTAACGATCGTCACACTTGTGGTTCAGGGCTATAGTTTCTTAGTCAGTTTTTATATCAAATGTGTTTGTACAGTAATGGAATAGTATAAATTTGAAAGTTATTAATATACATGTATTTGTGATTCTTTTTTACAGATACAGAAACGGAGTGTTTCTCATCTGTTTGCACCCTTCTCGTGCAAGATTGTTTGGATGAAGGGTCCTTCGGTGTTTCATCATACTTGCCGTGCCGTACGAGTATTTCTTGTTAGGATCCCCTTGCAACAGAACTCTTTTGCAAATTTTGCATGTGACCAAGGTGGCATTGATCTTTGTTTACCCCTCGGGAAAAGTAAAAAATGTCCACACCACTGAGGGAAAAATTACAGTTTTTGTAAGTTAAACTTATAATATTTTGTTAGCTGTGATTTGTATCTTGTGGTATTTTGTTGAGAATAGCATGTTGGGTTTTTTTAACAATCTTTTTGGTTGTTTTTTTTTACCCGCTGTTAAGTGATGAGTACGATTGAAATCACTATTTTTAGTGAAATTTAATATATTCTGAGAACAGCAAAAAGGCCAACAAATTACTTTGTGGAAATGATGCTGTGTTGTAAAAAATGTATTATTACATGTTATAATTTTTTTCCTTTTCTTTCACAGATCCAAATTTTAAAATAAGCAATTTATATGAATTTAGATTGCAATGAAAATCTGAAAAAAATGTATACCATTTTTTATTCCTATTACTGTGAAGGTAAGTTTAACTAAGTCTCAATATGCAGAATGAGGAGGTCTGCAAGAAGCTACAAAGTTGAAACACGTTTCTAAAAACACTCTGTTTATACCTATGTAGTTTTGAAATCTGACCATAATCAGATATCATGTGACCTGCAAAAAAAGATATTTGAGGGGTTCATAATATTTCCCATTGTAGCTATTGAAGGACTGCAATCATTTCAATCATTCTTCTTTGAACATCTTTGCAGACAAAACTCTGTGGTTACCTTCTATCATTCACAAGGAATTTTAAAACCGGAAATATGTCACTTTTTGTAACATAGTTATTGTGCAAGACACTCTTTCATATTTACAAAGAGAGGAAAAGGCACTCTGTGTACTTTTTATACTCCATGTAAATACAACCTCATTATGCACACCACTTTGCGTTTAAAGGGTGTTCTATAAGTGTTGTTGTGCATGATTGCACTGAATACTCATAGAACAAGATATATCTCTAGATTTATCAGAAATCATAAATCTCGATATGTATATGAATGCTGCACCATTCTAAAACTGGTGTAGGAAAGTACAATAAGGAAAATTATTTTTATTTCACCACATTTTTATATCTTCAATGCATGCTAAAATGTTCAGCATACATTGAAGGAGAAAAATGCATTCTCTCATTGTTTTTGTGCAGGAAGGTGTGTCTTCCTGCAGAAAAACAAACAGCACATGACACAGATATCCTTGCACTATGGTGCAAGGGTGCCTGTGTCACCACATGGCTGCAGTTTAAGCAGCCATGCAGAGAGAAACATAGATTTGCAACATATTTATGTACATATGTTGCATCCCTGTGCTTCGGAAGTACTACAGCACACTGTAGTTAAAGAGGTTACTGTGTGATGCTGCAGCACTTCCTCATAGTTCTGCACTTATACATTCACCATACGCTACTAATGCATTCATTCACTCAATTATGTACTACACATACATTCATCTAAACTTTCACACACTAACAAAGAAATGTAGCTCTTTTTTTCAACCAGGAAAGTTAGTTCTTACAAGAACTTTTTTTTTCTTCTTTCTTCTTTTATATTTTTTTTTTGGTTTTTCAAACAATTTTGTCATTTTTTTGGTTTTTCTGAAAAAAAACAAAAAACAAAGAACAAATCAGGAGGAACCAAACAATGAACTTCAGGGAACAAAAAAAAAACTAAAAAAAAAAAATAGCAAATGTGACTTTCTTGCCGGCGGCAGATCAGATCGATCGACTGCTCACCGTAGCACAAAGTCGCATTGAACTTAGTGCAGAGCACTTTTAAATATTGAAATTGAGGACGGATGTCCAAGTTTTGGGCTGATGGATGCACTCTTGAAGTGCTCGGCTGCGATGAGGTGGTAGGCCCTAATGAGTGGGTATGTAGTTATCGGTATTGGAGTATCAATGGTTTTCAAAATGACCGTCTGAAATTTTGAGTCGGTGTATCAAAGGTTATATTAGGGTGTGAGAAGATGCACTAATTTATCACATGGATGATGACATCAGTGATGTCATCAGTGATGTCATTTGAGATGTCATCAGTGATGTCACTGACCATGTCATGAGTGATGTAATATGTGACATCATCAGCAGTGCATTGTGGGGGCGCGACTTATAGTTAGCTGAACTAACTATAACAGGGGAATTTCTAGGGTTTTCTACGAGGGAAATGTCCAGCTAACTATAACGCCCCTGAAACCTATGGTTTTTTCTGTGAATTTCTAAGGTTTTTTAAATGCCAATTCCTAATTATAACGCCCCTGAAACCTTTGGGTTTTTCAGTGAATATATATATATATGTATATATATCTACATATATATATTCACTGAAAAAAACGCAGGTTTCAGAGACGTTATAGTTAGTTGGACGTTTCACTTGTAGAAAACCAGAGAAATTTGGCCGTAACTCGCACCCCCGCAATGCACTGCTGATGACATCTCATATTACATCATTCATGGGATGGTCAGTGAAATGTCCCTGAAACGTTATAGGGACGTTATAGTCAGAAATTAGTATTGTAAAAACCTTAGAAATTCATTGAAAAACCATAGGTTTCAGGCACTTTATAGTTAGTTGGACTTTTCACTCATATAAAACCAGAGAAATTCAGCCGTTATAGTTAGTTCAGCTAACTATACCTTGCGCCCTAGCAATGCACGGCTGATGATGTCACATATGACATCATTCATGATGTGGTCAGTGACATCACTGATGACATCTCAAATGACATCTCAAATGACATCACTGATGACATCATCCAGTGATTTTGTGTTTCTGTAAAGTTTAAATATGTTTTATATATAGTTATATGCCAAGGTGTATTGAAGAATGAGTGGGTGTATAAGTGTTTGAATGGATGATTTAGTAAGTGCATGACTGTCTGTAAAAGTGAGTAATTAAACGTGTCTTAGTGAATGCATGGGTTAATCACTAAACTATGTAAATGTCTGTATCAGTCTGTCAGTTGGTGTGTAAGCGTTTGCATGGGCTGATGAGTAGCTAAACGAGTGTCTAAATGGGTTATTGATTGGTTGTCTGAGTATCTGTATGGGTTCCTGAGTGTCTGAGTGGGTGGGTGGGGGGTGTGTGACTCCATGCAAGTATGTGTGAGTGGTTGATTTACTAGGTGTATGGGTTCAAGAGTGCATCTGTTAAGGGCTGTATGGGTGGGTGAGTGTGTGTATGGGTGTGTTGGTGAGTGAATGGGTGTCTCAGTGGTACATGTGTGAGTAACTACATATGTGAAAGGCAGTGTATGTGAGTATCAGAGTATATAAATGAACTATATGTGAGAGTGAGTGATTGTGAGAGTGGCTGTATGGATGAGTGTGTGGTTGTATCAGTGATTGTATAAGAGAGTAAGTATGTGTTAGTGTCTGTATGATTAAGTGAGCTTGTTTTTGTATACCTGTATAGGTGATTAATTGGAAGTGTGATTGATTTTTTGCATGACTGACTAGGTGTTTGAGTAATGCTATGGATGAGTGGTGGTGCATGAGTGTCTGTATTAACCCTGGGTGTAGGTCGCACAGTAGCGCTACGCGTAGCTACGCGAAGTGCACTTCGCACTATGCAAGATACGCATAGCACTACGCGAACTGCGTAGTGCGCTGTTCGTGATGATTGCACAGTGCCAGATGCTTGTCCGTACTGTTCAATAATTGAAAACGGCATTTTGCACAGTGCGAGCTGACGTTTTCTGCTGCTCGAGTAGATTTTTACTCGAGCGGCAGCTTTCACAACTCAGACTGGCAGTTTCTCATTGCGAGCGGCCATGAGTATACGCAACTAATCGCAATGAGAAACCTGACCCTCCCGCGTTGAGAATCTCGCCGGGAGGTTTATTTTCCACGCTCGCAAATGGCAACTTGATGTTGGTGATCGCGAACGTGGAAAAAGTCTCTCCGGGATGTAATTTTGCTCGGTCGCCCACGTGACGTTGAGGACCGCGAGCGAGCAAAAAATGGCAACTACGCCACGCTCTGCGGTTTTGCACTGTGCTACATGCAATTTGCATAGCGCGAAGTAGCACAAACTAGGCAAACTTCGCGAGCATAGCGTAGTTGTCCGTCCAGGGTTAGTCTGTATAGTTGTATGAGTGCATATGATAATGCTGTACTGATGAGTGAGCACATGTATGAGTGTCTGTATGGGTGAATGAGTGGATGTGTGTGTAGGCCTAGGAATCAGTGAGTGGGTATGAAGTAATTAGTATTGGTGTGTCTATGGTTTCAATAATGGTAGTCTGTATTTTAGAGTAGGTGTATCAAAGGTTATATTAGAGTGTGAGGAGGTGCATCAGATTATCGCGTGGATGATGTCATCGGTGATGCCATTTGAGATGTCATCAGTGATGTCACTGACCATATCATGAATGATGTAATATGTGACGTCATCAGCAGTGCATTGCGGGGGCACAAGTTATAGTTAGCTGAACTAACTATAACGGCTGAATTTCTCTGGTTTTGTATGAGTGAAATGTCCAACTAACTATAACATCCCTAAAACCTATGGTTTTCAGAACATTTCAAAGGTTTTTTAAATGCTAATTTCTAACTATAACATCCCTGAAACCTATGGTTTTTTCAGTGAATTTCAAGTTTTTTTTAAAATGCTAATTGCTAACTATAATGTCCCTGAGACCTATGCTGTTTTCAGTGAATTTCAAATGTTTTTAAAATGCTAATTTTGAACTATAATGTCCTTGAAGCCTATATTTTTTTTGATTGAGGTTTGAATGAGTAGTCTCTTGGTGGTTAGTGCTCAGGGGATTGTGGCAGTGCATGGTTACTGCCTAGCTCATTGCTTGAGTACATGGGTATTGGCTGGATGATTAGAGTACTGCAAGGAGAGTGCATGGTGAATTTATAACTGCTTGGTTATTGGCGGAGTGATTGGATGAGTACATAGTACTGGCTATACCGAAAACAAGAGAAGAAAATCCCTTAAGACAACACTCCACTGAATGTGCATTAAACATTCAAATTCACACAGATGGCTATCATTCACGTGTAGAAGTATGGATGAATATAGGTTCAGTGATTCCCCCTTACGTCCACATTGCTCATGTTGTGGGACTTGAGTCACAGGGTGCAACATTACCCAACCCATTGCGCTCCGGGTAGCGCCGACACTATAACAGAGACACACCCATTAGTTACTTCCTTGTCCAGCCCAGGACGGAACCACGCCCAGATCCCTGGGGTCATTGTTCATACCCAGATGCTGGACTGGCATACGCCAGGCCAGCCCACTCTGCTTATACTTACAGAGGGGAACAACAACACTACATGTCCCAGGTCTTCCCTGTAGTGATCTGCTAATCACAGGTCTAGTTGTCAGCATGTCACAGCCACTCCCTCATGGCTGGTTTACACTCACACCACACCCATCCAGCACAGGTATCACAGGACATGTGACCCTCCCAATAAAAAGGGCCAGGCGCACATGCTTGAGGCCATTTCCACTCTCTATCTGGTTGTGTCCATGGGGTTATTATTTATGCATGAGGGCCTAGGGACCTACCTCATCACATTCCCCACTGCCGGAGGTGACATGATGGCATCCGCACCATGATATTCAATCATAAAGGACCCATAACTTGAGGAGCACAGAGTTGGTGGCCGCCAAAGCACTTCGGCCAACACTGGTCCCCCTCCACGTGGCGATGACTTGAGGTGCACAGAGATGGTGGCAGCTGAGGTACTTTGGCCGACATGGGCCTCTCGCCATGTGGCGATGATTTGAGTTGCACTGTGTTAGTGGCACCAGAGCTGAGCGGGTGTGCAGCCTGCGATGATGCATAGGCCTCGATTTGCCATCTTGGCAATCAAGACCCGATTTGAATTGTGAGCTCAGCTGGACCGCATGTATGCCAAAAGAAGCAGGATGTACAAACATGACTCCTCGGCGAGGTGCGGCAGGATACGCTGGGGGCCTGTGCCACGTAATCCAGCGATGGCTGAGGAGGTTGCTCCCGCACATGGTGGGCCCTCTTGGAAACACGCCGGTGGAGGTAGGTAAGCATTGAGGTCTGGGTGCACAGGATCGGGCAGTCATCACTGTGTGGCAGACCGGTCTGGGGTCAAGGGATGAAGTGCTTGTGAAAGATGTAGGAATCATGCACACTGCCTAGGAAGTTTGTGACGACATTAGTGTATAGGCCCCGGTGGTCCAGTTTTGCCTGCACATTGTTGGAATGCGTGTGGTTTCTGTTGCGGTGATTGTGTGCAGTGTTGGCAGGGGGCACAAGTAGTACATTTGTGCAGTGGATTGCCCCCAACATGTGCGGGAAGCCTGCTATGACGTGGTTACCTTGCTTGGTCTCCAGCTGTTCCTGCGCAGTGTGGGTGAAGAGAAGCTGCAGGGGGTCAAGCATTCCGGTGTGTCCAAGTGCAATACATTGTACCAGATTACGTTTGTGACCAAACGAATGCTTGAACTTTGTCACCATTTATCCAAGGTTTCTAAATACAGACTTTTGGCATATGGAGTTGTATTGGGGTTTCCAGGACGATCTGCAGTTATTTGGATCCACAGTTTGCCCTGTTGATGTTCCCCGTTGGGAATGGCACTCGTTGTTTGATGTTTTTGCGTTGTTAATTTATGTTTTTGTAAGAAAGTACTGTTTTTCCACTACTGTTAACTACTGGACTTCATGACCTGGCACACACCCATTTCAGAAACCACATTCTTGGATCTGGAGAACAGAGGCGCAAGGCAACGGCTGGGGTTGGGGTTGGTTGTGCAGGAATACTACGAATTGGGACGAGCGTGTGGTTCGGATACAGGGGCCCGCTGTTGCTTTTGTAGACATGCATCCAAGACATGTGAGAGTAAGTTTAATAGGATGGCTGTGAGACTTCTCCGACTCTGGCAGTTGTTGGTTGGAAGGTACCAGAGGCCAACAGGTGCAGCACAGCCAGCAGCTTTGTATGCAGAGGGATGTTGGTTGTCCGCTGTGTTGGTACCGTCAGCCTGTGGGCAATGTGGCAGGTGCACCAACTTGAGAATGGGGCGATAAATCTTTTGCCACTTTTGCTGCGCTTAAGTGCCAATAACTCGGCGATAAGTCACCACTGTTGGATTATAGAGTACTCTAAAACGAGCCCTTGTGTTTATTAGGAGTTTGTTTTAGCTACATGCGAATCACAAGAAAAAAGTTAAAAATAAGATGAAAACACCCTGACCCCCTAGGCCTGCTCAGGGGATCCCACAAGGACCCCCATGGCCCAAAAAAAAAATATTTTTTAAAATAAAAAAGTGACTGGGTGCGCGAATCTGCATCAATTTTTTAAAAAAAACAATGGGCGCATTCTCAAGGACTTATCGCTGAGTTATCGGCACTTTAGCGCAGCAAACGTGGTGAAAGAATTATCGTCCCATCCTCAACCTGGTCAAACTGCCAATATCGCCAGCTTTCCAGCGATAGCTTCCGCAAAAAACATCGCCACGGATGAGAGCGACAACTAATGCTAATGATATGCAGAGTAAGGGTCCCCTTGCAAAAAAACACGA
This sequence comes from Triturus cristatus, assembly GCF_964204655.1. Taxonomy (NCBI): domain Eukaryota; kingdom Metazoa; phylum Chordata; class Amphibia; order Caudata; family Salamandridae; genus Triturus; species Triturus cristatus. The sequence goes on from NC_140582.1 coordinate 1,128,014,991, forward strand.
AAACACCACTTCCCGATATTTTAAACGACCAGCCAAATCTGCAATGCGATCCAAAAACAGGCAATAAGGCGCGTTAGCAGTAGGAATTTAACACCTGCCTTTTACTGGTGTAAAGCAGGACGACTACCTCCAGTATGAAAGGGAGCCCAGCTTGGAGCCACATCTGATGACCAACGCATATCATGGAGCTACTGATCATGCAGCTCCGACACCCAAGAGGGCCTCAACACCCACCGCCACCATCCCCAGAACCTCCGCCCCGACTACCACCGAGGCAGCGCAGAACAGGACAGCGGACGTTCCGAAAACAGCATGGCCCCTCAACCACACAATAGCTGAATGTTGGGAGAGGTGTGAACCAAGTATGTGTGAAGGAGGCAAGTCACCCATGAATAAGAATGCACACAAAGCCAAGTGTGGCGATAATGTGCTGGACAGATCACACTATGCAGAGCACAGACCTCTCCATGTGGACATATACTGCTGGTGCTTGTAGTTTTGTGGACAGTCGACGCAACCATGTTACCTCAGGCAGTGGGGAAGATCTTGGTCATGTAGCCCTGTAAGTGTAAGCGGTGTGGGCTGTTCCTACGTACGCCAGTCCAGCGTAGGAGTGTGAATAAATAGGCCGGGGCTCAGGGTGTGGTTCACTTACGGGAAGGCCAACGATTGCAAAAGACGCATTCTAGTAGGGAACAGACATTGCTTCCAGTGCGGCCCGCCCGGACCATGCACAGGTGCCACTACCTCAGTGCACCACAAGTCAACTCCACGTGGCCTTATTGAGGCAGAATTCATTAGGAAAAAGACATTGCTCCTAGTGCGGCCCTCCCGGACAACGCATCATCGCTGGCTGCGCACACGCTGACTGCTTCAGGTGCCACTAACTCTGTGCAGCTCAAGTCAACACCACATGGCTGTGGGCCCTTACTGACCGTTGCCTCCGGCCTACACTGCGGTCAGCAAGGCTCACAATTCCAATTCAGCCTTGATTAATTATTTGTAGAGTCCAGTAGGCAACAAACATTGCATCCAGTACGGCCTGCCCGGACGACGCATCATCGCTGGCTGTGCAAACGCTGAGTGCCACTAACTCTGTGCAGCTCAAGTTAACACCACATGGTTGTGGGCCCTTGCTGACTGCTGCCTCCAGCCTACAGCCTACAGTGCGGTCAACAGGTCTCACACATATCCAATCCAATCCTGACCTGCAAGGATACGCCATCATCGCTGGCTGCACACAAGCTGAGCTCTTCAGGTGCCACTTACTGTGCATCACAACTCATGGAACCTTTATGATTGACTTTCGTGCTGTAGACAGCGAACGTAGCAATGTCATCTCAGGCAGCAGGAATATCCCAAAGAGACATTAACAATTTCTTCACACGAGCACGCTTATCTCTGGTGCCCCCACCTCAGTGCACCACAAGTTATGGACCCTTCATGATAGAATCTTTTGTGTATGATTTCAGATTTGGTGCCCCTATCTCAGTGCACCACAAGTCATCGATCCTTTACGATAGAATCTTTTGTGTATGATTTCAGATCTGGTGCCCCTACCTTAGTGCACCACAAGTCATGGACCCTTTATGGTTGAATCTCTGTGTTTGATCCAATGATCACTGTTGTAGTTGTTGCCAGCACCAACCATTCCCTGAGGGCTGGCTTACACTCACCCCACACGCATCCAGCACAGGCGTCACTGGACATGTGTTCCACTATATGTCTAACTGTGTCCGTGTGTTCATTATGCATGCATGATGGCTCCATTGTGCTGTGGACAGCAGACGCAACCATGTTACCTCTGGCAGTGGGGAAGACCTCGGTTATGTTGCTTTGTTGTCCCCCCCTGTAAGTGTAAGCAGACTGGGCAGAGCTGGCGTATGCCAGTACAGTGTAGGGGTGTGCAGAATTTGCCCAGGGCTCTGGCCATGGTTCAGTTCTGGACTCGACAAGGAAGTAACTAATGTGTTTGTCTGTGTTTTAGTGTCGGCGCCACCTAGCACACAATCGACAATGTTGCAATGTAGCATGCACCCGGAGGGCAGGCTCTCAGGAACAGAGAAATTAAGGAGCGCAAGACCGCTCGGGGTCTTGGCTCATACATGACAAGTGTTGTGTGTATCTGTATTGCCACAGCATGAGCCACATGCCTAGCCCTACTCACATCGTGATTTCAGCCTGGCATGAACTCTACATATGTGTCTGCCCTCTCCTTACCATAGGCCTATACTCACGTGGCTGCCCACCTTCAACGGCCAACATCAGTGTGTCGTTTTCAGGCTTGTGGACATCCGCAGAAAAGCTTGACAATGGTGTACGTAGGAGAGCAAGTGATGCAACCGCACAGCGCACACAAGTAAATAGGCTCGGAGGGAGGGAGGAGCAGCTGTGAGGCAATGCTGATGCCGCACATTTGCCACATGCAAGCCATGCCAAACATTAATCCCAAAGTCACACACATCCCACCCCACCCCCAACAAGCCACATCACATTGTCTGAATGCAAGCAGATGACAAACTAACATTAGGGTTTAGAGCTCCTTTGCCTGAACTATCAGGCGGGAGCACATCTATTGGTTACACATAATAACCCTTAGCAACTGACTTCTACCCCCATTCAGCTTAATGCCAGTTTCCTTAGTAACAGTTCATGGAACATTCAACTGAACTGACAGGTCACAAGTTCACCATATTTTCAAGTTCACCACACATTGTTGCAAATGCAAACAGCAGCTGTGGTTGACTTTGCAAAATATGACCTTATCCTTTCTACTATATCTTTCCCCTTGCCCAAAGCAATCCTGCTTTGCTTCATTGAAGCAAGAGTAGGTTTCCCTGCTCTCACTTCAATGAAGCAAAGCAGAAATTCCTTTGACAGGGTGGGAGCCATGCTCCCGCCCTGCCATAGCAAACAGCAGTGTCCCGGGGGTGGACACACCAGGACATTGTAGGAGCCGGCCCTCGAGGGTGGAGATACCCAGGGCCACTATGGGCTCCAGGAGGGGAGCCACGCAGCCCCTCTTCCAACATTTCTAAAGCCCCAGAGAGGTGTGGTCCGTAACAGACCCCAGAATTTCAATTTTAAGTTCCCTGGGGAGGTGGTGGTCCCCGTGGCGTGCGGGGTGGGATCTTACCCCCCACTCACATAATTTTTATTTTAAAACAGAGCCCTAGGGTGGTGGTGGTCCCCGGGGCTGCAGGGAGTACCGCGTGCCCCCGCAGTTTATTATCAAAGCCCCTGGGAGCTGATGGTCACTGGGTCAGCGTGTGGAGTTTGGGATCCCCTAAAAATTATTTGCTGAGTGCCCCCGAGACCTGGCCCACCTGGGGGCTTTCAAAAACGAAGCGCAGGAATCCACGCTTGTGCTTTTTTTATTTTCATGGCAGGAGGCGCGCACGCAGCACGACTTCAAATTTTTTTATTGAAAAAAAAAATGAAGGGGGACCCTGGTGGTCCTTGTGGAACCCCCTGAGCAGGCCTAGGGGGTCAGTGTGCTCCTACTCTGCCCCCTATTCTTGTTTTTCATCCTTTTTTTCCACAGTTATCTTCTGACTCAGTAACCGAGTCACAAAACATCAGAGTGAAGCTCGTGCCCAGGAGGGTGCGCGAACCCTCGTCGGTGCTCAGATATCAAAACTTTCTTTTCTAATTTCTCAGGAACTACTGAACGGATTTACACCATTTAAAAGAATCTACCGTTTTGTCAATTTTGGTGTGATTCCGTTCAGCAGTTCGGGCTGTAGCTTTGTCTAAAGTTTCCTATGGAGGACAGAAATCGAACCTTTGCTTTTTCTAATTTCTCTGGAACTACTGAACGGATTTACACCATTTTGTAAAAAAGGGCTCTTTCTGAACCAATACCTACCTTTTTGCCAAATTTGGTGTAATTCCGTTCAGCAGTTCGGGCTGTCGCTTTGTCTAAAGTTTCCTATGGAAATTAACATGGAGTAAACGCGATTTGGGACCCCCCTTGTTTCTCAGCCCCTGCTTGACAAATCACCCCAAAACTTTCAAGACAGAAGCTGACCGGAATGGGCCACTTTTAAAAAAGATTTCACGAAGATTTATCAACCGGCGCCAAAGTTATTGGGAAAAGAAAAAACTCTTTTCCTATGGAAACTAGGTCCTAGCGATGACTACCTACTGGCGACCACTAGCAGGTAGTATATATATATATCATCTTTTTACTCCCACCTATCGAGACCTTTGAAATGTGGAAAGTTCATGTAATATTGTTCTTAAATGCTTAGCCTTATATGTAAGGCAAGTGTTTTGTTGGAACATCTTTTGGTCAGTAAGCATTACAGTTTTGAGGTCATTTGTGGGTTTCAAGAGTTTAGTGGAACAGGTATTTTGAGTTGTATAGAAGGCACCCTTTGACAAGTCTTACTGTTCATAATGCAGAAAAAATGATTTAGGTGCATAACATAAGATATGAATATAACTTTAAAAGCCTTTAGATGGTAGCTGTTGCTGTGTTTTAATTTAACAATTGATCTGCTGGCAGGTAGCAGCCATGTTATAACAACCATCAACATGGCCAAAAGGTCCCACCTTTTGAAGGCGAATGGTGACTTTTCTTTTTAATAAATGTTATTAGTTTTGGGTGATAGCACATAAGCTATTTACTGAAGGAGTTTCATCGCAATACATAATACATTTTAAAGTGTTAAGAAAATTAAATATTTACTCATAAATGTACATCCATATAAAGCAATTTTCATACTTTTAAATGCTTAAAAAATAACATATTTGTGAAGGGGGCAAGTTTACTATTCAAAATTTAAATTAAGCAACATTGGGGCAAGCGAAGGTCTTTGTGATTGTTAGACCTGGCATCCTTGGCATGGTTTACACAAATGTTTTGCCTTCTGTCCTCCTGATTTGCCGACTTCATTTTTGCTGGCTTTAGGATTCTGGGCACTTTACCACTAGTAACCAGTGCTAAAGTGCATATGCTCTGTACTGAAAACATAGTAACATTGGCTTATCCACAATTGGCATATTTAAATTAATTATAAGTCCCTTATAGAGGGCACTATATGTGCCAAGGGCCTGTAAATTAAATGCTACTAGTAGACCAGTATCGCTGATTGTTCTAACCACTCAAAGCCCTTTAATCATGGCTCAGGCCTGCCACTGCTGAGCCTGTATGTGCAGTTTTAAGCTGGCATTTTGACCTGGCAATTTCACCTACTTGCCAGGCCTAAGCTGGTCCTTTTTCTACTTATAAGTAACCCCTAAGGAAAGTCCTCGGCAAGTCTATGGGCAGGGTGTGGTGTATTTAAAAGGCAGTATTTACGTTTGAGTTTTACATGTCCTGGTAGTGAAAAACTGCTAAATTTGTTTTTCACTACTGCAAGGCCTATCTCTCCCATAGGTTAACATTTGGATTGCCTTTAAAAAACTGTCTCTGAACTCTCAATATAAAATCACAACTTATGGTGAAGTCTGATTTTACAGTGTAGTCTGAAAATGCAACTTTTAGAAATTCGGCATTATCTAACTTTAAACATTCTGTGCCTCTCCCTGTCTCTGAATAGATTATCTGGGTAGGGCGACAACTGGACTCTGTGCATTCCCTCCAGACAGTCACACAAAGGGAGAAGGGGTGTGACATTTGTGTCCTGATGCCCCATCACCAGGCTGATGGGCCTTCCTGAGGTAGAATAGGAGGGAGGAGCTGGCACTTGTACCTGAATAAGGCTGTGCCTGTCTCTATACAAAGAGCTGCATACCCCCCTGAAGTGAGTCTGGAGCCAGGGCAGGAAAGGCAGGATCCTTGTGATCTTCAAAGGCCTCTTTGAAGACTGCCCTACTTCAAAGGCACATTTGGGTATAAATAATGGACCCCTGACACCACCAAATCAGAGGTTTGATGGAACCAAGGACATTTTGCCTGGAAAGAGAGGTGCTGTGCTGTAGAAGGGACTGCCACTTTGCTACCTGCATTGCTATGTTGGCCTACTGCCTGCTGATTCCGGTGCTGTTGGAGGGACTGCCATTTTGCTACCTATGATGACCTGCTGCTTCTTGCCTGGGAATGAGCAGGACTGGACATACTCTCTACATCCTTGATGCCAAGTTTCTCTAAGGGCTTGTTGGCTTGCCTCCTGTTCTCTGAAGTCTCAGGGTCACAAAAGACTTCTTGCAACTCTGATGGTGCTGCTGGACTCTGCTATCTCTTAGTTCAAACCTTACCTGAGCTGCCCCCACTACGCCTGGGCCTCATAAGTGCATTCTGCAGCTGTTTTCTACAAAATTCGACACATTGTCACCATTGCATTGATTGGAACTAATGCCCTCCGACGCAGTGCCTATCCAAGGACATCTCTGCACAGCTCGGCAATGACGCATTGGCGACAACGTAGCAGCAATCTGAATATGCCGCTTCGAGGCTCGACTTTGGCACACCATCCCGACTGCATGAATCGGAACTGACGCATTGAGTCTTCAATGCTGATGCTTGCTCCATCCGAAGGTACTTTTTCAGCAGGCTCTGTGTAGGTCTTGTAGCCAGCCTGCCCTCCATCATGGTCAGCCTAGAACTTTGGATTCACCCCCAGTCTAGCATGAACTCAAGTAACCTTTTAGCGCTAGTACGTTCAAAGAACACTTTTTGAATTACATTTTTAAAATTCATATCTCGACTTGGATTGTCGTTGCGTTGTCTTTGTTTTACTCAAATAAATATTCCCTATTTGTCTAAACTAGTGTGGAGTATTTTTATGGTGTTTTCTCTGTGTTACTGTAATTAAAGTGTGCACAACTACCTTACACATTGTCTCTTAAATTAAGCCTGACTGCTCTGTACCAAGCTACCAGAGGGTGAGCACAGGTTAATTTACGCTGTGTAGCTGACTTACCCTGACTAGGATTGTGGTCCCTACATGGACAGGGTGCAAACCTCTTCCAACTAGAGACCCAATTTCCAACAAGTCGGTAAACATTATTATTATATTCCATACTGGAAAGCATTGGAATCTTTAGCAGCCAGGTTTACTTTTTCCAGGTCAAATATAAACACGATTGTGGAAAGTGTCTGACTCTGGGTAGGTCAGATTTGCTTATACCACCCTACACTAAGAACTATTGGGGAAAGTGTTGGACTCTGGGGGAGCCATATTTCCTATTCCTACCCCATTCTAAGCAAAATTGGGGAAAGTGTTGGACTCGGGGGGATGTGACAGTCTGATTAGCTATTTCCACTCCAAACTCAGCAGCACTGGGTAGTATTTGACTCTGTGGGGCAGAGGTCATATATATTATAGTATACCCTCTTTATCATAAGCAATATTGGAGATAATTAAGACATTGAGGTGGAAGACTTACCATTCCTACTACAAATGAAAGAAATGTGGGAAGAGTATCAGACTCTACAGGTGTCAAATTTATTATTCCCACTCCAAACCAAGGAACATTGAGTAAAGGAATGAGCGCTGGAGGGTTCTGATTTACTATTACCATTCTGAACTAATCAGTGTTAAAGGCAAAAAAGGTAAAATGTATATAAATAAACATTTAGTTGTCAAAAATTTATTACCTACTGAATTTAAAAAAATAACAAATTACTATCCAAACATAAACACTCCAAAAGTAATACAATTATAAAATATCTATTTAAAGTAATCATGTCTGACATATCATTTTAAATTAGTACAATACTTTAATTTACAAAATTAAAAAACTTGAAATTTGAACCAATTAACTATTTAAATTATTTTCTTTAAATAAGAAATAAATGTTTTTTTCAGTGGGAATAGTATACTGCAGTTGATGGTGGCACATTTCTCCAGACAGAACAATATTATCCCACCACTACCCTATCGGCATAGGTTGTCAGTGGAAGTAAATATTTGATTTAACTGCATTTGCACTGTTGTCAAATGGACGCCTGTGCTGCCTTCAGTATCTTCAGTGAAAATTTCACATAAAGCATTCATGTAATACAAGGCCCCACAAACCTTTTGCCTACCCCAGAACTGTTCATTCTATCCTCCTTTGTGGTCAGAGGTTAAGGTGGGAGGGAACTAGTCTTAGAACTATCTCCTCTAAAATAAGGATGGAAGAGAATGTCATCACTCAAAATACAACAGTTAAAAATGTTTCAAGCAATTTTAGTCACAAAAACTACAGAAAGATTTAAAGAAAAAAATAAATGTTTTTAATGTAAAACACTACCTATCCAAATTCCCTATAAAATCCAACATTCTGAAATAAAAACCAAAACAAAATATATTTAAAAATTAAATCAAATAATGCAAAATAATTCTAAATATTTAATCAACAACAAATATATTAAAACCTTATTTTAAATCATGTCCCACCCAAATCTCAGGTAAAAGCCAACATCCTAAACAATAAGATATTAAACGTAAAAAAATATATAATTTTATATTTAATAAAGAATAAATAATGAAATATTTTAATAAAAACAAATTCTTTAAATCAGTAATTTAAAACACTATCCATCCAATCCCCTTTAAAACCCAACAATTAAAAAATAATTGCAATTACAAATGTAATAAAAATAAAAATATTAAACAACCACTGAAACAAAAAAATCAACAAACACTTTTTAAACAATTCTAACATAAATTACCTATCAATATTAAGAAAACAATATCAAAGTAACATGTATGTAATACTTTAGAATCATTGATATTCTGCCATCGATATTAAGGATCCACACTGGCAAGAACTAAACAGATAAAGAATGGTCCAAGGTTCTCTCAGTATGTAGTGTATATATATTGTGATTTTCACAGCAAGAAAGAAAAAGGATCATCTCTCAGATGCAGTAATCACAATGAATTACTGTTGCACCTTTTCATGTGTCAGTTATAATATTTGCTTAACTTATATTGTGTGCAATTGACAAAAAACTCTTCTGGGCCCGATTACGATATGGGCAGGAAGGGCTCTGACCGTCAGTCAGAGCCTTCCTGCCCAAATCGTAAACACCTATTCAGATTTCCTTCCGAACAAGCCATTTCGATGGGCTTGGTCGGAAGGGAATCTGAATCAGTCTTTCGAATGGCTTACGGCGGGCTCTGAGAGAATGTCTGCCACTCGGAAGGCCCACAGTAATCCCCCGGCCGGCTCATTCCGGCCGAGGGATTACGATGATAGTTTCCACTGCATTTTGGTGACGGCCTTTCCGGCACAAAAAGGCATTGGGAAACAGCTTTTGGGCTCCCCAGCAGGGCCCTCATGGGTGCAAGGCCACCGAATGGCGGACCTATGGTGCCCCCCTATTGATACCTGAACCCGGTGGCAGGCACCTTGAGGTTCAGAATGCATCAGTTCGGAATGCATTCTCTTATAGCAAAGTATCGGATTGTGACCGAACAGGGTTCGGTCACATCCAAATTCCTGGGCCGGAACCTACGACTGGAGGTTGTTCGGTTCCAGTTCCAGAACAATGCCTGATGGACTCGGATCCGTCCGGCATCGTAAACGGCCCCTCTGTGTCAGATACTTTTCAGTAGTTAGGGCCTAATTCTGAGTTGTGTCAAACTTGGGGGTATACGCTTGTGGATTATTATTATCCCAGTGTGAGGTATTACTGGGTGCTGTATATACCTCATATTATGAGTTCCTGTTCTGGAAATGAGGCATATTATGTGGATGACGTATTTATGGTTCCAAAATCTGCATGCATTATTTTTCTCTTGATGTTTTCCCACAATACATCCTAGCAGGATTTTCTTGTGAAATATATCAGGGGGTAAATGTTTTGCAACTCATAATTACAATGCCTGCTCAAACAGGGTTTTTTATATATAGCTCACAAACCACACCCTAGGTTGAGAAATTGGTGAATTGTTCTTGGGAATTTACCAATTATTTTTCAAGCCTTCAATGAAAAGCATTTGGGAAAGCACAAATAGTTCTATGTCCACCATCATCTGTTCCTGTCTATTCCATGTATTGTATTTTTTGAGCCACAGCTGGTTTAGGCCGCCCACAGCGGGTGAGAAACTGGATCAAAGACGTCTCTTAAAATATCACTTTTAATGCTCGCTTTAAGTGATACAGCTCCCGGTGATAAATCTTCCTCTTTTGACCAACTTATGTAGAAAGGCAAGGGGGTAGTGTAGTAAGAAGTGGCACATACTACCCACTGGTTTTGCCCTGACTTACAGAAAGTATGTGTGTTGGTCATGGTTAGCTGGCAGTTGTATGCTGCCAAGAAGTATATGCTGTCCCAGTAGAGGCGGCTATCCTGCAGTCACACGGTTCCTATAACCCTGCCACTACTGTTCCAACAACCTATTTTTCACTGTAACAGGAGCCAACTCTGTTGACATTTTGTCTATTATCTGCAAATGTCAGGTTCGAATTTCTTTTAAAATATTATCAATGTCATCCTGACAATGTGTTAAACTTGCAAACTAATTTGTGGTTAAAGATGAGTGATAGTTTGGTTGACATTTTTGTGAATGAAACCATGGTATGGAGGCTGGAAATTAACGCAAATGTCAAAGCTTAATTATTGATTAGATGAGTCTTTCATAAATTGTCCATTTTTGAGTTGCAATATATTCATATACACTAGTGTTTATTGCAGTCTGTTTTATTGTTTGAGTGTGATTTTGTTTTTTACTGTTGAATTATGGGACAAGTATAGTGGGTCATAAAAATTAACAATAACGGCAATAGCAACAGATCATGAAATCAGTTATAAGAATAATTGTATTATAGTAATTTAGACCTATTTATTCTGTTTGCACAACAAAAAAAAAATGTTTATGCTGTTGGATCAAATACTCAGTAGAATTGACAAGCAAACATCTTTATTTGTCCTTGAGAGAAATACAGGAGCAGAGATGATTTTTTGGGCGAATGTGCTCCAAACTAAATTACATCATCAAGATTGCTGGGGTCGCAGGTAATAAATTGAGAAAAATGAAACCCAAATTCAAAACAGTAAACTACATTATCAGTGAACAATAGGTTATTCTTATTATTACCGATGGAGGGAACATTGCAAATATTGTGCATCTGGAAATCATTACAGAGCCTGCAAAACATGCGTTCCCTGCTGAACATTGCTTTCAATTTATTATTGGTTGAACCAGAGCAATTTATTTGCTTCACTTGAAGCAATAGAATTCACAGTTGCCTCAAAAAATGTTCCTTTGATCTCTGCTGAAAAGGGCAATCGTTCTTTAAATGATTTTCCCTCTCAACGGGAAGCCTGATTTGACATCTAAAAACTCCACTTGCGAGGTGGGGTCATGTTGCAGTTAAAATAATCAATCACGGTGTGTTTCAAAGTTGCGGCGATTCGACTCAACCAACTTTATTAGTTTTTTCAAGTTTTGCTTAATCAATGAGGGCTGCTCATTTTTTTAAACAATTTTGGAAAATTAACCTGGGATTTTTTTTTCTGGAACTAGCCCTACAATAACTCATCTATTGAGAGATTTGTCTTCTGAATATAGTTTGTTTATGGGTATTTTTCAAGCCAAATTGGCAGTTTTGTTACTTTTGCAGAACTTCAGCTATAGAATACATCCGCATACGTCTACTGTCACAATAGAAACGCTATTCCATTAAAACAATGCCAGATGTGTTCTCACTGTTCAAAGGTTTAATTAAGTGCTTAAAGGTCCAGGGTTAATATTTTTGGTCCATGTCTTTTTGCAGTTCCAAACAGGTATTCCGAATCTGTGTTTGTTTTCCTCACAGTCTTTGCTTAATAAGACTCAATATCAGGTGTGTGGCCTGCAACCCTATTGTTTGTATTATTTATTTTAATAGAAATAGAAGAGAGTTTAGTTAGTCCTTGGAGAGGGACCAATAGCCTTTCTCAAGGCCCTGTCTTCATCCTGATACGTACAAGGTAATTAACAAACCGTAAGGTAGGAAGCAAATGCCATAAACTAAGTATGTGCAACAAATATTTTCTACACGAGTTAGAAACTTAGAAAGTGTGGTATAGAATGCTATTGAAAAACAACTTATTGTAATTGTCGGTATTATAAGGGAGACATGAAAGGGCTTAACACTGTAACAGGGATATTAAGTATCCTACTAATGGTACCTAATGATGGTTGCAAAGTCCTCCTGTGTGGCTTTAGGCTTGTTAGTCCCGCCTCATGATGACAATGTCCCTGGTTGCCGTTTGTTGATATTGTCATTTGTATCCTGCCACGGATACTGGCCCCTTTACTTCAAGCACTATTTTGTTCCCCTGCTTCACCCCCCCGCAGTCAGTCCTTCTCGCCCCCCACACCCTCACCCGCATTCCCGTTTGTGCCCTTTTGTCCGCCAACCCACACTTCCCTCTCTCAGGCTCTCCATACTGAGGCTCCCGGTAACCGCCATCTTTCTGCGGCAAAACTAAATGATTTCACTCACAGTCCTAACCCTGCACTGTGAGCGCATGCAAGTTAAGCCTCTTGACTTTCCCGTCTGATCCGGGGTAGGCAGCCCCATGTGACGGGAAACATTAGCTGGTTTCAATTACTGCCACCACACGAGAAGCCCCTCCCAATCCACTCCTTCTCCTTTCCACATCTTCGTTATTGTAATAAAAGCTGGTTGCCATAGTGACCGTATGCCCATCTCCACGGTTCACCCACACCCCCTGATGTTTCTATCCCCGGAAGTGCCACACGCCCACAGCCTTCCTTGCTGTGGTTTTTCCGCCCATTCGCACTAGAGGTTATTCAAACCCTGAAAATTTAGTTGTGTGTATAGCCAAGGCTGTCATGGGGAAGGAGAGGTAGGGCATCATCACCTCTTCTAGGTTTAAGGTGCTAATAGTAGGAGGTGGTTTGGGGAATATTCCTTTCATCAGATTGTGAGTTCCTGACAGAAGTCATTCACAAAGTCGCATCTCATCATTTCTGAATGAAAGTGTATTTGTGAGGTGACGTCTACAAATTTTCATGAAGGGACTAGCACTTAGAGAGTATATTAGAAGACAAAATTTAAAATGTGATAGAACGCGCAATGCTATAAAGCTTTTATTCTTTGAACCATCCTTGTGTTTTTTTATTTTATTACATTTTGACTTGAAGTCAAAAAGTTTTTAAAATCACGTTTAAGGGATGCGTGTTGATACCCCCATGGTTAGCTTTGGTTCGCGAGTAAGGGTTATACTGACTCGCATGTTTTGAGGATATGAGAAAGCACTTTTTGAGCCTGTCCTGAACATCTTTACTGCTACGAGCAGCGCATGTTTATTATAGTGGCTCAAAAGGCTTCTGGGAAGAGAGAGGCCCGAAGCCCAGGTCAGTGATGCACGGTCACATCAGCCAGGCCTATTGGAGAGTTCAGCTCGGGACTTCTTAGAAACATTAACCGGGGCCTGTTCTCGCTAGATTCAAGGTTGTTAAAACCGTATCTTTCCAGTGTGGACTTTTTGTCAGTCTAAAGCCAGCTCGCAACCCGCTTCCGACCGTGCCGTTGTGGGGGTTGTCATCAAGGAATTTAAGTGGGCTGGTTCTTGCCAGTGCTGTGGTTTTAACAAGCATTTGCAATGCAATAGGTCTCGCATTTACGTGAGTTTAAGCTATTGGAATTGTAATTGACAATGCCTTTTATTATGTTTTAAAAAACAAAAATAATAGGCATTGTCATTTACAATGCCAACAGCTTAAACTCGCATAAATGCGAGACTTAATACATTGCAAATGCTTGTTTGCTGACTGGTTACTGGAGGTAACTGACTCTGAATGTCCCTGGGCTCTGTTTAACCATGCCCAGGGTCTGTGCTATGTTAATAAACACAGTGAAAATGCACACATACATGAGGGTACTTTTGGAATGACAAGACACAGTAGTTGCAGAGATAACGTTTTATTCAACTTGGTACAATGACCCCCAGCCAGCCTCTCTGATCCTCAGCAACTGACTGCTCCAGATCCTTGAAATCCCCAGACTGGATTCCAGTAGTGGAAGCATCCAGTTGCCTAGGAACAGCATCAGGTTGTCAGGGCAATCAACATAGACATAACACAATGAGAACACAACACAACCCCAAACCTTAAGAGAGTTTTGCTCAAAACGATGACAACTTATGTACAAATATATTCTTCCAAATTATTTGGTTTAATTCTCAGATAGTTGCTTATTTCCCTTATGCAAGACTCGACCTTGAACTACCTTTTCTCTCCTGCCTCAATACCACCCAATTTTAACCACTCATTCACTTCCACCTCCTTCCAAATCGCCACCCATCTAGCATTCCACCACTTTCCATCTGACAATTTGAGTAAATTACCCTTGACCTTCTCCAGCCTTCTAGGTTCTAACTTGGAACATCCTTTTTCTCACCGCATTTCCAAAATACACTCTTAAGAACATCCCTTCCACTCACGTCTGCCTATTCTTCTGAGCTTCTCATTATGTATCTGTTCATAACACCTTTGGTACCTCTTCACTTTTTCATGCACTCTACCACCATCAACTCCCCATCATCTTCCTTGATAAACGCCACCTCTGGCCACTGAGAGTAGCAATCCATCATTACCAAAGCATATTTTCCACTCACTTCTAAACTTTCAAAAGGACAACATATTTCCATGGCAACTCTCCCCCAATCAAGTTCAGGCAACTGCAGTAGATTCATAGTGGTTTCATGTAATACATGCAACATATCACTAAACATACAGGTGATACAACCCCTCACATACCTTTCAATCTGCCTATCTATTTCGGGGCACCATAAATCCAATCTGACCTTCCTTTTCATAGCAGCCATCCCTTCATGTAATAACTTCAAAAGTCTTACATCCAAACTGTCTGGTACAACGACCTTCTCACACCTTTTCACAAGACCGTCCATCATGGAGAACTCCTCCAAAACCTTCTTGTGCACCATTCCATTATCATTCTCTTTCTAGCCCATAGCCAGTTGTAACTTTTCTATCACCTTCATCAGTACAGAATTGGCCAATATAGCTTCTTTTCATTCAGTTTCTACAATAGCCTGACAGACGTCAGCAACATTTGCCACCATCCATTCTTCCTCTTCCTTAACATTCTCACCCTCTACAGGTAATATGGATATGCAATACGCATTCATATTTCTTATACCAGGCATAAGTGCTGGAGCAGAGTTTTCAGTTTGAAAATTCTGTGGCTTTTGAAGCTCTGGCATGTCTATTCGTTGTACTAATTTATTAATAATTAATAATTAATTATTTGTCTTGTGCAAGTGCGTTTATATTAATCAATTCGTTTGTCCTAACAAGAGAGAGTTACACGTGGGTGTGCATAAATGTGCTGTTTAAAAAATAACGTGCGTGTTTTCATGTTTAAACGTTGCTATGTGCTGTTTATTTTTGAGCATAAAACGCTTTCTGAATTAATGCTTTTCTATGTTGCAAGTGCTAGATAAATGCATACACATAAGGGTATTAGTGGGGCTAACACTGTTTGATCACTATGCTGTGGTAACGTTGTTTTGTCTCTTTTAATTAAGATGGTCTATTGAGGCCTATGATAGCCTAGAAAAGATGGCCGACTTGTGAGCCTGGCTGTGATTTATAATATGAAAACTGTGACGAGGGAGACCCCTGCTGGAAATGGTCCTGAAGTTAACTGACCATGGTCCTTGCTTGCTTGTTTGAAAAACTTTCCATGAGGACAGCAGCAGTTTTTGGGAAATCTCCAAGTGAAATGAAAGTGTCCTTGGCAGCCTTGGGAAACAAAGGAGCCTTAGAGAAAAACTCTGAACTGTGGCTCGACAGCCGAGGAGAAGCAGGACTAATATGATACATGTTTTATTTTCTTGGTTCCTGTTCCGTAGTCTTCATTATGTGTACTTTTCCTGAGCGGAGATTCTCAAATGTAGCGATGTTACATCCTTTCCTTCTCGCTCTGCTCAGCAGGTCCGGCGGACATTACAGTTTTTTCTATGTTCCCAATGTATCTTTCTATTGTTTAGAAACTATAAGAAATGTTAGCCTAGAGAGGGTTTTTGCCACTTGCCATTTTGCCTTTGCCGCGTACCGAATCTGCGTTGCTGAGGATTGATGCTGAAGGGACTTCGTCTTGAGAGACATTTACCGAGAGACTTGTCCTGACCCGTTCTGACATTTAGCTAGAATAGGTAACTATGAGAAATGATTTACTCTGATTGATTTTCTTTGACTAATTTTAGATAAAGCAATATAATTTTAAACATGGTGTTGGATATTCTTTTTTGTCAATTATTGGGTTTGCATTATTGATTATTGTTGTATATATTGTATAGATTATGCTTAGAGACAGTCACAAAAACCAGGTCTTATCGACCTCGGTATAGATGCAGGGTGTTTAGGAGTTTTTCCTTCCACAGGTTTATTGCTGATAGAGTATTTGAGCGTATGTTAGTGAAATGGGCCCTAGTGTATGATGTATGCATGTGCGTGTAACTATGAGATTACTTTATCCGTGGTAGTGGGAATATTATACACACCCTGATCTCTATCAATTTCCTGGTAGCAGAGTTTGATGGTTTTTGATGATTGTCTTGATCTGATAAGATTGCTTTTATTGATTATTGATTATTGGTTCATGTTGGTATATGTACTAATACTATATGTTGGAGTCGTAATGTTGAGTTATATGTAGTGCTTCTGGAACTTGGAAGCTGTAGCAGTTCCGTAGTAGGGCAGAGGGAAGTATATGCTGCTCTCGGGAAAGACGGAATTGTAGGGAATAACGTGTGACAATCGAAGTTGCGCGTCACAGTGTCTGGGTTCGGAATCAGTGACATCGTTGTATGTTACTATTAGATATTTCTGGTATATATGGAGTGTGTATGATAGTGAAGGTTATCTGTGAAACTCTGGTCTTAAGTCCCAGGGATCCGTAAGGATTTCCGTTAAAGCTTATCGCGGGAGGAGTAATAGGTATTCTCTGAGCTTATTTGAAGAACTGGGCAAAGAAAGCTTGCTTAGTTGATGTATGTTATAATTCTGTAGTGGAGCAGATTGTCTGTTCTCGGGAAGCAGGATTCTGTGTGTATGTACTATATTTCCTTGTATGAATGTGCGTGAATGTTTGTACATTTAGTTGATTGTAAGACTCTTTGGACAAGTCCTAGAGGAAACAGTTAATGAATGTATGTTAGTAGGGCAGAGTAGAAGAAGTGCTACTGTGTCAATGAAAGGTCTTCTATGAAATAGACTCTCTTTTACTATTCTGTGGTTAGCGAAGCAGACAAAGGAGATGTTTTTATGTTGTAACTAATAGATTTTGTAGAAATTTTGACACGAAGTCTACTGAAAAGATTTTGTAAAGGAGGGGTAGACAAGTGACAGAAGACAGGAGACAAACTGCAGCGACTGTTGACGTCAGAAAGACCGCGCTCTGATTGGATGGGAGATCAGAATAGTGCTCGCGCTAGGATTGGTGCGTTAGTGTGAGCCGCGCAAGGATTGGAAGGGCTATTTAGTGACGTAGACGTTCCAGGATTGGTGCGTTAGTGTGAGTCGCTCTGCAATTGGTTGAAAAATCGTATTGTATATTTATAATACGGAAAGAGTAGAGAGTTCTTTGTAAACGCTAAAATGTATTACCAAGAAGAGAAAAAGAAGAAGACATTTTTTAGTAAAATTAAAAAGTGGTTTAGTAAGGATAAAAATGTTAAAACAAGAGAGGGTGAGTTGTTGCCTCCACCGAAAACACCTGCATCCTTCATGGCTGCAAGACATGGGTTTTATACCTGTATATGGTTGGAGAATTGGGTTAGGTATACTAAAGAAGATGGTGTTCTAGCATTTCCAGAACATGGTTCATTTAATCTGGCCGTGTTGAGAAATTTACGGGAAAAGATGCTATGTCTTGACCCGAAACCGAGACCTACACAGTTCGAGGCTTTAGTGGAATGGGAAGAGGAAGTACATGAGAGAGAAAAACAAAGATCTGGAGGGTACTATAGGTATATGTTTGGGAGGAGACATGATCGTGAGACTCATCATGATCGAATGAAAAGGTGGCGAGATGTTAGTATGTCAGAGGGATTATATCCGATGAGAACAGTTGAAGGAGGAGCAGAAAGGGTTCCTGAGTCAGAAATAAGAAAATATGGAGTCAATGAGTATGAGGATGAGGTCTTGAATGACATGATTTACAAAAGACCACCTCCATATAGACCAGAACCGGACAAAAGTACACCAGTTGTTTCTCCGAAAAGAGATACAGTGTGTGTTAGTGAGACGGAAAATGAGACACCTGAGGTAAGGAATGATCATTACCTTGATGAGAATGCCAGACAATTAGCCAGAACTACAACAGAGTTGACAGAGAAGATTAGGGAGTTAACGAAGAATCTAGAAGCTGTTACGGTGCCTGTAACAATAGGTCCAGTTATGCCTGTGTTTGACAAACAGAGAGCAGGTGAGAATGGACTGGTGATTCCATATGTTGGGAATAATCTGACAAATTCAGTTGGTCCTTCAGGAGATTCAGGCAAAAGAGCAGAAAGAAGAGACCTGAGACAATCGAGACATGACACATGTAGTGAAATATTGGATGCTAGTGAAGCTAGTTGTTCAGGGATGCCAATTTTAGAACCGCAAAAGAGAGTGGTTCCAGTGAGAAAAACTGCTGAGATAACAGTTGATGATTTGAATGATTGGATGAAGGTTCTACAGAAAAAGGATAAAGATTCACAAGTAATTGATGTAGCTAAGTTACGTGTAGAACTAGAAGAGCTTGTCACAGGAACAGTTCCAACAGAGATTCTGAAGAGTCATCATGATGGTGAACTAATGTTTATATGCAAGAGTGTTACCTGGAGAGCAAGAAATACACATGACAGGCTAAGAGCAATAGCAAATGAACAGGGAGTTGACATTGATAAAGTGAAAGCTTTACAAAGAACTTACAGGATGGATTTTACAGAGAAGGATATTGAAAATGTGAATGCTACTGGTAGAACAGGACAGATTAAGGAAATGGTAGCATTATTGCGAAGATGGGGTGATGTAGAAAAGTGGAAGGATAGGTGGTACAAGAAAAGAGATGAGGCTGAAGATAGAACAACTTATTCAGCATTTCCAGTGAGAGAAAAGGAGAAACCAGTGGATAATTATCCTATGAGAGAAATACCTGGAGGAGGATATGTACATGTTCCATGGACTAGACAGGATATTTTATCATTCACGAATGATTTCCCTCGATTGAGAGAAAAGCCCGTCGAGTGGTATAGGCAGGTAGATAGGTTTGTGAAATTGTCAAAAGTGCTGTGGGTTGACCTGAATAGTCTGTTTGATATAATTGTTCCAGCAGACTTGTGGACTGAGTGTAAAATAGTTGTGAGTTGGCCTACTGAGGAATATCCAAGAGACCCAAGAACAGGGGCACCAGATCCAGAGGTAATGAGGAAGTATGATCAGGTGATGGTATACCTGAAGAGTAAAGTACCTGCAAAAGAGACAGACTGGGTAAAGATAGATCGAACACAACAGGAAGCGAAAGAATCAGTTCATGCTTTTTACGAGAGGCTGATACTGGCATTTAAACAATTCAGTGGAGATGAACACCTGGGTGATAAAGATTTGAGTCATTTTGTATACAGATTTGTATATGGCCTTAGACCTGAAATTGGTGAGAGAATTCGTGAGCACACAGTGGATTGGCAGAGTAAGAAAGTAGATGAGATCCTGAGACATGCAAAATACTTCAGTGATGAAATTGAAGCAAAACAAAGAAAGCTGAAAGAGAAAGCAATGTGGGCACAAGTGAAAGTTGCGGAGAGACAGGAAGCACAGTTAGTGGAACAGGCGAATAATCCAGGAAATAATGCAGGGAATAGACCTAGATATGCAGGGAAAGGAAAAGGAAGTCTTGAGGAAGCGAAGAAAAAGTTTCCTTGTCACAACTGTGGCCAATTGGGGCATTGGAGATCGGAGTGTCCTAATCCACCATTAGTACGTAATGAAAACAAATCCTTAAATCAACAGGTGCAGAACGAAGGAAATAATCAACAGCAGCAACAACAGAAAGTTGTGAGACAGCAGAGTCAAGAGCCAAAACCGCCCTTGCCGCAGAATAGAGGGTTACAAAAGTATAATCAGGATTCAGGATTCTACAATGATGAGCAGGTAAACAAACCAAGACGTTCTAACAAAGTACAACAGTACTTGTTAAAGAGTGAAGGGAGTGAGTCTGAGGGTGATTATTGACGGTGCCGAGGAGAGGAAGAAGAGTGCATACTTGGTGCAACTCTAGAAATAGACCAGGCAGGACCATTTGTGGATGGGAAAATAAATGAGGAGAGTGTTACTTTTTTGGTAGACACAGGTGCGACAAGATCAACTGTCAGGTCAACAGATGTTAGAAATCTTCCTCTCTCGGATGAAGCAATCCAAGTAGTTGGTGTAGCCAATACACAAATCAAAACACGTCTTACTGAACCTGTAAGAGTACAGATAGGGAAATTTTCAGACATGCACAGATTCATTGTCTGTGACACGAGTCCAGTGAACCTATTGGTTAGGGACTTGTTGTGCAAAATGAACTGCACAATTTTTTGTACACCGGATGGAATAGCCTTTGAGACACCAGATGAAGATGTTTTGTACCGAGTGACTCTAGAGAATAGAGAAAGTGAGTTAATTGGTGCATTTGCTGTGTTTAATCCGGAGGATTTGCCTCGAGAGCTGAGAGACACAGTGAAAAGGACAGTTTGGGATTTTACTGGAGAGGATGTGGGATTGATGAATAATGTAGATCCAGTGAAAATTGCAGTAAAAGAGGGAATCACATATCCTAACATTCCTCAATACAAAATGACACCAGAAATAATTGAAGGGATAACTCCTATAATTGAGAAGATGATTCAGCAAGGAGTCCTGAGAGAACTACTGAGTAGTCCGTGTAATTCACCGATAATGGGACTAAAAAAGCCCAATGGGAAATTTAGGATCGTACAGGATTTGAGAAAAGTTAATCAAATTGTGGTGGCATGTTGTCCTATTGTGCCAAATCCATCAGTGATCCTGTATCAAATTCCACATGATGCTGAGTGGTATACAGTGATTGATTTGTGTCATGCGTTCTTTTCAATTCCATTGCATCATGATAGCCAGCCGATTTTTGCATTTAGGTTTGGCCAGCTTATATTAGCATGGTGTCGAATCCCACAGGGGTATACGGAGAGTCCTTCGATATTCAATCAGTTATTGAAGAAATCGTTGGAAAGTTTGATCATGCCCGAGAGTTCAGTGCTAGTGCAGTACATTGATGACCTACTGGTGGCATCAAAGACACGTGAAGCTTGTGAAGTAGATACCATAGCTTTACTGAATCATCTGGCAGATGGAGGGTTAAAGGTATCTCCAGCCAAATTACAATTTTGCAAGAAAGAGGTGCATTATCTTGGACACAATATTGAAAAGGGTCTGAGAAAAGTGACTGATGACAGGATCAGAATAATCAGAGAAATGAAAGCTCCAAAAACCCAGAGAGAAGTGAGAATGTTCCTGGGTATGGTGGGTTATTGTCGTCAGTGGATAATTAATTTTTCCTTGATAGCAAAGCCACTGATTAAACTGACAAAAAGTGAAATGACAGATCCATTGGATCTAGATGCAGAACAAATGGCAGCATTTGAAGAGCTCAAGAGTAAAATGTGTGAGGCTCCAGCTTTGGGTATGCCTGACTACGAAAAAGAATTTGAGCTGTACTGCAGTGAAAGAAATGGATGTGCACTTTCAGTGTTAATTCAGAAGCATGGATTACTGAGAAGGCCTATTGCGTACTTCTCATCGACACTTGACCCTGTAGCTGTGGGTTTACCAGGTTGTCTGAAATCTGTGGCTGCAACATGCAGGAGTCTGGAACAGAGTGAGGGAATTATAATGGGATATCCTGTAAGGGTATTCGTACCTCACAATGTGGCAATTCTTTTGACAAGAAGCAGGACTCAGTACATGTCACATAGTCGATTGACTAAATATGAAAAAGTGATTCTGGGAGCATCAAATGTGACTCTTGAGAGATGTGTAAATGTGAATCCAGCGACACTTTTACCAGATGTTGAAAATGTGGGTGTGAAAATGGAAGATGATCATGATTGTTTGGATGTGCTTGAGTACTGTACAAAACCGAGACCAGATATAAGGGATCTACCCTTGAATGAGAGTGATCATGTGTTGTTTGTGGATGGATCATGCCTGAGAAATGATGATGGTGTGCTATGTGCAGCATATGCGGTATGCAAAGATTCAGAGGTCATGGAAGCATCACCATTGAAAGGAGTAAAATCTGCGCAAGTTGCTGAATTGGTGGCATTGACAAAAGCTTGCGAAATTGGGAAAGATTTGAGGACAACTGTATTGACTGATAGTCAGTATGGATTTGGAGTGGTGCATGATTTTGGCCAACTTTGGCTACAAAGAGGTTTCTTGACATCGAGTGGAACTCCGATAAAGAATGCTGAAATGATTGGTAAATTGCTTGAGGCGATACAGCTGCCTAAGGAGTTAGCAGTTGTAAAATGTGCTGCCCATGGACTAGGGGAGGATTTTATAACGGTCGGAAACCGTTATGCAAACGATGTTGCACAATACTGTGCCAAAACAAATCAGTCCATCAACAGGGACAGAGAAGGGGAAATGTCTTTACTCTCTGTGATGTTTACTAATGTTTTAGAAACCTGGGATGAAGTGAAACAGTTGCAAGATGAGGCAGGAGAGGAAGAGAAAAAAGATTGGATTAAGGCAGGATGTGCTCCAAGAGAAACAGACCATGTTTGGGTCTATAGAGATGGCAGACCAGTAATGCCCAACTCCATCTTGTCGTCAATGGCAAGGATGTATCATGGCCAGGGACATTTGGGGAGGGACGCGATGGTTAGGTCGTTCAAGCAAACCTGGTACAATGCAAAGTTCAGGACAATTGCAGAAAGCATCTGTCAGAGGTGTTTAGTTTGTCAGCAATTTAACACTGGGAAAAAGACAGTGGTGAGTCTGGGGACAATAGGCAGAGAAGGAGGTCCTTTTACAAGAATGCAGATTGATTTCATTGAGATGCCCCAAGTAAATAGACTGAGGTATGTTCTAGTGGTAGTCTGTTTGTTTTCAAGGTGGGTGGAAGCTTACCCGACTAGAAGAAATGATGGATTAACAGTGGCAAAGTTACTGTTAAGGGAGTTGATTCCTAGGTACGGGTTTCCAGTAACAGTTGAGTCTGATAGAGGTGGACACTTTCAAAATGAGCTTATGGGTTTGATTTGTGAAGCATTGAAAATACAGCAGAAGCTACATTGTGCATACCGACCAGAGGCTTCTGGTGTGGTTGAGCAGATTAATGGCACAATCAAGAATAGGATTGGAAAAATGTGCTTAGCCACTGGCATGAAATGGCCAGATGTTTTACCTCTAGTTCTGATGACAATGAGATCTACTCCAGATAGAACTACTGGTTTGAGTCCGCACGAGATAATCATGGGACGTGCAATGCGCCATGCATTCGTGCCTGTCAATAAGTTGGTGACAATAACTGATGACATGATTTTTGATTACTGTAAAGGCCTGGCTGACGCAGTTCATTCTGTGTTTCACCAGGTTGGAGAAGAAGCTACCACACTTGAGAAGAAGCAAGCCCATGATCTGAGTCCAGGAGACTGGGTGAGGATAAAAGTTCACAGAAGAAGAAATTGCTTGATTCCAAGGTGGGGAAGGCCGAGACAAGTTATTCTGACTACGACGACTGCAGTAAAGTGTGCTGGAGTGAAGCACTGGGTACATGCAAGTCATACTCTGAGAGTTCCAAACCCGAAAGAAGGGACTGGTAAAGAGTATTTTGAAGAGTCAGATTCCAGTGATGATGAAGATACAGAATCAGTGGGGAAAGAAGTAGGAAGAGCTTCGAATGAACCACTGCGAGTATCAGAGAAGAGATCAAATTCTGTAAGAGAGCCTGAAGTTTCAAACAGCAGTGAAGGAAAAAGAAAAGAAAAGAGAAATCACACAGAGACTACTCCTGAATCAGAAGAGGAGGAGATTGAAGAACCACTTGAGATTATACTTGAAGAAGTAGGGTCAGAAGAAGATAGAGAGGGACAGATTGCGGAAGACCCCCGAGGAGGTGTAGGGAACATTCTTGATGAGCCAGGTGAAGGGACAAGTAGACAGCAAGAAGATTGCGTGTCGGAGATCCGAGGAGGGACAGGAGTAGGGAAGTCTCAAACAGTGGTGAAAAAATCTGTGAAAAAGAAGAGAGCTGCTGGAAAACGGAAACAAGAGGCACTTGAAACAGATGATGAGGATGAACAAACAGAGGGTCGAGTTCTGAGAAAGAGAACTTGGATTGGAGAAAGAAGTAATAAAGAAATAAAGCCGAATAAGGTGTTAAGAGGAGATCGTTGGCCTAACAACAGAGTTAAGAGGCTGAGATACAAAATAATAAGAGCAAATACGTCGAAAGCTGAACAAGTGAATGAAGTTTCGAGTCAAAGTTCAAAAGCTGAAGGAGAAGAATCAAAGGAGTCAAACGAACCAGTAGAAATAAAAAGAGTAAGAAGACCCAACCAAAAGTACAGATCACCGGAATGGTCTTATGTGGCACTGTCTGAAGGAGGAAAAGAAGAAGCAGTGACTCGAGATAATCCGGAAGAGATCTTGAGAGAAGTGGTTGAGGAAAATACTGGTGAAATTCTGAAAGTACTCTTGACTGACATTGGAGAAGAGTCGAGTACTGAGGATTTTGATTTTGGAGATCTAATACAATTTGATGTTGAAGAAATTGAAGTGAAGAATGACAAGTATCCAAACTGAATAAAGGAAGGATTCACTTGGATTAAGTGAACGAAAAGATCATTTGGACAAACTGAAAGCTGAAGAATTGCTGAAGAATTGAAAAAGTTCAAACAGTAGTGGAGTAGTAGAGGCTAAACTAAAATGGCTAACATAGAGGATAATAGAAATAGATGTGCCTTCTTTAAAAGGTGGTGTAGGATGTGCTGCTGCTGTACTGGATTATTAATGCTTCTATGGGGTGTTTTAGTTTTATTAGTGACTTTTAAAGTAGAGTTTGAAATGCATACAGAGAATGTGACAAATGTAGAGAAGAATTCGCAAAAAGTAGTTCCAATTAGAATTAGTAATACTTACATACACAAAGATAGGTCAATTAATAACTTTTCTAGTAATGTTTTTTCGAAACTGTTATATGAATATGTGAAAACAATGGAAGTAAGGGATTGCTACGTCTGTATGCAATTACCTGCATCTGTTTCAGAGGGTGTTACTTATCATCATTTACCAGCTACATATGGTATTTCCTGTAGTATTTTAAGTAGGGTTTTTTATTTGTTAGGGAGAGTAGATTATAAGATGTCTAACAGAGATAGTATTTTTGGACATTTGCCAATGAACAAAGAGCTGAATCCAGCTAAAGAAGCTAACACTTTTGGTGAAATTTTTATTGAAGAAAAAGGATTAACATTAGATTACATTTTTAAGAATAATTTAACTTGCAGTTTGAAAGGAGAGGAGAAAGCTTTCCTGGATATGGTAGAAGAAAGGAGATTGAACATGCATGAGAAAGCAGGAAAATATAAAGTGAGTGAGACAATTTGGGACATTGAGATGGGAAAAGAGTTGAAGAATGGGGCTAGTCCAACTTTAGCTCTAGATGCACCACAGAAGGGTAAACTTTGTATTACAAGAAAGAAATCCCAATATGATACATATTTTGTCGGGACTAGTGGGTGCCATGATACATACTTCATTGCAACAGGTTGGGGTTTCAGAGGTGGAGAAGATACAATTTTTCCAGGAGTATATTATGTTTGTGGGAATAAGGCTTATTACAAGTTGCCTGACCATTGGTATGGCACGTGTTATGTGGGCCTAGTTTTTCCAAAGATTTTTCATATAGATAAAATAACAGATGTAGAACATATTAACTTACTAATGCGTTTTAAGAGAGAAACTTGGTCTGAAATAGTGGGTGATATTTTTGGGGTTTTGATTCCAGCAGTGGGAATTTCTTTGAATGCTTATGGAATTCGGAAACTGTCCACAGTGGTTGATCGCTTATCGACAAATACCGCTGGAGGGTTTCTTTTGGTGAATACGGAATTAAGTGCCGTACGTGCCATGTCTATGCAAAATCGACTTGCCCTTGATATTCTATTGGCCAAGGAGGGTGGAGTCTGTGGAATGCTGAAAGTTCAACATTGTTGCACTTACATTCCAGACGAAAGCAAAGACCTGAAGGTCTATATCAAAAATATTACTGATTTGCATGAAGAATTAGTACCACTTGAAGCTGAGAGTTTATGGACTAAAATAGCTAATAAAATGATAGCTGTTAAGGATTTTATTGCAAAAATAGGTAGTACTATTATAGGTAGAATACTGTTTCCCTTAACTTGTATAATTGTTGCTTTATTGATAATAAGATTGGTGTGTGTGTGTTGTAAAAACAGGGGAGGGAGGAAGAAATTGAATAAAGAAAAGAAAAACAAGAGGTTGAAAAGAGAACCTCAAGAAATTGAACTAGAAGAATTGAGGGAGAGTGTTTACTTAGAGACAAAAAGGGATGATGAAAGAGTGACTGGTGTCTAATGTTGTGTAAAGGGGAAAAGACATTTCCGATTTCTCCTAAAATGGGACTAAATTTTCACTAAGTTTTTTTTTTTTTTTGGGTTTATTTGGTGATAAAATCACCAAAGGGGGGATTGCTGGAGCAGAGTTTTCAGTTTGAAAATTCTGTGGCTTTTGAAGCTCTGGCATGTCTATTCGTTGTACTAATTTATGAATAATTAATAATTAATTATTTGTCTTGTGCAAGTGCGTTTATATTAATCAATTCGTTTGTCCTAACAAGAGAGAGTTACACGTGGGTGTGCATAAATGTGCTGTTTAAAAAATAACGTGCGTGTTTTCATGTTTAAACGTTGCTATGTGCTGTTTATTTTTGAGCACAAAACGCTTTCTGAATTAATGCTTTTCTATGTTGCAAGTGCTAGATAAATGCATACACATAAGGGTATTAGTGGGGCTATCACTGTTTGATGACTATGCTGTGGTAACGTTGTTTTGTCTCTTTTAATTAAGATGGTCTATTGAGGCCTATGATGGCCTAGAAAAGATGGCCGACTTGTGAGCCTGGCTGTGATTTATAATATGAAAACTGTGACGAGGGAGACCCCTGCTGTAAATGGTCCTGAAGTTAACTGACCATGGTCCTCGCTTGCTTGTTTGAAAAACTTTCCATGAGGACAGCAGCAGTTTTTGGGAAATCTCCAAGTGAAATGAAAGTGTCCTTGGCAGCCTTGGGAAACAAAGGAGCCTTAGAGAAAAACTCTGAACTGTGGCTCGACAGCCGAGGAGAAGCAGGACTAATATGATACATGTTTTATTTTCTTGGTTCCTGTTCCGTAGTCTTCATTATGTGTACTTTTCCTGAGCGGAGATTCTCAAATGTAGCGATGTTACATCCTTTCCTTCTCGCTCTGCTCAGCAGGTCCGGCGGACATTACAGTTTTTTCTATGTTCCCAATGTATCTTTCTATTGTTTAGAAACTATAAGAAATGTTAGCCTAGAGAGGGTTTTTGCCACTTGCCATTTTGCCTTTGCCGCGTACCGAATCTGCGTTGCTGAGGATTGATGCTGAAGGGACTTCGTCTTGAGAGACATTTACCGAGAGACTTGTCCTGACCCGTTCTGACATTTAGCTAGAATAGGTAACTATGAGAAATGATTTACTCTGATTGATTTTCTTTGACTAATTTTAGATAAAGCAATATAATTTTAAACATGGTGTTGGATATTCTTTTTTGTCAATTATTGGGTTTGCATTATTGATTATTGTTGTATATATTGTATAGATTATGCTTAGGGACAGTCACAAAAACCAGGTCTTATCGACCTCGGTATAGATGCAGGGTGTTTAGGAGTTTTTCCTTCCACAGGTTTATTGCTGATAGAGTATTTGAGCGTATGTTAGTGAAATGGGCCCTAGTGTATGATGTATGCATGTGCGTGTAACTATGAGATTACTTTATCCGTGGTAGTGGGAATATTATACACACCCTGATCTCTATCATAAGCACCGCCCGAGTCCACAACCACTAGCATCATGATAGTTCAATGATTGGGATCAACAGGCCTCAAAGTCACCACTCTCATTATAGCTTTTTAAACAGTTTCAAAAGCCCGCTGAAATTCCTAAGTCCACTGAAATACTGCACCATTTTTAATTAGTTACCGCAATTGATGTACTCACCCAGCAAAGTGGGGCACACATTTAGAATAATGCTCAGCTAGACCGAGAAAAAACTTTAATTGGTCCTTGTCTTGCGGGGGCAGAGCTTTCTCTAGAGCTTCACCTAGGATGAATTTGGGTTAAATCCTCTCATGAGTTAAAATGTGTCCCAAATATATCACCTGTGGCCTGCAGAATTTGCATTTTTGCAGACCAATTGTGAGACCAGACCTTTCCATTCAACGCAACACCTTGTCATGTTTTTTTTGTCCTCGTTCTGCCAACTCTCTTGCTGGTATTACTCTTATCGCATGTGCCGAGGCAAGGAGAAGAGCTTTACCACACAAGAATACTGCTGTTTCCACTTCCATCCCTTCTCAGATATACCTGAGACAAAGGGAGCCAGGAACGACAACAAATTTGGCTTAATCATAGGACAAACTTAGCGCTGACTCTGCTCCACCATCCTTATCCATACTCTCTCCTGACTTTTAGGGTCACCGGCCATATATAACTTACTTGTCCAGATCATACTTTTGAGATAGTCAGAGAAACACAAACGACTTCCGGATTTCCATGGTCTACAGATCTCCCATCTGGCGAGAAGTATAGCAAAATATACAAATTTGGAACTAACATTATTTATTCGGGCTGGGCATCTTGATACAGCCCAAAGAATATAAGTTTAGGGCTTACTTTGATTTGCTAACCCGTAACCTCCGCAAGGAAATTACATATCTCAGTCCAGTAGCATACAATCCTCGGACACGTCATAAACATGTGAATATCGTCAGCTGATGGGAGCACACATCTTGGGCATACATACTAATTTCCTGCAGCTTTTGACAACTTGGCTGGAGACCAATAGACTGTATAAGAAGTGAAAAGATGGTTACGCGTCAATGCAGTGGGTTTCACCACAGCTCGTGAGATAGAAAATGAGTCAAGCCAAACTTACTTAGGATCTCCACTCTCCAGTAATTCTGCCCAAAGCTTGTTGATATCCGAGATACAATCCTCATCTGCCTCCACCAAGATCGAATACCACATGGAAACTTCCTTTTTTAGGGGACCTACTCTCAATGCCTGGTCAAGCCAGGAGTCCTCTTTCTCCTCTGCCCATGCCTGTGTGGCCCACCAAGAACTGACCTGGTAATATTTAAACCTTGTCAATTGCCCCCTAGTACAGTTACTCAACACTTCCCAGCTCGCTAGATTAAATACCGTTTTGAGATCTCCCCAAGTAAATATCCCCACACATTTTAGTGGCAAACTAATCTGGTCTCTCAAACATTCGGGGGTTCCTGGAAAATCCCAAATCGGGGCGCGGGACGAATAGTAAGGTACTCCTAGTTTTCTTCGAAAATGCATCCAGGTTCTCAGGGCCCCCTTCAAGATCTTCAGTCTCACCTTTTTAAAAAACTCCGGATCTCCATATTTAAACAAAAAGTTACTCTACTGCTGAGTTACATCCTTTAACATTGCCCCAAAAAGTAGTCCCAGGGGAGACCGATCAACTTTATTAATAAGCATATAGAAGTTCTTAAAATGAAATGCATGGCAATATGCTAGGAGATCCGGGAGAGCCGGTCCCCCCTCCTCCTCAACTTTTTCCAGGATATCCTGGACCCCTTCAAGGACCAGATGAAACTGCCAATCTGTCCCTGGAGCTTGGCTAAGTCTCATTTAAAAAAAGGCTAAGGGAATTGAGTTAAAAAGAAAAGTGATCTTCGGAAGGAAAATCATCTTAATAAGATTGACACGGCCATAAATATTTAAGGGCAGATTTGCACACCTAGCCAATAGACTCCCCACCTCTTAACTAACTTTTTTCCCATTTGTTCTGGGTACATCTTCTAGCTTTTGTGTTATTTGGATACCCAAATCCCGCATTTGGACCTTTGCCCCCAAACTAGTCTTGGCCTGATTCCATTCCATGATTTCGGTTTTTGCCCTATTCACCTTGTAACCCGAAACCTTGCCAAAGCTTTAAGCCTTGGCCATTAAGTTAGGAATTGCACCCTCTAGGTTAATGGTGTAAAGAATGAGATCGTCTGTATACAAAGCCAGTTTTGCCACCAAGCCCTCAGAATTAAAGGGGAGGATGGTAGAATCCACTCTGATCAGGGATGCAAACGGCTCTATATAGATATTAAATAAAAGCGGAGACAGGGAGCATCCCTGCCGTGTACCTCTAGTGATATCAAACCACTCTGACAGCTCCCTATTCACCAACACCCTAGCCCTAGGCAGATAGTACACATTTTGAATCACCCTCACAATATTTTGTGGAAACCCAAAGCACTTTAAGTCATCCCAAAGATAGGCCCAGTGTACTTGAAGCTACTGTCCCTGAAAAGTTCTTGTAATTGGAATTCAAAAGCGAAATCGGCCTATATGAGTCTATTTTCAAA
Organism: Triturus cristatus; assembly: GCF_964204655.1. Taxonomy (NCBI): domain Eukaryota; kingdom Metazoa; phylum Chordata; class Amphibia; order Caudata; family Salamandridae; genus Triturus; species Triturus cristatus. The sequence goes on from NC_140582.1 coordinate 1,128,045,579, forward strand.
CAGTCTTTATTAGGCTTCACAATTAGTTACAGTGGCCTCAGTCCATGACTGTGGAACAATTTTGCCTTCTATATATATCAAATTGAATAGGACTTTCAAATCTGACGTTATATTATCCAGTAGCTTGAGAGTAAATCTCGACAGGAAGGCCATCTGGCCCCGCTGCCTTCCCCCTTGCCATCTTCCTAATTTGCAACTTGATCTCTTCCTCCGTAATCTCGACCTCCAGTTGCCTCTTTTAGTTGTTAGTTAATCGCGGGAGCTCTGTCTTATCTAACCATGCCTCTATAATCTCTTTTCTGCAAGAGATATTTTCTCCATACAAAGTACTCATATATCTCCGAGCCTCGGCACATATTTCCAAATTAGTATTCAATAATGCTCCTGATTCTGCATCTCTCAAGTTTCGGATTAAGTTCTTAGCCTTGTATAATTTTGCTTTCCAAGCCAGAAGCGAGCTACACGTCTCTCCATATGAGAAATGTTGTAGCTTACTTACTTTCCACCTATCCAAAAGTCTCTTATCCAATTGCCCTTGGTATTCTGCTTGTAAGAGTTATAATTATTTACTAAGGTCAGATACTCTAACAGTGTCCTCCAATGAGGCCTTCTGAAGATCACCTTCCTTACGCTAAATCTCATTCATTCCATTCTCCTCATCCTGTTTCAGGGTACGCCTCTTACCTACCATAATTGAACTAAGAATTGCCCTTAAGTACACTTTAAATGGGTCTCACACTATTTGAATTTTTGCTGAACGTTTATTAGCCTGAAAAAAGACAACACCACCCCCTCAAAACCTTCCAGGCCTCTACTGTTCTGAACACTCCATCTGGACCGAAAAAGTATCCACCTCTTCCGGGTTACTAATATTGTGCATTTTATTGCGCCACATTATCTTCAGCGTCGCAGGGAACTTCATCTGGACCTGGGTGCCCTTACTCTGTAAGTCACTCATCCTAGAGCCCAGCTCCCATTGCCTTTGTGCGGTTCTCTTCCCGATATCTGATGGAACGCGATAGCTAAAGTTCCCGAATTTCAGTGAACGTTCCTTCAAGGCACGCCCCAGGACTAACTTCTTAACAGCATACGTGAGAAAATGTATCAACATTTTCCTGGGTGTTTTCCTGATGAGATTTAACCTGTATGGATCCCTATGGACTCTTTGAATCTCTTTATCAAAGTAAATACCTGGCCTATCCTGGAATAAACCTTCGCCCAAAAGTTTACATATATAGCCTTTTATGTCACTCTTTTCAGAGCCTTCTGGGATATCGAGAAGTCTCAGATCATTACGCCTAGTCTGTATTTCCAGCCGCTCCATATCCTCCTGTGGCTGCCTATTTTGTGCTTTAAGCTCCGCAATATTTGTTGTATTCGCAGATAAAGCAACTGTCAGGGATTGTACCTCACTTTCCAGGAATGTAGTACATTTCATGTTGACCTTTGTCCTTTCCCCAGATAAACACATCGTCCTAAATACCAAAACATTAGACATGTCCTTCAAAACACCCTGATAATCCTCTGAAAGACAGAAGATGTAAAAGTCAGTCCAAAGGGCATGTGAATGAATTGATATGTTCCATTGGGTGTAAATAAATGACGTAAAATGTCTGGATTCAGCCTGCAACCGTACCTGTTGTTAAGCACTAGATAGGTCCAGCGTGGTAAAGCATTTTCCCCAAGACATACTTGCCAGTATCTCATTGATACGGGGCAGCAGATGCCTGTCTATCCAAATGCATTCATTTAAATGTCTCAAATCACACATGCAGCTAATTCCGTGCTATCATGATGGGACTTAACTATTTCACAGTCTCTATAGGCTCAATCACACCCTATTTACACAGTCTTTGTAATTCCTCTTTTAGCAACCCTCTAAGGGCTATCGGCACATTGCACACATTGTGCACTTTGGGTATAGAACAGTTTGATGTTCAAATTTTTATAAACATCCTAACTCATTTGAGACGCCGTCAACAACACCTGTTGAGGATGGTTGAGGTAAGAATTATCCCCAACGCTCTTTGTTCCTTCCCTCCCAATTGTGACCTTCCTCTTTCAACTAGAAACTAGATACATTTTGCCACATGCTTTTATGTTTTGAAACTCCAAATTAGATCTAAAATAGCCTAACACCAGTAACATGTTGCCACAATAACCTTCTGGTCCAAGATCAGTAGGACTCAACTCACCAGGTACTAAACCTTTCCAAGTATGTTTATCTATGAGAGTGAAAGGCGAACAAGAATCTGCCCAAACATGCACATCCTTGTTATTTATGCATATAGTACATTTTGGAAGGAGAAAAACATTGCATTGCATTGAGAATCCTCTTCCAGTCCCTCGGTCAGATCACTTCCTCTCTTGTTTCACGTGGCTAGTGGGAGAAGAGGCCGCGGGCCATCAGGTCAGCTTTTGCCTGTGTTGATCTGTCGCAATCCCTGAAAATTCTGAAATCTATGAAATCGGGGTCCTCTGCGGATCTGTGTACGGCCAGATTACTGGCCTCTACTGCTGAAGTGGTCAATAATGAGGTCAATGCACTTATTAACCTCTCCCTCAAAGAGGCAGTTGTCCCTTTGGAGTGGGAAAAGGCAAAAATCCTTCCACTGCTAAAAAAGCCATCACTCGACCCAGGAAACCCAGGGAATTATCGCCCTATTTCTCTGCTCCCCTGTCTCGCAAAAATGTGCGAAAAGGCTGTCAACAAACAGCTCACTGACTTTGTGGAGGGGTTCAGTCTATTGCATCCAGCCCAATCAGGATTCAGAGCTGCCTATAGCACTGAGTCCGCCTTGCTCGAGGTCTCGGAAGCCATTCGCGACTGTTTGTTGGACTCGGGCGGAAGTGCAGCCATCATAATGCTGGATCTGTCGGCAGCGTTCGACATTGTCCCTCATGCTCTGCTCCAGGACCGACTAGCGGACATTGGTATCACTGGACGAGCCTGGACGTGGTTGGAATCCGCTCTTGCGGGACGGTCGCAACAGGTCTGGCTACCGCCTTTCTCATCTCCTCTGCAGTTGGTTACCACGGGAGTTCCGCAGGGGTCCTCTTTGAGCCCCTTGCTGTTTAACATATACGTAACCCCATTGGTCCATCTGGCGGAGGAACGAGGTGCCAAGATCGTCGCTTACGCCGACGACACCCAGCTTCTGTTCACCTGGGGCAAATCCGACTTCTCCACCGTAAGGGTGCAGGAGTGCCTGACAGCCGTTTTTCAATGGCTTTCGGCGGCTCAACTGAAATGCAACGAGGCAAAAACTGAAATCCTCCTCTATGGCAATTTTCCCCCTTGTTTCAGGGAATCACTCTGGCCATCTGACTTTCCCTTGACCTCATGCTCAGGCTTCCCAGTTAAAAACCTGCGGGTCTGGTTTGATGAGCAGCTGTCCTTTTCAACCCAGATTAAAAAACTGGCAGGAAGCTGTTTTGGGATACTAAAGTCTCTCAAGAAATTTCTTCCACTACTGCCAAGATCAGAAAAGGAAACAGTGGTTCGGGCTTTGATCCTCTCCCAGGTCGATTATGACAATGGGCTGTATCTGGGCCTTCCTGACTATATTCTTAAAAAGCTACAGGCGGTCCAGAACGCGGCAGCCCGGTTGGTGCTGAACATTCCGGCTAGGATGAGTACTGTGCATCATCTGCGCATGTTACACTGGCTCCCGATGAGGAAGCGTGTTGAGTTTAATGCCTTGGTCATAGCTCATCGCGCTCTATACGCTGGAAGTCCGCCTTATCTCAGAAGACCTTTTGCTTTCTATTTGCCTGCTAGGCACCTGAGATCGTCCTCTCAGCTGCTTGCGCAAATTTCTCGGGTGCGTCTCCAAAGAATGGGGGGCAGATCACTTGCTGTCAGGGCTGCGACGGCCTGGAATTTGCTGCCATTTTCTCTGCGTGCTATCAAAGAGCTAAGCCAGTTTAAGAAACAGCTTAAAACTTTCTTGTTCTAATTGCCCCCCCTCTGGAACCCTATAGGCTCGCGCCGGGACACTCCTAGGAGTAGCTGTGCACGCTATAAAATCCAATAACATAACATAACATGTTCACAGAGTAATTGTTTGTTTGAACATAATCACTGCTAACAAGCAATACCTCAACATCAACCTCATCACTGAGACTTGATTTATCTCCAGTTAGATTTACCTGGATCTCAGCAGACTTCAGAGTCAGAAGCCAACACTGTGGCTTCTGCCTGGCCAGTGGTTATCACGTTTTTAAAAATCTATTATTTCATGCTGCGGTATCACATGCTGAGGTATCACTTTATAAAACCGTAATCATTTTTTCTGCTGAGCTATGCACTGCTGCCTGTTGCAGGGTACACAGCTTTTTAACATTTTATTTAACTGTCTCTTCTCGTTTAACTTCGTTTAACTTCCTCTTTCAACCTGTTTCTGTCTGTGGGGCATGCTCAGAGTCTGCCTGGGTTAGAGTCTGGCTTAGAGTACTGCCTTTGTTAGCATCCTTCCAGGTTCCCTGGGGCTGGGCCACGGCGCTGGGCGGGGCTAACTTTGATTGACCGCGCCGCCGCGCGGCGCGAAGACAGTTTAGGCACGGGCCGGCAGAGGGCCAGAGAGGCATGCAAAAATGAATGATGCTGCTGTGAGTTTGCAACGCGCAGGTGCGAACGAATGATTGCTTTTTAATAGAGTGCTGCTGTGCTTTAAGTGCTTTGTGAATGTGCGATCGTCTGGTGAGCGTGGGCGCCCGCCCCAGGCCAATATTTCCCGCACAAGGTCTCAAAACCAGCCCAAAAAGTAGCCCCCCGCCAGGCATGGGTTTTTCCCGCACAACTGGGAAAAAAGTAGCCCAATTGTGCGGGAAATAGCCCAATCTGGCAACCTTGTTCCCTACTTACCTCTGTGCTTCCGCTCTGAAATCTCTGCAAGGAGGCATCCCTCTTGAGCGCCATTTCTCCCCACTCTTGTAGTGACATTTCCCGATCCCATTTTGTGTATGTTAGCAGTCCAGCTCTCTCGCCTGGCTGCTATTTAATACCACGTGACGCGGACTCTCACCGAACTTCAGAGTCAGAAGCCCACACTGCGGTGCATGCCTGGCCAGTGGTTTTCACGTTTTTAAAAATCTATTATTTTATGCTGAGGTATCACATGCTGAGGTGTCACTTTTTAAAACCACAATCATTTTCAAGCTGAGCTGTGCACTGCTGCGTGTTGCAGGGTGAACAGCTTTTTAACGTTTTATTTAACTGTCTCTTCTCATTTAACTTCGTTTAACTTCCTTTTTCAGCCTGCTACTGTCTGGGAGCGTGCTCACAGTCTGCCTGGGATCCTTCCCAGTTCCCTACCTACATCTGTCCTTCTGCTCTGAAATCTCACCAAGGAGGCATCCAGCTTGAGCGCCATTTCTCTGCGTTCTTCTGGTGACATCTCCCGATGCCATTTTGTGTATGTTAGCAGTCCAGCTCTTTCGCCTAGCTGCTATATAATACCACGGTGATGCAGATGTTCTAGGGGGACTAACGTATTTAGCTTTTGAGGTTCTATCTACATCTTTATTTTGAACAATGTTAAGGTCCCCGTCTTAAATTATTGGGCAGTGGCCTCGAAAAGCCACAACTCCAATTTCATTAGGGCTTCTGGTGCGTCATTATTAGGATGATAATATATAGCACAGACTATCACAATCCCCGGTAACATCAGATTAGCCACCAACCATCTCCCTGAGAGGTTCGATTTGTATTTTACCAGCCTAACACCCGAATTATTCTTGATGTTTAAGGCGACACCTCTGGTGCAACCTTTCTGGTCCGAACAGAGTATTTCTGGGACCGACGCCAATTTGTTAAAGTATGACCTACACTCCTCCCGTTCCAAGTGAGTCTCTTGAAGCAAAAAGATATTTGCCTCACTATACTTTAGATATTCAGTCACCCGAGCCATCTTCTTCCTACACCTCAAGCCATTGACATTCCAAGATAAGAGGTGTACTAAATTTAGTTTGCTCATCTTCAAAATTATTCCTCTGTTACTTCTTCCACATCTTATCATAATAAGGACTCCTTGCCTGATGCCATCCTAAAACAGCTGTACAATGGTCATACAAACATATGGCAAAACTAAGACATATTTTTCTTTTTTTCCCCCATGCTCCCACCACCCTGTGCAAACCTCTGGGAACCCCCCTTCCCATCCCTGGGCGATACGATCCGCCCTTCGAGACCTCCCGGGTGAAGAGGAAATCCAATTATCCACAGAAAAAGAGTTGAAAAAAGAAAAGGAAACCTAACTATGTGATAAGATTGTTTGGCTGCTTTTTATGAGACTTCAACTCAGCAAAGCACAAACAAAACCTTCCAGGCCTCTACTGTTCTGATCCCTCCATCTGGACCAAAAAAGTATCCACCTCTTCCGGGTTACTAATATTGTGCATTTTATTGCGCCACATTATCTTCAGCGTCGCAGGGAACTTCATCTGGACCTGGGTGCCCTTACTCTGTAAGTCACTCATCCTAGAGCCCAGCTCCCATTGCCTTTGTGCGGTTCTCTTCCCAATATCCGATCGAACTTGATAGCTAAAGTCCCCAAATTTCAGTGAACGTTCCTTCAAGGCACACCCCAGGACTAACTCCTTAACAGTATACGTGAGAAAATGCATCAACATTTTCCTGGGTGTTTTCCTGATGAGATTTAACCTGTATGGATCGCTATGGACTCTTTGAATCTCTTTATCAAAGTAAATACCTGGCCTATCCTGGAATAAACCTTCGCCCAAAAGTTTACATATATAGCCTTTTATGTCACTCTTTTCAGAGCCTTCTGGGATATCGAGAAGTCTCAGATCATTACACCTAGTCTGTATTTCCAGCCGCTCCATATCCTCCTGTGGCTGCCTATTTTGTGCTTTAAGCTCCGCAATATCTGTTGTATTCGCAGATAAAGCAACTGACAGGGATTGTACCTCACTTTCCAGGAATGTAGTACGGTTCATGTTGACCTTTGTCCTTTCCCCAGATCAACACATCGTCCTAAATACCAAAACATTAGACATGTCCTTCAAAACACCCTGCATAACCCTCTGAAAGACAGAAGATGTAAAAGTCAGTCCAAAGGGCATGTGAATGAATTGATATGTTCCATTGGGTGTAATAAATGGCGTCAAATGTCTGGATTCAGCCTGCAACCGCACCTGTTGTTAAGCACTGGATAGGTCCAGCGTGGTAAAGCATTTTCCCCAAGACATACTTGCCAGTATCTCATTGATACGGGGCAGCAGATGCCTGTCTATCCAAATGCATTCATTTAAATCTCTCAAATCACACATGCAGCTAATTCCGTGCTATCATGATGGGACTTAACTATTTCACAGTCTCTATAGGCTCAATCACACCCTATTTGCACAGTCTTTGTAATGCCTCTTTTAGCAACCCTCTAAGGGCTATCGGCACATTGCACACATTGTGCACTTTGGGTATAGAACAGTTCGATGTTCAAATTTTTATAAACATCCTAACTCATTTGAGACTCCGTCCACAACACCTGTTGAGGATGGTTGAGGTAAGAATTATCCCCAACGCTCTTTGTTCCTTCCCTCCCAATTGTGACCTTCCTCTTTCAACTAGAAACCAGATACATTTTGCCACATGCTTTTCTGTTTTGAAACTCCAAATTAGATCTAAAATAGCCTAACACCAGTAACATGTTGCCACAATAACCTTCCAGTCCAACATCAGTAGGACTCAACTCACCAGGTACTAAACCTTCCCAAGTATGTTTATCTATGAGAGTGAAAGGCGAACAAGAATCTGCCCAAACGTGCACATCCTTGTTATTTATGCATATAGTACATTTTGGAAGGTGAAAAACATTGCATATGTCCACAGAGTCATTGTTTGTTTGAACGCCATCACTGCTAACAAGCAATACTTCAACATCAACCCCATCACTGAGACTTGATTTATCTCCAGTTAGATTTTCCTGGATCTCAGCAGACTTCAGAGTCAGAAGCCCACACTGCGGCTCTTGCCTGGCCAGTGGTTATCACGTTTTAGAAAATCTATTATTTTATGCTGCGCTATCACATGCTGAGGTATCAATTTTTAAAACCTTAATCATTTTTTCTGCTGAGCAATGCACTGCTGCCTGTTGCAGGGTACACAGCTTTTTAACGTTTTATTTAACTCTCTTCTCGTTTAACTTCGTTTAACTTCCTCTTTCAACCTGTTTCTGTCTGTGGGGCATGCTCAGAGTCTGCCTGGGTTAGAGGCTGGCTTAGAGTACTGCCTTTGTTAGCATCCTTCCAGGTTCCTACTTACCTCTGTCCTTCCGCTCTGATGTCTCGGCAAGGAGGCATCCCACTTGAGTGCCATTTCTCTGCGCTCTTGGGGTGACATTTCCTGATGTCATTTTGTGTATGTTAGCAGTCCAGCTCTCTCGCCTGGCTGCTATTTAATACCACAGTGACTTCGACTCTCAGTGGACTTTAGAGTCAGAACCCCACACTGCGACGCATGCCTGGCCAGTGGTTATCACGTTTTAAAAAATCTATTCTTTTATGCTGAGATATCAGTCAGTCAGTCAGTCAAAAAGTCTTTATTCGATTTGCATCATAAAAGACATACTACACATATTAGACAATTCGACTACAAAACAATTCATGTACAATACAAAAATAGACTGTAAAACCTTTAAAATGGTAGATAAAATAATAGATTAAAAATGATCACATCATGTTAAAAAATACAATAAAGTGCAAAGAGAGACGTGCCGTTTATGCCATGGACCAAAGTAGATACTATTGTGTGGCGGCAGGGAACAAAGATTACAGCTTCAGTTTCTTGGCCCTAAGGATCCATGCCCAACTAATAAATTTAGCAACACCAATTACTATAGGAGTGGAAGTATCGGTTTTCAAAATTCTACTAGCGACCTGTGCAGAACGAGTGCTCATTAGTCTGCATGCAGGTCGAAGCCAGATACGTCTAGGAAGTTGATAAGTTGGGCAACAAAAAAGGAAGTGGTCCATGGTTTCAATCTTGTCAACACAGAAGGGGCATTTATCACTACCAAGAGGACTCCAACTTTTGGTGAATCCTCGCAGTGGTAGAGCGCCCACTCTGAACTGGTGATACAACTTACGATCTAGGAACTTCAAGATGGAATCCCAGTAACTTTCAAAGACAGAGTCATCCTTAAAAACTAGGAAAGAAGCAGTCATTGTGGAACCTGTAAGGGAAGCACATCTCCTATTCTTAATGTAATTCCAGTACGCATCCTTAAGCACCTTTTTTGCCGGGAAAACTTCTGTATCAGGGTTAACCCATAGATCACGCATCCCGAGATCATATAACAGGGTTTTGATGCTAGACAACCAGGGAATCCTATGCGACCCCTCCAACCCTTTGATCTCCAGAAGGGCTTTTGCATAGTTAGATAATTCGGGGGTCGTCCACAAGCGGTGCCAGAACGCCAGGGGTCTATGCCCTGCGCAGTCATCTATAGGCTGAATTCCCAGGTCAAACAAAAGAGGGATGCGTGGAGTGGATTGGGGAAGCCCAATAGCTGACCGGAGGAATTTATTCTGGGCAGTTATCAATTTGGACAAGTTATTAAAGCCCCAGATCTCAGCTCCATATAAAATTGCAGGTAAAATCTTGGAGCCGTAGATCTTCATGAGTGGGGCTATTGGTTTTGTTAAAGAGTGTTTGTGCTCTTTCAACAAAGCTCCTCCCAATTGGGCATGCTTGAGCGCGAGAAGATCCAGCTGGTGAGACCAGCTGCACGTCTCGCTAAAAGTGACTCCAAGATAAGTAAATACTGCCGTTTGGGATAAGTTGACACCACCCAAACACACCTCCGCCTTAACCTGCCGAGGGCCACGAAAAACCATAAACTTGATCTTCCCAACGTTTATTTCCAACTCATGCTCGCGGCAAAAGATCTCGAAGCGAGACAGGGCCAACTGCAGTCCCTGTCTCGTCCTCGAGATCAAAAGGGTGTCATCCGCGAACATGAGCAGGGGAATCTTCATTCCTGCCAATGTAGGTGCATCTGTAGGGCTATTTAAGAAGTAGTTTACAACCCCATTGATAAATAAAGAAAACAGGGTGGGTGCGAGTACACACCCTTGTCGTACACCTTTGGATACTTTAAATCTATCGGTCAGTTCCCCGGGTTTACCCCATTGGACACGGGCGTACGTATTTTCATGTATGGTGACCAAAAAAGAAACCAGATCTTTTGGCATGCCCATGTCCAAGAGAACTTTCCATAGCTTGTCCCTCGGCACAAGGTCAAACGCAGACCTTAAGTCTACAAAGGCTGCATACAATTTGCCTCCCCCCAGAAAGACAACCTTCCAATACAGAAGTACTACCCTGAATACTTGGTCCAGGGTCCCAGTGTGGGACCGAAACCCTGCCTGAAGTGGAGACAGCACGTCAAAGTCAGACATCCAAATTTGGATACGACCAAGTACAAGGCGGGCAATAATTTTTTGTACTGCGTCTATTAGACTAATGGGTCTGTAGTTACCCGGGGCAGAGCGATCGCCTTTCTTATATATCGGCAGTATCTCTGCCCCGAGCCACGAGTCAGGGATTACAGCACCACCCGCAAGGGCGTTAGCCAGGAGGGTCAAGTAAGGAATCCATACATCTTGTTCCTGAATAAATAGGTCAGGAGGGATGCAGTCAGGTCCTGGGGCTTTACCACTCTTAATCGAGCGTAGGACTAACTTGGTTTCATCAGGGGAAAATTTTAAAATATTTTCAACAACTAGAGGACAAGAAAACTGCCTGTCCGTTAAAGCGCCAACCATAAATTGTTCCTCAAAATACGCTACCCATTGTTGTGGTTCTACTTGATTAGAGGGGCGAATATCCGAGGGGGAGTTACCCCATTTAAGGAGATGCCAGAATTGGACCATGTTGCGATCATGACAAGCCTGATATAAATCCCTCCAACGCTCCTCATCCCAATTTTGCTTGGCCTTGTGTTGGGCGTTTTTGTAAACAAGTCTACACTTTTGGATGATAGAAAGAGAGCCTGATTTAATGGCCTCTTTCAGGGCACTTTGAGCCATTCTGCAGTCCTTGTTGAACCATGTACGTGGTCTCAACTCTTTACCCCTACCGGTGGCGGGTTGGCTTTTCACAAAAAAAGTTTTGAACTCCGCGAAGACTTTATTGTGGGAATCCCGGATGTTATCCTTAATCAAGTTTTGGGATTCCATTTTATTAAGTGTGACCAGGGTACTGTTGATTAATTCCCTGATGGCCACACGTGAAGATTCACAGGTGGCAATCTTCGGCCATCTCACCCTTCTAAGGTCGTTGGTAACAATGACATCTATAGGGGAACTGCCATCTGGGTGGGTAGGGGAGGCTGCAAAAGTATTAACCTTGATACACAGTGCAAGGGGATTGTGATCACTCTCGACTCTACTTACTACCACCATGTCGTCTATGAGTGGCCACAAATCCAAGCTGGCTAATATATAATCAATTCGGCTCCCTGACCTACCATTGTCAAATGTAAACCTCCCCATCCTGTCAGATTTAGTTCGCCCATTTACTGCTCTCATGCCCTGATTTAAACATAAACCCTTCATAAAAAGAGCAGCTTGAGACCATTTGTTAACTGGTTCCAGCTCCAACATGGGAACACCCCAGGATGAATCTTCTTCCTCGGTGAAGTCCCCACAATCGGCCCCCAGTGGCTCAAAACAAACATTGAGATCTCCAGCCACAATCTTGTACGTGAACATAGAAGCGGTCTCCAGAAAATTCTCCAGTAGTAGACAAGTGGGAGAGCACTTGCCTCCCGGGAGACCTCTTACATAGATGTTAATTATAAGAAAATCGGGGCCGCTACAAGATTTGACCATGATTATCAAAATATCAGGACTATCAATTGGAACCTCTGACACAGTAACACCTTCACATTGACGGATCCAGGTGGTTAAGCCCCCCATGGGTCTGCCTCTATGGCTCTTAACAGCAGGTTTGTGGAAATTCAAAAACCCTGTACGGAAGTGAGGATGCAGTGCCCAAGTCTCCTGAAATGTCCATATTTCGAACTCGTCAATAAAGTCAGCCCAATCAGGGATCACGAGCCTTGACCCCAGCCCTGCAATATTCCAGGAGCCCAATTTTAATGTAGACTTCTCGACCCTGGTTTCGGCTGCTTGACCCGAGACATGATGAGAATCGAACGTTTCAACAGATGGTATCAAGATATGACCAGGTGAGATAATCAAACAGGAACGATCTTTAGGGGGGGGTGTCTTGATCATAAAATCATGGCTCAGATGACAATTGGGACCCACCAACCCTAGGGCAAGCACTGGGGTACGTAGGGAGCCATCCATGTGTCAATCATTATCCTCCAGTGTAGAAAGAATATCAAAGCGGTTGAAAGTCGCGAGGGGCATGTCAGACCTGACGGGAAATGTTGGAAAATTACAATTTTCCCGTAGGGGTTGTAAAAAGCCTGGCCTATAAAAGAAGCCCAAAGGGAGGATCTTGATTGTGTTAGGGGCATGGGGGAGGTGGTGGGCAGCTTCCAGTATGTACTTGACTAAAGCAGGTGACCTGAAGCTTAACACAACACAATCCCCAGGAAAAGACTTGTGGGACTGACCGATCCAATTAATACGTCTAACCATATTCATCAAATAGGGCCTTGCTGTTACCAATTTTGGAACTCAAGTAATGAAGGGATTTATTCTTAAGGTTGGACCAATGTTCGTAGGATCCTTCCAGGAGTGGTGGAACATTTGCCAAGATGATCGTGTAAGGGGTGGCTTGGGGCGGAAGGTGTAGACTAGTAGGGGGTGGAGAGAGCCCCGCTCCCACCCCTTCAGTACCAACCCTGTTGACTTGAGAGGGGCGTCTTTGCAGGTCATGACGAGTATAAATACTCCTGTCGGTAACAGCAGCATGACCTGGGGCGGTAACGTTCTCTTCCCCTATAGATGGTAGCAAAGGCATTACCCCCACTGGTCTTGGTGGTCTTGAGCTACCAGCCTCGTTGGGCACCTCCACTGACAACACCCCGTTCGATGGCATAGGGGGCCCTGGGACTAAGCTCTTGTTACCAGAAAATCTAGCTTCCAATTGGTCCAACCTATTGGCTACAAGATCCAATTTTTGGTGTACAGGTGAAAGGAGACAGGATAGATGATCTTTAAGGCCGGCAAGAAGTAAATCCAAAAGAGGTTGTAACTGGGCCTGGCTAGTAGGAATAGTGTTTAGGTCCAAAACACTCCCTTCTACAGGGGGCCCGCTAGGCTTAAGAGAGAGCGACTCGACAATAACTTTACTCTTTCCCTGACCTCTCGGTTGTTTATTAATAACGACTTTTGTATTGCCTTTAGCTTTATGGGCCTTCCTCCCTCTTGTTGTAACCCTGGAAGGACTCTGAATGGAAGCATAACCCTGAACTGGGCCCAAAGATTCCTGCACAGGGGGAGTAAGTGCGGGAGGAGAGGTGATACCATCAATAGGGCTAGTATGATCATAGGCAGGCGAGCCAGTCTGTATCTGGGCACATGGAAGGGAAGAATTGGTGGGATCTAGGGAGAGTCTACGTTCCACCGCTTGAATCTCGAGGTTCAAAGCTGACTCTGCTCTTATTAGATAATCGTCGAGTGTTCCCCCCGGTTTGTCACCAGCCCTCCTTTTAGACATGCTACTGAGGCAAGTACGGCCACACTTATTAACTAGCAACCCGCCTTCCATTAGTATAGCACAGAAGCTTGATATGGTGCACAGCAAAACAATAGTAGCGTATCCCACTGGCAACTCACAGTTCTTGGCGCCAACTCCTTACAGCAGCGACGAGGAGAGCTGTGGCAGAGCGAAGTCCCACCACAGATGTTAGGGAATGGGCCCAGCCCAGCCTTTTCCGGGCAAGGACGGGCAAGGACGGGTCCGCCCTTGGCACGGGCTTCGCCCGGGCGCGTCCCGCGCAGCGGCTCTTCGTCCCAGCCTTTAACCCTCCCCGGCGCAGCCTGATGACGCTGTGGGCAGGCGCCTGGGAGAGGGAATGCTGGGGATGGTAGTTTGCGCGAGAACCGCCGTTCCCCTCACGGCACTGCAGCAGGTTGCCCAGAAGCTCCGGGTAGGAGAGCCGTTCCCCTCACGGCTATCGAGGTATGTAGAAGCTCCAAAAAGTGCCCAGGAAGCCAAGGAAAGCGCGTCCCGCGCTGCGGCTCTTCGTCCCAGCCTTTAACCCTCCCCGACGCAGCCTGATGACGCTGTAGGCAGGCGCCCGGGAGAGGGAATGCTGGGGATGGTAGTTTTCGCGAGAACCGCCGTTCCCCTCACGGCACTGCAGCAGGTTGCCCAGAAGCTCCGGGTAGGAGAGCCGTTCCCCTCACGGCTATCGAGGTATGTAGAAGCTCCAAAAAGTGCCCAGGAAGCCAAGGAAAGCGCGTCCCGCGCTGCGGCTCTTCGTCCCAGCCTTTAACCCTCCCCGGCGCAGCCTGATGACGCTGTAGGCAGGCGCCCGGGAGAAGGAATGCTGGGGATGGTAGTTTTCGCGAGAACCGCCGTTCCCCTCACGGCACTGCAGCAGGTTGCCCAGAAGCTCTGGGTAGGAGAGCCGTTCCCCTCACGGCTATCGAGGTATGTAGAAGCTCCAAAAAGTGCCCAGGAAGCCAAGGAAACCGCGATATCACATGATTAGGCTGAACTGTGCACTGCTGTGTGTTGCAGGGTGCACAGCTTTTTAACGTTTTATTTAACTGTCTCTTCTCGTTTAACTTCATTTAACTTCCTCTTTCAACCTGCTACTGTCTGGGGGCATGCTCACAGTCTGCCTGGGGTAGAGGCTGGCTCAGAGTACTGCATTTGTTAGCATCCTCCCTAGTTCCCTACCTATATCTGTCCTTCCGCTCTGAAATCTCGGCAAGGAGGCATCCAGCTTGAGCGCCATTTTCCCCCGCTCTTGGGGAGACATTTCCTGCGACATTTTGTGTATGTTAGCAGTCCAGCTCTCTCACCTGGCTGCTATTTAATCACCATGGCAACGCGGACGAGCAGCGGACATGCACAGCGTGTGCGCCACTGGTGCGCCAACAGCAAGCCCGTCAGCGCCCGCCTGCATCCGTACCGTGGCCAGCACCAGCCACGCTGCCCAATCTGACATCGGCAGAAGGGTAAGATGGAGGCTCAATGAGCTGCTGGCTCTTAGGCTGAAAAAATGCACAGACACCCCGCTCGTCATTGGTGAACGGAGGAACAAGGTGTTCTGCTGCCCAGCCTGCAATTTTGACCTTAATCTCAGACCTACTCCTCAGGGCCCTAAATCCGTCAGTGACCTATCACAACCCCAACGCAATAAAAGCCTGCCTAATTGCCTGCAGATGCCTACCTAAGCATGCACTTGAAGTCTACTAATCGCTTGATGATAACAAATGGGATGTCATGTTCCTCACTGAGACCTGGCTAAGGGAGAACATGATAGCTTTGGTGATACCTACAGGCTATCACATAGTCTGTGCCAATTGAGGAGGCAACATGCAGGAAGGTGGGTTGTCTATAAGGAGGCCTGGAAGATTGTCGCCTCAATCCCTGATCAAATGGGCAACATTGAAGGACTTTCCTTCTGTATTAAGCTATCCCCCTCTTTTTTCCTCTCAGGGCTTGTGCTTTACAGACCACTGGATTGTGGCCACAGTATCACGCCGTTAGCGGCAGACTATATTGCCCAGATATCCACTGGCTACACCAATTTTACTGTCCTAGGGAACCTCAACCTGCACGTTGATGACCCTGATTGCACTCATAGTGCAAATTTCATACCGAACCCTGCAGGCTTTTATCTGGCCTAGCTGGTTGCATTCCCCACTCACAAAACAGGCCATCTCTTGACCTTATCTGCACGAACATGCAGGAGCTGAAGGTCAATAAACCATTACATATCATCTGGTCAGACCACTTCCTGGTCCCTTTTTGAATCTCGTGAAAGATGACACTGATGGTCTCCACTCGACCCATTGCGATCAAAACGAACTGGGGTAGGGTCACCTCTGAAACACTAGGCCCTGTACCGGCTGGCTCTAGGCCTTCCCTCTCGGACAACCCCGACCACGATGCCATGAGTTTTAATGTATGGCTGACAAATGCGCTTGGCAAACTCACCCCTCTGAAAATGGTTAGCCTGGCCAGATCTACCCTATCTGCCCCAACGTTTTCTGAGGAAGTCAGACGCGAAAAGAGCAAATGCAAAAGATTAGAACAAGAATGGAGAAGGTACTACTCTCAAGTCGCCAAAAACACCTACAAATTGCCTTGAAAGAGTACCGCAAATTACTCAACTCCAAGAGAAGGGAATTTCGGGCAAACAGCATTATCCAGAGAGGTCTTTAGGATAGTGAATCTTTCACTAATCCCGTAGCACTAGAAAACGGTTTCCGTCAATCTCAAGACCTTTGCAATAGCCTCTCAAACTTCTTTGAAGAAAAGATAACACAGCTCTATTCCTCTTTTTCCCCGTGGCTGATCCCAAAGTAACGCGGGACAACCTCATCCCCCTTAATAAATAGCCAATCTTTATATCTTTCCTCCCGATACCCGCAGATGCATCGCTGGCGGCACTGCGGAAATGCAAATCGGGATCGCCAGGGGATCTCTGCCCGGTGCAGCAGTTCGGGCTTCTGGCTGAATGGCTAAACCCAGTCCTAAATCACATTTGGAATACTTCTCTTAGGATGGGTATATACCCTGCCACGTGGAAACAAGCTTACCGTTTACCTCTCTCACGCAGACCCGGAAGTACCCGGTAACTTCAGGCCCATCTCCCTACTGTCGGCACCTGCTAAGATACTGGAGAAGCAGGCCCAGTTACAGCTAGCCAAGTTTGTGCAAGCCAATGATCTGCTGCATGATTTACAATCTGGCTTCCACACAGGATACAGCACGGAAACAGCACTGCTTTAAGTTGCGGACTCCATCTGGATAGCCGTGGACTGGGGCTCATCTGCCATGGTGGTGCTTTTAGATCTTTCTGCAGCATTTGATACTGTGTCAAACACAATCCTGCTGCACTGACTGAAGCAGATTGGTGTGCAGGGAACGGCACTTGAGTGGGTTGCCTCCTATCTCAGGGGCCGAGGTCAGCAAGTTCTTTTTCGCCCATTCATCTCTTTCAGTGAAACCACTCAAATGCGGAGTGCCCCAGGGCTCGGCCTTAAGCCCGCTGCCTTTCAACATTTACATGACTCCCCTGGTGGTGCTCATTGCCAGTAGAGTGGTTAAGTAGGTCTCCTACGTGGACAACACCCAGCTGGTGTTTTCCTTCAATGACCACACTGCTGCAGCGTTCGAC
Source organism: Triturus cristatus (assembly GCF_964204655.1). Lineage (NCBI taxonomy): Eukaryota > Metazoa > Chordata > Amphibia > Caudata > Salamandridae > Triturus > Triturus cristatus. The sequence goes on from NC_140582.1 coordinate 1,128,062,882, forward strand.
TCATTCAAAGACTATCTACAAGACATAGCAGGATGGACGATTGAAAACCGCTTAAAACTAAATGCCGATAAGACGAAGGTTTCGGCGAACCACCTGTATCAAAAGATTCGGTCAAAAACCTTGGAGTGAACTGGGTCAAGGACTTAACCCTCTCGTCCCAAGTCAGACAAGTCTGAGCAGCCTGTTTCGGAAAGATGACATCCATCAGAAAATGTCTGGGCTACCTCCCGGAAGAAAGCAGAAGGACCTCGGTTCACACCCTGGTGAATTCTCAGCTCGACTACGCAAATAGCCTCTACCTGAGCCTCCCTGTGGCCTTGATTAAGAGGCTACAGATGGTACAGAACGCAGCAGCCAGGTTGATCTGCAAGGTCCCTCTGCGCCAGCACATTTCCCTGCACCTCAAACAACTCCACTGTCTCCCAGTAGCCAAGAGGATTGAATACATGGCCCTAACAATTGCTTTTCGTGCCTTCCATGGCAGGGGCCCCAGCTACTTGAGGAAAAGACTTCCACCCTACCATCAAGAATATACCTTAAGATCCAACCTCTGACGTTACCTCACTGTCCCCGGCTTCTCCAAAGCCAGGCAGGGGGCAGGTCTTTCTCAGTGTGGTCTGACAAACTTTGGAACGACTTGCCTCCCCACTTACGTATGCTGAACTCAGAGCTGGAGTTCAGAAAGGCGTTGAAAACCTGGCTTTCCAAGCAGTTGAGATAGCTGCGTGGGCTCCTCTGCTCTGCTGTCTGCTGCATTAGTGCCTGGACACCTCTTTGGAGGTAGCCGTGTGCTTTATAAATGCTTGTTATTATTATTATTATTATTCACCACCTTCGCAGATTTCTTTACCTTAGAAATATCATTCATTTAACACACCCTTGAAAAATTGCTATTTTTCTTCTGTTTGAAGAATCTACTTCTTGTAGCAGGACAACAGTGTGCCTAATACTTCAACACATAAAAAACATTTCCTTCTTTCCAGAATGTTGTTTCTTTTTTTTGATTTTATCTCCATCTCTGACTATGCATGTGTTTTTCCTTGTTGTAGACACTTTGTAGACTTTATCAGTCTCCAAATTCTTTTTGAACCCAGGACCAGCCAGCTCCTTTATATATTGGGAACTGTTTTCTATGCGCCTGGCACTTCGGGACAGAAAAAAAATTTATGCCTTTGCACCACAATACTTATTTTTTTCCTCCATAATTTTCTTCCAGTGCTGCTAGAGCACACTCATACACATCATCTTCCTCATTGTCTGACCTCGTATCAGTATTCCTACCCTCTAGTAGAGGTTTTGGCAAGAATTTCATTACCTTTCTACCTTTAACCCCGAAGCAGTGCTTGAGGATTGCCAATTGCCTCCTTGCCACAAACACATCCCCACCTATGGCTTTCAAATAAGTCATAAAGGTCTCTTTCCAGTCCTCTCCACCCCATGCACAGTGGACCTGGCTCTTATAAAAATGCAGGAGAAGGTGGAATGGATTGTGACGCCATAAGGAAATATAGGAATACCACCACTAGTGACTAATACCAGGCACCAGAAATTCTCTTGAAGAATGCTTGTATGACAAGCTGATAAGTATCATGCTTGTCGCTGAAGAACAGGTTTGCAGGCAATACAAACACAGGAATGTACAGTATCTGAATGTGGTGTGCTTGTCATCGAAATAAACATGTTGACAGGCGGTGTGCCTATCACAGAAGAATCCCTTACTGGCGTGCCCGTTGCTGCCGATTCCATTTTTCTTTGCCAAAATGCCACGGCATGCAGCCTTAGTCAGGCGACCTTCTGCATGGTGCTGGACGATTCATACTCCCCGCCGGTTAGTACTTATACTGTGAGCGCCTCACCTAAATGGCAGCATGCACAGCATCGCAAATCGGCTTGGCAACAGTCAATGACATATGCAGGAAGGCAGTGTCACACAGGAAGGCAGCGCCTTGGCAACCGTCGACAACATACGAAGGAAGGCAGCATCAGGCAGGAAGGTAGCATCCCTGCACTAATCTTGTTCATACTGCGTGCTGTCCCGGTAACAGCAACAGCACACGCCAGCAGGTAACCTCCGAATGCGCTCACTCCAATCTCCAAGATTGCTGCTGTGATTTGATTAGCTTCAAGGCTCTGCAAACATGCATGGTGAGTTGAGCAATATTAAAACAGCATTCACTTAGGGGGATATTCTCAAAAACGTGTGATAACCATTGCAAAAGTAACTTAACGCAACCTTCAACATCGCAGTCTATCGCGGGAAGTTTTCGCCATGTTAACCAAGAATTCACAACACGGCGGTACCATGCGATAGTGACCAAATAACGCGTCAAATGGGGGTGTTAAAATCAACGCCACGTCGCAAAAATGCGAAACACGAACGCAAAAAAAGCTGCGATGAGGCCAATCGCGATACAAAGAGCTGCGAAAGCCAGCAGCAGGCCTGCAAATCCCATGCGTCTGGCAGGAAAATGCACGATAAAAGCTACAAAGACAACACACCAGAAACAATCCAAAGTGCTTAGCAACATGGATGCACCCTGACTGAGCGCAGAGGCCAACGCGAACCCCACAAGCCCCACAGACCACCAGCAAGGAACTACGGGATCGGGGAAGGCCAAGGAGAAGAGGGAGAGAAAGACGGGGTGCAGTTCGCAGCAAAACCAGATCAGCGTCACAGAGGTGACATAACACAACCATCAACTGACCCACAATTAGACCACCGGGAATGCAGTTGGAGCACAATGGGCACAATGGCACACATGCACAGTTAAGTATAGCACACGGCACACCCATAATGACCCAGGATCATGTCCCTCATCCCTGTGACACACTGCAGCACACACACATAGCAATAACAGCACATCCACATTGACCACAATGTGGTACAATGTGCAACCCCAACACTGCAGAACAGAGGACACAACTGGCTCCGCACACGCACAGAAACAGGCCTACTACATCTGACAGAGCTGGAAACTGTGAAATGGAAATTTACGCGTACAACCTCACATCTGTCATATAGTCCAAATGTACACTGCCCCGCATCTAAATCCTGCACCTCCAAAACAGTCACAATGTACATTGTCATCCAGTCTGCATGTAAACAAGAACAAAGTCAAGTCAAATGGTCTTTATTCGGATAAAAATATCCATAAAAGTACAATTCATCAACACCAAAAGGATATAAATACAGCTTAAAAACAGTGATAAAAACAAGAGCAATTTCAAAATTCTAAGTGCAGGTATGGGCAGAAGTACAGGAGGAGCAAATAAAGTGCAAGCATATTCAATGCGTGTAGCATGTAAACATCAACAGTTATATCGTTTTTGGCAAGCAACAGTCAAAAACATGTTCTAAATATATTAGTGCAAGTTGTCCACCCAAATTCGAATAAATCAAACTTATCCAGACATATAATCAGGGTCATGAAGAGATGTACAGACTAACAATATCAATAGGTGTGCCAGGCATGTGGTAATCTAACAATGGCCATAGATGAACAAGGACAGCTGATGGATGCAGTCTTATGTAGTAACCATCGTATTCCGCGAGCGTATCGCCGACTGCAAAAATGAGCTTGCTCTGAAAATCATCTCATCGCTTCCTAACTGTAATATTTCAGTATATGCCAGTTTATGGTCAGTGATAGCTTGTGACCTGAAATAGGGGCTAAAATACTGTTTTGTATATCGAATGTAAAAATTACAAAAAAGCAGAAAATGTAAAGTTGTTTGTTTTAAACCATTACCACGGGGACAGGGCAGGTATTCAAGATTTTTATTAAAACCAAGTGGAAAGCAGAGTGAGTATTTTATGCTCCCATCCCTAAGGCGAAAGAGAATGCTCCTGTTCCATCTACCAATATTCCTTTTCAAATATTCCTGTGGGGAGGTTATGTTATATCCCGGACAGGACACAATGGAAATATATCTAATTATTGATGGTTTAAGAAACTCTGAGCGTTCTCGATCCCTTCGGAATGAGTCATATAGTAGCTCTCTCACTGTCTTGATATTCATGCTCTCTGCATTATGGTGATGGTAGAAGATGTGTTCCAAGTCCACACTAGATAAGCTTTCTTTTACAGCATTCAACCATGGTATAGACCTGCCCCTATCGCACTTAAGGCAATCACTGATTATTTTCTGTGTTAAGGTTGCTGCCGGGTTTTGCCAAATCTTCAGCCAGAAAAGAGCTGGCCGGGATTTGATGAAATCCTCAACATAGTGCAGGTTTAGCTCTTTGTGGCAGATGTAAGTGGGTGAAGATATTTGGGCCCCCAGAACCTTCCTGCAAAATCTGTTTTCTTCAGTTTGGATGCCACTGCTATTGGCGTACCCCCACACTTCGGCACCATAGGTTGCGGTTGGTAAGCATTGAGATTTGTAAATTTGTATTAGGGGCAACATAACCTCAGCCCTCTTTGGCTGTTGTAGGCTAATAATTGAATTGACTGCCTTGGCAAGTTTGTTTCTGCCGTGTGCTGCGTGTGCCAACCAAGAGCCCGTTTCTGAAAAAATCAAGCCCAAATACAGAAAAGTGCTTGTGCTTTTTAAGATGTTATCACCAGAAACTATGTGATTAATACGGTATTTATTAGGCCCGCAAGACATAATATATGACTTCTTAAAGTTGGTACACAAATCCAAACCAGCCATAAAAGAGACAAATCCCGTAATTAAAGTGCGTAGTGCTTTGGGTGTGCGGCCCATCAAGACCGCATCGTCAGCGTATAAAAGTACTGGGAGTAAGTTGCCATTGATATTCGGCACATCACATGAAAGATTGGACAGGGATTTATTTAATTCGTTTATATACAGAATAAAAAGTAGAGGGGCCAAGACACAACCTTGTCTGACCCCTCTGCCAATTAAAATATCCCCGGAGACCTCTCCCTCCTTATTTATCCTAACTCGTGCTTTTAGGTCTCTGTGCAAGTGTGCCAGAAAATGAACTAGTGACTCATCTAATCCATAATTTAAAAGAATATCCCAGAGTTTCGAACGGTTTACGAAATCAAACGCTGACGATAAGTCCATAAAACCCAAATACAGGGGGACTTTTTTAGCAACGGTGTACTTACTTAAGATGAGGTTTAAATTCAAGCATTGTTCAACTGTTCCCACATTGCTTCTAAATCCCAGCTGGCAGGGATGGAGAATGTAATTTTCCTCTGCCCAAAGTCTGATTCTATTAAAAATCACCCTGCCCAAAATCTTCAGTGTGTTATCTATTAAAGATATGGGGCGATAACAACTAGGGTTTAATCTGTTGTCTTTTTTAAAGATGGGTACAATGACACTACTTGACCAAGTATCAGGAATTTTGGTATTGGACAAATTGTTGAAGACATTACACAGCAAAGGGGACCAAAAATCTGGTTCAGATTTAATCAAATCAATTGATAGTCCATCAGGACCAGGGGCTTTATTCCCTGCGCTTTGATTAATGGCATCTTCCACTTCGGAGATGGAAATAGCAACCTTGATATCTGTACAGAAAGGATCTGTAGTTGTTACTGGGGCTGTGTATATTTTAGCAAAATGCTCCTCCCATGACTTAGTTGGTATATTACAGTTGATGGGGGTTAAGTTGGATCCCATGGACCTCAGAGCTTTTACTTCGCCCCAGAACCCAGTCACATCTTTCAGTGCTGCGGTACGTGCCAGTGAATCCCACCTCTCCTTTAAAATCTCATCTGAACGTGATTTTGTGGCTTGTTTATAGCTTTTTCTCAAGGCCTTAACCAGTGTCATGTTCCGGGGTTTATCGGCAAGTGCCTTACGCAGGTCCCGGTTGGCCCGTGAGCAAGCCCCATCAAACCATCTATAGCTCTTATTGTGTTGTCTAATGGGCTTAGAAATTTCCTGCTTGATGGCAGAACATAGGCCAACAAAAGCCTCAACAATCTCTGTGTCCTGGCAATCGCTGGACAAGCATGTTTCCACAGTTGTAGGGTGAGATTTTATAATTCGTTCAAGTAAGATTTTATTGTTAATGCCTTTCCAAATTACTCTGCATTTGTCGGTGGATACGGCCAAATCCCTTGCCCCAATTTCTTTCCTTTTAGTACATTTATTGACAAATTTAATCGTTGTCAAAATGGGGTTATGGTCACTGTAACAAGTTGGTAGGACCTCAGCTTTAACAAGACAATTCTCAAGGGCCGATGATATAAAAACATAATCAATGGTGGAAGAACAGCCACGACCTGTATAGGTGGGCAACTGGTCGGTATCGGGAGATCCACCGGCTTTTGCCATTACATCGGTTAGATCCCTGGAGGATAAATAGTTGAACAGTTCTTCCCCTCTTTTACATGAAATAGTCGCGTGGGATGAGGCTGTGGTATTCTCCATTCTATTATATAAGTGTGCATTAAAGTCTCCCCCTAAGCAGATGCCGTCCAATTTCCCAAACTTATTGCCTGCTAGCAAATCATCGATAAAATCAAATAAAATGATAAAATTCTTATTCGGGAGTGATTTAAAATCATTATTATAAAAATTTATAAAACATAACGTAATCCTGTTTGAATATATTGTGGCCTGGAGATGACTATCGTTTGTCCATAAGGATTTAGTGGTGCATCCTGCGGTAATCTTTATCCATGTGGATAAGCCCCCGCTAGGTCGACCAGCTTCAGGGATTGGGGCAGTGCTATTAAGACAAACAAAACCCTCAAGTAGCAAGCTGCTGGTGCACCAGGTCTCCTGGAACATTAGAACGTCAAAATTACTGACCATATTAGTCCACTCTACTATGTTCATTTTTGATTTTAGGCCAGCAATGTTCCAACTTAATATTTTTAGATGTTGGGCAAAGGGCATGTGAGTACAATTGGAAGTACTTGAGGTGATACGCTCTACCAAGCTAGCCATTTGAGGGTTCTCGGTGGAACTGGGATTGGACATAGCCCGATTAACTGTTGATACCTCCCGAGGCAGTGATGCAGTGTTTGAAAATTTGCACGAGAGTCAATCCTGACCCTCCAAGTCGGTCAGAACATCGAACCGATTATGTACGGGATAAGTTGGTAAAATAAGGTGATGATTACTTTGAGGTGGGTGTAGAAGAAGCCCAGTGGTAAGGCAGTTATAGCCGTTGCAATATTAGGGTGGATAGTGTTACATTTTAGAATCTTTTTTACCAAGGGGGGGTACCTGAAATTTATGACAATACAGTCACCCACAATATTTTTTGTCAGGGGACCAACCCATCCCACCCGTCTCACCATCAAGATTGCATTAGCAGACTCCATGCCCACCCCCTTGAACCTACATAGCCAATCAATACACTTATTCTTGAGTTGATCCCAAGACTCACTTTGGTTCTCTTTTAGAGGTGGTACTCCGGCTAAAATTAAAGCGTAAGGACATGCCTCTGGCGGTAGATTAAGTACCGGGGTGGCATGTTTTATAGGCCGGGTAGGGATGATTGACTCATGGTTAGTAAGTGTAGTTAGATTGGGTGGTACTATCTCGGGGGCGGCTGCTATTGGATGTGGGGGGAGACGGGGGGGATTGGTATTCACAGACATTGATGACAAAGATGGTGTGCTAACCAAATTGCTTGATGCAGAATTGCTGGGCAAGCACGCCCTACTGCCATCACATTTATCACATATGTTATCTACTGCAGTTAAGGTGCGTTTGCCACTTCCTTCTTGAGTCCCCTTATTGGTGGCCTCCATGTCTTTCAGTAACCGTTCCCCCCTGCATTGATCGATGATAAAAGTTCCTTTCCTTTTTGCATCTTCCTTCTTAACTAGGCTTTCCAGTCTATCCAGACGTTTAAAAATAAGATTAAATTGTTTATCCATTAGACTTTTCAGTTGATTAAAAGTTGAGTCCACAATAGTATCAATTAAGTTTTCAATTGGCCGTCCCGGCATGCCATGTACAAGTGTTGGCTCAGTTTGTGTTTGTATACACGATGAGTTAGTGGCTGCGGTAATGGTCGATGAGGCATCAGTACTATTGATTGGGCCCTGTAAGTGTGTGCTTACGTTAACCGATCCCGCGTTTGCTATAGATTTCCCACGTGTCCACAAACTCAAAGGGGTGGGTTGGGTTTTATTGTTGCGTGGGGGTTGTTTCCTTTTGGCAATAGGTGCTTTAGTAATGCCACTCTTCCTTTTTCCCCCAGTGGTCTTGGAAGCTGGGGCTGATTTAGAGGTGATGGGAACAGCATCCATTTCCTGCTGTGAGTCAGCTATTTCAATGATGGGGGTAGCAAACTGATTGACCTCTTTAAGTCCAGATGAACTTTTATGTTGAGTGGGGTTTGCAACTATTATGTTAGGTGTGAGCGGCACAGGAATCAGAGAGTCAATATTAACCGCACCACGGGACATAGGTAGATCGACTGTTTCGTTAATAAGGGTATTTTGACCCAGTGAGAGTCTCCGTTCGGTGGCCTCAATTTCCGACGTGACCAACAGAAAAGCATCTTCTATCATGCTTTCCAGGGCCGACGTGATGATGGGAGGACTCCTAGGGCCCGGACCAGAGGGGTTTGCAGATGCTTTCCCCATGGAGAATAAATGCACACACTAACCTTTGTTCCAGATGAGGAGAGTGCTTGTCCGAACAGCAAATCAAGGGAGGTGGCCCGGCCCTGCCACTGTCTGCCCCTGACGGACACAGACGGCCCGCCCTCTGCCCGGGCTCAGCCCGGCGACGCCCGCGCGCGTCCCGCGACGCGGGGGGAACCTCGGCTGAAGTAGCGACTCCGGGCGCGCTTTCCGGCGGATGTGGGCGGTTCACTGGAGGGCTGCTGGGGGCTGTAGTCCTCCTCCACAGCGGCCTCGGTGCAGTGGGAGGCGGCGAGGGAGACTACCAGCGGCTCTGTCCCCCAGCCCTGGAGCCAGGAAAGAACTTCTGCGTGGCGCTGCGTTGGCTGCTCAAGGTACGATCCCCTAAGTACAGCATTTAATCAAGTGGTCAACTTAAGCACGCTGAGTCCGGCATACTCGACCTTTCCATGCCGCGCTGTTAACTGAAAGATCAAACATCATTAAACAAGAACAATGCGCCAACATACATGTCAACACAATGTCAACATGCATCTCCCCTTCACATTGTAGAGGGACACACAGCACCTCCAGCAGAGCACAGATGATGCATCAGTGATGCCGGAGAGGACCACCATACCTTTGACACCGATGCCCTACAACAGCCCATGGACATCCGATGCAACCCACCACCAGGACCAGGGCAGCCAAGCTACTTAGAGGAGAACCCAGCCCCTGCAACAGACCACACAGCATGAAGCACCCGCAAACATGGCTGGCTCACAACACTTCCCCCACCCACACATGGCACCCCAATGCCAGGTGTCAGAATGCCAAAAGGAGGTGGACAAACAGGTGCGGGTGCAGTCTGAACCAATGGAAGGTGAACTAGATCACATACGTAGGTGTCTATTACCCTTCAGAGACCACCTACAATCCACAAAGGAGACCCACACTGCCATAGAGACACATGCAGATGCACATTCCCAGTACAGAACCACGCCCAGGGGCACGCATATATCAGTCACACACACATGTTGGCTCTGCGTCCGACGGCCCAGTCCACTTCCCTTATGAATTGTGTGGATGACGACAAAGCTACGTGTCCAAGCTCTAGCCCGCTGCCTGCGGTGACATGTCTGCATCCGCTGTACACAGCACAATGTAATGTCGTAGGGCCCAGGGCCCTCATAATAATATAATAATAATCCACATTTGTAAAGTGCGAACAATCACCCGTAAGGGTCTCTAGGCGCTGGGGCCGTCGGGAAGATTAAGCAAGCTATTGCCCAGAGTCACATGGTGCTGGGCTAATCTGCCGACGGTGCCGGTGATCAAACCGTGATCCCCAGATTCCGGAGTAGATGTGTGTGGGGTGAGTATAAGCCAGCCCGCACGGAGTGCTTGGTGCTGGCAACAACTTGAACAGTGGACACCAGTGTAATGGAAATAGAAAACACCTGCATAACAGAGTCAGCTGCTGAGCAACATGGAGGGAGCCGGAGCAAGTACAGAGGTCACCCAACATACAAACATAAGTGTCCGTGAGTTGCAGTGCACTTCGGTTGGGGCACTAGAGATGAGCGCACTCATGTGAAGAAAATGTCTAGGATTGTGTCCCTTCGGTTTATTCCTGATGCAGATGCAGTGGGGTGTGTTAGATCTGCATCAACTTCCTCATCAACCTCCCAGGTCTCCCACACTGCCTGAGGTGACATTGCTGCGCAACCTCCCCACAGCACAAAACTCAATCAGTAACGGTCCCTGGGGTGCGGTGCACTGAGTCAGTGGCACCTGGAATGCTGAGCAGGGGATCAGGCAGATGATGGCATCCACGACAGGTCTGAGCAACTCCGTTAGTCTGCCAGTACCACTGTTTCGACTCTGGCAGATGGTGGTTGGAGTTGGCCCTGGGGATGGTGGCGTGTGCCTCCTGCGGTGATGCGACATCCGGGCCGGTCAGGACTCGATTTGATGTGTGAGCCCTGGTGGTCCGCAGTTGAGGCCGGAGGCAGTGGACAGTGAAGGGCCACATGCACATAGCGTTGATGACCCCAAGACCACCGTCACAGAGGTCATCCAATATTCATTCAGTCCCTGACTTGAGCTGCACAGAGTTAGTGGCCCCGGATGCACAGCGGCTGGCACTGGCACACCACCACGGGAGGGTGACACTGAGGTAGGGCCACGCAGACTGAGCGGGTCCTCATCGATGTCGAAGGTGAATGTGGCGGAGGGTGGCGGGGGACAGTGGAAGGTTTCCTCCAGGGCATGATGCAGAGGGCAGAAGCTATCCTGAAGCAGCAAATGGAGGAGTGGAAAGCGACAGCCTCGTTGCCACCACCAATACGGTATCAGCTGCATGAGGATGAAAACTACCCTCTAGTCCATAGACTCAGAAGCCACCAATGTATGAATGTAGGGAAACAGACTTAGTGGCACCGGGGCTGAGAGGGGATGCAGTCTGCGATGATGTCACTACACTGATATGAACTCCGGCATTGCCTAATCAAGACTCCGTGACCTACTGGACCGCAGTGTAGGCCGGAGGCAGCGGTCAGCAGTGGGCCACAGCCACGTGTTGTAGGCTCCCGATGCACAGAGTTAGTGACACCAGGCCAGTTGTCGGTAGTGTTTGATCACCTCCGTAACGATGATCCTTTTTTCCTCCCAAATGCAACGTGTCATCCTCTTATACCTCTCATTGCGTGCAATGACATGTACTCTGCCTTTGAATAATTGATGTTGAGTTCCAATTCTGTGACCTACTCGAGCACAGCGTAGGCCGAGATCAGTAGTCCGCGTGGGCCCACAGAATCTTGCGGTTGTGATGTACTGACCTGGTGGCATCACATCGAAGGGTGTACAGTGACATACACTCAGCCATAATTAATGTACTCTGCCATGGTGTAATCAAGACTCAGTTCCAAATGTGTGACCTACTTGTCCGCTGTGCATGCCGGTGGAGTATGTCAACGAGTAGGGAGTACTGCGGGTCTGTGTTGCAGAGGACGTGATGGTCTGAGGTAGCTGCCATGGTCGCAGGTCCCAGGCTTGGAGATTGCACCGGCATGTGGTGGGCCTTCTTCGACATATGCCGGTGTCGCCAGGTGGGCATTGAGGCCTGGGTGAGCAGAGGCGGGCAGGACTGGTTTGGGGACCAGCGTCCCGGGGTGCAGCAGGCACACAGGATCGCTGGCAACACCACTTACGGCGTCGGCCTCATGGTGGGGTGAGAGGCACCACCCTGGCAGAGACGTTGGGCATTCTGGAAGAGGACCACGTCCAGAGTTACGTGCCTTTTATTCACTCCCCTTCACTGGCTTGGCGTACGCTGGGCCAGCCCACTCCTCTCACGCTGCGGGGGGGGACATTACAAGCTACATTTCCGCAATCTTTCCCGCTGGCTGGGCTGACATGGTTGCATCCACTGTCTACTACACTCCAAACACCAGCGGTGTGTGTCGACATGGATATGTGTGTGGTCTGCATACTGCCGTCTGGCCAGCACATCCACGCCACACTTGGCATTGTGTGCAGTCTCATTCATCGGTCAGTTGCCTCCTTTTCACATGCCTGGTCCCCACCTCTTCCGACATTCTGCTGTTGTGTGGCCGAGGTGCCATGCTGTTGATGGCTACTGTACATGGCTGGCCCAGGTTCCCACAGTGCGTTGTGCTGTCATGTCTGGTGGGTGTGCATGTTGTATGTGAGCTTGTGACGTGTGTATTTCCTGTGTTGTGTGTTGCATGATTGGGGAGTTGAGGTGTGTGGTGTGTGGATTTGGTATTGGCCAACGAGCAGTGTATTTCCGTAGGTGCCATCCTGGTGGCGCAGGTTGATGATGAACTGTCGGAAGGTGTGGGAATCATGCACACTGCCTGGGTGGTTTGCGGCAGTGTTGGCAGAGATTCCCCAGTGGTCCACTATTGCCTGCACATTGGTGGGATACATGCGCTTTCTGTTGTGCTTATTGTGTGCAGTCCACTAGTAGGACATGTGTGCAGTCAATTGCCCCCTGACATGTGTGGGAAGCCAGGTGTGGTGTACACGCCTTGCTTGGTCTCCGGCTGTTCCTGCGCAGTGTTTGGGAAGTATAGATGGTGGGATACCAAGCTGATGGTGTCATCCATGACCGTTGTGAGGGACTTGGATTGGCCTGGCTGTGTGACTCCTCCGTCTCAGGCGGATGTTGATTGGAGGGCACCAGAGGCCTACACGTGCAGCAGGGCCAGCAGCTTCGTCTGAGGTGGGATGTTGGTTGTCCACTGTCTTGGTACCGTCAGCCTCTGGGCAATGGTGGTCAGGATGCAGAGGAGGCTTGTCCCTTTGAGCATGTATTGGGCAATGAAATTCTCTGGTGTTGGGTCTGTGAGGCTGGTGCATTTTCGGAGGATCGCTGTCTTTGTCTGTGCTGCCTCAGTGTTGGTCCGGGGGGGCTGTGGGTGTCCGGGGTGGGGGTGGTCTGGGGGTGGTGGTGGTGGGTGGGTGTTGGGGCCCTATTATGTATCCGGCCCGCATGTTCAGTGGCTCCATGGCATCTGTTGGTCTTCAGGTGTGGCTGTGGGCTGGGCACCCTTTTGTGGTGCAGGCTGCGGTCAGGTCAGAGCAGGTGTTAATTTCCTGCAGCTAACGCGCCTTATCGCATGTTTCGTGGTCTTTTCGCCGATCTGGCTGGTAGTTGAGAATGTTTCAGAGTGGTGTTGTCGTGGCTTTTGGCACAGGAACGCCTACTCTGCATCTCATTAGCGATGGTTGCCGGGGTCATCTGTGGCGGTGTTTTTTGCGGCTGCTATCGCAGGTAAACTGGTGCTATGGGCTGTTAGCACCAGCTTGTGAATGGGGTGATACATTTATCATGACTTCTTGAGAATATGCCCCATAGTGTCTTCTTGCGCTCGGTTCCCCCCACACTTGGTATACACATGCCCTCACGGGAGCCTGCGTGGCAACCACCAGGTTCAAGCGTAAACACTGGTCACCGGAACAGCTTGCTCCGATCCTCCAATACTCCCTTGTACCCACACCAAATTCTTCCACATGAGTTATCGCACAGCTTCACTCAGATTCCGCAGCCTGGGGTCGTAAAAATAAGCCTCAAATACTGAAAATGGCTGAATAAGAAAATCAGTTAAATCCAAAACATTCTTCTTGCAATATCCTTTGTGTCCTCTTCACGATAATCCCATTATCATCACCAATTTTGGAAGGCAAGACACAGTAGTTGCAGAGGTAATATTTATTCAGCTTGGTACAATGACCAACAGCCAGCTTCCCTGATCCTCAGCATCTGACTAGCTCCTTGTAATACCCAGACATGATTTCACTTGTGGAAGCTTCCATTGCCTAGGAACAGCATCTGGTTGTTAGGCCAATCAACATAGATATAACACAATAAGAACATAACAGGTACATTATATATAAAAATACCTATAAGTCCCTAGTACAGGGGTCTTCAAACCTGGGGTCCTTAACTGATCTGGGGTGGGGGGGGCGAGGGGGGAAGCTCTGGTTAAAAGAAGCATCATGTTAATAGAAGTGCTTTGTTTTAAGCTGAAGAAAAACAAGTGGCAGTAAGCCTCTCTGTAATGGGTCATCCCTGCCATCGTTTATCATTCATATCTGGCAGGGAGGATGTCAAAAGGAAAGGGATTCCAAATATTCTTCATACCTCCATGCACCTATTTCTGATAATCAGAGCAAAGTTAGTAAGCCCTGCCTGACCAGAATAGTATGTTTGGCAATCATGTATTTGATTGCATTATTCAAAGGGGTAACATAACTGCTATGTTTAAATAATTCTAGACATATTTGAAAATTCCCAATTTAATAGAAGTATTAGGAAAAATTCCAGGCGGGGAGGGCAATATATATACTTTTTTTATACTGGGGGGGGGGCACCGGGGGTGCGGCATTAACAAGTTTGAATACCACTGCCCTAGTATATAATAGGGCATGGCAGTTTAGAGGCCAGCAGCCCTTTCTGGACTTTCATGTGTGCACTGCTGAGAGCCTGAGGTCAGTTTAAAAGCAGCCCTGTGTTGCAGTACTGCTTTAAAGTGAAAATGTTGCCCAAACTCAACTTTGCTGGTTGGTGCACTTAAAACTACAATATTTTGGCATTTAGGTACCCTTAGGGTCTCCCCTAGGTGTCCCTGGGGTGGGAGTCATATCATTATATGGATGGCCCTTATAAAATATGTTTTATATGCCCTGGGATAAAGAAATTGCACTTTTCACTTTCCCCATTGTAGTAAGGTGCCTCCCAACATCAACAGTTTTATATAGCGCGAACTTGACCCGAATCCAATCAGGTATCAGAGCGCTTTAAATAGCAACAGTTACAATACATGAGGACACACATTCAGACATTGGTGCTAGAAACAATGTGGAGTGAGGATCTGCAATATGTTTGCATATTCAGGATCCTTAAAGTCTCCCCTATGTGTCCGAGGGTGTGGGGTCATGTAACTATGAGCAGGGCCCTTATTAAATATGTTTTAGATGCCCTGGTGATGATGAAATTGCTTATTGTAGTTTCCCCATTGTAGATGCCTAGTCCCATAGGATAACATGGCAATAGATTAGGGATGCTTAGCTATCACAAGAAATTAAAGAAAATATGATTCAAGGAGTTAGGAGGATGGTAAGTGGCTCACCCAGTGAGATTCTATCAGGTAGTGAGAGCTTTGCTACATAGGAATGCTAGAGCAGGGGGGAAGGGGTAGTAAAGCATGAGCTTCCAATGAAAAATAGGACAGGCAGAGAATAAATGCCAGGTCCATCTATTTTCAGCACCTCTGACCTAGCCGGACACAAGGCTTAAGGTAGGAATTCACAGATGGTAGTGGGCGTAGGGCTATGGAAATGAGCTATACTAGAGGTTGATTTAAATAGTTCTTGTTCCTCTGCTGAGAGTTCAGCCATACTACATTTTGGGGAATTAGTGCTTTCTGGGATAAGATTATGCCACACTTTGGAGGAAGTGGTCATGTTCTGGGGTGTTGCCCTGCACCTCATTCGACAAGAGTGCACTCCTGCTTGACACCAGAGAACACTGAATAAATATGTGAGAGGTGAAGACTTGCCAAGCTGGAAACTTGATTTGCACCATCATGCCCTGCATTCTGACTGACTGTGCCTGTTGCATTATCTGGAAGTACAGCCCTTTGAATTTACCTTGCTTCAAGGGGAATAAAGAGTGGACTCCCTGCAAACTAAAGGTTAGCAGAGCTCATCTGGACCATCACCACCAAGAATCCCCTGCCTGGAGTGCGTTCAGTGGATTTGTAAGGGTTTTCTTCAGGTGCATTGTGGGAATTGTGGTCCCACCCTTTCAAGGACCATCCTGGAGATTCCATACCCTTGGAGTGTGTTTTGAACACTTTGGACCCTCAAGAGGAACTTCAAGAAGAAGATCCAGAAGTATGGAGAAGTGTGGAGCAACTTTGGAAAAAAGCTCCATAAGTGGACCGACTCAACCGCAAGAGCCAAGTCCCCCACCTTCAACCGCGAGCCAGTGTGGCCTCCTGGTTCATCGCAGTGAAAAGTTTCGGATGTCCGACTTCCAGAGTTTGACCGGGAGCACCTTGGAAAGAAAGCCAGCCAACCCTCGCTGAATCCGGACTGGTGAAGAGCATCGAGGGACCCGAGCAGAAAAAGATCCAGAAATGTTTCTAAGTCCAGGGGTAAAATCTTTGCCGAGGCCTACCGTGAGGGGTATCCGAGTAGGACTCAATCGTGCTTGACCTGAAACTTTGAGTCTGTCCAGGTCAAGCGTGACCAGATGTCTCAGAATAGCGCTACAGGTTTCTGAGTGCTATATCTCTAAATCATGAAAAATTCATATCTCTGGTTTCCTACATTGGATTTTTGTCGTTTTGTTTTCATTTTAAACATACAAATATTTCCTATTTTTATAAATTGGATTGGTGTGGAATTTTTATTGTGCGTTGTTTTTTTTATTTTTTTTTACTGAATTGATGTTTTTAAATGGTTTACATACCTGTCTCCTAGGTTAAGCCTGCCTGCACGCAGCCAAGCTGCCAAGGTTTGAGCATAGGAATAATTTATTAAGACCTATACTGAGCCCTAGACTGTGTTAGTGGCCTTAGATGCATATTTACCACTACTAATAACTGATTTTCCAACAATGATAATTATTTGAGTGAATTTCTCCTAGTATTGCTTTCTCTTCATTAGCTTTATTTAATGAAAAGTGTGCTTCAACATGTTAAAACAAATGACTGCAGCAACTATGAAGTTTCATCAATAAATCCATGCACAACCAAGGCAACTGAGTGCCGGAAATATGACTTGGCATTCAATAGACTCATGCAGTTGATAATGCTCAACAAAGTAGCTGATGTATAAGCAGGCAGGTTGTACCAACATTTTGCGACCTGACAGTCACTTTGCAGTGTAGCCTATTCACTGATAGTGCGAAAGGCAATTTGTCCATTCGGAAACGGTCATCAAACAATCTGTCTAATTAATAATAATTTGCATGCTGTTATTAATGGCTTTGAGGGCAAGGATGGTGACCTGCAAGCAATAGCAGGCCATCCTCCTTGGCTTTGTTTTCCCCAACCGGAACATTTTTTCAATGCAGACTGTGTTCATTTAATTTACTGATGCTGTTTTTTTTTCAATAAAAGTGATTCCAGTTTGAGAAGGCCCCGAAGGAGCAGGCAGTGTTCCTCTTGACCACGTCCTGCACACCATGAGACTGCCTGACATGATTCCTATAAATACCAAGGGGCAGATTTATGAGCCCCTTGCGCCACTTTTGCGTCACTTTTCCCATGTTAAAAGTGACGCAAAAGTGGCGCAAGGGGCTCATAAATCTGCCCCCAACTCTTTAAGGTGACTGATCAGTAGTTTGCAACTGCAGTAAAACTCGCCAAGAATTAAAAGATTTCATTGCAACTCCAACTCCAAAATAGGAAGAATATGTCTCTTTCACTGCAGATCCTATTTGCGATTAGTAATGGGCTTCAGAAACCCTTTTATAGAAATACTTTTGGATTTGGAATCGGGTTGTGATACATGTAAAAAGATTTTTGCAGACCCTGTGTTTTTTTGGATCACAGACTATGCAATCGAAAAACACTTTTGTACATCAGGCACAAAGTTTTTTGATTAATTATTGCTTTTGGTTCAAAATAATCTCATACAAATTCATTTAAATAAATGGGGGCAGATTTACAAGGACTAGCACATCTCTGCATATTAGCAGGGATGCGCCAGTTAAGATCCGACATGCAAAAATACCCTTGGGCCACCACGGATGCGTTGCATTTACAATGCGGCACAGTGTGGCGCAAGGATAGACAGATGCATGTTGTATCTTTTGTCGTAAGGGCAGCGCATTGCTGGAGTCATTTCACAAATCCAGCAATGCTCAGGGGCGGCCTATACTTATTGTGCTGCATCACTCCTTACGCCTGCTTCAAGCAGCGGCGGCGTAAAAGTGACTCAGTGCAATCTTGTAGATTTCACTGCGTCACTTTTACGAGGCTTTCTTGTGACGGAACACCCACCCTGCATACATTATACCTGACGCAGGTATAATGTAGCGCAGGGCTTTACAACATGACGCATCTCTCTAGATTGCGTCACGTTGTAAATATGTCGCAATGTGGCACATTCTTTACGACGCTGCTGCGTCACAGAAGCGGCGGCGCAAATGTGTCACAAGGGGCTTGTAAATCTGCTCCAAACTATTGAAAAATCATCAACACAATCTGATACCTATTGCCATTGCTTAATTTGTAAAAAATAAAATTCCAGGGTCCTTGTAAGGAGGCCACTGCAGCTTGTACCACCCATTGCTCCCACTAGCGATGCCAATGACAGTACAATCACTACTAGACATCTCAGTCATACAAGTGTGACAATTCAGACAAAAAGTACATGAAAATGATTAAGACATACCGCTCAAGTATTCTTATAGCTTTGGATCGCAGATATTAGTTATTTTAATGTATATTTAATTTTTAAACAATAGCTGTTGTCGTACAGCACCACCATATGGTAGGATGCTATTAAAAGCCGGTGTTGAAATTAAAGTGGCGGTGCCAAGCACCTGAAACCACTGGCTCAAATTAATCACTGTAAATATCACAATGAATGTAAAGTATTAGCTATTGAGGATTGCCCTGTGAGAATACATGACATTCTCCAAATCTCGTATTGGTCACCTAATTTATCCCGTTTTATACATTAAGCCACTTATATCAATCGAGGTACTAATCCAAAGCACCCCACCACCTCATATTTCCTCACAGCTGCAATCCCTGCCAATTAAACATATGCACTATACATCACAATCATCCCTTTTCATCCTGCAACACTACATGTGCTCAAACACACGCATAGTGGCATTCTATCAGGCAGAGGAACTGCAACTGTAAAGGACTTGTTATTCCAGGAGTGACTTTAGAGCTTAGCATCGGTCTTCTAATGGTACTTATTAAATGTATTGGTGTATTATTCTGGTAGGTTGGCACACTGAGAAAATCAGGTATACTTTTTTTTCAAAATTTAGCACTGACTTGTAACTTATAGCCTTATTTTGATGTCGGGCGAACTTGCGTCTGCCCGACATCGTTGATGATACAGGTCGAACCAACCTTCTGTCAGCGTCCCGACTGCTGAATTTTGATGTGACCACACATGATGCTGTCGCAAGCTCCTTTTTCTGTATGGGAGCTTGTGCTGCGGTCCTAAACTGGCCTCAGCTCAAGCTCCCATACAGAAAAATGAGTTTGTGTTCATCCCTGCACTGTGTGGCAGGCACTGTGCAGTTGATGAACAGGGGAGCAACAAAGGTGCCCCCTCGACACCCAACTGGAGGCTGCTGGCTGAAGGGGGCCCTACTATAGGCCCCCAAAGTCGCTTTCCGACAGGGCTTCGTGTCGGAAAGCCCAGCATGGAAACCCTGCCGGGAACAAACATCACAATCTGGATGGGGTAAAACGCCTTTCAGAGGGATTACGTGTTGGTTATGACCAGCAGCTGGGCTCCTTGAGTCCATCGGAAGTAAGCTGGAATGTCCAGCTGGTTTCAAAACCAACAGCCTCCATTGTAATGACACACAATTGATGGACGGAATGCAGAACAAATCAAAACATTCACCCTCAGTCAAGAGATCTGGGTTAAATCCATCAATCTTTTGCTCACCATGCCACCCCAGTTTAGACCTGGCAATATGCAAATCAGTCTTGACCCTGTGCCTCATGGGAACAGTCCAGCCCGAACTGCCAAACCAGGTCCTCCCTGGACCGGAAACAAGCATCCTAGGACCGGTTTTGGGGTTTCACCCCTCTTCAGCCAGGATAGCTTGATTCCAGTAGCACAGTGAGCCCGGGACTCACGTCTGAGTATACCTGGCGCACTTAGGGCGAGAAAGCAAAAGACACACAAATGATGGACGGAATGCAGAACAAATCAAAACATTCACCCGAGTCAAGAGATCTGAGTTAAATCCATCATTCTTTTGCTCACCATGCCACCCCAGTTTAGACCTGGCTTATGCAAATCAGTCTTGACCCTGTGCCTCATGGGAACAGTCCAGACCGAACTGCCAAGCCAGGTCCTCCCTGAACCGGAAACAAGTATCCTAGGATAGGATCCATACCAGTTCTTTTTTTGCATTTGTCACACCCCGAGTGGGACGGGTATGCTCAGACGTGAGTCCTGTGCTCTCCATGCCACTGGAATCAAGCTATCCTGGCTGAAGAGGGGTGAAACCCCTAAACTGGTCTTAGGATGCTTGTTTTCAGTCCAGGGACGACCTGGCCTGGCAGTTCGGGCTGGACTGTTACCATGGGGCACAGGGTCAAGACTGATTTGCATATGGCTGGGTCCAAACTGGAATGGCTTGGTGAGCAAATAAATTATGGATTTAGGCCCAGATCTCTGTACTGGGGTATGACATTGTTCTGCATTCTGTCCATCAACACTTCTTTTTGCATTCATTGTGATGAGGCTGTTGGTTTTGAAACCGCGATGAGGCTCGGAAAGCCTCCAAACTAGTTTGGAGGCTTATTGTGATGAGGCCCTAAGTAACACTAGGAAATTTGAGGGCCGGTGTTGCGGTCCGCCAAACCAACCACCAGTTTGATATCAATATTAAGCCCTTATTCACAATTTTGCAAAATCCAGGCCACATGATCACTCCTTTGCTGAAACACAAAGATACATTTGTGTGTCAAGGGACCGAATGAATTCTTAGTAAGCCTAAAATAAGTGGTCCTATGAATGACTCGTAATGATTTAAATTAAATGGAGAGAAGACCAAAATCCCTTTGCCTCAGTAAAAGTGTGCCTTATTGCAAAAAACCTTTGGGTGGTCTGAGACACCAACATTAGTTTTAATGCACTCTTTGGATCAACATTTGAATCTAGATATTATTGTCTTAGAATGGTGAAACAAATCATTCCAGGTATTGGTTAAACTGTTCACAAGGTACTAGTAGTAACACTTATACAGTCAAGGACAGTCTATTCGAGTGCTTTCTTTGGAGACTAACAGCATTATCAAAAAAGCTCGCCTCCAGCAAATCCAAAATTGCACGGTATGTCTGATTCTGATTGACTTGAAATTGCAGAGCATTGCAGCACCACTGGCTGTTTACCTGTAGCGAACCAAATATTTTATTTCAAATCTTGTACGTAGTAGTAAATGCAAACACTTCATTAGACGTTTGTATCTACAGCAAAAATGGGTAAAGAACTGTCCAACCAGAAATCACAGACCAGCTAGCCAAGTACTCTTGAGTACCCAACACCGGATGACAGTGTCAAGGAGAATGATTCACTTTAAATGATCAACGGATGTGAAAACCTTACCAACAGATATAAAAAATACATGATATTAAGCACCAGGAAGGCTATGAAAATATTCCATTTTGACAACTAGTCAACACTTAGGGCCCGATTCACAGAACTAACTTAAGACAAAATCCTAAACTTACTACCATTTTGGTATTCACAGAAGGCACTTACTCATTTTGGTATTCACAGAAGGCACTTACTCATTTCGGTATTCACAGAAGTTAGGAGTCCTAACTTTAGGACTCCTAAATGCCTTCTGTGAATACCGAAAGTCTTAAAATTAGGATTTTTCTCAGTTTAGTAGTCCTAGTAGTAGTAGTAGTAGTAGTAGTAGTAGTAGTAGTATAGTAGTATAGTTAGGACTCCTAATTTTAGTCTTAAAATTAGGATTTTTCTCAATTTAGTAGTCCTAAATTTAGATTTAGGACTACTAAATTGAGAAAAATCCTAATTTTAAGACTTTCGGTATTCACAGAAGGCATTTAGGAGTCCTAAAGTTAGGAGTCCTAACTATACTACTACTAAACTGAGAAAAATCCTCTCTCCTTTGTAACGTAAGGAATTTAAGAACCCCTTTAGTTGTAGCTTAGGTCCATCTAAACCATGAGAAAGGGTCTTCTATTTTCTTAAGCCACTGAGCAGAATATTCCAATGGAATGGCCCGAACAAAAAGAGAATCTTGGGAAGAAAAGCATGATGTTTACAACATTACACCTACCCACTATGAATAGATGAAGGTTGTTTAATCTACCTAGATCTTGTTTAATTTTATTTAACAGAGGTTCTGTATTATCTTTAAATATATTATCTATTTCTGCAAAAATGGTAACTTGAAGATATATTGCTTTATCCACAACCAGCTCATCATGCAATTTAAATTTCTCATTGATAACTACTTGGGTCTTATTTTTGTTTAACGCATAGCCAGAGAGCCTCCCAAATGTTACTGCCTCTTCTTCCACCTCCTTGAGTGCACTTAAGGGATCAGCAGTAAGCAGGGTAATATCATCGTCATATGTGCCCACCTTTGTTTCCAACCCTTGTGTCTGAATAGGGAAGAATGCACTATTATTTTCAAACCAATGTGCAAAGGGGGTCAATGTGAATTGCAAATTGGAGCGGGGAACACGGACTGCCTTGCAGAGTCTCCTGTGAGATTGAGAATGGATGTGACAATACCTTATTCACAGATACCCTGGCCACCAGATGATCATAGAACATTTTGATTGCTTGAATAAAGCCCTTACAGACACCCACCATTGACAAGGCCACCCACGAAAACTTCAAGGAGACAATGTCAAATTCTTTTTCTGCATCAAGTAGAATTAGAGCCATTTGGTCTCCTGCTACTAAGTAGCATCGAAAGATTAGATAACCCTCCGTACATGGTCAGTTCAGAGATTTTAACAAATGAAGTTGTGCACTTTCAATATGGGTCTCTTGCATACAAGTAACATCTCCCGCTAACAGCTGTAACTGCAGAGCTACATTCTGCCTCTTCTTATGATCCTTAAGCCCACAGATATTAATGGTAGCAATTCACAATTTACCCATTCATAACCTGTAAGAGAATCCAGATGCTTGACCTCTTAATCTTTGAGAACATATTCGCTGCAAGAGATAGTCCTCGTAAAGCACGCAACTGCCCCCACCAGCATGTGGATTTCCCCCACCCTTGTGATCCCTACCCCACACTCTACCTGTCTCCCCCTTCCCACCACCAAAACAAGCATTTGCAATACAATAGGTCTCGCATTTGCAAGACTTTGAGCCACTGGCATTGTAAATGACAAACCTTTTATCTACGTGTCGGTTTTGAAAACATATAAATAAAAGGCATTGTCATTTACAATGCCAATAGCTTAAAATTTCGCAAATGCGAGACCTATTGCATTGCAAATGCTTGTTTGAAGGGGGTGCTGAGAGGTCCCAGCGCGGCCGGAGCAACGAGGCTGTCAACCTATCATATTTTCTGTTTAAGTCTAGAATAATCGAAATCGGGTATTTGTAAAGCACAAACTAATCACCCCTAAGGGTCTCAAAGTGCTGGGGACCGTCGGGGAGATTAAGTGAGCTGCTGCCGGCACCAGTGATTGAACCGTGAGCCCTGCGCCCGGAGTCAGGTACCAAGGCCCCTGCACCACACCTCTCCTTTTTTGCATTAGGTCAAGCCAGCTCGTACACAGTTTGTTGTAAAATAAATTGGCGAAATACACCAACACTGCCTGTGGTTGTCCCGGTTCTTTGGAAGTACTTTTTGACACCATCATTGGAAATTCTGTGGGCCCGCTGAACTTCCTTGTCCAAATCCCATGAGGAGATCTTGGGAAATGTGCCGTTCATAACCTGTAAGAGAATCCAGATGCTTAACCTCTCAACCTTTGAGAACATATTCGCTGCAAGAGATAGACCTCGTAAAGCACGCAACCGTCCCACCAGCATGTGGATTTTCCCTACCCTTGTGATCCTTACCCCACACTCTACCTGCCTCCCCCTTCCCACCACCAAAACAAGCATTTGCAATGCAATAGGTCTGGCATTTGCAAGACTTTGAGCCACTGGCATTGTACATGACAAACCTTTTATCTATATGTCGATTTTGAAAACATATAAATAAAATGCATTGTCATTTACAATGCCAATAGCTTAAAATTTCGCAAATGCGAGACCTATTGCATTGCAAATGCTTGTTTGAAGGTTGTGAAGGGGGAAGAG
The DNA here is from genome assembly GCF_964204655.1 of Triturus cristatus. Lineage (NCBI taxonomy): Eukaryota > Metazoa > Chordata > Amphibia > Caudata > Salamandridae > Triturus > Triturus cristatus. Next base: position 1,128,086,953 of record NC_140582.1, read on the forward strand.
TGTGCGCGTGGGCAGCAGGCACAGAAGATTAGGCCCCGCCACCATGCTGAGAGGTCCCAGCGCAGCCGGAACAACGAGGCTGTAGGAGAGCAGCAGGAGTGGCCACAAGAATGAAGTGGCAACAGAGCGAGGCCTGCAGTGTGGGGAGAGCTGCTGAGGCCTGTCTGAACACTGTGGGGACACTCTCAGCCCAGGAGGTTTTCAATGTAAAGGGCCAAAGCGCACAAGGGGGGCCGGGTGTGTAATGTCTGCAGCCAAGAGGCACCCAAGCTTAATGTGCACTGATCAACCCCCAAAAAAAGCATTTACAATGCTATAGGTGTCGCTTTGTAAAAAAAAGAGGCGGTGTCCCTAAAGTGGGCACCGCGTTCCAAAAAAAAGTTAAAAAAATAAAATAAATGGAGCGCGGTGCCCCTAAAGCAGGCGCCACGCTCGGAAATAAAGTACAAATAAAAAAATAAACAGCGTTTATATTTGCATCGCGATTTCACTTTAAGTGAAAGCGCGATGCAAATATAAATAAGTGGCCGCCCTTGACTTCTTGGGAAATGCGGCGTTCATAACCAAGACGGAAACCAAATATTTTCTAATATCGTTTCCCTCTACCCCTTGATATACCCTCAAAAATCGCAAGTTATTATGGCGTTGCCGATTTTCTTGGCTTTCAGCTTTCACATCACATCATTCAGCACCCCATCCTGAGTTGCACTCTGAGACTCAAGGGCCACTACTTCCGTTTCAAGGATTTTTGTTTGTTTTCTTCCATAACTATTCTCTCAGCATAATCAGTGCACGTTTTGGCAATTTATTTAACAGCACCCAGCAGTTTTTTGGCAGCAAGACAGGCTAGTCGATTATCGTTCTTAATTTCCTCCTGGAAGTATTTTATAGATTTAATGATCATTACGATCGAAGGATTGCCATCTGTCGCTGCCTCTGGTGTGCCCCGGGCGGCCATTGAGTCAGCCAACTCTTTCTCACTTTTTTCCTTCTCCTCTGGAAATTAGCTGTGTGGCAGACACGTCTTAACTTAAGTTCCCCATACTGCCTCTGTCAGGCCCTCCCCATGGGGTCTTTTTCTTCCTTTTCTCCTTCCCCCTTGTGGAGAGTATTTTTCTTTGCCGGGATGGACAAGCTGAATCTTCTTCACCAGTACCACTGTCCACTTTGCAGCCCATTCTTCACTAGATACAGATATGCTAGAATCCAAGATGTCTGAGACATCTGTAAGGGAAAAGAGCTTCTCAAGAAAATCAGAGGGCATACCTGCCTCTTTAGTAGCATTTTCTATCTTATTCTTACAGGCTTTATCCAGCTGAGATTTGACATCCCTGAGTGTTGCCTTTCTGCCTGTCCGAGCTGCCTTATCATCTAATGCGGGTCCTAGCATAGGACCCTTCCCATCTCCTTTCGATGGCACCTCTAAAACAGTCACTTCATTGTGCTGCGCCTTCTTGTACATCCCTTGTAGCTCTGTTCCCTGCTGGGCGCACATCTACTGTCAAGGTATTTTACCACTCAGCAGCACAGCCAATATTTATACAGGCTGCGCTTCTATTCCCTCCTTATGCCCATCAGCACTCATTCTCCAGCCCCAGAAGGAGAAAATAAGTTAACAATTAGGGGCTGTGATCCCCATGTATGCCGGGATTCCCTCCAGCCTTGCTTTCCACAATAGTCTGACACCGGGGTAGGAGCTGGGTGGTCATCAATGGCAAAGCAAAGGCAGTCATGGGCTGTAATCTCAGCGGTGTAGATGAAAGCAACATTGAGCTCGGCTGAGCCAGCAACTGCCAGAAATAGACTGACTCCGCCGAAAGAAACAGGCGTTCCAAAATGCTCCAGAGAGCACAGCCAGCTCCGATCTTCCAAACTGGAATCCAGATGCAGGGCTCGACCTCCAGGGTACTAGCGCTAACGCAGAATCCATCCCGTATACTTTTCTCGCAATTGGACAGCAGAATACTACCTATTGAGGTGTAAGTGTTAGCCCCTCCCATTCCTTCCTGCCCAGGAAGACCAATCAGAATGAATGAGTCCTCAGAATGCAGATCAGCCCTACCTTCCTGTGTGGCTGTCAAGAGGGAATGCACAAAGTGAGACTGTCACCCAACCCAGCCGTGTATTGGAGACAGGGTGTCAGGCACAAAAAGCAGTAAGTGCAGAGATATGTCAGCCACACAGGAAGGTAGGGTTGAAATGAATCTGCATATCGCCCTCCCCCCTCAGCGCCTTGAGACCCTCATGGGTGAGTAGCGTGCTTTCAATTCCCTGATTGATTGATTGATTGATTGACTACACCACTCCAGTTTAGACGCAGTCATATGTTAATCAGTCTTGAGCCTGCCCCTTAATGGAACAGTCCAGCCCGAACTGCTAAGCTAGGTCCTCCCTGCACTCGAAACACGCATCCTGCAACTGCAAAGTAGCAGGCCTGAGACAAGTTTGAAAGACTACTTCTGTGGATGGCACAATCAGTGCTTCAGTCCATTAGAAGCATTTGTATTACAGGCCCTGAGTATATGGTATACCACTTCATAAGGGACTTACCAGTACAACAAATATGCCAATCAGGTATACACCAATGTCATCATGTTTAGTGTAGAAGCACATGCACTTACAATGTAGAATTGCTTAGCAGGGGTAATGTGCCCAGATTCCTAGGACAACTAAAAAAAGGTCAGAAAAAGAGGAGGAAAACAAAAAGTTTGGGGTAACCCTGTAAAATGGGCCCTTTTGAACGCAAACAATATTTGGGCGTTTTAATCATGGATTAGAGGTCAACCTATTAGTCATCCTGTGTGCCTGAGAAAACTCCTCTGCACATGGTGGTGAAAAGTTCAACATACTATGAGTCTCTGACATTGATCTTCATGGCTGAAGGCCGTATATATGTATATCAATATATATCGAAAAAAACAAAGCTTAAAGTGACATTATAGTTGGTGAAAATGTCTGTGACAATGTAATGTTATAGCAGTGTATTTGCAGATCTAACTACAAGCCATGCACTACTTATGACTGCGTATATTACATCACGCATAACATGTTCTATGACATGATTTATGTCATCACTGATGACAGTGATGAAAAAAGCTCCCTGGACCAATCAGAGCGCTCTAATTTTTTAAAATTGGGTTTGAGGGTCTCTTGCAAGAGCCCTGTATTTAAGATGTACAAATACATTTGAACCTCAATTTCTCAACAACTACTTAAAAGATTTACACCAACTCACATAAGCAAACTTTCGGTCCCAAGATCTAGCTTCCTGCCAAATTTGTTGTAATTCTACTCAGCAGCTTTTGTGATATCGCTGTTCAAAAAAGGTCTATAGAACATGAATGGAGACACCACTTTTATCTCGGCCCCTGCTGGATGGATCACCCAGATGCTTTTCATGCAGAAACTAGGTTAAAAGTGTCATATTTTGTGGTAAGTTTTTTGAAGATTCGCCAAACAACGCTAAAGCTATTAGAAAAAGAATAGGAATTTCCTCTGGAAATGCTGACCTAACTATAACTATAACTATCCACTAGGTAATTGTTAGACCTATCAGCCTAAGGGTGGTCTTACCCCCAACTTTTTGCCTTCCTCCTCTCTATTTTCTCACTAAGTGCTAAAGTGCATATGCGCTCTCCTCTAAACATGATAAAATTGGTTCATACACAATTTGCATATTAAATTTACTTATAAGTCCCTAGTACAGTACACTACATGTGCACTGGGCCTGTAAATTCAATGCTACTAGTGGGCCTGCAGCACTGATTGTGCCACCAATTCAAGAAGCCATTTAAACATGTCTCAGGCACGTTATTGCAGAGCCTGTCAGTGCAGTTTAAATTGCCATTTTGATCTTTCTAAATCCATCCCATTAAATACAGATAAGTCACCACTAGGGCAGACCCTCGACAGCCCAGAGGACAGAGTGAAATGTATTTAAAAAGCGGGACATGTGCTTTCAAGTTTTACATTTCCTGGTAGTGAAAAACTCTTAAATTCTTTTTTCACTAATGCAAGGCCTATTTCTCCCATAGGATACCATTGGAGTTGCCTTATTATATTAGTGTCAACTTCAAATGGGTAGATAAAACTGGTTCATGTTTGAAGTCTGAGCAATTCTAATTTAAAATCCTAAATTATGGTGAAGACTGATTTAAAATTACAATGACGATCTAGCACCACAGCTTTGCTGCATCTCAGACCCAATGCATCGTTCTGCCTGTGCGGCGCATCTTCAACATGGATCCACACAAGGCTCTGCAACCAGGATGTTCAAAGTGCCTTGCTGGGTTCCTGCAGCCGGCCCATGTGGTCGGTCTGAATGTGTGACTTTGTCCCTGTCCGGTGCGATCAAATATCACCAATTGGCATTTTTTTTTGCTTTTTGTAACTATTTTAACGACAAACTTTAAAATGTAATATCTCCTTTTGTGATGTGTTTTTACAGTTTTACTGCTTGAAGTGTTTAACAAATACTTTAAGCTTGACTGCTCTGTGCCAAGTTACCAAGGGGGTGAGCAGAAGTTAATTTAATGTTTGCTTGTGTCTTACTTACAATGATTGTGGTTGCTGCTTGACCAGGGCTTACACCCCAGCCAACCAACAACCCAATTTGTTGCCAGTAGATAGTTATAGTTAGGACCTATTTTCCATAGGAAATCCGCAACATTCTATTGGGAATATCTTTGGCGCCGATTGATGAATCTTTGCGAAATTCTCCAAACTTTTGCCCAGCTCCGCTCCGCTCCTACCCTGAAAGTTTTGCGGTGATCCGTGAAGCGGGGGCCGAGAACAAAGGGGGGTCCCAAAACGCGTTTTCCCCATGCAATTTCCCATAGGATCTGTTGTCGCAGCTACAGCCCGAACCGCTGAACGGAATGACACCAAATTTGGCAAAGAGGTAGTCCTCAGTTCGGACTCGTGCCTTTTACATATTTGGTGTGAATCTGTTCAGTAGTTCCTGAGAAAAATAGGGTAAAAAAGTTAGTGATATCTATGGCCACGGAGGATTCGCGGACCGTACCCGCACCATAAGCACACCCTCCCCGAACGGAGCGCGCACCCTCCCGATCGCGCGCTGAATGCTAATTGCCTGTCGAGCGTCTCTCTACATTAGAAACCAGGAACTGTTGGCGGCCATTTTCTGCCTCGGTAGAAGCGAGGCTGAAGATGGAAGGGGAAAGATATAAATGGGGCAGAGTGGAAATACTCTGACCCTCTAGATATGCTTAGGGGGTCCCAGAAGGACTCCCTGTGGCCCCCCTTTTTTTAAAAAAAAAGTGGCGAAATGCACGCACGGTGCGAGCATCCAATCGCGTTGGATGCACGGATTCTCTCGCGGTGGGTGCGTGGATCCACGGCAACGTTTTTTGAAAAACGACAAGAAATCATTGGTTGTATAACAACTTTCTACGCTGAAAGGTAGGGTGTATATTTTTGTTTTTTAAAGGTATGATTGTTATTGGTTAACAAAAACAGATTGTAAGGAACATTATATATGATAAGCTGATATGTTGAAAAGTCAAGCACACTTCCTGTCTTGTGTAGGAACATTGTGTGCTGAACTTGTGACCTGTGAGCTCAGTGCAGTGTTCCATGACCTGTTTCTATGGTAACAGGCAGAAGGCAGATTGGGGGAAGGGTTGAAATGTATTTCAGTTGGAAAGGGTTGAAATGTTTAACCAATAGAAATGTGTGTTTGCTTTTGAGTTTATGTGCGAAGGATTGTGATTTGATGTTTACATGTATATGTGTGGAAAATGAAAGGGAAACCATTCTTTGCTTTTGCTGAGAGGTGCACAGTGCAGAGATTCTGTAAAAGAAAATATGGTGAGTGATTGATATACTCCTTAATCTACAAAAGAACTTGAAAGATGAGTTATTTAATTGTGAGGGGATGTATGTGGACTATTTTGATTTTAATCAGACTAATGTATTTTCCTGCTAAAGTGTAGGGAGTACTTTTTTTCTATACAATGTGTGTGCATGTAGAAACCATTCTGTGATTGGCATTTGTGTTTTTCAAGTGTTTGTAGACAGATAACTGTGCAGTTTTTATATTTTGTTAGAATTAGAAACCAGTCATTGTTTATGAATTTGTGAAATGAGTTATGTTATTTTTCTATACTAAAATGTAGTACAACTTCTAGATGAAGAAATGTGTTTTGATATAGTGCAAGGGATAGTGTTGTTTGTCTAGAATCACACAATGAGTCTGTGTGCATTTGGGAACCACTGTGAGAGAAGCATTTGGTAACATTGTGTATTTGCTGACAGATAAGTGTTTTAAAACCAGTCAGGTTGTCAAGTTTTAGTAGTATTAGAAGACAGTTATGGCTTATGCTTTCATTAAATGAGTGAGGCATTGACAGTAAATTGCAGTCGTGAAATATGTAGATTGTGTGCAGTTCCCTTACCACTTGCACTGTAGTGAATGAGTTTTGGTAAGCTCATAGGGATAGTGGTGCTTGTCTAGAATCACACTGGGAGTTAGTGTGTATTTGGGATCAGTGTGAGAGAATCATTTGGTAACATCATGTATTTGCTGACAGATAACTGTTTTAAAATCTGTCATGTTGTGAAGTTTTAGTAGCAGTAGAATCCAGTCTTTGCTTATATGTTGATTAAATGAGTCATGCTTTGACACTGATGTGCTGTACTTAAATATGTAGATTGTGTGCAGTACCATTAACTCTTCCAGACTAGTGAATGAGTTTTGGTAAACTCCTAGGATAGTGTTGCTTGTCTAAAATCACACTGTGAGTCTGTGTGCATTTGGGTAAGGATTGTGAGAGAAGCATTTGGTAACATCGTGTATTTGCTGACAGATAACTGTTTTAAAACCCGTCATGTTGTCAAGTTTTAGTAGCATTAGAAGACAGTCATGGCTTATGCTTTCATTATATGAGTCAGGCATTGACAGTAAATTGCAGTCGTGAAATATGTAGATTGTGTGCAGTTCCCTTATCACTTCCAGTGTAGTGAATGAGTTTTGGTAAACTCCTAGGGATACTGGTGCTTGTCTAGAATCCCACTGTGAGTCTTTGTGCATTTGGGAACCACTGTGAAAGAAGCGTTTGGTAACATCGTGTATTTGCTGAAAGAAAACTGTTTTAAAACTTGTCATGTTGTCAAGATTTAGTAGCATTAGAAGCCAGTCTTTGCTTATGTGTTGATTAAATGAGTCAGGCATTGACACTAAAGTGCAGTCGTGAAATATGTAGATTGTGTGCAGTTCCCTTACACTTCCAGTGTAATGAATGAGTTTTGGTAAACTCCTAGTAATACTGGTGTTTGTCTAGAATCACACTGTGAGTCTTTGGGCATTTGGGAACCACTGTGAGAGAAGTGTTTGGTAACATCGTGTATTTGCTGAGAGAAAAATGTTTTAAAACCTGTCATGTTGTCAAGTTTTAGTAGCATTAGAAGCCAGTCTTTGCTTATGTGCTGATTAAATGAGTGAGGCATTGACAGTAAATTGCAGTCGTGAAATATGTAGATTGTGTGCAGTTCCCTTACCACTTGCACTGTAGTGAATGAGTTTTGGTAAGCTCATAGGGATAGTGGTGCTTGTCTAGAATCACACTGGGAGTTAGTGTGTATTTGGGATCAGTGTGAGAGAATCATTTGGTAACATCATGTATTTGCTGACAGATAACTGTTTTAAAATCTGTCATGTTGTGAAGTTTTAGTAGCAGTAGAATCCAGTCTTTGCTTATATGTTGATTAAATGAGTCATGCTTTGACACTGATGTGCTGTACTTAAATATGTAGATTGTGTGCAGTACCATTAACTCTTCCAGACTAGTGAATGCGTTTTGGTAAACTCCTAGGATAGTGTTGCTTGTCTAAAATCACACTGTGAGTCTGTGTGCATTTGGGTAAGGATTATGAGAGAAGCATTTGGTAACATTGTGTATTTGCTGACAGATAACTGTTTTAAAACCTGCCATGTTGTCAAGTTTTAGTAGCATTAGAAGACAGTTATGGCTTATGCTTTCATTATATGAGTCAGGCATTGACACAAAAGGGCAGTCCTGAAATATGAAGATTGTGTGCAGTTCGCTTACCACTTCCACAGTAGTGAATGATTTTTGGTAAACTCCTAGGTATAGTGGTTGCTGTCTAGAATTACACTGTGAGTCTGTGTGCATTTGAGAACCACTGTGAGAGAAGCATTTGGTAATATTGTGTATTTGCTGACAGATAACTAATTTAAAAGCTCTCATGTTGTCAAGTTTTAGTAGCATTAGAAGCTAGTCTTTGCTTATGCATTGATAAAATGAGTCAGGGTTTGACACTAAGGTGCAGTACCATGTACTATTCTGTTCACTGTGGCAGAACTGAAAATGTAAAAGTTTTACCTAAGCACTGTCCTAGAAGTAGTCTGATTATTTAGTCAGTTTCTAAGTACCAAATAGATTGCTTCAAATAAAAGTGTTCTGACATACTATACACTTTTCTTTTACACCTTCAATTCCCTAGTCTGTATCCATACACTTCCAGGAAACATCCTGTCACTTCCTTTGCAGTCCTCTAGAGACCCATTCAACAGCATGTACTAATCTTTACTTCCGTTAAAGTGCTGATAATAAAATGGAGAGTAGCCGTTCCCGTGCAAAAAGACACGAGGTGCACCTTTCCGATTTATTCTAAATACTAAAATCCTGTATTGAATTGCACTGAGGTATTGGCTGCACTTACAGTGTACACACAAAATCTATTAAGAAATCTCATTGTATTTATATTGATTGGGAATAGTGCGTCAGGTGCTGGATCTTGATGAGATACACTGCTCAGTTCGAAAAAAATCACATCACAACTTTCACACCAATTGCAATGCGAAACAAATTCCGGCGATAAGACACGTTAGCACCAGGGATTTTACACCTGCTTTCTGCTGGTGTTAAGCAGGACAACTACCTGCACCATGAAAAGGAACACAGCCAAGAGCCACACCAGAACACCCACAGGTACCATAGAGTCAATGAGCATGATACAGGGATACCCATGAGGGCCAGAAGACTCATCTCAACAACTCCAGGACCGCTAATGCCCCCCAAACCCACATCTTAGTAAGTGTGTCCCTGTGGTCATTGTCTTAGCATGATAGGCACGAGCCCTGCAACATCACAGTGTGCTGTCACCTCAGCGTTGGCAGAGAGCCTGGATGTGTAGCTATGCACGCATTCTCCTGCATGCACAACTGGCGTGTGCTGGTCTGGGATTCACAGGTCAGTGCAGGGGTGTGCCTATCCGGCAAGGGGAATGGGGTGTCTCGGACATGTCCGTGTACAGGAAGTGCGGTAAGTGTGTGTCTGTGTTCTGGTGTGGCCTGCTACAAGAGCCGCAGCAGTTGATGTTGTAAACTAGCATGCACCACCTCCAACCGGCACTGTGATGTTGTAGTTGGAATGTAGCAGGACATGCACAAATAGGCATTACAATCGTGTGCTGTACGAGTGCACGAGATACAACAGCGCACCGTACAAAAGTGTGGGGGCTCGTGGGAGGAAGGTGCAGCCATTTGGCAACATAGCACACAGTGAACTCGACCATGTGCCACATGCTGGGCATCTCATCCATGATGACCACGGTCACAGACATCCCACAACACCAACGACTGGCCTTTGTACAATACTGTATGAATGCAGCATGGTTTTCACTTCTACGCTCGATCAGTGGTGTGATGTTGGCGGGTTGTGTGACTTGTGCTGCTTGTTGGTGTGTTTCATTTTGGCCATTGTTAGTCTATATGTGTGTTGTACTTAATTGTGCATGTGTGCCATTCTGCCCATCTCTCCCCTCCCCCCACTCCCTGCTTCTTCCTCTTCCTAGTGCTGTTGTGTCTATAATTTTGTTGCTGCACACATAAATACATGTAAAGAATAAATTAGAATAGTTCCTTGATTCTTTTAGGTTTCAAAACTTCTCTATTGGTTTATTTTTAATTTTCCATATGAACCGTTTTTTTAATATTGAACAACACATAGAAGTCAGAAGTGCAACGTATTCTATCAACACACTTTCTAGAACATTCTACAACATGTGCAGGTTAAAAGTTCATCAATTTTTTAAAACTTAACGATATTTTTTTGTAACATTTTCTTGAATATTTAACGACACATGCAGGTTAAAAGTTGATGATTGTTTTAAGTTCGAACAGTGCCTTTCAAATGCAAGTAGCAGGTGTGGTTGATCTGAGCAAATTTTATCCTTTGATATGTACTCCACGTTGAAACTGCTTTTTCTTAACCAATCACAAAGATGCTTTTCCACAAAACTAATGTGCACCCTACTTTTAAAAAAGAATGCTTTTCATGATATCTTCAGAGATAAGTTATAGATAGGAATTAGCATTTAAAAAACCTTTGAAATTCACTGAAAAAACCATAGGTTTCAGGGGCGTTATAGTTAGGAATTGGCATTTAAAAAACCTTACAAATTCACTGAAAAAAACAAAGGTTTCAGGGGCGTTATAGTTAGCTGGACATTTCCCTCGTACAAAACCCTAGAAATTCCACTGTTATAGTTAGTTCAGCTAACTATAACTCATGCCCCCGCAATGCACTGCTGATGACGTCACATATTACATCACTCACGACATGGTCAGTGACATCACTGATGACATCACTGATGACATCTCAAATGACATCACTCATGACATCACTGATGACATCATCCAGTAGGTATGTGTTTCTGTACAGTTTTAATATGTTTAATATATATAGGGAAAGGTCTGTTGAAGAATGAGTGGGTGTACAAGTGTGTGAATGGATGATTTTGTAGGTGCGTAACTGACTCTTTAAGTGAGTCATTAAATGTATCTTACTGCAGACTAGTGACTAAACTGTGTGAATGTCTGTATGTGTCTGTGTGTAGGTGTATAAGTGGCTGCATGGTTTTGTGAATAGCTATATGAGTGTCTATATGGGTTGTTGATTGGTTGTCTGAGTATCTGCATGGGTGCCTGAGTGTTTGTGTGGGTAGGGTGTGTGTGACTCTATGCATAGATGTGTGAGTGGGTGATTCTATGGGTGCATGGTTTTAAGAGTGCATCTGTGATGGACTGTATGGTTGGGTGAGTGTATGTATGGGTGTGTTAGGGATTGAATGTATATCTCAGTGGTACATGTGTGACTAACTACATATGTGAAAGGCAGTGTATATGTGTGTAAGAGTATATAAGTGGGTATATGTGAGAGTGTGTGATTGTGAGAGTGGCTGTATGGATGAGTGTGTGCTTGTATCAATGATTCTATTAGAGCATAAGAATGTGGTACTATTTTTATGAGTAAGTGAACTTGAGTGTGTTTAACTGTATAGGTGAGAAAATTGGACTGTGTTTAATTACTTGCACGACTGACTAGGTGTGTCAGTACCTCAATGGATGATTGGCGGTTTGTGAGTGTCTATATAGGTGTATAAATGCATATGATAGTCTTGTACGGAGTGACTGTAAGTATGAGTGACTGTACAGGTGAGTGAGTGCAGGTGTATGTAGACCTAAGAGTTAATGAATGGGTATGTAGTTATTGGTATTGGAGTATCTATGATTTTCAAAATGGGCGTCTGAAATTTTGAGTCGGTGTATCAAAGGTTATATTAGGGTGTGAGAAGATGCACTAATTTATCACATGGATGATGTAATCAGTGATGTCATGAGTGATGTCATTTGAGATGTCATCAGTGATGTCATCAGTGTTGTCACTGACCATGTCATGAGTGAATGTAATATGTGACGTCATCAGCAGTGCATTGCGGGGGCGCGAGTTATAGTTAGCTGAACTAACTATAACAGGGGAATTTTTTACGAGGGAAATGTCCAGCTAACTATAACGCCCCTGAAACCTTTGGTTTTTTCAGTGAATATATATATATATATATATATATATATATATATATTCACAAGCACTCTTCCACTCCGCGATTCTGCCACCAGCCACGGAAAAAGAGCACGGACCACAATCCTTTGAGATCGATAGTTTTTTAATATCCTTAGGTTACATTCACATTTGCCCAAAGCATAAAGCGCACTCCCATCAGGAAAATAACTTGCAGCAAACCAGATTCAGCGTGTTCCATGCTTTAATAAGTAGCCCAACGCGTTTCAGATATTGTGTATCCTTGATCACGGGCAAGCGGCACTGAAAGAAATACAAGCGTGACTTAGGGGCTATCCATAAATACCCACAAAATAATTCATTAAACTCAGGTGAGTGCATGCTTATCCATAGTGTATGTTGGGATATATAGTACAATACTGCTTTCATCACATTTACTTGTGTCGCTCAATTCAAAGTTCATATTAGCGTTACCATGATAAGTTCCATAGTCTCCACGCTGTACTGATAAGCCAAATACCGCATCCCAATGTTCTGCCAGGCTTCCCCAGTGAGAAGTCTCAGACCCGCCATTCCAGCAAGGCGGTGGTGCGCTTTCACGGCTGGACACGCCGTGCATATATCAAGTTTCACATTTGCCCAAAGCATAAAGCGCACTCCCATCAGGAAAATAACTTGCAGCAAACCAGATTCAGCGTCACCAGTAGGTAGTTATATCCGCAACATTCTATTTGGAGTAACGTTGGCGTCGATTGATGAATCTTCGCAAAAGTTTCCAAACTTTTGGCCAGCTCTGGTCCGCTCCTATCCTGAAAATTTCACGGTGATTCGTCAAGCGGGGGTCGAGAAAAAGAGGGGGGTCCCAAAAGGCGTTTTCCCCATGTATTTTCCCATAGGACCTTTTGACGCAGCTACAGCCCGAAGTGCTGAACGGAATTACACCAAATTTGGCAAAGAGGTAGTCCTCAGTTCAGACTCGTGCCTTTTGCTTAAATGGTGTAAATCCGTTCAGTAGTTCCTGAGAAAATCAAAAGTAAAATCACATATATATATGGGCGGAGCCTAACCACACATCTCATCGTGAGATCTGATTGGCTGTCAGCACTTCATCCAAGAAGTGTTGGAAGCCATCTTGGGACCAATATACATGATAGCACCTCATTAAAAAGCATTGCAGTTAATAGAAGGTTTTAAGACTTTAGTTTCATTATAAATCATTTGTTGATGGTACCATACTCATTTTAGGAATTGTGGTGTGTTCTAAGGTGATTTTACCACGTGAAAAAGCCTTCTGCTGTGATATCATGAATCATGTTTGAGAGAAAACTATGTTCTCATACTTTTCCCACAGAGGTTTGGAAGGTGATCTATAAGCTAAACTGAGAGCATATTTTCTGTAAATTCACATTATCTTTCTCAGTCATGTGAGAATGAAGTCTGACATTCTCAGTAAAACATGTACATCCAACAAGGGCAGAGACTGTCAGTTGATTCCTTTGTGTTCTAATGCAGCTTCCCAGAGTGTTCTAAAGAACAACTAGAGCGCTAACAGTCCTACTTATGACAAACGTATGGCACACCTGAGGCCATCTTGGTTGGAATAAAGTGGTTACTCTTAAAACATTTAATTTAAAAAGGAACAAAATGAAGGGGTTCATTTTGCCATAGAAAGTATGATTAGTGCTACTGAAAGAAAAATGAGGGCACATTTTGAGTGACTTCTCAAATCCACAGTGATCTAATAAGCAACTAGAGTGCTAACATTTTGAATTTATGGCAAATGTGTGACACATCTGAATGCCTTCTTGATGGAATCAAAGTAAAAAACTGAAAGTATTTCCTACTGAGGAGACTGCAGTAAATGAGGAAATTAGGAAACTTCATAACAAATAAATCTCCCAACATGGCCACCAGAGACAAAAGAGCCCAAATGTAGCCCAAATATCACCTAGATGTAGCCCAAGTATAGTCCAATGACAGAATGTCCCAGAGTGTTCTAACGAAAAACTAGAGCGCTAACAGTCTTACTTATGACAAAAGTATGGCACACCTGAAGCCATCTTGATTGGAATAAAGTGGTAACACTTAAAACATTTAATTTACAAAGGAGCAAAATGAGGGGGTTCATTTTGCCATAGAAATTATGATTAGTTCTGCAGAAAGAGAAATTAGGGCACATTTTGACTTCTCAAATCCTCTTCTACTTCACATACAAATTCTGACATGCAGACTGAAACATGCACTTTGAATACCAGCAGCAGACTTCCCTGGTGAGCAGTAGTTTTACTACAACGATCTAATGAGCAACTAGAGTGCTAACATTCAGAATTTATGGCAAATGTGTGACACATCTGAATGCCTTCTTGATGGAACCAAAATAAAAAACTGAAAGTATTCCCACTGAGGAGACTGCAGTAAATGAGGAAATTAGGAAACTTCATAACAAATAAATCTCCCAAGATGGCCACCAGAGACAAAAGAGCCCAAATGCAGCACAAATATCACCCAGATGTAGCCCACATGTAGCCCAATGACAGAAGTGTGCAAAACACTTATTTTTGGTGTATTTGCGGTTATATATATAGTGCAGACTTGTCAGGTATTGGAGTGCTTTACATGAGCATTGGTTACATCACACAAGATCAAATTCATTTTGGTTGTAGACATGGGGAGATTAAGTGATTTGACCAGAATCACAGAATGTTGAGCTGAAGCAGAAACTCCAACCTGGTTCCCCAGTTGCAAAGTCTACAGCTCTGGGAGTAACACCACATCCTCTCCCCTAGGTGCAACATTTAATCAAGTGGTCAACTGGATAAAAAAACATAAAGATTACAAATAATTTAAAAGTTCTTTGTCACTATTTGAAAACTCAGAAAATATGTCCTCATTTTAGTTTTTTAGAGCACTAACCATAATTTTGATGCAAATAAGACCCTCTCATATATGTAATTTCTAAAGGAAATAATCTAGGTATTACAGTTTTGATTACATCAAGATGACGTCAGGCGTTCCACACTTTTGTAATAAATATAGAATGTTAGCAATCTAGTTGTTCATTGGGATACTGTTGAGAGGCAGAGGCCAGGGGCACGGACTCTGAAAATTGAAGGCAGGTAGGAGAGTGCAGAGGCAACAATTTGACAACACTGGGCAGGCAGGAAGGGCAGTGGCAGCACAACAGACTATGGAGGGCAGTGGAAAGGGGGGCAGGGGCAACAAACCAACAATACAGGACTGGCAAAAGAGGCTGTGGCAATATAATAGACCATTGTGGGAGAAGGAAGAGGCAGTGGTAGTACAACCATACATGCCAACAGACCCGTTTCAGCTAGGAAACGTCCAATGTTTTTAAGCTCAAATGGGCTTTATTTGATCTGTCTCCTGTCTACAACCTCTTCTTTTTCAATGTAACTCAAAGGGGAAAATCAATACCCCAGTTTTTTTCAAAATCTCCCTCATACCAAGTTCAAAATGTTTGAAAGTATGGTACATTGGATCATGGTAGGCAGGAGGAATTGGGGTAGGGACATGGACTCGGATAACAGAGGACAGGAGGGACATGGAGAGGTGCACCAAACTGACCCTACAGGGCAGGCATCAGGGTTTGCAGCAGCACAATACACCACACAGCGCATGCGGGACGGGAGTGCAGCACACCAATCCATAGAAAGCAATAGGGAGGGGACAGGACCATGCACATGGACAACAGAGAACAGAGGGGAAAGAGGCAATGGTAGCTAGCTGACCATAATGGACAGACAGGAGAGAAAGCTGCATCATAACAGACCATAAAGGGCAGGAGGGACGGATCAGGGGCATTACATTGGAACAGACAAGCCAGGAGTGAGGGAATAGGGGTCTGCACATGGAAACAGAGGGCTGGGGGCAAGGGGGCAGGGCAGGAGCAGCAAGATGACCATGGAGGTCAGGCAGGATGGGCACTAGAAACAAGACACACCATGGAGAGCAACAATGAGACTATGATGGCATACACACAGACCATGGAGGGAAGGTGGGAGGGGGTCAGGGGCAGCTAGCTGACCACACAGGGAAGGTGGGAGGGGCCATGGAAGCACAGAAGACCATGAATGGCAAGCGGGAGGGTTAGTGGCAGCACAATGGCTATGATGGGCAAGAAGGAGGGGGAAGGGGCATGCACAAAGGACCATGGAGAAAAGAAGAGATGGTCAGGACCTGGGCACAGACAAGAGAGTTCAGGGGAAGGGGCCTCACAACAGACCGCGCGGGGCAGGCAGGAGGAGCAGTTGCAGCTCAACAGACCAGGGAGGGCAGAAGGGTGTGGCAGTAAAATGGACCATGGAGGACAGGAGGAAGGGGATAGGGGCATGGCATGTGGAAAGGTAGGGTGGAGGTGGCAGGGACAGGTCACGGTCATATGACAATGCTAGGCAGGTGGGAGGGGAGTGGCAGCTCAACAGAACACTCAGAGTAGATAGGAGTGGCAGGTCCATGGACCATGGTGGGCAAAAAGGATGGAGCAGGGGCATGCACAAAGACATCGGAGGGCAGGGGGAAGGAGAATAGGGGCAGCAAGCTAAGCACAGAGGCTAAGCAGGAGGTCAATGATGGGCCATAGAATTGGGCAATGGAGGGCAGGAGGAGTGGACTGGTACATCATGCTAAATGGTGGGCAGTGGCAGCACATCAGACCATGCACGGCAGGAGGGAGGAGGCTAGTCCATGGATTCAGATAGCAGAGGATAGGGAGGAGGTGGATGGGGCAGCAAGCTAACTGAAGGTGGGTATTAGGAACTTTATTGTTTTTAAAATGTGTGTCTGTGCGAACTACTTAAAATATGAACAAGTATGCAGCATAATCTCACTTTTATTCAGGAAGAATAGGACGTTTGTGACTGTGACTCTGGGCTGACTTGGCAGAAACACCCCCTGACCCTCCACCCCCATCGCAAAATGTAATGCCCGTGAAAAGGGTAGGTGGACGCAGTGTTGTATAGAACATAGTCCTGAGAGCACGATTGAAAATGAAAACTAGATATAGTATATGGTATAAACTATGCACCAAAAAGTGTGATATAAGATGAACCGGGCCTGAAATATAATATGCAATACATTGTGCGCAATGACAGATTCATTGGAGAGCGCGAGATAGCACAGGCACTAGCGCGTGCTATGCGATATGCGCCTTGGAGTGTGATATGCACAGGGCAGTGTTGTTTAACCTAACTAGTCTCTAAAGTTGTAATATAAAATATGTGCTGGGGAGTGTAACGTTGCATATGCACTGTGACAAAGATATGGATCCCAGATTGTAATATGTATGGCATAGCGCTGTGCTTTATAACATAGGAATCGAGGAAGGCACGTTAGATGGGGCAATATAACCCGTGTGAAGGCAAGTGTGGCATGACATATTCACAGGGTAGTGTTACAGTACACATGGGCTAGAGAGTGTCATAGCATACGCACTAGCTGGTGGAATACAACACAGAGGTGTGAGGCACTCGGCGGGCACTGGTGGGTGTAACACAGCATTGGGCTCAGCCAGGAGCACGCTGTGACTCTCAAGTGAGGTTCGTTTCCTTTCCAGAGAGTAAAATAAAAAGTATTACACATCCGGCGGTCGATGTGTATTTTATTAACTGTGAGGGGGGTTTCTTGCATAGTTTGGTCGAATTTTTGTCGAATTCCCTTTGAATGGCTTGCTGTGCGTGTATATTAAATGTGCCCGTCAATAGCTACCCATGTTTGTATAAATAAACAACAAGGGTGTCTACTTGGAGAGTACCCACCGGCGGGGGCGCCGGGATTAGGCACGGTAGGGCGTCAGACACGTCAGAGCTTCACTAGCGGTGTAAATACATTCCATGTGGATTCATTCTATGCATAGTCGCCTTTTAATGAATATCACACAAATCGTCATGGTGATAGGTACGTACGGTTTGTCCAACATGTCCTAGGTGTTTCTATAAATATATTTTTAAAAAAATAATAAAAAATAAAGGCCGGCCCCAGGGGATGGGGTCCCCGGGGCCATAAGTGGCCTGAGGAGGGGGGCAACGCAGCCCCCTCCTAAATAATAAAAAAAAAAAAAGGCCATGACCCGGGGCCGATTAAGGCCTTGGGAGGGCCAAATTTATTTTTTTCAACAAAAAAAATTAGGGTGCAGGCCCTGGGGAATGGGGTCCCCAGGGCCAGTAAATTAGAAAAGAAGGGGGGCCACACAGCCCTCCTTCTTAAAAAAATAAAATAAATAAAAGACCGGCATCGCGCCGGAGGCCACGCCCCCTCCTTGCAGCACTCTGCAAATGCGCCCCCTGGCCAGTTGTAAGTTGGGGAATTAATTCCCCTTCATTACTGAAGGTCCCTGAGGGCCAACTAGCCCAACAGGTATCTCCAGTATGCACCAGGGAGCTGCGTTGCAGACAGGTGTTCTGAGGCCACGCCCCTTTTTACACCTTTATGCAACGCAGCTCTGTGGCGCTTACTGGAGGTACCTAGTGGGTTAGTTTGATGCTAGGGACCCTTAGGATTCAAGGGGACTTAATCTCTCAACTTAGAACGGCCACAGGGCGCGTTTACACAGTGGTGAAGGGAGGGGACGGGGCCTGAGGTGACGTGTGCAAACACGCCCTGTGGCGCGTTTTAAGTTGGGAAAATAATTCCCTTTCAATCCTGAGGGACCCTGGGGGCCAACTAGCCCACCAGGTGCTTCCAGTAAGTGCCACTGCTCTGCGTTGCAGAGAGGTGGTGCAGGCCCTGCCCCTTTTTACACCTCTCTGCAATGGCGCTTACTTGACGTACCTAGTGGGATTTTTTGCCCTTAGGCATCCTCAGGATTCAAGGGGACTTAATCTCCCAACTTAAACAAGCATTTGCAATGCAATAGGTCTCGCATTTGTTGCAGTTGGAGCTACTGGCATTGTAAATGGCAGTGTTTTTTATCAATGTTTTTGTTTGTAGTGGAGTGATTATTTAAAAATTACACACTATACCATATTATAAGCTATTCTAGCAACTGTACAGTAAAGCTATGGCTATTTTAACGTAAAGGAGTGTCAATGGATGAATAAAAATACAAAAAACAGGATCTAAAAATTTACGATGGAATGTATAGCAGGGGACAGGGACTACCGATCACAACAAATGTACTTGAAGTGATTGGGGCATCATATGCAATAAACAAATCGGTAGTACGGGGTGTCAGTGACGCTTGTGCAAATGTTGTTCAGCTGGTGAAGTGGTCAGCTCTGTTTGCAGATGCAAAGTGGTGAAAGGTGAAGTATTCAGCTCTGTTTGCAGGCACAAAGGGATGAATGGTGAAGTGGTCACTCTCTTCAGCGGCGAACATGCTCTTTACTGTTGCTCATGGGCATCAAGAGACTCTGCCAGGTCTAAGGCATTCCAGAGACCTTATATGATGGCTGGGGTTTGTAAATGAACCTACATTAAACACCACTAAGAGATGAAGCGATTTCTGCAACATCACATGATTTTTCTCCAAAATGTGTTTTTTCAGTTTTACTTTTTGGATTCCTGGGATGCTCTGGCATAAGATTCCCGGTTCCACCATGATTCATTTGGTACAGTAAATAAACACAATAACCAAAAATACTCTCAAACTGCAGTTTAACGGAAACGTGGTTTTCTGTGTAACATACAAACGCCTGACCATGGTCCCAGCAGGGGCACGTGCCACCTAATCTAGAGACACTTCTCTCACAGGAGTTGTGCCAACTCACCTGCAGCCAAAGCTATGGGTCACGGGAAAATGGGATGGAGAGTAAGGGGAGTACAGGGAGAGAGAGAAAGGGGGCACAGGGAGAGAGAAATGGGGGCATAGAGAGAAATGGCGGACCGAGAGAGAACGGAGGAAGAGAGGCTGGAAGGGTGAAAACGAAAGGGAGAGAGGGCACTAGTGAGGGGGGTACCAGAAGGGGAAGGAGGTGGACAGGTGATATACATTTTAAAAAGCAGGTCTTTAGCAGTAGGTGATGACTGCTGGCAAGGACCAATACCCGGAAAGGAGGTTTGACATCCGAACCCCCACTATTATAATGTGAAACTATCATGCAACCACAATATCACAAAAAGGTGCTAGTTTTCGAAAGACACATGACCCGCCTGATGTACACACTACAAGATTCTTATAAGTCCCAAGAACATAAAGACAAATTCATCTGGCACATTGGAAAAAAATTATACTTTTCAAATAGCCCTCTGTATTAAATTTGCTCCATTTCTATGCTCGGTTAACAGATATAACTACTACCCAGTCAATGGTATTCAATGGATCCACCTCGGAAGAATGAAGGCTGAGGCAGACTTGCCGGGAGTGTAACCTCTGCCCCTTACAGGTGTACGTCTCACTGAGCCCTTCTGCCGGTATTGTGTTGGACAGCTGGTTACAATTTGATCAGTTGAGCCCCTTATGTGTAGCCTTTAAACAGAAACACAGCAAAGCCCGCTTTTGTATTCGCCAGATAACTAGGAAAACCAGCTATACAAGAGGCGCGAGCAGCAACCGGAGTCACAGAGGTAGAGAGACCAGCCTTGGCTCTGCCTGTTATGAATAACTTAACATCCACGTACCTACCAAACATGAATGTGTCCTTCTATAATGGATGTGGTATACATGTAAAGTGCTCCAATACCTACGAATTGAGGTTGCGCTAAATAAAAAAAAATAAAAAATAAATACAAATACCTAACAGATCTGTTCCAGGTCAGGCAGCGGAGTCATATTTCGCCCGACCCTTTTGAAGACAGAGCAGCCGTCCCTGAAAATGAGCAGGGCAAGGGCGAGGATGTGGTCCGTCGGCTAAACTGCCGACTTTGGTGCTGGAAACCAGAGTTTGAGCCCCGAGGTCGCATCAACATCCTGTGATTCTAGGCAAATCACTTAATCTCCCAGTGCCTGAATGTGTAATGTAAATACGGTGCTCGTGCAAAGCGCTCCAATAAACTTCGGGTCGAGTTCGTGCTATATGTATATATATATATGCAAAAAAAAACAAGTGCAAAGGCAAGTAACAGTAAAAGGACATGTCGTCAGCTAGTCACATGCACTCCTACAGGTGACGCAACAGCACAGTGAACCCATCCACCCAACACCGGACATTTTGCAACTTGCTTTTATATGGTGTACGCATAATTATACATTTGCCACACTTGCCTCATACCATCATCTCCTGCATATTTTTCCTTGTCTCGCATAATTTAGCCAACCCTGCCAGTTATACTATAATAAAGTAAACAAACTAAACAGTTCACAGAACTTACCCCAGTAAAACAAGCGTCTTCAAATATGTCGTGTCTCCAATGAATGTCGCTGATTCGCCTTCTTTGAAAATGTTCAGTGCTGCACGTTTAAATAGAGCATTGGATGCACGAAAGATATCACTAATAGCACTAAGTAAACAAAGTAATTGCTAAAAATGTCCTAAAACATGCCGCCCTAATTATAGCTTGCCATGCAGCTTTTATGACTAATGAAGGCGTGGCGGTGGTGCCAGTAATACGCCTGCTCCCGATCACAGAAAGTGAGAATTATCACAGCATGAGACCCCACAGTAATCATTAGCACAGCATGTCGACAGGCGCCCCAGGCTGCTGGAGCACTCAACTATAATTAATGCGCAGCACTTTTACCGGAGACGAGCACTCAGATGGAATTAACGCGCACAAGCTGTTCCACTGTGAAGCGCATTCACAGACCAGAATCGGCTCGTGCCCAGACCAGAATCGGCTCGTGCCCAGGTCTTTCTCCCTTGGGAGTAAACACGGCAACAATAGTCTCGTTGGCGGCAGCGCTTCGCGCTGCAACGCCAGCGAGACCTAAAAACGGCCACAGGGCATGTTTACACAGTGGGGAAGGGAGGGGACGGGGCCTGAGGTGACGTGTGCAAACACGCCCTATGGCGCGTTTTAAGTTGGGGAAATAATTCCCCTTCAATCTGAGGGCCCCCGGGGGCTAACTAGCCCACCAGGTGCTTCCAGTAAGCGCCACTGAGCTGCGTTGCAGAGAGGGGGTCCAGGCCGTGCCACTTTTTACACCTCTCTGCAACGCAGCCCTGTGGCGTTTACTGGAGGTACCTAGTGGGCTAGTTTGACCCTAGGGACCCTCAGGATTCAAATGAACTTAAGCTCCCAATTAAAAACGGCCACAGGGCGTGTTTACACAGTGGTGAAGGGAGGGGACGGGGCCTGATTTAACGTGTGCAAACAAGCCCTGTGGCACGTTTTAAGTTGGGGAAATAATTCCCTTCAATCCTGAGGGACCCTGGGGCCCAACTAGCCCACCAGGTGCTCCCAGTAAGCGCCACTGCGCTGCGTTGCAGAGAGGTGGTCTAGGCCGTGCCCCTTTTTACATCTTCTCTGCAACGCAGCTCTGTGGCGCTTACTGGAGGTACCTAGTGGTCTAGTTGGACCCTAGGGACCCTCAGGATAGAAGGGGACTTAATCTCCCAACTTAAAACGGCCACAGGGCGTGTTTACACAGTGGGGAAGTGAGGGGATGGGGCCTGAGGTGACGTGTGCAAACACGCCCTGTGGCGCGTTTTAAGAGGGAGTTTTAGTCCACTGCCCTATTATATACAAGGGGCTTAAAGAGGAGGTCATGCTGATTACAGGGGACCCCAACGCATAGTGTTTCCTAGTGTATGTGGGTGTTTTCACTGTATTCTGAGTGTCTTTTAACATAGCACTGGCTCTAGGACTGGTTAGTCAGACTCAGTTACCACCAGTATCCGTCTGAAAAAGTTGAGGGTACAGGATGATTTTGCAACAAGGCTTCTTTCTGCTCTTCTGTTTGTTCTTTCTGCACGTTATCCTTCTTCCTGCACTTTTCTTCGTCTTTGAGGACTTCTGTTGCTTCTTTCTGCATTTCTTTTTTTTCTTTCTGTGTGTTCTGTCTTCTTTCTTCACATGTCCTATCTCTGTAGGCATAGTTAGAAATTAGCATTTAAAAAACCTTTGAAATTCACTGAAAAAAACATAGGTTTCAGGCACGTTATAGTTATGAATTAGCATTTAACCCCTTCAGCGCGGCGCGGATTCCCCCGCGGTGCTGAAGGGTTCGAGCGCGGGTGGGGCCATGACGGAATGGTTCCGTCATGAGCACAGCTCAACCGATGCTCATGACGGAACCGTTCCGTCATGAGCATGGAAGGGGTTAAAACATCTTAGAAATTCACTGAAAAAACCATAGGTTTCAGGGGCATTATAGTTAGCTGGACTTTTCACTCGTACAAAACCATTGAAATTCCCCCATTATAGTTAGTTCAGCTAACTCTAACTCGCGCGCCTGCAATGCACTGCTGATGATGTCACATATTACATCACTCATGACATGGTCAGTGACATCACTCATGACATCACTGATGACATCTCAAATGACATCACTGATGACATCACTGATGACATCATCCATCCAGTGAATGTGCGTTTTTCTGAAAATTACATATGTTTTATATATGTATATCTCAAGGTCGATGGAAGAATAAATGGGTATATAAGTGTCTAAATGGATGATTTGTTTTTGAAAAATTGATTGTATAACTGACGTCCCTGAAAATCAGCAGGGCAAGGGCGAGGATGTGGTCCGTCGGCTAAACTGCCGACTTTGGTGCTGGAAACCAGAGTTTCAGCCCCGAGGTCGCATCTGTCAGGATGGGGCTGAATGCTACAATCACGCCGCGCAGTTCGTTAGGACTGCATCGAGTTTGGGTTAAGCCCTCCCTCTGCAATTTATGGACAAGTATTTAGAGCTTTGGACCTCGTTCAAAGATGGCCGCCGAGTTTACCTGACTAGCCCATTACGTTTGAAGTCTCGCGCGATCGCGAGACTTCGTCTCCTCACGAAGCGCGTCTTGCTGCGCACTTCAATTTGACCATAGTCGTGTGAGGGAGCTTTAGCTCACGCTCCTCACAAAGAACTTTGATATTTGGAAGAAACAGTTTGTCTCCACAGAACATTAGTCTGTGGTTGGAGGCACATCTCTGAGAAGATTGTAGACTCAAAGTCTGAGTGAGAGAAATAATCTAGTCAGTTGGAGAACTGAACCAGAGTCGCGGAAGAGAGAAGAAGAGATACCAGAGTTCCAGAGTAACTTCCGTATTTCCAGGGAACTTCGTCCTCCGGTAGGCTTACCGTTGAGCAGGGGGTCCGCTGGAGACCGGCAGCAGTCACGGTGAGAGTGTTCATTCAGTATCTTAAGTAGCAGAATCGGAGAGACAGTTGTCCAGATCATTTGCCACTCTGCGGAACTTTGCTTCACCTCAAGCTCTGACTCCCCTTCCCGCCCTAAGCGCTTTTCCTTGAACTTTCCCTTCCTCTGTCTATCCTTCCCTGTCCCTTTTTGCGCGTTTCCTAAAGAGCAAGGGAGCCTCGAGACTTCACTGCAACTATCCTTCCCAGCAGTCAAGACTTGTAGCAGAAGAAAGAACTACAGGTTCTCAAAACAGCAGTTACCAATTGTCAAATCTGTTAAGACCAAAGTCAGGTAAGAAAGAGTAGCAGAGTAAAGATATGGTGGAATTCTGAAGGAAGTAAGTGAAGAGTAACCTAGTGTATTTCTGTGCTTATACAGGTTAATAGAAAGTCGTGAACCTGAACAACATCGAACAATATAAAGAGAGGCAATACTCAAGCAAAAGATCTGGTAGGAGAAAGGCTCAGATAGGGAGAGAGCGAGGAACAAGAAATGTTAAGTAGGTAGAGAAGGTATTGAAAGGCATTTTGTCTCCTTCTGTGCATTAGGTCTCCCTGTAATCCCGCTGAAGATTGAGGAGGGAGCCAGGCCAGCTCGAGTGTCTCTTTCTCTGTCCAATTCCCCTTTCCCCCTGCCTGGAGCAGCTGAATTAACGCAGTGAGCTCTGGGAGGAGGGCATTGGGAACTTATCTTCATTCTGCCTCCGTGGAGAGTTTCCGTTTGGCCTTCCTGACAGCATCAACATCCTGTGATTCTGGGCAAATCACTTAATCTCCCCGTGCCTGAATGTGTAATGTAAATACGGTGCTCGTGTAAAGCGCTCCAATAAACTTCGGGTCGAGTTTGTGCTATATATATATGCAAAAAAAACCAAGTGCAAAGGCAAGTAACAGTACAAGGACATGTCGCCAGCTAGTCACATGCACTCATAACCACACCTACAGGTGACGCAACAGCACAGTGGACCCATCCGCCCAACACCGGACATTTTGCAACTTGCTTTTATATGGTGTACGCATAATTATACATTTGCTACACTTGCCTCATACCATCATCTCCTGCATATTTTTCCTTGTCTCGCATAATTTAGCCAACCCTGCCAGTTATACTATAATAAAGTAAACAAACTAAACAGTTCACAGAACTTACCCCAGTAAAACAAGCGTCTTCAAATAGGTTGTGTCTCCAATGAATGTCGCTGATTCGCCTTCTTTGAAAATGTTCAGTGCTGCACGTTTAAATAGAGCATTGGATGCTTGAAAGATATCACTAATAGCACTAAGTGAACAAAGTAATTGCTAAAAATGTCCTAAAACATGCCGCCCTAATTATCGCTTGCCATGCAGCTTTTATGACTAATGAAGGCGTGGCGGTGGCGCCAGTAATACGCCTGCTCCCGATCACATCTCAGAAAGTGAGAATTATCACAGCATGAGACCCCACAGTAATCATTAGCACAGCATGTCGACAGGCGCCCAAGGCTGCTGGAGCACTCAACTATAATTAATGCGCAGCACGTTTACCGGAGACGAGCACTCAACTGGAATTAATGCGCACAAGCTGTTCCACTGTGAAGCGCGTTCACAGACCAGAATCGGCTCGTGCCCAGACCAGAATCGGCACAGCACGTCTTCCGGAGACGAGCACTCAACTGGAATTAACGCGCACAAGCTGTTCCACTGTGAAGCGCGTTCACAAACCAGAATCGGCTCGCGCCCAGGTTTTTCTCCCTTGGGAGTAAACACGGCAACAATAGTCTCGTTGGCAGCAGCGCTTCGCGCTGCAACGCCAGCGAGACCTAAAAACGGCCACAGGGCATGTTTACACAGTGGGGAAGGGAGGGGACGGGGCCTGAGGTGACGTGTGCAAACACGCCCTATGGCGCGTTTTAAGTTGGGGAAATAATTCCCCTTCAATCCTGAGGGACCCTGGGGCCCAACTAGCCCACCAGGTGCTTCCAGTAAGCGCCACTGCGCTGCGTTGCAGAGAGGTGGTCTAGGCCGTGCCCCTTTTTACATCTCTCTGCAACGCAGCTCTGTGGCGCTTACTGAAGGTACCTAGTGGTCTAGTTGGACCCTAGGGACCCTCAGGATTCAAGGGGAGTTAATCTCCCAACTTAAAACGGCCACAGGGCATGTTTACACAGTGGGGAAGTAAGGGACGGGGCCTGAGGTGACGTGTGCAAACACGCCCTGTGGCGCGTTTTAGGAGGTAGTTTTAATCCCCTGCGCTATTATATACAAGGGGCTTAAAGAGGAGGTCATGCTGATCACAGGGGGACCCCAACGCATAGTGTTCCCTAGTGTATTTAGGTGTTTTCACTGTATTCTGAGTGTCTTTTAACATAGCACTGGTTCTAGGACTGGTTACTCAGACTCAGTTACCACCAGTATCCGTCTGAAAAACTTGAGGGTACAGGATGATTTTGCAACAAGGCTTCTTTCTACTCTTCTGTTTTTTCTTTCTGCACGTTATCCTTCTTCCTGCACTTTTCTTCATCTTTGAGGACTTCTGTTGCTTCTTTCTGCATTTCTTTTTTTTCTTTCTGTGCGTTTTGTCTTCTTTCTTCACATGTCCTATCTCTGTAGGCATAGTTAGAAATTAGTATTTAAAAAACCTTTGAAATTCACTGAAAAAACCATAGGTTTCAGGCACGTTATAGTTATGAATTAGCATTTAAAACACCTTAGAAATTCACTGAAAAAACCATAGGTTTCAGGGGCGTTATAGTTAGCTGGACTTTTCACTCGTACAAAACCATTGAAATTCCTCCGTTATATTTAGTTCAGCTAACTATAACTCGCGCGCCCGCAATGCACCGCTGATGACGTCACATATTACATCACTCATGACATGGTCAGTGACATTACTGATGACATCACTGATGACATCTCAAATGACATCACTGATGACATCATCCTTGTGATAGAGTGGCAGACCTCCTCTCCCCCTAATATAACCTTTGATACACACATTAAAAAATAGAAACTAAAATTTTCAAAACAATGGACATACCAATATCAGTTACAACAACCTATTCAGTAATTCTAAGATCCACATACACATCCACTCATTCACCAACAGTCCTATACAGTCACTCATACATGTACTCACTCATCATATGTACTCATACACCTATACATCCTGTTACACAATGCCACTCATCCATAGAGTTACTCACACACATAGTCACTCATGCTAATAAAGAATCAAACATCAATTTACTTGCATATTCAGTTATACACACACCACCACACTTACTTTTTCAGAAACTTACACATACTTAGTCTTTTAAACAATCACTTATAGAAACACATACGTATTCATACAGGAACTCTTTCAATCTCTCACTCTCACATATACTCACTTATATACACCAATAGTCACATATACTAGTTTAAAACATATGTAGTTACTCATAAAGACACTATTGAGACAGTCATTCGCTCACTAACACACCCATGCACACACTCATCCACCCATACAGTCCTGCACACATGCTGTCTTCAACACATACAAACAGTGAGTCACTCATTCATGCACCTATGCACTACGTAATACCCCCCACCGAACCATACAGACACTCAGACACTCATACTGATACTCAAAAAACCAACTAATAACCTATATAGACACTCATGTAGCTACTCACCAACCCATGCAGCCACTTATACACAAAGTGAGAGACTGACAAAGATATTTACATATTTAAACATTACTCACTAAGCCATGTATTCACTAAGATACACTTAATCAGTCAGTTATACAATCAATTTTTCAAAAACAAATCATCCATTTAGAAACTTATATACCCATTTATTTTTCCATCGACCTTGAGATATACATATATAAAACAATGTAATTTTCAGAAAAACACACATTCACTGGATGGATGATGTCATCAGTGATGTCATCAGTGATGTCATTTGAGATGTCATGAGTGATGTCAATGACCATGTCATGAGTGATGTAATATGTGACGTCATAAGCAGTGCATTGCGGGCGCGCGAGTTATAGTTAGCTGAACTAACTATAACTGGGGAATTTCAATGGTTTTGTACGAGTGAAAAGTCCAGCTAAATATAACGCCCCTGAAACCTATGTTTTTTTCAGTGAATATATATATATATATATATATATATATATATATATATATATATATTCCAAGAACTCCGCTAATGCCTCCTTGTAGACAACGGATACGGACCACAATTAGGTGCAAATTCATTTATTTAGATGTGCAAAATGCCGCCATGACGCGTTTCAGCCCGACCATGGGCCTTGATCACATGACACAGTACGGTATCTCCCTATTGGTTTATATTGTGCATTCTAACAAGCATAATGATTGGCACATGTGTTGTAAACAACAAATAGCATAGAAAACAGACTCAAAGCTGCAATATCGCGTGTCCTTATGAGATGTCAATACAAGTACAATACAAATAAAGTTATATATGTTTCTCAGCCACTCCTTAAAATGTTTTAAAAGGACAATTTTGTCAATAAAACTCTTTCAGATTCAATTAAAAGGGCCGGAACTCTGCTTGTATATATCTAGTTGTGCCAAACCATTTATACAAATACATTACATTTTCAAAGTGCAAATACCAAATGTGAGAAAGGATGAATTATAAAATATATAAATAATAATAATGTTCATAGGACCAATTTCATATTTTTGTATTCATATATGGTACCACAAATCACCAAAATTCGTGTAATTTAGACAAAATCATTGGCTTAAAATGCCTACATCTAAGACCATCACTGGAGCCCCAGTAACTTATTTGTTACATTTTTTTATTTTTCTCTTTTTTTCTTTTTCTTACTTTGTCTGCTCCTTTAACATTCTCATTTACGTAAAGGGCAATCTTGTATATTATAATAGGTTGCATTCAACGCCTGCTTGAATTGTATGCATCACAACAGAGAATTAACAGTTTAAATACCAGAATACCCAATGTTTACTTCTTTGTCCATATTCCTCCTTGTCTGTAAATGGACCATTTACAGTTTTATAAATATATATTTTATGCTATGTATTCTTTGAGTATATATATTTAATGAATATATTTTTAAAATTAATAGAGTGTGGGCTATATAGACCATAATAGTAACGTTCCCTAGTCCCTGTCCACATAAATAAATAATTTCTTCCACATATAATACAATATATTATAAGCAACATAAATATAATCCAAAATAGATAAAATTCTGCTTAGATATTCAGATATGTAATAAATAAATAAATATGTATAAAAGGACCACTAAAACGTCAATAAATAATCAATAAATACACCAAAGACTCCTAAAATTACTAAATTCATTATGTTCTAAAAACTGTAAATTCAATTGTCAGTAAATCAACAAATTCTGGAAAGTCTATAAACATGTAAAAATATCTTCTGTTACATTTAAACCTGACGGATGTTTTGTATTGAGATCCAGAATATATCTTGTTCCCAACTGGCGTAATCTATGTTCCCTGTTGCCACCTCTTCTACTGGCTGGAATGGAATCTATAACATAGTACCTGAGCTCACTACTCCTTGAACCGTGCTTCACTTTAAAATGTCGAGCCACCGGATATGTATTGCCCTTAAGTGTTGTAAAATACGCTTGTGTACTTGAAGCTTGGTGCTTCCTACATAAAGCAGGTTGCACGGGCATGATAATACATAAATTGCGAACTCAGTTTTACATGTAAGTAACTTAGATATTTTACGTTTTTTCTCACTGAAGTGAGTGGTATAAAATGTTTTCTTTTCTCCCTGTAAGCATGCCTTA
Organism: Triturus cristatus; assembly: GCF_964204655.1. Lineage (NCBI taxonomy): Eukaryota > Metazoa > Chordata > Amphibia > Caudata > Salamandridae > Triturus > Triturus cristatus. Next base: position 1,128,116,780 of record NC_140582.1, read on the forward strand.
CATGTTTTGCATTTAAAAAAGCCAGTGTGAGTTTGTAGCCAACTCGTAGATTTAATAATTTCAGGACTTGTTTTGACTAAGTCATCCCTCATAGAGTGGCTTCTGCTGTAAGTTATAGATAGTCTTTTAGGTAGCTTGGAGCCAATTGTTGGGTCACTGAGAACCATAGGCCAGTTGCAAAATATTATAGATTCAATCTTTTTGTGTTGTTGACTATGTTGTATTATAATCCTGAATTCCTCTTTTGTGTCAACAATTTGTGTTAATACGCCCTCGCGCGCATTTTCAGTATTACAATTCCTCTCCAAAAGCAACTCGTATCGACTTCTGCGCATAGATGTATTAATTGCATTATCAATGATTTGTTCTGAGTAACCCCTTTCTCTGAATCTCAATTTACTTTCATTTTGAGCTAGTGCAATGTCACTTTCCTTGCTGTGAATACGCCTCAGCCGAAGCATTTCACCGTAAGGGATGCTAGTTATTAGATGTCTCACATGGTAACTACTTGCATGTAGTGTAGAGTTTCCCGCAGTCTTCTTGCGATATAATTTAGTGATTATTTGATTATCTTCTACATACACCTGTGTGTCTAAAAAACTCACTGTGGAACTGTTGATATCTGCAGTAAAGCTTAACTTCAAATCATTCACATTAATAGCTTGTACAAATTCCTGAGCCTCCTCCTTACTGCCATCCCAAACTATAAACAAATCATCGATAAATCGCAGCCATAATTTGACATGGGAATTTACCTTCTCACGGTGTTCCGTCATGAGGACCAGCTCCTCCCACCAGCCCATGTGCAAACATGCATAGCTGGGAGAGAAGCTGGCCTCCATCGCAACCCCTCTTGTTTGTCTGTGGAGCATGTTATTAAACATAAATACATTGGGCCCGATTCACAGAACTAACTTAAGACAAAATCCTAAACTTACTACCATTTTGGTATTCACAGAAGGCACTTACTCATTTTGGTATTCACAGAAGGCACTTACTAATTTCGGTATTCACAGAAGTTAGGAGTCCTAACTTTAGGACTCCTAAATGCCTTCTGTGAATACCGAAAGTCTTAAAATTAGGATTTTTCTCAGTTTAGTAGTAGTATAGTTAGGACTCCTAACTTTAGGACTCCTAAATGCCTTATGTGAATACCGAAAGTCTTAAAATTAGGATTTTTCTCAATTTAGTAGTCCTAAATTTAGGACTCCTAACTTTAGGACTCCTAAATGCCTTCTGTGAATACCGAAAGCCTTAAAATTAGGATTTTTCTCAGTTTAGTAGTTGTAAAGTTAGGAGTCCTAACCTTAGGACTCCTAAACTGAGAAAAATCCTAATTTTAAGGCTTTCGGCATTCACAGAAGGCATTTAGGAGTCCTAAAGTTAGGAGTCCTAAATTTAGGACTACTAAATTGAGAAAAATCCTAATTTTAAGACTTTCGGTATTCACAGAAGGCATTTAGGAGTCCTAAAGTTAGGAGTCCTAACTATACTACTACTAAACTGAGAAAAATCCTAATTTTAAGGCTTTCGGTATTCACAGAAGGCATTTAGGAGTCCTAAAGTTAGGACTCCTAACTTCTGTGAATACCGAAATGAGTGAGTGCCTTCTGTGAATACCAAAATGAGTAAGTGCCTTCTGTGAATACCAAAATGGTAGTAAGTTTAGGATTTTGTCTTAAGTTAGTTCTGTGAATCGGGCCCATTGTTTTCAAGACAAAATTTGATCATTTCCAGTAACATTGTCTTATGTTCACTAGTGATACCAAAAGCTTTATCCAGGAAAAAATCCAGTGCTCTCAGACCATCGTTGTGTTGAATACTTGTGTATAATGAAACAACGTCAAGTGCAATAAAATGATAGTCATTCTTCCATTCGAGATCCTTGATTTTTCTCAAAAAGTCACTGGTATCTCTTACATATGAAGGTAAAGCTTTAACCAAATTCTGTAGAAAACAATCTATGTATTGTGATGTATGTTCTAGACATCCATTCCTAGCTGATATTATAGGTCTGCCAGGTGGGTTTTCAGGGTCCTTATGCAGCTTAGGTAGAAAGTAAATTGTAGGTACCACTGAATGGTTGTTTTTTTAGGAATTTATATTCTTGTCCTGAAATAAGACTATTTGATTTCCATGTCGACAGTTTTTTGTGGTAGATTGCATACATTGCTTTCAATTCAGATCCACTGTATTTAATGTAACATGATCTGTCAATAAGTTGTTTGTAAGCTTCCTTGGAGTATTTGTCTTTGGACATTAACACAATATTTCCACCTTTATCTGAGGCACGAATAACAATTTTATTGTTTCAAGTTTCAACATTAAGGTATTATAATCTTGTTGCTCTTTGTTGTATTTGAATTTTCCTCTATGTGTTTTGATATTTAGATCTTTCAGTTCCTTTGTTACTAGGTCATGAAACAAGTCAATAGAATCACACAACATCACAGGATTAAAAGTTGACTTCGGTTTAAAATGCATCCCAGGTCGTGAAATTTGCATATTCATATTATGACCTGCTAAATCTCCTACTTGATTTTGTGTAGGGGTAGATAGTTCATTATCTTGACTGATTGTATCCTCTATAGGGTCCCACAATTCTTGCATTTCATTGACAAAAGATGATTCTGATTGAGTGGATGCTAATGCTGTTGTTTCTACATCCCCTGATGGAATATATTTCTTGTTCAGCATATGATATTTTTTAAGCTTTAATTTACGGGTACTTTTAAAGATATCCAAGTTTGTTTTTACATAGTTGAAACTATTTGCTGGGCAATACATAAGACCTAAATGTAGTATTCTTTTTTCATTGTCACTCAATTTCGCTTCAGAAAGATTGACAATTGTCTTATTGATGGTTTTCATTTCTTTTATCTCGTTCATTTGCCTCTCCTCCATGTACCTCGTTTTATTCGAGTTGTTCCTTGCTCGATTTGCCTTGCGCCGTTGTTTTCGCTTGTTGTTTTTGGTGGGCCATAATTGTTTTTCGGTATGCGAGGGCGAAGAGTTTGTCGCCTGTCCTTGCATAAAAAACCCAGTCCCTCATCAAGCGTATGTTTTTGTCCACTAAGATTAGTTGTTGAATCCCTGTCTGAGTCACTGTCAGGAACTGAACTAAGATCCGAAGACGTGCCAGAGGATCTTTCGCTTCTTACTTTCGTGCCTGGTTTGTTGGCTCCTAGTTTCTTCTCTTTACTGGCTCTTAAGGCTTTGTATTTCTTTGGAAAGGTAAAGGTAAAGATTTGCCCCACCTCATACTCTGTTTTGTCACGGAAGAATTTGAAAGACTTTCGTTCATTTATTTTTTCTTCCTCTTTTTTCAGCCTAAATACCATTTCTTGGCGTAATTTTGATTTCTCTTCAGTTTGTTCCATCGCATCAATTTCTTCATTAATTTTAGCTATTTCTTCCAGCAATACTGCACGGTCAATATCTGCATATTTAGTCAAAATTTGCATAAGTCGTTTAGAGGATTCCAGGTTGCATTCAGCCCACTCACGCATCATGAGCGGGTTGGGTGCCTCGTAACTAGGTGCTAGAAGTATTCTTAAGCCCCGTGGGACCCTATCCACATCTAAATACATTTGTATCGAGCGCGATTCCCACCATTTACTTTGTTCAACTCCTTGACCAGCACACCTCTCACCCCTTCTTCGCAAATAGACACATACCTGAGTGTATACTTGAGACGCCCGTTTCCTCAGAGTATGTCCCTCACAAGTCTACTTCAAGATCGTGATATTTTCGCGGTACCAGGGGGTCCGAAGTACGACTCCTTCCGGGTCAAAGCTATCGATTTCCTGGGATCAGAAAATCCAGTCTCTCCTAGTACTTCGGTCCAAGACGAGAGGGGGTCCGTATGAATGCCGGAAAGAGACTCCGCCGGCTTCGCAATATTCCAAGAACTCCGCTAATGCCTCCTTGTAGACAACGGATACGGACCACAATTAGGTGCAAATTCATTTATTTAGATGTGCAAAATGCCGCCATGACGCATTTCAGCCCGACCATGGGCCTTGATCACATGACACAGTACGGTATCTCCCTATTGGTTTATATTGTGCTCTAACAAGCATAATGATTGGCACATGTGTTGTAAACAATAAATAGCATAGAAAACAGACTCAAAGCTGCAATATCACGAGTCCTTATGAGATGTCAATACAAGTACAATACAAATAAAGTTATATATGTTTCTCAGCCACTCCTTAAAATGTTTTAAAAGGACAATTTTGTCAATAAAACTATTTCAGATTCACTTAAAAGGGCCGGAACTCTGCTTGTATATCTCTAGTTGTGCCAAACCATTTATACAAATATATTACATTTTCAAAGTGCAAATACCAAATGTGAGAAAGGATGAATTATAAAATATACAAATAATAATAATGTTCATAGGACCAGTTTCATATTTTTGTATTCATAAATGGTACCACAAATCACCAAAATTCGTGTAATTTAGACAAAATCATCGGCTTAAAATGCCTACATCTAAGACCATCACTGGAGCCCCAGTAACTTATTTGTTACATTTTTTTCTATTTCGCTTTTTTTCTTTTTCTTACTTTGTCTGCTCCTTTAACATTCTCATTTACGTAAATGGCAATCTTGCATATTATAATAGATTGCATTCAACGCCTGCTTCAATTGTATGCATCACAACAGAGAATTAACATATACATATATATATATACACAGGGGATCTGTGGGATGACCCAATTAATACTGCTTTTCCATCCAAGGGAGGAATTAAGAGGATATATTGGGAGATGATTTTTACCGAAAGGTGTTCTGTAAATGTTTCTGCACATCTCACAGAGCGTTTCCTCGAATTTAAATCCTACCCACTATTGGAACCCTACTGGGACGCAATTGAGAAACCACTAGATCGGAAGCTCTACTCTCAATTTAGGATAGGAACCCTTCCTATTAGGGCATTTACGGCTAGTTGGACGGGAAACAATGATGGTGATAAATGCCCTAAATGTAAGGATAAGAAAGAAACGATGAGCCACCTTTTGTTTTTTTGCCCATTATATGCAGCACCAAGAAATAAGTGGGTTAAACCACTATGCAGCCTCATTGGCCTAAGGAGACACGAGGAGGCACTAAGAATATTATGCACTGATCCTTGCCTCCCAATAGCACTAGCCATGGCAAAATATTTGAAATATGCATGGTTGCTTCGAGCTAAGGAAGATGGTTAGGTATACGAAATCCGACCTGTACTAGGATATGGAGGTATTGCCCTAGGTTTATAAACTGAGTCATGGTGATCTCCCTTCCATCCCTACTTTTATGAAATATACCTTATTCGACGATAATTATATGTAGTTTATGTTTTTAGCTATTTATAAACTTTGTTTTTATTGATATGTAATATGTTTAATGTATATATGTGATACTTTTATGACTTTTTGTCGAATAAAGTTTATGAAATGAAATATATACACAGAAGTCTTCTTGTGCCCAGCAGCAGCATTTTTATAGCTCCAGCCAACTGAGAGCAAACATGCCTTTCCTGTCTGTGATCCTGCAATAATATGACTTTGTGCAAATTCGGCCAACAAATAAATATGAGTGTGTGGGTGTGAGTGTATTATATAAATGTATGTACACATGTGTATATATATATATATATATATATATATATATATATATATATATATATATATACAAACGTACATACATTTATACAATACACTCACCCCCACACACATACATACATACATTTATATAATATACTCACACCCACACACACACATTTATTTGTTACTGTGGTAACCTGGGCTAGCCATGTACATAAGCCATCAACAGCAAGGCACCTCAGCCACACAATAGCAGATTGTGGGGAGAGGTGAGAACCAGGCATGTGCGAAGGAGGCAAGTGACCCATGAATGAGAATGTACACAATGCCAAGTGTGGCGTGGATATGGCGGACAGACTGCAGTATGAAGACCAAAGACATATCCATGTCGACATGCACTGCTGGTGTTTGGAGTGTAGTGGACAGTGGACACAACCATGTTACCTCAGACAGTGGGGAATATTGCGGAAATGTAGCTTGTTACGTCCCCCCCTGTAAGGGTGAGTGGAGTGGGCTGGCCCGGTGTACGCCAGTGTGAATAAAAAGCACGTACCTCTGGGCGTGGTTCCCTTTCGGAATGGCCAACATGTCTGCCAGGGCAGTGCCTCTCACCTTGCCATGAGGCAGATGCCGTGAGTGGTGTTGCATGTGCTCCTATGCGCCTGCTGCACCCCAAGGCCGCAGGTCCCCAGACCCGTTTTGCCCGCCCCTGCGCACCCAGGCCTCACTGATTAACTTCTGACACCGGCGTGTGTCAAAGAGGGCCCACCACATGCCGGTGCAAGCTCCAAGCCCGAGGCCCACGACCTTGGTAGCCTCCTCATACCATCACAGCCTCCTCGACACAGGCCCGCAGTACTCCTTTCCCATTGACGTACTCCACCGCTGCCTCCGGCCTACACTGCGGTCTAGTAGGTCACACATTTGGAACTGAGTCTTGATATTATGATGGCCGAGTTCATATGTCAATGGCCGCATTTATATCACTATACTCCCTTCGATGTGCTGACACCAACTCTGTGCATTGCATTCCAATGACACTGGTCTGTGGTCCCTTGCTGACTACTGTCTTCAGCCTACACTGTGGTCGAGTAGGTCGCACATTTGAAACTGAGTCTTCATTTATTTATGGCAGAGTTTATATCATTGTACGCAAGGAGAGGAGTAAGAGGAAGACGCGGTTTAGTCCGGAGGAAAAAAGCATCATCGTTACAGAGGTGTTCGAACACTACCAAGAACTGCTCTGGTACCACTAACTCTGTGCATCGCAAGCCAATGACACGTGGCAGTGGGCCCCTGCTAACCGCTGCCTCCAGCCTACACTGCGGTCGAGTAGGTCACACATTTGGAACTGAGTCTTGATTTATTTATGGCAGAGTTTATATCAGTGTACAGGCCTCATCGCAGACTGCATCCCCTTTCAGCTCTGTTGCCACTAACTCTGTGCCACAAAATTCATGGACACTCTCTGGTTGTACTTAGGTGGCACCTGAGTATATGGCCTGGGGGTTGTCTTCATCATCATGTAGCTGATACTGACTTGTAGCATTCATCTCCTCCATATTGTCTGTTCCTGCTTGGTTCTGCCCTCTGCTTCATGCCCTGAAAGAACACCTTCCACTGTCGCCCGAAACACTCCGCGACATTCACCTTGGACATCGACGAGGACCCGCTCAGCTCTCATGGCCCTACTTCAGTTCACCGCAAGTCACCGTCCCGTGGCGGTGTGGCGGTGCGTCAGGGGCTACTAACTCTGTGCAGCTCAAGTCATTGACCCTTGCTGTTTGAACTTTGAACTTCTGATTGTCTGATCACTGTTGTAGTTGTTACCTGCACCAACCACTCCCTGAGGCCTGGCTTACACTCACCCCACAACTGCTGTGTGTGTCACTATTACCGCAACATAAGCCAAAGGTCTACCCCCAAACGCATTGCGAGTTCGGCCATCCATGAACTCCACATCTGTGTCTTCCCTATCCATACCATAGGCCTACACACACGTAGCCGCCCACCTTCAACGCACAACATCACAGTGTCATTGTCAGGCTTGTGGACATGCACAGACAGGCATGGCAATGATGTGCCGTAGGAGTGCAAGTGATGCAACCGCGCTGTGCACACTAGTAAATAGGCTCGGGGGGAGGGAGGAGCAGCAGTGGGGTTATGTAATGCACATTGATGCCGCTCATTTGCTACAAGCAGTACATGTCAAACAGGAATCACTAAGTCACACATATCACACACCAATGAACCAGTGAGCCTGCCAACACATAATGCGGAACCAAATATTGACTCATGTCTCTCTGCACTGTCACAGGTGATCAAGGATATGCACTCTGCCCTTTGATGATGATACCCCTCCGAGCTCCGAACACACAGGCCCAGAGGCAGTACAATGTGGCCCACAAACGCACCAGGGGCATCGTGGAATGCACATTTTGTTGTTGAAGTCACGTTACAGGTGCCTGGACATCACAGGTGGAAGGCTCCTGTACAGCCCAGACATCGTGTGCAAGATGATCATTGCATGTTGTGTGTTGCACAACATATGTGTACACACTAATGCCTCATGGTTACAAGTCCCAGATGCACCGTACGATGATGAGGAAGATGAGACAGGTGGGTCACACCCCACTGCAGCCGCAGCAGGAATAGCTCATAGGAACACCATCATTGACAATTTCTTCACATGAGCACATCACATTGTCACAGTCCTTAGCAATCATGGGACAGTATAAAATGACCACAGGCACAGCATGTGCAAATAAATTAATTCCAACACACATTTCCTGAGTGCATGTCACTCCTCTGTACAAGCACGTCACTCTGACAAGTGTAAGTGCTACATGTAGTGCTTAGTGCTAACAGTCTCATCATTTGAAAATAGATGGTGGGTGTGTCACCTCTGTACAGAGAGGCTGTTTGGGGTGTCACGTATTTGAAATGCCATTTCTGTGTCTCAAAGTACGGAATCCCACTCATCAGCGTTTCACATGTGTCCCAAATCATTACATATGGGCTGTCATTTGTGACCTGTAGTTGACAATGGGCCTTCTTTTGGGGTCAGATATGGACCACCATGATACAGGGATGCACCCTGTGACTCAAGTCCCTTAACATGAGCAACATAGACTTAAGGGGGAATCACTGCCCCTACTTTCGTCCATGCTTTCATACTTGATTAATCAGAGACATGACACATCTGTGTGTATTAGTATGTATTATTCATGTTCAGAGGAGTGTTGAAGCTGTCTTAGTACTGGGCCATGCAGACAACACTTTACAATGTTGGCCTGTGGAGGGCCAGCCAGAGTCCTTTGGGATTGACAAGTTACTCAGAAGGGCAGGAGTCCAGTCCGCAGGCTGATTGCTGTGTCATTGTTAAACAAACAAAATATGGCAGTTCATGTCGAGGTCCAAGGTTAGTGTTGCAGAGTGTATCGGGGGACGGTGGAAGGTGTTCTTCCAGGGCATGATGCAGAGGGCAGAAACAAGCCATATGGCAGAGATGAGTGCTACTACTTCCTTCTTACCACTAAGGCAGATTCATCCGCATCTTCGTCCTCTGACGTTTCATGTGCCTCACATGTGGGTGGCGGTGTTTGGTCTGCAGCAGTGTGTGACACTGACACATCAGGGGCCAGAGATGTGGATGTAGAAGTAGCAGCAGCATTCATCTGCGCCCTGTCTTGTGGCATCACTCACATGATGAGGATCTGCAGGGCATGGAAGATCCCATCTACAGCTTTCTTGTGTGAAGCCTTGTTAGCCTTTCTTTGAGCCTGCATCCGCTCCATGTTCTTCATGACCCTCCTTATGTTTCCCAAATCACGGATGACATCGCTGTGGCCACTCTGACTAGACAGTTGTTGTTGTCTCCGAGTCATGACTCCAGCGACGCCATCCATGGATTGTTGGAGGGCATGAGGTAGACTGTGGGTGTCCGTTAGGGAGTGTAAGTGGTCCCTGATGGGACTTAGAAACCCACAAATGGCATCTAGTTTGGCTGCCATGAGGCCGAACCCCACCTACACCTTTTCAGCCAGCTCCTTCTGGCAGTCTAACACATGGCGTTGGAATGCCATGTGTTCTTCAGTGAGGTGCTGGGAGCCAGACGTGGTGGTGGGTGATTCCTGCTGTGTGGTCTGTGCAAGGGGTGGGCTCACCTTGATGGTGCTGGGCTGCCCTGCTACTGGAGGTGGGGTTTGGAGGTTGTCCATGAACCGTTGGAGTTCGTCGTGGTCGTTGTCCTGGGGGTCATCTCCATCATCACTGACGTGATGTAGGGTCTGCTCTGCAGGAGGTGTTGATTGTCCCTCTGCAATGTAAAGGGGAGATGCAGTTTCACAATGTGTTCCATATATATTTACGCATTGGCCAAGTTTACATACGGACTGCATGACACTGTACATTGTGGCTGTTTGTGAGGAGATGCCTTTTTGATGCAGGACAGTGCACATTTGTACTACATCATGGATGTGAGGTTCTACTCGTACATTGTCATCTCACAGTTTTTTTTCTCTGCTTTTCTGGTGCATTTTCCTGCATGACGCGTGGGAATTCCAGGCCTGTCGCTGTTTATAGCTGAATTTTGTTTCGCGGTTTGGGACTTTGCTGCTTTTTTCGCGTTTGGGTTTTGCATTTTTTAGGCATCGCGTTAATTTTACCACAGTCATTTGACACGTTATTGTGAGACTATCGCATGGTACCGCCATGTTGAGAATACCACATTAACACGCCGGTATTTTTCCTCAATAGACTGCGATGTTGAAAGTTGCGTTAAGCTAATTTTGCATTAATTATCACACGTTCTTGTGAATATCCCCCTATGTTGTCCCGGAAATTCATACCTAACTATAAGGTTATTCGGTTTTCTCAGTGGAAATAAAAAGCAATATAGATGTCATCAGTAATGTTATTATTGATGTCACTGACCATTTCAGGAATGATGTAATATGTAAAATCATAAGCAGTGCATTTTAGGACGTAAGTTGTAGTTAGCTCAGGTAACTATAACTGCTGAATTTCACTGGTTTTGTATGAGTGAAATCTGAACCTAACTATAACATACCTGCAACCTTTGTTTTTTTCAATGAATTTCCAAGCTTTTTGAAATTATATTTCATAATTATAATGTCCTGTAACCTTTGTTTTTCCAGTGATTTTTTACCTTTATTTAATTCTAGTTTCTAACTGTAATATCCTTGTAACCTTTGATGTTTTGTGTGAATTTCTATGTTTTTTTAATTTTATTTTCTAACTGATACTTCTAAACTTTCAGAGTGAGTGTGTGAGTGAGTATCTCAGTGGGTGTGTGGGTGTGTGAGTGTCTCAATGGGTGTGTGACAGGGTGTGTGAGTGTCTGTGTGCACCTCTATAAGTGGCTCAATCAGTGTGTTAGTGGGTGCATGAGTGTAAGTTGGTTTGTTAGTGAGTGTGTGAGTAGGTCTGTGAGTGTCTGAGTGGGTCAATGGGTGGGTGTGTGAGTGGCCAGGCTATATTTGAATGACGGTGGTGGCTGTAGAGCCCCCTCTCTGGTCCGATTTTGGCCCTGTGACCCCATCTGCGAGGGCTTGCCAATAATTCAATATTTAATAGGGGCAGCGGGAGCATGGGCTGATAGCGGCCGGGCCGCAAGAGTGAATGGATGATTTAGACCCCAGGGACTTTATCCCGTGGGGCCTGGCCTTTTATTTTATTTTTTTATTTTAAGAAAACATTTCTTATGGTTAAAAATAGAAAGAAATTATATCGTGAAACTGATTGCTTGCATAAATGTGTGTGATGAAAGTAAGAATAGTGCCTGGATGTTTGAATGAGTGCATAGGTAGTATGTCAGTGAATGCATATATTTAAGAATACTGCTTGAGTGAATAATTGAGTACAGGGGTATTGCCTGGGTGATTGCATGAGCGCAACATTAGTGTGTGCTTCGTTGGATAAGTGCATAGCTAGTACCTGGGTAAAAGGATGAGTGCAAGAGTAATGCCTGGGTCATTTGACGAGTGCATGGGTAGTGCCTGAGAAAATGGATGAGTGCATGAATAGTGCCTAGGTTGTTGCATGAGTGTAGAGGTAGTATTTGGGTGATTGGATGAGTGCAAGGTTTGAGCTTCAGTGGAAGGATGGGTGCAAGGGTAATGCCTGGCTCTTTTTATGAGTGCATGGGTAGTGTCTTAGAGAATGGATGAGTGCATGGGTAGTGCCTGAGTGAATGGCTGAGTGTAAGAGTAGTGCCTGAGTGATTGCATGAGTGTATAGGTACTGCCTGGGTAATTGCATGAGTGAAGGGGTAGTACCTGGAAGATTGGATGACTGCATAGTTTGTGCATTGGTATTTGCATCCCCACATGGGTAATGCCTGAGTGATTGGATGAGTGTATGGGTAGTACCTCCTTGATAGTATGAGTGCATGGAAAGTGCTTCAGGGAATGGATGAATGCATGGGTAGAGTAGAAGAATAGTGCCTGGGTGATTGCATGAATGCAGAGGTACAGCTTGGGTGATTGGATGAGTACATGGGTAGTGCTTGACTGAAAGGATAAGTACAAGGATAATGCCTTGGTTATTACATTAGTGCATGAGTTGTGCCTGAGAGAATGGATGAGTGCATGGATGTGTCTGTGTGAAAGGAGGAGTGCAAGGGTAATCCTAAGAGAAAATATGAATGCATGGGTTATGCTTGAGTGCAAGAGCAGTGCCTGAGTGATTGTATGAGTGTGAGAGTGCCTGGGTGATTACATGAGTGTAGGTGTACTGCCTGGGTGATTGAATGACTGCATGTGTAGTACCTGAGTGACCTTATAAATGCAAGGGTAATACCTGGGTGCTTAGATAGTGCATGAGTAAAAGGATCAGTGCAGGGGTAGTGTTTGGGTCATTGGATGAGTGCATGGGAACTCCCTAAGAGAATGGATGAGTGCATGGGTAATGCCTGTGTGAATGGATGAGTAAAAGAATAGTGCCTGAGTGATTGCATGAGGGCAGATATACTGCCTGGGTGACTGGATGAGTACATGGGTAGTGTTTGAATGAAAGGATAAGTGCAAGGGTAATACTTGGGTTATTCCATTAGTTCATGAGTTGTGCCTGAGAGAATGGATGAGTGCTTGGGTAGTGCCTAAGTGAATGGTTCAGTACAAGAATAGTGTCTGAATGATTACATAAGTGCTTAGGTGATTGCATGAGTGCAGGGATACTTCCTGGGTGATTGGATGACTGCACATGTAGTGCATGGGTAATTGCATACCTGCATGGGTAATGCCTGAGTGATTTGATGAGTGAATGGGTAGTGCCTGAGAGAATGGATGCGTGCATGGATAGAGCCTTAGTGAATGGTTGAGTGCAAGAGTAGTGCCTGAGTGATTGCATGAGTGCATGGGTAGTGCCTGGGTGATTGCATGAGTACAGGGGTAGTGCCTGGGTGACTGGATGAGTGCATAGGTAGTACATGGGTAATTGCATGCCTGCATCAATAATGCCTGAGTGATTGGATTTGTGTATTGTAGTACCTCCTTGATTGCATGAGTGCATGGAAAGTGCTTCAGTGAATGAATGAGTGCATGGGTAGAGTAGAAGAATAGTGTGTGAGTGATTTATGAGTGCAGAGGTACTAAAAGGATAAGTGCAAGGATAATGCCTGGGTTATTGCATTAGTGCATGAGTTGCACCTGAGAGAATAGATGAGTGCATGGATAGTGCCTGCATTAAAGGATGAGTGCAAGGGTAAGGCTTGGGTCATTGGATGAGTGCATGGGTAGTGCCTAAGAGAAAAAATGGGTTCATGGGTAGTGCTTGAGTGAATGGTTTGAGTGCAAGAGTAGTGCCTGAGTGATTGCATGAGTCCATGGGTAATGCATGGGTAGTGCCTGGGTGATTGAATGACTGCATGTGTAGTACCTAAGTGACTTTATAAATGCAAGGGTAATGCATAGGTGCTCAGATAGTGCATGGGTAGTGTGTGAGTGAAAGGATCAGTGCAAGGGTAGTGCCTGGGTCATTGGATGAGTGCATGTACACTGCCTGAGAGAATGGACGAGTGCATGGGTAATGCCTGTGTGAATGGTTTTGTAAAAGAACAGTGTCTGAGTGATTGAGTGAGTGCAGAGGTACTGCCTGGGTGATTGGATGAGTGCATGGGTAGTGCTTGACTGAAAGTATAATTGCAAGGCTAATACCTGGGTTATTCCATTAGTGCATGAGTTGTGCCAGAGAGAATTAATGAGTGCATGAGTAATGCCTGTGCAGAAGGTTGAGTGAAAGAATCAATCCTGAGTGATTGCATGAATGCAGAGTTACTGCCTGGGTGACTTGATAAGTTCATTGGTAGTGCTTGACTAAAAGGATAAGTGCAAGGGTAAAACCTGGGTTATTTCATTAGCGGATGAGTTGTGCCTGAGAGAATGAATGAGTGCAAGGGGAGTGCCTAAGTGAATGGTTAAGTACAAGAATAGAGCCTGAGTGATTGCATTAGTGCATGGGTAGAGCCTGGGTGATTGAATGAGTGCAGGTGTAGTGCCTGGGTGATTGGATGAGTGCATTGGTAGTGTCTGCGTGAAAGGATGAGTGCAAGGGTAATGCCAGGGTCATTGAATGAGTGCATAGTTAGTGCCTCAGAGAAACTATGACTACATGGTGGTACCTGAGTGAATGGTTGAGTGCAAGAGTAGTGCCGGAGTAATTGCATGAGTGCGGGTAGTGCCTGGGTGATTAGATGACTGCATGGGTAGTGCCTGAGTGAATGGTTGAGTGCAAGAGTAGTGCCAGAGTAATTGCATGAGTGTGTGGATAGTGCCTGGGTGATTGGATGACTGCACGGGTAGTGCCTGAATAATTGCATGAGTGTATAGGTACTGCCTGGGTGAATGCATGAGTGAAGGAGTGGTACCTGGGTGATTGGATGAGTGCATAGGTAGGGCTTGTGTAATTGCATGCCTGCATGGGTAATGCCTGAGTGATTGGATGTGTGTATGGGTAGTACCTCCTTGATTGCATGAGTGCATGGAAAGTGCTGCAGTGAATGGATGAGTACATGGGTAGAGTAGAAGAATGTGCCTTAGTGATTGCATGAGTGCAGAGGTACAGCCTGGGTGATTGGATGAGTACATGGATAGTGCTTGAATGAAAGTATAAGCACAAGGATAATGCCTAGGTTATTGCATTTGTGCATGAGTTGTGCCTGAGAGCATGGATGAGTGCATGGATAGTGGCAGTGTGTAAGGATGAGTGCAAGGGTAATGCCTTAGTCATTGTATGAGTGTGTGGGTAGTGCCTAAGAGAAAGGATGAGTGCATAGGTTATGCTTGAGTGCAAGAGTAGTGCCTGAATGATTGCATGAGTGCATGGGTAGTGCCTGGGTGATTGCATGATTATAGGGGTACTGCCTGGGTGATTGAATGACTGCATGTGCAGTACCTGAGTAGCTTTAAAAATGCAAGGGTAATACCTGGGTGCCTAGATAGTTTATGGGTAGTGTGTGAGTGAAAGGATCAGTGTAAGGGTAGTGCCTGTGTCATTAGATGAGTGCATGGGTACTGACTGAGAGAATGGATGAGTGCATGGGTAATGCCTGTGTGAATGGTTGAGTAAAGGAATAGTACCCGAGTGATTGCATGAGTGCAGAGGTACCCCCTGGTTGATTGGATGAGTGCATGGGTAGTGCTTGACTGAAAGGATAAGTGCAAGGGTAATACCTGGGTTATTCCATTAGTGCATGAGTTGTGCCTGAAAGAAAGTAAGAGTGCATGGGTAATGCCTGAGTGAATGGTTCAGCACAATAATAGTGCCTGAGTGATTGCATAAGTGCATGGGTAGTGCCTGGGTGATTGTATGAGTGCAGGTGCAGTGCCTGGGTGATTGGATGAGTACATATGTAGTGCTGAAGTGAAAGGATCAGTGCAAGGGTTGTACCTGGGTCAATGGATGAGTGCATGGGTAATGCCTGAGAGAATGCATGAGTGCATGGGAAGTGCCTGGGTGATGCATGAGTGCAGGAGTACTGCACAGGTGATTGGATGAGTGCATCGGTAGTGACTTCAGTGACTTCAGGAATGTAAGGGTGATAGCTGGGTCCTTAGATCAGTGTAAGGTTACTGCCTGAGTGAAAGGACGGGTATAAAAGTAATGCCTGGGTGCTTAGATCAGTGCATGAGTAGTGCTGGAGTAAAAGGATGAGTGCAAGAGTAATGCCTGGGTCACTGCATGAGTGCATGGGTAGTGCCTTGAGCTAATAGATGAGTGCATGGATAGTGCCTGAGTGAATGGTAGACTGCAGAAATATTGTCTAAGTGATTGCATGTGTAGTGTCTATGTGATTGCATGAGTGCAGGGGTAGTGTGTGGGTGAAAGGATGAGTCCAAGAATAGTGCCTGGGTCATTGGATGAGTGCACGGGTAGTGCCTGAGAGAATGGATGAATTCATGGGCAATGCCTGTGTGACTGGTTGAGTACAAGAAAAGTACCTGAGTGATTGTATGAGTGCATGGGTAGTACCTAGATAATTGCATGAGTGCAGGGATACTGCCTGGCTGATTGGATGAGTGCATGTGCAGTGCATGAGTCAGTGAATTAGTTCATGGCTAGTGGCTAGATTAATAGCTGGGTCCAACAACACTGCCAGGTGGATTCTATGGGTGCATAGATAGTAATGAATAAGTGTACAGGTGGTCCCTGTCTGATTGCATGAGTGCATTTGTAGGAGAGTAGGATCTGCTTCTCATGGGTACCCCACTTTTTGCTGGTGTTTCACTGTTTTTCAACCTTAGTCTGGCCGTGGTCCTGCTAATCAGGACCCCAGCCTAGCTGCTTCCTCTCTAAAATGGTTTACATGTACACTAGGGATATCTCTAATTGGATTCTGGAGTGCTTTGCCAGCCCCTAGTTTATGATATACTATGTACCCAGGGCATAGGTACCTCAGAGGCCTACCAGGGACTGAAGCATGTGTTATGCCACCCCTGGGAAGAACTCCAAAATGACACCACAGGTCTTCTCCTGCAGTCTGGGTAAGGTGGTGCATGCACCCCTTACTGTGGTATAGGCTACCTATATCACTACCATTGTACACACATATAAAAACTATAAGTCACTCCTATGGCAGGCCTTAACAATCCTGAAGGCAGAGTGCTTGGTTTTTATGTGAGAGGGTGCCCCTGCATGACCAGAGCCCCCCTGCAGTGTTCAGAGTACCTCCTCTGATGCTGTTTGTGGTGCAGCCTGACCATATACTCTTAAGTGCATTATAACCTCACGGTAAATGCTAACTTTTTTCTGGCTGCACGGAAACATGTTGTGTTTGGTGTCAAAAACTTTGGAATACTACCCCCCACCAGTTCTGACAGTGGGGGTAGCATTCCACCTTCTAGAGGGAGAGACATGTTCGCACTGATCTACCCGGTAAAGACTTTCTAAAGCCCTGGCATCACAAAATGGATGCCACTGCCACAGACATGGGTCTGGCCTCCTGCTGCTGACGGAAACTCCGGCAGGGGAGGCATGGACAATAGGTTTCCTGTCCCAGGGAGGTGAAACCACCTCCCCAGACAGGCAGATGTGTATTAGGGCTGGGTGGGAGCACTCTCTGGTGCTTTGAAGTCCTGCACTGGGGGCACACTTGGTGTCCCTGTGCATAGTCCGGTTCAAACTTGTTGCACGGGCTACCTGCCCCTGCTCTGGCGTGAAACTGGACAAAGGAAATAGGTGTAACCACCCCTCTATCCAAACCCTCCCATAGGTGGGTCCCTAGAGTATGTCCTACCCCCAAACTTAGTATCAGTATGGGAACCCAGTCCTTGAGACTTTAGATTAGCCTGGACAAAACTCTGCAACATATATCCTGGACCTTCGTCTTTCTATTTTCGCTAGAGGACTGAAGAAATCTTCCTTGGGGTCAAGGAGTGACTCCCCTGCTGGCAGGTACCAAAGAAGCAACTGTCCAGTCTGTACTCTGAAGCTCCCGCCGGATGCCGAAGTCTTTGCATCACCAGTGGTAGGTTTCCAGACTTCCCAGGGGCTAACCTGAGTCCACAGCAAAGCTGAGGCCCATGGCTATCGTGGGTGAAGTGTAACTGTGACCCCTGGACACCATGAACTTTTGCTGGTCCATCCTCTTCCTGGTCTTTCTCGAAGTTGTGCTTCAGGCTCTGAATAGCCCCAGCCTTGGGCATCTACAGCACTGAAGATCTCTGGCCTCCACTCCACGAGTGACCCGTGGGCCAGTTTCCAGTGCAACTGCTTGAGGTTCCTTCGCGATCGCTAGCCCATTGGCTAGTGGGTCACCACGAAGGCAACTCCTCTTCTGATTGGGTTTCCTGGTTGCTCCAGATGTGCCCCCACTTACCCTTGCTGGGTGAGTCCCCCAGACCTTGCTGGTCTGAACCGAAGTCTTTCTTCTATTTCCCCTTGACTTGCCGTTGCCAAGGCTTGTTGGGTCCATCCTGGTCACCGACACCGCAGCACTCGACACACTTTGTGGGACAGCTCCAATCCAGCTCCTGGTCATCGTTGATGCCTCCTGGACCTCGTGGCTGATGAGTCAAGACACCCGTCAACTCACCTGAAACACCCAACACCTGTGGGCATTGGACTATAGTGCCCCTGGTCACTAGCAAGTGACCCAGACTCTGTCCCCTCTGCTTTCAGGTTCCTTCCATCCTCAATCCAGGCTTAGATCTCTCCGGACACTTCTCCTCTTCACGGTAGCAGCACTTCTTTGCCAGCTTCCATTGAAATCAATGCCGCGATCCGACACCATTTGACACCTATGCAACTGGTTTCCCTGGGTGAGTACTCTGGTGCTTCCGTGGATGTTGGCCCTAGACACCTCTAAGTCCAAAAGGGTTCGCTTGTAGTCATCCTCTAAGTGTCCTTAAACTCCTAATTTCCAACCGCAACTTTAACCATAGAAGTTAACGGCGATTCGCGGCTGTGTTCTCACACTGCACGTGTCCCCGTGGGTTCCCTGTGTCACTACCTTGGGTGGTTCCTTGTTGTCCAAGCACTTCTACAGGCTCTAGGCCTTGAGTCTAGTTCAATCGTGGTTCTTATACCACTTTATTGGTATATGGTTTGGTACGCCCCTAGGGCCCAAACGTGTATTTGTGCTTTTACTGTTGAATACTGACTTGTAACTTAAGAACTTCGGGGGGGTGTTTTATCTTAAATACATATATTTTAAATATATACCTTGTGTGGTTGTCCTTTCATTTGGTCATTCAAGAGATTATAGACTGGTAAAACAAGCTGCTTACATTCCCTCAAGACTTAGCCTGAAGGCTGCTCTCTATAGCTACCACTAGGATAGCTTTCAATAAAGGTTGTCTTTAACCTATCATCGTAAGGGGTTGTTTGAACTGATACATGGTGCCCACTATAACCAGTGGACAGCATATATCAGGCCAACTTCTCATAGCATTCATAGTGGTTGTTTAATTGAATCAGTGGATGGGTAGTCCCTGGGTATTTCTATTAGTGCATGTCTTTTCTATGTATGCATCTGAGAACCCCTGGGTCAGGGAGTTCAATACACACCTGTCCTGTATAATGAGGAGTAAATAACTTGCAATTAAAGCACTTTTATTGGTCTATGCACTTTTGTAAAAAGTAAGTATCATACTACTTCTCAGTAATATGCTGATAGTTTTCAAATAGTGTAAAGGATGAACATAATTTATATTAGAAACAAATAACATATAATTACATTTTAAACATTTTTCTAGGTTATTATGCATATTATATTATGTATTCTTACCTTTCAAGTAATTTAGATACATTGCTCAGTAGAACTATTTTGGAGTAGTATTATCCTAAACAGCTTTAAAACTGTTTTCAAACTTTAACAGTAGCTACTATAAAGAACAAAATGAAAAACTGTTATTTAATGATAATATATCACAGAAATTATAATATTATATTTTTAGGAACACAACATAAATTAAGAATCACGTAACATTTTCAGGTTCTCTTTATTGCTGATATCAGATTCCACTAAAATTCACCATACACAGTGATTTCAATGTAGTGTCATCATTGAACAGCAGGGAAAAAACAATCATAATATTTGTAGAAAAAAAATCAGCATAGAGCATCATAATCAATATGTGCAGCTATGCGTTTTCCCATCTACACTTTGTTAATGACTTCTTTCATCTACATTAACTCTATTATTTATCTCGAATACATTTGCCAAAATGTAGACTCTCGTTTACATCTGGTGCAATCTAGACAACACATTTTAAACACAATTTTTCAAATGTAATTTCAATTAGCGCAAATAATTATCCAAACACTGATTTTAAATACTAATACTTTGCAGTGCTGTCTACTTTCTGTTTACATCTTCCCAATAGCCTGAATGATGTACTCAAAACCTTGGCTGCAGAAATAGCAAATATAAATTTGGTAATTCATAAGGCAATCCAGGTTTGAATTCCAAGTGGCCATCATTGCAAAGCGTTCATCCTTTGTTACACTTTAAAAAATCAGTATAGTGTCCAGATGTTGCAGTAGGTCCATCATGGAAAATAATAGCTGCTGTTGTATAAGTTCTTCATGAAATAGATACTTGACTTTTTTTCCATTTGCTCCACATTGTTGTAACATTAATATGAGATATTTTCCAAACTTTCTATATGTAATGTAGACAACATCTCTGATCTACAATGTGAGCATCTCATATCCTAATTTGCTGTTTTTATCAATTTGTTAAAAGATACTAATTAGCAGTCTGGTATTGTCAAATTTAGGAATCGTTCTGTTTGTATTTCAATGGTAGAAGTAAATGAACACTTATGGTTCCACTGGTATTGTAGTCCAACTAAGTTTTCAATATATATTCCATCAAGTTCTAATACTCCAAGCATAAGCATTAGAAATTCTTGTGCATCTTGTTATATGTTGAGAGTAAATGTCAATGTACCTGTACATTTTTCTAAAAGATGCCGAATGCCAGAAGCAGTATGCATTTAGTTGTGTCATTTATCAACTGTTAAAATACATGATGTAATAAAGAATAGAATCTTTTTTCACAATTTTCCATGATTTCATGATGAAGATCTGATAAATGAAACACAACTATTGGAAAAGAGGGTCTCTAGTTGGCAATGGCTTGCACCTTTGTCCAAATAGGAACCCTTGCTTCTAGTGAGGGAAAGGGGGATACACTCCTGAATAACCCCTGCCCACCCCCTTGGTAGCTTGGCATGAGCAGACAGGCTTATTTCAGAGGCAGTGTGTAAAGCATGTGTGACCACATACAGTAATACAGTGAAAACACTACAAATGGACACCAAACCAATTTAGAAAAATAAGTAATCTTTACTAGACTTAACACAAGACCAAACAACAAGAATCCACAATACGGTATCAAGAATATGACTTTAAAATGGTAGAAATAGCTCAGTTCAATGTAGATGGTAAATGCAACACTTTACTCTCAAAGTACCTTGGATGCTTCCCGCAAAACAAACAAAAGGGTCACAGGGAAGGTGATGCGTCGGTTCCTTACTTCGAGGGAGGTGTTGCATTGGATCCTTACTGCAGCGGAGGGGAGGTGATGCGTTGGTTCCTTACCGGAGAGGAGGTGATGCGTCGGTTTCTTACTGCGTTCCAGTTACAATGCGACAAGATGGCGCCTCGATGCGATGCGACGATCCAGTGCAATGCGACAAAATGGCATCTTGGATGTGATGCAACAACGTTGGATGCGATGTGTGCACGGCCGATGACCGTGCGGCAAAATCGATGAACTTTGGAGCCGCGACAGACCCTGCGACATGCTTCTCCGGTGATGCAACGGCGACCTCTGTGGCAGTGGCACGCTTCTCCAGTGATGTGACATGCTTCATCTGCGATGCGATAGCGAACAGCTGCAATGGCGGCACACTTCTTTGGCGATGCGATGGCAACTGCTGCGGCAGCGACATGCTTCTCCTCGTTGCGTCGCACTTCCAGCTCCCAGCGACATGCAGTCTCTCAGAGGGCCCAAACAACAGCAGGCACCTCACTGCAGGTAGAATTCCCAGCAAGGGAATTCAGGGCTAGCTGGTGGTGAAGTCTGTGGCCCCGAGACTTCAGAACAGGATGCAAGCTCAACTTCAAGCCCTTGGAGATCTTCCTCAAGATAGTAAGTACACACAAAGTTCCTTTTCTCCTTTCCTTGGCAATAAGTAACCACTGCAGGCCAACCCCAACCCCAAACAGCAAACAGCCCAGGGGCAGTCTCTTCCTTCAGCTTTCTTGGTTTCTCTCCTTGGCAAAGGATTTGTCTTGATTCCCATAAGTGATCTAAAGTTCTGGGGTCTGGGCCCCAATATTTACACTGCAAAATCCTTTGTTCTCTGAAGGCAAGGAGTGTCTGTACCTATTCAAAACCAGTTCTGTCCTCCTCGGTGCAGCTTCCTGGCAGGAGGTGGAGACCGCATTGTTTGAGAGCAGACCTGGCCCAGGTAGTTGAAAGGAAATCTCCTCCTGCTACTCTCTATTCTATGAGGGCTCAGGTCAGTGAAAGGAAATCTCCTCCCTCTTCTCTCTATTCAATGCAGGTCCTATTCAGCCCAGCCCTGACCCATTAGACTGCTGGAGCCAAGGCCTTCTCCAGCCCCCTGTCACTCACAAACCAGACATGGAAAACACAAGCCTAGCAGAGGCATGCTGGATGGGTAGGCAAGAAAATACCTACTTTCTAAAAGTGGTATTT
Source organism: Triturus cristatus (assembly GCF_964204655.1). Taxonomy (NCBI): domain Eukaryota; kingdom Metazoa; phylum Chordata; class Amphibia; order Caudata; family Salamandridae; genus Triturus; species Triturus cristatus. The sequence continues at coordinate 1,128,139,067 of NC_140582.1, forward strand.
TCAAACACAAAATGTAAAAATCACCCTCACTAAAAGATGTATTTTAACATTCTGAGTTCAAGCATACTAAACTCGAATTTCTACCTTGTTCCCTGGGTCAGTTAGGATTATAAGATGTTATAATCAAACTGCCCATTCTGGCCTATGGGAACAGGTAGCTTTGCAATAGTGAAAAACGAAATTGGCTGTAATTTACTGTCAGGACATGCCACACACATCAGGGCATGTCCTATCTTTCACATACAGTGCACCCTGCCCATAGGGGTGACTAACATGTAGAAAAGGTAAGGTTTAGGGACTGGGGAGTGGGTGCACTTGCCAAGTCGACATGGCAGTCCCAGACTGCACACAGGCTCTGCAATGGCAGGCCTGAGCCATATTTTACAAGCTGCTTCTGTGGGTGGCACAATCAGTGCTGCAAGCCCACCAGCAGCATTTGATCTACAGGCCTTGGGCACACATGGTGCACTGTACTAGAGTCTGCAAAGTATATCAAATAGCCAATCATGAAGTCACTAACCCATTACAACAATTTACAATAGGGAACACTTGCAGTTTGGCACTGAACAGCAGTGGCAAAGTGCCCAAAGCATATAGACCAGCAAAAACAGCAAAAACACAGGAGGCAACAGCGAAAAATGGAAGGGAGACCCACGCCAATGGTGCCAGGTCTAACAACAACATTTAGAATAATATTAGCAAAACAGTTGATACCTGAACTGTTTTCTAACTGGTATCCTACAATATCGTCAACACTTTCTATTTTTTATTTATTTATACTTTTGACTTTTTCTCCAGCTGCTTTCCTTTTTTGATCCTCGGTTGCATCTTTGACATATTTTCATTTTGGACACACTATACGTTTCTCATGTATGGGATATTCACCAAAATCAGGAGTATGAAGCTTTCTTAAACAATTGTACTCTCTTACACAATTTGCATCAGCACTAACCTTTCTCTTATCAAAATCTATCAAATACAAACCAGACAAAGTTCTTACTCAAGACAATGCAACATATGCCATTCCCTCTTTGAACACCATACTTCCAATATTTACAAAAGCTAAAGACAGAGGAAACTATTGTCTGCGAACATACAAATCTTTTACAAGCAAATAACGTGCAACACAACGCCGAATCTGTCTCATCTCTTTAATCTGATCAAATTTTATAAACACAAATTCTATTCCATCTCTATTCGAAAGATTTACAAAATCAACAACTTTTCCCATTGCTCCATTTACTAAACCTACTTCTACATTAAAATGATGCCACAAAATTACCTGACAGTTTATACATTTAAAGTCTTTTCTTTCAGCCTGCTGTTATAGATACAGACTATCCCAAAGAATGCCTGTAGTTTCTCTCTAAGAAGAATAGTCACTCCCTGCTGTTCAATTTTATCAATAGCTTCACTTTCCAGAATTTGTTGTTTTTTCAGTTTCAAACGTTGTTGATTAAATGTAGAACACTCTTGCAGTGTAGGCATTAGGCAAACTATAGACTTCTTTTCTCCAAGCATATTGTAAATTACTTCAGCTGCTGTGTTTCGAGTTGTAAACAAGTTCCTTAGTAGCTGACTTTCTAAAGCTTGTTTACCATGTTCCGTCAAGACACCAAAGGGGATATGTACAAGGAAGTGGAGGAGAGAGGGGTTAGCCTTCCTGCCTTAACGCCTCTCTCCTCCACTTCTGAAATTCAAGGCTGAACCTGCGTTTCTCCCTGTGATGGTGCTAAGGAGTGCAAGGGTTTCTGCATGCAGGGGAGTATTGTTTATGTGAGGGAAGGTGTCCCTTCCTGCACATAAACAATACTGGAAATGCCATTCTGCCACTTTCATGTGTGCTGCATCATGCAGCACACATGAAATTGACACAATTTTTTTTTTTAAAGGTTTTTTATGTACATAAACAAACAATGGTATTTAGATTTTTACATGTGTGCTGTATAAGGCAGATCACATGGAAAACGCAAAAACGAGGAGAAATAATGCATTTCTCCTAATTTAGACATTTTAAGACCAGTTTTGACCTGGTCTTAATTTTGGGGCTTCCTCCTATGTATGTCCCCCTTTCACATAGGGGGCAGCATATAAATTAATGGGTGTTGTGGTGGAATGCCCACCACAACACCCACTGCCCACCCCTTTCACGATAACAATAGTGTGAAAGGGGGCCTTATATACAAGGCAGCGTTAAGCCACATTGAGTGCCTTGTACATAAGTCACAGCCTCTATCACCACCACAATGCCACTATAGATGATGTTGTGTTGGCGATAGGAGTTTGTACATATGCCTCCAATTCTTATGTCTTGAAGAATATTTCCATAATCTTCATCACCTGCTTGTCGCATATTCTTAACAAGTTCTTTATATTCAAAATAAAATGCAACCAAATGTTCACATTTCCAATACTTCCCAAAGATTTCCTTGTGTCTTCATGGACAAGTGTTTTACAAACAGGTTGTCCTTTTACAGGAGTAAGTTGTAGTAGGTCTCCGAATACAATTAAATGTTTTCCTCCAAACAGGACATTGTAATCTGTTTTTAAAATCTGTTGCATTTTTAAATGTACAAATGCAAGCATTAAGTTTAGACCATGCTCCCCTCATCAATGATTAAAAGTTTCATTTTCTTCTGTACTCTGGAGACTTCATAACAAGCTTCTCCAGATAGCTTCCAATATTCCAATTTATTATCATGTTTAACAGGTAGTGTAAGTAATTGATGTAAAGTAATTCCTTTAATGTTGTGTCCTGCTAATCCAAGTGGACCTGTTACAACACAAGACAAATGTGATGCTGTATGTTTTGTGCAGATAACTGGTCAAAACTTTAATTAAGAATCTCTTTCCTGTTCCAGCTTGACCACTGATGTACAATAGAATAGGTTTAAATGATGAACAGACTTGCAGATATTCTTTTTGTTCAATATTTAGTTGTTCTTCTAACTTTTCCAACTGCATAATATCTTGTTGTGCTTGTTGCATTGCAGTTTCTACCTCATTCATGGCTATTGCGGCTTCATTTTTGATAATTGTTTGTTCCAGTGGATCTTGACTCAGTGGACCAGAATTTTGACTGCCTTGTGAACTTTCTCTTGCTATTTCTGCTGCAATTGTACTTTCTTGTACAATCTCATCATTTAATATTTGTAGATAAGCTGGGAAATTTGTGCATTGAATGCTATCTTCAGTTGGATTAAAATAATCTTCATAGCAGTCAAAATCTTCAAGTAATTCTGTTTCACTATGCCAAGGCTTGAAAAGTTGCAGGAGTGCTAAATAGAAAGATTCCCTCTTATCTGGACTTTCACAACTAAGTTTTCTGTAGTTAATAAGATTTCCTTTAGCATGTTTTACTAAACATCCTTCACATCCACTTACTGCATATTTATCTTCTTTTATATTTACTGTATCTTTTCTTTTAAATCTGCAATGTTGAATTATTTCATACAGACATAGGTTTTCAAGATGTGGACTCCTTTTGGGATAGTATGTATCCAACATATTAGTTTTAACAATATCTGTACTTTTTGGTTCATTCTGTGCTAAGTATTCGATTTCTTGTAAAGATTTCAATACTCTATTTCGTGTGGAGGCAAGACCTAAACTTACCCAAATGATTCCTCTTGACTTTGAATATGAACTGGCAGAGCTCAAGCGATCCGAACATTCATAGGACCCAATCTCTCAATGGAAAAACATGTTCAAGATAAAGCTGTAGAATTTCTTGCTAAGACTTTTCTCTTGTGAAATTTCTTCCCACATTTCTTTTATCTCTGTCTTTTCAGATTTGGTTATATATGATGTAACATAGCAAGCAACAGCAATTGAATTATCTGCAACAAATTGAATATCCATGTTTGCATTCTACATTTTCAAAATAACTGGATTATATTAATTAATGTACTTTGAATTTGCTGTTCTTTTTAAGTTGTATGTAATATTCAGAGATTTATGAGTTATTGTATGCCTTACTGCTGACAAAAAAACGATTTACTCTTCCTTTAAAATTATAGGACGTGGGAATCCAAAACGACATTTTGTATAAAATTTCCCTTTTCAGTTGTATTTTCATCCGCAGTATTTTCCACATCGATGATTTTGAAAACCGAAAAACTTGTTGTCTCAAGCTCTTTTCTCCTCCATCTCAAGGAATGGCACATGTAACATACTACTTGATGAAAGACAAAACAGTTTCATCAGTATCAGTTCCAAATTTTGGTGCATTCTTTATCCATAGTAGCATGTGTACATGAAGAGCACCTCTCAGTTGGTACTCTTTTCGCCAAAAGAAACAGTAACTTCTCCAAGAGGAGGAACATTTTTATTGCAGATAAAAGGCATCATACTTTGAAACCTATGGTTAAAAACCTGCAGACATTTACAGGATTCAAGGAACAGACTTCTCCAGGTGTCTTCAATTCAATGTTTTTACCATTTGAATTTGCTTCTCGTTGAAATTCAAGTAAATCTTCCCCTCATGTTCAGCACAGCTAAGTGTTACAAACCATGTAGGTGTACCTAAGTTTCTTAACATACATTTAAGTTCACAATGACGACAAAACCAATATTAATTGGTACCACATTGCCATGCCATCCAGTTAATTAACGGAGATTGAAAATTTTCATCTCTTTTTTGAACTGTGTCCATGAATTATTTTGCAGAAACATGTTGAAGATGCAACTTGCTCATCAAATCATCCACCTTCTCCAGTCGGAAATAGCTGTAGAAAACAAAGAGCTTCTAAACTTTTTTCTCATACACTCTTGGGTGTTCCCATAGCTTCCTTCATTTGAAATAATTCAATACTGTTTCCTATAATTTCTTTTGAATGTAGAGGATGTATAGTATAATGTTCATAAATCTTTGCACTCCTAGCCTTGTCCACTTTTTCGATGTGACCACTTGAAATTTCTGTTTCATCTTCTAAGCATATTACCTTTTCATCAACATTTACATTTTACATTCTTATGATCAACATTATTCTGTGCCAGATATAATGTAGCCTTTTGAGGTTTATTAACATCTACAAACTCTTGCAATATTTTTCGACTGTTTATGGTACACCATTTACTAGAATAACTACTGGCTAATTTTCCTCCCTGTCTACATCAACAGTTTCAATATTTTTCTTAAACTCTAAAGGTAAGTACACAACTATTCCTTTCAGACATCTTTGTAAATCTCTAGGTGGCAGGTTGCCTGTTTTAGGCTCCATATGAACTATGGCCTGAAATGGATGTACAGATTGAATAAGAATATACTCATATGCATTCAAACCTGCCAGTTCCTGAGGAATAGGTACCAAATATAATTTTGTATGTACTGCGCTAGCTGGCATTTTGTTCTCTTCTAATTTGTTGTAACAGTATTTACAAATAACTTGATCAGTACCCAATTCAAAATGACCTTCTACCAACAAATAATCACAACAGGGCATATCATCAAGCCCCGGAGATAAAATTATCGCTGCTTTAGTGTCCGTTTTCGGACGGAAAGCGGCGATAATTTTATCGCCAAATCAGTAAGATCACGCTATCACCCTTTCCCCCAACGCCCATCTTTGCATCTCTAATGAGATGCAAAGTGGGCGTTCCTGCCCTGACATAACTGGAGAAATGTCGCTAAGCAACATTTCTCCAATTATCAGTGGGCACGCTAACCTGCAGAGCTACAAGCAAAGTAGCGATAACCTCTGTTATTGCTACTTTCCTTATGCCTGCTTCAAAACTTAGCCATGATATCCTATGTAAGGTGGATATCATGGCTAAGTATGCCTTGCCCTATCAGCAAGCTTTCGTCAAACCTTGTGCGATTATCGCTGTATTTCCAGCGATAATCGCACAATTGGCAGCTTGCGCTCTGAATTTTATCACTTTGGAGATAAGCGTTGTTGATAGCACGCTATCTCCGCGATAAAATTCGGAGTTGGCCGGCGATAATTATCCTCGCGCTGAGCGAGAATTATCGCATGGCCTTGATGATATGCCCCTAAATTCCTGCCAGTTATCATTGTTTTCCTTTTCACTTTTTAAATATAACTCAACATTCCTAGTTTGACTTCTATAGTGAGTACGTCGACAACAAATACAAACAGAGTATGTTTTTTCAGACGAAACTGTCTTAAACATTGTAATTTCTTCTGCAAACTCATGAATACTAATCTCTTTCCCATGTTTTTCAACACCTACACTTGTTAAACTCTCACTTTGTCTACACTCCTCTTCTGAACCCCAAAAAAAGAAACTCTATATCATCAAAAACGTTTGGAACATCTAATACTGAGCCATGCAAAAGAGCTGTGTTCATTTCACTTAAACATAATGCCGAGTATTTACATAATATAGGGGGTCATTATGATGGCGGAAGTACCGCCACCGCCAGACTGGCGGTAGCAGTCCTTCTGCTATCACGAAGCGTATTACCCACCGCCAAATTAGGATGGTGGTGGGTACCACGGCGGACCAAAGTCCGTCTGCCGCTTCTCCGCCAAAGGCAATCGCACCAATTTCCTGGCGGACAATGCAGGGCCCCTAAAATGGTGGCCGTGCCTAGCAGGCACCTTCCACCAAATTAGGATGTGGGTATAGGAAAGGCCTTTCCATGGAGGCGAAAGGCAGGTGGGGATTGGGTTTGGGGGCCCGTTGCAGGCCCCCTTGTTTTGGGGGGAGTCACAGCATTGGGCGGTACCAATGGTACCCCCCTGCATTTCCATGCACCGCATGGTGCCTGCCATGTAGTGCAGGGAAGTGCAGTGCAAGAACTTTTAAATTGCGTAAGGTGCTGCAGCCAGCAGCACCACCCGCAATGTGAAAAGCCCAGTGGTGCGAATGCTGCATGTCTGGCGGGTGGTCCCAAACACCGCTACAATAGTGGGCGGACCTAGTCCGCCTGCCATTGTAATCAGCCCCATAGTCTCCTTACTAACTTCCACATTTCAGAGTGGTTTACTTCTAACATACTTAAATGATTAAAAGTACTTTGGCACACTTTTCTTGAAAGACAATCCAGAGAATGACCCTGCAAGTTAGTATATTTTCTTATTTTACATGGCTCTAGTCCTTGTAACATCGTAATCTTCTGTTTAACACTTTTTTGTGCATACTCTCCTAAAAAAAATTGGAATATGTCAATAGATTCCTGTTGAATACTGCAAATACTGCTACAATCCCACTTATATACATGAGCTTGTGTACGCTTCCCTTGAACTTCTTTAGCTATTACTTCTTCCACAATCCTAACAACCAATTTTTCTTTTGGAATGGGACAACCATCTTTCATCTCTTAGCATCGACCACTGGTATCAACTGCATGTACTAATGTACTTTGTTGAAAATAGCTTTCTTCATTAAGGAAAGGCTCAGATACAGAAGTGTGCTTCCAATCAGCACTAAAAGTTTTACAAAAGTTACTTCTATTAACAAGTCTTTTTCTTTTTCTTTTCTCTTTCATAAACACCATTGTTTTATCCAATTATCTCATTCTCTTCAATACTAATATAAATAATTTTCGCTTCAATTCAAAAGAAGTTTTAATTTTGTTCCTCTGACGTTCCTCAAGTCCTGTGATTGAAAAAATACAGGGGAAATCAGTCAGCTTTGTCTGGGCATTAATGGGAGCTCGGCTTGCCTGGAAGAAATTGAGGTGTAAGCTTGAGAAAGGTGGACTGGCACTCCCAGATTTAAAGTTGTATTCTATGGCCTCTCAATTAAAAAAATTGTAGAATCCTTCTTGGCAAGCCAAGGCCCTCAATGTGGGTGGGGGGCTACTGGAAGAAATGGTAAGGGAGTGGGGCTCTAAAGATAATTTTTAAATAAGTTTGGGGCAAGGAAGTTCTTCAAGAAAGTTAGGCTGAAGATCTTAAAGGCAACACTAACTCTTTGGCTGGGAGTAAGTAAGATTCTAGGAATGGGCTACTTTTCAGATTTCTCCCCAATCGGGACTCACCAGGTATGCCTGAGTACCTTCAAGATAGGCTGAATCTTTTACTGAGGGGGAGGGAATGGAAGTATGGGGGATCTCCTGAGAGTACAGGGTATGTTGCCTTGGGAAGTGCTGGCGGAAAAATAAAGTGATGCCTTGTTAAGATTCAAATACCTGCAGTTGTCATCTTGGGTGGCTCCCAATGCACAAGAGATTGGTTGAACTGGGGAATTCCCCTAGAAAAAAGTTGCCGATTGGTATTGGACTTTCCTAGTTGCCTAGGATAGGAAGCTGAAGACATCATACTCGATATGGGAAGGAGATGACAGACCCACAACTAATGTAGCACCTTTCTTTAAAAATACTTTATAAGGTGGTCAAACCCGCCAATCTGAAATGGAATCATTTCTTTACAATCAACAGGTTATGCTGGTTGCCCCAGAAGCTAGGTAAGCTAATTGTAGAACTGATCCCAAGATGCTGCAGATGTGGCTTATTAAGAGCTGATGACCTACAAATGTTTTTTGAATGCCCAGAACTACTGGTGTACTGGCAGGATGTTGAGAAAGTTGTCAACGATATGCTTGGGCTGAATATTACTCTGAGCTCTGCACTGGTATTGATGGGGTTGGAGGACAGCCCCAGTCAGCCCATATCGGCTGTCAGGAGGTCCCTTTTATTTTATCTGATGCCTTTATCCAGGAGAGAGATCTGTAAACGATGGACAAATCCCCTCCCCCAAAGGAGCTTGATTGGCTCTAGGCAGTTAGAATCATATGCAAAATGGACATTGACGCTGGGGTGGGGGGCTCTAGTGGAAGTGTGGAACTGTAATGGCTTAATGAGATGTCCTATGATTACACCTGTTTGAAACCAGTAACGAGGAAACTGGTAGGACTGGATCCGCAGGGCCAGACCCTAATTGCAATTGGGCTGAGGTTGGAATCAGTCGTACACACGTGCAGAAAGAAGCAAGAGAGGTACAGAAAAGGGCAAAGGAGTTACAGAAAGAGGTAATGGAGGTTTAGAAAGAAGCAAGAGCAGTGCAGAAAGAAGCAAGTGAGCTCCAGAAACAAGCAACTCAGGTGTACAAAGAACTAAAAGAGGTGCAGAAACAGTCAAAAGAGGTAGAGAAATAAGCAAGAGAAGTACAAACAGAAGCAAGAAAAGTAAAGAAAGAGGCAAAAGAAGTGCAGAATGAGATTCCAGAGGTGTAGAAAGAGGCAAGAAAACAGCAGAAAGAGGCAAGACAGGTAGAGAAATATGAAAGAGGGATGCAGAAAGAGGCAAGAGGGGTACACAAAGAGCCAAGACACGTGCAGAAAGAAGCAGAAGTGCAGAAACAGGCAATAGTGAACAAAGAGGCAAAAGAGGTACACAAAAAAGAAGAGTACACAAAGAGACATGTGAGGTGCAGAAAGAAGAAACTGATGTGCAAAAAGAACTAACAGAGGTACAGAAAGAGGCAAGAGAGGTACAGAAAGAAACAAGAGAAGTGTAGAAAGAGACATGAAAAGTACAGAAAATGGCAAGAGAGGTGCAGAAAGAGGCAAGAGGGGTGCAGAAAGAGACAATAGAGGTGCACAAACAGGCAACAGAGGAATAGACACAGGCAAGAAGAGTGCAGATACAGGCAAGAGGACAGCAGAAAGAAGCAACTGAGGAGAAGAAAAAGGCAAGAGAGGTGCAGAAAGAAGTGAGGGAGATCCAGAAAAAGACAACAGATGTACGAAAAGAGGAAAGAAGAGTGTAGAAAGAAGCAACAGAGATGCAAAAAAGAGACATATAAAAATAGATAAGAGACACACAGAAGTTGGCAAGAGAGGTACAGAAATAGATAAGGAAGATACAGAAAGAGGCAAGAGAGGGGCAGAAAGCGTCAAGTGAGGTGCAGAAAGAGGTGCAGAAAGAGGAAGAAATATGCAGAAAGAGGAAGAAAGGTGCAGAAAGAAGGAAGAAAGGTGCATAAAGAGGCAAGAGAGGTACAGATAGAAGGAAGAGAAGTGTAGAAAGAGACAAGAAAAGTACAGAAAATGGCAAGAGATGTGCAGAAAGAGGCAAGATGAGTTCAGAAAGAGCCAATAGAGGTGCACAAACAGGCAACGGAGGAGCAGAAACAGCCAAGAAGAGTGCAGACACAGGCAAGAGGTTCAGAAAGAAGCATGAGAGGTACAGAAAGAGGAAGGAAGGTATAGAAAGAGGAAGAAAGGTACAGAAAGAAGCAATAGAAGTACAGAAAGAAGCAAGAGAGGTGCAGAAAGAAGTAAGAGTTTCAGAAAGTGGAAAAAAGGTGCCGAAAGAAGCAAGAAAGGTACAGAAAGAAGCAAGAGTAGTGCAGAAAGTAGCAAGAGAAGTGCAGATAGAAGAGAGTGAGGTGCAGAAAGAGGCAAAAGAAATGCAGAAAGAAGCAAGAGAAGTACAGAAAGAAGCAAGAGAGGTGTGGAAATAAGAGAGTGAGGTGCAGATAGTGGCAAGACAGGTGCAGAAAGAAGCAAGAGCAATGCAGCAAACAGCAAGAGAAGTGCAGAAAGAAGCAAGAGAGGTGCAGAAAAAAGAGAGTGAGGAACAGATAGAGGCAAGTGAGGTGCAGAAAGAGGCTAAAGATGTATACAAAGAAGCAAGAGAACTACAGAAAGAATCAAGTGAACTGCAGAAACAACCAAATGAGGTACAGAAAGAACCAAGAGAGGTGCAAAAAGAGGCAAAAAAGTATATAAAGAGGCAAGAGAAGTACAGAAAGTGGCAAAAGAGGTACAGAAAGAGGCAAAAGGAAAGTACAAAGTGGCAAGAGAGGTACACAGACAGGCAACAGAGGTGCAGAAGGAAGGAAAACAGTGCAGAAAGAGGCAAGAGGAATGCAGAAAGAAGCAAGAGAGGTGCAAAAAAAGGCAAGAGAGGTGCAGATAGAGGCAAAGAGGTACAGAAAAAGGTAAGAGAAGTGCAGAAAGACACAAGAGAGATGCACAAAGAGATAAGAGGTGTGCAGAAAGAGACAAGAGAGGTGCAGAAAGAAGGAAGAGAGGTGCAGTAAGAGTCAAGAGGATTGCAGGAAGAAGCAGGAGAGGTGCAGAAAGAACAAAGAGAAGTGCAGAAAGAAGCAAGAGAAGAGCAGAAAGAGGCAAGTGGGGTGCAGAAACAGGGAAGAGGGGTGCAGAAAGATGGAAGAGGGGTGCAGAAAGAAGCAAGAGAGGTGCCAAAAGAAGAAAGAGAACTACAGTAAGAAGCAAGAGAGGTACAGAAAGAGGCAAGAGAAGTGCTGAAAGAGGCAAGAGAGGTGCAGAAAGAGGCAAGAGAGGTGCAGAAAGATGGAAGAAGGGAGCAGAAAGAGGCAAGACGAGTGCCAAAAGAAGCATGAGATGTGTAGAAAGTAGCAAGAGCGGTACAGAAAGAAACAACAGAGGAGCATAAAGTGGCAAGAAAGAAGTAAGAGAGGTGCTGAAAGAAGAAAGAGGAGTGCATAAAAATGCAGGAGAAGTGTAGAAACATGCATGGGAGATGCAGTAAGAGTCAAGAGAACTGCAGAAAGAGGCAAGATAACTCCAGAAATGTAAAACATTAATCCTTGCAATGTTACTGTTGTAAGACTCACCGTGTTCCTGAAAACATGTATGAATGTGTCTGTGCCTTTTACTAGTGGTATCATACATAAAAGAAACATACAAACAGATGTATACATGTCTTTCACACATCTAGTATCTTCAAATGTACAACACGTGTGAGAATACATATACAATTACAGATATACCTCAGTCACAAGAGAACATAGACCTTTACATTGACAGGCTGATATTCCCATTGGAAGCAGACACCTAAATGTATATGGCATACTTCAAGTATACTTTTCCAGAGACTCATACAAAGTACCCTAATCAGTAATCCTTCTGCCAACATGTCCTAAAGCTCACTTTTCTTTTCTTTATTCTGGGAGACCTGCACCTTCATTTAGACAAGCCCGAGGACCCCCATGTGATGGCTATGTCCGAAATCACGGCAGCCTGCAACGTCAGACCCTTCATTACAGCACCCACACATAATCGAGGTCACGTTCATGATCAAATCTTCTGCAATATGGAATTGGAGGTGGACCCCAATCCTGCTAACCTGGTCAGACCATTTCCTAGTCAGCTTTAGGATACCAGACTCCTGGAAGTGAATCCCACCGATGGAGGGATTGGCTGCATTGAACTATAGAACCCTCAGCAAAATATCCCTACCATCCCTGCAGAGGGTGCTCCACTCCTCAGCCCCCGCGTTCCGGGGCAATCCCATAGATAATGCCTCTAGCCTAGACTAATGTCTGAGGATGAACATCTAGGCAGTCGCCCCTCTGACCTCTCGTACCTCAAGGAAGCACTGAGAATTAGGGAAAAGCGACTGCAAAGGCCTCAAAAGAAAATGACAGAAGCTTTATTACTCAGAATACGTGATTACTTATTAGGCAGCTCTAAAATCTTACAATAAAATGGTGAAAATGGCTAAAATAAATTATCTTCAGAACAAAACAGCAACCGCTAGCAATAAGAATAAGGAAATCTTTAGCATCGTGAAGTCGTTCATGGCTCTAAAGGCTGCTAGTAAGGAAGCTCCGCTGTCAGCTGAGCGGACGAGCCAGGTGGCCCACTGCTTTCACGATAAAATAATGACAATCCAGCAGTCCTTCTCCACAGAGGCAGGGGAGGACATCCCCTCTCCTTGTAGTCAGAATGGTACCACTCTAAAATTGGGGCTCCATCGGGTACCGGTAAAAGGGCCTCCTTTGCTAAACATTCCCGCCATCCAACCTGATGACTCCCTTGCAGCCTTGGTGGGTGTCAAGTCAGGTTAACCAACAGATGCATGCCCTGCTAAATTGATACCTGCAGTCACAGCGGCCATAAACAACTCATTCAATAAGGTATTGAACTCCTCTCTTGAAACGGGTATTGTACCACCACTGTGGAAACAGGCATAGATCCTGCCACTCCTAAAAAAACCTAGTACATACCTGTTCTCCTCGATTTTCCTGGCCTTCTTGTGTTAACAAGTGATTGGATGTGACTTCAGTCTCTTATCATTCAAGCCTAAGGGTTAGAGTAGTGAATGGAGCCTATTTACTAGGCACTTTGATATGATTCTGTGCTCTTCCCCATAGATCAGTGCTTGCATATATAGCCTAGGGGATAGATTCGTTAGTATTAGGGATAACCTGTCCTATAGTGAGGGTATTTCATGGAGCTGTGCTGAATTCAGGCCTGTTAGGCCTCAAACGGGAGAGACTCCATCTTTCTTTCTGCTTCGGCAGCTTGGGATGCTTCTAGGCCAAAAGCTATGTTTTAGTTATGAGGTGTTATTCGCTTGGAGAGAACCGGTTCAGGCCGGCCCTTATCGAAGGATTGTATTTTTCTTCATGCCGGAGACACTACATCAGGCCGGCCGGCTGGGAACGTGTCCTTGGTACGGGGAGGTACAAGAATTTGGTGGGCGGCAGGTTACGGGCCGGAATTTTCCATGAGGAAATGCACCTCTATATTAGTGAAAGTCTGAGGCAGTTACATGTTCAGTCCGTAGGCGGCATCTGGCCGTTAGCAGTAAAGCTACTACTTATTCCAGGGAAGACAGACGCCATCTTGAAGGCGGAGAAGAACCGAGAGACAGATGCTTTCCTAGCAGAATAGCCAGAGAGGAGAGAGTAGCCGATAAGGAAGAGGTCCCAGTGACTCGAAGAAGGGTGATTCCAGGCGAGCCGAGATACAGACGAGAAGGGAACCTAGATGACCACTGAGTGCAGGCTACATACTACTAAGGTGATGTCGACCCTTTCTTATTAGAGTGTACAACTTAATCTTTCACTTTTCTTTGCAGGTTATGTGTTATATCGTAATGTTATGTGATTATGTATGTAATGAGTAATAAAATATCCAGTTTGTAGTGAACCAACATGTGCTGCGTGTTCTTGTATGAGAGGGTAGCCTATTCTTCTAGTCAGCTGCGGCTACATGAACAGATGTTAACCCTGATCAGGTAAGTGGTAACTGAATAAGGGAAAGAGGAGCCCCTCGAACCTGAGAACAGGCTGTACTCAAACTGGCAATCCTTGTGTGATCTGATGGATAGTGAGCCCTTTTTGTATGTTATGGTAACCATAGGATGAACTGCCGTATGAGACTGCCATCTGGGTAGAGAGGTCTGGATTCGTAGGGGATCGCGAGGCCGCCGATTGTGCTGATACTGTCGTATGGGCAGAGAGGTCTGGGTTCGTATGGGACCGCGAGGCCGCCACTTGTGATACTGTCGTATGGGCAGAGAGGTCTGGGTTCGTATGGGACCGCGAGGCCGCCACTTGTGCTGATACTGTCGTCTGGGCAGAGAGGTCTGGGTTCGTATGGGACCGCGAGGCCGCCACTTGTGATACTGTCGTTTGGGCAGAGAGGTCTGGATTCATAGGGGATCGCGAGGCCGCCGATTGTGCTGATACTGTCGTCTGGGCAGAGAGGTCTGGGTTCGTATGGGACCGCGAGGCCGCCACTTGTGATACTGTCGTATGGGCAGAGAGGTCTGGGTTCGTATGGGACCGCGAGGCCACCACTTGTGCTGATACTGTCGTCTGGGCAGAGAGGTCTGGGTTCGTATGGGACCGCGAGGCCGCCACTTGTGATACTGTCGTTTGGGCAGAGAGGTCTGGATTCGTAGGGGATCGCGAGGCCGCCGATTGTGCTGATACTGTCGTCTGGGCAGAGAGGTCTGGGTTCTTATGGGACCGCGAGGCCGCCACTTGTGCTGATACTGTCGTCTGGGCAGAGAGGTCTGGGTTCGTATGGGACCGCGAGGCCGCCACTTGTGATACTGTCGTATGGGCAGAGAGGTCTGGATTCGTAGGGGATCGCGAGGCCGCCGATTGTGAGATCTTGGTATACATAGTAGGAATCCCCTGTCCTTAGGTGATAGATATATGTGGTTGTAGGATTGTAAATAGGTTCTAGGGAGGGGGTAACGTTCTGGCTGGGTTAGTGAGGACCTGATGAGTGGGTTCTATCTGATCCGAAAACCCAAGCAGAACAATACCCCAAAGTTCCAATGAATTACAGACCCATCTCGTTCCTACCGGCCTTTTCCAAGGTGTTGGAGAAACATTTCAATAAAGTGCTCACGGAGTATGCAGAGACGCACAACCTCCTGCACACCGCACTATCTGGTTTCAGGGCAAACTACAGCACCGAACTGCTCTGCTGGAGGTGATGGAGCATCTCAGAAAGAAGTTGAAACAGGGGGGCAGAGCGATTCTCATCTTGCTCGATCTGTCGGCGGCATTCGATACAGTGCCTCACGTAATGCTTCTTGACAGACTGATGAACATGGGCATTGGTGGGAGTGCACAGGCCTGGCTGACTTCCTTTTTGCAGGATAGAGAGCAGATCATATAGACTCCCCCTTTCTCTGATCATATGTCCAGCACACAGGCTGGAGTCCCACAGGGCTCCTCCCTCAGTCCATCCCTTTTTAACCTGTACATGGCGCCACTCGCTGCGCTGGCGGAGGCCCATGGAGCCAAAATAATCGCGCATGCCAATGACACGCAGTTTATTTTCACATGCGGTAAAGGCACAGACTTCAATGGGGAGGATATTGGATCTTGACTCACAGAAGTTTTTAAATTGCTAAAGATGAATCAGCTTAAATATAATCTGGACAAATCTGAGATTGTCCTCTTTGACCTGCCCTATGTGAACAATTGGAGCAAGTGGTGGCCCAAAGAATTCTCCCTCCGTGCTGCCCAATCCAGTCAAGAAGCTGGGTATCCACATTGACAATACGCTCTTGATACAGTCACTGGTTCAGGCACTGGTGGAATCCTGTTTTGGTTTATTGTGGATGCTGAAAAAATTCCTACCGCTTCTCCCCCCGGATTCCAGGAAGTTGGTGGTGCAGGCACTGGTCACATCCAGACTCAACCTCTACCTGGGACTACCTGACTTCCTTCTCCAGCGCCTCCAGGTGGTGCAAAATGCAGCAGCCAGGACGATCCTCAGAATGAAACCTAGGTCGCACATGACGCCCCCCTATCTTAAGGCCTTACATCGGCTCCCAGAGAGGGAGTGAATTAAATTCAAGGCTATTATAATCTTTTTCAAGGCCTTCCATGGCCTGGGCGCCGGTTATCTTAGAAAGCGAGCATGCCGCTACATACCTTCTGGGGCACTGAGGTAATTCTTTGCCTCTATGGCCTACTTTCCCAAAACACACTTGGCGCAGAAAGGGGGTAGGTCTTTTGGCCTGCTTGGTGCACTAGCATGGAACAAATTGCCGGCAGCCTTGAGAGCAACTACCGACCTTCCTTCAAGAAACAGCTGAAAACTTGGCTTTTTAGGAGCTAAGTCTTTACTGGGCAGCCTTTTGAGACCCTCCAGCGCTGGGACGCTCCTGTTGGAGGAGCTACGTGCTTTATAAATTCTGGTCATTCATTCATACCTGTGTTTCAGATGTCTAGCATCTTCAGATGCATGACACAAGTGAGAATACATGTACAAGTAGAGACATACCTCAGTCACAAAACAATGCAGTCCTTTAAACTTATATATAATAGAACCTTATTGAGCACTCTCATATGTGATTACAATTAACCATCAAGTCATGGATAAGTTAACAACACAAAAACAGTTAATCAAGCTATCACTTTTGGCAACACAAAGGTAATTGATCTCTCTACTCGAAATGGAGACAAACACAAGAGTCCATCAATTCATATTCAACTGTTAGTTTATTCATTTGTACGTCTAACATAGATCAGCCTAGTCCGTCCAGCTGAGATCAGCCGACACGTGTTTCATCTATTTAAAGACTTTTTTAAGGCAGTTCAAAGTAAGATGTTTAGACATCCCTGGCATTAGGTTTTTGCCACCCCCGACGTCATAAATCCACACCAATGAGCAAGTAAATATCTAAAAGAATTGTTTGGAAAATATATATAATCCTACAAACATGCATCTCCCTTTGCCCAAAAGCAATTCAGCTTTGCTTCATGAAAGAAAGAGCACACTTCCTTCTCTCGCTTCCATGAAGCAAAGCAGAGTTTGCTATGGCATGGCATGCCATAGCAAACTGCAGTGTTCATGGGGTAGGAACCCTGGGACATTGCTGGAGCCGGCCCTGGGTGGTGGCAGTCCCCAGGGCCAAGGAAGGATCCTGGAGGGGGGCCGCACTGCCCCTCTCCCAACAGGTTTAAAGCCCCAGGGATGTGGTGGTCCCAGGGGCTGGGGGTCCACAACAGACCCCCGCATTTAAGTAAAGTGTGCCCTGTGAGGTTGTGGTCCCCGGGACTGCAGGGGGGTGCGTGCCGCCTCCCTTAATGATTTAAGCCCCAGGGAGGTGGGGCTGTGTGGCCCCCTGCATTTCATGAATATAGCCCCGGGGAGGTGGCAGTCCCCGGGGCTGCGTGCGGGGGCAGCAGCCCTCCCCAGGCATGTTTTTTGAAAAGCCCCAGGGAAGTAGCAGTCCCCGGGGCTGCCGGGGGCCTGTGTGGCCCCATGCATATCATTAGTACCGCTCTGGGGAGGTGGCGGTCCCCGGGGCTGCAGGGGGGCCCGCAGGCCCCAGCACTTATTAACATATTGGCCCCCGGAACCTGGCCCACCAGGGGGCCTAATTAAACGAAGCATGGTTGACCGCTTCGTGAGTTCCACAATCGTGCTGGCAAGGATGATACTAAACAGACAGCCAGTGAAGTATTTCAAGTTCTAATTACTCACTCTAGTGTACATAGAGTTATCTTTCTTTGCATGTATTCTTGTGTATAAACATTCATTATATGCATTTATTTTACATGTGTATTATTGCCATTTGATATATGGGGACTTGCTGCAATAAATATTCCTCTTTACTTGGTAAATGAGTGTTGAGCTTTGTTTATGTTGTATTTTGGTATTCTTAAGTGTATTAAGTCCTATTTTGACGAATGTTCACATTGTGTCCTGGTGTCTTGCTCAGGTGTTCTGAAGAAAAAGCAAGATACTGAGCTAACTATAACGTATGCCCCCGCAATGCACTGCGTACGACCTCATACGTCATTGACATCACAAATGATATCACTATCATCTCAAATGACATCACTAATTACGTCATCCAGTGAGTGTGAGTGTTTTGTAACAGTTTCTGACAGTACAAGATATATACTGAGCTACTTCATAAGTTAAATTACTATTCTTCTGTACTACTAATGAGTCTTAGTACTTGTAACAGATGTCACCTGAGCTATACTCCCCCTTTTAAAGAGGGGTGTACTATTTATGAGTGAATTAGCCTCTACGTTGACAGATGCCCTCTGCTGATGAATATGAATGCTAGTGGTTTGTGACAGTCTAAGCTATTGATTGAGACTTCACTCCACAGTGATGGCTGAGTACACCTATGTTTTACAACATACTGACCAATTTGCTTAGAACTCTATCCTTTGTGATGAATGAGTGTAGTAGTAGTTTGCAATACATTCATCTGTTCACTAAGACCTCTCTCTAGGGTGATGGCTCAGTGTAGTAGTGTTTGCAACAGACTGACCTCTCTGCTGCCATCTTTCTCCAGGATGAAAAATAATGTTTCTGATGGTTTATGACACAGCAGCCTGTCTGCTAAGATCTCTCTACTGGGTGTGTGTTATAGTGGTTTGTATACAACTGATGTATTAACTAAGCATGATGAGAAATGGTGTTGTTATGGTTTGTGATAGACTAGCCTGTATGGTTAGATGCCTTACTTTGGTCATTATTGTTTAGAGAAGTGGTTTACAAGAGACAGAACTATCAACCAAAAACTTTCTCCTGGGTGATAAGTGAGTGTTGAGGTGCGCTCTCTACTATACGTCTATCACCTGTCTCTTTTTCTTATTTAAAATAGTGTATTTTAAGAAGTATATTGAAGTTTACTTTGCTGGATTATTTTTCAGAGTTTTATATAGCGCGAACTTGACCCGAATTGGGTATCAGAACACTTTACATAGCACCAGTTGAATTACATTAGGAAACATTCATTTTTTCGTTAGGCACAGGGAGATTAAGTGATTTGTCCAGAATCACAGGATGTTCAGGGTCATTGCCGAGACTTGAACCCAGTACCCCAGAGTTGAGGTCAACCGCCCTAGCCTTTAGGCCAACTCCTCTCCCAGTTATTAGTGATGTCATTTGAGATGCCATCAGTGCTTATCAGTGATATCACTGACCATGTCATGAGTGATGTAATATGTGAGATCACATACAGTGCATTGCACGGGGTGTACCTTATAATTATCTCAGATAACCATGACTACTGAATTTCTATGGTTTTGTGTGTCTAAAATCTGAGCCTAACTATAAGGTCCCTGTAACCTTTGTTTTTTTTCAGTGAATTTCTAACGTTTTGTTAATACTATTTCCTAATTATAATGTCCCTGTAACCTTGTTTTTTTCAGTGAATTTCTACTGTTTTATATTGGTTTTTCCAAATAGACATTTGGGTTTTTAGTAAATTTAACAGGTTTTTTAATATAAATTATACCTTGACCCATTAGTTCAATTTACTAGTTACATTTTAACAAGTTTAAAAATACATTTTGTAATTCATTCTTATATTTTAGATTTTTTTTTTAAAGATTATGGTAAGGTAACCTATGTAGTCTTTCTATAAATTCAATGCACCAAGTTCTTCCATTTTTTTAATTCATTTTATGGATCCAATGATCCCTTCCCAACCAAAAGCACACATTCAATACTAAAACAACAAAACATAATACACAAATATCCTATTGCAATATGTATAGGTGCATCACTGCCTGTGTGTGGATGTGTGAGTGGCTGTGTGAGTGACTGTGTGGGTGAGTGAGTGGATATATGGGTATGTGAGTGGGTGTGTGAGTGGCTGTATGGGTGTGTAAGAGGGTGTGGAAATGGCTTTTTGGGTGTATGAGTAGGTGTATGAGTTGCTGTGTGGGAGTGTAAGTGGTTTTGTTGGTCTGTGAGTGGGTGTGAGATGATGATTGAGTGGTTGTGTGGGTGTAAGCGGATGTGAGTGGGTTTTTGAGATTGGGTGTGTGCGTGGTTGTATGGGTGTGTGAGAGAGTGTTTATGAGCGGTTGTGTGGTTGTGTAAGTGGTTTTGTGATTGTGTTTCAGTGTAGGAGTAGTTTTGTGAGTGTTTAGGTGGGTGTTCGAGTGTGTGGGTGAGTGTGTGTATGAGTAGGTGTGTTGCTCTGTGAGCAGGTGTATGTATTTTTTCTATTTGGGTCTGGATCTACCATGAAGCACACAGGGGGTCACGCTGAGTGTTGGGCTTGATTCCCGTACCCTTGTGTGCAAGAAAAAAACATGTTTAGACAATTTTTTGCCCATATGGGGTTTCTCACAGAATTCTCCTTCAGTCACATGGAGTCAGGGTATCTCTACTCTGACTACTTCTATGAACTAAGTCCCGAAGCACAAAATTTTAATTTTGCCAATCAATACATTGCTGTTGGTGCTTGGCTCCATGGATCCTCATCTCAAGATATACAGAAATAGTTTTACTTTAATCTTTCTGGACCAAGATTTAGCTTTATTCCAAATTTGGGGCCACATTATGATGTTGCGTGGAAAGCCTCTGCCTGACAGTTGGAATTTCCTAAACTATGTCTGAACCCTTCAGACCAACTCAGTCAGTCTAAAATCTGCCCAACCGATTATGAGGTTCGCGGTCGGGTTGTAAACCCTGTAGTCCTTCCAGATGGGTTTCGGATTGGCTCTGCGGCCTCTGATTGGGGGCTGAGGGGGTACCTAAGGGACCCCTTTGTAAAACCCTGCTCTGTGTGGCTGGCACTGTGGGGTGCCTGCAACAGGGTTCATGGTTTTACACACACACCGCCTTTCCCCATTATATCCTGTGTTGGGCAGAACACCGACTCCCTTAGGGAACAATTGGACTCCGACTGAACAGTGTTTGGTCGCATCGTAATCGGTCAGGCAGAATGGCCAACCACAAGTCGGTCAGTTCCCAAATCCGAGACAATGTTGGGCAGAATGTTTCCGCCCAACATCGTAATAAGGCCCTCAGTATAATCCCGTCCATCAGTTCGGGCTGTAGTTGCATCTATCATCCAGTTTTGAGAATTTCGTGAAGATTTGCCAAACTGTGCCAAAGGTATTAGCAAAACAAAAACTGCTCATCCTACGAAAAATAGATCCTAACTACAACTGCCTACTGGCAACTGCCTCCCGTCTGGCTCCTAACCGAGGGGCGCGTAATCCATTAACGAAAACAGCAACAGCCACACTTTATTTCAAAAGTTGTCTTTGTATTACAGACAGGATGATGACACAGATATCAGGAAAAACTCCAGTAATACCACTCTGGCAGTTACTTGAACAGTTTTTCAACGTGCCATCAAAACCAAATCAGACGTGTTTCCGCTGTCCCCAGCCTTGCTGACTAATAGCGAGGTTCCATTTTGCAAGTCTATCTGCATCATCATCCTGTCTGTAATGCTGAGCTATTGTACTGAATTACATATGAAAGTTTCAATATAAGACAATTTTGCTTAAATGACTTTTCCCTAGTAGGTAAGTATCACTCACATTTTCTGTGACTGCTCAAAGGGCTGGACGGAGCAGTGTGCCCATTTTTCGTAAAATCTAAAACATGTTGCTGTGATTGGCGCTCGATGATTCTGAGATGTGTTGAGTACAGTGCATGATCTAACTCGCTTAGTGAGTAACAGTTGTATAAGTATATATTGTGGGTTTTCTAGTGCTAAAGAATCTCAAAGGGGGGTCGCACTTTTCATCAATCGTAACTTAGATGTAGAAATTATCCAGTTTCAAGATGGGGGTGCAGGGGGGTGGTGTTGGGCCACTTGTGTCTTAAAAGACAGAAATAGGCCAATTACTTTTGTTAGTTTTTATGCCCCAGTGGAAGATCGTGCCCCCAGCTATGAGGAGTTATTTCAATCACTACTAACGGTCAGGGGGGATATAGTTATAGGTGGGGATTTTAATATTCTTATAGATATAAAACTAGATTCCACTGGTGCCTCGAAGAAACAATCTAAACCAAAGTCAATAAGGTCAATTATGAAGAATATAGTTTTACTGGATCTTTGCGATCCATGGCGATTAGAATTTCCACAAAAACAAGAATTTACTTATTGGTCAGGAAGACATAGATCTTCCTCTCGTATCGATTTTTTTTTGGCCTCTCGCTCATTAAAATTTTCTCATCAAAAATTCTTACATAATGGCTTCTCAGACCACGCAATGTTGGTAATTGAATTTAAAGTAGGAGAAGAAATTAGGCCCCCTAAGAGATGGATGTTTAATAAAAAGTATCTACAAGATAGCAACTGGGTTTCTTTTTTAAAATTGGAGATTGACAAACTTATTGCTCATAACTCGGATACGGCTCCACTGCACATTATTTGGGACTCATTAAAAGCTTTTATTCGTGGTATCATCATTGGTAAAGACGCAGAAGAGTGGCGCGTTATTAAACAAACTAGGATTGTACTCTATGAAAAAATTCGTACGCTTACTCTGCTTCGACAATCTAACTTCTCCAGTATTGAGCAAAACAAACTAAACGAGGCCAAACATGAACTCAGTACGCTTTTTTCTATACAGAGTGAACAGCAATTTCTTATACAATCTCAGAGGATTGATGAGGAGAGTAATTTTTCTGGTAAACTCCTTGCGTGGCAGGCTAAGGAGCAAGCCGCCGCAAATTTGATTCGTATTCTAAAGTGTCCTGCCACCCAAATAGAAACATCACAGTCTGATGTTATTGGCACTATAATGTTTTCTCACTATAAACAGATATATAGTCAACATCAGGAGATAGATTTTCGTAGGCTCTCCAATTTTTTAGTCAGATATGATATGCCCTCTCTATCTCAGGTAGACAGTGGAGTAATGATGCGCTTATTTTCTCAGTCCGGATGGCCTCCCCGCCGAATTCTTTAAGGTTTTTTTAGTGCCTTTACCGATTTATTATTACAATTAGTTAATTATATGTTAGTGGGTGGGCAAGTTCCTGATTCTTTTGGGGAGGGGACAGTGGTTAGCTTCCCGAAAAAAGGAAAAGATCCTAAAGATCCCAACTCGTATAGGCCTATCACATTACTCAACACTGATTATAAGATCCTCACTAAAATTATTATCAATACGCTTTAATTATATTGCAAAGGACCTTATTCATCTGGATCAGAACGGTTTTGTGGCAGGCCGGCAATTAGTTACAAATACACATTTTCTTACTGAGGCTTTAGATTATTTTCAGACAAATAAAATCTCTGCTTTAATTTTATTATTAGACGCGGAAAAAGCTTTTGATTTGGTGGTATGGACAACTTTATTTGCTATTTTAAAGCGCTTTGGAATTCCTTCACAAATTATTAGGTTAATTCAGAATTTGTACACGGGTGCCAAAGCTAATATAATTATTAACTCAGCTATGGTCGGCACAGTATCGGTTCAACGAGGTACTAGGCAGGGTTGCCCCCTGTCCCCTATTCTTTTTGCTTTCTTCATTGAACCGTTAGCTACAGCAATACGTGAATCTGCGAATATTGCTCCTCCGATCCCTTCTATGGCAAAAATTAAATTATATGCCGATGATATCATGTTATTGATTAAGACGGATATTCAATCTCAAACTGCTGCTTTTCAGCCTTTTGAAGAATTTGAAGAGTTGGGCGGCTATCGAATAAATAAAAAAAAAAACGGAAATATTAGTTTGTGGTGGGGGTGAGGTGGATTTACATGCTGACTTAGTTGGCTGTATCAATTTAAGTATTTGGGGGTTATGTTTTCCACTTTGGTTTCCGAATTAGCTAATCTGAATTTTGATCCACTACTACGTAAGGTCCAATCCTTGTTTATCAGATGGGACACGTTACCATTTTCCATCTTGGGGCGGGTGGCACTTATAAAAATGTCTATACGTCCGCTTTTTAATTTTTTATTTTATGCCATTCCTTGCTTTTTGCCCAGTGTTTTTTTTTCAAAAGTAGAATCATTATTTTCTGCGTTTATATGGGCAAAAAAAAGTCCCAGGATAGCAATGGGGACTCTTTATGCTGAAACCGAATTAGGAGGTTTAGCCGTACCTAATGTTAGAGACTATTATAGCACATATTTCGCCCAATATTTAGAGCGGTTTAAATCTGGAATGCAGAGCCCAAATGTCCTTATTAATTTTTTTCTTGATAGAATTTGTTATGAGGCCCAGATTCCATTTCCGTTACACATTCCTAAATTACCGAAACTTGACGTTTTTCTTAAAAGATACTCTCTCCCGCAGTTTAATATTAGAACGCCCTTAAGAAATGCTCTCATGTTTATGGGTTTGACAATTGGAGTTGATATTGTACTACAATGGGCACGTGCTGGGTTCTACTCTCTTGCAGATTTTTTAAGGGAGGGGGCATGGCTGTCACCGGGCGAGATGCAGCTTATAATTTCAGGGAATTTTATGTTACTAGGCTCCTATGTTTCGATTTTTAAAATGCTGGAACAAGTGGAGCCAAGAATTATTGGTTCTTCTAATCAGTTATGGGATGATTTGTTTATGACTTCTCGGATGAGGAAGCCAGGGGCATGGAAGCGTTGTTTAGCTAACCCTATTGAGGTAGATTTGAGCCAGAAAGCTATTAAAAAATGGCAAGAACAGGAGAATCACGTACTTACTATCAATACTTGGAAAACCATAAACAAGCTGAATTTTAGTGTTCTGCGAGGATCTAATTGGAGAAGGATGTTATTCTTCAGTAAGTGGCTCCTGTATCGTACTCCAGCCGCCATTGCTAAAATGTATGTTAATACTAGTGCCACCTGTTTTAGATGTCAGCAATATACTCCCGCTAATTGGTCTCACATTATAGCTGACTGTGTTAAAATTATTCCTTTTTGGAATGAGATTTTCGAATATTTACAAAAGTACTGCAGGATCCAGATCACTTATAATATTAAATTAGTATTGTACGGATATGATTTTGATCTCGGTCTGACAGAACAGATGGCCATAATCTTATTTATTGCAATGGCAGTGGCAAGATCTCTGGTGCTCCAGAACTGGAAGTCAATTCAAGCTCCTTCGTTTAATGCCTGGTTTCAGAAAATTAGGAATGTTAGAAAGAGTGAAAAGCGATACGCACAGCGAATTGGTGGGATTCGGAAGTTTAACAGAATTTGGTGTTCCTATTTTGAATAATGGTGGACTTTTGCATTCCGTAAATAATTTTCCTTATTTTTGAATCCTTGTTATGTGGTAGCCAATTTATGTTATTGCTGATTGTAATCATGATACAAGAACTTCAATAAAAAAATATTTAAAAAAAACAAAAAAAACAGTTGTATAAGTATTGTCATTGCAACAGAAAGCATTGGCAAAGGCAATAGGTCTGCCTTTTGCAAGTGCGCAATTTTAATTCAGTTTTTGGGCAAAACGTTGCACAATGAAAACATAATTTGGCAAAGGCGCAAACATAAAGCATAAACATATAGTGACACATCAGCCCTGGCACTGAAGTAAACCGTTTCCAACATATGATCACGAGAAATTATATCACTAACAGTGCGAGACAGGCAAAGGAGGAAGAGGGCCAACCCTCTGCCCCATGCTGCATGCTGTGGTGAGCATGATGAGTCAAAATGTGAATGACCCTTGACCAGACGTGGGATCATCTGAAATCCCCTAGATATATTAATAGATGTATTCATTTTATTATTACTTTTTGAAAAATATGAGGCTGCAAGGCAGCTAAAGTTGTTATTCGTCCGTACTAAAACACAGGCACAGAGGTCTGTCCTAAGCATGTGCGCAAGCACAGAACATGCTCAAAATACGGCCCTCTGTGTGTAAAGAGAGAGTGTATCACATCCTATATATTTACTGTGGTTAAGCTTTACATTGCCCTAAAAAATAATTATTTTATATAAAAAAACTCCCATTAACATAGGCAGGATGGCTCACACACAGAATGAATTAAAAGCAGATTACTGCCATTGTCTGACTAGAGTCGTGCTGAAGTATAAATCCCAGTTTGGAAACAGCTTCTTACTGATGACTTCTTGAAAGAGTCTCATTGAATCTCGCTCAATCATTTGCCCAGGCATTATCCATTCCTTCATTTGTCTTGAAACAAACTATAAGCAGTCATAAAACGCTTAATGCTTCTAAGTGTGTGTAGATGGAAGCAGAATTCAATTTGTGCTTCTAATTGCATGGCTGCCGTGCCTACAGAAGCCCGGCTCTCCAGCGGCCATTAGTTCATCCCTCATGCGGATGCCTCGTCTGCAGAGGGTCTTCTTGCCTCCTCTGGTGATGCGCTGCTGGTTGTTATCATACCAATCTGCTGTTGCTCCTTTTCCGGATTACCCAAATTACCATACAGATTACCGAATGCTAAAATGACTTAAACATCATTTTCAATGTGTGCAGAGACTTCTTAACCCACGATGGATACATTAGTTTGTCAAGTTTCTAGGTTACAGATGTAAAGATCCATGGAAAAGTGCTTCTCTTTGGGATTGCCAAAGCATACTTGGGGAACACATTACTTGTATTAGGTCCAGGGGTGAAGCTCCTATTGGCGCAGGAGGTGCAGTGGCTTTTGGGACCCAGAGTCCCCAGGGGCCAGTGAACCGTCATAATTGCTGTCAAAGGGCCATTTTGAGGTCTCGCCTGACCCAGAGCATGCGCTGGTCTTGGGAGATATATTGAGAGGGCTCCAAAAAGTGCTACCAGGCCAGCCTAGAGCTACAGTGCATGTGCGCGGTCACGCGCGCCGCGCATGAGCGCGATTACTTTCACCTTCGCGGCCGCACGGCCGCTTTGATGTTTGATCGCGATCACTTTCAGCCGCAGGGCCGCTTTGCATAGCCAATAGGTCTCACTTTTGGGACCTTATAAGTATTTAGTTATGCAACTGTTGCATAGCTAAACACTTATAAGGTCCCAAAGGCGAGACCTATTGGCTATGACAATGCTTGTTCTTGCTTGCACCATGGCCCGTCGCATCCTTCCTATGCTACTCATTAAGGGCCTGATTTAGAGTTCAGCAGGCAGTCACTCCATACATAACGACAGCGGCAGATATGCGTCTACTGTATTAGAAGTGCATTATATCCAATGGCACTTGCAGTACGATGGGCGGGACATCCTTCACTTTGCGTCAGAGTAACCCATCTGCCAAACTCTAAATCGGGCCCCGAGTCAATTTTGCTCAATGTTAAAATGTTAGTGGAGCAGATCAAGGGACAACCTCCATTGAAGATCTTATAATTAGAGTTAGCATCCAGTGCTTTAACCAGCAGGAGATCACTCTAGCAGGGTCTGAGAGGGACTGGGAGCTTGTGGTAGTGACTGAGTGCCCCTCTGTACTCTGGAGGGATGTGCAGAAGTGCCACTGGGGGTGTTAGTGCCCCCAAGCAGGAGAGGGAGCGGGTGCCGACAACCAGCCATGGTGGTTTCTGTATGAGTGGGTCACTCTGGCACCCAGTACCGCCCTCTGCTCCTCCTCCCTCTACCCCTGACTCAAGCCCAACAGTCCCTAATGAGTGATGTCTCCTGCTGATGAAACATCCCTCTTTCAGTGTTGAGATCCATACATTGACAGCTCTCTCTATTAAATAAGGAAACTAGTCTAGCTTAGAAACCAATGAGAATATTAAACAATTTCTCAACTTTTTACTCCTAAAACATAAATGAATGAAAAGGGAATGTATGAAGCACACAGCTACTCCGAATAGTGTGCCGGCGCTATGCCATGGGTGAAGTCAATTAGCTCTGAGAAAAGAGGAAGGTTTTTAACTTCTGTTTGAACTGCTGACCTGAACTCAAACCAACCTGACAATTTATGGGATAACTTGATGCTTTCTCAAACGATAACAAACAGTGCCAGGGTGCAATTAGAATCGAGACAGCAACTAGAGTCCAAGACGTACTCTATGCTCGATGCCCTAAGTGCAGAGGAGAATACTACCTAAAAAAGTTGCCTCATGTCTGTGAGACAAATACACAGATGGCACTTCAAAAGCTTTTTGTTCACAGGATAACTGCATTGTGTAAAGAATGTCTTCTTTCCTATACCACTTTAACAAAAAAAAATGTTTTGAGCGTTTTATATAGCGCGAACTAGACTCGAGGATATCAGGTATCAGAGCGCTTCACATGAGCACCAGTTTCGTTACAGATGGACACATTCATTTTAGTTAGGCACGGGGAGATTAAGTAATTTGTCCAGAATCACAGGATGTTGAGCGTTGTTGCCAAGAGTCGAACCTTGTTCCTCAGCACCGAGGTCGACAGCTCCAGCCCTAAGGCTACACCCTCTCCTCTCATTTGAACAATTAAATGAAAAACGATTTTATTTGAATATTTGAAACTATTTTAAAGGCGCTTGGTTTTTAGGGGTAGACACAGAACAGCCTTAATCTCTCCTAGCAGCTGTGCTGTGGAGATGCAGCATGGTGCTCCTGAGTGGTCAGAGGGTGGACACACGAGACTGGGAAAAATGGCAGGCCATGAATATATTTTTCCATACCTGGTACTAGAGTGGGGATTCACTCTGATTTACCGGGAAGAGATAACTGGTTCATGCTTGGTGTCCCTGGAATCCTAATTTAAGATCTTAAGTGGTGAATTTGGATTTTAAATTACAATTCTGAAAATGCCACTTTTAGAAAGCTGGCATTTTCTTGCCTTAGCCATTTGGTGCCTGCAGCCTATCTCTGTCTGTGAAGTCTGTGTTTGGGTGTGTGATTGGCTGTATGGGTGTGTGAGTGGTTGTGTAGGTGTTACAGTGGGTGTATGAGTGAGTATGTGAGAAGTTGTGTGGGTTTGTGAGCTGGTGCATGTGGTTTTTTAATTGCGGTCTGGATCACGACTGGGAGTAGTTGGCAGTTGGGCTTTCTGTATTCCTCCTCAGCAGCCACACACAATGGGAGCTTAGGTGTAGATAGATGGGCCATCACTGGCAGGATGGGAGGGAGAACCTGGGGCCAGCCTCACTTAAACCTGAATTTGCTCTGTCCCACACAAAGGACCTAACGGCCTACCATTGTCACTTCAGCCACCTTGGAGCCAGGGCAGGGGAGGGTGGGAATCCCAAGCACTTCAAAAATACTGTCTATAATCTTCTACCAACTTCCAGAACCAGGGCATCAGTGTATAAAAAAGGGACCTCAGACACCAACTCTTCTGTACACTTCTCGGCCTGTGGATATTTTGCCTGGAAGAAGGACTGATGTGCTGTTGAAAGGACTGCCACTCTACTGGACTGCTGCTAGCTGTGCTGTCCTTCTGCCCTCTTTCCTGGATGCAAAGGACTGGATCTGTATCTCTTGAACCCTGAACCCAGAGTGACTCCAAGGACTAGTTGGCGGGCCTCCAGAACTGAAGCCTCAGGGACATAACAGGCTTCCAACAACTTTGCACCTGGACTCTGACATATTTGAGCTTACCCTGCCAAGGGATGCCACCCCAATCCTGGACACTTGAAAGTGGGCCTAAGGTGCTTGTCAGCCTCTGTGGATTCAGTTGAACCGACGCATATCCTCTGCTGCACGGCACATCCCCTAGCAGAACTGGCGCATCGCTATTTGGTTTATACCCTTTGCAAAGACCCACATTGCCCCCTCAGTCATCGGAACTAACGCATCATCGCAACTGTGAGTCGCAACTTTGGCGCGAGCCCTCTCTTGTCCCATTGACGGCAGCCTCGACAATGACGCCGGACTCTGCATCTCAGTCTCAAAGCTTTTTGGCACCGACTCATCGCCTCAACTGCGCAAAGAATCCTTGACGCTGGACTTTGCATTGAAAGTCCTTGTCAATCGGATCCTCAACGACAGCACAGGAACATTGCAGCGCAGCCATGCCGCATCTCAGAACCCCCCCCCACCAATAATTCCCTTCCCGGCTTTATTTGATAACATGTAAGGTAATAGGTATCCTCTGTGCTCTAAGTGCGCTCTGGCAGAGCAAAAAAGGGACATTGACCCGGGGCCCTATTGGACCCTCTAGTCCTGTAATTCACCGACTGGAAAAGGAACCTACCTTCCTGCCTGCCACATGCTAATCTGCAACGCATTGACACCAGAAGTCCCTTTTTGAGACACAGGGACTGAGCGACAGGTGACTACTGTTGTTGACCATCAGCGTTGCAGAGCATAAATCATTATTTTGTTCCAATTTAATAAATAAGGAATTGTTACTTGTTTATAAAATGTTGTTGTCGGGCTGTTTTTGTTGGTATTGACCCCGATATTGAAAAAACCTTCTGGATCCTTGATTACTAAGGACTCTCTCTGTTGCCTTACATTCTGAAACACAGAGAAGAAAGTCACTCTACAAACTCAAAATGTCATTCAAGTCCTTGCATAACCTTCAAGCAGGGTTTATTTAGAACTGGTTGCAGTATCCATCCAGCTCACCACCCAGGCTGAGATTAACCTGGATTGTTTGTTTATCTTTCATCTAGGGCATAATAAATTCACTTTGACCATTTTCTCTCTCAATTAAGTCCCTTTCCAGGGTGTGTTCCAGCAGTGGGGCTATCATTTCTTCCCTGCTGTTCTTTAAATAGCTGAGCCCATAGTTCACTTAACCCCTTCGCTGCTAGGCCTTTTCCCCTCCTGTGCTAAGCCTTTTTTGGGCTATTTGGGGTAGTGCGCGCTTAGGCCCCTGTAACTTTTTGAGCACATTAGGTATCCACGCCAAATTTGCGTCCTTTTCTTCCAACATCATGGGGATTCTAAAGGGACCCAGGGTTTGTGGATTCTCTTAGTGGGTTTCCAGAAATTGGTCAAAATACAGCAACATTTTGGATTTTTTGTGAAAAATGGGGAAAAGTGGCTGTAAATGAAAGCGTCTGAGTTTTTCTCTGCAAATGATATCAAAAAAGGGTTTGTGGGGCTGAAATCACAATTTCTCCAGCTTTTAGGGAATGACAGATTTTTGGCAGAAATCCAACATTTTTTACACAGTTTTGACATTTTTCTGGGACATACCCTATTTTTGCTATTTTTTGTGCTTTCAACCTCCTTCCAGATAATGGTAAAAATGGGTAAAAAAGCAATAATGGATCCTGGAAAGCTATACATTTTTGAAAAGTAGACAAAATTCTGAATTCAGCAAGGGGTCATTTGTGTAGATCCATCAAGGTTTCTTTATAGAAACTAACAGGTAAATATAGGAAAAATTAAACATTTGTTGAAAAAAGCAGCCTTTTGAGTCAACGTTTTCACCTGTAACTTCTTCGAATTATGACATCTCTTTGAAAGCAATGTACCGTTACATCTGGTGGAACTTCCTGGTTGTGGGGATATATAGGACTTGTAGGTTCACCAAGAGCCCAATGAACCCAGAGTAAAAAACTGAGCAACATTTTGTAATGGTTTTTTTTTTGTTCCGGGTATATAGCAATTATTGTGGGAAAATGTATACATGGAAAAATTGGTATGAAAGACACCTATGTATTTCTGAAATGGGAGCAAATTACAGAGTTTAGAAACAGTGCATATTTGGACATTTTCGAAATTGGGAATACTCATACTTGCATGACAATTATTGGTCATTTTTCAAAATGACTTTTTTTTTACACAATGTCTTTCATTTGGAAGGGAGAAATGCATCAAAAATCAATAGGTAATAACAGTTGCTTAACAAATCTGAACTACCCTAAGTCTCCCGATAAAAATGGTACCTCACTTGTGTGGGTAGGCATAGTGCCCACGACAGGAAGTGGCTCAAAACCTAAGGTGAACACACCCCATTTTCACACTGAAAATTTACTCTTTTTTTGCGAAGAGTCTAGCTGTAGTTTTTGAACCCTAGCCCTGCCGGCACCTATGGAAACCTAGCAAACCTATACATTTTTGAAAACTAGACACCCAGAGGAATCCAGGATGGGGTGACTTGACTACCTCCCACCATGGTCTGTTACCCAGAATCCCTTGCAAACGTAAAAAATTGACAAAAAAAACAAACTTTCCCCATATTTCTGTGATGGAAAGTTCTGGAATCTACGTGGATCCACAAATTTCCACCCACCCCGCGTTCCCCAAAGTCCTACGAGAAAAACGGTACCTCACTTGTGCAGGTCGGCATAGTGCCCGCGACAGGAAACGGCGCAAAACGCAACGTGGTCACACCTCAATTTTGCAGTGAAAAATGACCCTTTTTTGGCAAAGTGACTAGCTGTAGTTCTTGAACCCTAGCCCTGCCGGCACCTAGGGAAACCTAGCAAACCTATACATTTTTGAAAACTAAACACCCAGGAGAATACAGGATCGGGTGACTTGACTGCCTCCCACCATGGTCTGTTACCCAGAATCCCTTGCAAACGTAAAAAATTGACAAAAAAAACACATTTTCCCCATATTTCTGTGATAGAAAGTTCTGGAATCTGCGGGGATCCACAAATTTCCACCCACCCCGTGTTCCCCAAAGTCCTACGAGAAAAATGGTACCTCACTTGTGCAGGTCGGCATAGTGCCCGCGACAGGCAACGGCGCAAAACGCAACGTGGTCACACCTCAAATTTGCAGTGAAAAATGACCCTTTTTTGGCAAAGTGACTAGCTGTAGTTTTTGAACCCTAGCCCTGCTGGCACCTAGGAAAACCTAGCAAACCTATACATTTTTGAAAACTAGACACCCAGGGGAATACATGATGGGGTGATTTGACTGCCTCCCACCATGGTCTGTTACCCAGAATCCCTTGCAAACGTAAACAATTGACAATAAAAACACATTTTCCCCATATTTGTGTGATGGAAAGTTCTGGAATCTGCGGGGATCCACAAATTTCCACCCACCCCGCGTTCCCCAAAGTCCTACGAGAAAAATGGTACCTCACTTGTGCGGGTCAGCATAGTGCCCGCGACAGGAAACGGCGCAAAATGCAACGTGGTCACACCTCAATTTTGCAGTGAAAAATGACCCTTTTTTGGCAAAGTGACTAGCTGTAGTTTTTTAACCCTAGCCCTGCCGGCACCTAGGGAAACCTAGCAAACCTATATATTTTTGAAAACTAGACACCCAGGAGAATACAGGATGGGGTGACTTGACTGCCTCCCACCATGGTCTGTTACCCAGAATCCCTTGCAATTGTAAAAAATTGACAAAACAAACACATTTTCCCCATATTTCTGTGATGGAAAGTTCTGGAATCTGCGGGGATCCACAAATTTCCACCCACCCCGCGTTCCCCAAAGTCCTACAAGAAAAATGGTACCTCACTTGTGCGGGTCAGCATAGTGCCCGCGACAGGAAACTGCGCAAAACGCAACGTGGTCACACCTCAATTTTGCAGTGAAAAATGACCCTTTTTTGGCAAAGTGACTAGCTGTAGTTTTTGAACCCTAGCCCTCCCGGCACCTAGGGAAACCTAGCAAACCTATACATTTTTGGAAACTAGACACCCAGGGGAATCCAGGATGGGGTGACTTGACTGCCTCCCACCATGGTCTGTTACCCAGAATCCCTTGCAATTGTAAAAAATTGACAAAACAAACACATTTTCCCCATATTTCTGTGATGGAAAGTTCTGGAATCTGCGGGGATCCACAAATGTCCACCCACCCCGCGTTCCCCAAAGTCCTACAAGAAAAATGGTACCTCACTTGTGCGGGTCGGCATAGTGCCCGCGACAGGAAACGGCTCAAAACGCAACGTGGTCACACCTCAATTTTGCAGTGAAAAATGACACTTTTTTGGCAAAGTGACTAGCTGTAGTTTTTTAACCCTAGCCCTGCCGGCACCTAGGGAAACCTAGCAAACCTATACATTTTTGAAAACTAGACACCCAGGGGAATACAGGATGGGGTGACTTGACTGCCTCCCACCATGGTCTGTTACCCAGAATCCCTTGCAAACGTAAAAAATTGACAAAAAAAACACATTTTCCCCATATTTCTGTGATGGAAAGTTCTGGAATCTGCGGGGATCCACAAATTTCCACCCACCCCGCGTTCCCCAAAGTCCTAGGAGAAAAATGGTACCTCACTTGTGCGGGTCAGCATAGTGCCCGCGACAGGAAACGGCGCAAAACGCAACGTGGTCACACCTCAATTTTGCAGTGAAAAATTACCCATTTTTGGCAAAGTGACTAGCTGTAGTTTTTTAACCCTAGCCCTGCAGGCACCTAGGGAAACCTAGCAAACCTATACATTTTTGAAAACTAGACACCCAGGGGAATACAGGATGGGGTGACTTGACTGCCTCCCACCATGGTCTGTTACCCAGAATCCCTTGCAAACGTAAAAAATGGACAAAAAAAACACATTTTCCCCATATTTCTGTGATGGAAAGTTCTGGAATCTGTGGGGATCCACAAATTTCCACCCACCCCGCGTTCCTCAAAGTCCTACGAGAAAAATGGTACCTCACTTGTGCGGGTCGGCATAGTGCCCGTGACAGGAAACGGCGCAAAACGCAACGTGGTCACACCTCAATTTTGCAGTGAAAAATTACCCATTTTTGGCAAAGTGACTAGCTGTAGTTTTTTAACCCTAGCCCTGCAGGCACCTAGGGAAACCTAGCAAACCTATACATGTTTGAAAACTAGACACCCAGGGGAATACAGGATGGGGTGACTTGACTGCCTCCCACCATGGTCTGTTACCCAGAATCCCTTGCAAACGTAAAAAATGGACAAAAAAAACACATTTTCCCCATATTTCTGTGATGGAAAGTTCTGGAATCTGTGGGGATCCACAAATTTCCACCCACCCCGCGTTCCTCAAAGTCCTACGAGAAAAATGGTACCTCACTTGTGCGGGTCGGCATAGTGCCCGTGACAGGAAACGGCGCAAAACGCAACGTGGTCACACCTCAATTTTGCAGTGAAAAATGACCCTTTTTTGGCAAAGTGACTAGCTGTAGTTTTTTAACCCTAGCCCTGCCGGCACCTAGGGAAACCTAGCAAACCTATACATTTTTGAGAACTAGACACCCAGGGGAATACAGGATGGGGTGACTTGACTGCCTTCCACCATGGTCTGTTACCCAGAATCCCTTGCAAACGTAAAAAATTGACAAAAAAAACACATTTTCCCCATATTTCTGTGATGGAAAGTTTTGGAATCTGCGGGGATCCACAAATTTCCACCCACCCCGCCTTCCCCAAAGTCCTACGAGAAAAATAGTACCTCACATGTGCGGGTCGGCATAGTGTCCGCGACAGGAAACGGCGCAAAACGCAACGTGGTCACACCTCAATTTTGCAGTGAAAAATGACCCTTTTTTGGCAAAGTGACTAGCTGTAGTTTTTGAACCCTAGCCCTGCCGGCACCTAGGGAAACCTAGCAAACCTATACATTTGTAAAAACTAGACACCTAGGGGAATCCAGGATGGGGTGACTTGACTGCCTCCCACCATGGTCTGTTACCCAGAATTCCTTGCAAACGTAAAAAATTGACAAAAAAACACATTTACCCCATATTTCTGTGATGGAAAGTTCTGGAATCTGTGGGGATCCACAAATTTCCCCCCACCCCGCGTTCCCCAATGTCCTACGAGAAAAATGGTACCTCACATGTGCGGGTCGGCATAGTGTCCGCGACAGGAAACGGCGCAAAACGCAACGTGGTCACACCTCAATTTTGCAGTGAAAAATGACCCTTTTTTGCCAAAGTGACTAGCTGTAGTTTTTGAACCCTAGCCCTGCCGGCACCTAGGGAAAACTAGCAAACCTACACATTTTTGAAAACTAGACACCCAGGGGAATCCAGGATGGGGTGACTTGACTGCCTCCCACCATGGTCTGTTACCCAGAATCCCTTGCAAACATAAAAAATTGACAAATAAACTCATTTTCCCCACATTTCTGTGATGGAAAGTTCTGGAATCTGCGTGAATCCACAAATTTCCACCCACCCCACGTTCCCCAAAGTCCTACGAGAAAAATGGTACCTCACATGTGCGGGTCGGCATAGTGTCCGCGACAGGAAACGGCGCAAAACGCAACGTGGTCACACCTCAATTTTGCAGTGAAAAATGACCCTTTTTTGCCAAAGTGACTAGCTGTAGTTTTTGAACCCTAGCCCTGCCGGCACTTAGGGAAAACTAGCAAACCTATAAATTTTTGAAAACTAGACACCCCGGGGAATCCAGGATGGGGTGACTTGACTGCCTCCCACCATGGTCTGTTACCCAGAATCCCTTGCAAACGTAAAAAATTGACAAAAAAACACATTTTCCCCACATTTCTCTGATGGAAAGTTCTGGAATCTGAGTGGATCCACAAATTTCCACCCACCCCACGTTCCCCAAAGTCTTACGAGAAAAATGGTACCTCACTTGTGCGGGTCGGCATAGTGGCCGCGTCTGGAAATGGCACAAAACGCAACATGCTCACACCTCAATTTTGCAGTGAAAACTGACCCTTTTTTGGCAAAGTAACTAGTTGTAGGTTTTGAACCCTAGCTCTGCCGGCACCTAGGGAAACTTACCAAACCCACACATTTCTGAAAACTAGACACCCGGCGGCTTCCAGGGAGGTATGGCTTGCGTGGATCCCCCAACGTTTCCTTACCCAGAATCCCCTGCAAACCTCAATTTTTGCTGAAAAAATCACTTTTTTCACACATTTTGGGGTGGGAAAGTTGTGGCATCACCGGGCTCACACAAATTTACCACCACCCAGCGTTCCCCCAGGTCTCCCGGTAAAAATGGTGCCTCACTTGTGTGTGAGGCCCAAGTACCCGCGGCAGGTAAGGGCCCAAAACGTAGTGAGGTGACATCAAAATGGCCTATTGCAAAACCACCTGGTTTTGCAAGGGGGGTCACTTTGGTTTTTGACTCGGTGCTCGGCGGCCATCTAGGGAAACCTACCAAACCCACACATTTCTGAAAACTAGACACCCGGCGGCTTCCAGGGAGGTATGGCTTGCGTGGATCCCCCAACGTTTCCTTACCCAGAATCCCCTGCAAACCTCAATTTTTGCTAAAAAAATCACTTTTTTCACACATTTTGGGGTGGGAAAGTTGTGGCATCACCGGGCTCACACAAATTTACCACCACCCAGCGTTCCCCCAGGTCTCCCATTAAAAATGGTGCCTCACTTGTGTGGGAGGCCCAAGTACCCGTGGCAGGCAAGAGCCCAAAACATAGTGAGGTGACATCAAAATGGCCTATCGCAAAACCACCTGGTTTTGCATGGGGGGTCACTTTGGTTTTTGACCCAGTGCTCGGCAGCCATCAAGGGAAACCTACCAAACCCACACATTTCTGAAAACTAGACACCTGGCGGCTTCCAGGGAGGTATGGCTTGTGTGGATCCCCCAACGTTTCCTTACCCAGAATCCCCTGCAAACCTCAATTTTTGCTGAAAAAATCACTTTTTTCACACATTTTGGGGTGGGAAAGTTGTGGCTCACCATACCACCACCCAGCGTTCCACCAGGTCTCCCGGTAAAAATGGTGCCTCACTTGTATGGGAGGCCCAAGTACCCGCGGCAGGCAAGGGCCCAAAACGTAGTGAGGCGACATTTGGGATAGGCAATGTTGATGTCACCTGGAGACCTGGGGGAACGCTGGGTGGTGGTAAATTTGTGTGAGCCCGGTGATGCCACAACTTTCCCACCCCAAAATGTGTGAAAAAAAGGGATTTTTTCAGCAAAAATTTAGGTTTGCAGGGGATTCTGGGTAAGGAAACGTTGGGGGATCCACGCAAGCCATACCTCCCTGGAAGCCGCCGGGTGTCTAGTTTTCAGAAATGTGTGGGTTTGGTAGGTTTCCCTAGATGGCCGCCAAGCACCGGGTCAAAAACCAAAGTGACCCCCCTTGCAAAACCAGATTAACTATTGTTCCTACAGCGTGAGAATTTTGGAGTAAAATTGCAAAGAAAATGTGGCAGACATTTTGAGGTTTGCAGGACATTGGGGATAAAAAAATGTTTTTGAATTCACAAGAGAGACATCACCATGAACTCCCATGGGTTTTCAAACAAGGTCGGAGGCCGCCCGGTACCAGTCTTGCTCGATATCTATAGAGCTAAGTGTGTATCAACTGCAATATATGGTGCAGGAATTTGGGGGATTGTGAATACCTCAAGCACTCAAATTCAGATCTGTCAGAATACTTTCCTGCGGTATTTATTGGCTGTGCCGGGGTCAACTTCTTCTTATGCCTGCCATCAAGAGTTGGGTGTGCCCTACATTGCTGACCTTATTAAACTGGAGCCCATCTTGCTGTGGCATAAAGTCTGGTCTGGAACTGAGACAGCCCTAAATAGGGAAATAATAAAGGATTGCCTAGGCTTACATGGAGCATCGAAAATTCCCTGGCTTAATTATGTAAGGAAATTTTTTACCGAGCTAGGCCATCCGGAGTTCTTTAACTCTCCAGCAGGCATGACGAATTTCTCTAGAAGGAAGTTCAAGCAAATTTGTCTGCATTTCCTTTCAGAGGCACGCTGGATGTTGGAGAAACGCAAGAGCTCTGTTATGGCCAATCAGCTACTTATCACTAACCAGGGTATACAACCATATTTGAAAGTAGTCCCCAGCTGCTATACCCGTATGCTGTTATCTCGTTTCAGAGCTGACATCTTTCATAGAATGGTTACATTCCCTGAGAAGAATTGCTGGCTCAAGGAACTTACTCCATGTCCCTGCGACCATATTTCTGTCCAATCTTCCCTTCATTGTATTCTTTTTTGTAAGTTTTACTCGGAACCTAGAAAAAGTATTTTACGACCAGTTTTAAAAAAGCTAGGGCTGAGACAATGTAGAGCGGCTCTGGTCAGATTACAAATGTTAGATGATGAATTTCTTATCTTTTCGGTTTCTACGTTCCTAAAAACTGTTATTAGATTCAGGATCTCTATGAATTAGCTCATTTTTACTATGCTGTTATTTTTAACTTTGAAAGTCTGTTTTTATGTATGAAATCTGATGTATATCTGCTTTTATGGTTTTGAATCTTAAAAATCGAATAAAGCTGTTTCTGATTCTGATTCTGATTCTGATTCCCATGGGTTTTCAACAATATCTACAGTTGGTGGGTTATTCTTACATGGAAAGTGTACCTTGGCAGAGAAACTAAAGACAAACATTGCTGCACAACCATCTATTCCTCAAACACACACACATACTGGTTGGATTTGGCACGAGGGCGAGTCATGGTTCAGTGTATTAAATTTTATTAACTAGAGATTTCACAAAAATGAAATGCACTGTCAATAATTAAATTCACAAAATACCAAACCAATGACTCGCAGCTCGTGAGCTGTAAAGCCACGTCAAGGCACCAACCACTTTACAGGCCATTCACACACCTTTCATACGTGATACAAACAAGACCATTCGCATCAACAGGTACAAAAGCAACACAGTACAAAATTCACCAAAAAGGGACAAGGTACACCCTGCTTCAGAAAAACAAATATTACTGCACAGCCATCTAATCCGCAAGCACACACACATACTGGTTGGATTTGGCACGAGGGTGAGTGATGGTTCAGTAGATACAATTGTATTAGCAAGTGATTTCACAAAACATGAAATGCACTGGTAATAATTGAAAGGGTGAGAAACTGAACCATTGACTCACAGCTCGTGAGCTGTAAAGCCACGACAAGGCACCAACCTCTTTACAGGCCATTCATACACCTTTCACACGTGTGAGACATACAAAACTATCCACACCGCCAGCCGCGGGCCCATCACATAACAAAACTCACACCAGCACACAGCGCCATTCAAGGGCCCATCACTTTCACACGCCCACAATCCAGACACAGCAACTACACATGCTGATGGATTGCGTGGAGTGGCACTCAGCTAGCAGTGTGTGTAGTGACCAGCAGAAAGTCACTACTCACACACAGCCAGCCAAGCTCTAGTCCACACACACCGCTAGCAGAGCGCCAGTCCACACACTCCGGTAGCAGAGCGCAGTCCACGCACACCGCTAGCCAATCGCGAGTCCAGGCACACCGCCAGCCAAGCGCCAGTCCAGACACACTGCCAGCCAATCGCCAATCCATGCATACCGCCAGCCAAGCTCCAGTCCACTGACACCTCCAGCCAAGCACCAGTCCGAACACACCACCAGTCCACGCAC
The DNA here is from genome assembly GCF_964204655.1 of Triturus cristatus. Classification (NCBI taxonomy): domain Eukaryota; kingdom Metazoa; phylum Chordata; class Amphibia; order Caudata; family Salamandridae; genus Triturus; species Triturus cristatus. Next base: position 1,128,179,031 of record NC_140582.1, read on the forward strand.
ACCGCCAGCCAAGTACCAGTCCACGCACACTGCCAGCCAAGCACCATTCCACGCACACTGCCAGCCAAGCACCTTTCCACGCACACCGCCTGCCAAGCTCCAGTCCACGCACACCACCAGCCAAGCTCCAGTCCACGGACACCTCCAGCCAAGCACCAGTCCGCACACACCACCAGTCCACACACACCGCCAGCCAAGTACTAGTCCACGCACACCGCCAGCCAAGCACCATTCCACGCACACCGCCAGCCAAGCTCCAGTCCACGCACACCACCAGCCAAGCTCCAGTCCACGGACACCACCAGCAAAGCACCAGTCCGCACACACCACCAGTCCACACACACCACCAGCCAAGTACCAGTCCACGCACACCGTCAGCCAAGCACCATTCCACGCACACCGCCAGCCAAGCTCCAGTCCACGCACACCACCAGCCATGCACCAGTCCACGCACACCGCCAGTCCATGCACACCGCCAGTCCACGCTCACCGCCAGCCAAGCACCATTCCACGCACACCACCAACCAAGTGCCAGTCCACACACAACAACAGCCAAGCGCAAGCCTACACACACTGCCATCACATTTAGGATTTTTTTAGAAAAAAATAAAAACACAAACAAATCGCAAATAGATACAAATCTTCTAACAGAAAATCAGCAACTAAATACATTGCACTAACACCATCCTTGAAACAGAATCAAATTATCCAAAGAATACAGACCAGGCAGTTCATTTTACCACTCATGAATGCTCCCAATAATTCTTTCGCGTGTGGTACGCTCTAAAACAAGCAGGAAGACACAGTGCAGGATGAGAAGGACAGTCGGGGCAGTACATACGACTCTCCTTCCGCGTACCTCTTCACCAACAGACTCTACATCTCCTACTGGGAAAATCTTTTGAGGGTGTGGGAGGAATGTGATCTGGAAAGTGGCGATCTTTCAATCTAGCAACATCCTCCACCACTCCAACTCTAGGAACACTTGCCTGTTCCACTACAACAAGGCTGCCTATTACAGACTCCTGAAACTTAGCAAAAGTCATCTTTGACTCAGGGCAAGAATCCTGGAACACAACAAAAGCATTAAACATTGCCTAGTGGAAAAGATGGATAGCCAACTTCTTGTACCAAATGTAAGCCTTACGAAGAGCAGTGTGAGGTTCCAACCTCTGATCTACTCTGTCAACACCACCCATGTGCCTATTATAGTCTAAAATGCACACAGGTTTGCGCGCTTCAGCGACCTGACCCCAAACAGTCACAGGTACAGTGCTTTCATCATGGATGGTAGTCAGCATGTAGACATCTCTCCTGTCTGAAAACTTCACAGCAAGAAGCTCCTCGCAACGCAACGCAACGCACTGCACTGTCCCCGCACAAGCTTTTGACAAACAAGTTCTTTCGGGAAACCTTTAGGGTTAGAGCGGATTGTGCCACAAGCAACAGTGTCCACTTTGGCCAATTCCTTGAACAACCGCACACCAGTGTAGAAGTTATCTACATATAAATGGTGGCCTTTGTTGAAATATCCTCTACCAAGTTCCCAAACAAGTTTCTGAGTCACTCCAAAAGTGGACGGACAACCAGGGAGGTTAATCCTAGATTCCTTACCGGTGTACACCCTGAAATTAGACACATATCCAGTCCTACTGTCACACAGCATATACAGCTTTATTCCATAGCATGCCCTCTTACTAGGAATGTATTGCCTAAAAACCAAGCGGCCCTTGAACAACACCAAAGACTCATCCACTGCAATTTCTTTCCCAGGGGCATAAATCTCAGAAAATCGATCAACAAAGTGATCAAGGACAGGCCTAATCTTAAAAAGACGGTCACAATCAGGGTGATCTCGTGGCAACGATAAACCATTATCAACAAAATGCATCATCCGAAGCAGAAGCAAATACCTGTCACGACTCATGACTGCCGGAAAAATAGACGTTGCCATCAAGGGACTGCTAGACCAATATGAAGACATTGATGGCTTCCTTAGCAAGCCCATCAAAAAAGTTAAACCCAAGAACTTCTTCATCTCTTCAACATTTGTGGGAGTCCACCAGGTAGCTCTAGAGTAGGGCCTAAGTCTGGCACTGTTGTCCCTCAAAAACTGTTCGGCATACAAATTAGTCTGCTCAACAATCTCTGCCAAAAACACATCGTCCATAAACAACTGAAAAAAATTTACCGGCAAAAAGTTTTCAGTATTCACTCTAGTCCCTGGAACACCAGTAAACTCTGGCAATGCCGGCTGCACCATGCCAGGGGCAACCCAGAGGTCATCACTTTCAAACGGAAGCCTTGCAGCCCCAGCCTGCTGCCCAGATGCCTCTTGCCGCACTACACCAACGGGAAGCCTTGCAGCCGCAGGCTGCAGCCCAGAAGCCTTGCAGCCGCACTACGCCAACGGGAAGCCTTGCAGCCCCAGGCTGCAGCCCAGATGCCTCTTGCCGCACTATCGGCACATCAGTCCCCTCTTCTAACACAGGCACTTCATCCGCACTAAGAGTATCTTCATCATCCGATGACTCCATACGGAAAGAAAACTCACTGCCAGAATCGTCCCCTGCCTCCTCTCCCTCAGATGCAGAGTCAGTCTCTGAACCAATATCAGAGGAAGACTCAAACAGCAAACCAACAACCTGCTGAGCAGTAATCCTGCGGCTAGCCATTATACGTACTAAGATTGAAGACTGCACAAACAAGTCAACAACAACCAACAATGTGCAAACCAAGTAAGTAAAGAAATGTGTACCTTTATCACAATGATCAATGTACTCAAAAACTATAGAATTCAATTACAAGAGACAGCTACACTCACCAGAACCTACTTTGCAGTGACACAGCAAAAACCAACAATATCCAACTAGAAAGAAGAAAAAAAAAAAAAATTACTCACAAGACAACAAAATACACATCGAGCACAAATGCAAACAGTTTTTGCCAAGGGGTCGCTTCCTCATGCAGAAAAATACATCCCTGGTGTCTAGTGGGCTTCTCTGCCCCCCTTGGGAGCAGAAACGGACAGAAAGACGAACGATCTGCCCCCACGGGGGGCAGAAAAGTCTTCCCATTATTTATGCCCCAAAGGAAGACATCCCTGGTGTCTAGTGGGCTTTTCTGCCCCCCCCCCCTGGGAGCAGAAACGGACAGAAACACGATCGATCTGCCCCCAGGGGGTGCAGAAAAGTCTTCTAAATAATTAGGCCGCAAAGGAAGCGACCCTTGCCCAAGGGGTCGCTTCCTACATAAAGAAAAAGACATCCCTGGTGTCTAGTGGGCTTTTCTGCACCCCCTTGGAGCAGAAACGGGCGGAAAGACGACCGATCTGCCCCCGGGGGGGGCAGAAAAGTCTTCGAATTATTTTGCCTCCCTAGGAAGCGACCCTTGCCCAAGGGGTCGCTTCCTACATAACGAAAAAGACATCCCTGGTGTCTAGTGGGCTTTTCTGCCCCCCCTGGGAGCAGAAACGGACATAAAGTCGATCGATCTGCCCCCAGGGGGGGCAGAAAAGTCTTCTAAATAATTAGGCCGCAAAGGAAGTGACCCTTGCCCAAGGGGTCGCTTCCTACATAAAGAAAAAGACATCCCTGGTGTCTAGTGGGCTTTTCTGCCCCCCCTGGGAGCAGAAACGGGCAGAAAGACGACCGATCTGCCCCCAGGGGGGGCAGAAAAGTCTTCAAATTATTTTGCCCGCCTAGGAAGCGACCCTTGCCCAAGGGGTCGCTTCCTACATACAGAAAAAGACATCCCTGGTGTCTAGTGGGCTTTTCTGCCCCCCCCCTGGGGGCAGACACGGCCAGAAAGATGACCGATCTGCCACCAGGGGGGGCAGAAAAGTCTTCGAATTATTTTGCCTCCCTAGGAAGCGACCCTTGCCCAAGGGGTCGCTTCCTACATAACGAAAAAGACATCCCTGGTGTCTAGTGGGCTTTTCTGCTCCCCCTGGGGGCAGAAACGGGCAGAAAGACGACCGATCTGCCCCCAGGGGGTGCAGAAAAGTCTTCGAATTATTTTGCCACCCTAGGAAGCGACCCTTGCCCAAGGGGTCGCTTCCTACATAACATAAAAGGCATCCCTGGTGTCTAGTGGGCTTTTCCCCCCCCCTGGGGGCCGAAACGGGCAGAAAGACAACCGATCTGCCCCAAGGGGGGGGGGCAGAAAAGTCTTCGAATAATTTTGCACCCCTGGGAAGTGACCCTTGCCCAAGGGGTCGCTTCCTACATAATGAAAAAGACATCCCTGTTGTCTTGTGGGGGCAGAAACGGGCAGAAAGAAGACCGATCTGCCCCCAGGGGGGGCAGAAAAGACTTTGAAAGATTTTGCACCCCTAGGAAGCGACCCTTGCCCAAGGGGTTGCTTCCCAAGTTCCAAAACACACATCCCTGGTGTCTAGTGGGGCATCCCTGCTCCACGATCGCGACGCTGTGCGCGATCGTGGAGCAGGAATGCCCTGTATTGAGACATCAGGGGAGAGGAAATACTCTTTCCTCTCCCCCGATGCCTCAATACTAAAGAAATCACCCCCGCAGCCCCCACCGGACAAAGAAACGTACCTGTACTCCCTTGGACGCGCTGGAAGAAATGGATTCCAGCGCGTCCAACGCTTCCTGATGACGTCGGCGCGCGCTGCGCGCGCTGACATCATGGGGAAGCGTGGGGGGGCTCGGGGGTGGCAGTGGAAGCTCTTCCGCTGCCATCCCCCTCTCTGGGGGCACGATCGATGCCCCAGGGGGGGAGCGCCAGCGCTTCCCCCGGGGGCTGTGCTCATGACGGAGCGGTTCCGTCATGAGCACAGCCCAACCGATGCTCATGACGGAACCGTTCCGTCATGAGCATCGAAGGTGTTAAAAGCAGAATTTTTCAAGTTGCAATATTTGTTTATCAACAGTGCTCAGCAAATTCGTCTACTCTCCAATCTGATTGATCTTGCATCAGCACTAGAGGTCACTCACATATAGAGGGAATATTCGATGTGAATTACATCCATATCAAACTGAAATCCTCAACATATTGAACGTGATTAATAGATGTGATCTTAGTGGCCTTCTTCTATTGGTACATGCCCTGACTCAGTGTCTTCTTCTACAATCTTGGTATTTAAGCTTTCGTTTGGACCCCAAATTCCTACAGTAACAAAATAAAGTATTTTTCATTTGAAATTGTTGTGAAGAATTATTTCTTTTCTAACGCCAATGCCTTCATCCAGCCTAGACTGCATTATGGCAAACCCCCTTATCTTGTGTACCAAAGAAGGCCCTAGAACGCCTACCAAAACTTCAAAATGCTCAGTTGAGCTTCTTTTCAAGTTTGAAAACGTTTGATAGTGTAACTATGTAAGACAATGGGTTGTTGGTTGGTGAGCCCTGGCTAAGAAGCAACCACAATCCTTGCCAGGGTAAGGCACAAGGAGACCCCAAACCAACCTGTGCTCAACCCCCTGTTACCTTGGCACAAAGCAGTCAGGCTTAACATGCAATGTGGAAAGTATTTTTGCAGCATTTCAAATAGTAAAACAGTGATAAAACACCACACAAAAAGATCCCACATAAGGTTAGAAAAATAGAGCTTAATTTAATAAATAAAACATGACCAAAATGGAAAACATAGAGGGCCAGATATAAAACCCATTTTTGCATGAGCAAACAGGTTAGCTACCCGTTTGCGCATGCAAAAACTGTTAGGGCCATGTACAATCCCGACTCGCTAAATAGGAATTGTGACTCATTTAGGAAGGGGCGTTTCAAGGGAATCTCTCCCTAATTGCTACTCGTAACCCTATGTAAGAATGTTTTGCGACCGCATTTGCGGTCCCAAAACACCCGCAATTTACCGCCCTCTTTAAGAGGGTGGTAATGAAGTCGCAAATGTGAAGGGGTCCCCAGGGGACCCCTTTCCCTTTTCAAATGCAGGGGAAATATTTTTTAGGGGCAGGCATTGGTCTCAGGCCCACTACCTGACCTTAAAAAATTAAACAAAAGCGCTTCATTTTTCTTTTTTTAAATGAATCCAGTTTTCCTTTAAGGAAACCAGGCTGCGTTAAAAAAAAAAAAACTGCTTTATTTATAAGCATTCCCAGACATGAGGCCTGCTGAGCCCAAAAGGCCACCATACCTGAGAGGGCCAGCTATTCCCAATGGGTCACAAATTGCGAGTGCCTCATTAATATGCATGAGGCATGCAATTTGCAACCCCATTGGGAATCGCAATCAGTGTTGTACATACCAATTTGCGACTCTCAAATGGCTAGTCGCTATTGCGATGCAGTTTGCGAGTCGCAAATTCCTTGGTTGTATATCTGGCCCACAATCAGAATTACCGGAGTTATGAAATTTAAAATAGCTCCAGAAAATACCCACTGCGATTATCTGTACGGACCGAATCGGGACAAAGTCACATGTGTATGCCAACCACGATAGAGCATGGGATGGCTACGGGGACTCAGTTAGTTGAAAAAGGTACCTTAATAAACAAGTTATGGAGCATTGCGAGGATTCTCGCCAAAGATGCGTCACGCAGCCAAAGCGATGCAGAAGTTGGATCAGGGGGGCAGAGCGATTCTCATCTTGCTCGATCTGTCGGCGGCATTCGATACAGTGCCTCACGTAATGCTTCTTGACAGACTGATGAACATGGGCATTGGTGGGAGTGCACAGGCCTGGCTGACTTCCTTTTTGCAGGATATAGAGCAAATTATATAGACTCCTCCTTTCTCTGATCATATGTCCAGCACACAGGTTGGAGTCCCACAGGGCTCCTCCCTCAGTCCATCCCTTTTTAACCTGTACATGGCACCACTCACTGCGCTGGCGGAGGCCTATGGTGCCAAAATAATCTTGCATGCCAATGACACGCAGTTTATTTTCACATGCGGTAAAGGCACAGACTTCAATGGGGAGGATATTAGATCTTGACTCACAGAAGTTTTTAAATGGCTAAAGATGAATCAGCTTAAATGCAATCTGGACAAATCTGAGATTGTCCTCTTTGGCCTGCCCTATGTGAACAATTGGAGCAAGTGGTGGCCCAAAGAATTCTCCCTCCGTGCTGCCCAATCCACAGTCATGAAGCTGGGTATCCACATCGACAATACGCTCTTGATTGAGTCACTGGTTCTGGCACTGGCGGAATCCTGTTTTGGTTTATTGTGGATGCTGAAAAAATTCCTACCGCTTCTCCCCCCGGATTCCAGGAAGTTGGTGGTGCAGGCACTGGTCACATCCAGCCTCAACCTCTACCTGGGACTACTGGACTTCCTTCTCCAGCGCCTCCAGGTGGTGCAAAATGCAGCAGCCAGGACGATCCTCAGAATGAAACCTGGGTCGCATATGACGCCCCCCCATCTTAAGGCCTTACATTGGCTCCCAGTGAGGGAGTGAATTAAATTCAAGGCCATTATAATCTTTTTCAAGGCCTTCCATGGCCTGGGCGCCGGTTATCTTAGAAAGCGAGCATGCCGCTACATACCTTCTGGGGCACTGAGGTAATTCTTTGCCTCTATGGCCTACTTTCCCAAAACACACTTGGCGCAGAAAGGGGGTAGGTCTTTTGGCCTGCTTGGTGCACAAGCATGGAACAAATTGCCGGCAGCCTTGAAAGCAACTACCGACCTTCCTTCAAGAAACAGCTGAAAACTTGGCTTTTTAGGAGCTAAGTCTTTTCTGGGCAGCCTTTTGAGACCCTCCAGCGCTGGGACGCTACTGTTGGAGCAGCTACGTGCTTTATAAATTCTGGTTGTTCATTCATACCTGTGTTTCAGATGTCTAGCATCTTCAGATGCATGACACAAGTGAGAATACATGTACAAGTAGAGACATACCTCAGTCACAAAACGATGCAGTCCTTTAAACTTATGTATAATAGAACCTTATTGAGCACTCTCATATGTGTTTACAATTAACCATCAAGTCATGGATAAGTTAACAACACAAAAACAGTTAATCAAGCTATCACTTTTAGCAACACAAAAGTCAATGATCTCTCTACTCGAAATGGAGACAAACACAAGAGTCCATCAATTCATATTCAACTGTTAGTTTATTCATTTGTACGTCAAACATAGATCAGCCTAGTCCGTCCAGCATAGATCAGCCGACACGTGTTTCGTCTATTTAAAGACTTTTTTAAGGCAGTTCAAAGTAAGATGTTTAGACGTCTCTGGCATTAGGTTTTCGCCACCCCGACATCATAAATCCACACCAATGAGCAAGTAAATATCTAAAAGAATTGTTTGGAAAATATATAGAATCCTAAAAACGTGCATCTCCCTTTGCCCAAAAGCAATTCAGTTTTGCTTCATGAAAGCAAGAGCACACTTCCTGCTCTCGCTTCCATGAAGCAAAGCAGAGTTTGCTATGGCATGGCATGCCATAGCAAACTGCAGTGTCCATGGGGTAGGCACCCTGGGACATTGCTGGAGCTGGCCCAGGGGGGTGGCAGTCCCCAGGGCCAAGGAAGGATCCTGGAGGGGGGCCGCACTGCCCCTCTCCCAACAGGTTTAAAGCCCCAGGGATGTGGTGGTCCCAGGGGCTGAGGGTCCACAACGGACCCCCGCATTTAAGTAAAGTGTGCCTTGTGAGGTTGTGGTCCCTGGGACTGCAGGGGGGGGTGCGTGCCGCCTCCGGTAATGATTTAAGCCCCGGGGAGGTGTGGCTGTGTGGCCCCCTGCATTTCAGGAATGTAGCCCCTGGAAGGTGGCAGTCCCCGGGGCTGCGTGCAGGGGCAGCAGCCCTCCCCAGGCATGTTTTTTTAAATGCCCCAGGGAAGTAGCAGTCCCCGAGGCTGCCGGGGGCCTGTGTGGCCCCATGCGGTGGTGGTCCCCGGGGCTGCAGGGGGGCCCGCAGGCCCCAGCATTTATTAACATATTTGCCCCGGGACCTGGCCCACCAGGGGGCCTAATTAAACGAAGCGTGGTTGACCGCTTTGTGAGTTCCACAATCGTGTTGGAAAGGATGATACTAAACAGACAGCCAGTGAAGTATTTCAAGTTCTTATTACTTACTCTAGTGTGCAGAGAGTTATCTTTCTTTGCATGTATTCTTTTGTATAAACATTCATTAAATACATTTATTTGACATGTGTATTATTGCCATTTGATATATGGGGACTTGCTGCAATAAATATTCCTCTTTACTTGGTAACTGAGTGTTGAGCTTTGTTTATGTTGTATTTTGTTATTCTTAAGTGTATTAAGTCCTATTTTGACGAATGTTCACATTGTGTCCTGGTGTCTTGCTCAGGTGTTCTGAAGAAAAAGCAAGAACTGAGCTAACTATAACGTATGCCCCCGCAATGCACTGCGTACTACCTCATATGTCATTGACATCACAAATGATATCACTATCATCTCAAATGACATCACTAATTACGTCATCCAGTGAGTGTGAGTGTTTTGTAACAGTTTCTGACAGTAAAAGATACATACTGAGCTACTTCATAAGTTAAATTACTATTCTTCTGTACTACTAATGAGTCTTAGTACTTCTAACATATATCACCTGAGCTATAATCCCCCTTTTAAAGCGGGTGTACTATTTATGAGTGAATTAGCCTCTACGTTGACAGATGTCCTCTGCTGATGAATATGTATGCTAGTGGTTTGTGACAGTCTAAGCTATTGATTGAGACTTCACTCCACAGTGATGGCTGAGTACACTTATGTTTTAAAATATACTGACCAATTTGCTTAGAACTCTATCCTTTGTGATGAATGAGTGTAGTAGTAGTTTGCAATAAATTCATCTATTTACTAAGACCTCTCTCTAGGGTGATGGCTCAGTATAGTAGTGTTTGCAACAGACTGACCTCTCTGCTGCCATCTTTCTCCAGGACGAAAAATAATGTTTCTTAGGGTTTATGACACAGCAGCCTGTCTGCTAAGATCTCTCTACTGGGTGTGTGTTATAGTGGTTTGTATACAACTGATGTATAAACTAAGCATGTTGAGAAATGGTGTTGTTATGGTTTGTGATAGACTAGCCTGTATAATTAGATGCCTTACTTTGGTCATTATTGTTAAGAGAAGTGGTTTACAAGAGACAGAACTATCAACCGAAAACTTTCTCCTGGGTGATAAGTGAGTGTAGTAGTTGAGGTGAGCTCTCTACTATACGTCTATCACCTGTCTCTTTTTCTTATTTAAAAAAGTGTATTTTAAGAAGTATATTGAAGTTTACTTTGCTGGATTATTTTTCAGAGTTTTATATAGCGCAAACTTGACCCGAATTGGGTATCAGAGCGCTTTACATAGCACCAGTTGCATTAAATTAGGAAACATTCATTTTTTTGTTAGGCACGGGGAAATTAAGTGTTTTGCCCAGAATCACAGGATGTTCAGCGTCATTGCCAAGACTTGAACCCAGTACCCCAGAGTCGAGGTCGACCGCCCTAGGCCAACTCCTCTCCCAGTTATTAGTGATGTCATTTGAGATGCCATCAGTGGTTATCAGTGATATCACTGACCTTGTCATGAGTGATGTAATATGTGAGATCATATACAGTGCATTGCAGGGGGTGTACCTTATAGTTACCTCAGATAACCATAACTACTGAATTTCTATGGTTTTGTGTGTCTAAAATCTGAGCCTAACTATAAGGTCCCTGTAACCTTTGTCTTTTTTCAGTGAATTTCTAACGTTTTGTTAATACTATTTCCTAATTATAACGTCCCTGTAACCTTGTTTTTTTCAGTGAATTTCTACTGGTTTTTATTGGTATTTCCAAATAAACATTTGGATTTTTAGTAAATTTAACAGGTTTTTTTAATATAAATTATACCTTGACCTATTAGTTCAATTTACTAATTACATTTTCACACGTTTATAAATACATTTTGTACATTCATTCTTATATTTTAGAATTTTATTTTTTTAAAGATTATGGTAAGGGAACCTATGTAGTCTTTCTATAAATTCAATGCACCAAGTTCTTCCATTTTTTTAGTTCATTTTATGGATCCTATGATCCCTTCCCAACCAAAAGCACACATTCAATACTAAAACAACAAAACATGTAATACAAAAATATCCTATTGCAATATGTATAGGTGCATCACTGCCCGGGAGTGGATGTGTGAGTGGCTGTGTGAGTGACTGTGTGGGTGAGTGAGTGGCTATATGGGTATGTGAGTGGGTGTGTGAGTGGCTGTATGGGTGTGTACGAGGGTGTGGAAATGGCTGTTTGGGTGTGTGAGTAGGTGTATGAGTTGCTGAGTGCGAGTGTAAGTGGTTTTGTTAATCTGTGAGTGGGTGTGAGTTGGTGATTGAGTGGTTGTGTGGGTGTAAGTGGATGTGAGTGGGTGTGTGATTGGGTGTGTGCGTGGTTGTATGGGTGTGTGAGAGAGTGTTTATGAGTGGTTGTGTAAGTGGTTTTGTGATTGTGTTTGGCTGTAGGAGTAGTTTTGTGAGTGTTTAGGTGGGTGTTCGAGTGTGTGGGTGAGTGTGTGTATGAGTAGGTGTGTTGCTCTGTGAGCAGGTGTATGTATTTTTTCTATTTGGGTCTGGATCTACCATGAAGCACACAGGGGGTCATGCTGAGTGTTGGGCTTGATTCCTGTACCCTTGTGTGCTAGAAAAAAACATGTTTAGACAATGTTTTGCCCATATGGGGTTTCTCACAGAATTCTCCTTCAGTCACATGAAGTCAGGCTATCTCTACTCTGACTACTTCTATGAACTAAGTCCCGAAGCACAAAAAGTAAATTTTGCCAATCAATACGTTGCTGCTTGTCTCCATGGATCCCCATCTCAAGATATACAGAAATATTTTTACTTTAATCTTTCTGGAACAAGATTTAGCTTTATTCCAAATTTGGGGCCACATTACGATGTCGCGTGGAAAGCCTCTGCCTGACAGCTGGAATTTCCTAGACCACGTCTGAACCCTTCAGACCAACTCGGTCAGTTTAAAATCTGCCCAACCGATTATGAGGTTCGCGGTCGGGTTCTAAACCCTGCAGTCCTTCCAGATGGGTTTCGGATTGGCTCTGCGGCCTCTGATTGGGGGCTGAGGGGGTACCTAAGGGACCCCTCTGTAAAACCCTGCTCTGTGTGGCTGGCACTGTGGGGTGCCTGCAACAGGGTACATGGTTTTACACACACACCGCCTTTCCCCATTAGATCCTGTGTTTGGCAGAACACTGACTCCCTTAGGGAAAAATGGGACTCCGACTGAACAGTGTTTGGTCGCATCGTAATCGGTCAGGCAGAATGGCCGACCACAAGTCGGTCAGTTCCCAAATCCGAGACAGTGTTGGGTAGAATGTTTCCGCCCAACATCGTAATAAGGCCCTCAGTAGAATTCCGTTCATCAGTTCGGGCTGAAGTTGCATCTATCATCCAGTTTTGAGAATTTCATGAAGATTTGCCAAACTGTGCCAAAGTTATTAGCAAAACAAAACTGCTCATCCTACGGAAAATAGATCCTAACTATAACTGCCTACTGGCAACTGCTTCCCGTCTGGCTCCTAACCGAGGGGCGCGTAATCCATTAACGAAAACAGCAACAGCCACACTTTATTTCAAAAGTTGTCTTTGTATTACAGACAGGATGATGACACAGATATCAGGAAAAACTCCAGTAATACCACTCTGGCAGTTACTTGAACAGTTTATTAACGTGCCATCAAAACCAAATCAGACGTGTTTCCGCTGTCCCCAGCCTTGCTGACTAATAGTGAGGTTCCATTTTGCAAGTCTATCTGCATCATCATCCTGTCTGTAATGCTGAGCTATTGTACTGAATTACATATGAAAGTTTCAATAAAAGACAATTTTGCTTAAATGACTTTTCCCTAGTAGGTAAGTATCACTCACATTTTCTGTGACTGCTCAAAGGGCTGGGCGGAGCAGTGTGCCCATTTTCCATGAAATCTAAAACATGTTGCTGTGATTGGCGCTCGATGATTCTGAGATGTGTTGAGTACAGTGCATGATCTAACTCGCTTAGTGAGTAACAGTTGTATAAGTAGTGTCATTGCAACAGAAAGCATTGGCAAAGGCAATAGTTCTGCCTTTTGCAAGTGCGCAATTTTAATTTAGGTTTTGGGCAAAACGTTGCACAATGAAATAATAATTTGGCAAAGGTGCAAACATAAAGCATAAACATATACTGGCACATCAGCCCTGGCACTGAAGTACACCGTTTCCAACATATGATCACGAGAAATTATATCACTAACAGTGAAAGACAGGCAAAGGAGGAAGAGGGCCAACCTCTGCCCCATGCTGTATGCTGTGGTGAGCATGATGAGTCAAAATGTGAATGACCCTTGACCAGACGTGGGATCATCTGAAATTCCCTAGATATATTAATAGATGTATTCATTTTATTATTACGTTTTGAAAAATATGAGGCTGCAAGGCAGCTAAAGTTGTTATTCGTCCGTACTAAAACACAGGCACAGAGGTCTGTCCTAAGCCTGTGCGCAAGCACAGAACATGCTCAAAATACGGCCCTCTGTGTGTAAAGAGAGAGTGTATCACATCCTATATATTTACTGTGGTTAAGCATTACATTGCCCTAAAAAATAATTATTTTATATAAAAAAACTCCCATTAACATAGGCAGGATGGCTCACACACAGAATGAATTAAAAGCAGATTACTGCCATTGTCTGACTAGAGTCGAGCTGAAGTATAAATCCCAGTTTGGAAACAGCTTCTTACTGATGACTTCTTGAAGGAGTCTCATTGAATCTCGCTCAATCATTTGCCCAGGCATTATCCATTCCTTCATTTGTCTTGAAACAAACTATAAGCAGTCATAAAACGCTTAATGCTTCTAAGTGTGTGTAGATGGAAGCAGAATTCAATTTGTGCTTCTAATTGCATGGCTGCCGTGCTCAATAAAACCCGACCTACAGAAGCCCGGCTCTCCAGCGGCCATTAGTTCATCCCTCATGCGGATGCCTCGTCTGCAGAGGGTCTTCTTGCCTGCTCTGGCGATGCGCTGCTGGTTGTTATCATACCAATCTGCTGTTGCTCCTTTTCCGGATTACCCAAATTACCATACAGATTACCGAATGCTAAAATGACTTAAAAATCATTTTCAATGTGTGCAGAGACTTCTTAACCCACGATGGATACATTAGTTTGTCAAGTTTCTAGGTTACAGATGTAAAGATCCATGGAAAGTGCTTCTCTTTGGGATTGCCAAAGCATACTTGGGGAACACATTACTTGTATTAGGTCCAGGGGTGAAGCTCCTATTGGCGCAGGAGATGCAGTGGCTTTGGGACCCAGAGTCCCCAGGGGCCAGTGAACCTTCATAATTGCTGTCAAAGGGCCATTTATAGGTCTCTCCTGACCCAGCGCATGGGTATTGAGAGGGCTCCAAAAAGTGCTACCAGGCCAGCCTAGAGCTACAGTGCATGTGCGCGGGCACGCGCGCTGCGCGTGTGCGCGATTACTTTCCGTTCAGCCGCAGGGCCGCTTTGCATAGCCAATAGGTCTAACTTTTGGGACCTTTTAAGTATTTAGTTATGCAACTGTTGCATGGCTAAACACTTATAAGTTCCCAAAGGCGAGACCTATTGGCCATGACAATGCTTGTTCTTGCTTGCACCATGGCCCGTCGCATCCTTCCTATGCTACTCATTAAGGGCCTGATTTAGAGTTCAGCAGACAGGCCCTCCAAACATAACAACAGTGGCAGATATGCGTCTACTGTAATAGAAGTGCATTATATCCAATGGCACTTGCAGTACGATGGACGGGACATCCCTCACATTTGCGTCAGAGTAACCCATCTGCCAAACTCTAAATCGGGCCCCGAGTCAATTTTGCTCAATGTTAAAATGTTAGTGGAGCAGATCAAGGGACACCCTCCACTGAGGCTCTTATAATTAGAGTTAGCATCCAGTGCTTTAACCAGCAGGAGATCACTCTAGCAGGGTCTGAGAGGGACTGGGAGCTTGTGGTAGTGACTGAGTGCCCCTCTCTACTCTGGAGGGATGTGCAGAAGTGCCACTGGGGTGTTAGTGCCCCCCAGCAGGAGAGGGAGTGGGTGCCCACAACCAGCCATGGTGGTTTCTGTATGAGTGGGTCACTCTGGCACCCAGTACCGCCCTCTGCTCCTCCTCCCTCTACCCCTGACTCAAGCCCAACAGTCCCTAATGAGTGATGTCTCCTGCTGATGAAACATCCCTCTTTCAGTGTTGAGATCCATACATTGACAGCTCTCTCTATTAAATAAGGAAACTAGTCTAGCTTAGAAACCAATGAGAATATTAAACAATTTCTCAACTTTTTACTCCTAAAACATAAATGAATGAAAAGGGAATGTATGAAGCACACAGCTACTCCGAATAGTGTGCCGGCGCTATGCCATGGGTGAAGTCAATTAGCTCTGAGAAAAGAGACAGGGTTTTAACTTCTGTTTGAGCTGCTGACCTGAACTCAAATCAAACTGACAATTTATGGGATAACTTGATGCTTCCTCAAACGATAACAAACAGTGCCAGGGTGCAATTAGAATCGAGACAGCAACTAGAGTCCAAGCCGTACTTTATGCTCGATGCCCTAAGTGCAGAGGAGAATACTACCTAAAGAAGTTACCTCATGTCTGTGAGACAAATACACAGATGGCACTTCAAAAGCTTTTCGTTGCCAGGATAACTGCATTGTGTAAAGAATGTCTTCTTCCTATACCACTTTAACAAAAAAAAAAATGTTTTAAGCGTTTTATTATAGCGCGAACTAGACTCGAGGATATGCAGTTTCGTTACAGATGGACACATTCATTTTAGTTAGGCACGGGGAGATTAAGTGATTTGCCCAGAATCACAGGATGTTGAGCGTTGTTGCCAAGAGTCGAACCTGGTTCCTCAGCTCCGAGGTCAACCGCACTAGCCCTAAGGCTACATCCTCTGCTCTCATTTGAACAATTAAATGAAAAAGTATTTTATTTGAATATTCGAAACTATTTTAAAGGCGCTTGGTTTTTAGGGGTAGACACAGAACAGCCTTAATCTCTCCTAGCAGCTGTGCTGTGGAGATGCAGCATGGTGCGCCTGAGTGGTCAGAGGGTGGACACACGAGACTTGTAAAAATGGCAGGCCATGAATGTCTTTTTCCATACCTGGTACTAGAGTGGGGATTCACCTGGAAGAGATAACTCGTTCATGCTTGGTGTCCCTGAAATCCTAATTTAAGGTCTTAACTTAAGTGGTGAATTTGGATTTTAAATTACAATTCTGAAAATGCCACTTTTAGAAAGCTGAGCATTTTCTTGCCTTAGACATTTGGTGCCTGCAGCCTATCTCTGTCTGTGAAGTCTGTGTGTGGGTGTGTGAGTGGCTGTATGGGTGTGTGAGTGGTTGTGTAGGTGTTACAGTGGGTGTATGAGTGAGTATGTGAGAAGCTGTGTGGGTTTGTGAGCTGGTGCATGTGGTTTTTTAATTGCGGTCTGGATCACGACTGGGAGTAGTTGGCAGTTGGGCTTTCTGTATTCCTCCTCAGCAGTCACACACAATGGGAGCTTAGGTGTAGATAGATGGGCCATCACTGGCAGGATGGGAGGGAGGACCTGGGGCCAGCCTCACTTAAACCTGAATTTGCTCTGTCCCACACAAAGGACCTAACGGCCTACCATTGTCACTTCAGCCACCTTGGAGCCAGGGCAGGGGAGGGTGGAAATCCCAAGCACTTCAAAAATACTGTCTAGAATCTTCTACCAACTTCCAGAACCAGGGCATCAGTGTATAAAAAGGGGACCTCAGACACCAACTCTTCTGTACACTTCTCGGCCTGTGGATATTTTGCCAGGAAGAAGGACTGCTGTGCTGCTGAAAGGATTGCCACTTTACTGGACTGCTGCTAGCTGTGCTGCCCTTCTGCCCCCTTTCCTGGATGCAAAGGACTGGACCTGTATCGCTTGAACCCTGAACCCAGAGTGACTCCAAGGACTAGTTGGCGGGCCTCCAGATCTGAAGCCTCAGGGACATAACAGGCTTCCAACAACTTTGCACCTGGACTCTGCCATATTTAAGTTTACCCTGCCAAGTGATGCCACCCCAATCCTGGACACTTGGAAGTGGGCCTAAGGTGCTTGTCAGCCT
Organism: Triturus cristatus; assembly: GCF_964204655.1. Classification (NCBI taxonomy): domain Eukaryota; kingdom Metazoa; phylum Chordata; class Amphibia; order Caudata; family Salamandridae; genus Triturus; species Triturus cristatus. Next base: position 1,128,196,090 of record NC_140582.1, read on the forward strand.
CTGTGCATTCAGTGGAACCGACGCATATCCTTTGCTGCATGGCACATCCCCTAGCAGAACTGGTGCATCGCTTGGTTTAGACCCTTTGCAAAGACCCAAATTGCCCCCTCAGTCATCGGAACTAACGCACCATTGCAACTATGAGTCGCAACTTTGGCGCGAGCCCTCTCTTGTCCCATCGACGGCAGCCTCGACAATGACGCTGGACTCTGCACCTCAGTCTCAAAGCTTTTTGGCACCGACTCATCACCTCAACCGCGCAAAGAATCCTTAACGCTGGACTTTGCAATCCCAAAGAGAAGCACTTTTCCATGGATCTTTACATCTGTAACCTAGAAACTTGACAAACTAATGTATCCATCGTGCGTTAAGAAGTCTCTGCAGACATTGAAAATAATTTTTAAGTCATTTTAGCATTCGGTAATCTGTATGGTAATTTGGGTAATCCGGAAAAGGAGCAACAGCAGATTGGTATGATAACAACCAGCAGCGCATCACCAGAGGAGGCAAGAAGACCCTCTGCAGACGAGGCATCCGCATGAGGGATGAACTAATGGCAGCTGGAGAGCCGGGCTTCTGTAGGTCGGGTTTTATTGAGCACGGCAGCCATGCAATTAGAAGCACAAATTGAATTCTGCTTCCATCTACACACACTTAGAAGCATTAAGCGTTTTATGACTGCTTATAGTTTGTTTCAAGACAAATGAAGGAATGGATAATGCCTGGGCAAATGATTGAGCGAGATTCAATTAGACTCTTTCAAGAAGTCATCAGTAAGAAGCTGTTTCCAAACTGGGATTTATACTTCAGCAATGGCAGTAATCTGGTTCTAATTCATTCCGTGTGTGATCCCTCCTGCCTATGTTAATGGGAGTTTTTTTAATATAAAATAATTATTTTTTAGGGCAATGTAATGCTTAACCACAGTAAATATATAGGATGTGATACACTCTCTCTTTACACACATAGGGCCGTATTTTGAGCATGTTCTGTGCTTGCGCACAGGCTTAGGACAGACCTCTGTGCCTGTGTTTTAGTACGGACGAATAACAACTTTAGCTGCCTTGCAGCCTCATATTTTTCAAAACGTAATAATAAAATGAATACATCTATTAATATATCTAGGGGATTTCAGATGATCCCACGTCTGGTCAAGGGTCATTCACATTTTGACTCATCATGCTCACCACAGCATACAGCATGGGGCAGAGGTTGGCCCTCTTCCTCCTTTGCCTGTCTTGCGCTGTTAGTGATATAATTTCTCGTGATCATATGTTGGAAACGGTGTACTTCAGTGCCAGGGCTGATGTGCCAGTATATGTTTATGCTTTATGTTTGCACCTTTGCCAAATTATGATTTCATTGTGCAACGTTTTGCCCAAAACCTAAATTAAAATTGCGCACTTGCAAAAGGCAGAACTATTGCCTTTGCCAATGCTTTCTGTTGCAATGACACTACTTATACAACTGTTACTCACTAAGCGAGTTAGATCATGCACTGTACTCAACACATATCAGAATCATCGAGCGCCAATCACAGAAAATGGGCACACTGCTCCGCCCAGCCCTTTGAACAGTCACAGAAAATGTGAGTGATACTTACCTACTAGGGAAAATTCATTTAAGCAAAATTGTCTTATATTGAAACTTTCATATGTAATTCAGTACAACAGCTCAGCATTACAGACAGGATGATGATGCAGATAGACTTGCAAAATGGAACCTCGCTATTAGTCAGCAAGGCTGGGGACAGCGGAAACACGTCTGATTTGGTTTTGATGGCACGTTGAAAAACTGTTCAAGTAACTGCCAGAGTGGTATTACTGGAGTTTTTCCTGATATCTGTGTCATCATCCTGTCTGTAATACAAAGACAACTTTTGAAATAAAGTGTGGCTGTTGCTGTTTTCGTTAATGGATTACGCGCCCCTCGGTTAGGAGCCAGGCGGGAGGCACTTGCCAGTAGGCAGTTATAGTTAGGATCTATTTTCCGTAGGATGAGCAGTTTTTGTTTTGCTAATAGCACAGTTTGGCAAATCTTCACGAAATTCTCAAAACTGGATGATAGATGCAACTACAGCCCGAACTGATGGACGGGATTATACTGAGGGCCTTATTACGATGTTGGGCGGAAACATTCTGCCCAACACTGTCTCGGATTTTGGAACTGACCGACTTGTGGTTGGCCTTTCTGCCTGACCGATTACGATGCGACCAAACACTGTTCAGTCGGAGTCCAATTGTTCCCTAAGGGAGTCGGTGTTCTGCCCAACACAGGATCTAATGGGGAAAGGCGGTGTGTGTGTAAAACCATGTACCCTGTTGCAGGCACCCCACAGTGCCAGCCACACAGAGCAGGGTTTTACAAAGGGGTCCCTTAGGTACCCCCTCAGCCCCCAATCAGAGGCCGCAGAGCCAATCCGAAACCCATCTGGAAGGACTACAGGGTTTACAACCCGACCGCGAACCTCATAATCGGTTGGGCAGATTTTAAACTGACTGAGTTGGTCTGAAGGGTTCAGACATAGTTTAGGAAATTCCAACTGTCAGGCAGAGGCTTTCCACGCAACATCGTAATGTGGCCCCAAATTTGGAATAAAGCTAAATCTTGGTCCAGAAAGATTAAAGTAAAAATATTTCTGTATATCTTGAGATGCGGATCCATGGAGCCAAGCACCAACAGCAATGTATTGATTGGCAAAATTAACATTTTGTGCTTCGGGACTTAGTTCATAGAAGTAGTCAGAGTAGAGATACCCTGACTCCATGTGACTGAAGGAGAATTCTGTGAGAAACCCCATATGGGCAAAAAATTGTCTAAACATGTTTTTTTCTTGCACACAAGGGTACGGGAATCAAGCCCAACACTCAGGGTGACCCCCTGTGTGCTTCATGGTAGATCCAGACCCAAATAGAAAAAATACATACACCTGCTCACAGAGCAACACACCCACTCATACACACACTCACCCACACACTCGAACACCCACCTAAACACTCACAAAACTACTCCTACACTGAAACACAATCACAAAACCACTTACACAACCACACAACCGCTCATAAACACTCTCTCACACACCCATACAACCACACACACACCCAATCACACACCCACTCACATCCGCTTACACCCACACAACCGCTCAATCACCAACTCACACCCACTCACAGACCAACAAAACCACTTACACTCCCACACAGCAACTCATACACCTACTCATACACCCAAACAGCCATTTCCACACCCTCTTACACACCCATACAGCCACTCACACACCCACTCACATACCCATATAGCCACTCACTCACCCACACAGTCACTCACACAGCCACTCACACATCCACACACAGGTAGTGATGCACCTATACATATTGCAATAGGATATTTGTATATTATATGTTTTGTTGTTTCAGTATTGAATGTGTGCTTTTGGTTGGGAAGGGATTATTGGATCCATAAAATGAACTAAAAAAATGGAAGAACTTGGTGCATTGAATTTATAGAAAGACTACATAGGTTACCTTACCATAATCTTTAAAAAAAAAATCTAAAATATAAGAATGAATTACAAAATGTATTTATAAACTTGTTAAAATGTAATTAGTAAATTGAACTAATGGGTCAAGGTATAATTTATATTAAAAAACCTGTTAAATTTACTAAAAACCCAAATGTCTATTTGGAAAAACCAATATAAAACAGTAGAAATTCACTGAAAAAAACAAGGTTACAGGGACATTATAATTAGGAAATAGTATTAACAAAACGTTAGAAATTCACTGAAAAAAACAAAGGTTACAGGGACCTTATAGTTAGGCTCAGATTTTAGACACACAAAACCATAGAAATTCAGTAGTCATGGTTATCTGAGATAATTATAAGGTACAACCCCTGCAATGCACTGTATATGATCTCACATATTACATCACTGATGACATGGTCAGTGATATCACTGATAAGCACTGATGGCATCTCAAATGACATCACTAATAACTGGGAGAGGAGTTGGCCTAAAGGCTAGGGCGATTGACCTCAACTCTGGGGTACTGGGTTCAAGTCTCAGCAATGACGCTGAACATCCTGTGATTCTGGACAAATCACTTAATCTCCCTGTGCCTAACGAAAAAATGAATGTTTCCTAATGTAATTCAACTGGTGCTATGTAAAGTGTTCTGATACCCAATTCGGGACAAGTTCGCGCTATATAAAACTCTGAAAAATAATCCAGCAAAGTAAACTTCAATACACTTCTTAAAATACACTTTTTTAAATAAGAAAAAGAGACAGGTGATAGACGTATAGTAGAGAGCTCACCTCAACACTCACTTATCACCCAGGAGAAAGTTTTTGGTTGATAGTTCTGTCTCTTGTAAACCACTTCTCCAAACAATAATGACTAAAGTAAGGCATCTAACCATACAGGCTAGTCTATCACAAACCATAACAACACCATTTCTCATCATGCTTAGTTAATACATCAGTTGTATACAAACCACTATAACACACACCCAGTAGAGAGATCTTAGCAGACAGGCTGCTGTGTCATAAACCATCAGAAACATTATTTTTCATCCTGGAGAAAGATGGCAGCAGAGAGGTCAGTCTGTTGCAAACACTACTACACTGAGCCATCACCCTAGAGAGAGGTCTTAGTGAACAGATGAATTTATTGCAAACTACTACTACACTCAGTCATCACAAAGGATAGAGTTCTAAGCAAATTGGTCAGTATGTTGTAAAACATAGGTGTACTCAGCCATCACTGTGGAGTGAAGTCTCAATCAATAGCTTAGACTGTCACAAACCACTAGCATTCATATTCATCAGCAGAGGGCATCTGTCAACGTAGAGGCTAATTCACTCATAAATAGTACACCCGCTTTAAAAGGGGGATTATAGCTCAGGTGACATATGTTACAAGTACTAAAACACATTAGTAGTACAGAAGAATAGTAATTTAACTTATGAAGTAGCTCAGTATATATCTTGTACTGTCAGAAACTGTTACAAAACACTCACACTCACTGGATGACGTAATTAGTGATGTCATTTGAGATGATAGTGATATCATTTGTGATGTCAATGACGTATGAGGTCGTACGCTGTGCATTGCGGGGGCATACGTTATAGTTAGCTCAGTATCTTGCTTTTTCTTCAGAACACCTGAGCAAGACACCAGGACACAATGTGAACATTCGTCAAAATAGGACTTAATACACTTAAGAATAACAAAATACAACATAAACAAAGCTCAACACTCATTTACCAAGTAAAGAGGAATATTTATTGCAGCAAGTCCCCATATATCAAATGGCAATAATACACATGTAAAATAAAAGCATATAATGAATGTTTATACACAAGAATACATGCAAAGAAATATAACTCTATGTACACTAGAGTGAGTAATTTGAACTTGAAATACTTCACTGGCTGTCTGTTTAGTATCATCCTTGCCAGCACGATTGTGGAACTCACGAAGCGGTCAACCACGCTTTGTTTAATTAGGCCCCCTGGTGGGCCAGGTTCCGGGGGCCAATATGTTAATAAATGCTGGGGCCTGCGGGCCACCCTGCAGCCCCAGGGACCGCCACCTCCCCAGAGCGGTACTAATGATATGCATGGGGCCACACAGGCCCCCGGCAGCCCCGAGGACTGCTACTTCCCTGGGGCTTTTCAAAAAACATACTTGGGGAGGGCTGCTGCCCCCGCACGCAGCCCCGGGGACTGCGTGCATCGCTTTGGCTGCGTGACGCATCTTCGGCGAGAATCCTTGCAATGCTCCATAACTTGTTTATTAAGGTACCTTTTTCAACTAACTGAGTCCCCGTAGCCGTCCCATGCGCTATCGTGGTTGGCATACACATGTGACTTTGTCCCGATTCAGCACGTACAGATAATCACAGTGGGTACTTTCTGGTGCTATTTTACACTTCATAACTCCGGTAATTCTGATTGTGGGCCAGATATATGACCAAGGAATTTGCGACTCGCAAACTGCATCGCAATAGCGACTCGCCATTTGCGAGTCGCAAATTGGTATGTACAACACTGACTGCGATTCCAAATGGGGTTGAAAATTGCATGCCTCATGCTTATTAATAAGGCACTCGCAATTTGTGACCCATTGGGAATGGCTGGCCCTCTCAGGTATGGTGACCTATTGGGCTCAGCAGGCCTCCATGTCTGGGACTGCTTATAAATAAAGCATTTTTTTTTTTAACGCAGCCTTGTTTCCTTAAAGGAAAACGGGATGCATTTAAAAAAAGAAAAATGAAGCGCTTTTGTTGCATTTTTTAAGGTCAAGTAGTGGGCCTGAGACCAATGCCTGCCCCTAAAAAATATTTCCCCTGCATTTGCAAAGGGAAAGGTGTCCCCTGGGGACCCCTTCACATTTGCGACTTCATTACCACCCTCTTGAAGAGGGCGGTAAATTGCGGGTGTTTTGGGACCGCAAATGCGGTCGCAAAACATTCTTACATAGGGTTAAGAAGTAGCAATTAGGGAGAGATGCCCTTGAAATGCACCTTCCTAAACGAGTTACCATTCCCATTCAGCGAGTCTGGATTGTACATGGCCCTAACAGTTTTTGCATGCGCAAACGGGTCGCTAACCTGTTTGCCCATGCAAAAATGGGTTTTATATCTGGCCCTGTATGTTTTCCATTTTGGTCATGTTTTATTTATTAAATTAAGCTCTATTTTTCTAACCTTATGTGGGATCTTTTTGTGTGGTGTTTTATCACTGTTTTACTATTTGAAATGTTGCAAAAATACTTTCCACATTGCATGTTAAGCCTGACTGCTTTGTGCCAAGCTAACAGGGGATTGAGCACAGGTTGGTTTGAGGTTTCCTTGTGCCTTACCCTGACAAGGATTGTGGTTGCTTCTTAGCCAGGGCTCACCAACCAACAACCCAATGTCTTACATAGTTAGACTATCAAACGTTTTCAAACTTGAAAAGAAGCTCAACTGAGCATTTTGAAGTTTTTGTAGGCGTTCTAGGGCCTTCTTTGGTACACAAGATAAGGGGATTTGCCATAATGCAGTCTTGGCTGGATGAAGGCATTGGCGTTAGAAAAGAAATAATTCTTCACAACAATTTCAAATGAAAAATACTTTATTTTGTTACTGTAGGAATTTGGGGTCCAAACGAAAGCTTAGATACCAAGATTGTAGAAGAAGACACTGAGTCAGGGCATGTACCAATAGAAGAAGGCCACTAAGATCACATCTATTAATCACGTTCAATATGTTGAGGATTTCATTTTGATATGGATGTAATTCAAATCGAATATTTCGTGTATATTTGAGTGACCTCTAGTGCTGATACAAGATCAATCAGATTGGAGAGTAGACGAATTTGCTGAGCAATGTTGACAAACAAGTATTGCAACTTTAAAAATTCTGCTTTTAAGTGAACTATGGGCTCAGCTATTTAAAGAACAGCAGGGAAGACATGATAGCCCCACTGCTAGAGCACACACTGGAAAGGGACTTAATTGAGAGAGAAAATGGTCAAAGTGAATTTATTATGCCCTAGATGAAAGATAAACAAACAATCCAGGTTAATCTCAGCCTGGGTGGTGAGCTGGATGGATACTGCAAGCAGTTCTAAATAAATCCTGCTTGAAGGTTATGTAAGGACTTGTTCTCTTCATTGAATTTTGAATTTGTAGAGTGACTTTCTTCTCTGTGCTTCAGAATGTAAGGCAACAGAGAGAGTTGTTAGTTCTCAAGGATCCAGAAGGTTTTTTCAATATCGGTTGAGCAGTGTCATTTTAGAAACGGTCTAAAAAAATCCCTGTTGATAAGAGTGAATTTAAGAATGTGTGTAAATACGGGGGCGGGGGGAGCAGGGCCGTATGTGGGATATAACGCGTGGCAGGATCCTAAAAAGGGGTGTGGCTTTAAAAGACTTCCAAAGACGCCTTCACATGAGGCGTGACCATCGTAAATACAACATGTGAAGTAGCATTCTGTGTTTGACAAATTAATAAATGGGGTCTCAATGGATAAACCTTTCTTCGGGGTCAATAGCAACAAATACAGCCCAACAACAACATTTTATAAACAAGTAACAATTCCTTATTTATTAAATTGGAACAAAATAATGATTTATGCTCTGCAACGCTGATGGTCAACAACAGTAGTCACCTGTCGCTCAGTCCCTGTGTCTCAAAAAGTGACTTCTGGTGACAATGCGTTGCAGATTAGCATGTGGCAGGCAGGAAGGTAGGTTCCTTTGCCATTCGGTGAATTACAGGACTAGAGGGTCCAATAGGGCCCCGGGTCAATGTCCCTTTTTTTGCTCTGCCAGAGCACACTTAGAGCACAGGGGATACCTATTACCTTGCATGTTATCAGATAAAGCCAAGGAAAGGGTATTATTAGGGGTTGAGGGTCGAACTCGATGTTGATGCTTATTATTATCATCCGTATATCTATCTCTGAATCGACAGTAATAAGCATTCTCAACCTTCACTCAGAATGAAATAGATAATTTTACAAATACAACTGCGATTAAATGTTGTTCTCGTTTTCATTTTTTCGCTCCCACACAATGTGTATTGTGTACCTGCCCTCGGATCTGCCCATGTTCCTGTGTATTATAATGTTTAAATATTGCGTTCATATCTACTGTGAATTTAGGACTTTATTGGAAAGTCATAATCCGGAGACAAACTAATTAAAAAGGGGATATATTCCAGTGGTATCTTCTGATGTCCACATTTGCACACCTGTCTGCACTACAATGTAAGGTATCTGTGGACATATCTTGAACAAAACACATTCTACTATCCTGACACTCGACTATTGTACAGACTATTTCCAGAGTTTTCACAATAGCGGATCAGTAGGCATAAAAGTATACGCACGCACACACGCACGCACGCACACTCACTCTCTCTCCCTCTCTCTTCCTCTCCCCTCCCCCTCCACCCCCGTTCACCGGATGTCTTCCAACACTGTACATTTCTATTTGACTATTGGTTTATCTTTCTGTTAAAAAATCTGTTTATTTTCAGCAGATTTCCATATGCATATCTTTCGCACTCAGTATCTAAATCAACTACTGATGGTAAAGCCTCAACATGTTTTGCTTTTAGTTCGCGTTTTTAATAACTGGCTTTGTTTCAGGCCCTCTGAATACACTTTAGTTCTGATCTCATTTTAAAATGGAAGGACCTTCTCCAGGGCAGTTACCAGAAGACTGGCTGATACTTCCTTTTTCTGCACCATTACTGTTTTATGTGGCTTTTTGCCAGCCAGGCGGCTATGGGCCTCTCGTCCATTACCCTAAATAAATATTGATTATTTTATCTTTCCTTTTTTTGCGTCCTATTCTGTTGAAATTGAAAAGCATTGTGCTTAAGGAATGAAACTCCCAGATCTGAAAACATAATTTGATTGCCAAGCATAGAACTACATTGTAGTAGAGGTACACATAAGATATCCATCTTAAAGGGTCAGAGGGCAGAGGGAGCTTACTGAGTCCCAGCTAGAGTCTTTCGACACTATTGCCCCGGGGCTTTTTTACTGTGGACTGGGCACTAAGTAACCTTTCGCAGCACTCGAGTAGCGTGACAGTGCACTTTTAGACTTACTGGGGTGGGGGTGCTGTGTGATAGGGACTCAGAACTCAGCAACGCAAATTAACAACTCTCAATAATTTGCTGTCCATTAAGAGTGTTTTCTTATCAAAACGAAAACTACTTTATTTTACCCACTGTTAAAAGTTATGCGAAAGTAAACAATATTTATAGAATGACAGATGGAAATGTCCATGGTGACTCACCATAAAAGGCCTCTTAACCGACAGGAGATGCACACTAAACACTAGTCACATGCAGGGTGCCTTTGTGTTTAGCTGGAGTCAGGGAGGTCTTTCCTCCCATGACCAACCTCCACAGGAACACAAGTTCCAGGGAAACCCTATCTTTCAGGTTTGCCAACAAGTGCACCATCTTAAATCCCCCAAAGGAGTGGGAGGTCAGTGCCACCAGCCCTGGAAATAGGAGTTCTCAGAAGTACAAGTCGGGAGACCTCTCCAGGCAGGTCATTCTTCAGCAGGCAGGTATGTTCTACGTCTTCCATATTACCAGTGTTCCATGTGCTCGCCACCTGTTTAGGTTTAAAAAGAGAGATGGGGAGTTCTAGGAGTTGGGTGTCAGTGCTCAATCCAGAGATGCCACCTTATCCTCCACCCCTAATCCACTTCACGCACAGTGGCTTGAAATGTTTCAAGATGGTGAATTCAGGTTATGGTTAGCCACAGATCCCTTAGAGTCTCTAGCTCCACCCCTACACATCCAACATTCCAAAAGAGGGCACCTCCTGTGACTGATGCTACAGGTCTGAGCACCTCCATTTGTTTCTGTGAGAAAGCATGGGCCCAGTTTTGTAAGGGTGAGTAAATCAGCTCATGCAGATTCTTCCCTCAACCTTGTTCTCTCCCAGAAGAAGGCTAATCTCCTCGAAATGAGCATTTGTTCTAATCTCCTGGCCAGCACAGTAATTAAGGTGGCCCAGCAGGGTAGTTCAAATAAAGTATATCATTTAGGACTGACTCAGAAAAATGACACAATACACACATTTATGGCCAAAATAATACTTAATTTGCACTCCCAACCTTGTTAAACCTAGGAAAAGAGACTGGTTTCTCTAGAATGAGCCAACATAACGTTAATCCTTTTGCGAAGCTTTCACCTAGAGTGTGAATTCAGTAAAGCGCCACAGGCTAACAGAAAAGCACGTGTAATCAAGAGGGGGACAAGAGAGCTGGTTATTTAGAGAGGTCCTGTTCTAATGCTCCCTGGTGTGTACATAGGAAAAACAGAGGGGAACAGTTCCTCTTAGAGGCCAAGGTGATTGAGTTCACTATCAGCCTGCTGTTAGTTGGTCAAGGGGGAGATCTGAATTTCAGATCTTGTTGCCCTCACACACCTGTTAGGGTGTCATGCTTCATCATTGGGCGCTCCTCGTCGGACCGGCGCTGCAATGTCCAACGGGCCTGGTGGCATCTTTAGCGGAGATCTTTTGATCTGAGAACGCTGTTTTGTGAAGAATGTGAGTAGGAATGTGGAAGTTAGTAACTCCTAATTAGTGTGGGGACTTGAAAGAATAAAATAGGCCCTGGCCTCTAAATTACTTTAATAGGGTTGTGTGGGGCTGGGACTAAGTAAAACCAGGAGGCTACTGTGGTGATTCTAGGTATCAGGGTAGCCTTTAGTTGACGAAGGTCAACATGTTTCGTGTCATCTCTGCTCAAGGTTGAGCGACACTTCTTCAGGACCGTGGGTAGACCAATGTATGAGTATACCTCAGTTATTATAAACAGGTAAAAGGGATCTACCCCAAAAAAGGAAGGAAAACCCTAATTCAGGGTCTTGGTATAAAGTCTCCGCCTAAATAGATGGAGACAAAAACAAAGAGGACAAACAACAAATGTACCGTTAACAGCTTATAGGAGGTAACATTATCCAAGTGTAATATGTAGGGGGCTGAAAGGCCCAACATAAGGACCAAACGGTCCCTAATCTCAATTATCAACTAGTTTGAAAAAAGAGACCAATTAAAAATAACATAAACTAATACATACAGGAAAAGGAGAAAAAGTAAATAAGGAATTACTTTCAGAATAGTGGTACCACAGTGACCTCGTGTGGGCGTGGTGGCCACTAGAAGGAGTGTCATACAGGTTCTTACCTCAATAGAGTTGGATTGAAGGCTTCATAGGTGAAGGAGGAGCAACCGGACCACTGGAACGGTCCCACTGTAATGAAGGAGTTGTGGAATAATACAGATATCAACACCACCATCACTCAGACGTACCAGTCAAGGGATACCAAGCAGATACACCAAGCCGCACGAAAATATATAAAGAGCGTGAAGAGTGCTGCACCTGACTCTTAAGTGTAAGGGGAACTGTGTGGGCCCCCTTACATCTAGGTGCGTGAAAAACGACTGGCAAGTGGGGTCGTGTTGTCAGGGCGTAGCAAGTGAGGTTGTGCACCTGGCTAAACTAAGTAAGCAGGGTCCCTGGTGGCGATGAAGGAGGCAGTGGATCCCACTGGTTAAGCGTGGTCTGAAGTTTAGACGTGTGTATAAAATAGTCACTCAATTGAGGGTAGAAGCACAGGGAGTGAATGCCACTCTAGTACCTCCTTATTACATGGAGGAAAGTTCAGGATGATGCATGGTGTGTGTCTGAAATCAAGGTCGGAATGTCAACAAAGCCAGAATATGTGCTCAGTATATATGTATGTTCTTGGTTAGGTACTGTTAGGTTATTTCTGTCCACAGGATATCATCGTTGAGACCCCTTTCTTGTGTGGACAGACGGAAAATCCATCTTTGTTCGGTTTCGAAGAGTTTACTGATGGACCAGGTGGGACTGCTTTTGACCACAGTCCAGTGTAGTTCATTAGGTCCGTGTGGATGCGAGAGGTAGAGCGTGCTCATTTTTGTGGTCGATTTTCCACACCGTATATTACTACGGTGTTCCATGATCCTCGTTTTCACAGGACGTGTGGTCATGCCTATGTATCTTAAATTGCACGGACATGTAATAAGGTAGACGCAGTTCTTTGAATTACAGTTCGTATGGCTCTTTTGGGTCCAGACTTTACCTATTTCAGGGGTGAGTTCTTTTGTAGCCTTCGTGAGTTCACACACTCCACACTGACCACATGGATAATGTCCTCGTACCGGAGTTGTGTTCCACAGGGTCCCTTGTATGGTCGTCTTGATCGTCTTAGGGCGAGTGTGTACCAAAATGTCACGTAGATTGCTAGTACGCTTATTCGCAAACCTGGGTGTGGGTAAAGACAATTTGCCTGTAGTCAGGATCTTCCAGTTTTTTTTTGATAATCTTCTGTATTGTATTTGATTCTGATGTGAACACCCGGCCTGGTCCCTTACTTCGCCCTTCACGATATCTCGGCTGTGGCACTATACCCGTTTAGGGTCCGGTTTCAATAGGTCGGTTTCAATAGGTTCGGTTTTACACTGTTAGTAACCGTATCACTATCGGTACGCTTGCTTAGGCATTCACTCCCTGTGCTTCTACCCTCAACCGAGTGACTATTTTATACATACGTCTAAACTTCGGACCTCGCTTAATCAGTGGGATCCGCTGCCTCCTTCATCGCCACCTGGGACCCTGCTTACTTAGTTTAGCCGGGTGCACAACCTCACTTGCTACGCCCCAACAACACGACCCCACTTGCCAGTCGTCTTTCACGCGCCTAGAAATCAATGCCGAGATGGATGACCACAAGAACCATCTTATGCGTCAGAAAATCTCAAAATTGCAAAAAGAGATAAAGAAATTCGACAAGGAAAGAGTGTACCCGTATACTAAGGAAGACTATCAAGCACCCAGCGGTGACGATTCATCAGATGGGAGTTCAGTTGAGAGCAGACCACGCTTCAATTCGAACAGTAGTACATCGAGTAACGAGAGCCGATCTAGCCTTAAGAAGAACTGGGGCCCACCACCGCCACCCATGTATGGCTACCCAATTAATCCTTTCTACGGCCAACAACCACCTTGGAATCCCATGTACCACGTGCCCCCAACGATGTACCATTTAAACCAGAACCAACAGCCTTTTTTAGGAAGAGGCCGGGGCAGGGGAAGAGGCAGAAGATGAGACGGTCAACCCAAACAGGTCCAGTGGCAAGATCAACCGGCCCCCCAACAGCAGGAACGAATGGAATTGCGGAGCAGGAAGAACAACAGGACCTTGTGGTTAACTTATCCACTAGGAATCTGACTCCAACTGAAAAAAGAGAACTCAACAGGGGTTTAGGGTTTGTACCTACCCCCATGTGGACCACTTTCTCCTACACAAAGAACTTCACAACTTCTTCAGGAAGGTACGCCTACGAGCTTTTTTCCAAGACAAAACTTCTCAGGAAATAACAGATACGGGCTTACGACCCCCCTCGACCTTCACACCACACGATGGGATTACCCCACACGAGGTATTAACCTTTGAGCAGACTGTGATCAAAGAAGTGAAAAATATCACCGGGAGATCACACTCCAATAATCTTCCAGCAGTTGAGAGGGTTGCCATAAAAAATCTCAATGAGGATCTTACAATCACTATAAAACCCGCAGACAAGGGAGGGGCCAATGTTCATATGGACACGACAGACTATGACCATGAATGTCTTCGTCAGCTCTCACAAGAAAAGTACTATTAGAAAATAAAAGGGGACCCAACAGGGAGATTGATGACAAGGATAAAATCAATCGTAGAGTCAGCAGAAACACAGGGTTGGATTTCTAAGAATGAGGCTGAATTCTTGGTTAATTTACAGCCACGCACCCCAGCATTTTACACACTACCCAAGATCCATAAGGGGACTAACCCGCCCCCGGGATGCCCCATAGTGTCTGGTATCGGTTCACTATTGGAACCCCTCAGCAAATTCTGCGATCACTTTCTCCGTCCCTTGGTCAAAAGAATACCCTCATACCTACAGGACACCAGGGATGTTCTGAATTTACTCTCTGAAACCACCATAAGTGACAAAATCGATCTCTTAATGAAATTCGACGTGGAGGCTCTTTACACGAACATTCCACAGACAGAGACACTAAGAGTAATAGAAGAACTCCTTCTTAAAGAAGATTGGTTATCCAACACCCCAGTGTCCTTTATTATGGAGTGTGCCACGATAGCTATGTGTGAGAATTACTTTCAATTCAAAGATCAATTTTTCCACCAAACCCAAGGAACTTCTATGGGTAGTACCTTTGCATCGAGCCTGGCCTGCCTCTATGTAGCGGAATTCGAACCCCTCCACCTGACAGATAATATCTATGGCAATAACATCATCTTGTGGAAACGTTACATAGACGATATTCTCATCCTGTGGAAAGGAGATAGAGAGACTTGTGACAGTTTCTTCTCATGGGTCAACTCCTTGGACCCTTATTTGAAATTCACCCGGTCCACCTCCTCTACAGAGATCCACTTTCTCGACCTCACCATCACTCTACGGGAAGGCTCCCTTTCAACCCACACATACAAAAAAACAATGGACTGCAATAGCTTACTCCTATATGAGAGTCATCATCCAAAAGCCCTGAGGGACAACTTGCCCTTCGGACAATCTCTACGTCCTTGCAGGAATTGCGAGAAGATCACTGACTATAAAAAAGAAGCGAATGCCCTAAGTAGCAATCTCAGAGCACGGAATTATCCTACCTCTATCATAAGAAGATCTAACAAAAGAGCCCTGAATAACAACCGAGAATCTCTTCTAGAACCAAAAGAAAATAAGACGGAAGAAACTCTGACATGTGTGACAACCTTCACATCAGAATCAAATACAATACAGAAGATTATCAAAAAAAATTGGAAGATCCTGACTAAAGGCAAATTGTCTTTACCCACACCCAGGTTTGCGAATAAGCGTACTAGCAATCTACGTGGCATTTTGGTACACACTCGCCCTAAGACGATCAAGACGACCATACAAGGGACCCTGTGGGACACAACTCCGGTACGAGGACATTATCCATGTGGTCAGTGTGGAGTGTGTGAACTCACGAAGTCTACAAAAGAACTCACCCTTGAAATAGGTAAAGTCTGGACCCCGAAGAGCCATACGAACTGTAATTCAAAGAACTGCGTCTACCTTATTACATGTCCGTGCAATTTAAGATACATAGGCATGACCACACGTCCTGTGAAAACGAGGATCATGGAACACTGTAGTAATATACGGTGTGGAAAATCGACCACAAAAATGAGCACACACTACCTCTCGCATCCACACGGACCTAATGAACTACACCGGATTGTGGTCGAAAGCAATCCCACCTGGTCCATCAGTAAACTCTTCAAAACCGAACAAAGATGGATTTTCCGTCTGTCCACACAAGAAAGGGGTCTCAACGATGATATCCCGTGGACAGAAATAACCTAACATTACCTAACCAAGAACATACATATATACTGAGCACATATTCTGGCTTTGTTGACATTCCGACCTTGATTGCAGACACACACCATGCATCATCCTGAACTTTCCTCCATGTAATAAGGAGGTACTAGAGTGGCCTAACTATGTCTCTGTCCCTCCTGTTCACAATACTATTCTGTGAGCCCCTTTATTCAGTGTCTTACTCCATTATGGACCTTACATATTCACCATCAGAAACTATTATTATTGGTCTTTTTGAACCCATACGATGCCTATTTATTATCATTATGGCATCGCACTGTAGGAGGATATGCCAACTATATACATGCCACATGGGTTTTATTCATCCTTCCTTGCTTCAAGGTTACTTGGCCTTTTTCTAAGTTTTGTACTCTCCTAGTCACACCTTACTGCCGTGTGGTGGTTTGTTTTCCGTCGGCATTTATATTGCCGACTCCTCCGTATCTTGTCATAGTCAGGCTACCCGTTTGGGACAAGATGGCGGTCGCATGAGTATTATCGTGCGATCATGCCACCTCTTCCGGGTTTAAGAACAGGAGCTTCTACAGTGGCGGTAATATCCAGGTGAGGAGAAGACGTGTTTTCAGAAGTGGCGTGCCCACTACATCCTTAGGGTAAGTCCACGCAGCATGCTACTAGCACAGGCTCACCGATCCGTTTGATATTCACTGTTCATCCCCTTGGTGATCGTTAGGCATCTCATAGTCAGTGTGTATGCAACCACGATCCCCCTCATTGGGACGGTCTTTTGTGTCTTTGGAAGGTTTATTATTACATACTCCTCTACCTCCGCACACCAGGCCTGGTCCCTTACTCCACCCTTCACGATATCTCGGCTGTGGCACTATACCCGTTTAGGGGCTGGTTTCAATAGGTTCGGTTTTACACTGTTAGTAACTGTATGACTATCGGTACCTTTGCTTAGGCATTCACTCCCTGTGCTTCTACCCTCAACCTAGTGACTATTTTTTACACACGTCTAAACTGCGGACCACGCTTAATCAGTGGGATCCGCTGCCTCCTTCATCGCCACCTGGGACCCTGCTTACTTAGTTTAGCCGGGTGCACAACCTCACTTGCTACACCCCGACAACACGACCCCACTTGCCAGTCGTCTTTCACGCGCCTAGATGTAAGGGGGCCCACACAGTTCCCCTTACACTTAAGAGTCAGGTGCAGCACTCTTCACGCTCTTTATATATTTTCGTGCGGCTTGGTGTATCTGCTTGGTATCCCTTGACTGGTACGTCTGAGTGATGGTGGTGTTGATATCTGTATTATTCCACAACTCCTTCATTACAGTGGGACCGTTCCAGTGGTCCGGTTGCTCCTCCTTCACCTATGAAGCCTTCGATCCAACTCTATTGAGGTAAGAACCTGTATGACACTCCTTCTAGTGGCCACCATGCCCACACAAGGTCACTGTGGTACCACTATTCTGAAAGTAATTCCTTACTTACTTTTTCTCCTTTTCCTGTATGTATTAGTTTATGTTATTTTTAATTGGTCTCTTTTTTCAAACTAGTTGATAATTGAGATTAGGGACCGTTTGGTCCTTATGTTGGGCCTTTCTGCCCCCTACATATTACACTTGGATAATGTTACCTCCTATAAGCTGTTAACGGTACATTTGTTGTTTGTCCTCTTTGTTTTTGTCTCCATCTATTTAGGCGGAGATTTTATACCAAGACCCTGAATTAGGGTTTTCCTTCCTTTTTTGGGGTAGATCCCTTTTACCTGTTTATAATAACTGAGGTATACTCATACATTGGTCTACCCATGGTCCTGAAGAAGTGTCGCTCAACCTCGAGCAGAGATGACACGAAACATGTTGACCTTCGTCAACTAAAGGCTACCCTGATACCTAGAATCACCACAGTAGCCTCCCTGGTTTTACTTAGTCCCAGCCCCACACAACCCAATTAAAGTAATTTAGGAGCCAGGGCCTATTTCATTCTTTCAAGTCCCCACACTAACTAGGAGTTACTGACTTCCACATTCCTACTCACATTCTTCACAAAACGGCGTTCTCAGATCAAAAGATCTCCGCTAAAGATGCAACCAGGCCCGTTGGACATTGCAGCACCGGTCCGACAAGGAGCGCCCAATGATGAAGCATGACACCCTAACAGGTGTGTGAGGGCAACAAGATCTGAAATTCAGATCTCCCCCTTGACCAACTAACAGCAGGCTGATAGGGAACTCAATCACCTTGGCCTCTAACAGAAAAGCACTACAGGTTTACACTATGGTCAGAAAGACATAGTTACAGTTCTTTGTTATGCCCAATTAAGGTATACGGCTTGCACAGGCCATAATCAATCTAATCAAGGTCTCATTTGGAATAGGCTAAATGGGCGCAGATAGAGGGCGAAGTTGAATGAATGAAGAAGAGCTTGTAAAGCGTGCGGCTACTCAAAAGTGCTCCACACTCTGACAGCCACATGGAGCAACTGCCACCTGATGTGTGGACTACGAGGGAGGACTGCCATGGTTTGGCCTCTGGCATCAACACATGAACATCCCAGAAGCTACATAAAACAGCCCGGCCATGGCCTAGAAGTCCCCCTTTGATTCGTTAGAATGCTGCCCACCTGAATGTGGGGAGAGGATGTGGTCCATCGGCTCCTGACTTTGGTGCTGGAAACGAAGGTTCTAGCCTCGGGCTCGCTTCCACATCCTGTGATTCTGGGCAAATCACTTAGTCTCCCCGTGCCTGAATGTGTCCTTGTGCGACGTAACCAATGCGCATGTAAAGCGCGCCATTACCTTCGGGTCGAGTTTGTGCTATATGAATCTATATAAAACAAAAACAAAAAATTGTTGTGCTTCTGGTGATCTGCTATATTCCTGTAAGTAGAATAAGTGTGGTCTGGCTCTTACTTTTTCAGTGCCTCTTCAAGAAGACAACAACCTTGGACATGCATCTTGCAGTACAGCGCACATCAGAGGGGTGTATTGAACTGTTCCTAGGTGCTGCACTTGCACAGCGTGACACACAACCTTGTTGTGTGCATCTCCATCAGTTGCAGTGTAGAAGTCAGAAGCAGCCCTATACTGGGGACATGTGAATAAATGCATGCATACCTGATTGTCTTGGTGCCTGGCGCATGCCATATCCAGGGAGGTGCTTTCATTCCATATTCCAGGTCCCCCACAAGAAGGGCGCAGTGAGACTTTGGTATCAATTAAAAATGCACTATGCCCTGCGAGTGACCAGGCTAAATATCACCTTGGCTCCACCAACAATACCCACAAAAGGTACAGAACTACTCTACACTGGAGCCCACACTGACCGTATAATGTGCTTGCCTAGCAACTGGACTGGGGCAATGAAATCCTTTGGTTACAGAGGAAAGTGCTGGGCCTGGAGGACTGTTCCCACATGGATATCATACATCTTATAGGGGATACCAGAGGGTAAGCAAGGAGAAGACATTCAAGTTCCTAAATTCCTTTCTGCCTACTTTGCTCCAGATCCCCTTTACTGAGCCACTGGAGATCTAGAGGGCACATAGACTGGGAGCATGCCCTACATGACAAACAGATGCCCCCAGGGCAGCCAGAGCATGCCTATTGAGACACCAGCACAAGAGGGTTGCTCTACAGGCAGAGAAACAGAAGGGGGGACCATTCCACCATGAAGGCAATGTGATCCACGTGAGAGCAAACTTTTCACACAAGTCTGTGATCAAGAGAAAAAAGTTCCTAGCCTTGCACCCTCACCTGATCCGGCTGTAATGATAGCAACCATACATGGCTGCACTTCGGGATTTGATGACACTGGAGGCACTCTTGGACAACATGGAGGAATCTATGGAAGCAGAGCTGACACATTTACCTGGCTGCTTTCAGGCCACAGGTACACCTGACGATCAATCTTCAGGGAGTCAGAAATCTACGTCTCACCAAAACTAGCAAAACGTAAATTAAAACAAAAAATCAGACAGAGCTAGCCTGGATTGCGTGATTCATGACACATCCCAAGACCCACATCCCAAGACCGAGAATGGGACAAATCCATTTATTCACTAAAAGAATGCTCAAATTGGCAACAGGAGACGTAGACATTCCATAGTGGAAGACTGAAAAGCATACTTCTTGCTAACTCAAGGACTCAAATGGGACAACCAGCCTGTTTAGGCCTAAAAAAGTGTGTACATGTATCCATTTTCTTACTATTATTCACTTTATTGTGCTGTATCTACCTTATTGCACGGGACTGTCCACTACAATTGTGTCTTTTCCAGGTGGCGATAGGGCCATGGTTCTACCAACAGGACTATCTACTCAACCCAGTTCCCATTACATATAGTTTACCATTGCCTTTGTAAGTTTTTCTGGACTCTCGGGAGATAGGAAGAAGCTGCAGCTAATGGGCGCTGGGAAAGGAAGTACATGTTGGGATTCAATTGGAGGTGCAGTTGCCCCCACAGTGGTTCATACCCAATGGCAGTGGCAGCCTCATTGTTTGTTAAACAGCTCTGTCACTTATACTATGGTTCTTCATCCGGTTCAAGGACATTCCCCTGGCACCGGAGCATCAGGGCTCACTCCGCAGGTCAAAGTTAGAGTCTACCTCTGCACATGCATGGGACTACACTAAATATAAACATACTTAACATACCACTCTATCTGTGCATTGGACTAAGTAGTAAAATTCATCCCTAGACACTTGAGAAGTGGCCTGTCGTCCTTACAAACCAACCTTTCCCCCACCGGGACTTGCCTTCGGAGCAGACGCTCTGACCTCTCTCTCAATATCCAGGCATATCCCTGACACTAGAGACACACCCCATCCCTCACAACAGGATGTGCCACTCCCCGTTGTATCAATGAACGGAAATGGCCTATCCATCTTTGTTCAGCTCAAAACAATTCTCTCTCATCTTCCATGCCATATAACCGATAATGCTTTCTTACAAGAGCTACATCTGCCCACACTCCACAGTCAAAATCGATAAAAGAAGTGGGAATAGGTTGAGAGAGTAGTGGTCAGCAACTGTACCCTTGATCCCACACCCTATGCGATACGATACAGAAAATGGGTAACCATCTTAATTCACAAGTCCCTATCACATAGACTTTGGCAATCTTATACAGATACAGAAGAGAAATATGCCTTCGTGAAACTGAAAATAGAGATAAAACTGTCTTTCTCAGCCAGCTCAATAGGTTATTCACTCAATTTGGGAATACCAAGATGCTGGTGGGTGAGGACTGGAATATAGTCCCAGACGATCGGATGAACTGCCCGGACCGGGGGCCTTAGTACGCAGTTTACTGCCACTTTGATTTGGCATTTAAAACTACTACCCAAGCCTTAAATTCCCCTTTTATTACACATAGGTTACACCTAAGGTAGGCCCTAAGTAGCGCTATGGGCAGGGTGCATTGTAAGTAAAAGGGAGGACATGTACCTGTATATTTTGCATGTCCTGGTAGTGACAAACAGCCTATTTTGTTATTCAGTACTGTGAGGCCTACTCCCCTCATAGGTTAGCATTGGAAATTCCCTTATATACTTTTAAGTGGTAAATCCCAATCAGAAAGGACTGGTGTTGTCATATATGGTATGTTTAGCATGTTAGTGATAAATACTACTTATTGGTGAAGTTGGATTTCATATTTTTATTTGAGAAATTACACTTTTAGAAAGCAGGTTTTTCTCTGTGCTTAACTCTTTGTGCTTTGCAGCCTGTCTCCAATTCACATCTGGGCTCAGTGACATCTACACTTTGTGCATTCTCTCCAGACAGCCACAACACGGGAAGGGCTGGGTGTGACAGGGGATACATATGCATTCATTTGCAGGGGTGGATGCCCTATTTGGGCGCTGGAGCATCACCCCCCCTGAGTGTTTTGCCCCCTCGGCTCTAGAGTCCAGCAGAAAAATCTATCTAAGATTGATTTAGTTTAGGTTGCTGTTTCACAGCCGGGCAGCCATGATGTTTTCATTTCAGGACAGGTCACTCACAGCTGTGTCCCAGCCAATTAGAGAGAGCACAGGGGGGGGCAAGCGTGGGGGGGGGCATCACAGCAAGCTTGGTTTGAAATAAAGTGTCGAGTTGGACGGGTGCCTTTCTGCATGGAACTCGAGATGCGCAGTTGAGGCTTCTCCTATGTGCAACATGAGTCATCCCAGGGAGTGGTTGGGGGGGTTCGAGTTGCAACCCCTCAGCCTCCTGAGGAGCGCTGGGTTTGCCTGCTCCAGCCAATCCTGGCGCTGCTTCCATGCTATTTGATAACATAAAGAGCAAGGAGGCAGCGTCTGGATTGGCTCAGGACACATATGCTTCTGATATTGCAAGGCCACGTCGGGAGTTTAACAGCACCCACATTTTTCTTTCTCATTGAACTCGGATACAAAATGGGACCCAAACTGATCTGTGGGCTGCCTTGTCAGAATTGTAAAAAGGAATCATATTTTCATTCTTAAAAAGGTATGCTTTTGCTATTTGGACGAGACAAGGATTTATTCACGTTGGTGAATAATAACAGTTTTTGCAAAGTGTATAATACAACCACTCAGCGCCCTTCGTGAGAGTTTTGAGCTAAGTCAGAAAGTGCAGTACGACGTGTGAAGCAGCAGATCCTGGGTGAAGATGGGGCTGGGTGAAAGTGCGTACGGATGCAGCGTCGCGAGCGCATGATCCTCGGCAGCTGCTGTCTGGAACAGAACTGGCATTGCTTTCTTCTGAGGACAGCGAGTGCCCTGGTATGGCAGGAGGCCATGAGCAGAACTGCGTTTTTTACCATTTCATGCAGATTGTGAACTTCAATGCTGGCAGGTATGGAGAGAAATGTAAAAGGGAGAACCGAAATTAGAGCTAAGGGATTCCACTGTCTTAAGGTGGGTAGAGCCAAGTCCCACAGGAGTAGAAGCAGCATAGATCAGAGGCAGAATGGATAAACAGTGGTTGTCTGCGGCTTTCATGCATGCCTGAGACTTTGAATGAGTTGAGGGTCAGTGCTAAGCCCATGCTGTTCCCTGTGATCACAGAATTTGTGACCCTTGGAAGTGTAGGGGACTGGTCAAATATTCAGATATTATCTACAATTCTCCCTCATCAGAAAGTGTTACTCTTTTTACATTATAACTGCAGGGCTAAATGTGAGAATTGTAAGGGCCTTGTGAATGCGGAGGGCAGAATTTGAAAGCTGAGTCCATAGCACGTTTTGGGTGGAAAGAGGCTGTAACACTAAACACAAATAATACTGAAGTTCAAAGGTGGTCGCGGACAAAAATGTTTAGGAACACTTTGTGTTGGAGCAATAAAAATAGGTCTTACACACCACAAAAGTCCACGAGAATGGTACTGTAAATTAACTTTTGTTGGACATATTTAAAAAACTTAGGGGCATATCAGCAACACCCGGCGATAATCATCGCTCAGCGCTCTTAGCATGAGGATAATTATCGCTGGGTAACGTGGAATTTTATCGCTGAGATAGCGTGCTATTAGCAACGCTTATCTCCTCAGCGATAAAAATCCTCACGCTAACTGCCTAACGTGAGATTATCGCTGGAAACCCAGCGATAATCTCATGCAATGTGGCGTTAGCTTGCTGATAGGGACTCACAAACTTAGCCATGATATCCACCTTCCATAGGATATCATGGCTAAGTCAGTCCTGAAGCAGGCGTAAGGAAAGTAGCGATAACAGGGGTTAACGCTACTTTTCCTGCCGCTATGCTTCATAGCGTGGGGCTTGATGATAGGAGAAATGTCGCTTAGCGACATTTCTCCTGTCATGTTAGGTCAGGAACGCCCACTTTGCATCTCATTAGAGATGAAAAGCTGGGCGTAAAGAATCCCCACACTAAAGCAAGGTTTCACGCGTCAGCGTGGCCTTGCTAATTAGGCGATAAAATTATCGCCGCTTTTCGGCCGAAAACGGCCGCAAAAGCGGCGATAATTTTGTAACGCCTGCTTGTAAATATGCCCCATGGTAACTCAGTAGGTTTTTGCCTCTGTTCACCACCCTTATTACCATGGAATGAGTCATGTTTGATGTAGTGCTGACATGCTTCTTACAGCAGCTTTGAAGCGCTTTGTAGCAATTCAGACATTTGAAGAGAGTAGTCATGTGATATGGACTGTGGAAGTGGTACATGAAACAAAGCATTTGGTTGAGCATTGGCTGTGCCTTTTGCAGGATCGCAGCGATGGCATCACATATTTTGTGTGGAGACCACTGGGATGGAAATATCTGAGAGGTGTGAGAAATTGTGCTGCTCGATGTTGCCACGTTTACCCAAAACACTGTCCTTATTGATAGGTGCTTTACAGAAATGAGGAGGAGTGAGCTCTGACAATTTCTATCAGCCTTTTGCTGGCTCCTGGGAGGCATTTCGCACCTCTTTGTGGCCTGAGCACAGGCTGGGAGCTTGTAGAGGCTTATGCTTATTAGCCTTCTGAGAGTTCTGACAGGTAAACGGTAAGTTTCTAAAAGTTATTTTTCCACAATGTTTATTAAGAATACAACTTCATAATTGAATTGCATTTGTAATTATTACAAATTTTGATGTAATTATTTTTTAGCTTGTCCAATTCCCATGATTGCACCATTAATATTTTAATCTGGTAGCATTAAAGTCACACTTTTGAATACCATGTACCCTACCTTGCTGGCTACGAGGCTGCACTGCGGTGACTTACTAATATTTAAAAGGGAATATTTCACTTTTCTAAAGGAGTTATTTAACATATCATACTGCAGGGTTTACACTGCAGCAATCAGGCTACAATGGTACACCTGGTATGAACCCCAATGTACCCCAAAATAGGCCTAGGTAGTTTCACAACCTTTCACCTACATTTGTGCTTCCTTGCTCTACATAACTGTTCTGGAGCTGACCTTTTACTTAGTTAGGGGCTGAATAAATGTTGTTTGGTTTTCTCCAAAAACAAGCCTCATTTATTATGCATGAGGATTTTTATTATCTTCCGCATATTAACTCAGTATAAGGGTCATCGCTATCGTCATCTTTGCCTGACATGCCCACAGTACCATGACACATATAGGTACAAGCCCTGAGAGTACCTTTTGGTACATAAGTACTACATCTTCGCTGGGCAAACCAGAGGAGAAAGCTTCCATGCTGACACAAGACTCTGAAGTCCCTGCATGCAGACACTCCAGCACGCAGTGGTCTGACATCCCTCGCCGGGTCTCCAACTCTAGACCAAGACGGGGCCCTTCATGCTCTCCCATCAGGTAATGGGGTTGGCTCTCTCCTAGGGGGATTCTTGGCTTTACAAATACATATATGCTAGGTACATTCAGGTACACTTAGATAGGGTTTGCATCGTTGGAGTACTAATGATTACTGCCATGTGTATGCCTGTATATATCCACTGTTTTAGCACCATGGTAGAATTCTACCTTTTATTTACTCTGCTGGTACTTGTAATCATATATATCTGTTTCTGTCTAATTGGTGTTTCAGCATATGTATTTTACCCTAGAATGATGCTGGTTGAATAAATACTTTTTGAAAACATCCCCAAAGTTTATTCTGTGTATCTCTCTGAGACAAAGTGAGCATGAGTGATTGAGCAAAAGGTACTGTACTGTTTCCATGTTCCCTGGGGGATCAGGGTTATCATGTTCGGTAGTTGCAAGAAACTATTTGCTCCCTGGTAAGGGGGGCTCATAATGGCGCGGTGTGCTAGCTGGACTACATACTAACATATCCTTTGAGGGTGTCTGGAATCAGTCTGGACAACTATCCCTCGGTTAATGTTGTCTAAACACGTAGATACTATATAGATTTGTAGGAACTACACGACACACCTAAAGACATGTTTTCCTTTGCTATACTTGTGGAAGGCACTGTAAGTGTTACAGCCATATGTGATATTTAACTTACCATGCCATTGACACAGTTCTACACCAGATACTATGGGCCTTATGTAGGTGGGCTGGCATTTACCACTTCATAAATACCGAATCATACCGATTCGGTATTTATGAAGTGGTAAATGCTATGTAGGTAATTGGTCGGTAAATATTACCGATTCGTAAAAATTCGGTACTTACCGAATCGGTATTTACCGATTCGGTAATGAGGCATACCTTCCCATTGATGGGAAGGTATGCCTCATTACCGAATCGGTAAATACCGATTCGGTAATGGGGGAGCACATGCAAGGGTGGCAGGGTGTCACATTGACACCCTGTTGCACCCCTGATTCGGCCATGTGTGCACATGTGGCACACATACATGCCCTGAGGGCATGTGTGTCTGCCACATTGCACACATCTACGGGCAAAATATTGCATTTACACACATATTCGTCATTTACCACCAACTATTAGTTGGTGGTAAATAACGAATCCCCACACACACCACACAGTCCCCCTACATCTCATTTCTGTATTCGGAATTTCCCGAATCGGTAAAATTACCGAATCGGTAATTTTACAGAATCGGTAATTTTACCGATTCGGTAAATTCCGAATACAGAAATTCTCCCCCTACATCTCAAAAGCCAAAATACCGGTCGGTAACGGTATAATTACCGAAAATCGGCCGTTACCGACCGGTATTTGGCTACCTACATGAGGCCCTATGTCCCTATATGAGTGTTCAATATGCCAATGAGGAATTAGCGAATTCCTACTTCTTTAGGGATCATAACAAATACACTGTGTACTGAACAGCAGTGCCCTAGTGTGCAACGTGTTAAAACCACAAATGCAATTCCGCAAGTAATGGCAGTGACCTCACAAAAGGGACATTTTCTTACAAGTATTGCTGAATATGGTAGCATAGGAAGATCAGGTCGATATGACAGCCATCATGGAATTGCAGGTATTGTGTTGTTTTCTTAAAAACATGGATATGATGATAGCTGATTGTTATGTTATGTTATGCAGATTTGGCGAGAGAACTATCACCCGGGAGGGGATCCTGGTACTGAGCAGGTGTGAGACTAGCCAAACCTAGGGCCTAGTGGGACTACTCAAAAAGCCAGGTCTTCAGATTCTTGTGGAACTCAAGATGTGGGAAGGAGGCTCTAATATGTAGCAGCAGGTTGTTCTATGCTTTAGGAGCGATATAGGAGAAAGCTTGACAGGCGTATCTGGTTTTCCGTATGCATGGGTTGCGCGCAAGTAGGAGTCTGGACATTTATCAAACAAACAAACATATAAACATCCCATCAGTACAAATATATGACACATTTCACATCGTTTGCAGTACAGGTCCCTGGTACAGTGTTACATGACATGTTCATGGGGTAGGTGCCCCTCCCACCTTTCGTTGTTCACACAGCTGTGCCATCAGTTTCCCTCAGCCGTGTCTGTTTGTGTCAAGGATCTATACTTGTCCCATGCATTCCATATCTTCTCCCATTTTTTGGGACATCCCCAGCTCTGGTATACAGATTTCTCAGCTAGGCAACACCAGTCAAGGTCGCGCTTCCATGCTTCTAACGTCCCGATATCTTGTGCACCCCACATTCTAGCAATGTTACGTTTCGCCACACCAGAGGCTAGGGCTAGCCATGTCTTCATGTGTTGTGGTCAGTGAGTTTCGCCAGTTATGCCAAGCAAGTGCCAGCAAGCGTCAATGGGTATTTGTGTATTAAGGACCTCAGACATCACTCGAATAGTTTGAGTCCAGAATTGTTGTGCTACGGGGCATTCCCAGATTATGTGGAAGAATGTGCCTGCCTCCCCACAGCCCGTAATGCAGAGGTTTGAGTCTGCTCAACCTAGTTGTGATATAATGTCCAGGTGGTGAATGACCTGTGTAGTATTCTCAACTGGACCAGCTGAATCGTGCCCTAAAGGAGATTTCCCTGGGACTCTGTATTGCCTCCTGCCGATCATTGTCCTCTACCAAGCCCAGATCAGTTTCCCTGTCTGCCCTCATGGAGGCAAGAGGGTCTGGGAGGCTATTCAAGATTTTCCTATACATTAGAGAAGTAGCCTTATCTACCATGGTGTCGAGTAATAGTCGGTCCTACCAGGGGGGAGTATTCCAGTATATGTTCTCCTTCCGATATGTAGTAATGTATGGCGTGTGGTAATTGTGTGTAGTGGAAGTTTTCTGTGTCGGACAATTGGTGGTCATGCTTAAGTTCCGCGAACGTCAGCATTTTCCCGCCCCACCACACATCCCCAAGAGTATCTAGGCCTATCAGGCTCCATTTACAGAACCCCTGCAGGTGCCCCACATTCCTCAATACATCGCTTTCCCAGAGTGGTGTCTGCTGGGTAAGTCTCGACTCCCAGCCCAACAGCCTGTTCGTGGTTCATCAAGCTCTAACAACCTCAACAGTCTGATTTACTCATCGTGCCATCTGGTCTGCTATATTGCTGTGTTTGAGGGAGGACAGGGAAAGTGATTCAATTGCTAAAATTCTTGATGGCTTTGGGGAGACTGTTTCTGTGTTTGGGTCAGGAAATTGCCTATGCAACGCGGGCTGAGCCATGCATGTCATTTCCCAGAAAGCGGAACCAAGCTTGCCTCAACCACTCATATCCCTTAACCTGGCATATGCATGGTGAAGGCAGTGCATGGTCTAGATGCTGGGATGGGCGGACACAGGAAGAGGAAGGATTGGAAGAGGATTCGGTCTGATAAGTGGGGATGGGGGTGGGTTTTGGGTCAGTGGGGGCAATTTTTTATGGGTTGGGGTAGTTTTTAGGGCTGAGGGAGTGGTTGGAGTTGTTTTCAGTGCTTGGAGGGTCGGGTAGTTTTTGGGACTTGGGGGGGACAGGATAGTGTTTAGGGCACAGGGGGTCAAGGTAGTTTTAAGGGCTCGGGGGCGAGGTAGTGTTTAGGGCTCGGGTGGGAGGTTGGGGTCATTTCTAGGGCTCAGGCGGGTCAGGGTATTGTTTAGGGGTCAGGGGTGTTGGGGTAGATTTTAGGGCTCAGGCGGATTAGGGTAGTGTTTAGGGCTCAGGGGGGTTGGGATAGTGTTTAGGGCTCAGGAGGGTCAGGGTAGAATTTAGGGCTCTGGTAGTTTATAGGACTCAAAGTGGGGGCCTGGAGTGTGACCTTTATCATGCATCCCTTTACCAGTCATAACTTTACCACAAAATGTTGTGGTAAAGGCATGCTTGGGAAAGGAATGTGCTGTTCAGATGCATTCATTGTTCTGGCTGCATTGTAGAGGCATGCATGCTTCTGTCATACAGCCTTTCAGGTCAGGAAGTGTTTTGAACATTTTTCCATCCTTGTCAGTGATGCTGTTTCAGTTTTGTCAGGCTGGTCTGGCAGTGGAATATGTGCATTTGACCTGGACAGGGATGCTGAACTTAACAAAGTCTAAGACACTGCTGTAATCTCATTGACTCAGATGTTGTCAAAGGTGGTGAAAATAGGGTCCAGGAGGTGTACAATGATGTGGGTATATCCCTTTACTTGTTGGATGAGGTCTTTGAAGGTCTTCAATGGGTGTGTTTGAGTTGGGGGTCAGTGTGGTCTTCAGGTCTTCGGGTAGGATGTAATTGCCAGCATCAAGGTCGAGTGAGGTGACAAAGTCCATTATACTGTTCATGAATTTGGTGCGCAGTCATAGTGGTCTGTAGGTGAGAGAGCTGCTTAGGGTGAAGTTGGTTGTGACATAGAGCTTGCACGACAGGCATTTTATATTGGAGGATGACGTGTCCATGGAGGTGGTGCAGCTGATGGCATTCTTGTGGAAGGTGGCAGTTTCGCCTCCAGGCTTGTGAAGTCTGTCTTCACTAGAGACCTTGTAGCTGGGGAATATGGCTGTGGCATTGTTAGATAAACTGTGCGTCAGGGTTATGGCAAAGCTACCCTATTGCTCTTATTCTCTTTCCTTTTGTATGTTGCTACCGCTAATGTTGAATCCTCTGCAAACTTCTGCCTCCAGCACTCAAAGGTCTAGCTCTGATAATGTCCATTTTCCGATTAAAACAGTGCCAGGGCCGTTTCTACCATTAGGCAAGACTAGGCGGCCGCCTAGGGTGGCAAAAGGGGGAGGGCGGCAAAAAACATGAGTTTGGGGATATCTAATGCATTAATTCTTCTAGCCTGGATGGCAGGGGGAGAGAGTGATGATAGTAAAAGGGAATGGCGGCCTTTTTCAATTCTCGCCGAGGGTGGCAAAACACCTAGAAACGGCCCTTCACAGTGCACTCATATTGGACTGTGTAACAGTTCAATTGAACCAATGTTATGGGCAAATTCTTTCTGTTGAAAAACTGGTAGACTAAGATAAGGAGAGTACAGCATGTTCTGGGAAGTGGGGGACATTCATCTGCATACTAGTCAGAACATGCTTATTTGGTTTCAAGGTATAGACCATCTGTAGGTGAGGGAAGGGTTCAGAGCACTAAAGATCACAGTGCTTCCCAGCTCACTGCTGCCCACTGAGTCCCTGGGTCCAGCCACTCCTCATGAAGCCAATTTAGAACCATCTGTCAACCTGAGGGTAATTCTCAGCAGCAAAGTAGCTTATTGAGAACCCCCACTATTAGCAGGGATAAAAGCAGCTCATACTGCCTCGCATTTCTCACCCCTTCAATATGTTTCACCCAGAGAGAATGCTATAATTAAGAGTGCTGCACCCTGTCCCATTCTACCCTTATTTAACCTTAATCTATATTTTCTCATTTTGTATTCGATGTATTCTTTGTTTTTATCATTTCGTTGCGGTCATAACCACTCTAGAATGTGCACTATTTTAACAATCGAAATGTTATGTTATGTTATGTTAACCTGATATTTGTAAAGAGCTCAGCTACTCAGCAGAGTGTCCCAGCGCTCAGGCTAAGGACAGCAGACCGAGGAACTTAGATTGACTGCCTAAAGAGCCATGTCTTCAGTTTCCTCTTGAAGGCAGCGACATTACTGACCATTTGGAGGTCTTTTGGAAGTTTGTTCCAAATGAGCGGCCCCAGGCAAGAGAAGGATCTCCCGCCTACTCTAAGTCTATTGATCCGGGGCACACTTGCAAGGTGTGTGGAGGATGAACTCAGTGTACGCGCTGGGATGTATTAGCTCATCCTGTATCTGAGGAATACTGCGCCCGCGTCATGCGCTAAAATTCTTTTCCAAACAAGCATATATATGTGTATATCATGAACCTTAATATAAGTACATGCCATCGGCGGCTGCTTTCTTTGGGTGGTGGAGCGCCGCCCCCTTACTTTATGTGCCATGGTGCCACCTGCATTGGTATTCAAATATTCACATTACACGCTGTGTATATTATGATTATTTATTTATCAGTGTGGCTGGTACATTAAACAGGAAAACTTACCTGCCTGGCAGATAACTGGTGCCATATTACCAGTGGTGTCTTCTGTAGTGCTGGCGTCATAATATCACCCTCGCTTTATTCGAGGGTCAGGCAGCCAGGCATGCATTTCCCTTGACACATGCGCACATGCATGTGCCAGACATCATGCCTGTTCGAGGGCTTAATACAGTGCAGCCCTGGCCACACATATCTGTTATCTTTGGGGTCCACCCCCAATATGACACGGACTAGCGTCTGTTTTTGCAGCACCACCGGGCGGCATGAGCATCAGCCCGGGTGTGGCTGCATGTTAATTATAAGTTGGTTACTCACACAGGACACAGGGTAGCAGAGTGTAACTAGGAATAAGGCTGTGTCAGAAAGGGGACACAAAGTGCGTTTTGGACAGAAACCCTCACTCACCGAGGGTGACATGATTCATCATTGGGTTCCTCAAATACACTGGGATCGCAAGGTACCCAGTGTGGGCTACAACTTACCCCGAAGGAAAGGAGCGGGAGTGTTTTTTCTAAAGCACGTATGGTTTCAATACCTCAAGGGTGACAGTGAGGGCCAGAGAGCAACAAAAAATGTGTATTTAAAACTATCTCTGTGAGGACAGCAACGTTATTCTTATATCCTATGGGATAGGGGATACAAGCAGTGTGAAACAGGGTTATGGTTGTGTAGCCTGTAATGTGGTCAACATGTTTCTGCCTTAAATGACGATTACGTTCAAGGCATTCTTCAGGACCAATATCTTAAGTCACTCTGCTGAAAAAAAGTGCAAAAGTACCACTGGAGCCCACAATGAGCAAGAGAGAGAAAAACAAAGGAGAGAAAAGGAGAAAGAGAAAGTCGGGAGAATCACTGTCAAGCCACCAATATGTAGGTTTGTGTTTGTCTACCAGGGCCTAGATATATTGTTTGTGAACATTAATTTGTGTTTCTTTAGGAGTGCGTGTGTTTCTTTGTAGGTTTCAGTGCTTAAAATTGAGCTACTTTTTGTTTGAAGAGCTTGAGGTTCAAACGCAAAGATGCCACTTGGTGTGGAGAGATTACTGAGCCCAAGAAACGTTTGTTGAAGAGTAAGAATTATCCCTGGGGGGAAGTGGAAGTTGTTCGCTTGACTTGCTCACATAGTGAAATTTAGGCCAGCCATTATGCCTCACCACTTTCAAAGTTCACCAGCTGTCACTGGTACATGCAGTTTTCTTTGTGGGGGGTCTAAGAGATGATTTTAATTGTATTTCTGTATTTTACTGTTTGAAGTAATACACCCATTTAGAGTTTGTAAGGAACTGAAAATGCTCATATTTCTGATCTAAACTTTAAATACAGAGTGGAATCCATCAGCTGACATATCAATCAGAGAAAGGTTATTGTGGAGGAAGTTCAGCAAGTGTAGTCTACTCTGAATTTAAAGTTTTCTTCTGAATTTGGAGGAATTTAGTTCCCTTCAACAAGCCAAGCCAGGTCCTCCCTGGACTGGAAACAAGCATTCTGGGACCGGTTTCAGGGCATCACCCTTCATCAGCCAGGCTAGCATGAATCCAGTGGTGTAGTGAGCACGGGACCCCCATCTGGGTATACCCTTTCCACTTAGGGCGACATATGCAAAAGAAACAATTGATGGACGGAATGGTAGACAATGCGAACATTCTCCTCCAGTCACAAGGATCTGGGTTTAATCCATCATTCTTTTGCTCACCACACCATCCCAGTTCGGACCCAGCCATATGCAGATCAGTCTTGACCCTGTTCCTTGTGGGAACAGTCCAGCCCGAACTGCCAAGCCAGGTCCTCCCTGGTCCGGAAACAAGCATCCTGGGACCGGTTTCAGGGCATCACCCTTCATCAGCCGGGCTAGCTTGAATCCAGTAGTATAGTGAGAACGGGACCAATGTCTGGGCATACCTTTCCCACTTATGGAGACATATGCAAAAGAAACAATTGATGGACGGACTGCTAGACAATGCAAACATTCATCCCCAGTCACAAGGAAATGGGTTTAATCCATCATTCTTTTGCTCACTGTTAGAATCCGGGGTCTCTGGTTGGCGCGGGTATGCACTTGCGACAAGCAGGGACCCTTTTCATCTAAGTCAGGGCGCAGGATCACCTCTTTAAAAATAACCCCTGCTCACCCTCTACGTAACGTGGCGCGAGCAGTCAGGCTAGATTCCAGAGGGCATTAGGTTAAGCATTGCAAGTAGTCCCACACAATAATCACCACCCCGTCACACAAAGACACAAGGCTGTAGTTATATCAAAATAAAGTTCTTTATATAAAAGATTTCTTTGCAGGCAGGTTGATAAAATACAGTTCTCTTGTAAGTACTAATCCAGTTACTCTTTAAATGCTTAGAGGCAGTCCACAGTTGTAAAAATGGCACAGTTCTATTAAAAATAAGCTTCTTGGGGGTGATGTGCGCTTCGTAGGGCCTCAGGTACGCTTCGTACCGCTATTTTAGTACGTCGTGCCGTTTCTCAAGCTTCTTGCGTGAGTGCGCGTAAGCAGGCTTTGAACCAGACGGGCTGTACCTACGTAGGTACGCGTCGAACTCGCTACATGCTTCACTTGCCAAGTCTCACGCTTCCCGTGTGAGCGCCGGCAATAGATTTCAATGCTGTACGGTCCGTGCAGTGGCAGGGATGCGCCGTACACGGACGGCAGCTCCGGTACGGGGCGTACAAGGGCAGTACGGGTCGAACTACGGTACCAGACACAAGTATTTCAAAGGCAGGTACGGCTCAAAGCAGGATACTTCAGAGGCAAGTACGGTTCAAACTACGATGTTTCAGAGCAGGTACGGCTCAAGCAGGATACTTCAGAGGCAAGTACGGTTCAAACTACGATGTTTCAGAGCAGGTACGGCTCATACGAAGGCAAGTACGGGCCGTACTTTAGCGCGAAAAGTCCCCAATACCTTTATTCTTCACGGGGATGGTCACAGCAGCCTCGGGTTTCCACGGAGAGGTGTCCCACGTCGCGGTGTCGTCCCTCACAGTCAGAGGGCGGCGGTGCTTCGTGGCACACTCGCAGCAGGTGTCAGCCACACGATAAAAGTCAGAGGAGGGGAAGGCAGCTCCGGGGCAATTCTTAGCGCGTTGCAGCGCCGACGGCTTTTCAGTAGATCATCAGGATGTCGCAGGTCCTTGCGGGGATCTCGGCGGCGCGGGGTCGCCAAGGCTCGGTGCGCAGACACTCAGGGTCCTTTCTTTGCGGTGCGAGCTACGGCTCGGATGGGTAGGTACTTGCGGTGCTGGGACCAGCTAGGCAGGTCCTGGCGGTGCTCGTGGTAGCCCCAGGTGGCAGATGTCGCGGTGCTGGGAAAGGGGGAGAGGCACACAGGTTCTCTGGGAGTCAGCTTCACAGAATTGCGTCCAGCCACTTCTCCTCTTCTGG
Organism: Triturus cristatus; assembly: GCF_964204655.1. Taxonomy (NCBI): domain Eukaryota; kingdom Metazoa; phylum Chordata; class Amphibia; order Caudata; family Salamandridae; genus Triturus; species Triturus cristatus. Next base: position 1,128,230,700 of record NC_140582.1, read on the forward strand.
GGGAAAGGTAGCGCCCACTGTTCTTGGGGCGCAGATCAGGGGGCAAGTTCACAAGCAAGCCCTTGGAGATTGTTTTAAAAGCACAAGTTGAATCGAAGTCTTTTTCTTTAGTCTTTTCCTCTCCTTCCAGCAGACAGGCACCCACTGCAGGCCAGTCTCTCAGGCAGAGAGACAGTATTCCTCCTTCAGCTTCTCCAGGTCCTTCTCCTTCAGGCAGAGGTTCGTCTTGGCGCAAACAGGATCTGATTTCTTAGGAGCAGGGCTCCTTCTTTTATAGCACAATTCTTTTGTTCTTTGTCGCCAGGGGGCCTGGGCCTGGCTCAGTCCAGTTTTGGAGCACTTTGTTCTGGTGACTCTGCTCTTTCCTTTCAGCAGCAGGGCAGAGACATCAGCCGCTCCACAGGGGGCGGAGCCGGCATTGTGGTGGCAGAGCAGAGGTCTATTCAGAGTCAAATGTGTACTCCTCCCACCCATCCTGGTGTAATCTCTCTACCCACCACCTGGCAGTCAGCCTTTCTCCTGGAATTCCCCAGCCCTGCTCCTTTACTGTTACTAGGCAGAACACACACACACAGCAGAGGCGGACTGAAATGGCCAGGTCAGTAAATACTAACTTTCTAAAAGTAGTATTTACAAACACAGGATAATAAAATAAACTTTACTAAAAGAAGTATTTTATTATTCTGAGTTCAGGCATACTAAATATAACTTTTTACCATGCTCTATGAGTCCACTGAGATTACAGCGTGTAGTAATTCCAGCAGCCCATTCTGGCCTATGGAGAGCAGGTAGCCTTCAATAGTGAAAAATGAAAATGGCTGTAATTCACTATAAAGACATGCCACACACATCAGGGCATGTCCTACCTTATGCCTACAATGCACCTTGCCCTTGGGCCTACCAGAGGGGTGGCTAATATGTAGTTAAGGGAAGGTTTGGGGACTGGCAAGTAGGTGCACTTGCGCAATCAGCGCGACAGTACCAGACCGCGCGCAGGTTCTGCAGTGGCAGACCCTAGACACATTTTACCTGGCCGCTTCTGTGGGTGGCACAACCAGTGCTGCAAGCCTACCAGCAGCATTTGTATTTACAAGCCCTGGCACTCCTGGTGCACTTTACTAGTGGCTGAATGTAAACCAAATAACCCAAACATGGACACCAATCAATGTATACATTTTACCATAGGGAGAGCATATGCACCTTAGCACTTATCAGCAGTGGTAAGGAGCCCAGAGTCATAAAACAGCCAACACCAGGTCAGAAAAAATATAGGAGAAAGGCAAAAAGTTTAGGCATGACACTGCAAAAAGGGCCAGGTCCAACACTCACCCCATCGCCCCAGTTTGGACCCAGCCATATGCAAATCAGGCTTGACCCTGTTCCTTGTGGGAACAGTCCAGCCCGAACTGCCAAGCAAAGTCCTCCCTGGACCGGAAACAAGCATCCTGGAACCGGTTTCAGGGCATCATCCTTCATCAGCTGGACTAGCTTGAATCCAGTGGTGTAGTGAGCACGGGACCCAGGACTGGGCGTACCCTTCTCACTTAGGGCGACATATGAAAAAGATCCAATTGATGGACGGAATACTAGACAATGCAAACATTCACCCCCAGTCACAAGGATCTGGGTTTAATCCATCATTCTTTTGCTCACCACACCATCCCAGTTCGAACCCAGCCATATGCAGATCAGTCTTGACCCTGTTCCATGTGGGAACAGTCCAGCCCGAACTGCCAAGCCAGGTCCTCCCTGGGCCGGAAACAAGCATCCTGGGACCGGTTTCAGGGCATCACCCTTCATCAGCCGGGCTAGCTTGAATCCAGTAGTATAGTGAGCACGGGACCCACAACTAGGCATACTCTTCTCACTTAGGGCGACATATGAAAAAGAAACAATTGATGGACGGAATGCTAGACAATGCAAACATTCACCCCCATCACAAGGATCTTGGTTTAATCCATCATTCTTTTGCTCACCACACCACCCCAGTTTGGACCCAGCAATATGCAAATCAGTCTTGACTCTGTTCCTTGTGAGAACAGTCCAGCCCGAACTGCCAAACCAGGTCCTCCCTGGACCGGAAACAAGCATCCTGGGACCAATGTCAGGGCATCGCCCTTCATCAGCCAGGCTAGCTTGAATCCAGTGGTATAGTGAGCACGGGACCCACGTCTGGGCATACCCTTCCCACTAAGGGAGACATATGCAAAAGAAACAATTGATGGACGGAATGCTAGACAATGCAAACATTCACCCCAATCACAAGGATCTGGGTTTAATCCATCATTCTTTAGCTCACCACAACACCCCAGTTTGGACCCAGCCATATTCAAATCAGTCTTGACCCTGTTCCTTGTGGGAAAAATCCAGCCTGAACTACCAAGCCTGGGCCTTCCTGGACTGGAAACAAGCAGCCTGGGACCGGTGTCAGGGCATCACCCTTCATCAGCCAGTATAGCTTGAATCCAGTGGTATAGTGAGCACGAGACCCACGTCTGGGCATACCCTTCCCAATTGGGCGACATATGCAAAGGAAACAATTGATGGACGGAATGCTAGTCAATGCAAGCCCTCACCCCCAGTCACAAGGATCTGGGTTTAATCCATCATTCTTTTGCTCACCACACCACCCCGGTTTGGACCCAGGCATATGGAAATCAGTCTTGACCCTGTTCCTTGTGGGAACAGTCCAGCCCAAACTGCCAAGCCAGGTCCTCCCTGGACAGGAAACAAGCATCCTGGGACCGGTTTAAGGGCATCACCCTTCATCAGCCAGGCTAGCTTGAATCCAGTGGTATAGTGAGTACGGGACCCAGTCACAAGGATCTGGATTTAATCCATCATTCTTTTGCTCACCACACCACCACAGTTTGGACCCAGCCATATGCAAATCAGTCTTGACCCTGTTCCTTGTGAGAACAGTCCAGCCCGAACTGCCAAGCCAGGTCCTCCCTGGACCAGAAACAAGCATCCTAGGACCGGTTTCAGGGCATCACCCTTCATCAGTCAGGCTAGCTTGAATCAAGTGGTGTAGTGAGCACGGAATCCACATCTGGGCATACCATCCCCACTTAGGGTGACATAAGCAAAGGAAACAAGTGATGGACGGAATGCTAGACAATGCAAACATTCACCCCCATCACAAGGATCTGGGTTTAATCCATCATTCTTTTGCTCACCACACCACCCCAGTTTGGACCCAGGCATATGCAAATCCGTCTTGACCCTGTTCCTTGTGGGAACAGTCCAGCCCGAACTGCCAAACCAGGTCCTCCCTGGACCGGAAACAAGCATCCTGGGACCAGTTTCAGGGCATCATCCTTCATCAGCTGGGCTAGCTTGAATCCAGTGGTATAGTGAGCACGGGAGCCAGTCACAAGGATCTGGGTTTAATCCATCATTCTTTTTCTCACCACCCCACCCCAGTTTGGACCCAGCCATATGCAAATCAGTCTTGACCCTGTTCCTTGTCACTCCGAGTGGGAAGGGTATGCCCAGATGTGGGTCCCATGCTCTCCCTGCCACTGGAGTCAAGCTAGCCTGGCTGATGAGGGCTGAAAGCCCGAAACCGGTCCTAGGATGCTTGCTTCCAGGCCAGGGATGACCTAGCCTGGCAGTTTGGGCTGGACTGTTCCCATTGGGTGCATGGCCAAGACTGATTTGCATATGGCTGGGTCCAAACTGGAATGTCATGGTGAGCAAAAAAGCGATGGATTTAGGCCCAGATCTCTGTACTGGTGTGAATGTATGACATAGTTCTGCATTCTGTCCATCAATTATTCTTTTTGCATTTGTGGATGTAATGTGGTCAATAGGGTTTTTGGTGCAACTGCTCATTGGTCCATGAAGGGGGAGAGGTAGCCCTGGTCACAGGGCCAATGTCCCGTGAAGTGCTATTCTCGGTGCTGGTAGAAGTCCAGTTGCCACTGGACTACCAGTCACCCAGGATCGTGGTCACAGGCCAAGCTTTCCTTGCCCCATAAGTCATTCTCTAAAGGTACCAGCTGCACTCCTACAACACTCCTGGGTGCAGTGAACTTGAATACAACTTTGTGCATTAGGTCCTTGTTGCTGATGCTGCATAGCACCAGTTGGCGGTGGGTTGAAGACTTTGGGCTACCAACTTGCCCCAGCAGGCTTATTCACCTGTTGTGTCCCTGGGGTGCAAACAATAGGTCAGTCAGCAGGTCCTTGGGGTCTCTTGGTTTTAGCTAGGCTCTTGAGATGACTTCTCCTAGAGTAGGACACGGCAGGCACAGTTCCCCTTTTTTGCAAGCTACCAAGTACAGCAGAGGCAGGCCACGAAGGGGCAGCATCTCTTTGCCGGTTCCACGGTGCAACAAAGCAGCCCTTTCTCAATCCTTCTTTCAGTCCAGTCAAGAGCTGAGTTCCTAATCGGCAAGTAAGAGGAAGACTGTTTCTGATGAAGTTGCTCAGGACCCGAAAGTAACGCATATTTGAGAATTACTCGAAGTATTTACATAATATTTGGGAGTATGATGTGACTTACCCTCTTGCGCTTTTCTGAATTTACTGGAAGAATGTGGAGCAAATAGTTGTTTGCTCTCATGACAGTTCTGCCGAAGCCTTTTTGAAGGTGAAACGCATTGGCTGCATATTTGTGAAAAAGAAGAAAGAATTATGAATGATTTAAAGAAAATAAACAAATTCATCAATCAGGACTTGCAATTGTTTATTTAATTATCTGTTTGTTGTTCGGCATTCAGCTCTTTACTATGGTTGCCTCTCATCTTGTTTTCAAGTTATGTTTATATTTTGATAAATGAGCAGCTGATCATTGAGGTGGGCAACTTGTTGTTGTACTACTTTTATCTGCTCAAGATCTGAGTTCAGGGTACCAGGGGTGCTCAACTTGTGCTCAGAAATATCCCCTCAGGGCAGGATGTGGTTGGTGGCCAATGGGATACCAGGTTTCCTTCAACCTGATGACCATTTCTTGAAAAGTGTGGCAGGGATGCACCATACTGACCACTTCGAATATGGCAGGACCTCTTTCCTTGTGTGTGAGCTTCCCTAGCCAAGCCAGAGGTGTGGCTACCAAGGAGGCTATACACTCTTGGAAAACTGATTTGGCAGCTGGTTTCCCCTTTCCTGTCCCTAATGACATCCTGTCTACCTAAGCAATAGAGCCGCCCCTCTCCCAAGCGTTCCACATTTGCCTTTCAAAGGTGGCTTCACCTTTGAAGCTCACCTTTTTGGGCTGACATCAGTGTGGGTTCCTGCAGGAGGAAGTTAACACCTCTCTCACGAGCAGGTTCCTATTGCCCTGGGAGCCGTAAGCAAGTCTCCCGAAGAAGGCAGAAAGCAGTCTGCAGGACAGATCCAGTAAACTGTCACTGGTAATCTTGGCCAACTCAAGTGGCAATTTCTAAAATTGCACTTTCCCCACCCGTAACATTAAATTTGAATTCACCATTAAATCAAGTTTAATACACTGTTCTTTGATACTTACAGCACCAACTTCAGTAGTTCCATTCAGACGTTAGCAGGACTGAGGTGCCAGGCTGTAATTGTGTACTTGCAAATGGAGCTACTAGCCTTTACTCAGTAAAACATGTAAATTAAGGGTGTTAACTGCTGGAACATGAAAAGCACATGTTCCAATTTTTAAGAAACAACACCCTGCCTTTGAGCTTGTTAGGCCTACCTTAGGGTTGACTTACATATATTAAAAAAGAGGCCTCGGCTTGGCCATTACCTTAAATGGCAAAGTTGAGTTAGCAGTTTAAAACTAGCCTTCCAATCTGCAGTGGCAGACTGGGAGCAACATTTTACCTTGTGCCACTCAGGGTGGCACACCACATGCTGTAGTCCGTGGTTGACCCTCTCCCATCCAGACCCTGGGTAACCCTGGTACCATATACTAGGGAATTAAGAGTAAGTTAGGCTATGTCAATTAGGGACAAGCCAATCAATGGTTGTTAGAAAGTCATCATTTTGCCCTGTTCAACCCCATTTTTTGCTCATTGACTCTGACAGTACCCTGGGCTCCGCTAACCAGGTCCAGGGCCAGTGTTATGTTTGAAACGGTACATGTAATAGGATAGACTTGCAATTGGCAATGACAGACTCTATATGTACCTAATAGATAATAGGGCCAGGGAGAGCAATCTACCTATTAGTCCCTAGTATATAATGGGGCATGAAGGATTAGAGGCCCAACAGATTTCCTGCACTTGCAGGGTGTCTACTGTCCTTTTAAAGGCAGTCCTGCCTGTCTTTAATGTCGGCAGTACATATTATATTTGTTACCCTGAAAAGCACTCTAGTTTTTTGCCAAGGGAGAGGCGATATCTGACACTCCGTGCCTGGACCCCTAGCACATGACATCACTTGCCAGCTCCATCTAAGGAGCAGCATATGAATTAACCCTGGGCGTAGTTAGCGTAGTAGCACTACACATAGCTACGTGGAGTACACTTTTATCTACATTCAGCTACTTTGATCTATGCATAGCTGATAACACAGCATCTTACACACTGCAAGTTACGATAAAATTAGAATTTCTGTCTTTATATGCTATAACACATAAAGTCATTTCACATAAGTGAAAATGATACATTAGCAAGCAGTGAGAGAGGTGATGATTTTGGGATCCTCCTTAACCTAGGGAGAGAACCAAGCAGATGCCTTGAAAACAAAAAGCACATTTTCTTGAACGATTCGGCGGTGGTCCCATCCTGTGAGGACCACCCCAAGCACAGTTATTGGCAAAAATACAATCCCAAACCAAAGGCCCTGCAAAGCATTATGGGACACGATTAGCAGTGGGCAGTGAATATTATAGTATCCAATATCAAAATAATTCTACACAGAGCTGCAGTTCAACTAGTCGTTACTAGATGTCCCTCACGAGTCAAAAGCAAAAGCATTGAAATTATTGTTACATCAAGCTGCAGTTCCACTCGTCGTTACTAGATGTCCCTCACGAGTCGACACGAGTCAAATGCAAAAGTTTCATGAAAGGGTTTCAATGCTTTTGCATTTGACTCGTGAGGGACATCTAGTAACGACTAGTGGAACTGCAGCTTGATGTAATAATAATTTCAATGCTTTTGCATTTGACTTGTGAGGGACATCTAGTAACAACTAGTTGAACTGCAGCTCTTTGTAGAATTATTTTGATATTGGACACTATAATATTCAGTGCCCACTGCTAACCTCGTCCCATAATGCTTTGCAGGGCCTTTGGCTGGGATTGTATTTTTGCCCATAACTGTGCTTGGGGTGGTCCTAGGAGGAAGGGACCACCACGGAATCGTTCACCAGCATGATATGCTCTTTGTGTTCAAGGCTTCAGCTTGTTCCTCCCCATAGGTTAGGGGGGACCCCAAAATCATCACCTCTCTCATTGCCTAACATTTCACATTCACAGTTCACTTTTGTGAATTGGTTATATGATTTCTAGCATGTAAAATTGCTGTAGCAAAGCATTTGTGGGTTATGTTGCTATTACTGCTACGCTATGTGTTGGAGCACAGATGTCCATTTTGTGTAGTGCGTAGTCCTGCAAACTATGCATGCTCCTTCAGAGAAGCGTAGTAATATGCCCAGGCTTAATATAAATAGAAATGTGTGGGATCCTGGCCCAGGGCTGTTGTGGCGGGCTTTTGCAGAGTGGCAGGAATGTGTGCATGAGCTGCGTAACACCTCTGGTGTTTGTTGATTAGACCCTCTGCTCTTAAAAAGAGGTGAGTAGTGCACTCTTCATTAATTGCCTGTCTGAAGCTCGGTGGTGCTTATGAAGACCTTCAGTGAGAGGGACAACCTGGAGGTTTGTTCCCACCCCCCCCCCCCCCCCCCCAGGTCTTACAGCACAGGAGCTTATCTACAACCTGCCACATGGGTGCAGGGAAGGTGGAACCATGTGACTCAGAAGACATCTGTCACACTACGTGCGCAATTTAAAGTGAACATGTGTTGCATTTTATTAGTAACTTCTTTACACCAGCGCTTCATAGTCGATAATGCATCTACCAATCGATGTGCCAACTATCCTTGTACATATCATTAGCGATATTGAATGACACACTCTGCTTAGTGATAAAGATATATAAGCAGCAGTACACTCTAGTAGGGTTGCACAACACTAACCTGTGGTATTAACATTTTAAGATTTACTGCCTAATAATTTATCAAGATGTAAGAGCTAATCAAGTACAGAAAATAAACATAGAAAACAGGGATCTTGTCATCTCTGATTGCATATGTGTTAGTAAACATGGAGCTAGTTCATCCTTCTATTCCTCTTTGTTATGCTGATTTGTAGAGCGCACTGTCACATGGGTGGGAATCCTGACTCTGAGCATCTGTGAGTATAGGTACACCAAGGGCCTAGTGGGACTACATCCACCTGTCCTATCGTCGCACTCCACGTGCTCACAGCCAATGTGCTCCGAACTTCTGAGATTAAGATGCATAAAGATGCATAACGTTTGGCAAAGGCGAAGCAAATAATCCACTTCTGATTGCTCGCTAACTTCTAAAACTTTCCTTAAATTCTTTCTTTCTCCCTTGCTAATATTCCTTTTTGCATTATTTTCTTTTACCTGCATTCCTTTCCTCTTTATCTGACCTCCACTTTCCCTGGTGCCCCTTCCAATTTTCCATCCTACTACATCCATCCTTCCCTCTTTTCTCTAGCTTTTCCTACTGCACCAACTTCTTATGCCTTCCTTTCCGTTTAGCCCCTTCTTTGCTGGTTCTTTGTCTTTCCTCTATACCTTCACATGCCTTGCCTTCCCTCACTCATTATTTTAATCCCAACTTCACCTATTGTTTTCTCCTTTTTCTCCCTCCATTAACCCCTACAGCGTGGCGCGGATTTCCGAGCCGTGCTGAAGGTTCTGTGCGCGGGCGGGGCCATGATGGAGCGGTTCCGTCATGCGCACAGCGCAACCAATGCTCATGATGGAACCGCTCCATCATGAGCGTCGAAGGGGTTAATCCTCCCCTCTCCCTGATGTTCTATGCTTTGTACATAAAATGCAGACACAGGATCTGTTGGTGTGACTCATATTTTTCCTTATGAAATCGTGAAATTGGGATGGATTGAAGGACCTATCATCTCTAAATCGAGGCCTTTGGCGGTGCGGGTGCAGTGCTATCATCTCTCTAATCCTGACTGATGAGGTTGTGCACTCCTGTTCTCTCTGTGCTCCCATTGCCTTTCCACAGTTTGGCTGCATTGGTTATGTCTGGTCTTGTTGTGGTTCTCTGTGTGTTTTTGTTGAGTTATGTGTTTGTCTGTTGTTTTGGTACAGACATTGGTTTGGGCATCCCTGTGTGTGTGTGATGTTTGTGGATACCCCCTACGGAGTGTGACTGTTTGTCTGTGTAATGACTAGACATTATTGACACCCTTCTGTGTGTCTGACACTGGTGTTGTGTGCTGCAGGTATGAGGGGTGGGTATGTGTGAAGATTTCTAGTTGTGCTTGACAGTCATTGAGTGTGCCAATGGGCCCTGTGTGCTGTGCTGCTGACATACTCCTGTCAAGTAGTTGTATATGTATGTGTGGCTGTTCACTGTTTGACGTCAGGGCCTTCCTTTCCTCCCTTTGCCTATACATGGGTTGCCTTGCTGTCTCCCTGAGTTGTTGCACTGAGGTGACTGTGGTTTGACTTCCCTCACTGTGCCAGCCATGTGTGAGTTGATGGGCTGAGGGTGTTGTTAGATGTTTCTTGTCTTGCATGTGATGTACACATGCTTGGGAGTTAGCTCCTTGGCCTTCCATTTGTGGGCACCTTACTTTAGGTTTCCTATATGTTGTACTCCAAATCTGTATGACTTGGCAGGCTGTGTGTCCAGTGGAGTGATTGTTCATTATGTGTGTGTGGTCATTTTGTGCTTTGACTCAGTTTACTTGCCATGTGTGTGTTGTTGTTGTTGTTGTTGTTGTGGTGTGTGGGTTGCCCTGGCCCTGTGCTTCTGTGCTGTGTGTTCCTCTGCAGCCACTCCTGCTGTGGCTGTCTCCCTAGTTGTTTGGTGTGTGTTCACCTGGCTGGTGCATGGGGGCACAGGAGGGGCACATGGCATGTCCCTTCATGTTGGGGGTGCCTAGTGTTTCGAGGGTGGAGGGGTGGCCCTATGATCTTTGTGCACTGCCCATGCCTGGCGCTGGCCCTGCCTTCTGCATTGTGTGCATATTTTCCCGCGTCTTCACCGCTGCGGTGACGTGACCGGGACATTACTTCATGATCGCGGAAGATGGGTGACCTGGATGCAGAGGGGTGATTTGGTGACAGGTAAGACATGTGTGGGTTGATGTGTTCCTGTCCCCACCAGGGTGTCTGGTGTGGACAGGGACCCTATATCAGCCCATGAGTTGTGTGTTGTGATTGTGTGCGGGACTGTGTTATTGCGTACCTGCGGCGTCGTCCGCGATGGTCCATGAGTTGCTGGTAATGTATCAGGTAGAGCACCGGGAAGACATGTAGAGCTGGCTCCATTGCGGTTGGGACCGGGTGGAAGGGACCGGGACTCTAGTTTCACGCTCCGCTGTCGAGCTTCCACCATCTCTGGTTGGGCGGTTTCTCCACTGCGGTGCGACTGGCTGTTTGGGGCATCCTGATTTATACAGCGGACGGGATGTCATTCCGCACGGCGGTGAGTCTCCATTTTCTCCCACCGCCACAGTGGCGGGAGCACTTTGATGGCAGTTCGCGTCAAACCTCAGCAGACAGGAAATGGGCTATGCTTGGCCATACTAATATGGCGGACGTGAGGACTGCTGCTGGCATGCGGAAAAAAGCATTTTGACCACCGCCAACACCACGGTGGTGCCTCCTCCCGACATACTAATAGACCCTAAATACCATTCAAGACTGGATGTGGAGCACAACCTGAGGATGGCAGTAGCAAAAATCCGTCCACAGATTGACCGGCACTGTGGCAAAAAGCAGGGACAACCGTCACATTTATGTTGGTGGTGTTATTATCAATCTATTTCATTTGTAAAACAAAGCATCCTAGTAGAAACAATTTGCACACATTTTATCTAGGAAAATTGTGTTTTGAGCTGTGTAATAAGCCTCTGTCATTTCACCACACCGACTCACAAACCTGCAGTTTACTAAACACTCTAAGGGCCAGATGTAGATAATCCATAAATACCGAATTCTTAATAAAAACTTTTACCGATTCGGTATTAAGAAATCGGTATTTCTTATGTAGCTAATGATTCGGTAAAAAATACCGATTCCTTAATATTCCTTATTACCGAATCGATAATACCGATTTGGTAATAAGGAATACCTATGGGCTTGGAGGCCCATAGGAATGAATGTAAAGCCATTCTGTATTAGCGGTTCGGTATTACCGAATCGGTAATACCGGGAGGTATTTCAAGGGTGCCAGGGTGTCCAAAGGACACCCTGTTGCACCCCTGAAATGTGCCTGTGTGCACATGTGGCGCACATGCATGCCCTAAGGGCATGGATGTGTGCCACATGGCACTTTAAAAAAAATTCAAAAGTGAATTTTTAAAGGAATTCGTTAATTACCACCAGCTTGAAGTTGGTGGTAATTAACGAATTCTTAAAGCACACTCTTTCATGTGCTTTCTACATTGCATTTACTGATTCGGTAAATACCGAATCGGTAAATACAGATTCGGTAAATACAGATTCGGTATTTACAGAATCATCACCTACATTAGGAATGGCTAAATACCGGTTGGGAACCCTGACATTTACCGAATTTCGGGGTTACCGACTGGTATTTAGCCAGCTCCATCGGGCCCTAAATGTGTTGAACATTATTTGCTGGATATGGCCCGGGATATGCAAGTTGCGTTCGATTATGTAGTGTATCAGATTTAAGAAATTTCTGTCAAATGCAGGGGGGGCCCGACATCCTAATAAATCATCTGGGGGAACTCAACCTACAAACGTTTGAAGACCTCTGCTCTAATAGGAGTAGGTGAGCATGCTGGGCCTGGCACCTTTCCCTTATCCGTACACAGGATAATCAATACCCGGCACTTAAGAGCACAGTAATGGCCTCACAGCCTCACCATCATGGCCTGGAAACGAGGCCGGGGGTACAGTGCAGGGGTGCCTTCAGTACAGTGACTAGGCGGGTCAGGGTGATGTTGGGTCAAAGGGTACGCTGTGTGGCAAAGGGCTCCATTTCATCAGAGTGTGAATGTTGTGCACAAAGTTGGTGCTAGGGTAAACCGTGGATGTGTGTTTGGGAAGGAGTTCATGGTATGGGCCCAAAATAAATCACCATATCTTCATTCAGAGTGGCATTTGCAGGGTGCATAGTGCGTTGACACAGACTTGCTGCGTAGGTACGAAGACCTCATGCACAAGATGTGTAATAGCGACTAATACCTACTTCCCACATGTTTGGAACATGCTTGCGAGTGAAGGATTAAAACCCACCACTTCTCATAGTACTCTCACATTGAAGCCCTTTCCCCGTTCTAAATTCTTCATGAAAGGCTCCACTGTGTGGCATGATTATGCACTGATTCATTAGTTCAAAATGTGAATGTACAGCCAATACGTCACAAATCCGTGAAATTCCAAAGAGTTTTTATGTAACTCAACAGAATTCCATGTAGTGCAACTCTGTTAACTCAGCTCACCACTATTTAAAAGTACATTCTCACATTTGGTATTGACAGACACTATAAGTCCCTAGTATATAATAGGACTATGTGGTTCAAACTACCTAAAAACCCCTAGTATCTATTAGGGAATGGAAGTTAAGAGGTCCAGCAAATTTAATGCACCTGCATGTGTGCACTGCTGAGTGCCTGCTGCCGTTTTATGATTTAAATCTTTTTATTGACGTAAGTATAGCAGATATTCCAAGAAAAGAGCATCCCAGCGCTATGCGTCTGAACGTGCTGTGGTATCTCAATCAGTAACCATAAACAATCCCCATAACATGCCCACCTCCCTCTTCTACCCCCCAGTACTCACAATAGAAACAAAAAGCAGGTCATGGGCACTGCAAAGGGGACTCAACATTAAATGGTCAGGTGTCACTCATTGCCAGGTGGGGGGGTGGTATCTGTCAGCCTGAGAATGCACAGGTAGTTAGGGCAGGTGAGCTCCCAGAATTCTGTAGACAGAAGTATGAACAATGGGTGCCATATCTCTCTAAATGAAGCCCCAGAAGTGCAAAGAGGCAAAGTTATCCTCTCCATTCCAAGTATATACCATAGTCTGTGAAGCCACCCCTGGTATGTAGGTACTTGTACTGAGCCCCAGTGAACGATGATATTCTAGAGTGCTGCCCTCAATGCTAATCCCATTTGCCTCCATCTACTGGATTTAAGCAAGAAGGTTAGGCAGACCCAATATTGTATATGTAGGGGACCTCAGGATTTGCGAGTCAAAGTGTGAGTCTATGTTGTCTAAGATTTTAGTCCAATATTATGCGAGTTGGGGGCAGTCCCACAGCAAGTGGAACAGGGTGCCCAGGGAGCCACAGCCCCTCCAGCAATCTGGGTTCTGCTCTGGGTTGCCCCTATGTAGGCGTACTGGGTAAGATACCGGTAAGTGGCTATCTTTGTACCGGTCTCTATACTAGCTGTGTTATGGGATGTGTGTCTAGCTCTGCAGTAGATCCATCCCCACTCCTTGGGGGACAAATTCCTCTCCAATTCCCCTGCTGGCATTGTAAAGGCAGCCTGTCTTTGTACAGTATCTTAAAAAGTAAATTGTATGTACATTTTACTTTGATGGTATGGACACTTTAAAAGTGATGATCTACCTTATTTGTACATATTAGGCACTTCCAAGGTCTCCCCCCGTATGTGTGCCCACCAGGGGTAGGGGATGGAGGGCATATAACTATAAGCAGGCACCTTATAAAATATATTTTATATGCCCTAGTGAGGGGAGGACTCCCCATTTCAATTCTTCCCCATTGTAGATTCCTAACTCCTTAGGCTAACATTGCAATATGTAATTGTAGTATATCAATTGAAAGGAAAGGAGTAAATATGATTCAAGGACTTAAAAGATTGGTATTGATACATCAAAAATCTTGTCACTATTGAATTTATCATAACTGAAAATAAGTGATAGAACTTCCTTTTCTGTGAGCCAAAATCCAGCTTTCAAGTAGTCTCTGCTGATTGGTCAGCCTCAACAGGCTTAGCCAGGCTGCCTTGATGAAGTGATAAGTGGAGCATAGAGCAGGGGTTATCAGATGGAGAGAGCGCTGAAGCTGAGGAGAATAGGTCATAAAGAGGTGGCTGAATAAATCGAAATGAGCTCAAGAGAGAGTAGAACAGTAAGGAATGTCAGGCATATCTATCCCCACATCTTGTGCCCCTACGAGATGGCAGGTTCAGGACAGGAATTTGTAGAGGTCGGGGGAGGAGAGCTAAAGGAAATGTGCCACACTGTGGGTTGGTTTAGCTAGGTCTTAGTCCTTTGCGGAGAAATCATCCATTTTGTATTTTGTAGGTGCAGTGCTTTGTGCGACAAGAAAATGCCACAATTTGAAAGAAGTAGTCATGCTTTTGAATGGCACACAACATCTAATTGGACAGAGGTGCCCCCTTGCTTGCAACCCCAGAACATTGAATAAATAACTGTGATGGAGCCCTTGTCAGATACACTAAGCAGAAGTGCTCAGTCGCCTGGATACACTGCCAGGGTTTATATGTGCAGTGCATATCCTGTTCCCCCAAGTCAACCGGTGATGTTATTCCTCCCTTCCCCTCCTTGACATGTGTTCCCTGGTCTGTGTGTAATCACTATTGCAAATGGTCATCTAGGCTGCCAGTTAATCCAAGTGCACATTGCTTTCTGCATCGTATGTGGGGGTGGTCTGTGACATGTGTTGGTACCTTGCCTGTGCCCTGTCCTGTTCAGTCATTTGGGGGTCCATATTTTTTCGCACTGATGATGAGTCTCAACATAGGAGTGTGAGGTTTCAAATGAACACACTTGCAGCATGCATGACCGATGTTGTGGCCTCAGACATGATGTGCATGAGTGGGAGATATGCATAGTGCCAGGACGGTTGCTCATGTTACAGTCAGATCATTCCAGGACCATGGAGCAGTGTGCCCACTACAGTCCCCTGAGACACCCTTGCCTCGTAAACATGTGTGTCATCCAACACTGTGCCCATTCTCTGTGTGTTCAGCATAGGTTGGCCTCTGTGGCATTTTTCCCTGGCCTCATTTGTATTTATCTAAAGTGTGCTACATGTGTCCACTGTACAGGGAGACTCCATTTGGCTTGTGCATACTCACACTGGGCAGTGCCTGTGTGTCTATTCACAACTATCTGTTGATGGTTGTTTGTCACAAATATGTGTTGGCAGCCTCACGAGGTGTGGAGTACATTTGGGAATTCTTGATGCACATTTTTGTAAACCCTGATTAAGAGGTGTCACTTCTTGATCTGTCTCAATCACATTGTCTCAGGTATGGGGGGTTTGTGCGGGCGAGGCCTACATGTCCAAACCTTATGTCTCCTTGCCAGGTCTGACCTGTGTGTGATAATTGTCTGGACAGACACTCAACATGCAGTGACCCAGTCATGTTGTGCAGGGTTTAATGTTTGTGCTTTGCAGCATGTGTCAATAGTTCAAATACACGATTCCTGTTCATCCATTTTTGGCACCAGTGTGTGGTCCAGATGCTACGTAGTTTTGTCTTTGTGTGCTGACATCTGTGTGGACATTCTGGCTTGCCATGAGGGTGTCTCCTCACTGCAGGTATGCCTTATTCCAACACAATTGCAGGCCCATTAGCTTATGCATTGTCCTGTGTTTGGACATGTGTGCCACTCCACATGACAGGCAGTGGGTCAGATGGGTTGCCAACTGTGTCATCATGGTACGGATGGCCATGTGACAGGTGGCATGATTCAAGTTGCTAGTCAAAAGGTATTGTACCTTGGCACTCACTACACTTGTCAACATGTCTTCATGTTTTCAATGCTTGAGTTTGGTGTTTTGTTGTGAAGGACAATAATGTGCCTGCATAACCGATGTCTCCCAAGGAAGTGCACAAGAAACCACCTTTTCACTTTCAGGGAACACGCTGGCACATTTTAAAGAAAGGCACAGTTCGAATAAGACTGTTTTTCAGATTATACATATCCATGTTCCCAAAGTGTTGGGGAATTTCTGTAAGTCCTTGGTTGTTGGTGATACCAACTCACGAGTGTCAAGCCATCCAGACCGCCGTGGTCCCATGTATATGTACTTTCTGAAACACCATTTATTTCTAACAGTGGCTTCTTTGAATAAGGCTGGCAGCTTATACAATGACTGGGTAAATGTAGTTTTGTGTGCACCTCCTTGTGAGACTTCTTTTATACAGGCACATGTGTGTTCTGTTCACAAAGTGGCACATTCACACATTCTAAGCATGTCGATTGTGTTAAGTGGTGTGATTCCCAAGGGATCAAAATGTATTTAGTTTGGGTTTCCAAAGTACTTACAGGTCCCTGAGTGTGGGGACACCTTTAACATTGAGGTCTGGTATTTAGCCTTGGGTGCACCAATACTGTTTCATTCCCGGTAAACAAGAGGTGGCATGACTTCATAGTATTGCTGTGCTCAACTGTTCCCCGACACTAGCTTCTCAGTATATTTCTCAAACAAGTTTTTGGCTGGTGTGTCCTATTTTTCCTTGTTTCCAAGTGGCATGGTGGGTCAACCAACTGGGGAGTACAGGGCTTACATATGTGCGGAGTCATCTAGATGTTACTCATGATGCTTTGCCTGATATGCACTGTGACCTATTTTGTTTCGACTTATGTGTCAGATGTATACAGGTGACTGATTCTTTTGCTGTATCTTCACCTTGCCCACAGCATCATCAGAGGAAACCAAGGGAGACACCTGCACGGACCTGGAGGAGGGATCCAGCACCGGTGCCACCAGTGCTGGCGAGTCTGCGGGAGCAAGTGGCACGGAGGGTGAGGGGAGTCAGTCGGAGGACCTGTCTGGTGGCGAGCCCAACTACGATGCTGACGGGTCCGAGGCTGACCTCATCGAGGGGGCAGAGGCTGCTACAACACCTGGCAGCAGCCCAACATCTGTCCCCGCCTCCTCCATTCCCATCACCGCCCTCCCAGTTGCTCCAGTCCCTTCTGTCCGTGCAGGGCACCACCATGTCTCCTTCGAGCCAGGCACCACACCCTCTGCCCCTGTCACCCCTGCTGCCCTCACTGCATAGTCTGTGGACATTCAGCGGCAGTTGCAGGTTGGGCAGACATCGATGCTTAATGTACTCCATGGCCACACCAGACTGTTGTCACAGATGGTGTCGTTCATGGAGGGCATGTCAGCAACGATGTCTGAGCAACGGATGTTGCTGTGGTCCATGGACTCTTCACTGACGGAAGCAGTGAGTCTCCTGCAGCGCTTCGTCCCCCCCTTACCCCAGCCCCATCCACACTTCCTACTCCCATACCTGTCCCATGCACACCCAGACATTCCCAAGCACGCACCCCACCAGACACAGGCCGCACACCACCAAGTAAGGGCAAGCACACACCTCCTGGCACGCACACTCAGGGGGATAAACGCACACCCACTGGGTCTGGGGCACACAGACATACACGCAGCCACAGTCTGAGTCCGCATGCCTCACGACCCAGGACCTCCAAAAGCACTCCCCTTGGCTCCCCTGCCACACAGTCAGACAAGGAAAGCTACATGTCTGTTCTGGCCCTCAGCCCCACTGTGTCACCACCCCGCAAGCAGGCAAGGGACTCCATGGGCAGGGGAGTTGAGTCCCCCCCCATGTTCACCCCCTCCCCCAGAAGCGCTGCACCCCATCCCTCGGACCCCCACCCTCCCTTGTGCCTGTGGCTTCTTCCGGTGCAGGGGATACTCTGGACGACCTGACAGAAGTGTGAAGCGCCGAGCTCACCTCCACCTTTGGCGCTGCCCCACCCCCTGTGGTGGAGGCATCCAGCCCTGCACCCACCACACCTACCCTTACACCTCCTGTCCTTGCGGTGCCTGGTCCTTCCCCACATGATGCCCCCCCGGTCGACGAACCTGAGGGTTCTACTGTGCAGGCAAGCCAGGGGAGACGCGTGCCCATGTGTCCCCCCAAGGACATCTATTCTGGACTGGCCATTGGCCTTTGTATATATTGTTATTTCCAAAATTTTGTTTTATGCTGAATAAAGCATTTTATTTTTACTTTGAACACTATTGCATTTCAGGTATTGATGTTGGTGCTGATGCTCCAGGAGTTGGTGTTGTGGTAATGTGTTATGTTTCTGAGAAATGTTCTAGTCTGATGGTCATGAGGTGGACCATGGTATCTGCGTGCATCACAAGGTCTCTGCAAAGTATGTTTGGTCGTGTGTGTTGTTTGTGTTTTGAGACATTGTACCAAGGAGTGTTCCTTCCTCTGTGGCACCTGACATCTTCCCTGCAGAGAGTTGCACAATTGTTGTGCTGACCTGTGTCTACATTTCCTTTGTTGGTGTCGGATCCCTTCAACTATGGCCATGCCTGCTCAGCAATGTCTCCGGCTGCATCGTCTGTGCCATCCTTGCTAGTCACTGTACTTGTGTATTGAGTATGTTGAAATGCCTTCATGGCAAAATTCTCCCTTTTCAGCACTATGCATGTGTGTAATCCCAGCCTAGCACACATATGGTACTTGTTCTGCAGGGTATTTGGGCACCTGACTCACAATTGTGGGCATTGTATCTGTGGGAACTCCACCCTATTCCTTCCATGAGAGACAACATCTTGGTGGCTGTCCCAGCACCTGTACATTCCTATCAGTCCTGGGATGTGCGTGACAGCGTGTGTTCCCTTTGGCTCTTTTAGTTTAGTAGGCATTGCAATGACTATACAGTCTTGTGGCATGATCTCAGTGTGTGTATTGTTCTGCATCCGCCAGGGGTGGGTATGCATGTGTCATTTGTCCTCACACCCACATGTGGTGTGTCATGCAGTGGGGGAAAGACATCCATCCTCCTGGGAGTGGGACACTGCTGTCAGTGATGTGTTGTTATGGCACTATCAACATAGTTGAAAATTAGGGATGCGTACATACACTCATGGAGTTGTGGTCATCTGATAATGATGTCCACACCCCCATGTCTCTGTCCATTGCTGGGAGTGATAGGCACCCACACCCATGTCTCTGTCCACTGCTGGGAGTGATAGGCACCCACACCCATGTCTCTGTCCACTGCTGGTATTCCTCTGCACCCCCCCCATGTCTCTGTCCACTGCTGGGAGTGTTAGGCACCCACCCCCATGTCTCTGTCCACTGCTGGGAGTGATAGGCACCCACCCCATGTCTCTGTCCACTGCTGGGAGTGATAGGCACCCACCCCCATGTCTCTGTCCACTGCTGGTATTCCTCTGCACCCACCCCCATGTCTCTGTCCACTGCTGGGAGTGATAGGCACCCACCCCATGTCTGTGTCCACTGCTGGGAGTGATAGGCACCCACCCCCATGTCTCCGTCCACTGCTGGTATTCCTCTGCACCCACCCCTCACATGTCTGTCCACTGCGGGGAATCCTATGCAGCCACCCGCCCCCTTGGTGCAGTACACTGCTGTCCTAGGCATACACACACCCCAATATACTGGTAATATGCTGCACCAGGCCGTAAGCCAACATTTGTGGCGTGTGTACGCCTTGTATCCAAAATGTACTGGTGCCGTAGGGGTACGGGTGATACGGACAGTACACCCGCATTCATAGGGTGTGTACGGTCCGTACCACTCATACCCCTACGTCACCACTACAATGGTAGTACGGACCGTGCCCACGCTCTGAGGGCGTGTGTACGGTCTGTACCACCATTTTAGTGGTGGCATAGGGGTACGCGTGGTACGGACCGTACCCATGCCCTCAGAGCGTGGGTACGGTCCATACCACGCATTCCCCTACGTCACCACTACAATGGTGGTACGGACCGTAACCACGCCCTCAGAGCGTGGGTATGGTCCGTACCACGCGTACCCCTACGTCACCACTACAATGGTGGTACAGACCGTACCCACGCTCTGAGGGCGTGAGTACGGTCCGTACCACGTGTACCCCTACGTCACCACTACAATGGTGGTACGGACCGTACACACCCACTCAGAGCGTGTGTACGGTCTGTACCACCATTATAGTGGTGACGTAGGGGTACGCGTGGTACGGACAGTACCCACGCTCTGAGGGTGTGGGTACGGTTTGTACCACCATTGCAGTGGTGACGAAGGGGTACGCGTGGTACGGACCATACACACACCCTCAGAGCGTGTGTATGGTCCGTACCACCATTGTAGTGGTGACGTGGGGGTACGCATGGTACGGACCGTACACACGCCCTCAAAGCGTGGGTACAGTCCGTACCACCATTGTAGTGGTGCCGTAGGGGTACGCGTACACATCCACTTCCATGGTTGCGGTACGCAGGGATTGGTGGACACGCCCCCCGAAGTGACCAGACCCTGGAGGTAATGTATGTCCTCCATATTGTATGTTTTAATTTGGGTAGGGGGTAGGGATTGGTGGACACGCCCCCCGAAGTGACCAGACCCTGGAGGTAATGTATGTCCTCCATATTGTATGTTTTAATTTGGGTAGGGGGTATGTTTCATGCCCCTCACCCCCCCTTGACCCATGGGTGTTGTTCTAACCTTCTGCGGCGTGTGCGTCGGGTTCGGTGCACCAGGTCGTAGGCTAGGAGGGCCGGGATGACACGTAGGATGGGGTCCATGTCTGTCAGTCGCGTACCGGGGCTCCTTTTTCACATCAGACTCAGGTTTCTGGCTTTTTTTAGCTGCCGTAAAAAAATTGCTGTGCTGAATGACGTAGGGACGAATCGTACTTGCTGGTCCGTAAAACGCTGCCTGACTCCGTACGGACGTCGCGTACGCGCTGTCCAGGATCAGAATAGTAGGTATTTTTTAGCCGTACAGTGTTTTGTACGAATCGTACGGAAATGGTATTTCTGTACGAATCGTACTTGCTGGTTTGTGCGGTGGATTTCCCGGGTACGAGTCGTACGGAGAATGCGCTCCGTACGACCATGTACAGGATAAATCTGGACCCTAAAATACCACCTCCTTAGAACATTTGTAGACCTGCGAAGTCCCTCCTGGGGAGTAACGCTCTGCTAGTTTAAGACTCCTGACTCTCACTGGAAAAAGAAAACTCACTCAAACAGTCACTCAAGGGCTGCTGGCACCTGGAAATTGGAACTGCTCTCCAAGGGTCAAGTGTTTAGCCTATTCCTTGCCTCTTTCACGGTCTCAAAAATGAGTAGCAATTCCTGACTCAAAGAGGACCCAGCTCACTGCAAAAAAATTGATCCGGTGGGAGACCAAGCGAGAGAGCACCTGAGGCCAGATTTACAAATAAATCATGCAGTGCAGCACATCAAGTCAATTTGCAGCGGTGTGTTGATGAATGGGAGAGCGGGATAAAGCACTCTATCCACAAATATGTGTCTCTCTTCTGCTCTCTTCAAGTCTGATACACTTTATGATGCTGTGTGTCAATGCAGACACCACCATATTATAAGGGTCTCCGCATTGCGGTCATCATAGCTTTGTGCAGGAATTACCTTCTTGCACAAGAACTATCCTGAAAGGCAATATCCTCGTGTTTGTCGCACAAATGCATATAAGAAAAAGGAATACAAATATTTCTACTTGTTATGATTTTTGTGCATATTCATATCTAGAATTATTTGTAGATGTGGATTGGCATCAAAATGCATAGGTGGATGCACAGGAACACCCATACGCCGTCCAGGCAATGCGTCAATGATGCAAAGTAATGTAAGGCAGCGCATTTGGATGTGTAGAGTTACTATGGGTAACAATACAATGCAAATCGTGATTTGTGTTGGATTATGAATACAAATTCAACACTTTGAATCAATTATATGTTAAACAAGCATTTGCAATGCAATCGGTCTCACCTTTGGGATCTTATATGTATTTAGCTATGCAGCACATTATCCTGGGTGCTGAAACATCTACTGTTCTTTAACACGCTTGGTATGGGAACACATGGAAATAAATATTGCCTTTCAGCGGGAAATGGTATAGTCCAAAGCTCTGTTTTGAATATAAAATCAGGGCCTTTGGTGGTCATATCACTGAAAATACAAGATTTGAAAAAATATTATTGTCTACGGGTGCTTGAGGAATTTCTATCGACTGGAATCTAGAGAATGCTAAAGTGATTCTGGTATTTTACTGACCTCTGCTGGTCGTTTTCTATCAAGAAAGTTAAATAGAGGCAGTTGCCAGAAAAATAAAAATAAAAAATTCCCTCAGCAGAAAACAATTCTGGTATTATACTGGGTGCAGAGCTTGAATATCGATGTATAAAAATCTATGTACAGAAATATCGAGGTAAAAACATCATGGGACAGAAATATAGATGGAAAAAATATTGTGCTCAAGAATATCGATTGTTAGGTAAGTAATATCGATTGCAAAAATATCAAAGTATTAAATATCGTTTACAAAAATATAGTTGTTAATAATTTCGATTTATTAATAATGTTATGTATTTTAGTAATTTGTATGAGAATTGTTAGTATTTTTATTCAGTGTGTTAAACTTTTAGTGGTTAATTTTTTATTTTTAAATAGAATTTTGCGTTTTTAGTTCTGCAGCGGGTTGTGAGATATAGGGGAATAGAGTGGGAAGCCGATTAACTATATGAAATGTATTCAACAATTTATATTTATTCATAATTGTATAATTGTGATGGTATAGAGTTAAATGTGTAAATGAATTTAATAATAATTGTTTGATAATTAGTGGTTTATTAATTTAACTTAATTAATTATCAATTAATTATGGTAATTGTTTAATTAATTTATGTGTGTGGTGTGGTGTTTATAGGTGTAAATGGTGGGAAGTAATTTATTTTTTATTGATGATTCATTAAATATGTGTTAAATAATTTGCAATAATTAGTTTATTAATAATTGTTTGATAATTAGTTGTTAATTAATTTTAATTAATTAATTATTAATTAATTATGGTAATTGTTTAATTAACTTTAAGTGTGTGTTGTGGTGTTTATAGGTGTAAATAGTGGGAAGGATGGGAAGTAATTTATTTTTTATAGATGAATTATTAAATATTTGTTAATTAATTTGCATTAATTAATTGTTAATTATTAATTGTAATTGTGTAATTTATTTTAGGTGTGTGTTGTGGATATTATAGTGTTAAACAATGTGTAAATTATGAAGGTTTATTAATATTATTATTTTTTATAATATATTTAATTTTCAATAGATGGTAATAATGGAAATAAAATATAATAAAAATGTTGATTTTTTTTATTTTTATTGGTGTGGTACCCAGCACTTTACCTACTGTTGTACTTACTGGAGTGGGAATAGTAATTTTTACCCCTCCGCTATCCAACACTTTCCCTACTGTTGCACTTATTGGAGTGGGAATAGCAATTTTTACCCCTTTGCTATTCAACACTTTCCCTGCTTTTGCACTCACTGGAGTGGGAATAGTAATTTTTACCCCTCAGCTATCCAACACTTCCCTACTGTTGCACACACTGGAGTGGGAATAGTAATTTTTACACGTCTGCCATCCAACACTTTCCCTGCTTTTGCACTCACTGGAGTGGGAATAGGAATTTTTGCCCCTCCACTATCCAGCACTTTCCCTGCTATCGCACTCACTGGAGTGAGAATAGTAATTTTTACCCCTCCGCTATCCAACTTTTTTACTACTTTTGTAATTAATATTTTGCAAAATGTATGTTTTATTCATTTTTTAATAGTTGTATGTGTTAATTAATTATGAATGTTTTATTTCATTTTAAATTATTGATATATGTATATATTTTATTTGTAAATCATTTAAAAAGTTTATAAAGATAATAGTTAATAAAATGTATTTAAGTAAATATATGTACATGTAGACATTTTTGTGTGTTTTATTTTTTTAATTAAGTTTATTAATATATTTAGTTACAAAATATATTAAATGTAATTTCTTGTGTTAAAAATATTAATATCATTTAATATATTTTATTTAAGTTATATATATATTTTAATTTGATATTTTTTACATCCAAATTTTTGATTCAATAATATTGTACTTGCTTGTTTAAATATAGAGAGTCAATATTTTTGTATTCAATATTTTTACATTGATATTTTTGTAAACTATTACGATGGCGGGCGGACTTTCTGCAATGGCTAAAGGGACCACCCGCCATAGGTGCGGCGGTCCCGCCATGCAGATCAGGATGCGCCTGCAACACTGGCGGGTTCATCCCGAATTTTTGTACATTGTGGCAGGCGGTGCTGTAAGCAGCACCCGCTGCAATGTATAAAATACATGTAGTGCATTTGCATGCACAACATGGCAGGCACCATGCGGTGCCTGCCACCTTGTGCATGCAAATGCAGGGGGGTACCATAGGTACCCCCCATGTGCACCCTCCACCACCCTGGGGGCCCGCAACGGGCCCGCAAATGCAGAAACCGCATGCCTTTCAATGACGGCACCGCCGCCATGGAAAGGCTGATCCCCGCCATCATCATAATATGGATGGCGGTGTCTGACCATATTATACACGTTTTCCACCCGAACGAATCATGGACGGGAGAAAAAGCGGCGGACGTTCTTCCCATCCGCCGCAGACCCCCCCAGCCATCCTAATATGGTGGGGGGTCATTCAGGCATGGATGGCTGGCGGATCGCCCCCGCCGGGCCGGCGGGTGCTACTGCCAGCCCGGAGGGGGTGAGCCGCCCACCATCCTAATAGGCCCTTATATTTTTTACATCAATATTTAATCAGGGAACCATTTTACTGACCTCTACTGGTCGTTTTCTATCAGGACAGTTATATAGAGGCAGTTGAACAGACAAAAAAGTCCCTAAGCGGAAGCAGACAAGTCCTAGGGCTGATCTCCAGAGCCCACAACATACATACACATATAAGTATATACTAAAGTATATACAAGAGGTCTTGAATGCACGACCTAAAAAGTAACCCAACCTGATGCAAAGGGGTCTATTATGATGGCGGGCAGACAAAGTCCGCCCACCACCGTAACGGTATGCAGGACCGTCCGCCAGAGGTGCGAAGTCCCGCTGTGGCCATTAGGATACCACCGCCACTGTGGCAGTGGCATCCGCCATCCACAACATTGTGGCGGGTGGTGCTCGCAGCACCGCCCGCCACAATGCTGTGGATGCACGTTGTGCATTGGCATGCACAAGGTGACAGGCACTACGCAGTAACTGCCACCTTGTCCATGTCAATGTAGGGGGCTACCATAGGTACCCCCCATGTGCACCCTCCACTCCCCTCCCCGCAACGGGCCCCCAATAGTTGAAATCACATGCCTTTCCATGGCGGCAACGCCGCCATGGAAAGGCAAGTCTCCTCAGGCATCATAATATGGATGGCGGTGTCTTGCAGACACCGCCACCATATTGTGGCAGTTTTCCGCCTGGTTGACGAGTCGACTGGCAGAAAAGCGGCGGACGGTCTTCCCGTCCGCCGCGGAACCCCGCAGCCATCCTAATGTGGCGGGGAGTCAATCATGGCAGGATGGCGGGCGGATCACCCCCCGCGGGCCGGCGGTGGCTACCGCCGTCCCAGCAGAAGCGATCCGCCCGCCATCCTAATAGACCCCAAAGTGTTTGTAAATGTGAGACCTGGTTTTCAGAAGCCGGCCCTGCTGAATTTTAAGGCTGCAGGACTCACCAGAAATCATTTTGAAGTAGCTAGAGACAAAGGGCTTGATTTACAGTTTAGCAGATGGGTTCTCCAACACAAACGTTACGAATATCCAGTCCACCTCATTACAAGTGCATTAGAATATAGTGCACTTGTAATAAGGCAGATAGGATATATGTCATGTTTTGGATGGATCACTTGTCCAGCATTTCCTACATCAGGCTCTGAGTCCGAATTTAAAACCTTTAACCAGGATGACCTGCTCAGTGTATCCAACCTTAGTTCCATCATGACCAGGCAAAAATTACTCCTATATGCTGGTCCAATGCAAACAGTTGTTTTTCATATGGTGCATTTTCTAGGTACGCTTTCCCTTAGGCTAATTTAATGATGCTGGTTTGTCATTGCTCATGAAATCGTTATCTAGTTTTATCAATTGGTTTAGGAATTTTATTGTGCTGTTTTATTCACTTTAAAATGATTAGTACTGCTTTTACTTAATATGCAGTTCTCTGGTGATTGAGAATTTTGTTCTGTTGTTTTCATGTCTTTAAAAGTGTGGGTACTGCTTGAAAGTAACATGAATTTCTCTGGGAAATGCATGTGATATGTCTCATAGCTACCATAGGTTGAGTGGTGGTTTTCTCATAACTGTGTTTTGACCTACCTAGATTACCTTTATTAGCTTGACAGCACTACAGCTGCAATTTGTACCCTTCAACTAGGACTCTTACCCTGTACAAAGCATCTCACAGCTCTGGTCCTCTCAGACTGTCCCACATCTGGCCAGTCGTCCAGTTCCTGATATGATTTGTTACACTTTGTGTTTCCAACTTAAAAACATTTAACTTTAAGTACCAGAGAGCAATTGAAGGGAAGTGTGAATGATTGAATGAGAAACTACTAACTGAGGTGCTAAATAATCAGTGAGTGAGAAATCCCAGTGATTGTGGTAAAACCCAGTGAAATGATAAGAATGTATAAATCGATAAGTGAAAAACAAGTGAATGAGAGACAATCTATTGAGTGAGTGAAACATCAGTGACAATGTCAGAGCCAGTGAGCAAGAGGGTGAATGAGAGAAACATACATCAATGATTGGCTGAATGTAAAATCAGTGACGAAGTTAGTGAGGCAATTATTTCACCTGCAATATGATGTCTCTGTTAGAAGACAAGGAATGACTAAGAATGCTCCACTAATCACCTCTTCAGGATCTAGTTCTGCAGTAGACCCATGAGGCATGTGGTCTAATCCTTTTTCCCTTGAATACCATTTTGTGAGCTCTGACATCTAGAGTAGCACATATTGTTTAACAGAATAGAACACCTGCCCTCAGGTAAGCAGAAAAAAGCACCTTGTAGTTTTTAATGCACACCATAGGAACATAAAACTCTTATTCCTGCAAAGACTACTGGCTTTAAACGACTGTACTTTGAACATATATTTTAGAAACACAAGAAAGACTAATAGGACAAAATAGCATAAACAATTAAATAAACATTGGCAAAATAAAGTATTGATGTGCTAGTCCTGACACAGAAGTGTAGGTGTAAATGTGCATGTGATCGGGGAAAGTGTGGTCACTCATAGGGACATATTTACTAGCTTTTCAAGCAATGCAGGGTGACAAGGAAAGTTGCTGTGCTGTGTTGCATGACAGGGAGAGAGCTATAGTTCTTAGGAGAATTAACTTGATATCTATCATAGGTTATTTCTGTACTGGAAGAATACCCTTCCAGTACAAAATACTAGGCTTAGACGTAGTTTAATACCTTCCCAAGATTTGTACTGTACAGCACACATGCAAAGGTGGAAACCTCTGGGTTAAACTTTTGTGACTTATACCTGGTGCAAAGTTTTAGTAAATTCGGACCATAGTGCAAGCAACTAATGGTCAAAGTGGGCTGACTCACTGCCCCTACTATGTTCTGTGGTCGAGGGAAGCAAAGATATGAATGACAATTCAACTGACCAATGGCTCAAGGGACTTTACCCAAAGCCCCTCTCTGTATGAGTGTTTGGATGTGTTTTTATTATGACTGTTTGTAAATCTTGATGCTGGTGAGACTCTCTAGGCTAGACCTAAAAAAATGAAGCCTGGGAACAAGCAAATAGTATGGCTTTAAAGTGCTGACACTTATGGGCGCACATGCCCACTTGTACGTGCTTACATTCGTATGTTTTAGCACATTTGACCCAGAATGTTTGGCTTTGCAAATACTTGTTCATTAGGGAAGTGCGTGCATGCAGTCAGGGTGGTGGCGCCTCCTTTTGTTCTTGTTTCCTTAAGTGTCATCAAGGCAGGCCTGGCACTGGTCATAAGTTGTGTCATTTATTTTGGCTTTCAGTTTCCTATTAGTTTGTCCTTCGAGTCATGTATATGCCCTTACACCTCATTTATCTAGAGTATATCTTACTATTCGTGAATATAGGGATATTGAGTGGATGTGTGATCATTCTGCTGGTCACGTGCTGCTTCTCTTGCCTTCCTGCTTAGGGCATTTCTTTAAACTTAATTAAGCCATGAATCAAGTAAACAATGTTATGTCAGGCTCTAGGGTTGTATTCAATTTTGCATTCTCAAAACCAGATAAATCAGAGAGACATTGGCTTTCTTCTTCTTGTGCAGATTGGCGTTAAATTGCAATAGCAATCTTGGCGTTAAATACTTCCTGAAGATACAGTTGAAGTGAATGATTCTGATTCACTATGGATTCGTCATGGTTACTGTCAGATCTGTTTATTTGTTTAGGAAAATGACCCGTCGCCCGGCTGCAGTTACTTACTCTTTCACCTTGATTTAGAGGCCTGACTTGCATACAAATTGCAAACCGATATAGCTTCCCTTAAGCACATATATCAAATTTAAGACAACACATTTCCTTTGTTGTGTTAACAATTTGCAGGGCCCTTCAGCTCTTGTGCTTGGATATTCCAGGGTATCTTAATTTACTGTGGTGCTCCATTGCTGCAGGACAGATTTGTAGACAACTCTAGGTGAATATATTTTAGAGAGCATGATAGTGAGGTTAAAATGTAACAATCACCAACCTTTACATTTACAGCAGACCGTTGTCTTTGTAGTGCATAGGTGAAAAGTGCTGAAAAAAAGTGTCCTTGGAATGTACATGGGCATATTTCTACACAAATAATTACATTACATTCATAGATCCTGAGCCACAGGTATGACCATTTCCTTTTACGGAAATGTACTAATTTGCCTCAGACACATTTTGCGATTCCCAATGAGGTCACAAATGACCGGGCTCATCAATATTCATGAGGCAGGTCACAATTTGCGACTGACTGGAAATGGGGAATAACACAGGCAGGAGTGGCTTGTGCAGGTAAGAGTGGTGAGGCAGGGTGGGGGGGACTCGACAGCCAACGACGAGGGAAAACTAAGTATTTATTTAATTTTCCCTCATCATCATCTGTCGAGTACCCCCACCAAGCCCCACAACTTTTGCCTGCATGAGCTACACCTGTGATTGCTTTTTAAATAAAGTAACTTTAAAAAACAAATGCATCCTGTATTCCTTAAAGGAAAACGGGATAAGTTTCAGGCACAAAAATGAAATGCTCCCTTGAACCACTGCCTGCTCCTAAAAACGTTTTTACGGATCCCTGGGGACCCCTTCCTATTTGTGAGTGGCTTACCACCAACTTGTAGTAGGTGTTAAACTGTTATGGTTTTGTGAATGCATTCCAGTTGCAATTGTATATGCCCTTGCGAGTTGCTAGTAGGAAAGGACACCCTTGGCACGCCCCTTCCTTATTGCAACTCACAGACCCTATTTTGCGAGTCAGTAACAGGTTACCTACTCACAAAATAGGGTTGATACATGCTCCAACCCTTTTTAGCGGTTACAAACAGACAGATTCTCTGTTTGCATCCACTAAAAATAGTTGAACATGTGGCCCTCTATGTTTGCAATGCAAAATATGCACCATTGCACGATTTAGATTTGTTAAAGGTTCCAAATTAACTTCACAGCAATTGTTCAGTTGCTGAAGATTTCTCATTGGTATTTTGCTTACATGGGATCATGGGCCTCATCCTCATTTTTTTCTATTTCTTTGATATATTTTCTATATATTAATAGGCTATAATTCACTATGAGTATAATTTAAAAAATGCTGACTCTCCCACGAGTTAAGCAGTCTGAGTGAGTGAGAGAATTTGTGTGGTGGCACATGCATGCTCATAGAAACACATGCAGCAGCAATCATGTAGATGTTTTATGACTGATGAAGTCATAGTCCTGGCCTTAAAGAGTCCTGGCCTTAAAGGCCTGCCACACCCACCCTGCAATCTAATTTCTGATGTACTACAGCCTCACTGGTATAGGTAGCCCTCATGTTTTTGGCTTCAACCAAGTAGTTCCCTCGGCCACACATCAATCACCCTGTCTCCCTACCCATTCCCATCTCATCAGAAGGTGGGGTGAGGTCAGCAAGCATCACTGACCTCCATCTCACTCTGTAAAATATTTAAAGAGAAGGCGGTGAAAAAGCAGGAAAGCCGAATGTACAAGCCAGTGCAGTGCATCAGCATGGATGCAAATACAGAGGGTCAAATGCTGAATGCATGCTTGTGGACTCGGTTTCCTGTTTTAGTGCTCTAGGGCTTGTTGTGTTGATAAGTCACGTGCGCAGAGCCACTCTGCCAAGAGGGATATGGGTGCCTCCTTGGAAGGATCCATGTAACATCATTCATGCCTTTGGAGAAGGAGATGAATTGATAGCTGAGAGGTAATGAAAAAACAATAAAAACTGTTTGTGTGTGTGTTTGACAGTGAGTATGAGTGTGAGTGCCACATCAATATGTATGTGTATATATGTTCAGCCTGTTGGTGGTGTGTGAAAAAGTTTTTAGGTCACTGAAAAAAATACTGGCCCTCACATATTGGCAATAATTCTAATAATCTGTTTGCCTTAGTGCCCTCAATGGAATTTGGGAGGTAAATCTTAGCATTTTGGGGACACTTAAGGCAACTAGTCAACAAGTTTCACCATTTTAGGGTCATCTATGACAGGATGGGGCCATCACAGGCCACAATGCTTTCCTTATCACGTTGATAGTAATTTTTAGAATTTTATCAACCCAAGTCAATTTGGATATATCCGGCACATTTATGGGGCATTCATGACAGTATGCTGCCCTTATATGTTATATGCAGGCCCTGGCTTGTTGGCAGTGATCTTAAAATTTTTGGTCCCATGGCAAATTTGTGAATTTTATTAGTATGTGGTTGGGGGCAGGCATGACTGGATGTTGCCCTCAAAGGGGAAAGTGTTATCTCTGTCATACTGGTGGTTATTCTTAGAATGTTGGGACTAGTAAGGCAATTGGTGCTAATTCTTGAAAGTTTACAGCCATCCATGAAAGGATGAAATATTTGAGGTCATATGAATAGAAGCTAATGAATCTTTTTTCAAGAATGACCAATCGCGAAACAATTTTAATTATAGCACAGGAATATTGCCTTATTAGACATAGCAGAAGGCTAACCCTAAAAATCTACCTAAAGCTGGAAACATCATATACAATGCAGACATTATCATGTAATACTTTTACCGCACATCATTTACCTTGTAAATCTTTACTACGCATATGCCTTTACCAGGCATGCCTTAACCACGCATGGTATGTAGAGTCAATGTAAGTAGATGGGTGTTAAGCGTATTCCCGTTCCTCTCCACACAATTTGAAGGCAAAAATGAATACGGACCACAAAATGAGGTGCTGGTTGTAGATCTTTAATTGTGCATATTGCAATGACGCGTTTCAGCCCCTCCTCGGGCCTTGATCACATGACATAGTTTGGCATTGTCAGAGGCTATTTAAAGTGATCCGTTTTTTGCCTATGAACGCTCCGAATACTCTGTATACAGAGTAGCTTGTTGTGCAGTGCTTAGAGGCCTCACTCATTGCAATTCAGCAAGTCGGCCCCGCGAGCAGCGCATGGGTTACCACTTCGGCAGTCATTTAGTGAATCTTAACCGCGGCGCAAATTCTGCCACGGTGAGGCGGTTTAATTAAGTGGGCGGGGCCGCATCGGCCAACGGACATGCGCAGCACTACGGAGGTAGTGCTCTCGACGGCCGTTGGCTGACAGAAGCATCGAAGGAGTTAATGAGCTCCCAGCAGGGTTCAGAAAAGTGCAGCTGGGGTTAAAAGCGCCGAGAAATGGGCACTTGCAAGCCGTACCGAGAATTACTTGCATCAGTGATGTCATCAGTGATGTCACTGACCATGTCATGAATGATGTAATATGTGACATCATCAGCAGTGCATTGCGGGGTATATTTAGCTGAACTAACTATAACGGCTGAAGTTCTCTGTTTTTGTACGAGTGAAATGTCCAACTAACTATAACATCCCTGAAACCTGTTGGTAGGAGATTTTAATCATAAACTAAACCCAAAGCAGTTAGATCTTTTGTATTTGGAAAACTTGGAGTCCTATGATATAAATCAAGCAAAATTTCCTGAAAGCCTTTGTTCAATGCATGATGCAAAGTTGGGAAATTACCTAGCGACAAAAAGTCTTTCTTGTTTGAACGGTAGGTCATCCCAAAATTGCCCCGTAGATTATATTTTTATGTCAGCATGGAATTTTGCTTTAATAAATGGCTTCAGGATTAGCCACATAGAAAGCAGTGACCACAATATACTAGAACTAGAGCTGGTAAACTTTCATCAGATTGTCTGTGAGAAAGTAATTATACAACAGATGGATTACCCAAGGCGCATAACAACACGGTTAACAGAAGAATACACAGAAAGTTTAACCAGCCTCCAACAAAACAGTTATCTAGGATGTGGGAGTGGCTTAAACTTGGCTTGGTATGTAGAAAAAATAAATCAAGTGGTACAAAGTATCAAGGTAGAACTCAGAACAGATGCAAGGGCTACTAAGAGTAAACAAAATACCCTGGTTAGACAAGTAAACTGGTTCAACATAGACTGCCTAAACAAGAAAAGAGAATTAAGGAGAGAAGAGCGTACCCTGCATAAAAAATTTGATAAGACCAGGGCTGAAAATCTTGTCAAACTAAAGAAAGAATATACCATGCTTCTTTATAGTACTAAAAGAGCCCACAAGGAAACCTGTTGGGGAAAACTGCTGGAGGCTATCGAATCTACGAACATACGACAGTTCTGGAAGTTGGTACAAACAGCAACAGAACCTTCGACTTCCTCAATGAATTGTGTGGTAGAAGAGGGTGCCTGGGAGGATTATCTGCAGAAACTATATACCCCGGGGAGAGAAACTGAAGAGGAAGTACTAGGGGACTGGAGTGATCTGGCAGATTTTTCAGTAGAAAAGACCTTGAATTTAACAAGAGCTGCAGGCCAAGATAACCTACCAGCTCTGATAATAAAATAAAAGTCGTCCTGGTGGGCAGAATTCTTCTCCCAAATGTTTTTAGTAATCTTAGAATCGGGGACGATCCCAACTAACTGGAACGGTGCGATAATCAGGCCGATTCATAAGAAAGGGGATGTTTATGCACCAAAGAATTATAGATTAATTAACGTACTTGACATTGGTGAAAAGATTTTTGCTAAAATAATACTAGGTAAGTTAAAAGATTGGGCAGAACGGGGATCAATCATCCCAGTTGAACAGGGGGGATTTAAAGAAGGCCATTCTACAATAGATCATTGTTTTGCACTATGGGCACTGGCCCAGAAATCGATAGGACAAAATGGGAAGTTGCATTGTTGCTTTGTCGATTTTCGGGCAGCCTTTGACTCTGTGGACCGTAACTGCCTCTGGGAAGATGTGATAAAATATGGAATATCGTATGGCATATTGATGATTTTAAAACAGTTACATAGAGGGAATTGAGCCCAGGTTATCAGAGACACGCAGGGGTCACTAACTCATAAGATATCTGTAGGGAATGGCCTCAGACAGGGGTGCGTTTTGGCACCCTTGTTATTTGCAATTTTTTTTAGCAGATCTCCCTGCAGTATTAGAAGTAGAAAGAAGCACAAGTCCAAGAATGAGTGAAAAGGAAATTAAATGCTTTTAAAAATTACTGTGGTAGAAAGTTTGTAATTGTAAATATGGAAAAAACAAAGGTTTTATGCTTTGGGAATAGTCATACGAATTTTAACTGGTTTTTAGGTGAAGGCAAATTGGAGGTAGTTAAAGAATATAGATACTTAGGCCTCTGGTTTGATAGCGCGCTAAAATGGCGCACCCACCTGGAGGCACAAAAAGCAAAAGCTTTCTCGTCAGTCTGTGGGCTTAAAAAATGTAATAAAGAATATGGTGATATATCACACAGACCCATGTTAAAGGCTTTTGAAGCAATGATCCCCCCGCAAGTACTGTACGGGGCAGAGGTTCTTTACCTGAGTGGTAAATGTGGGTGGGATCGGGATGAAGGAAACATTTTAAAAATACTAATGTCACTACCAAGCTGCACAATGATCCAAGCAATCAGAATGGAGCTATCATGCAGTGTGCAGACCCAAATGTTCTTTTTAAGATTCTGAAAACGCCAAGACCCAGGGGATGTACAGTAGGTCTCACAATGGTGCAGAGGGGAGATTCAAACAAGTAGCCTTAGCTGGGCAAAGGACGTGAGAAGAAACATCCAGAAACTAGCAGTGTGCCTTAATGTGAGACTCTCTCAGCAATCCCTGGTAGTCGACTTTACAAAGAGAACGCTTAGGGAACAAGGGCAGTCTTACTCAAGATCGCAGGACCTAGACTATGGTGCTGTTTCCGATCCGTTAAACAAAATTACCGTACGACTCGTATCCGTATTTTTTTACGTACGAATCGTACAAGTCCCGTACAATCGGTGAAGTACGATTCGTACTTTAAAAAATACATACGAATCATATTGGGAAAAGGTCCCCAGACTGTTTTACGTATGAGTCGTAAAACTGAAGTCCGAGTGCACAAGTCCGATCCGTACAGGCGTTCCGAATACACAAGCGTATGGAAAACGTCCCGTACGGAGCGAACTTTGTACGAACCGTACCCCGGGGTACGAGTCGTACGGCCCCCCCAGCCTCCCCCTCCACCCGTGTATGTCCGCACCGTACCCCCCCACCGTATGCACGGTCCATACATACGCGAGGATTGGGGTGCGCCTGGGGTACGATGCGGACATACGCGGGTGGGGGATACGGTGCGCACTGTTGGCCTATGTACGGTGCGTACCCCAACAGCGCGTATGTACGCACCGTACATATGCAATGTTGGGGTACACACCGTACATGATGACACGTACGATGTGGTTGATGGCGTGTACGTCGCGTACCAGGCCCCCTTTTTGTCGTGCATCGCAGCGTACTTAGCTTTTCGGGCACTATTTGGCTCCCGTAAAAACATAGCCGTGCGGAGTGCTGTAGGTACGAATCGTACTTGCTGGTCCGTAAAACGCTGCCTGACTCGCGCTGTCCAGGATCAGAATAGTAGGTATTTTTTACCTGTACGGTGTTTTTTACGATTCGTACGGAAATGGTATTTCTGTACGAATCTTACTTGCTGGTTTGTAAGGTGGATTTCCCAGGTACGAGTCGTACGGAGAATACATTCGTACCCAGGTTTTACAGGATCGGAATCGGCACCTATATGTCAGGGAAAAAATCGGTCCAGTGGTTAAAAAGCTCATGGGTAAATGAAGCTTGGTTTCCGTACTTGGATAATTTGCCCAACCAAGGTTTAATACATGAAATTTTAAGGGCCCGAGTTGGGATTAATCCTTGGCAGACGGAAGAAAAAATAAAGGCTGCATTGATTCGTTCAGATGGTACTTGTAAATGTGGGCTAGGAATAAAAAACAAAATTTTGCACATATTGCTTGATTGCACATTGGTCTTAGCCATACAGAAATTGTTTTTACGCCCAATATTCTTAACATACAAGCTAAATTTGCGTGCCCAAGCCCTTTGTTTACTTACAGATATGCCATCGCTAGAAATTGCAATTGGACTGGGAAAATTTCTGAAAGCAACAAAAGAATTTGTAAGGGAGAAATTAAAGGAGGGGCATTGATCTTAAATGTTTTTGGGGTTCTCCCATCAATGAGAATTTTAGGGATTTAGATATTTGTAAATTGTGCTTAATGAATTGTGATTGTTTGAGGGTGTTACCTTTTTCTTGTATGTATGGTATTTTAATTATTTATTTGTTATAGAATTCATATTGTCCCTACTATTTGGATCCCAATTGTGCTCTGTGTATTGTTTAAAAGACTATGGTCTAAATAAACAAAGTTTTTCTCTCTCTCTGTGTTTTTTTCCGTGAATTTCTTAGGGTACTATAACGTGGCTGAAAACCTATGGTTTTTTTCTGTGAATTTTGAAAGTTTTTTTAAATGAGAATTTCAAACTATAATGTGCCTCAATCCTATTTTTTTTATTGACTACATATATACATATATATTCACTGAAAAAAAACATACGTTTCACACACGTTATAGTTAGGAATTAGCATTTAAAAAACCTTGCAAATTCACTTAAAAGACCATAGGTTTCACACATGTTATAGTTAGGTGGATATTTCACTCGTAAAAAACCAATGTAATTCTTCTGTCGACAGAAGGACAGCGGTGATCTATCTTATCAAGGAACAATAGATTGAGTATTGACCATGAAAAAACATTTACTTTGAAGATCTGTTTAGCTGTGAAATAATCATACATGAATTATCAAGGAACCGATACCTAGGAAACGGATATTCAACTAATTCATGGAGAACTTTTTCCAAAAAACAAGGCAAGAAGTGAGATTAGCTACTAAATTGAGCCCTGAAAAAGCGCAGTGTGCGCGAAACACGTGTTGGCATTACTGTGATATCCATATGTAAACCTGACTACAAAGAAAATAAGAAGGCATTACTGTGAAGGCATTACTGTGATATCTATATGTTAATTTCTACAATGAAAATAAGAATAAACATCAGAAGATGAATGAATATGAAGACATATATTTTTTTTTGCTTAAAATATGAATTGTGATTATCTCAGATTTGTTTGTGTTGAATATATATATATATATTCACTGAAAAAACTATAGGTTTCAGACATGTTATAGTTAGAAATTAGCAGTTAAAAAACCTTAGAAATTCGCCCGTTATATTTAGTTGAGCTAACTATAACTCGCGCACCCGCAATACACTGGTGATGACGTAACATATTACATCACTCATGACATGGTCAGTGACATCACTCATGACATCACTAATGACATCTCAAATGACATCACTGATGACATCATCCAGTGAATGTGTGTTTCTGTAAAGTTTAAATTTTTTTCATATATATCTAGGCCAAGGTCTATTGAAGAATGAGTGGATGTAGAAGTGCCTGAATGGATTATTTAGTAGATGCATGACTGACTGTATAAGTCTCTGATTGAACGTATGTTACTGAATGCATGGGTTAGTGACTAAACTGTGTGAATGTCTATATTAGTCTCCCAGTTGGTGTGTAAGCAGGTGCATGGGTTGGTGAGTAGCTACATCAGTGTCTATATGGGTTATTGATTGAATGTATGAGTATCTGTATGGGTGTCTGAGTGTCTATGTGGGTGGGTGGGGGGTGTCTGACTCTGTGCATACATGTCTGAATGGCTGATTCACTGGTTGTATAGATTCAAAAGTGCATCTTGGAAGGGCTGTATGGGTAGCTGACTGTGTGTACAGGTGTGTTGATTAATGAATTGATGTTTCAGTTGTACATATGTGAGTAACTATATATGTTTTTGGACAGTATATGTGAGTGTTGGGGTGTATAATTGACTATACGTGAGAGAGTGATTGCAAGAGTGTCTACATACATGAATGTGTACTTGTATTAGTGATTGTATAAGAGAGTAAGTGTGTGTTAGTATCTATATAAATAAGGGAGGTGGTGTGTGTATAAATATGTCAGGTGGTGTGTATATATCTGCATAAGTGAGTACATGGGTGTGTGATTGATTTTTGGCATGACTGAGTAGATGTGTGAGTAACTCTTTTGATCAGTGGCACTGTGTGAATGTATGTATAGGTGTATGAGTGGATATTATACTGATGTAATGATGAGTGACAGCATGTATGAGTGACTGTATGAGTGTATGTCTAGCTCACAATATATAGATAGGAATCAGTGGATGGGTAGCTAGTATCTGCTATTGGTGTGTCTATGGTTTCGAAATGGTAGTCTGTATTTTAGAGTACGTGTTTTAAAGGCTATATTAGAGTGTGAGGAGGTGTGTCAGACTATCATGTAGATGATGTCATCAGTGATGTCATTTGAGATGTCATCAGTGATGTAATGAGTGATGTCACTGACCATGTCATGAGAGATGTAATATGTGACGTCATCACCAGTGCATTGCGGGCACGCGAGTTATAGTTAGCTCAACTAACTATAACGGGCACATTTCCATGGTTTTATATGAGTCCATTGTCCAAGTAACTATAACGTCCCTGAAACCTATGTTTTTTTCAGTGAATTTCTAAGGTTTTTTAAATGCTAATTTCTAACTATAATGTGCCTGAAACCTATGGTTTTTTCATTGAATTTCTAAGGTTTTTTAAATGCTAATTTCTAACTATAATGTGCCTGAAACCTATATTTTTTTCAGTGAATTTCAAAGGTTTTTTAAATGCTAGTTTCTAATTATGATGTTCATAAAACCTATGTTTTTCTCAGTAATTTTGAAAAAGAAATTGATATTTTGTAACTTTAATATCCTAAAAATTGTTTTTGTATTTTTTGATATATTATTTAATGTCTTCTTGTTTTTTTAATATTAAACAACTACATACAGTATGAAAGGGAGCCCAGTCCAGAGCCACATCTGAAGACCAACACATGTCATAGACCTACTGATGAAGCATTTCCGACACCCAAGAACGCCACAACACCCACCACCACCCCCAGGACTCCCCCCTCTACCACTGAGGCAGCGCAGAACAAGACAGCGAACTTTCCGAAAACGGCATGGCACCTCAGCCACACAATAGCTGAATATTGGGACAGGTGTGAACAAACTATATGTGAAGGAAGCAATTTACCCATGAATAACAATGCACACAATGCAAAGTGCAGCGGTGATGTGCTGGACATATCTCAGTATGCAGAACACACACTTCTGCATGTGCACAAATACTACTGGTGCTTGTAGTGTTGTGGACAGTGGACCCAACCATGTTACGTCAAACACTAGGGACGATCTCAGTCATGTAGCTGTATCGTCTCCCTCTGTAAGCAAAAGGGTAACTGGAGTGGGCTGGTCCGACGTACGCCACTTCAGCGTAGGAGTGTAAATAAATAGGCCGGGGCTCTGGGCGTGGTTCACTTGTGAACTGTGAAGACCAACGACTGTGCCAGAGTGGCGGGCCTCAATCTGCCATGAGGCTGCCACCATGACCGCGGCTCACCTCGACACAGGCCCCCTGCGAACCCAGTGGCATAGCACCGCAGACTTATGTCTGTGCAGATTGCTGTCTTTGATCTACACTGCAGACAGCAGGCCTCACAATTTAGATGGAGTAGCGATTGCAGATGACGCAGTGCAGTACGCAAGATACATTGCTCCCAGTGCGGCCCTCTCGGATCACGCATCATCGCAGGGTGCGCCCACGCTGAGTACTTCAGATGCCACTAACTCAGTGCACCACAAGACATCGACACGTTGCCTTACTGAGGCAGAATTCAATAGACAAAAGACATTGCTCCAAATGCGGCCCTCCAGGATAACGCCTCATCGCAGGGTACGTACACGCTGAGCGCCAAAGGTACTACTTACTCAGTGCACCACAAGACATCGACACGTTGCCTTACTGAGGCAGAATTCAATAGACAAAAGACATTGCTCCGAATGCTGCCCTCCCGGACAACGCATCATCGCAGGGTACGTACACGCTGAGCGCCAAAGGTACTACTAACTGAACCATAAGTCATTGCAAGGAAGAGTGAACAGTTTTATGTCAGCAGTGAGGCATACTATCATTTGAAAATCACCCAAAAATACTTATAATATAAAAAGAACAGAAGAATCAAAGTACATTAATGAATTTTGAAGATGTGGAATGCAAATATGGACATACAATATGTTGCAGATAACTCCATTCCTGTTTCTCACATTCTATCCAAATAGAAGTCCATACTTGGAAAACATATGTCTATATGAAATACTGCAACATTATAGTTTTAGAAAAAATGTTACAGAGAAAATAAATAATCTGAAATATGCTGTAATTGGATCTGATGGATGTTTCTTAAAGAATGCCAAAGGAAATGTAATTAATCACAAGAAATTTAATTGTGATACTCCAGAGAAGAGAGAGTTTTTCTATTTAGCTCTTCTCCAACTCTTCAAACCATGGAGGACTGAAATGGAATTACTTGGAGATTTTGACTGCTATGAAGATTCTTTCAAAGCTTGTAAAAAAGTGCCACTAACTCACTGCACCACAAGTCATCACCATGTGGACTTATTCAGGCAGAATTCAATGCAAGCCGCAACACATGGTGCCACTAACCCTGTTCAACACAAGCCGGCGACATGTGGTGCCACTAACCCTGTTCAACACAAGCCGAACGATCCCACATGTTTAACTGTGTCCAGAGTCCTGAATGGCAGTGACGCCAAGTCCATGGCAGTGACCACAGCACCAGACTCCCTCTGATTAGTTAGGCATATTTCCTTATGCAAGGCCGGCGACATGTGGTGCCACTAACCCTGTACAACACAAGGCATGAAACGTGGTACCACTAGCCTTGTTCAACATAAGCTGATCCCACATGTGTAACTGTGTCCTAAGTCCTGAATGGCACTGACCCGAAGTCCGTGGCAGCGACGACAGCAGCAGTTAGGCATATTTCCATATGCAAGGCCGGCGACACGTGGTGCCACTAACCCTGTTCAAAACAAGCTGATCCCCCATGTGTAACTGTGTCCTGAGTCCTGAATGGCAGTGACCCCAAGTCCGTGGCAGCTACCACAGCAGCATACTCCCTTTGATCAGTTTTGCATATTTCCATATGCAAGGCCGGCGACGTGTGGTGCCACTAACCCTGTTCAACACAAGCCGATCGCACATGTGTAACTGTGTCCTGAGTCCTGAGTCCTGAATGGCAGTGACCCCAAGTCCGTGGCAGCGACCACAGCAGCATTCTCTCTTTGATCAGTTACACATATTTCCATATGCAAGGCCGGAGACACGTGGTGCCACTAACCCTGTTCAACATAAGAAGATCCCACATGTGGAACTGTGCCCTG
Source organism: Triturus cristatus (assembly GCF_964204655.1). NCBI lineage: Eukaryota > Metazoa > Chordata > Amphibia > Caudata > Salamandridae > Triturus > Triturus cristatus. The sequence continues at coordinate 1,128,271,628 of NC_140582.1, forward strand.
AATCCTGAATGGCAGTGACCCCAAGTCCGTGGCAGCAACCACCAACCTATGCATGTGGCTGTGGGCCCTTGCTCACCGCTACCTCTGGCCTACACTGCGGTCAGCAGGACTCACAATTCAGATACAGTTACGATTGCAGATGACGCAGTAGGCAAGAGACATAGTTCCCACTGCGGTCCATCCGCACCAAGCAGCATCACAGGCTCATACACTTCGATAGTGTATTCTATACATATTTCATCTTTTCATGATACGCCTACACTGCGGTCAGTAGCGCTCACAATTAAAATTAAATCTTGATTCATTAATTACAGAATCCACTAGGCAAGTAACTATCACAGGCCTAAAACCTACACAATATCCTTTTAGTATCGCTGCTTTAAGAACTTTTTTTATATCAGTTATACCTTTAGTACAATCAACAAATTGTTCTTCAAGTGCAAACAAACACTCAACAACAGTCTACACTGCGGGCAACAGAGCTAGCAATTTGAAATTTTGACACGTGGTGCCACTAACCCTGTTCAACACAAGCCGCGACATGTGGTGCCACTAACCCTGTTCAACACAAGCCGATCCCACATGTTTCAACTGTGTCCTGAGTCTTGAATGGCAGTGACCCCAAGTCAGTTGCAGTGACCACAGCACCAGACTCCCTTCAATCTGTTTGGCATATTTCCATATTCAAGGCCGACGACACGAGGTGCCACTAACCCTGTTCAACACAAGCCGGCAACACGTGGTGCCACTAACCCTCTTCAACACAAGCCAATCTCACATGTGGAACTGTGTCCCGAGTCCTGAATGGCAGTGACCCCAACTTCGTGGTTGCGACCACAGCACCAGACTCCCTTCAGTTGTATTTGTTGTTGTTTTCTTTAAATAAAATGTTTCATATGTAAACCTATACAAGACTAAGATTCTTGTTTGTCCAACCACACACGGACACTTCCGGGCCCAAGAAGGTTGTTGGGGGTATGTTGGTAATGAGGGTGCGTTTCCTGCTGATGTAGGGAGAGGCAACGAGAAAGGGGTATCTCTCACAGAAAGAACTCCGATATGTTTTCAGAAATGCCTCAGACAGATGCCAGCTGACAGACTGAATCACAAAATGGTATGTCAGTGCTTATGTAGTGTGAGTTATGAACAGTTCGCACCCAGACTCGCAGAGGGACAACTGCGGCCTGCCCGCTCGACTCACAGACACAGTATTACGAGCCGTCCGCTCCCAAAGGAACAGTACCGTAGTAGTTCGCAGAGGTACAGGCACAGTAGCGTACTAGCTCGCAAAGGGAGACAGCTACGAGCCGACGGACTGGCTTCTAACGGCATAGCTGCGAAGTGGTGATGTTGGGCAGAGGCAGCGTGAAAGAGTTATCTTGCAGAAACAGAGCTCCGGTATATTAAATTGCCCCCGAGACCTTTCTTTTATATTTTCACTCGATGCGGGAAAGCCCGCTTTCTGGACCAAGACCTTGCTCCCTGCCAAATTTGGCGTAATTCCATTCAGCAGTTTGACCTGTAGCCTTGTCTAAAGTTTCCTATGGAAAATCCATTGAGAAAACACGTTTTCACACCCCCACATAGTTACCTGATGCAGGCGTACTCGCTGTTGGTGTGCAGGTCAGTGCTCTAGTTGTCAACATGTCACGGCCACTCCCTGAGGGCAGGTTTGCACACACATCACACCCATGCGGCACATGCGTCACAGGCCATGTGACCACGCAAATATAATACATCGACAACGTCACATCCTTTATTGACGGTGGTGACTGGATGGCGGACGCTCCACGGGTCTGAATCATAAAGAGTCCATAAAGAGTTGCGCAGAGGGTTAGTCGCACCCTGAGCTGCATGGCTGTTGGGGGCCTACTACCACGTAGCACGGACTTGACTTGCACAGGGTTAGTACCACCGGAAGCTGATGGGGCCGTCAGGGGCCTACCACCACGTAGTTCCGACTTGAGTTGCACAGGGTTAGTCGCACCCAAAGTTGTATGGCCGTCAGCGGCCCACCACCACGTGGCGCTGACTTGTGTTGCACAGGGTTAGCGGCCCCAAAAGCTGATGTGGTCTCCGCCATTGATGAGTCAGGACTCAGCGACATGTGTGAGATCTGCCGGGCCGCAAAGAAGCTGATGTGGTCTCTGCCATTCATGACTCAGGACTCAGCGACCTGTGTGAGATCTGCCAGCCCGCGGAGCTTTGATGGGCACTGGTAGACACTCCGGTGGCAGCAGGTAATTATTTGGTCATGGCTGCGCAGGGGTGGCAGTGTCTCTCTCTCTCTCATTTCCCTCTCTTCATTCTCTCTCTCACTCTCTTCCTTCATTTCCTTCTATCTCTCTCTCCCTTCTCCCTTTCTTTCCTTCCCTCTCTTTTTCTCTCTGGCGTTTTTTTCCCTTCTCTCTTTCTCTGTGTCTCACTCCTCTGATGTGCGCAGTACACACGCCCTTATTTTGTGCTTTATTTTCCAGGCTGTGTCATCGACATTGATGGACCCGACAGGAGTCTTTCACCTTGTTGTTTTGTGTTGAGTTTTTTAAATTTCAATAAAGTTTTTGGTTGTTACTTAAGTGCTGTGTCACTCTTTAACGTTCTTATTACTGTTATTTGGTGGTGTCCACCATGCTGTTAAATTTTGGGGCAGTTATCGCGGGAATACTGGTGATGTCTGCAGTTTGCACCAGCTTCTGAATAGTGTGTTAGATTTATCTCTACTTTAGTTGCATTAAAGTGCTGATAATGAGATGCAGAGTAGGCGTTCCCGTGCAAAAACACATGAGGTGCACCTTTGCGATCTATTCTAATTACTAAAATCCTGTATTGAATTCCACTGTGGTAGTGGGTGCATTTACAGTGTACATACAAAATCAATAAAGAAATCTCATTGTATTTATATTGATTGGGAATAGTGGGTCAGGAGCTGGATCTTGACGGGATACATTGCCCAGTTTGTGTTATTTTTCTGTACACAAAAAAACCACATTATTATTATTATTAGTCCGATTTGTAACGCGCATGGTTGCCACAGCAACGAGGCGTCCCAGCGCGACCCCAACCAAGACCAACGTCCCGGAGACAGAGCAGAATAAAAGCTAAACAGATATAGATTTAACCGAGCCAGAAAAGAGCCAGGTTTTTATGGCTTTGCGAAAGGCCAAGTGCTTCTGAATTACTCTGATAGAAACAGGCAATGAGTTCCAGAGTTTGGCGGCTAAGTTCCGAAAGGAACGGCCGCCTGCTCTGGCTTTGAAGACATGAGGGGTGCAGACCAGGGCGCAGCCAGCCGATCTCAATAGGCGTAGAGGAGCGTACAACTTGAGTAAGTTGGACAAGCCCACAGGGGCCTGACCAGACAGGATTTTGTGCGCCACACATAAAGCCTTAAACTGGATGCGTTTTTCTACAGGCAGCCAGTGTAGCTTAGGGAGCAGAAAGGCCACTGAGCTAGACTTTAGGAGTGCTACCAGCAGCCGCGCAGCAGCATTCTGGACCCTCTGCAGACGCTTGATACTGACCTTATTAGCGCCCAAGTATAAGACATTTCCATAGTCCAGCCTGGACAGAATTAGGGCCTGGACTATGGTTTGTCACACTTTGGAGGGAAAGAAGCCTATCACGGGTCTTAAACCTCGTAGGGGCCCAAAACACACCCCAACCACTGTTTTAGATTGCGCTTCAAACGTCAGACCCTGATCAAACCATATCCCTAAGTTCTTCACAACCTTTTTGGGAAAGGGCGCAGGTTTAAGACGCTCAGGCCAGCACTGTCCGGACCATAATTCCCGGTCCTTCCCGAACAGTAAAATCTCAGATTTGCTGGCGTTAAGCTGCAAAAAGTTAGCCGCCATCCAGTCCGCCACTGCTATAAGATCCTCCTTGAATTTCCCCAGATTGGCATCACAATTCTTAGAGAAGGAGATCAGCAGTTGGGTGTCATCAGCGTATGACACCAACGCGAGCCCTCTATTTTTTGCTACCGCAGCCAGGGGGCAGACATAGATGTTAAACAAAAGCGGGCTCAAAACTGAGCCCTGCGGTACTCCCTGATGCAGAGCAAACTCCTGGGAATGAAACGGAGGCATGGTCACTTGGAAGGACCTTTCCTCTAAGAAGGAGCGGAACCAGCCCAAAGCCTCACCCTCAACACCGATTTCCTGCAAACGACTTAGTAAAATTGCATGTGAAATGGTGTCGAAGGCGGCACTTAGATCCAAAAGGACCAAAGCCGCTGAGTCACCCCTATCCAAACTATCCCTAATAGCTTCTGTTACTGCCAACAGTGCAGACTCTGTCCCATGATGCGCTCGGAAGCCATGTTGAGAGGAATCCAGAATGGAGTTCTGTTCGATATACTACGAAAGGACAGAGTTAATATGAGATTCCGTCACCTTTGCCAGAAACGGCAGCTGGGAGATTGGCCGATAATTGCCTGGTTCCACGGGATCCAGGGAGGGTTTCTTAAGCAGTGGAACAACTTTGGCATGTTTCCATACCCTAGGAACCACTGCAGAAGACATGGATAAGTTCACCAAGCCCACATCCCAAGGAGCGATCACAGAGCGGAGTTGACGAAACAAGGCAGGAGTCAGGGGATCAGCCAGGGATCCAGACTTGATCTTTAGACAGAGTACGTCAAACTCGTTGGATGGTAGAGATGGAAAGGATACCAGGCTACTACCCGCCATAGGGCCAGGTATAATCGGAATCTCCCTCCTAGCATGCACATCTGCCACCGGCAGGTTAGAATAGATCTGCTCAACCTTGTTCAGGAAGTGATGAGCCAGCTCACTACACTGTTGGTTAGAAACAATTGGGGAGGATGCCACTGAGCCTGTACTTTTCATACCTTTAAGCAAGGCAAATATTGACTTGGCCGGATTAGTACTTGCCAAGATTTTTTTTGCCACGTACTCAGCTCGCGTCTTCCGGATAAGTCGATGATACTGCTTAATGGCAGCCCGGTATTCTGACTTAGCTGAGATGTCATAAGAGCGTCTCCAGGCACGTTCCAGCTGCTTACAACCCTTTTTGGCTGACATAAGTAATGTGTCAAACCACGGGTTAGAAGACCCTCTACTTCTTGCTCCCAGACGGGCCGGGATACAAGTATCCAGACCTAGAACAATCCATTCATGGAAGCAAGAAATTGCTGCTTCCATGTCTGAGGGCATTAGAGGCCTATTATTAACCAAACAAGCAGATAGTTGGCACAGGTCTAATTTATGCCAAGGACGTTTCAACACAGGGGCAGAACGTAAGGGTACAGCTTTTCCCTGCAGTCGCAGCACAAAAGAAACCAAAAAATGATCCGTCCAGGCCTGAAGAGCTGGAGAAAAAACCTGTAAAGGATGTAGATTAGAAAATATAGGGTCCAATAAGTGCCCTGCCCCATGCGTACTCTCAAGGACGCATTGCACTAACTGAAAGGCCTCCAAATCTCCCAGCATGTTTGAAATCACCGCTTTCTCATGCATCTCGAAGTGAAGTTTAAGATCCCCTAAAATGGTAAAATTCAAAGCCCTGCCCGCATAAAGTGCAACTCAGAAAATCCTCCCTGAAGCCAATTGCGGGGCCCGGGGGCCGATAGACTAAAAGGCCGGACATAGTGAAATTAGGGGTCAGCATAACTTTGAACACTGCACTTTACATTCCGCAATGTTCTCTTTAATAAAACTACAGTTATAAACATCTTTAATAATCATTGCAATGCCACCACCACGCCCCCCCTCTCTATTGACTGTCTTCAGCACATAGCCCTGGGGAAGGGCCAACCAGGGCACGGCCACCGAGTCCTGCGTGAGCCAAGTCTCAGTTAAAAATAAGGCATCTGGGGCCTCATCTGTTAACAAGTCGAACACCTCCGCATGATGTTTCACGAGGGACCGACAGTTCAAACTAAGAAACTTGTACTCTGTAGCCTCTGGGGCGGAAAGTGCCCTATCAGCCCCTGGCAGCTGAAATAGGCAGGACTTACACTTATAGGAGTCAACCTGGGGCTCCCAGCGAGAAGCAGAGCACTTAACTTTCAGCCCCAGAAGCTCCTCATGCGAATAGCTGATAAAATCGGCGGGAACTCGAGCAGGGTGCCTGGCGACCGGCGACTGACGTGCGTGGACAGGCGCAGACGGGCCTGCCACAGTAGTGCCGACATTTAATGTCGCTTTGACCGACAACTAGCCCGCCAACCCTCATCCCACCAAGATGGCGCCTGACCTCCTCCCAGCCCCTCCTGCCTCTGCTGCCGTCAGCGAACCTCGCTGCCCCCCGCAAGTAACACGATGCGGCAAAGAGATGAGGTAAAGTCAAGTGTATTGTATATTTTAAAAGCAGTCTCGCACAGTACTAGTTTAAAAAAACAGCCTCACATAGAATGCACAAATTTAAAATTTGACATTGAGGGCAGTAAAGAAAAGATACGTACAGCGCCATGCAAGCACACAGCACTATGCCTGGTTCTGTCTCCCGGCTCAAGCCTCAGGAGTCATCACAACTTTCACAACGAAAGCCAAAAAGTACGAAGCGAAACAAATTCCGGTGATAACCAGAGATTTTACACCTGCTTTCTGCTGGTGTTAAGCAGGACGACTACCTGCAGCATGAAAAGGAACACAGCCAAGAGCCACACCTGAACACCCACAGGTGCCAAAGAGTCAATGAGCACGATACACAGATTCCCATGAGGGCCATAACACTCCTCGCAACAACCTCAGGACCACCAACGCCCCCCAAACTCGCATCTGAGCAAGTATGTCCATGTGGTCATTGTGTTAGCATGATAGGCACTGGCCCTGCAACATCACAGTGTGCTGTCTTCTGCGGACGTTACCATGTCACCTCAGCGTTGGCAGTGAGCCTGGAGATGTAGCTACACACGCATCCTCCTGCATGAACAAGCGGCAAAGGGAACGGGGTGTCTCACACATGTCCGTTTGCAAGAAGTGCGGTAAGTGTGTCACTGTGTTCTGCTGTGGCCGCCACAAGGGCTGCAGCAGTCGATGCTGTAAAGTGCATGCACCACCTCCAAACGGCAGTGTCATGGTGTGATTGGAATGCTGCAGGACATGCTCCAATAGGCATTACAAAGGTGTGCCGTAGGAGTGCACGGGATCCAACAGCGCAGCGCACAAAAGTGTGGCAGCTCGTTGGAGGGAGGAGCAGCTGTTTGCCAACGTAACACACAGTGAACCCGCCCATGTGCACGTGCTGGGCATCTTATCCATGATGACCAGGGTCGCAGACATCCCACAACACCCACAACCGGCCTTTGTACACTTCCTGTATGAATGCACCTGGAGAAGTTACTGTAAGGATGAAAGGTTCTTTGTCTGAGCTATCTTGCGCTAACACATCTGCTGCTCTGAGAAGGAACTTGCAAGTAGCAAGCCCCCCTGACAGATATGATAAAATTTGCATTTGTCTCCCAACCTATCCACTGCCTGATATGAGAACAACGAGTGGACATCCCACACTCAAAAGTCCTTCGTCGTAGTTAGCGTGCGTGAAATGGCCTTCACACGTACTCCCACCTCAAACCTGCCCTGCACCCATTGCACACAGACCCGGCTCATTGCAACAAGCTGTGCCATTTCATCCACAAGACTGGCACACGGCAAGCCAGTGCAGCTACAAGCAGAGCCACTGACGCATAGCAGGGTATCCCGAACACATGGTCGACTCCATTCATGTACATCTATACCTTGCACGTCTGCTGCATGTCCTGGGTGCACTGCCTTTGGCGGATCACTTACCAGCACCATATACAAGTTACCGTGTTCCAAGCAAAACTTCCTACTACTACGTATAAAATATTGCTGACACTACTTAGACAGGTGTGGCACAGCGCCCAGAGCACATGACTTCACAGCATAGGACACACAGTTTGGGCTCACAGTTTCATCCCCGAGTCCAGCAGCAGCTCAATTTAGCAGCATAACACTCTAGGCAATACCTTACTTAATTTCTGTACCCCGCACTTTCAGACCGGTAGGGGTCAGTAGTTCAGCGCCTTTATCCCCGAGTCCGGCAGTAGCTCAGCTTATGCCTCCAGCGCCATCAGACTCTTACGAGTGAGTAGTTTGCACTTTCCAAATACCGAATTGATTTGATACGCGGAAATTTACCTTCGCACTCACTGTATAACACCCCCTAAACACCATACACAACTTACAATATTCGAAACAAAAGTTCCTCCAGTCAGGTGTGGTGCAACGGAGAGGGCACCTGACTTCACAACATAAGACACACAGTTTGGGCTCACGCTTTAATCCCCGAGTCCCGCAGCAGCTCACCTTAGCAGCATCAGACTCTAGGCAATACCTCACTTAATTTCGGTAGCCCAGCACTTTCAGCCCGGTAGGGATAAGTAGTTTGCTTCGCACCCCTGTATAGAACACCCTAAACACCCCACAGAGGTTACAGTGCTCCTACCCTCCTCTTTCCTCCTTTTTTTGCCCTTTTTTCCCCTTACTAGCTTCAACAGAATCACAAAATGGCTGCCAACACTTCCTAGTTGCAACCGCTCACACTGCTCGTTTGGGTGGTGCGCGCAGGGTGCGTGCACTCGGCGATTTAAAAAAAAAAAAAAAAAAATTTGCCCTTGGGGGTCAGGAACTGTCCACCCTTCCCCCTTTTCACATTCTCCACATTTGTTTTTCACCCCCTCAGAGTGCGAGAGACAAAATGGCGGCTGACACTTCCTGGTTTCGACCGATTCGAATGTTTACTAAGATCTAACAACCAATCAGAATTGCGCTCGAGCACGGCAAGGTGCGCGCACCCAGCGCGCACGCTGCGCGCGTACAGATATATATATTGATTTAAATGCTATTTTCTCTGGAAATACTGAGCAGATTTACACCAAAACTGCAAAAGGCACTTCATGGACCTTATGGCTACCTCTCTGCCAAATTTCACGTAATTCTGTTCAGCCGTTCGGGCTGTAGCTGCGACTAAAGTCCCTATGGAAAAATCCATGGGGAAAACGCGTTTTGGGACCCCCCCTTTTTCTCGGCCCCCGCTTGATGAATCACCCCGAGACTTTCAGGGTAGGAGCGGAGCAGAGCGCCCCATTAGTTTTGAAAATTTCGCGAGAATTCGTCAATCGGCGCCAAAGTTATTCAAAATAGAATTTTGAGATTTCCTATGGAAACTCGGTCCTAACTATAACTATCTACTGGCGACCGCCAGTAGATAATATATTTAAAAAGTTAATAATAATTTCTAGTTAGGAAAATTATATTCATTCTTTATTTTTTATTATTATACAGAACTCGCGCACCCTACACGATGCCTGCGCGCATTCTCGTAGCCATTTTGAAAAGTTGTGCAGGAGTCACAAATTCGGCATAATCTGTAAAGTATGAAACATCTTTAAATTAATTATGAATAAAAGTTTTGCTTTAAGTGTTTGTCTAAATTTATTTAGAAAAGTATTTTTAAACTATTTTTTTCAATATAATCTGTACGAAAGTAAATGTACTGTATGCGTGGCTTATTCGCTTTTTTTGCGGGACCCCTCCCCGCACGTATTTCTGGGGTCGCACCGTGATCGCGCCGGGGTCGCGACTTCAGCGTATTTTTAAATTTGAAAAAATACTATTGAAAGTTTGAATATGATATTAGACTGTACAGCTTTGCTAATATACTTATTAAAAGTTTATAGAAATTTCTATTTATAGTGTGTAATCATGTATATGATATTTTGCGGGTGCGCGAAGGGTGCGTGACGGGTGCGCGCACCCTACATGACTTCATGTCAGCAGAAGCAAAAAAGAATCTGGTTGAAATTAGTTTCATTGTGAAAGAGGGAGGATCCATAATGCTGATGCTTCCCTTAATTTTTGTCTTTGATACAGAGAAGACCTGTTTCCTGGTTGTCTTTATTATTATACCTTTCTTTCGTGTTTTCATTTTTTATTTAACAGTGGCTTCCAGTCTTGCCTCAGTTGATCCTGTTGACATAGAGGAGGAAGAAGAGATGGTGCAGCAGAAGAAAAAAAGAAAAGAAAGCATCGTCTTGCCTTTTTCAGAGTACCGGAGGGTGAAAAAAAGGTTAATGAAATAAAAGTTACTTGCATTGTTTGTAAGAGAGTGCTGTCAAGAGGCTCGGAGAAAAAGTACTCTTGCGGTACGAGCAGTGTGAAGAAGCACATGGTGACCATACACCCTGTGCACCTCGCAAGAGAGGAGAGAAAGAGACAGTTAAATGCTGCTGCCGAAGAAGACCCAAATAGTCCAAAAACTTCACAATAGGTTCCATCTGCTCCAAGGCCTCACATCATGCCTGAATTTTTAAATGCAGCAGTTAGTTGCATTAAGTGCAACACCCAGCTGTGTGTTGGAGAACAGTGCATTGACGTCATCTCTGCTACTCTTAAAGCACATAATGTAAAAAAAAGAAATTAAATGTGCTTTTGTTTTTGTTCAAGAGATCATTTCCTGATCTTCATTTTTGTCTGTTGTTTTTAAAATAAAAAACACACAAAAAAAGTTAAAAAAGGACAAAAATATTTTTTTTATAACAATTGTTCAGGAAAAAAAACGTTGTTACGGAACCACATCTACTGGTTAAAAAAGAAAAATTACTTAAGTGCTTGCATGAGAGCATGGACACTGTGGGTGATTGCAGATTTGCAAGTGTACTATATGGTTATTTTATAAATGTTTGGGTAGTGGTAACATGATGATAAGTGATTGGATCATTTCATGAGTACATGGGTAGTGACTGAATGATTAGAGTACTGCAAAGAGATTGCATTGTGAATGTATAAGTGCTTGGGTATTGGCGGAGTGATTGGATAGCTACATTGTGCTGGAAGGGTGAATGGAGGAGTGCGTAGGGAGTGACAGGGGGATTGCTGGAGTGCATGGGTACTACCTGGGTAATTGGGAGAATGAATCCGTACTGTGTAGGTGTTTCGAAGGCTGCATGGACAGTGCACAGAGCATTGTAGCAGTACATATGTTAGTGCCTCGGTCATTGCATGAGTACATGGGTAGTGACTAAATGATTAGAGTAATGCAAAGAGAGTGCATGGTGAATTTATAAGTGCTTGGGTATTGGCGAAATTATTGAATAAGTACATGCTGCTGAATGAGGGATTGGAGGAGTGCATGGGAAGTCATAGAGGGATTGCTTGAGTGCATATGTACAACCTGGGAAACTGGAGGAGTGAATCAGTAGTGTGTAGGTTGTTAGAGGTCTGCATGGGTAGTGCATGGAGGATTGTAGCAGTGCACATGTTAGTTCCTGAGTTATTGCATGAGTACAAGGGTACTGACTGGATAATTAGAGTACTGCAAGGAGAGTGCATGTTGAATGTATAATTGCTTGGGTATTGGCAGAGTGATTGGATAAGTACATGGTGCTGGATGGGTGATTGGAGGAGTGCGTGGGGAGTGACAGTGTGATTTCTGGACTGCATGGGTACTACCTGGGTAAATGGAAGAGTGAATCAGTAGTGTGTAGGTGGTTAGAGGTCTGCATGGGAAGTGCATGGAGGATTGTAGCAGTGCACTAAATAGTGCCTGGGTCATTGCATACATGGGTACTGACTGGATGATTAGAGTACTGCAAGGAGAGTGCATGATGAATTTATAAGTGGTTGGGTTTTAGCAGAGTGATTGAATAAGTACATGATGCTGAATGGGTGATTGGAGGAGTGCATGGGGACTGACAGGGGGATTGCTGGAGTGCATGAGTACTACCTGGGTAATTGGAGGAGTGAATCAGTACTGTGTAGGTGGTTAGAGGTCTGCATGGGTGGTGCATGGAGGATTGTAGCACTGCACGAGTTAGTGCCTGGGTGAATGGAAAAGTACATGGTCCTGGATAGGTGATTGGAGGAGTGCACAAGGAGTGACAGTGTGATTGCTGGACTGCATGGGTACTACGTGGGTAATTGGAGGAGTGAATAAGTAGTGTGTAGGTGGTTAGAGGACTGCATAGATAGTGCACATGTGTAGTGACTGAATATTTAGAGTGCTGCAAGGAGGGTGCATGGTCAATATATAAGTGCTTGGGTTTTGGTAGAGTGATTGGATAAGGACATGAGACTGGCTGGGTAATTGGAGTGAATAGGTAGTAACAGGGAGATTACTAAACTGTGTAGATAGCAGTCAAAGGATTGTAGAAGTGCATGAGTTAGTGCCTGGGTAATTGCATGTATGTATGTATGTATGTATAGGTATACTTGTATAGCGCATTGACTGTCACCCAACGGGCATCCTGGCGCTTAGACTTTTGATGGAACCTGCACGATGTTATCAACCACTGTACGATTTACGCCACTCTTGGGAAGAGATGTGTTTTCAAAGCTTTCTTAAAAGAAGGAATATCTCCCACACTCCTCAAAGCCAGCGGTAAAGAGTTCCACAGAGTTGCTGCTGAGAACCTGAAAGACCGGCCTCCCAACCGAGTCCTCAGGATTTTAGGGACTACCACCAAGCAGGCTGTGGCAGAGTGGAGAGATCTAGACGGAGTGTACCACGAGAACATGTTCTGCAAGGGGATGGGACCTTGTTCATGAAGGGCCCTAAAAACTATACAGAGGGCTTTAAATTCGATCCGCTGAGGGACTGGCAACCAATGGAGGTCCCTGAGCGCAATGGTAGAGGAATCAACACGCCGGCGTGACAGGGCCAGTTTAGCAGCAAAATTCTGCACACGCTGCAATTTTCCCACCAGAGTCACCGTGGCTCCCAGAAGTAGTGTGTTACAGTAGTCAAGTCTACTTAAGATGGTACTCCGCACTACCTCTGGTCTAGCCTGTGCTGGGAGCAGTGGTAGGATCTTCCTCAGCGTGCGAAGCAAAGCCATGCACGTTGCCACTGTTTTGTTAACGGATACATCCAATTGAAGATTGGAGCCGTAAAATACTCCCAAATTCCGCACACAGTCTGCCGGTGCACTAGTGCCCTGGAAGGAAGGGGGCCAAAAGTCTGACGGAAGAGGCCTGGGGGTACGGTCTATTGAACAATGTAAAACCTCCTTTTTGGAACTGTTGAATTGTAGAGAGTTGTGGCATAACCAATCTGCCGTAGAGGTCATGCAACGGTGGAAGACCTCTTGTGACACCACCTCCTTACCCTCAAACGAGAAGATAAGTTGGGTGTCATCCGCATAGTTGGTGACTGCGATGCCAAAGATTTTATCAGCTTGATCAGGGGGCGGAGGTAAAGATTGAAAAGGATAGGACTGATGGCTGACCCCTGAGGCACGCCCTGCCCAACCCTTCTGATGGTAGATTTGAACGGTGGCAGGGCCACTACCTGGTGTCTGTTATCCAGATAAGACCCCAGCCAATCAAGGGCCAAGCCAGTCACCCCCACTTCCTCCAACCTCCTGATCAAGATCGTGTGGCTGACCGTGTCGAACGCGGCCGACATGTCGAGCAGTACTAAAAAGGCTGCCCGTCCTTGGTCGGCACGCGTCCTGAGGTCATCTAGCACAGTCACCAATGCTGACTCTGTCCCATGGGCTGGTCTAAATCCAAATTGGGCCACCACATCCAGGCATGCATTGGTCTCCAGATAGCTGGAAAGATGTTTTGTAGCCCATTTCTCCAAGATTTTGATTGGAAAAGGGAGAAGGGAAATGGGCCTGTAATTGGCAGGGCAAGAAGGATCCAAAGTTTCCTTCTTAAGAAGTGGAGACACCACTGCCAACTTCCAGCAATCCGGTACTCGTGCAGACCTGAGGGATTGACAGCAGGTCGCAAATAATGGCGGAAATGTTCTTCCCGAAATAGCTTCCAAAATTTGTGAGGAAGTGGATCAAGGGGCGAACCCGAGGAGACGCTATTTGCCAGTACACTAAATTCCTCGAAAGATGGAACCGGGAAACTATTCAGGCATGCTAAACCAACATCTCCCTCCATGACAGATGTCAAGGTAGGAGTGGGCAAAGACTGGGTGCCTGAGCTTGACGAAATAGCAAGGTTGCTCAAAATGGTGGCAATCTTCTCCTCGAAGGCCTGTGCCAACGAGTCGCACAAAGATTGAGATGCAGGGACATCGTTTGCAATACAGGCAGGACGCGATAGGTCTTTAACAATTTTAAAAAAGCGCCTGAGATTTGTTCGCCGCCGACAATAGAGAGTCCTCTAGGAATTTAACTTTAGCACATCTAATCTGTGCTTTATAAGTTGCCAAAGTTTGCCTAAAACAGGCTCTATCTGATTCCCAGTACTGTTTTCTCCAGGCACGCTCCGCCCTCTTGCATTGTAGTTTGGATTGAAGCAGTTCCTCTGAAAACCACGGCATAGCATGAGTGGACCTCTCTCTAGTTTTTCGCAATGGAGCTAATGAGTCAAGTGAAGCCACAATTCGCTGGCTAAGGGTTTCGTAACTCGCATCCACACTATCTCCCAAAGAAAAACCCATCGGAAGCAAGGCAGGCAGAGTGGACTGCTTCAAGAGCTTGGACCATTGTCTACTCACCCTATTAGCACCTAGGCTACCTTTCTTCATAAAGGCTGCGGGGAGTGAAAGGGTGAAGTGAACCAACGCATGGTCTGTCCAACATTGAGGTTGAATGTTCTGTATAGCTACTTTCCCTATATCTGCAAAAATCAGATCCAAAATATGACCTTTTGAATGGGTCGGCAAGGATACTAGCTGTTGCAACTGTATGTTACTACAGGCCTGCTCCAGATCTTTAAAAGCGGAATCCATTGGACCATCTGGACATAAGTTGAAATCTCCCAATACCAAGAGTCTAGTGTGGGAGTTAGATAAATCATGAATCAGGTCAATGAGCACTGATACCTCTGATAAAGAACTGGCCGGGGGTCTATAACACAGCAACCCTGTGTATAGAACACCTCCCTGACTATTTAGGGAAAAGCCCAATAGTTCGTAGCCTGGAATGGCCTTGATGTCAAACTGGGAAAGATGTAAGGTCTCCCTAAAAATCAGGCCGACTCCACCTCCCCTGGCTCCCACCCGGGGTTCATGTTTGATTTTATAGCCTGGAGGGCAGGCTAGGCCCAGATCCACCATACTGTCTATTCTAGTCCAGGTCTCTGTCATGAAGAGTATATCGATCTTCTCGGACTCTATGAGGAGCACAATTTCCTCATGATGTTTACTAGGCGATCTTACATTTAGTAGACCACAAGACAGTGTTTCTGGAAACCTACTGGTGCTATGTAGCTCAGCCAAAGGCTGAATAGTGGCACTGGGATTCAGGCTTAGGAGTTCATCTCGAGAATAGATAAACTCACCCTTCGATGACGAGGCAGCCTTTCCCGCACCCGTCGCGTCCCGTGCGCGAACGGGCGCAAACAGGCTTACCTCTGGCGCACCTCCGGCGTGCTCCCGCTGCGCGCGTTCGCTGCGCGCGTTCGCTGCGCGCTAGTACCCCATGCATCTTAAATAGCCGTAAGCGCGGGAGTCTGCGTAGACCACTAGGGCCACACCAAAGATGGCGCCCGAAAGTGTCAGGCCCTGATCTCCCCCCACCCAAGATGGCGGCCTTAAATCGCCGCGACACGGAGGATGAATGGCCTGCAAGTCCCTAAGTCCCTAATTCCCGCAAAATGCGGGGTGACAAACAATTATCGTGCAGTGTCAGGACCTAGGGAGAAATATCAGCCCAGAAATGCAGTAGGTAAGAAAGCAGCGCTAGTCCAGTAAAAGCGCGGCACGATCGTGCAGTTAGGAATTAAAATAATTAATAGCAGGAAGCAAGCGTGAGCGCTGCTTAAAAGAGTCTACTTGCCTACAAAGCAGCACCGAGTTATATAGACTCCTCCAAACGCAGGAGTCTGCGTAGACCACTAGGGCCACACCAAAGATGGCGCCCGAAAGTGTCAGGCCCTGATCTCCCCCCACCCAAGATGGCGGCCTTAAATTGCCGCGACGCGGAGGATGTATGGCCTGGAAGTCCCTAATTCCCGCAAAATGCGGGGTGACAAACAATTATCGTGCAGTGTCAGGACCTAGGGAGAAATATCAGCCAAGAAATGCAGCAGGTAAGAAAGCAGCGCTAGTCCAGTAAAAGCGCGGCGCGATCGTGTAGTTAGGAATTAAAATAATTAATAGCAGGAAGCAAGCGTGAGCGCTGCTTAAAAGAGTCACATGAGTACATTGGGTACTGACTGGATGATTAGAGTACTGCAAGGAGAGTGCATGGTGAATTTATAAGTGCTTTTGTTTTGCTGGAATAATTAGATAAGGACACAGACTGTGTGGGTTATTGGAGGAATGCACAGGGAGTGACAGTGTGATTGCTGGACTGCATGGGTACTACCTGAGTAATTGGAGGAGTGAATCAGTAGTGTGTAGGTGGTTAGAGGACTGCATGGATAGCAGACATGTGACCATAGCATTGCATGTGTTAGTGCCTCGGTCATTGCATGAGTACATGGATAATGACTGGATACTTAGAGTGCTGCAAGGAGAGTGCATGGTGAATTTATTAGTGCTTGGCTTTTGGCAGAGTGATTGGATATGGACATAGGAGTGGCTGGGTAATTGGAAAAGTGCATAGGCAGTAACAGGAAGATTTCTAAACTGTGTAGATAGCACTCAAAGGAATGTAAAAGTGCATGAGTTAGTGCCTGGGTAATCACTCAAAGGATTGTAGAAGTGCATGAGTTAGTGCCTGGGTAATTGCATGAGTACATGGGTACTGACTGGAAGATTAGAGTACTGCAAGGTGAGTACATGGTGAATTTATAAGTGCTTGGAAATTGGCGGGGTGATTGGATTAGTACATGGTAGTGTCTGAGTGAGTGAAGGACTGCATGGGGAGTGACAGGGTGATTGCTGGACTGCGTGGTTACTACCTGGGGAATTAGAGGACTGAATAAGAGATATGTAAGTGGTTAAAGGACTGCATGGGTAGTCCATAGGGGATTGCAGCAGTACATGTGTTTGTGACTGGGTCATTGCATGAGTACATGAGTACTGAGTAGATGATTAGAGTAGTGCAAAGAGTGTGTAGTAAATTTAGAAGTGTTTGGGTATTGGCAGAGGGTTTCGATTAGTACATGGTACTGGCTGCGTGACTGGAGGAGTGCACAGGGACTGACAAGTTGCTTGCTGATCTGCATGGATAGTATCAGGGGAATTGAAGGACCAAATGAGAAGTGTGTAGGTGGTTAGAGGACTGCATGAGTAGTACACAAGGATTGTACCAGTGCATGTGTGCCTGGATCATTCAATGAGTACAGGAGTAGTGACTGCATGATTAGAGTAGTGCGTGGAGAGTGGATGGTGAATTTATGAGTGGTTTGGTGTTGGCGCAGTGATTGGTTACAGACATAGGACTGCCTGTGTGATTGGACGAGTGCATACGTAGTACCAGGGAGATTACTGGACTGCATAGGTAGTTCTCAAAGGATTGCAGCACTGCATGTGTTAGTAACTGGGTCATTGCATGAGTACATGGGTTCTGACTGGATGTTTAGAGTACTGCAAGGAAACAATTTTTGCAGTTGTTTTTAAAAATTTAAATTTTAAAAACTTTCAAACTTTAGAATTTTGTTCTGTAAAAGAGAAGGAAAAAACAGTTATAACATATAATATAATAGTTTAAACTACACAACATAATTTTACTATTATATAAGATATTCAGTTTGCCTTTTTTGCTCTTCTCAGAATCTATTGATTTTCACCATAGACAGTGATTTGAATATTGCTCATCATGTAACAGCTGGCTAAAAAATACAATCGATAAGATTGTAAAAAAAAACAATTATGTGTCTAAAATATTTACAACAAAGTCAACTATGTGTTTACACTTCCTAAAATAAACATCCTCAATAACATTGCATATAATACAAATATCAAATATATGAAATGCTTCTTTCTAAGACAGTTTTCTAAATACAGTATCAAAGAAAAGAAACGATAATTGAATCAGCAATTCTTCATATCTTCCCTATAGTCTAAATGATGTTCTTTAAAACATTTGCAGTGAGAATATCCAAAATACACTTATTAATTTATATTGATATCTTCCCACTAGACCAAATGATATTCCTGAAATCCTTTGTATTGAAATTATCCAAAATAATGTCATTAATTCATATTGACATCTTCCCAATAGGCTGAATGAGGTTCTCAGTACTTTGGCATTAAAAATATTAGGTATGAATTTGGTAATTAATTTGGCAACTGATATTTGAAAACCAAATGGGCATCATTACAATGTGTCCATCCTTTATTGCACTTTAAATAGACAGTGTAGTGTCCAGATGTTGTAGAACATCATGGCAAATAATTGCTACTGCTACGAAAGTTCTTCCTGATATTGATAGCTGACTTGCTACAAACATTTTCCATAAAGTAGCCAATTTTCTTCCATCTGCTCTACTACGTTGTCCAAATCTTTCTATAAATAATGTTGATAACATTTCTGATTTGCAGTGACTACAATCCATATTTTGATTAGCCGATTTAACTAATTTGGTAAAAGACACTGTTTTACAATCTGGTATTGCCAAATATATTAATCTTTCAGTGTCTATGTTGGTGGTAGAAGTAAATGTACAATTTTCACATTCATGTTCCCATCTATAACGAAGTCCAAACAGATTTTCAACTTGTATTCCTTCATCTTCCAATACTGCAAGCACAAACATAAGAAATTCCTGAGCATCTTGTTGTACATTCTGTGTAAATTGTGACCAACCAGAACATGTATCCGGAAGATTCCGAATGCCAGAATCACTTTGGATTTTAGTTTTATCAGTTCTCAGATTTTCAAAAATGGAATGCAACAAGGAACAAAACCTTTTTTAACGATTCTCCGTAATTTTCTGTTGGAGATTGTCTAGAAAAAATACTACATTCACTACGACATTAGCATAGCAGTTGATACCTGAACTATTTTCTAACTGATATCCTACAATCTCTTCAACAGTGACCTTTTTCTTTTTGTTTGGAATCTGAACATTGTCTTGATTTTTTTTCTTCTTTCCAACTTCACTATAGAGATTCCCTGATCTTCGTTTTTGACCTACTACACGCTTTTCATATACAGGATATTGACCTAAATTGGGAGCATACACTCTTATTAACCGATTATACTCTCTTACACAATTTAAATATGCACTAATCTTTCTCTCATCAAAATCAATCAAATACATTCCAGATAAAGTTCTTACTCAGAACAATGCAACACACGCCATTCCCTCTTTAAACACGGTATTTCCAATGTTTACCAAAGCGCTGTCTACACTTAAACCTTGAGATTTATGAATGGTCACCGCATATGCTAAAGAAAGAGGAAACTTTTTCAACGAACATACAAATCTTCAACAGAACAACGTCCAACCTGTTTTACTTCTTCAATCTGATCAAATTTAATTTTTGAAAATTCAATTCCATCTCTATTTTGATAATTAACAAAATCAACAACTTTTCCCATTGCTCCATTTACTAAACCTTTTTCCACATCCAAAGTACGCCATAAAATGACCTGACAGTTTTCACATACATATAAATTATTTTCTAAACCAGCAGTCCTAGATGTAGATTTTTCCAATGAATCCAATGTTATTTTTCATTTTTCTGTCAAAATAATATTAATACCTTTGGGCTCTCTTTTATCAATGACTTCCATTTTTATTATTTGTTGTTTTTCCCACTTTAAAAGTTCTTCATTGAATGTAGAACACTCTTGCAGTGTTGGCATTAGGCAGATTATAGATTTATTTTCTCTGATTTTTTTGTATATTATTTCCAGAGCAACATCTTCATTTGGAAACAAGTTTGGAAGTAGCCAACTTTGCAAATCTTATTTATCATGTTCTGTCAATACACTAATTCTTATATCTTGAAGAATACTTCCATAGTCTTCATCACTTGCCTGTCGC
This sequence comes from Triturus cristatus, assembly GCF_964204655.1. Lineage (NCBI taxonomy): Eukaryota > Metazoa > Chordata > Amphibia > Caudata > Salamandridae > Triturus > Triturus cristatus. The sequence continues at coordinate 1,128,291,460 of NC_140582.1, forward strand.
ATATTTTTAATACTTTCTTTGTATTCAAAATATGACCAAATGTTCACATTTCCAATACTTCCCAAACACTTTCTGGTGTCTCCATGCACAAGTGTTTTAAATACTGGTTGCCCTTTTACAGTAGTAAGTTGCAGTAGATCGCCAAAAATTATCACGTTTACCTCCAAATAAGACATCGTATTCTGTTTTTAAAATTTGCTGCATTCTTAAATATACAAAGGCAAGCATGAAGTTTGAGATCATGCTCACCTCATCAATAATCAGAAGTTTCATTTTCTTTAGTACTCTTGAAACTTCATAACTAGCTTCTCAAGATAGCTTGTGATATTCCAATTCGTTTTCATGTTCAACAGGTAGCATTAGTAAGCGATGTAATGTAATTCCTTTAATGATGTGTGCTGCTTACCTAGTTGGAGATGCTACAACACAAGATAAATGTGATTCAGTGGTTTTCTGTAGATAACTGGTCAAAACTTTAATTAAGAAACTTTTTCCTGTACTGGCTTGACTACTGACATACATTCGGATAGGTTGAAATGATGTGCATGTGCATTCTTTTTTTTCATTAAGAAAACCATGGTCGATCTGTTTTCTCACTTGCTGATATATTTCTTTCTGTTCAATATTTAGTTGTTCTTCCAAGTTTCCTAAATCCATAATATCATGTTGAGCTTGATGCATTGCTGTTTCCACTTCACTCATGGCGATTGCTGCTTCATTTTCAAGAGCTGGTTGTCCTAGTGGATCTTGACTCAGTGTAGCACAACTTTGACTGTCTTAAAAACTGTCTCTAGCACTCTTAGTTGCAATAGTAGCTTCTTGATCAATTTCTTCATTCAACATTTTGAGATAATTTGGAAAAACTGTGCATTCAATCCTATCTTTACATGCATTAAAAGAATCTTCATAGCACTGAAAATCTCCAAGTAATTCCAGCTCCGTACGCCAAGGCTTGAAGAGTTGCAGAAGTGCTAAATAGTAAAATTCTCTTTTATCAGGAGTATCGCAACTCAGTTGCCTATGATTAATCAGATTTCCTTTACTATGTTTCACCAAACAGCCTTCTAAAACCAATAACTGCATATTTTTCTTCATTTATGTTCTCTGTAATATTTCTCTTAAAACTGTAATATTGCAGCACTTCATAGAGTTATATGTGTTCAATATGATTTTTATTTGGATAGTACGTATCTAATATGTTTGTTTTTAACAATATCTTTGCTTTCCGGCTCATTTAATGCTAAATATTCGATTTCTTGTACAGATTTAAGTACTCAATTTTTTGTTTCAGCAAGACCTAGACTAACCCAAATGAGTCCTCTTGACTTTGAATATAAACTAGCAGAGGACAACCGATCCGAACATTCGTAGGATCCAATCTCTCGATGGGACATTATCTTCAAACTAAAGCTGTACAATTTCTTACTAAGACTCTTCTCGTGTGAAATTTCTTCCCACATTTCTTTCAACTCCGTCTTTTCTGATTTTGTTATGTATGACGTTACAACCGAGCAACAGCAATGGAATTATCCGCAACATACTGGATATCCATATTAGCATTCCACATCGACAAAATAACTGGATGATTACCATTAATATACTTTGATTCTTCACTTCTTTTTAAATTGTATGTATTTTTAGGAGATTTTCTAGTGATGGTATGACTCACTGCTGACATGAAACTGTTGACTCTTCATTTGGATATTACTGGACGTGGAAATTCAAAACGACATTTGGTATAAAACTTTCCTTTGACTTGTATTTCTGTCAAGAGTATTTGCCACATCAATGAGTTTGAAACCGTAAAACTTGTTGCCACTAGGTGTTTTTTTCTCTTGTTTATGGTATAGCACATGAAACATTGTCTTCAATAAAGGATAAAACAGTCTCATCCGAATCAGTTTCAAATTTGGGTGCATCCTTAATCCATAAAAGCATTTGTATATGAGGAGCACCTCTAGCTTGATACTTCTTTCTCCAAAAGAAATCAATAACTTCTCCAAGAGGAGGGTTGTTTTTATTGCAGAGAAAAGACATCACAGCTTGAAACCTATGATTAAAATATCTGCACACATTTACAGGATCCAAGGAACACAGTTCTCCAGGTGTCTTGAATTCAATGTTTTTAATATTTGAATTTGCTTCTTGAAGAAATTCAAGTAAATCATCCCATGCGTATTCAGCACATGTTAGCTTAACAAACCACGTAGGAGTTCCTAAGTTCCTTAACATGCATTTAAGTTCTCCATGACGACAATACCAATACTCATTAGTACCACGCTGACACGTCATCAAATTAATCAATTGAGATTCTAAATGATCATCTCTCTCATGTACTTTGACCATGAGTTCCTTTGCAGAAACATTTTGAAGATGAACTCCCGTTTTTAATATGTGGTTGACTGCATATGAAAGTCCAGACAAGTCACTTTCAAACAAAAGATGAAATATATATGGGATACATTGTCGATCTTCAGAGTACAATCTTGTTGTCCGATATTCTGATGCGGGAATCTGTACTGGTCGTTCGTCATATCGTCCACCTTTTCCAGTGAGGAAGAGCTGTGGAACACAACGAGCTTCCAAACTTTTTTCCCAAACACTCATGGAAGTCCCCTTCGCTTTCCTCATTTGGAATAATTCAATAGTATTTCGCATCACTTCTTTGGAATGTAAAGGATGTACACTATAATGTTCATAAATTTCTTCACTTTTGGACATATCCACTTTTTCAATTTGGCCACTTGACATTTCGCTATCATCTCCTAAAACTATTTCTTCTTCTTCGACATACGCATTTTTGTAGTAATCATTGTTTTTAATGAGATATAACGTTGCCTTTTGCACTTTGCTGACATCTACCAATTCTTGCGATGTTTTCCAACTCTTCGTAGGAACACCATTTACTAGAATAACTACCGGTTCAGTTTCCTCTTTCTCTACACCAATAGTTTCAATATTTTTCTTTAAATCTAAAGGTAAATATACTACTCTTTCTTTTAATCCTCTGTGTAAATCTGTGGGAGGCAACTTACCTGTTTTAGGCTCCATAGAAACAATAGCCTGAAACGGGTGCACAGATTGAATCAGAATAGACTCATACGTGTTTAAATCTATCAGTTCTGGAGGAATGGCTATCAACTCTAGGTTATTATGTAGACCTCTAGCTGGCATTTTGTTGTCCTTTAATTTGTTATAACAATATTTACAAATACGTTGATCAGTACCCAAATCAAAGCAATCTTCTACCAACAAATAAGTTGCAAATTCGTTCCACTTAACATTGTTTTCTTTTTCACTTTTTAAATACAGATCAACACTCCTAGTCTGATTTTTATTGTGGGTTCGTCGACAACAAATACAAACATTATTTGGTCTTTCACAACAAATTACCTTGAACTTCATAATTTCTTCTTCAAACTTCTCAGTACTACTATGTTCCACGTCTTCTTCAACATCTACTTCTATCACTGTCTCACTTTGTCTACACTCTTCTTCAGGACCAAAGTAATGAAACTCTATTTCATCACAAATTCTTTTTATATCTGATACTGACCCATGCAAAAAGGCACTTTTTAAGTCACTTAAAATTATTGCTTGACTTTTTGCGTAATACAATCTTCTGACTAACTTCCGCATTTGAGAGTGATGTACTGCTAACATTCTGAAATGATGAAAAATACTTTGACACACTTTTCTAGAAAGACAAGCCAGAGAATGACCTTGCAAACCAGTATTTTTTCTTACGTTGCAAGGATCTAGTCCTTGCACCATCTTAATCTTTTGTTTAACACTTGTGTTACTGTATGCTCATTAGAAATGTCATAAAATATCAATAGACTCCTGTCGTATACTACAAATACTACTACAATACCAAGTTTACACTGGGGCTTTACTACGTCTCCCTAGAACTTCATCAACTATCACTTCTTCAACATTTCTAGGAACAATCTTTTCTTTTTCAATTGGACAACCGTTCTTCACTTCATAAGCACGACCACTGGTTTCAACTGCATACACTAATGTATTGGTTTGAAAATAGCTCTCTTCATTAAAAAAAGGATCTGAACTTGAACTGTGTTTCCATTCACCCAAAGAAATATCACAAAAGTTAGTTCTGTTAATTACTTTCTTCTTTTTAATTTTGGCCTTCATAAAATGTATTGGTTTATCTAATGATCGAATTCTGTTTAAAACTAAAATGAATAATTTCCTTTTTATTTCAAAAGCCTTTTCAACAATAGTTTCAATCTGTTTTTTCTTTTTATAAAATGCTGATCTTTGTATATATTTATTGGCATCTTTTAATAAATTAAGTACTACTCTATTGTGAAACATTCTTTTCCTTATTTCATAAAATTGATTCTTTCTCCTTTTACCATAGATTTTTTTTGGAACACGTAATTTCCGATTAATTTCTCCTTTTTTCTTTTTATTCTTCTTTGTTGTTGAAGTATTCTTTCTACTTTCCACATTGTCCAAACTGTTTCTAGTCTTTTTTTAATAAATTCTTTTGTTCTCTTACCGCAAGACTTTTTCTTTTTTCCCACATGTTGTAGTTCATCTAATTCCTACTGTTGTCTTTTCTTTATATAATACTCTTTCTTTTGTTGTTTCCTCTTTACTGTTTTTTGATCATGGTAAGTCTTTTTTAATGATGATGAAGAATATCTGTTAAAAAAATAATTTTCATGAAAAATTATTACTATAAATCTATACAATATACCATTCTATTGCGAAACAAACACGTTCTACATAAAACCCATTTAAACGCTTTGTTTTGAAATCACAATGCACTTACTGCAGTACACTGGTACTAACTGGATAATTGTAGGAGTGAATGAGTAGTGTGTAGGTGGCTACAGGACTGCAGGGATAGTGCACATGTGATTGTAGCACTGCATGTATTAGTGCCAGGGTCACTGCATGAGTACATGGACAGCGACAGAAAACTTACAGTGCTGCAAACAGACTGCATGGTGAATTTATGAATGCATAAGGACATGGGACTGGCTGAGTAATTGGAGGAGTGCATAGGTAGTAACAGGGACATTACTAAACTGTATAGGTAGCACTTAAAGGATTGTAGAAGTGCATGAGTTAGTGCCTGGGTAATTGCACGAGTACATGGGAACTGACTGGATGATTAGAGGACTGCGATGAGAGTGCATGGTGAATATCTAACTGCTTGTGTTTTGGCAGAGTGATTGGATTAGTACATGGTAGTGGCTGGGGGATTGCAGGAGTGCACAGGGAGTAACAGTGTGATTGCTGGATTACATGGGTACTACCTGGGTAATTGGAGGAGTGAATCAATAGATGGTTACAGGACTGCATGGATAGTGCACATGTGATTGTAGCATTGCATGTGTTAATGCCTGGGTCATTGCATGAGTACAAGGATAGTGACAGGATACTTACAGTGGTGCAAGAAGAGTGCATGCTGAATTTATGAAGGCTTGGATTGTGGCAGAGTGATTGGATAAGGACATGGAACTGGCTAACTAATTGGAGGAGTGCATAGCTAGTAAGAGGGAGATTACTAAACTGTATAGCTAGCTCTCAAAGGATTGTAGAAGTTAGTGCCTGGGTAATTGCATGAGTACCTGGGTACTGACTGGATGATTAGAGTACTGCAAGGAGAGTGCATGGTGAATTTCTAAGTGCTTGCGTTTTGGCAGAGTGATTGGATTAGCACATGGTACTGGCTCGGTGATTGGAGGAGTTTATTGACAGTGAAAGTGTGATTGCTCAATTCTACCGAGTCACAAGATGGCTGCTAACACTTCCTGGTTTGGAGTGTTGGCAGCCAATCACAGTGAAGCTCGTGGTCGGGAGGGTTCGCGAACCCACCGCGGCTATAGATATCGAAACTTTCATCTTTTGAATATACACCATTTAAAAAAAAGGTCGCCTTCTGAACCAAGCACTACCTTTTTGCCAAATTTGGTGTAATTCTGTTGAGCAGTTCGGGCTGTAGCCTTGGCTAAAGTTACCTATGTGAAATAGTTTTTCTAACTTTTATTTTTTGAATTTCTAAGGAGCTACTGTATGGATTTACACCATTTAATGAAGAGGGCTCTTTCTGAACCAAGGGCTACCTTTTTGCCAAATTTGGTGTAATTCCGTTCAGCAGTTCAGGCTGTAGCTGTGTCTAAAGTTTCCTATTGAAAATAACATGGGAAAACACGTTTTGGCACCCCCTTTTTTCTCAGCCCCCCCTTGGCGAATCACCCCTAAACTGTCAAGACAGGGACTGATCACTAGTTTTGAAAATTTCGTGAAGATTCATCAAACGGTGACAAAGTTATTGGGAAAACAAAAAACGCTTTTCCTATGGAAACTAGGTCCTAACTATAACTACCTCTATATATATATATATATATATATATATATATCCATCACTCCATTTCCTATTGTTCACCCGTACTGCCTTTCTCTCATGGGTGGGTGCTGCTACTTCTCGGTGGTGAAACCGGAAACAATAGATGAAGCAATGAAGCAATCCTTGCCGTGGCAAAGTCAGCATGCCACACTCGAGTCCGATTCAATTCACTTTATTTCCTTTCATCACCCTTTCTGACAAACGCGTTTCGGCTATGACGGTCTTAGTCAATGTCAGCATGTCGATTCAAACCACACATTTTAAAACAATTTTCTATTTCACTAAAGCAAAGGACAGACTTTCGATGTTAGGGCTAGTCCAAAAAGATTGTCGACATCTTGGAATGGCCATGATTCCTATGAATTCATCACTACTTACTATATGTTCTGAACCATTTGCATATCTTTATACACACAATATTATAATGTTCAAAAACTGATTGAAATCATCGCAGCGCACATCATATTACCTTAATACAAAAATTGTTGTTAATAATTAGTAATTTTACAATAAACGTGCATATCAAATCTTGTTATTTTTCCAGATTATATGGAAATTATATTTTTTTACATGGAGCCCTGAATGGGCAATGTTAGTTCCTGTCAATCAAATTTCTCCCATGTGTAACTCCTATTCAGAGCAGTTCCATCAATAAGGGACTGCTCATAATATAATCCTCTTATAGAGCATAAACCTAGCCTTGAATGGGCAATAATAAGAAGTTACAAATGATGCTTCTATCAACTACTCCCACTGGCACTATCCATTTGCCTTATTGCTCATTGTCTAGGAATGCGCTCAATAAATTGCGTGTGCTTGAATTTCATACAGCAATACAACAACTGTCCATAGATCTGATCGCAAATTCCTTCATGTTAACCTCTTAAAACACCTAATAGCTTTAGCAAATGTTTGATACCCAACTTCTCATTAAAATCTGAAGTAGTTAAAACTCAGAGTTAGGGTCTGAACTATAAATTTATACTCCTAACCTATGTGGACCTAAAACTCCTCCTCACCATTCAGTCCATGTGGTACAAGGGTACTCAGCTCTATAATATATTTGGATTCCAACTGACGTTGAATCTTTACCCTGTCCCCTCCTCTTTCTATGATGGGCACCTAGTCAATGCAAAAAAAAAAAAGGTTGCTGTTAATCTGATGGAAAGATGGAAAATGTCTAGCCACTGGATAACTGTTGTCTAGTTTAGTTATTGCCCGTATATGTTCTAATACCCTCGTTTTAGCTTGATGTACAGTGCTTCCTACGTACAAGAAGTTGCAGGGGCATATCTAACAATAGACAACACACTCCATATTACAATTGAGCAACTTGGTAATCGGTCTTTTGGATTTTCTGCCCTTGACTGAATAGTCGTTTGTTTTTACACTTCACCTGCATGCTTCACATTTCCTGCATGGATAAAAACCTGTTACTCTCAATTGTTCTAAACCTCTGTTCAAATAGTGGCTAGGTACAATTAAATCTTTCAGTGACGTGTTCTTCCTGTAAGTATTTCTTGGGTGATGGCCAATTATTCCATCCACTTGTAGGATATTCCAATGTCCAACATCCTATGTATCACATTTGAATATATTGAGTATGTGAAAATCTAAGGGAGAAGACTGGGGCCTCTCTAGTGAAAGGTTGTGCTAAACACAATCTTGTGTCAGGGAGAGAACATTTCTTGTTTTAGTTACCCTCACACACCCTAGTGGCGTCATGCTTCATCATCGGGTCACCCCAACCCCTACAAGCCGGGCAGGGCTCAACCACAGTGTTGGGAACTCTTGGAATAGATGAAGGTAGGGGGGTTAAAGATAAAAAACCAGAGGCAAACTCCCGGTTTCACTTTATTCTTGGGTCTGTCTGGGTCAGTAAAAAATCTAAAAACGGGTCTTGTTAGGGTATTATGGTCCTAAGACCCTAGTGCCGAAATGTTTGTGGCCATAAAGGTCCCGGACTTTCTTCAGGGCAAATAGAGAACCCCCAATGTGAGTGCTATTACAGGATGGGATTTCCCTATACTCTCTGTAAAGTGAGGGCAGAGTAGCTGCTCCTCACAGCATGTAGAATGTATGTGTATCTGTGTACTGCCAGTCTCCATCTCAAAGATTAAGTAAGGGACAGATGTGCCATAAAAAATATTTAAAAAACGTTCAATAAGTGTTTCATACCCAATCAGTGTATGATGATATCATGCTTGCTTTTGTGTGCATGCCTCCGTTGGAGGAGCGGTCCCCTCATTGTGCCACTCATCCTATGTAGCTCTGTGACATACTAATAATATGTGACAGACCAGGTGAAGTGGCGATTTTGCTCGCATTCTAACAGTATCTGCGTGTTAATCTTATTATCAATGACAGTATCGCACCAATGAAAAACAGTCTCAGATTGCAGTAGTCGGAAGCACCGCCGCGTAAACTAGTGTAGGTTTGATAAACACCATGCACATTTATACACTTGCATACATATGCGTCCATCATTTCTTAATGCCATCAACATAACTTACCAATTGCGGGAGGGCTGCGCGTTACTCATAGGACCGGAGCGATAATGTGGGTGGTCCTATAATTGGTATTAAAAAAAGATGATTGTAGTAGTGAGGGGAGGGTGGGAAAGGAACTAGGGGTGGATTCCCCGGGTATCGTAGGTAGCGTATGCTTGGACGTGCAGACACTGAGTGTGCCGTCGGGCTTGCTAATGTACTTACTTCAATTGAAGTTATCACCCGGCATCTCAACCTGCTGTGGTTCCGGTCCTCGGCTCGTGTGATTAGCGAGACGCAAGGCCGGGTTTTTAAACATGTTTTTAGCGCGGCAGGGGTCGGGGACGAAGTACGCTGTCTCCATGATCCCTGGAAGTGACGCTAACACATCGTGACATGTGCGTAGGAAGCGTACTCGGGAATTATGGGGAGTGTAGTTAGCGCTACGTGTTTGGTTTGCGAGAGGTAGTTTAAAAACTACTGTAGCCATTTAAAATGTAACAGGGTGTGGGACACCACCACAAAACGTTATTTGAGTGCCCTTTGGGTGGAAAGAAGTGTGAGAGATAAAGCGAGATGGCCATGATTGAATAGCGGTCCTAACATATGAAAATTAATCATAACGAGTGTAGAGTTGTTTTTAACAATAGACTAAGTTGATTAGGTGATTTAAATCATACTTATAAGCACCGGAAGTAAAAAGTACATTATGTCTAAAATATCCGGTATTGCCATGTGTGTTCAGCACGAGCCCAACGCAGGGTGGTCTCTGGAGTCTTCATGGTGTACATGTATATATGTCTCTTTGAAATTAGATCATGAAGAAGTTGGGGGTTTTTTCAGACTCCTGCATAGGGCAGATTGCGCACATGCATGTCTGGGGGATTCCTAAGGATATATATCGGTGTGTTTAAAAACATATATATATGTATTGATGGAGCGGGTAGTCCAAAATTTTGTTTACCCCCCCCATTCTGCATACCTATACTAATTAGAATAATCTATTAATTATAATACTATTAATGTGCTTGCATGATAATTAATCAACCTTATTAATACACGAAATATACGTGGGATTTGCATTTGCATGGCTGAATAATTGTTATTACTAAAATATGTACGCATACTAACAGTAGTATATGTAGTAAATAGAATGCTGCATGATAAATGTGGCTTTTGTGACGTTTTCGTAGTGTTGCCCCAGATGATATCAAATGGGTGAATATAAACGCTTTAAATGTCGCTAAACGCTAGATAACTACAAGCACATAGAGGGATTAGTAAGGGGTTAACATTTTATTCATTATTTCTATGTATTAATTACTTTTATGTGTTTGTTTCGCTTAAGTTGTCCATTGGGCCTAAAAACAAGATGGCCGTCAACGTAACTCGATGGCCACCATTCCACGAGGTTTCGGGCGAAGTGCGACTGCGCAGCGACTTGTTCCTGTGGCCTCGTCCTGACCCTTGTCGTACTGTGCCCAAGGAAGGCCACGGTGGGAAGCCCGCCAAGTACTCTAACAAAGGACAGATACAAGGAACCGGAAAGATCATGAACAGTGACATAACCTCTTGAACTGTGTGAAACCTAACCGGACAATTCCAACCGACCAATGGGAGAAGCCCAAATTTTGCAAAATGTGACATCTTCACTTAACTTTTATTATAAAAATGACGGTAGACTAGAGAGGGGGTGTGCGTGCTTTGCTTTTTGCTGACGGAGACGACGGTGAGGCTACGTGATTGCTCCATTCCTGAATCTTTGACAAACTGAATGCTGCCCATTTCTTTGGCGAACTGAGAACTTTATAAAAATCTATGGGCACTAATAGATGCTTGCACGTCTCTATCCTTGTCCATTATTGGGACTGTAGCGTGCTGCATGAAGAACTTTCGAATTACGACTGATTGACGACTAAATTTGATGACTTAGAGGACGACCGATAGCCAGATTAGGTAAATATGGTGTTCTGTGATTTACAAAAGGTTTAAAACTTACTAGATGGAACAAAATTCTTACAATAATTAGATAAACAACTATTGATTAACAAGCAAACGTGTTTTGTCGTTTATTGAGGGAGGATCGATCAAATCCTAAATGTGGTTTTAGCTGGTCTAAATCACCATACTGATCCAACTAAATGATCCATTGATCACGTGGGAGGAGTATCTTGATGTTTAGAATTAAGATCTGTAGGGTAAGAATATTAGTGTATAGAAATGTAATATAACTTTTCTTCCTATAGGTTATAAGATATGCCTTTCATGTCAGCGCTTGGAACATTCATCTCTCCTGTAAGTGCAGACCAGTGAGAAGTGAAGCGTGAATGTTGGTGATATGGGCCCCGCCAATGATTGTATGAGTGAATGTGTTAATTTGATATTTGATCTGTGACGAAGGGAGGATATTTGTTACAGGGTTTGTCCTGATCTCCGTTACCCAGGTTTCCGCGCTGCAACAGTATATATATCTCAATGCATTGTCTCCAGGAGAGGTTCATTCCATATTGTAATACTGATGTAAGGAGGTGTGAAAGGAACGTCCTAATCATTTGTTGAGTTGGCTCCATGGGATAATGTCGTTTAGTCCGGTCTCATGAGTCTTCAGATGGTAAACTCAACGTTGCTCCTTGTCTAGGAGTCTTTTTTGTAGATTAACACTACCATTTACTTTCTCAATCACTGTCCATCTTATATCAGTGTCTTTATGATGATGCTCCACGTAATGTGCTGTGAGTCTGGTCGCTGTGACAGCCCTCATGATGGTACTCCTGTGTTCGCTTATACAGATCTTGACCTTGCGGCTAGTCATGCCTACATAGATTAGGTCACATGGGCATTTGATGAGGTAAATGACTGACTCCGTATTGAAGTTGGTATGGGACCTTTGTTCCCTTGGGGTGTGTAGGCCTAAGTCAATACTCTTTGTGGGTTCAGTGAATGCACACACTACACATGACACACACAGGAAGTGGCCAATGACCGGCAGGGTGTTCCACAAAGTCAATTGGTTGTCACTCTTTGGTTCTTATGTGTCTGTGTGAACAAGGGAGTCTTTTAGACTCCTGTTTTTCTGAAATGAGAATACAGGTTTCTCATCCGTTAGTTTGTTTGATGTAAGTATAGACCATTTTTTATTAATTATATTTTTCACTTCATTCGAAGAAAAGTTGAAGGTGGTAACGCAAATCATTTGTCGTGGATGAATTCTTTCCTGGGTCTCCAAAAGGGCCTCTCTAGGGGTGTTTTGTGCTCTTTTTTTGGCACTCTCAATGATTTTAATCGGATAGTTTTTTTGTCTTAGTTTCTCCGTAAGTATCTGGGTTTCTTTTCTGTAGTCACAGAGTTCTGAGCAGTTCCTACGAATGTGTAGGAACTGTCCTACCGGTAGGTTCTCCCTGAGAGCCCGTGGGTGTGCGCTGTCAAACCTTAACAGGCTGTTCTTATCAGTGGGTTTAGTGTAGAGGGAACTGCTCAATGTCCCTATCCTGTAGTAGCACTCAAATAGGGGGTTCTCTATTTGCCCTGAAGAAAGTCCGGGACCTTTATGGCCACAAAGGACTGAAACATGTCGGCACTAGGGTCTTAGGACCATAATACCATAACAAGACCCGTTTTTAGATTTTTTTACTGACCCGGACAGACCCAAGAATAAAGGGAAACCGGGGGTCTGCCTGAGGCATTTTATCTTTAACCCCCCTACCTTCATCTATTCCAAGAGCTCCCAACACTGTGGTTGAGCCCACCCCGACTTGTAGGGGTCGGGGTGACCCGATGATGAATCATGACACCACTAGGGTGTGTGAGGGTAACTAAAACAAGAAGTGTTCTCTCCCTGACACAAGATTGTGTTTAGCACAACCTTTCACTAGAGAGGCCCCAGTCTTCTCTCTTTGCTTCTTCCCTGTCTTTTGACACAGATAATATAATAACCGCTCTGACTATGGTCAACTGGAGTATTTTTTTGTGATACATGTTTTGATGGGAGGATATGCTCCAAGTTAAAGATTTCCTCTTTAACCCCCTTGATACTGGGATTAATTCCTGGTTACCTCAGCATCTTCTTTTTTAGATCTCTTCATTAGTAGTTGTCATCTGTCCTGCTGATTAACCCTATTTGCAGCCATTTGCAATGTTTTTCTAGGGTATCCTCTTCTTTCAAATCTAGAAATTGCCTCGTTCTTTGCCTGTCTCGAGTAGTACTGTTGTGCTTATTGTGCAACAGCTCCCCATAGGGAATACTATTAACTAGGTAGCAAGGATGTTGACTTGTGAAGTGTAGGTAGCATTACCAGCTGTAGGCTTATGATATAGTTTGGTCATTAATTTATCTCCATTCACATATACCAGGAGATCCAAAAATGCCACCTCTGAATCACTGATATTGCTAGAGAAATGTAGAATAAACTTATTCTCATTTAGGATGGTGATATATTCCTCTATTTCTGTTTGGGAACCTCACCAGACAAATATATCGTTGATGTATTGAGCCCACACAGCAACATTATGTGCCCATCATACATTGGTCTCAGCTCAGGCCATGTGCTTCTCCCACCAGCCCACAAATAGATTTGCGTAGCTGGGGGCAAAGCATGTGCCCATGGCTGTCTTTTGCTTCTTTATATACAACTGGTCCCCAAATACAAATATGTTATTATGTAGGCAAAATGATATAAGTTGCAACACCATTTGATTGCGCTCCAAAAGTTTCAAAGGACATCCTTCCAAAATTGTTTGAACAGCCTCCAAGTCTTGAAAAGATAAATACTTGTTTAAAGACTAGTATTGTCAAGAATTACCTGTAGAAAGTTCTCTTAATGAAATCAGTAGTATTCTTAATAAAAGAAACCATATCATAAACAAATGGACAAAGAATAGCATCCACAGAAATTGAGGTGTTCTCTAGCATGTTTCCATTTCTTTTTATTACTTTCAATTAAAGTAATCATTTTATCCAGACACTTTATGGTAACCTCATCAAAGCTGTCAATCATATCGAATGCTGTTTTGGGAATAAATCTGGACTTGCTTTTAAACAGACTTTTGGCGTTTTTCTGTGTGATGTCAATCTGTTCCAGAAAATGGAGACCACTCTCCACTGAGTCATCTGCTGTTTGCACTGGGAAACCTTCTAGTTCATGCAAGGATGATGAACGGAAATAAAATGGATTGAATCGGAATTGAGTGTGCGCTACTTACTTTGCGACGGTAAAGATTGCTTCATTGCTTCATATATCTATCTATCTATCTATCTATCTATCTATCTATCTATCTATCTATCTATCTATCTATCTATCTATCTATCTATCTATCTATCTATCTATCTATCTATCTATCTATCTATCTATCTATCTATCTATCTATCTATCTATCTATCTATCTATCTATCTATCTATCTATCTATCTATCTATCTATCGATCTATCTATCTATCTATCTATCTATCTATCTATCTATCTATCTATCTATCTATCTATCTATCTATCTATCTATCTATCTATCTATCCATCTCTCTCTATATATATATACATATATATATATTCACTTAAAAAACCATAGGTTTCACACATGTTATAGTTAGGTGGACATTTCACTCGTAAAAAACCAATGAAATTCCCCCGTTATAGTTAGTTCAGATAACTATAACTCGCGCGCCCGCAATCCACTGCTCATGACGTCACATATTACATCACTCATGACATGGTCAGTGGCATCACTGATGACATCACTGATGACATCATCCTTGTGATAGAGTGGCGGTCGCGCGAGTTAAAGTTATCTGAACTAACTATAACGGGGGAATTTCATTGTTTTTTTACGAGTGAAATGTCCACCTAACTATAACACGTGTGAAACCTATGGTTTTTTAAGTGAATTTGCAAGGTTTTTTAAATGCTAATTCCTAACTATAACGTGTGTGAAACCTATGGTTTTTTAAGTGAATTTGTATGGTTTTTTAAATGCTAAGTTATGTATGTATTATTATATATTTTTTTTAAGGCTTTTCACCGTGCGCGCATCGTGCGCGCACCGCGCGATTTTTTTAAAAAACATAAAATGTTTTTTTCACCCTTCGGGGTCCTTCAGGGACCCCCTGACAAAGGCTAGGGGGTCAGGAACTCTCTACCCTGCCCCCTTTTCACGTTCGCCGCCTCTCTTTTTCAGTGTCGCACCCAAAACAAACAAAATGGCGGACAACACTTCCTGATTTCGACCGATTCGAATGTTGACTGACATGTAACCACCAATCAGAATTACGCTCGCGCACGCCACCGTGCGCGCATATAGATATTTATGTACTTTTAACTGCAATTTTGTCAGGAACCACTGTACAGATTGACTCCACATATGCAAAAGGCACATGCCTGACCTGAGGACTACCTCTCTGCCAAATTTCAAGTAATTCTTCGGGCTGTGTCCTAGGGAAAATAACATGGGGAAAACACGTTTTGGGACCCCCCTTTTTTCTCGGCCCCTGCTTGACGAATCACCCCGAGACTTTCAGGGTAGGAGCTGAGCAGAGCGCCCCATTAGTTTTGAAAATTTTGCGAGGATTCATCAACCGGCGCCAAAGTTATTCAAAATAGAATTTTCAGATTTCCCATGGAAACACGGTCCTAACTATAACTATCTACTGGCGACCGCCAGTAGATAATATATATATATATATTACCTACTGGCGGTCACCAGTAGGTAGTTATAGTTAGGAGCACGTTTCCATAGGAAATCCGCAACATTCTATTTTGAATAACTTTGGCGCCGGTTGACGAATCCTCGCGAATTTTTCAAAATAGGTGGGGCGCTACGCTCCGCTCCTACCCTGAAAGTCTCAGGGGGATTCGTCAAGCGGGGGCTGAGATAAAAGGGGGGTCCCAAAACGCGTTTTTCCCATGCATTTTTCCATAGGACCTTTAGACACAGCTACAGCCCGAACGGCTGAACAGAATTACTTGAAATTTGGCAGAGAGGTAGTCCTCAGGTCAAGGAAGTGCCTCTTGTAGGTTTGGTGTAAATCTGTTCAGTAGATTCTGAGAAAATAGCCTTTAAATCAATATATATATCTGAGCCAGCTTACGGTGCGCTTACGGTACGCTTACTGTACGCGTACGGTGGCGTGCGCGAGCGCGATTCTGATTGGCCCTTAGATCTTAGTAAACATTCGAATCGGTCGAAACCAGGAAGCGGCGGCCGCCATTTTCTCTCTCGCACTCTGAGGGGGGAGCTGATAAACAAATGCCAAAAACATATAAAGGGGCTGTTTAGACAGCGCCCATGCACATAACCATGTTAGTTGAGTCTTCAAAGATCTCCCAGGGCAAAAAACGGTAATTTTTTATTTTTCGAAAATTTCGCCGATTACGCTTATCGTACGCTTACCGTACGCGTACGGTAAAAAATTATTAAAAAAAAAAAACCCACTCTCTCCACCCCGTGTGCAAATGGTGGCCGAGCACAGCATTTCTCAAAAAAATTTCAACAGATTACCTATCACAAGGAAGCGCATAATATGTCCTCCATGTGCGCACGGTGCGCGAAGCGCATCGTTCGGACATGGCCCATCTAGCGTAACGTGGGCACGCGGTGCGCGTAGCGCACCGCGTGCCCACTGTGCGTGCACGGCACTAACTGCGTAAAGTGGGCGCGCGGTGCGCGAAGCGCACCGCGTGCTCACTGTGCGCGCACGGTGCACGAAGCGCACCGTGCGCGCACGGAACGAACTGCGTTAAGTGGGCGCGCACGCCACGAATGGCGTAAAGTAACTTAGCATTTAAAAAACCGTACAAATTCACTGAAAAAACCATAGGTTTCACACACGTTATAGTTAGGAATTAGCATTTAAAAAACCTTGCAAATTCACTGAAAAAACCATAGGTTTCACACATGTTATAGTTAGCGGAAATTTTACTGATAAAAAACCAATGAAATTCCCCCGTTATAGTTAGTGCAGGAAACTATAACTCACGCGACCGCAATCTTCTGCTGATGACATATGTGTCTTTATGAAAAAAAAATATTTGTAATATATGTATAGCTAAAAATTTATGGAAGAAGACATGGGCAAATAAGTGTCTAAATACAGTATTAGCATCAGCAGAGGATTGCGGTCGCGTGAGTTATAGTTTCCTGCACTAACTATAACGGGGGAATTTCATTGGTTTTTTATCAGTAAAATTTCCGCTAACTATAACATGTGTGAAACCTATGGTTTTTTCAGTGAATTTGCAAGGTTTTTTAAATGCTAATTCCTAACTATAACGTGTGTGAAACCTATGGTTTTTTCAGTGAATATATATATATATATATATATATATATATATATATATATATATATATATATATATATTACCTACTGGCGGTCGCCAGTAGGTAGTTATAGTTAGGACCCTGTTTCCATAGGAAATCCGCAACATTCTATTTTGAATAACTTTGGCGCCGGTTGACGAATCCTCGCGAATTTCTCAAAATAGGTGGGGCGCTACGCTGCGCTCCTTCCCTGAAAGTCTCGGGGGGATTCGTCAAGCGGGGGCTGAGATAAAAGGGGGGTCCCAAAACGCGTTTTTCCCATGCATTTTTCCATAGGACCTTTAGACAGGGCTACAGCCCGAACGGCTGAACAGAATTACTAGAAATTTGGCAGAGAGGTAGTCCTCAGGTCAAGGAAGTGCCTTTTGTAGGTTTGGTGTAAATCTGTTCAGTAGATTCTGAGAAAATAGCCTTTAAATCAATATATATATCTGAGCCAGCTTATGGTACGCTTACCGTAAGCTTACCGTACGCGTACGGTGGCGTGCGCGAGCGCGATTTTGATTGGCTGTTAGATCTTAGTAAACATTCGAATCGGCCGAAACCAGGAAGCGGCGGACGCCATTTTGTGTATTTCACTCCTGTAAAAAAGAGTGATATCTTGAAAAGGGGGCAAGGGAGAGAGTTACAGACCCCCTACCATTTGGAAGGGGGTCAAAGAAGGACAGAAAAGTACAAAGAAAACATTTATTGATTTTTTAAAAAAATCACGGGGTACGCGTACGGTAAGCTTACGGTAAGTGTACGGTAAAAAAAAAAAAAAAAAAGAAATGAAATTCAGATTTAAGTGTTTAGATATTAGGGGGCTCTAAAAAGAGCCGTTGTGTTTATTAAGTGATTTTTTAGTGGTACCTACAAGTAAGTACCGATGCAGAGTCTAAGGTTCAAGAGGAAGACTCTGTTCCCTTCATCATTGAAGTGCACACCATCTCCTCTATAAATGTCTTGCATGTCGTAACGCAAGTTGTTGTGGTAAATGGAACCCATACCATAGTCACGGAGGAAAGCAGAAACAGATTTGTTGACGTGCTTTCTTGCTTTGTCAATCTGCGGACAGAAATGATTGGACCAGTTCCATTTTTGCCTTTGGCATATTTTAGAAAACACAAAGGCAGTTTTAGGGAAAAGTGAAAACAGTTGTGCAAAGGTGTCCTTCATAAGCATTTCCAGACCTACCCCAGTCAAAGTGCCTAGGTCATTGCCACCACAGTGCACTATTATGAGGTCAGGGTGTTGGATTTGCATGAAGGATTTCACCAATGGCATCAATTGGTGCCACTTTAACCCTCTCTGACCAATCCATTTAATGTCTACATTTGGCAAAGCAAGGTCTCTCACCATACCTGTTTTCTCTGCAAACTTTTCACTCCAGAAGACATAGCTGTGCCCTACAATCCACACTGTGAACATCTTCAAAGGAGAACTGGATGCACTCAGGAGGTGTCTTTCAGTAGAATGGCAATATGAAAAGAAAGACAGTTTGGAAATGGAGGCATACATATTTTTTTTTTTAAAAAAAAGAACTGATTGGCTGTTTCATACCATTCTAGAATAAAAACTAGGCTGTATGTGTAAATTAATAGAAGCATGTTTTGTATTGGTACAGAAAAATGTGTTACCAAAGAACAGTACTATGGATTTGCTGTTAGGTTTGAAAAGTCAAGCACTCTTGCTCTGTGGAATTGAAACATTGTTTGGCGAACTTCTGACCTGACTCCACACAGCAGTGTTCCATGAGCTGTTGCTATGGTAGCAGGCAGAAGTCAAGTTGGGGGAAGGGTACTAGGCAGAAGTCAAGTTGGGGGCAGGGTACTTTTGGAAAAGGGTTGGTTTTCAACCAATAGAAATGTGTGATTACATTTGAAAAAAAGGGGCAAGCACTGAGATTTGAAACTTACATGTATATGTGTGGAAAAATAGAGGGAAACTTTGCCATTATCTGGTTCTGCTGAGAGGAGAGAGGTGTAGAGAACAGAGATCCTGGCTCTGATAATCTGCTGTTTGAGTGCCACATTTCTTTCACAACTAACTAATTTTAAAGGTGAGGTTAGAGTTTGAGAGGGGATGTATATGGTAAATTAAGAAATGAATAATAGAAATGTAATTCTTTTTGTTGAAGTTGCGTTTATTATTTTCTGTTTTGGGAGAAATTTAAATGTGAGGAACATGTAAAATAATATGGACTATGTTTTCACGATAAATTAAGGTGTATTGGTATAAAAAATGAATAGTTTAAGGGTTTGAGGTTGGACTCAGTAATGCAAATACATTCAGCATCACTAAGGCTGGTTGCCCTTGGTGGAATGTAGGCAGTCACCCAGGTTACACATGTTGGGAAATATAGGCAGAGATTTATTGTGTACAACTCTGGTAATTTTATATTTGCATTAGTAGGAAAAAGGGGGAGCGATTTTTTGGTGCAGAAGCAGACTCTTAGCACACACCCAGCTCCTTTCCATGTATAATAATGCACAGTATTTACAAGCGAGTGGGGTTTGAGGTTTCAGTCTGTAATGCAAATACATTCAGCATCACTAAGGCTGGTTGCCCTTGCTGGAGTGTAGGCAGTCACCCAGGATACACATGGTGGTGGTCTGAAAAAGCAGTTTGGACATGTGCATTTAAAAAAATCTGAAAAGTGGATTCATAATGTGTCAGTCTGTAAAAGTGATTATCACTTGCCAAAAAAAAAGAGCAGTAAGTGTGCATTCAAATTGGCAAAGAAATTTCGTTTTGTGACTAATGTGAAAACATGACTCTGTGTGCAAATAGGAATTACAGGCAGAGATTTATTGCGTTTTGCTCTGGTGATTTCACAGTTGCATTAGTAGGAAAAAGGGGGAGCGATTTTTTGGTGCAGAAGCAGACTCTTAGCACACACCCAGCTCCTTTCCATGTATAATCATGCACAGTATTTACAAGCGAGTGGGGTTTGAGGTTTCAGTCTGTAATGCAAATACATTCAGCATCACTAAGGCTGGTTGCCCTTGCTGGAGTGTAGGCAGTCACCCAGGATACACATGGTGGTGGTCTGAAAAAGCAGTTTGGACATGTGCATTTAAAAAAATCTGAAAAGTGGATTCATAATGTGTCAGTCTGTAAAAGTGATTATCACTTGCCAAAAAAAAAAGAGCAGTAAGTGTGCATTCAAATTGGCAAAGAAATTTCGTTTTGTGACTAATGTGAAAACATGACTCTGTGTGCAAATAGGAATTACAGGCAGAGATTTATTGCGTTTTGCTCTGGTGATTTCACAGTTGCATTAGTAGGAAAAAGGGGGGGCGATTTTTTGGTGCAGAAGCAGACTCTTAGCACACACCCAGCTCCTTTCCATGTATAATCATGCACAGTATTTACAAGCGAGTGGGGTTTGAGGTTTCAGTCTGTAATGCAAATACATTCAGCATCACTAAGGCTGGTTGCCCTTGCTGGAGTGTAGGCAGTCACCCAGGATACACATGGTGGTGGTCTGAAAAAGCAGTTTGGACATGTGCATTTAAAAAAATCTGAAAAGTGGATTCATAATGTGTCAGTCTGTAAAAGTGATTATCACTTGCCAAAAAAAAAGAGCAGTAAGTGTGCATTCAAATTGGCAAAGAAATTTCGTTTTGTGACTAATGTGAAAACATGACTCTGTGTGCAAATAGGAATTACAGGCAGAGATTTATTGCGTTTTGCTCTGGTGATTTCACAGTTGCATTAGTAGGAAAAAGGGGGAGCGATTTTTTGGTGCAGAAGCAGACTCTTAGCACACACCCAGCTCCTTTCCATGTATAATCATGCACAGTATTTACAAGCGAGTGGGGTTTGAGGTTTCAGTCTGTAATGCAAATACATTCAGCATCACTAAGGCTGGTTGCCCTTGCTGGAGTGTAGGCAGTCACCCAGGATACACATGGTGGTGGTCTGAAAAAGCAGTTTGGACATGTGCATTTAAAAAAATCTGAAAAGTGGATTCATAATGTGTCAGTCTGTAAAAGTGATTATCACTTGCCAAAAAAAAAGAGCAGTAAGTGTGCATTCAAATTGGCAAAGAAATTTCGTTTTGTGACTAATGTGAAAACATGACTCTGTGTGCAAATAGGAATTACAGGCAGAGATTTATTGCGTTTTGCTCTGGTGATTTCACAGTTGCATTAGTAGGAAAAAGGGGGAGCGATTTTTTGGTGCAGAAGCAGACTCTTAGCACACACCCAGCTCCTTTCCATGTATAATCATGCACAGTATTTACAAGCGAGTGGGGTTTGAGGTTTCAGTCTGTAATGCACATACATTCAGCATCACTAAGGCTGGTTG
The DNA here is from genome assembly GCF_964204655.1 of Triturus cristatus. Lineage (NCBI taxonomy): Eukaryota > Metazoa > Chordata > Amphibia > Caudata > Salamandridae > Triturus > Triturus cristatus. Next base: position 1,128,312,933 of record NC_140582.1, read on the forward strand.
CCCTTGCTGGAGTGTAGGCAGTCACCCAGGATACACATGGTGGTGGTCTGAAAAAGCAGTTTGGACATGTGCATTTAAAAAAATCTGAAAAGTGGATTCATAATGTGTCAGTCTGTAAAAGTGATTATCACTTGCCAAAAAAAAAGAGCAGTAAGTGTGCATTCAAATTGGCAAAGAAATTTCGTTTTGTGACTAATGTGAAAACATGACTCTGTGTGCAAATAGGAATTACAGGCAGAGATTTATTGCGTTTTGCTCTGGTGATTTCACAGTTGCATTAGTAGGAAAAAGGGGGAGCGATTTTTTGGTGCAGAAGCAGACTCTTAGCACACACCCAGCTCCTTTCCATGTATAATCATGCACAGTATTTACAAGCGAGTGGGGTTTGAGGTTTCAGTCTGTAATGCAAATACATTCAGCATCACTAAGGCTGGTTGCCCTTGCTGGAGTGTAGGCAGTCACCCAGGATACACATGGTGGTGGTCTGAAAAAGCAGTTTGGACATGTGCATTTAAAAAAATCTGAAAAGTGGATTCATAATGTGTCAGTCTGTAAAAGTGATTATCACTTGCCAAAAACAAAGAGCAGTAAGTGTGCATTCAAATTGGCAAAGAAATTTCGTTTTGTGACTAATGTGAAAACATGACTCTGTGTGCAAATAGGAATTACAGGCAGAGATTTATTGCGTTTTGCTCTGGTGATTTCACAGTTGCATTAGTAGGAAAAAGGGGGAGCGATTTTTTGGTGCAGAAGCAGACTCTTAGCACACACCCAGCTCCTTTCCATGTATAATCATGCACAGTATTTACAAGCGAGTGGGGTTTGAGGTTTCAGTCTGTAATGCAAATACATTCAGCATCACTAAGGCTGGTTGCCCTTGCTGGAGTGTAGGCAGTCACCCAGGATACACATGGTGGTGGTCTGAAAAAGCAGTTTGGACATGTGCATTTAAAAAAATCTGAAAAGTGGATTCATAATGTGTCAGTCTGTAAAAGTGATTATCACTTGCCAAAAAAAAAGAGCAGTAAGTGTGCATTCAAATTGGCAAAGAAATTTCGTTTTGTGACTAATGTGAAAACATGACTCTGTGTGCAAATAGGAATTACAGGCAGAGATTTATTGCGTTTTGCTCTGGTGATTTCACAGTTGCATTAGTAGGAAAAAGGGGGAGCGATTTTTTGGTGCAGAAGCAGACTCTTAGCACACACCCAGCTCCTTTCCATGTATAATCATGCACAGTATTTACAAGCGAGTGGGGTTTGAGGTTTCAGTCTGTAATGCAAATACATTCAGCATCACTAAGGCTGGTTGCCCTTGCTGGAGTGTAGGCAGTCACCCAGGATACACATGGTGGTGGTCTGAAAAAGCAGTTTGGACATGTGCATTTAAAAAAATCTGAAAAGTGGATTCATAATGTGTCAGTCTGTAAAAGTGATTATCACTTGCCAAAAAAAAAGAGCAGTAAGTGTGCATTCAAATTGGCAAAGAAATTTCGTTTTGTGACTAATGTGAAAACATGACTCTGTGTGCAAATAGGAATTACAGGCAGAGATTTATTGTGTTTTGCTCTGATGATTTCACAGTTGCATTAGTAGGAAAAAGGGGGAGCGATTTTTTGGTGCAGAAGCAGACTCTTAGCACACACCCAGCTCCTTTCCATGTATAATCATGCACAGTATTTACAAGCGAGTGGGGTTTGAGGTTTCAGTCTGTAATGCAAATACATTCAGCATCACTAAGGCTGGTTGCCCTTGCTGGAGTGTAGGCAGTCACCCAGGATACACATGGTGGTGGTCTGAAAAAGCAGTCTGGACATGGGCATTTAAAAAAATCTGAAAAGTGGATTCATAATGTGTCAGTCTGTAAAAGTGATTATCACTTGCCAAAAAAAAAGAGCAGTAAGTGTGCATTCAAATTGGCAAAGAAATTTCGTTTTGTGACTAATGTGAAAACATGACTCTGTGTGCAAATAGGAATTACAGGCAGAGATTTATTGCGTTTTGCTCTGGTGATTTCACAGTTGCATTAGTAGGAAAAAGGAGGAGCGATTTTTTGGTGCAGAAGCAGACTCTTAGCACACACCCAGCTCCTTTCCATGTATAATCATGCACAGTATTTACAAGCGAGTGGGGTTTGAGGTTTCAGTCTGTAATGCAAAGACATTCAGCATCACTAAGGCTGGTTGCCCTTGCTGGAGTGTAGGCAGTCACCCAGGATACACATGGTGGTGGTCTGAAAAAGCAGTTTGGACATGTGCATTTAAAAAAATCTGAAAAGTGGATTCATAATGTGTCAGTCTGTAAAAGTGATTATCACTTGCCAAAAAAAAAGAGCAGTAAGTGTGCATTCAAATTGGCAAAGAAATTTCGTTTTGTGACTAATGTGAAAACATGACTCTGTGTGCAAATAGGAATTACAGGCAGAGATTTATTGCGTTTTGCTCTGGTGATTTCACAGTTGCATTAGTAGGAAAAAGGAGGAGCGATTTTTTGGTGCAGAAGCAGACTCTTAGCACACACCCAGCTCCTTTCCATGTATAATCATGCACAGTATTTACAAGCGAGTGGGGTTTGAGGTTTCAGTCTGTAATGCAAAGACATTCAGCATCACTAAGGCTGGTTGCCCTTGCTGGAGTGTAGGCAGTCACCCAGGATACACATGGTGGTGGTCTGAAAAAGCAGTTTGGACATGTGCATTTAAAAAAATCTGAAAAGTGGATTCATAATGTGTCAGTCTGTAAAAGTGATTATCACTTGCCAAAAAAAAAGAGCAGTAAGTGTGCATTCAAATTGGCAAAGAAATTTCGTTTTGTGACTAATGTGAAAACATGACTCTGTGTGCAAATAGGAATTACAGGCAGAGATTTATTGCGTTTTGCTCTGGTGATTTCACAGTTGCATTAGTAGGAAAAAGGGGGAGCGATTTTTTGGTGCAGAAGCAGACTCTTAGCACACACCCAGCTCCTTTCCATGTATAATCATGCACAGTATTTACAAGCGAGTGGGGTTTGAGGTTTCAGTCTGTAATGCAAATACATTCAGCATCACTAAGGCTGGTTGCCCTTGCTGGAGTTTAGGCAGTCACCCAGGATACACATGGTGGTGGTCTGAAAAAGCAGTCTGGACATGTGCATTTAAAAAAATCTGAAAAGTGGATTTATAATGTGTCAGTCTGTAAAAGTGATTATCACTTGCCAAAAAAAAGAGCAGTAAGTGTGCATTCAAATTGGCAAAGAAATTTCGTTTTGTGACTATTGTGAAAAGAAATGTAGTAATATATTTAAATAAAATAAAGGAATTTTTTTTTAGTTTTTTTCAGGTATTGCTGAAGAGCAGTGAACAAAATTTAAGATGCCTACAAAATCCAGAGTTAAAAAAACTCACAAAAAAAACCTATATTTGAAGACAACTGGAGGACCAAAGTTAGTAGAAGATGCTCATGTTGGGAAAAAGAAAAAATCTTCTGGTAAGCAGAAAAAACAATTTCTAAAAAATATATTCAAAAGAATGAAAAATGTACAAAATGTCTGTACTGGAAAGAATGTTTTGAAAAGAAAAGGACAGGAAAAAATTGAGAATTTAGTTAATGCAAATATACCTTCTGCAACTGAAAAGATTTACATAAATAGAAAAACAGCGTTTAAAGAGATACGTAGAAAAATGTTTCAGAGAAGAGTTATGTCCAATTTGATAAAGGATGTGAAGAAATATAAGCAAAAGAGTAAGTTTTATAAAAGAAAAAAAGAAATTGAAGCCATTGCAGCAAAGGCATTAGAATTAAAAAGGAAACTATTCATTTTAATTTTGAATAGGATGCGTACATTAGACAAAATGGTTAATGTACTGAAATCACATAACAAAAGGAAAAGAGTAGTGAATAGAACAAACTTTTGTAAAGTGTTTTTAGGAAAGTGGATGCATAGTTCAAGTAGTGAACCTTTTTTTAATGAAGAGAGCTATTTTCAAAGTAATAGTTTGCTGCATGCAGTTGACACCAGAGGTCGTGCTTACGAAGTAAAAAATGGTTGCATAATGGAGAAGGAGATAATGGTTCCAAGAGATGAGGTACAAGTGATGGCAGATGAGGCTATGGGGAGACGTCCTAAAGCCCCAGTGTACACTTGGAATTGTAGTAGTATTTGCACTGTACGTCAGGAATCTATTGACAAATTTCGTGAGTTTCTAAGAGAATATAGTAAAAAAAAGTACAAAACAGAAGATTAAGGTGCTTCAAAGTCTGGATCCATGCAGAGTGAGAGAGAATACTGGTTTGCAGGGTCATTCTCTGGCTTGTCTATCTAGAAAAGTGTGTAATAGTGTTTTCCATCATTTTAGGATGCTGGCTGTTCATCATACTGAAATGAGAAAGTTTGTGAGACGGTTGTATTTTGCCAAAAGTCCAGCAATAAAGTTAAATGAATTGAATAGGGCTCTGTTCCGAGGAACGGTATCAGATGTAGAGAAGGTTGTTGATGAAATTCAGTTTTGTTACTTTGGTCCTGAACAAAACAGTGCAGAGAAGGACACAGTAAATGAGGAAGAAGTGGAAGAGAATGTAGAACCCTCTGTAAGTAACACATTTAATGATCACATAACAAAATTTGCAATAATCTCTAATGAAAGACCAAATTTTACTTGTATTTGTTGCCGCAGAACTCATTATAGAAAACAAACTAGGAATGTTGATCTCTACAGAAAGAGTGAAAATGAAGATAATTATAAGTGGAAGGATTTTGCCACTTATATATTTCTTGAAAATTGTTTTGATTTGGGTGAAGATCAGCGTATTTGTAAATACTGTTACAACAAGTTAGAGGAAAATAGAATGCCGACCAGAGCTGTACATAATAATTTAGAATTGGATGCTATTCCTGCTGAACTTTCTGAATTAAATACATATGAGTCTATACTCATTCAATGTGTTCATCCGTTCCAGACCATAGTACGTATGGAGCCCAAAACTGGTAAATTACCTCCTTCCGATTTACTGAGAGGTTTAAAAGGTAGAGTGGTGTATTTGCCCTTGGATTTGAAAAAAAATATGGAAACTATTGATGCGGATACTTTGGAAACTGAACCATTAATTATTCTGGTTAATGGTGTACCTACAAAGAATAAGAAGATTTGGCAGGAGCTGGTAGATGTGCGGAAAGTACAAAGAGCAAATTTGTATTTGAAAAGGAATAACAAATGGTATGAATCAATTTATATAGAAGAAGAAGAAGAAGAAGATTTACAAGAAGACACAGAAACACCAACTGGACAAATTGAAAAAGTGGACAAGTCAAAGGAAGAAGAAATTTATGAACATTTTAGCATACATCCTCTTCATTCAAAAGAAGTTATGGGAGACAATATTGATCTCTTTCAGATGAAGAAAGCAAAAGGAAGTCCCGTGAGTGTATGGGAGGAGAGCTTGGAAGCTCGATGTTTTCCCCAGCTGTTTCCTAAAGGAAAAGGAGGACGATACGATGAACGTCCGGAACAGATTCCAGCTTCTGAGTATCGGACTACAAGACTATATGCTGAAGATCCCAGATTTCGACAAAGTATTCCTTATTTGTTCCATCTTTTATTTGAAAGCGACTTGTCTGCACTGTCTTATGCAGTAAATCACATTTTAAAAAGTGGAGTACATTTACAAAATGTGTCTGCTAAGGATTTTATGGAGAAAGTGCAGCACCGAGATGATCATTTGGAAACACAACTGATCAATCTGATGGCTTGTCAGCGTGGGACAAATGAATATTGGTACCGACGCCATGGTGAATTAAAATGCATGTTACGGAATTTAGGAACACCAACATGGTTCGTTACACTAAGCTGTGCCGAGTACGCTTGGGATGATTTACTGGATTTTCTACGAGAGGCAAATTCAAACATTAAAAACATCGAATACAAGACAGCAGGAGAACTGTGCTCATTGGATCCGGTTAATGTTTGCAGATATTTCAATCATAGATTTGAGGCTATGATGTCCTTCATCTGCAATAAAAAAAATCCACCTCTTGGAGAAGTAGTAGATTTCTTTTGGAGAAAAGAGTACCAGGCAAGAGGTGCTCCTCATATTCATATGCTGTTGTGGATCAAGGATGCCCCAAAGTTTGGAACAGATACTGATGAAGCAGTGTTATCTTACATTGAAGAATATGCAACATGTGCTATACCAAAAAGCACAGAAGAGAAAAAGTTAAAGGAGCAAGTTTTACGTTTCCAAAGTCATCGGTGTGGAAAATACTGTCGACGGAAATACAAGAGCAAAGATAAATACTACACTAAATGTCGATTTGGATTTCCTAGACCTGTTCTTTCAAATGGAAGAGTAAACAGTTTTATGTCAGCTGTGAGACATACTATCACAAGAAAATCACCTAAGAATACCTACAACCTTAAAAGAAAAGAAGAATCAAAAAATATAAATGACTACAACCCAGTCATTTTATCCATGTGGAACGCTAACATGGATATACAGTATGTAGCTGACAATTCCATTGCTGTTGCTCGATATGTAACGTCTTACATTACGAAATCAGAAAAAACAGAATTGAAGGAAATGTGGGAAGAGATTTCTCACGAGAAGACTGTCAGTAAGAAGCTGTACAGTTTCAGTTTGAAGATGTTATCGCATCGAGAAATTGGATCCTACGAATGTTCAGATAGGTTATCTCCTGCAAGTCTCTACTCGAAGTCAAGAAGAATAATTTGGGCAAGTTTAGGCCTTGCAGCAATGAGAAATCGGGTACTAAAATCTGTTGGAGAAATTGAATATTTGGCCGAGAATGACCCAGAAAGTACAGATATTTTGAAATCAAACATGTTGGACACATATTATCCCAAGAGAAGTCAACATCTGGAGAACATGTGTCTCTATGAAGTGCTGCAGAACTACATTTATTCACGGAAAGCCGCAGAAGACATCAACAATGGAAAATATAAAGTCATTGGTGAGGAAGGATGTTTGGTGAAGCAAACAAAAGGAAGTTTGATAAATCACAGGAAGCTGAGTTGCGACACTACTGACAAGAAGGAATTTTACTACTTGGCTCTTTTACAGTTGTTTAAACCATGGCGTACAGAGGATGAACTACTGGGAGAATTTCAAAGCTATGAAGATTCTTTTAATGCTTGCAAAGACAGCATACAATGCAGTACATTCTCAAGTTATCTGCAAATGTTAAATGAAGAAATTGAACAGGAAACTACAATTGCATCAGAAATAGCTAGAGACAGTTCTCAGGACAGCCAAAGTTCAGAAACACTCAGTCAAGATCCCCTAGGACAACCAATCGTTGAAAATGAAGCATCAATAGCCATGAATGAAGTGGAAACGGCTATGAATCAAGCTCAAGAAGAATTTATAGACTTACAAAATTTGGAAAGACAACTGAACGAAGAGCAGCAACAAATTTATGAAGAGATCAGAAACAAAATTGATCACGGATTTCTACATGAAAAAAAAAAGTGCTCATGCACATCATTTCATCCAATCAGGATGTATGTAAGCGGACAAGCTGGAACTGGAAAAAATTTCCTAATTAAAGTCATCAGAAGCTACCTACAGCAAAAAACGGATTCTACTTTGTCTTGTGTGGTTACTGCTCCAACTGGGTTAGCAGCATATAACATAAAAGGAATCACTTTACATCGTTTGCTAATGTTACCAGTGGAGCATGAGAACAAAATACAATACAACAAGCTAACTGGAGAAGCATCCTTGGAAGTTTCAAGAGTCTTGAAGAAGATGCAAGTTCTCATTATTGATGAGGTGAGCATGGTTTCAAACTTAATGCTTGCCTTTGTGCATTTAAGAATGCAGCAAATTCTGAAGACAGACTATGACATGTTATTTGGTGGAAAACACGTCATAGTTTTTGGAGATCTTTTGCAACTTACTCCAGTTAAAGGACAACCAGTGTTTAATACTGTCACACATGAAGACACGAAGAAGTCATTGGGAAGCATCGGAAATACAAATATTTGGTCCTTCTTTGAGTACAAGGAACTTACTACTAATATGAGGCAAGCAAGCGATGAAGAATATGGAAGTATTCTGAAAGATATCAGAATTGGACTACTCACAGAAGTTGGCAAAAAAGCATTACAGAGTCGGCTGCTACATAATTTATTTCCAAAGGAAGAAATAGTTGCAGAGAAGATATACAAGAACATTGCAGAAAACAAAAGTATCATCTGCTTAATGCCAACTCTACGTGAATGCTCAATATTCAATGAGGAGCTTTTGAAATTGGAAAAGGAAGAGATCAGGAAATTAGAAGCAGTGGACAAAATTGAGGATGGAAAAATTACTGTCACAGTAACAGGCACACTGAAAAATAAATTGGATTCACTAGAGAAGAACATTTCCAAAACAGCTGGATTAGAAAAAAATCTATATGTTTGCATGAACTGTAGAGTATTTTTAAGGAGAAATTTGGATGTTGAAAAAGGTTTAGTTAATGGAGCTATGGGAAGAGTTGTGGGTTTTATTAATTATCAGAAAAAAGATGGAATTGAATGTTTAAAAATAAAATTTGATCAGATAGAAGAAGTTAAAGACATTTGTCGTTGTACAGTTCGTTTCATGCTTGTGAAAGACTTATATGTACGTAGGAAGCAGTTTCCGTTTTCGCTAGCATATGCTGTAACTATTCACAAGTCTCAAGGATTGACTGTAGATTGTGCATTTGTGAACATTGTATGGCATATGTTGCTTTGTCACGAGTGAAAACATTATCAGGTTTATTCATGATAGACTTTGATGACTCAAAAGTTAGTGCTGATACAAATTGTGTAAAGGAGTATAATAGATTAAGAAGAAGCTATGCTCCTCATTTAGGTCAGTATCCTGTGTTGGAGAAACGTGTAGTTTCTCGTAAAAGGAGAAATGAGAATATCTGTGATGAAGATGTACAGAGGAGGAAAAAAAAGAGGAGTGATGTAATTGCAAGCAAAAAGAGTAAGGAAAAAGAAGAACAGGTTGTAGGATGTCATTTTGAAAATAGCTCTGGTGTCAACTGCTACGCAAATGTAGTGCTGAATGTTGCATTTTATCTGGAAAGTTTGCAAGAGCAGATAATAGTAAATCAGGGTAAAAGATTCTGTTCAGAGCTGAGTCTCCTTTTTCAAAAGCTGAGTAATGATAAAACTCAAATAGAAAGTGCTACTGAAATTAGAAAACTTTTAGATGTATGTTCAGGACGAACACAGTTTTCTCAAAATGAACAGCAAGATGCACACGAATTTTTGATGTTTTTTCTTCAGGTACTGGAAGAAGAAGAAGTTGCAATTGATAATTTATTTGGTCTCTCTTATAAATGGGAACATAGTTGTGAAAACTGTTATAATATATGTGGCTCTAATGTTGATAATGAAAGGTTTATTTTTTTGACATTGCCAGAGACTAAAACAGTCACTTTTGCCAAATTAGTTAAAGATGCTAATCATAGCATGCAATGCGGTGAGTGTCAATCTGACATGTTTTCAACATTAATTTTAAAGGAATACGGACAGTATGTAATTTTAATGATGCAACGATGTAGAGCTGATGGTTCAAAATTGGATACTTTAATAAAGAAGTTTACAGGACAGCAATTATCAATTTCAGGAAAAACTTTTGTAACTGTTGCAATAATTTTCCATGAAGGACCTACTGTTACTTCTGGACATTACACAGTTTATCTTAAATGTGAAAAAGGCTGGACACTGTGTAATGATTCCCAATTGGTTTTTAAGCAACGTTTGCCTTTTGATTTAGCAAATTCCTATCTAATCTTCCTGAAACCTAAATTTTAGAGAGACTTGGCAAGATCTGGACAAAACAATTTTACCATTTTATTGGATTACCATTGGAATTTTCAAAAAAAAAGATTTTTTAAATTATCATTTGGCCTAATGGAAAGATAACCAATTGTAATGTGGACTTTTTTAATTTTTAATGAAACTTTCGAAAACCAAAAATTTAGAGAAAATCGGTAACATCTGCACAATTTAAATTTTGGAATGTTATTGGAGTGCCATTGGAAATTTTTTCAAAAAAGATTTTTTAAATTACTATTTGGCCATGTGGAAAGGTAACCAATTCTATTGTGGACTTAATAAATTATTAATAAATATTTAGGGAACCAATATGTTACAGAGAATCGGTGAGATCTGTACAAATAAAACTTTAGAATTTTATTGGATTACCATTGGAAATTTAATCAAAAAAGAATTTTAAAATTACTATTTGGCCTAAAGGAAATGGAACCAGATGTAATGTGGAGTTATTTGAGATATAATATTGTGATTATACTTCTGAAACAAACATATCAGACGGTATTTTAAAGAAATAAGTATTGATATTAGATGATATTTTTTTAGAATATTATGCATTTCTATAATGTTAAGTTTAAGTAAAAAGAGATTCTGGGCTTTTTTAATACAATCTTTGAGATTGTTATTTTTTTTTGCCCGCTGTAAAATGATGAATGCAATTGCTTTCACAATTTATAGTGAAATGCAATATATTCTGAAAACAGCAAAAATAAGGCAAAAATATTTTTTGAAAAATATGTAAATATGTGTACTGTATTATAAAATGTTCTAAAAATATTAATACTTTTTTCTTTTTTTTCAGATTGATATAGAAAATTTTCGAAAACTAGAACCATTTTTAAAGCAATTTGTTTAAAAAACAAATGAATAAATATTTTTTTGAGTGGGTATGGTAAGTCAATAATAATAATTGTAGTCTCTCAAGGACCTTGTAATGTGATAATTGATTTTTAGTGTTTTTTTAAAAAAAAATAATAATATTACGTGTACCGTACGCGTACGGTAAAAAAAAAAAAAAAAAGTTTTTAAAAACATATATAACAAATAGATGAAAGGTAAGGTTGGCTCTTAAAAGAGCCGTTGTGTTCATGCAGGGACAGAGGAAAGAAAGATTGGGAATATTAGACGGTACGACAAGTGTGCTGATCTATTTTACTGTTCACTAGGGAAACACTGGTCTCCCTATAAGTAATTAGATCGTGACAATGGGCGCACCGTACTTCAACCCTCGCAAACCGAGGGTTAATTTCCAGAGGGCCAGCAAAAGGAGATGCTCCCCCCACAGATGAAGGGCTCACCTGACCTGCAGAAGAAGGACTCAGCCCTGCAGATGATGGTCCAGGCTGAGCTGCTGTGGATGTGCTTGGTTGACTTACTGAAGGGTTACCTCCAGTAAGTCGAGCATGTGTCCTTTTGTGTACATCCTTGAGGTGCCTCATCATGGTATGATTCCCAAAGGAATACTTCCTGTCAGGATTACCTCTTTAAAGTACACGCTGACACAGCTTGCAAGTCACTAAGGGTGCATTTACCTTTTGCTGGCCTTCAGGAAAAGTAAAATAATCCCATACATAAGAGGTCTTTTGTTTCCTCGCTCTCTGCCTCAAGGTAGTGCTGCTAGTGCTAGCCTCACTCTCAGAAGGGCTCTGCTGTTCTGCCATCGTATCACAAAGACAACCCAGCTCCTTCTCCTAAGGGATCACAAGCAGAAATGAGGGGAATGGGTGTGGTGTAGGAGAGTTCTAGAACTGAAAGTAGTTTCATCCAATCAAAAGTTGTGTTTCATGATCACATGACCTACCGTACGCTTACGGTGCGCTTACGGCAAAAGTACGCATGCGCGTAAAAAAGACACGCGCTTGCGCGCATGCGCATAACAGTCACTACCCGACACTTCCGCGTAACGTGCGCGTGTAGCGTACACGCGTACGCGTCCCACGCGGAGTACGCGCGGCTTCGCAAATTGCGTAACTATACGCAAACAGCGTAGATAAATTACGGGCATTGCGTAAACCGTACGCTTACCGTAAGCTTACGGTACGCGTACTAAAAAAAAAATAAAAAAAAAAGGAAAAAATTTATTGCTAATAAATTTTACCTGTTTATTTTATAAAATATTTAAAAAAAAACATATTATAGAATTTTAAAAATTTAACCATAGTCTTAAAAAAAGGATAGAAAATTAAAAAAAAAATATGTTTAAAAAATAGAAGAAAATAAAAAAATTTGCATTTAAAAAACCTTGCAAATTCACTGAAAAAACCATGGGTTTCACACACGTTATAGTTAGGAATTAGCATTTAAAAAACCTTGCAAATTCACTGAAAAAACCATGGGTTTCACACACGTTATAGTTAGGAATTAGCATTTAAAAAACCTTGCAAATTCACTGAAAAAACCATGGGTTTCACACACGTTATAGTTAGGAATTAGCATTTAAAAAACCTTAGAAATTCAATGAAAAAACCAAAGGTTTCACACATGTTATAGTTAGCTGGACATTTCACTCGTAAAAAACCAATGAAATTCCCCCGTTATAGTTAGTTCAGCTAACTATAACTCGCGCGCCCGCAATGCACTGCTGATGACGTCACATATTACATCACTCATGACATGGTCAGTGACATCACTCATGACATCACTCATGACATCTCAAATGATATCACTGATGACATCACTGATGACATCATCCTTGTGATAGAGTGGCAGACCACCTCTGCCCCTAATATAACCTTTGATACACACATTCAAAAATAGAAATTAAAATTTTAAAAACAATGGACATACCAATACCAGTTACAACAACCTATTCAGTAATTCTAAGATCCACATACACATCCACTCATTCACCAACAGTCCTGTACAGTCACTCATACATGTACTCACTCATCATATGTACTCATACACGTATACATCCTGTAACACAATCCCACTCATCCATAGAGGTACTCACACACATAGTCACTCATGCTAATAAAGAATCAAACATACATTTACTTGCATATACAGTTATACACACACCGCCACACTTACTTCTACAGAAACTTACACATACTTAGTCTTTTAAACAATCACTTATAAAACACATACTTATTCATACAGGAACTCTTCCAATCTCTCACTCTCACATATACTCGCTTATATACACCAATTGTCACATATACTAGTTTAAAACATATGTAGTTACTCATAAAGACACTATTGAGACAGTCATTCACTCACTAACACACCCATGCACACACTCATTCACCCATATAGTACTGCACACATGCTGTCTTCAACACATACAAAGAGTGAGTCACTCATTCATGCACCTATGCACTACGTAATACCCCCCACCGAACCATACAGACATCAGACACTGATACTCAAAAAACCAACTAATAACCTATATAGACACCCATGTAGCTACTCACCAACCCATGCAGCCACTTATACACAAAGTGAGAGACTGATACAGATATTTACATATTTTAACATTACTCACTAAGCCATGTATTCACTAAGATACACTTAATCAGTCAGTTATACAATCAATTTTTCAAAAACAATTCATCCATTTAGACACTTATATACCCATTTATTCTTCCATCGACCTTGAGATATACATATATAAAACATATGTAATTTTCTGAAAAACACACATTCTCTGAATGATGTCATCAGTGATGTCATTTGAGATGTCATCAGTGATGTCATGAGTGATGTCACTGACCATGTCATGAGTGATGTAATATGTGACGTCATCAGCAGTGCATTGCGGGCGCGCGAGTTATAGTTAGCTGAACTAACTATAACGGGGGAATTTCATTGGTTTTTTACGAGTGAAATGTCCAGCTAACTATAACATGTGTGAAACCTTTGTTTTTTTCATTGAATATATATATATATATATATATTCACTGAAAAAACCATAGGTTTCACACATGTTATAGTTAGCGGAAATTTTACTGATAAAAAACCAATGAAATTCCCCCGTTATAGTTAGTGCAGGAAACTATAACTCACGCGACCGCAATCCTCTGCTGATGCTAATACTGTATTTAGACACTTATTTGCCCATGTCTTCTTCCATAAATTTTTAGCTATACATATATTACAAATATTTTTTTTTCATAAAGACACATATGTCATCAGCAGAAGATTGCGGTCGCGTGAGTTATAGTTTCCTGCACTAACTATAACGGGGGAATTTCATTGGTTTTTTATCAGTAAAATTTCCGCTAACTATAACATGTGTGAAACCTATGGTTTTTTCAGTGAATTTGCAAGGTTTTTTAAATGCTAATTCCTAACTATAACGTGTGTGAAACCTATGGTTTTTTCAGTGAATTTGTACGGTTTTTTAAATGCTAAGTTACTTTACGCCATTCGTGGCGTGCGCGCCCACTTAACGCAGTTCGTTCCGTGCGCGCACGGTGCGCTTCGCGCACCGTGCGCGCACAGTGAGCACGCGGTGCGGTCCGCGCACCGCGCGCCCACTTTACGCAGTTAGTGCCGTGCACGCACGGTGGGCACGCGGTGCGCTACGCGCACCGTGTGCCCACGTTACGCTAGATGGGCCATGTACGCACGACGCGCTTCGCGCACCGTGCGCACATGGAGGACATATTATGCGCTTCCTTGTGATAGGTAATCTGTTGAAATTTTTTGGGGAAATGCTGTGCTCTTATATGCCATGCACAAATGGTGGCCTTCGACAACCATTTGCACACGGGGTGGAGAGAGTGGGTTTTTTTTTTTTAACAATTTTTTACCGTACGCATACGGTAAGCGTACGGTAAGCGTAATCGGCAAAATTTTCGAAAAATAAAAAATTACCGTTTTTTGCCTTGGGGGATCTTTGAAGACTCAACTAACATGGTTATGTGCATGGGCGCTGTCTAAACAGCCCCTTTACATGTTTTTGGCATTTGTTTATCAGCTCCCCCCTCAGAGTGCGAGAGAGAAAATGGCGGCCGCCGCTTCCTGGTTTCGACCGATTCGAATGTTTACTAAGATCTAAGGGCCAATCAGAATCGCGCTCGCGCACGCCACCGTACGTGTACGGTAAGCGCACCGTAAGCGCACCGTAAGCTGGCTCAGATATATATATTGATTTAAAGGCTATTTTCTCAGAATCTACTGAACAGATTTACACCAAACCTACAAAAGGCACTTCCTTGACCTGAGGACTACCTCTCTGCCAAATTTCAAGTAATTCTGTTCAGCCGTTCGGGCTGTAGCTGTGTCTAAAGGTCCTATGGAAAAATGCATGGGAAAAACGCGTTTTGGGACCCCCCTTTTATCTCAGCCCCCGCTTGACGAATCCCCCCGAGACTTTCAGGGTAGGAGCGGAGCGTAGCGCCCCACCTATTTTGAAAAATTCGCAAGGATTTGTCGACCGGCGCAAAAGTTATTCAAAATAGAATGTTGCGGATTTCCTATGGAAACGTGGTCCTAACTATAACTACCTACTGGCGACCGCCAGTAGGTAATATATATATATATATATATATATATATATATATATATATATATATATATATATATATATATATATATATATATATTCACTGAAAAAACCATAGGTTTCACACACGTTATAGTTAGGAATTAGCATTTAAAAAACCTTGCTAATTCACTGAAAAAACCATAGGTTTCACACATGTTATAGTTAGCTGGACATTTTACTGATAAAAAACCAATGAAATTCCCCCGTTATAGTTACTGTAGGCAACTATAACTCACGCGACCGCAATCCTCTGCTGATGCTAATACTGTATTTAGACACTTATTTGCCCATGTCTTCTTCCATTAAATTTTAGCTATACATATATTACAAATATTTTTTTTTCATAAAGACACATATGTCATCAGCAGAGGATTACGGTCGCGTGAGTTATAGTTGCCTACAGTAACTATAACGGGGGAATTTCATTGGTTTTTTATCAGTAAAATGTCCAGCTAACTATAACATGTGTGAAACCTATGGTTTTTTCAGTGAATTAGCAAGGTTTTTTAAATGCTAATTCCTAACTATAACGTGTGTGAAACCTATGGTTTTTTCAGTGAATTTGTACGGTTTTTTAAATGCTAATTTATTTATGTATTATTTTTTATATATTTATTTTACAATAAACTACGTATTAAAAATTATTATTTTTTTTTTTTTGGTTTTCACCCTGCGAATAATTTTTTTTTTTTTGTAAAAAAAAATTTTTTTTTGTGTTTTTCAGGGTGCGCGCACTGTGCGCGCACCCCCGCGATTTTTAAAAAAAAAAAAATTTTTTTTTTTTGCCTTCGGGGTCCTTCAGGGACCCCCTGACAAAGGCTAGGGGGTCAGGAACTCTCTACCCTGCCCCCTTTTCATGTTCGCCACCTTCCTTTTTCACTCTCGCACTGAAAACAAACAAAATGGCGGCCGACACTTCCTGATTTCGACCGATTCGAACGTTGACTAACATGTAACCACCAATCAGAATTACGCTCGCGCACGTTAGGGTGCTCGCACGGTGCTCGCACGGTGCGCGCACCCTGCGCGCATATATATATATATATGCTTTTAAATGCTATTTTCTCCGGAAATACTGAACAGATTTACACCAGACCTGCAAAAGGCACTTCCTTGACCTTATGGCTACCTCTCTGCCAAATTTCAAGTAATTCTGTTCAGCCGTTCGGGCTGTAGCTGTGTCTAAAGGTCCTATGGAAAAATGCATGGGGAAAACGCGTTTTGGGACCCCCCTTTTATCTCAGCCCCCGCTTGACGAATCCCCCCGAGACTTTCAGGGTAGGAGCGGAGCGTAGCGCCCCACCTATTTTGAAAAATTCGCGAGGATTCGTCGACCGGCGCCAAAGTTATTCAAAATAGAATGTTGAGGTTTTCCTATGGAAAAGGGGTCCTAACTATAACTACCTACTGGCGACCGCCAGTAGGTAATATATATATATATATATATATATATATATATATATATATATATATATATATATATATATATATATATATGGGTCTAGGGTGAGTATAGGGTGATAAGCTTTTCTTTAGGCTTTAAGGGTGGTAAGAGTATTGGGTTTTAGGATGTTTCTATGCTTAAGGGGTTGGTAGGGTATAGAGTGGTAAGGGTATTTTAGGGTTCAGGGGTAGGTAAGGGTATAGGGTAGTAATGGAATTGTTTAGCAGGTAGGGGTATAGGGTGGAATGTTTTTTTAGGGTTTAGAGCGGGTAAGGGTATTGGGTTCTAAGGGTGTTTTTAGTATTTAGGAGTTGGTAGGGGAATATGGTGGTGCAGGGAATTTTAGGGTTTTGGACTGGGTATGGTCATGGTGTAGTAAGCCTACTATAGGGTTTAGAGGTGGGTAGGGGTGTATGGTGGTAAGGGTATTTTTAGGGTTTAGGGTGGGGAGGGCGATGGGGTGAGAAGGGTATTTTTAGGTTCTAGGGATGGGTAAGGGTATTAGGTTATAAAGGTATTTTTAGGGGTTTGGGTGTGTAGGGGCATAGGGTGATAAGGGTAATTAATGATCAGAGGTTTGGGGTGGTTACCCCAATAAAAAAAGTCATGTGTTGTAAAAGATGTGTGGTAAAGGCATGTGGGGTAATTGCATACTTTTAAATGATGTAAATCTCCTAAAGTATTAGATAATGTATTGTTAGCAAATGTTGAAATAGCTCCCACCTTTGAGCTAAATTGGATGTCTTCCTGCAAAAAATAAAGCATGGACCAAGGCAATAGGTGAGGTGTAGGATTCTAGCCTCTTGACGTTGCCAGTGCCCATTACAATAATTGCCACCTGTGCATGCACAAGCATGCACATACACAGTTGGATATCTGGGAATAGTTTTTGCAATAAAGTTTCTATAATGCCTAACTATGCGCATTTATGAAACCACATGTGTGTCCATAGGTAGCCATAAACAAATTGTTTTCAGAAACGTTAAAGAAAACCTGATTTTGTTTGCATTTATTTTTTTATCTTTTATATAGCGCAAACTCGACCCGAAGGTATTGGAGCGCTGTACATGAGCACCGTATTTACATTACATATTCAGGCACGGGGAGATTAAGTGATGTGCCCAGAATCACAGGATGTGGACGCGACCTCGAGGCTCGAACCCTGGTTTCCTGCACCAAAGTTGGCAGTTTAAGCCGAAGGACCACCCGTGTGTATAAATGTGAATGGATGAGCTCAAATTAAACAAAGAACATTAGAAGATGAGTGCCCATACATATGGAAACGTGCAACGATTTTAGATTTTTTTATAAGAATGATGAATTTTGTTCGTGATCCATGCAACTTACAAGATACGTGTAGGAAATAGCAAGGTGTTGGGGGAGTTGTTGTGCCTTTGACTGTAGAAAGAAAAAAAGATTATCTAAATGTAAAAACTTTTTTGTAGTCTCCAAAAAAGAATACATTGCCATTAAAGCCATTAAACCTACTGTGAAATTAGCCAATGGCCAAAGTGGACTGATACATTACCCATCCTGTATCCTTTAGTGGGTAGAAGAAAATATTAATAGCACAACAATAGACAAATGGGTGAAGAAGGGTGGTTGAAAGTCCTCAATAAAAAGTATATTATGTATCTAATTTAAGTAAAATCAGAAAGCCATCACTAACACCAAGCCTGAATAGGTGTTAAAAAAAGGAAGACAATTGGATCTGTTACCAACAATACCTGATAATGCATAGAAAGGAAATGTTGTTATATTTTAAAAGATATTATAAGGCCTGAAAATTGTTGAGAAGGTTTCACATCCTCGCAGAGGTTAAAAAGTTGGTGAACAAAAAACAAAAACAATAGAGATTTTTATCAGGCCCGATGTTTGGTGTGTGTTCAGTATCTCCTCATACAATTCAATTCAATTCAACCCTTTCTTTGATACAGCATATTCCTTGCTCCAGATACCCTCTTCATACCTAAGAGCTCATAGTAAAAAATCTGTATTACTCTTGAGAAAAGACACAAGAGTCTGACGACAGGCTTGCGTTCTTTAGAATAGTATTAGTAGTAGTGATAGTGACAGACAGACAGAAAACACTTTATTCGAATAATTAAAATCATAAAAAGTACAAATTTCATATAATAAATAATACAGTAAAAAAACATGACATATAGCAACAATGTTTACAACATGACCACAGAATTAAAAATACCATACCTAAAAACAATCAATAAAAGGTCAGTCAGGATTACACAAGCTGGTGAGAATTTTTGGTTTGCAACGCACGCCTGCCACCAAGAAATTTGCCACACTAAATACAGTGCGGGTACTGCTAAGCTGCTGAAGAAATAACAAAGCAGGTCTAACTTGTAAAAAGCCGTCTTCCTTCAGAATTGGGAGCAAATATTTTTTCCGGCTAGCAGAGTAAAACTCGCAAAACATGATAAAGTGCAATGTATCTTGGTGTGAGAAATTATCACAATGGCATGGCCTGCTGCATTCAGGTTTGCCCCAGGATGAATACAAACCTAGTGAGTAATGAATCAGGTTAAATCTAAATCTCAACAATATAGATCTATGGTGTGGGTTAGAGACAATACTTAAGTAGGGTTCCAGTGAGGAAGATGAGAGAAGCATATAATGCGCTCTAACACATGGTTTTGTAAGCTCCCTCTCTTCACGATCCAATTTTGCCCAATCTATAAAAGACTGCTTAATCCATGCTACATCTGCCTTAACAATATGTAATGGGGATGAAAAAAGCTCAGGACGCCCAAGACGGGAGAAAGCCGCTCTAACGTACTCCAGCCAGGGTATTCTTTTAACATTGTCCAAAGCAAGAATATTGTTAAGAATCATATGATTGAGAGTGATTTCCTGATCTAACCAGGTTTTCACCCAACACAGTAATGGAGCCATCTTCAGTTTGTCCGTGACATAGCCCAAGCCAACCTCCAAGTGAATAGAAAAAGTGGGTGTATATTGGGGAACTGAGAGCAAGTGTCTCAGAAATCTGTTTTCAACCACTTGAATCAGGTCCTGAGCTGCATAACCCCAGAGTGCGGTGCCATATGTGGCGATGGCCAAACATTTCGAGTTATAGACTTTCATCAGGGATTCCATCGGCCTTGCCCTCAGTCTTTTGGCAAAGCTCAATAGCGCTGAGGTGGACCTGGCTACCACGTTTCTTTTAAGCTTAATTTGCGGGCCCCAAGTGCCTCTCTCGTCAAAGAGAACCGCCAGATAACAAAAAACCTTTACTCTCAAAATCTCTTCCCCATTACAGAAAAAAGACCTAGATTTAAGCTTTTTGCCCTGTTTCCCCACTACCATAAAATGAGATTTCTTCATATTCACCTTAAGATCTAAGGCAGCCATGAAGGCGCCAAAGGCATCCAGCAGTCTCTGAAGCCCCACGCCAGTACGAGCCAGCAGGACGGCGTCGTCCGCGTATAGGAGAACCGGTATAACTAAATCCCCTACACGCGGCGCATCCGCCCTCGGAATCCCCAGGGACTTTTCCAGGCCGTTGATATAGATGGTAAAGAGGAGTGGGGCCAGGATACACCCTTGCCTCACCCCCCTCTCTGACCTAAAGTGCTTAGTGCATTTCCCGTCCTAAGTGACCCTTACTGAGGCATAAAGATCCTGATGGAGTGCTGCTAAAAAACTCACTAGGGGGGGGGGGTCAATACCTATTTCCAGCAGGATAAACCATAACTTCGACCGATTAACTAAATCAAAAGCAGACGACAGGTCCATAAAAGCCATAAAAAGGGACCCGTCCATCGCCACCGTATATTTACTAATTAAAAGCTGGAGATTTAAACATTGATCCAAGGTCCCCCTATTCGCTCTAAACCCATATTGCAGATTGGACAAGGCGCACCGACTGTCCAACGCGTCCCTAAGTTTAAGGAGTAAGACCCTGCCAAAGATCTTCACTGCCGAGTCTAAAAGGGAGATGGGTCTATAGCAGAAGGGGTCTCCACGCTGACCCTTTTTAAAAATTGGTATGATGATCGCAGTAGCCCACGATGCAGGGAACCTATAGCCAGAGACAGCATTAAAAACATTTGTTAAAATCCTTGCCCATAGTTTAGGAGAAGAGCCAGTGATAGTGATAGTAATATTAATATTAAAAGTAATAGTAATGGAATAGTAATAGTAATAGTAAAGTGAATAGCAATAAAATAGCAATATTAACAAAATTGTTTAATTTATTTGTTTATAAGGGTGGCCCGGTATTGAAACCAGAACTTTGGAAAATGCTGTCTGCCAACTTCAACACATTTCTAAATCTGTTTGTGTAATTGGCAATCATGCAACTATAGCAGTAGAGCAATGAGCAATACTGGAATGCATGTGGAGTGATACATATTATAAGAAATTGGAGTTGTTGGTTGTCTGGGGTGTGAACCCTGGTCAGGCAGCAAACACAATCCTTCTCAGGGTAAGGGACATGTAAACCCCAAATTAACCTGTGCTCATCCCCCTGGTAGCTTGGCACATAAAAATCAGGCTTAACTTATAGGAAATGTGTAAATTCTTTGTGCAACACTGCAAACAGTAACTGTTGAAAATGGCCCTCCCTGCAGGGTTGTCCCCAAATATGTTGCCTTCCTCCTCCATTGTTTCTGACCTTGTTTTAGCTGGCCTTACCTCTGCTAAGGTGCATATGTTCTATTCTCTAAACATGGTAATATTTCATTTAATTATAAGTCTCTAGTGAAATGCTACTATAAGTACCCAAAGCCTGTAAACTAAGTACTACTAGTGGGCCTACAACCCCGATTGTGCCACCCAGCCATTGAAGCATGCCTCAGGCTGTTGTGTAGTTCCTACTAATCTGTAGGATCTGCGCATTGTTTGGGGAACATAAACTAAGGGTTTGGTGTCAAGGCTGATTCTGTTCACCCCCACAGGATATGTTGGCCTAAATACCAGCTAGCTCACAGAGCGTCCGTAACCAGCCCCCCAACCTATCAGGGAGCAAATGGTTTCTGGCATCGCTGAACATGACAAACCTGCCCGCTCAGGGATCATGGAAACAGTAAAGAATCTTTCACTCAGTCACTCACGCTCACTTATTCTCAGAGAAATATACAGAGAATACACAGTGGGACGATTTCAATAATATTTATTGAACCAATGTTATTCTTGCAATGATTATTAGGCAGGAGCAGATAAACATGATTATAAGCACCAAAATATTAGTAAATAGTATATATAGTTCCACCATGGTGCTAAAACAATGTATATATACAGGCATATAACGCCAGGCAGTAATCTATCGTACTCCTACGATATGAACCCTATTCTAAGTGTACCTACAGTATGTGTAGGTGCAAAGCCAAGCATCCCCCGAGGGACGATCCAACCCCATTACCTGATGGGATAGAGTGAAGGACCCCGTCTTGGTCCCGAACTGGACACCCCTCACCAGATGTCAGACCGCTGCATGGTGATTTCTCAGCATGCAAGGAGCTTGATGTCAGCTAAAGTGCGTCCTCTGCTAATCTATCAGGATGTTCATCTTTTATAATAGAAAGCAGCCTTGTGATGTGCTTATATATTAGCAAGGTTATGGATATGTAGATAGCTCTGTTGCCGCGTGGATGAAGATAGTGATGACATTTGTACATAGTGCGAACACGAGAGCTTGTACATGATGTTCGGGCATTGTGATAATCTTTTGCAAAGCTAGATGTGTAAACAAGTTTAATTTTAGGGAAACAAATCCAACATGGTCGTCCATGCAAATATGCACGAAAGGTCACAGCAGAAAATGTTATTTCGAAAGGACAATGGAAGATATAAGCTGCTTCACTACGTGGGCCTAACATGGGAATATAACAGCCTGTGTGTGCCATTTTGACCTGGCAAAATAAACCTTTTTTCAGACCTAACCCTTCCTTTTTAATACATATAAGTGACCCCTAGGGTAGGCCCTGGACAGCGCAGGGGACAGGGTGCAATGTATTTAAAATACATGACATGTACTTTTGAATTTTACCTGTCCTGGTACTGAATAACTCTTACATATGATTTTCACAGCAGCAAGGCCTATAGCTCCCATAGGATGACATTGTGGTTACCTTATTGCATTTTATAAGTGTAATTTCCAAATGGGAAGATGCAACTGGTTCAAGTTAGGTTACTTTGGAATCCTAAATTAAAAATCCTAACGTATGGTGAAGTTGGATTTTATTTTACAATTCTGAAAATGCCACTTTTAGAAAGCTGGCTTTTTTACCTTCGCCATTTGTTTTTTTGTCTGCCTGTTTTGGGTAATGTGAGTGGGTGTAGTTGTTTGTTGGGCTTTGTGTAATCCTCCTAGACAGACACACAGAATGGGAGCTTAGGTAGGACTAAATTAGCCACCCTGGCAGGATGAGACGGAGGAGCTGGACCTAGTCTCACTTATATACCCCCTGCTCTCTATATGTCATGTTTACTACTTACTTTCTATTCCCACTACTAAACGTATGCCTTTGTGCATACTTTCACATTTGTTCAGCTCTGATTGGATGTTTTTTGTTATCCCTGCATTTCCCTGTTTTTGCTATATCTCCTGTTTCTGAAACTGACTTTCTCCTGTCAGTAGCTTTCTTCTGCTCCCTTTTTTTGTAAGCTTCCTCTCCTATATTTATAAGTCTTGATGTGTAGTGCTAAGAGGCAAAAAAAAATTTGGTAACATACAGAGGATCAAAACCAGGCCTAAGTACTCTAGTCACCAAACATTTTGGTGTTTTTCTTGATCAAACAGTCAAAAAGTACGGGGGCAGGGATAGAGTGGTCATCGTGGTCATGGACCCCAATTTTATCTTATAGTAGAAGTTTCCAAGGCAGTGAAGCACAGCAGAAATGAGATACTACATTCCTTTGCATTCCCTTCCACCCCGTATCCTTTCGTAGGCAGGAGAACATGGCCCAGGTGATGGCCAACATCTCCACAGAACTGGGTGCCCTCACAGCCCTTTTTATTTGAACATTTATTTTTGTGGAAGTTAGGGAAATGGTGGAAGGGACATTTGTTTCTTGGGAAGGGGGTAGGACTGTTGTGGGTGGAGAGGGAGGTTTGAAATGTAAAAAATGTTAAAAAAAAGGGCTTTACTTTTTTTGCTTTGTCATCATTTGTCTTTCTAGTGCTAGTGCTAGTTGGCGTGGTATAACATTGTGGTTTTGACATGACAGCAGAAATTGTCACACATTAAACATCAACTTTTCCCCCCTAGACTTTCCATACTTTAAGTCCCTTGCCACATATGTATTCTTCAGTAGGCTACTTACCTCTTCCTGCAGTCCAGTAATTAATTAAACCCTGCCACCAAAGTGGTACTGCCTAGGAAAAGAAAGCTGGTTGCTTGATGAAGTTTTGCAGCATCCAGGTACCTATTATACTTTATACTGGTTAATGTAGTTTCTGCTCTTGTCCTACCCTCTGTTACTATTTTTGGCCACGTATGGGGTCTGCCAACAACATACACAAAAATGTAATATCGCTGCTTCCAAAGGACAACTTCATTACTATGTTATTGATTAGTTCTTCAAGTTCTTACCAGAATAGATTAAGCAATAGCAGCTACCTCTCGCAACCTTCCCAAAACCTATTGGAAGGTTTCCCCATATGGACCTTCTCAATGGTGGTGGTATTGTGTTAACAGGGAAGACATCACAAAGTGAGGTCCCACTTCCACCTATTCCAAAGTGAACTCCAACTGTAGGATTATTGCGAAAGATTATCCATCACAGAAAACTAGACTGAAGGAAAACATAGAGTTATTTGGTTATCAAAGACTGAGA
The DNA here is from genome assembly GCF_964204655.1 of Triturus cristatus. NCBI lineage: Eukaryota > Metazoa > Chordata > Amphibia > Caudata > Salamandridae > Triturus > Triturus cristatus. The sequence goes on from NC_140582.1 coordinate 1,128,337,483, forward strand.
TCAGACCACTTGACAAAAACTCATATTACAAAAAGTAGCAGTAGTAATTCCTAAGCAATCCAGAGACCTACTAACTATTTAGTTTATTATTTTTAAAACAACTAAACTTTAAAAAACCTCGAGTCAGGAGTAAGAACTCAGGAGAAGGTTTGGTTACTCCATGTTGCATAGATTTTGTAAGCAATGTAGGGCCTTATTCACCAAGGTATAGTTACGCTTTTGGTGGTAGTTTACTTTTGCAGTGCATGTTCATGACTAGTAACTTCTCCATTAGTAGCTTTAAGAGAAGCAACTTTGTGAGTAGTAAGTAACCACTATCACTTTAAAAGGAGCAAATATTACTACTCGTTAGTTACTACACGCAAGGTTCCTACTTATAAAGTTTCTAGTAGTTCAGTTAAACTGCAAGAGTGAACTTACCCCAAAAGTGTAACTTTACCTTGGTGAATCAGGCCGACTAGTGCACACTATTACTACTATCATGGGACAGACATTGTTCTAACTAGGACTTCTGCACTAAGATAGTGTTATCCCTTTCATGCCTAGGTGGGTAAGTGGGGCTGGTGTGGGCTATTGTTTAGGTAAGTAAATCCTGCAGTGAGTTGGTGTAGCTTTCACAACATCCCCTCCACCAACTGGGTGATTCAATAATGGCGTAAAGTCACACCTCAATATGCCATACAGCCTGGGGAAAGAGGGTTGGGGTTTGATGAATGGATAGGAATGTGGATGTTGGGAAAGGTGTGATAATGACAAGTATAATATTCATTAGGTCTATCATCATCAAATGTGTTCTGGGAGGAAATTAAGTAATAACACACTTCGGTTAATAACGGTATTACAAATTGTCCCAGAGTCCCAAGTTATGTAATTATTCTGTCACCTTGGTTTGAAAAAATTGAAATTAGGGAGGACCCACACAGTTCTAAAAATGTTGCTTGTTCAGAAAAGAAAAACAATGCCGTATATAAATTCCAAAATGGAGGGAGCATTGGCATTCTTCTTCTTGGAACGTCTGTCTTGGGTGCAGGACTGAACTGGTCCAGTAAATAAGAAAGAGTGTTATGATGCTGTCATACAGAATAAAACACCTGTGGATTACAAAAAAGTAAATGTTGTCAATATTTTAGAGTCAAAGAGAAGGTAAGTTTAATGATGGTTTAGGACCAAGAGGGCAGAGCAAAAGAATAGGCTGGTGCAGTCATGTAAGATTAACTGAGAAGTGAGAACAATTTTAGAATCAATCCCAAACAAGTACTTGTGTGTACCTGGCTGATCAATCTCACAACTTCAACTGTCATAACAGTCAAGTGCATCCATCATATGACATGGTTAAAGTTATATTCCCCCAGACCAAAACCACTCAGTTGAGTAGTTTGACATTGGAGCCAGCACACTACTCATTTCCCAAATCAATGCAGCTCTCTCCAGTCCACAGGACAGTGTAAGCCCCTTATAGTCATGCTGTTTCATTACTGAATTGGATAGGCATTGTTCAAAACTTCTGCTGGCTGTTGGGGTAGTCCTCTGACTGACTCTGAGTTACAAATGAGATTGAGAGAGACACACCTGTAGTGCTGTTGATTAATAAGAAGAGCAAACAAAATATAGAATTTTGCATTTTTATGTAGTTTGTTAACTAAAGCGACTCTTCTGGTCTCTGAAGAACCAGAAAAAAAAGTACAGCAAGGAGTGGACCATGTAAGTAATTCTAGTGAAGTGAGAAAGCGGCAATAATTGAACCACAGTGACCCATCAGACCGCAAACATTGCATATGAAGTTAGCAAATCAGATGCACAACTCTCTCTTTGCCATCGCACAAATCATCATCACTCACTCAATATATCACTTTTGTATCTTCTCTTTTCCCTAGAAAGCAACAAACAATGGTAATCTTCTAAATTGATCCTTAAAGGCAGGCCAGCTAGGGAATAGGGAAAAGAAAGATAGGGATGTCCTTTATGTGAATGGGAATGCTTCTTCTGTGCATCCTCATACATCTTCTCTCTATTACATACATGTGAAGAAATGTGAAGTTACATAAGTCAGACACCAAATATATAAATCCTCTCCTATAGGTATTTTTAGGTTGAGTCTAGCAGCGCGCATGTGCTGTCTGCAAGACCTGTAGTAGACAGTCAAGGACTAAGCTCCCACCTGCTGCTTAATATTGGTTCAGTCTAGTGTCCCTCTTATTTGCTGCCTCGTAACTGTTTTAAGCAACAATACAGCACTTCTGTTTTTTACAGAGGAGCACTGGCCAAGTACAGTTTTGTTACTCTTTTGCCTTGCTTCATGCTCGTGTGGGTGCCTGTTCAGCTTCGGCGTGTGTCTGTGTCTTCACCCCCAAGCTCCTTCTCTGCTTGTTCTTTATAATGGTACTAGCATTCTTTATCTTTTATTCATCTCACTTTGATGTGAGGCAATGGGATCCCTCTGCTGCATATAGCCAGTCCAGCTCCTGTTTCCAGTATGCCATGACTTCATCTGGAGCCACTTTGCTTTCAGCCCGTCGCTGTGTACAAATGAAATTAATAGTAAAGCTTACATTTCCACATGAAGTTGCCAGGTACTTACTCTAAAGTATCTTGTTGTACCTAGAAGACGCTCCTTGGAAAGGTGGGACAGTGCGCTGCTCTCATCTTACACTTCTAAGCTCTGCTGGTAGCACTTCAATGTAAGGTAGGCTGTGGCCTCCACACACCACCATTACTGTGGTGCTCCCTGGCCTGCAGATTGGGGGGAGCCCAGAAACCCCAAAGCCTGCCCATTGGACGTCTCTGCTAGAGTAAAAATAAAGCTGCAGGTTGACTGCTGGATGAGCTGCCATTGGGGCCTCTTGCAAGCTCACAGACCCACGGTCATATTGACCCAATTGTTCTTCCCCTTCCCATCCCTCACAGATATATTGTATTCTGCTGCCCCCCAAAAATCGGACTTCCATAAAAAAATAACCGCCTACCTCCGGAGGTATATCAGTGGGCTTAATACAGCCACCGTGGGGATCTGTTTAACCTCATAATCTTAGGTTCAAACCTATCGAATAACACCACCCTTTCATTGTTCAGTGGCAGATGTAATTATTGCCCCGATTCGGTGAACTGTACATATTCGTTACCTGTGAATCATGGCAAGACACTCTTCGGGGGCAAATTCATGCTCCACAAATAGATATTTATGGTATATCTTCTTGCCACATGCAACACTGCCCTGGTAAGTCTGTAGACACAAGATAACAGTCTCCCCCTGCCCACATAGATTTTGGGTGGATTCCCTGTGCTTCTGCCTTTTGCACACTGATCCTACGTGAAAGTTTAACACCACAGTAGTTCCCTAAAACTTCAAAAGTTTGCTAATGACCAATCATATTACGTGTCACTGGGTTGAGTCAGATAACTCAGTGTTCCTTAATAAATACTTCCATGTTCTGCATGAAGCACCGTCTCTGCCAGTGTAAAAATGAAGCAGCAGGGAGGCTACTTACTGCATGATGAGCTACCATTTGTGCCTCTTGCAGACTCATAGACCCTGGGTTGTACGCTTCTACAAGACGATGATCATGTTGGCTGAACTGTGTGCTGCCTTGCAGCATTCATTAAAGTAAAAAGTCCTTTCAAAAGCAGGTACCCCGTTTTGCTTTGCACTACAAAGTTTGCTTGGGGACTGCTTGAATGTGATTTGTTACACTGTGTCGATACCTGCTGCTCCCTGCAGTAAGCGGAAGACCACAGAGGGCCTTCGTTTGGCATGGTTTTAGTTAGGGATGTAGAAGTTCATTCACATTGACCTTTGCCAAAGGGAGTCTTCTTTTTTTTCTTTCTATTTTTATCCTCATTCACCACCAATCTCACTTCACTTCGCACCCAAGATGTCTATACCATACTCAGCGAGCTGAGAAAGGTAGGCATTGGAAATGGAAGACCCGCCTACAGGTACCAGGACCTACTTGGATGCTAATGAAGAAACCAACTGAGATAACTCTTCCGCCAAGCTCCAGGTTCTAGATGACACTCGCCGTATAAACTACCAAGGAGGAGGCTGGGAGTACCCGGCATAGTTCAGAGAGAGTTAAGGTAGCATAATCATAGGACCCAGTGGAAAAAAAAAAAAAACTCAATCAAGCAGCTCTGAGCCCAATCTGAGTTGCAGCAGGTCCCAAAATGCTGTCTTATTTTTACTGCATGATCTAGCCAGATCTAAATTGGAAATCGCCATGACTGAAGTCAACCAGTCTGAAAAGGAGGGAGGAAAGGACACTGTCCATCTTCTGCAAATTTCTCTCCTGGCTAGCAGGATAGCATAGAAAAGCAGTGATCTAGAAGGACCCACAACTTTATCTGTAAAACCGAAGATAATCAGGGATAGGTCGATATGAATTAAACAGCCCAAAGTACTTGTCAAGAAGTTACCGACACTATCCCAAAAGGTATCCAAGGCAGGACATTCCTTAAACATGTGAGTGTCAGAAGCTGGGGCCAGCCACATTTCTTGCAGCACACTGGTGGGCCATTAGTGATTTTTGAAAGTTTTAATGGGGAGAAACAGACCCTGTGAATGGTGAACAGGTGGTTTCTTTTCAGCCATGCATGTTTTACTACCTCATATAAGATCTTGCACGAATTCTGCCATAAATGATCGCAATCTTGTGCAGGCAAGGAACCCCCCCACAGTTACTCGGCCAGTTTTAATTTGCCGTCCGCAGATTCGATTATGGCCTGATACCAAAACTAAACCTCCTTCCTCCCAGGGGGCTTAGCCACCAACTGATGTTCTCGAAAGCTGCCACTCCCTTGAGGGTTTTTTTGATTTAATTTCGATTTCGATTGGGTCCAGCTTTTCAACTGAAGGTATTTAAACCTTGAAAGGCCTGCTCCAACTTTATCTTTAAGTTGTTCCCATGAAATCAAAGTACCTTCGGAGACCAGTTCCCCTCAAACTACCAACCCAGCTTCTCTCAAGGGTACTGCCAGCCTATCCCTCAGACACTCCGGGGCACCAGGAGAGTCCCAGAGGGGAGCCAGGCTAAAAAGTTAGCCAAGCCCAGCTGAGCCCCTACGTTTCACCCAAGTTTTTGCAAATCCCTGTAGAACCTTCAACTTAACCTTTTTAAAAAAAATTGGGTCCCCAAACTTAAACAAAAACCCCTCCTCAGGTAGATTGGCGCCTCTAAGCATAGCTAGAAACATCCCCCCTGCTCCGGTATTAACCAGCATTTTGAAAAGCATACATGAGTGTGTAAGTTGAAAAGCCCAAGCATAAAACTGGAGATCCGGCAGAGCAAGGCCACCTTTCTCTCTCCTCCGCCTCAACTTTTTCCATGCTATTCTTGATAACTTGTATGCCCAGACAAATGAATTAATATCTCGCTGTAATTTATCAATAGCCGATTTTTCAAAGTGAAGGGGAATACAGTTAAAAAGAAAGGTGACCTTGGGGAGTATTGACATTTTAACCAAATTGACCCTTCCTAGGATGGATAAGGGGAGTAGGGCACAGGATTTCATCAGCCTCTGACACTCCTTAGCCACCCCAGCCAGGTTAGTCTCGGTGATTTTAGTGATGTCTTGTATGATGTTTATCCCCAAGTATCTCATTTTAGAGCTAGTCCCATGCTTATGCTGAGTCCCTCCAAGATTCCAAACCATAACTTCTGTCTTTGGGACATTGATCTCATAGCCTGAGACCAAACCAAACTCCTGTGCCAGGCTGATCACAGCTGGGAAAGTTGTTAACAGGTTCAAAAGGAAGTCTTGTTTTACTGTTAAGCTGTCATTGTTTCCAAGGGCGTGGCCAAGATGGAGGATGGGGCATACGTTGATTGTAAAGTTCCATCACGGCCCGCGAAAAATCCTGCAACAGACACCACCATATAGCGGCCCCACAGCCGGTAACTTGCCCTGTTCCCCCTCAGTTGGGGCTCTACGTCCCATGTGGGCAGCATGGAGGAGAGCGGAGGCATCTCACTGTTGTCTGCCCTGGATTGCACCAACAGACTAAGCCTTCGGGAGTAGCAGTGGCAGCGAGATAGCACATGTCTTGCGCAGTGTGAACATGGGCTGCAGAGACATGCTGTAGCGGCCCCTCCAAAGACTGTGCCGAAGCGTTGTGATCCTGACCAGAGGGGGAGCTGTCGGCAGGTCTGACAGCCGTGAACATGTGCACGGCCCTGTGGCACTAAGTGCTACTATACAGATCTGCTCCCGGCACCAAGAAGCATCATTTCTCTTTGCCCCCCTCACAGAACTACAGGAGTGCAGTCTCCTCAGGGGAATAGACGCAGAGGCCAGCTGTGCCCCTACATCTCAGTACCTCAGAATGGAGAGGTGAGGAGCCCCCACGGACTAAGCTGAGACATTGCTATTGCCACGTGAAGTGGGGCTCAACGGGCGGACAACCCTCACACCTCTCCTGAATGGCGTTATGAACCACCCCTGCTGCAACACTGTGGCTGCCCTGCTAAAATGGGAGTCACAACATTCTCTGAAAAGCCGGCGTCTGAATGCTTATTGAGATAGCATCACTCATAGTTATATCCTGGCATTCAAACTACGGAAAAGGGAAAAAGGAGGAAATATCAATCAGCCCTTACTCCCAACTGCTGCCACCCCTTCACCTCTCCATGGGGCACACAATCTGCAAATAATGCAATACCACTCTTTCACTTCATGCAAAGCACAAATACCAGATTCCATTGAGATTGCGGAAAACCAGTGGCTACTGGTTAGGGTCTCTGTTGAGAGCAGCAACCCAGACAGCTGGTCTTCCACATCCCACACATACAGAAGGGATCAGGAACTGACCCCTTCCTCCATGGGTCAGCAGAACCAGAGTGTAGACCTGAGCAGACCCCACTGTGGGAAAAACAGAAGACAGACACGCTGTGACGGACAGCAACAGGGGCCAGGCACTTCCCAAGCTGGTCACCAGCCATTGTGGATATAACACGCTCTGCCCCCCCCCCCCAAGATGGGCAGGAATGAATTGGATAGGCCTCAGGTACAAGCTAGAAATGCATCTGACCTCACAGATAGACCACCAGTTACCTCCCAAACCGAAAGACAAACACCAAATGCACCCCCGATCATTCACACTGCTTTGACAAACTCATGGCATCGATCCTGGATATTAAGTCTAATCTGGGACTCAAAAGTGACTCGCTATGCATTGAGCTGGGCTTCATGCGGGAAGACCAGAAGCGACTAAATGAGGGGGTCAAAAACACAGAGTTGTCACTGGCGGCCCTGAGGCCCATGGTAAGACAGTCAGACGAATGGATTAAGAACTAGCAAAAAGAGGTGGAATACTGCAGGATCGGGTGGAAGACCAGGAAGGAAGATCCCGTAGGAATAATGTATACATAGTGGGCCTCCTTGAATGCACGGAAGGCCAAAGCATGGATGTATACCTCAAGACTTAGTTCAGTGAGACGGTCCTCCAAGGCAAACAATCTAAATTCTTCTCAGTGGAATGGGCCCACAGAGTACCTGGCAGCCCCCCTCAACCAGGAGCCCCATCAAGGCCTGTGGTGGCACGTCTCTTCAAGTACCGTGATAGAGATCATATACTGCAGGCCACAAGGGCTCACTGCCCATGGTCAATTGAAAATGCTGCGGTACATATTTACCTAGACTATACACTAGCGGTGCAGTGCCGCAGATCCTCCTTCCTTAACGTCAAGACAGTCATGAGAGAACAAAATGTGAAATATGCTCTCCAATTTCCAGCCACTCTAAGGATACAGCATGAAGGTAAAACCAATTTCTGCACCACCCCGGAGACTGCATTGGACTGGATAGAACAGAATGGCTTGACCTCCAACAGGGACACAATATATGCACCTCAACAAATGGGTGCTACGCGACATTATTGGGGGCAATGGATGGACAACCAATATCACTGGTCTCATTATATGCTCCGAACTCTGGCCAATCCCTATTCCTACAGACACTGACACCAGCACTATATCATGATCCCTTAGCACCAATATACTGGGGAGGAGATTTTAACTGCAATCCAGACCGAGACATGGATTGTTTACGCGCTTCACTCCTGGGCCCCAAGACATTTCTAAATCGCAGCACTACACTTGCAGGATGCATGGCACGGCTTACACCCTACCCACAGAGAGTGCTCCCTTTACTTGGGGCTACACGCTCTACACACAAGAATAGATCTGGTACACTGCTCCCACGAGTCACTCCCTAGGGTGTCTAATGCGGAATACCTTGGCCATAAACTATCGGACCACAACCCCTTGCAAATCCGTTTATCATGGGGAAAACCAGATCCAGAATCCCGACCTGGTGCTTTTCTCTGGAAGCACTTAAAGACACCCCACTGAGCACCTCCTAACACAATCCATTACAACATATTTCCAGGTCAAAGAGGATACAGCATCTAATGTGGGTCGGGAATGGGATGCATTTAATGTGGTTTTTTTGCAGTCAAATGAAAAAAGCAGTATATAGGGCACGTATGCCCCTTAATAAGGAGCTAGAAGGCCTCGAGTCAGAGACACAGTGGTATGATCAAATGCTGCTTACTGACCCACAGATAATGCCATCACTAGCCCAAGCAAGACTGTCCCACAAGGGGATGTTGGATAGATTGTTCACTCTATATTGCCAAAAATATAAAGCCAGAAGACATGCGGAAGCGAACAAAGCGGGCAGGAAGTTAGCCTGGCTGTTGAAGACAGATTTGTCTCAGACACCCATCACTGCCATCCACAATCTTAAGGGCCACCTGGTTAATACTTAATATTACACCTTTTTATACAGCGCCCTCCATCTATTGACACAACAGAACTACAGCACGTTCTTGGACACATAACACTCCCCCAGATCCCATATACGCATTATACGGACTTAGAATCCCCCATTTCGAACACTGAACTATCAGAGGCTATCCAGGAATTGGCAAGGGGGAAGACCCCGGGAACTGACCTCTGAAGTTCTATTCCTCATTTAATGCGCAACAGGTCCCTCACCTCCACCGGGTGTACATAAACGCCTGCGTGCAGGGAGTACTGCTGACCTCACTTCGGGAGGCAGTATTAGTGGTGCTCCTAAAGCCGGGCAGAGACTCACTGCAGATGTGATCATTTAGTCCCCCATACCTCTTGAACATAGATTACAAAATACTGGGCAGAGTACTGGACAATAGATTGCTAGAAGCAATGTAACTATTGGTGCATTCAGATCAAAAAGGAAATAATCCCCAGCAGGAACAAAAGTCTTAACTTACGTTGCTTCTTCCAGTTGCTGGAATGGGCCAGAATACAGGGAGAATCAACATGGATCACAATATAGAGAAGGTGTTCGATACCTTAGGATGGGAATATCTAAGAGCTTTGCTGGCGGGGAATAGCATGGGTCCTAAGTTCTTACAATTGCTTTTATTTTTTTGAATTTTTTTATTTCATGGACTTTTATATAGCTCAATCTTGACCCGAAGGTATTGTGTATCAGAGTGCTTTACATAGCACCAGTTGCATTACATGAAGACACATTCATTTTTGTTAGGCACGGGGAGTTTAAGTGATTTGCCCAGAATCAAAGGATGTTCAGCATCATTGCCAAGTCTCAAACCCGGTTCCCCAGATTCAAGGTCGACAGCCCTAGCGGTTAGGCCAAATCCTCTCTCACAATGAATCAAGTTACTATATAGTACACCACAAGCACGAGTCAAGACTGTCCGCCTGGTCTCAGACTCTTTTAATATCGACAGGGCACCAGACAAGGGTGCCCTCTGTCACCAATTATTTTCACTTTGGCGTTGGAACCCTTGGCCAGTGCATTGCGCAACTAAGGAATGGATTGGGGCATCAAGGTGCACAATCAATGGCAAATTGTCTCACTTTATTTTGATGATGCGCTGATATATCTTTGAGCCAATGAATAGCAGTGCATGGCTTGATGGAACTGCTAGATTAATATGGACGAGTTTCCAGCCTCAAAGTGAACTGGGGTAAATCTCTTTTATTTCCAATGACACCCCAGTCACTGATAAAATCAGAGGCCCCCCTCACTTGGGCATACAACTCCTTTAAGTACCTGGGAGTTCAAATATACCACTCCCAAGCAGACACGATAGATGGCAACCTGGGCAGAGCGATCACACACGCTCACTCCTCTATGGTATTCTGGACAGAACTACCAATCTCCCCAATGGGGCGCATAGCCATATCCAAAATGCTGTTTCTCCGCAGGCTGCTGTGTTCCTTTGCAACTCTCTCATTTGATCCGCAACTTAAAATCACTCTTAATATCTTTATTTTGGGGCAAGACCAGAATTTGAGTCGCCCTCACGAAACTCTATGGCCGATCACAGAAGATGGACTCGGCGCTCCTATATATGAACATTACCATGCATTCGCACAGCTATAATGGCCAATGCGATGTCTGGCAAGCCACAATACTACCGAACTGTGTTGCTGGTCATCCCAAATACGTCAATCTAAGATATCGAAATGCTAAATGACTCCAAGTCGATGATCCCAAAGAAACCAGTAAATACACTAATGTCCACGGCACGGAGCTGTTGGACCCGGTATCTGAAGACCAGGATCTTGCCCCCACACTACGCTCCTGACCTACCACTTGGGGTGCATAGCACAAGGATAAAATGTCCGGAGATGGCAGACTGGTCCTCAACGGGTCTAACGACATGGGGAGATTTATTTGTTGACTCCACTCCCTGCTATTTCACAACTCTAGTGGATGATTATGGGATTCCCCCAGGTTCATTCTTATTATATGTGTCACTCATTCCTCAGTTATTCAAAACATGGGGCAATACACAAGACATATCGAAGCATACTGATACTGCAGTCACAGCTCAGGGTCTCCACTTTCTGCTGGGCATAACTAAACACACCATGCAACAGAAAACTATTAATACATTTCTAGACATAGCACTCTGTCTCGCCAAACACAGGCTGTCTATGTCCTGGAAGTTGAACTCACCCCCAAATTTGCACATATGGCTTGCCGACCTCGGCAAGGCCTTGGTGTCTGAACACATGTTGACACAAGACAACATCCAAAAACACTCTACAGCCACTAATGCCCCAGACTGGCAAAAGTATTTAACATCCATAGAATCAAAAATGCAGCGAGACACACCCGGTTTGGGCCCCCGCGGGACCACTCCCAAACCTAGAGGCAGACAACTTTCTCTACATGTCGTCATCTACCAAGTGGCTCCCCTCTGTTTCCACCTCCTCCCCCTCACCCTGCACTACATCTTTCCCTCTCCTGACCAAGACGAATATACAGCCCAGCAAATACCCACACGCCTACACGACCACGCTGTAACTTAACTTCACCCAATCCATACCATAACTGGTCCGAACCGCGTACACTAAAGAGAACACAACAGCACAACTGACCCATCCGTCTCACTCATTAATCTTTTCCGGCATATGATAGACCCAAAATGTATAAATTACTTTTATAGTGTTGTATAGTTCAGGCACATGTATCAAAGCTTTTTGCGATCACAAACAGTGCGATTTGCAAAAATCGGCCGTTTACGTTCGCAAAAATAGCTTTTGCGATGCATGAAACAACTTACCACTCGCAATGTAAGAAATTGCAAATTTTTGCGATTTCTTAAATTGTGATTGCATTTAAGGAATCGCAAATTGCGAATCCTTAAATGCAATGCAATATGCCTTTAAAAATAGCGATTCAGCTATTTTGGCCCGCTATTTACCGTGGAATCATACCATATGGTAAATAGCGAAAGTTGTAGGTTACACACACACATGTCCTTGGGACATGTATGTGTGCAACATATGTGCACGGATCAATTTCAGGGGTGCAACAGGGTGTCCTTTTGACACCCTTGAACCCTTGAAATTGTATGCGCAATTTGCGAGTACCTATTGGTACTCGCAAATTGCGCATGCAATTTCCCACTCATTCCTATGGACCTGTAGGCCCATAGGAATGAATGGGAAGCTATTCCTTATTTGCGACTCACAATTTATTATCTATTACAGCGATTCCTACATGCATAGGATTTTGAGAGTTCTTAATTGCGAATCCTTAATATTCGCAATTAAGGACTCGCAAAATCCTAGCTTGATGCATGTGCCTGATTGTGTTGTCATAAGACGACATGTATACCTTCCATTACCTCAGTGAATGTGTAAACCTAAACAAAAAAGTAATATACAGTATTAAAAAAAAAAAGCTGTCATTGTTTCCCAATGTGTGTGTGTGTGCGTGTAAGGGCTTCATTCGCAGATTCACTTTTAATGCAGTAAATCAGCAATTTCTAAAGTTAGGAGTCCTAACTTTAGAACTACTAAATTGAGAAAAATCCTTATTTTAAGACTTTTGGTATTCACAGAAGGCATTTAGGAGTCCTAAAGTTAGGAGTCCTAACTATACTACTGCTAAACTGAGAACAATCCTAATTTTAAGGCTTTCGGGAGTCACAGAAGGCATTTAGGAGTCCTAAAGTTAGGAGTCCTAACTTTAGGAATACTAAATTGAGAAAAATCCTTATTTTAAGACTTTCGGTATTCACAGAAGGCATTTAGGAGTACTAATGTTAGGAGTCCTAACTATACTACTACTAAACTGAGAACAATCCTAATTTTAAGGCTTTCGGTATTCACAGAAGGCATTTAGGAGTCCTAAAGTTAGGACTCCTAACTTCTGTGAATACCGAAATGAGTAAATGCCGTCTGTGAATACCAAAATGAGTAAGTGCCTTCTGTGAATACCAAAATGGTAGTAAGTTTAGGATTTTGTCTTAAGTTAGTTCTGTGAATCGGGCCCCAGGTGTTTAATTAACAAGGAAACACTGCTGTTTTTAATATGGGCACTGTTTTATTGTTGTAGCATCTGTTAGCAAGGTGCTTTTAGCAAACTCCATCCCCAAAAACATTTTCTCATGAGTTTGTATAATCGTCTTATTTGGGTTGTTAGTCCAGCAGTACTTTTGTAAGTACCACAGCAAGTAATCTTTTTGGAGTCAACCCAGTCAACAGAATGGCACTATGTAATCTAATCATAATCCTATGTGACCCTGCATGTGGTTTGATCCCAACCGCCTCAGTGCAGAAAAGAACATGTCATGGTAAACTTAGTGCGATCATAGAACTTGTAATTGGTTGTAGGGGCAGGTGTAGGGTTTTGTTTTGTATGGTCCATTCCTGCCTGTCCTGTTGAGATAGAAGCATTGCTGCTCCAGATGGCTTCGGACATGATGGTGGTTACTACATGAGCCGTTGATATTAATGTTGCACACGCTGAGTGTAGGCAGGTGCAGCATAACTATACTCATTTGCTAGTTGCGGGGAGGCTTTATTTCTGGGCAAACCTGTTATTTTTCTCTGTACCTGAAGGATTGGTTGCACAAGACTTGTCGAGTTTTCGTGGCCAAATGAGTCCCGGTATGCTAGTTGATTCCAACTTTAGTTACCAATGGGATATGCCCATTTTAGGCACTTGGAATACTAAGGTACCTCAGCAAGTGCAGGCTTCCCTTTATTATTAAAACATGCTTCTGGTAATAGAAATACACCCGTCACTCTACACACTGTGTGTCTCAGACAGGGTCTCTATTAAGTCTGAAAGGGTTAGCATAGCTGCCAAGGTTTCAGTTGGCATGTGTGCAACATTTCTATATTTTGTGTGCTTCTGCCTGACATTTAGGTTTTTTAGGCATGACACACTGCATGGCAAGTTTTGTGCCAATGAAATAGTGCAGTACTGAAGTCCGATGCTTCCTCTCAACATGCGTTGTTCAAAAATACACATGGAAATTTTATGTATATTCAACTTGTGCCTTCCTGCACATGTGCTCCAACTGGTGTTTGCATTTGTTTTATTCTTTTTCATTGATTTCTTACAACTTTACAACATTTATACAAAAATTCCCAAAAACTACTTGGAAACTACTTGCACCATTTTGCTTATGGGGGCTTATTTGTATCGCCACCTAGGGTACATCCATCTGGGCTGCGCATTAGGTTTCCAAGAGGCACCCAACTCAATAAAACATACATTTTAGGGTTACCTTCTTTTTATTTGTTATTCTTTTTTTTACCGCCAAAAGATACAGCTCCTACCTATTTCTTTTTTTTCACCAAAAAACCCGAAAGGTATCCACACTGTTCCATGCCACATAATTCAACTCCACACATTTGAAATCCACACCACATAATTTAACTCCAAACCAGATAATTTAACTCAACAACACAATTACTCAACACACCACATACATCCAAACAAAATGTATGCTACAAAATTCAACATCACACCACATAACACGCAATCCCACTCCACATAATTCCAGTACAATCAAAACCACATAATTACTATCCACATACTTACATTGCACAGCATGCCACTACACAAATCACCTCCACTCCACATAATTCCACAACACACAATTCCACAACTAACAATTCCAATCCCACCCACATAACTCAACTAGATACCACATACATATACTCAATAACACTTGGGGCCATATGTAGGTAGCTAAATACCGGTCGGTAACGGCAGAAATTCGGTAAATATCCCGTTACCGACCGGTATTTAGCCAATTGAGATGTAGGAGTCCAAAAAGAAGGATTCGGTAATTATGAATCGGTAAATACCGATTCATCTTTACCGAATTCTAAATTTCCGATTCATATTTACAGAATTCATATTTACCGATTCGGTAAATATGAAATGGTAAAACAAGAAAAGAGATGTAGGTAAATTCGGTATTTACGAATTCCATGAAATTCGGTATTTAAGAGTCGGTAATTAACACAGCAGGTGGTAATCAGCCACAGTGCATATAAGCAATCCCAAAATGCAACAGCGTGAACACCATGGCGGCTCTGTATGTGATTGCTAGGCGCCTATATCTACAGACAGCAGGTCTGATGATTTGGAGACGGGAGGAACGCATTTACAGACAGCGCATCACACTCTTTCAACAGACTGAGGCTGAGATACATGAAAGGTACAGGCTACACCCCCAAACCATCATGGACCTGATAAGGGACCTGCACCTACTCCTGGACCAGCCAACAACAAGGGCACATGCCATACCACCACTTGTGCAGGTGCTCTGCAGCCTACATCTACTGGCATCTGGCAGTTACCAGGGGGTGATAGCTGCGGTCGGCGGGGTATCCCAGAGTTGTCTGTCCCGTTTCTTCAGGAAGTTCCTGGATGCCATGATGCAGAGAATGCAACACTACATTAGCTTCCCAAACACACAGGCTGAACTGCTGAAAACAAAGACCGACTTTTACCAGATGGCACAGTTCCCGCATGTCATAGGCTGTATTGATGGCACACACATTCCAATCTGCCCACCATCAGCCACTGAGCACATCTACAGGAACAGAAAGTCCACCCACTCCATCAATGTGCAGGTAATCTGCGATGCAGGCAACATAATAACTGATATCGTAGCTAAGTTTCCTGGGAGCACCCACGACTCCTACATCTTCCAGAACAGTGGGATCTACACACGCCTGGTTGCCGGAGAATTTGGAGAAGGATACCTGCTAGGTAAATCACTGTGACACTCCCTAATACTTACCGCATTTCAATGTGTATTGAGGTATGTGACTAATGGTACTCTCTTACTCACCTAGGCGATAGTGCATATGCCGTGTGGTCATTCATCCTCACTCCCTACCTACACCCATCAACCCTGAGTGAGAGACGATATAACGTGGCACACAAATCAACACGCAACGTGGTGGAGCGCACATTTGGACTATTGAAAAGCAGGTTCCGCTGCCTCCACAAAAGCGGAGGCGCACGCCAGTACACACCCATCATCTGCTGCAAGATCATTGCCACTTGTGCAATGCTGCACAACCTTGCTACAAAGACAGGTACAGAGGTGGAAATAACAGATTTTGAGGACAATCATGATGATTTTGCACAGCCAGAGCCCAACGCAGCAGGAGTGGCAGCATCAACAGATGGGAGAGTGAGACGGGCAGAGATCACATGCAACTATTTCTAAGTAAGTAAGGGGACACAGCCAGTAGTTGGATGCTATGACGTAGTTTTAATTATCTGGCACTACGCCACAACACAATGTCAAAACTGCCCTAACAAATTGGTGACATCCATAGTTGGAAGTCAAGGGTTCCTTCACCCAACTGCGTCCTGTAATTGTGTGCTGCATCAGCGTCTGTGCCCGCGCACTACAGTGCGGGATGCCAGTGATTGTGTGTCCTCACTGGCTGTGGGACCAGTGGCAGCCCCATGCCGTCTGATGCTCCTCCGTGTGCATGTGACAGGGGGGGTAATGCTGCTCCTACTGGTGGTGTCCTTGCTGTCCCCAGCATCCACAGCACCAGTGGTGGCAGAGTGGCTTGTAAGCAGCACCTCAAGTGCACTGTTCACCCTCACCAGCCCCCTTGACACATCATTGCTGCAGTGCGCAAGCCCCTCCTGCATTGCCACGGAGAACCTGCAGAGCAGAGAAGTGGCAGTTGCTAGGCGGTTCACTGCTCTTGTATGGTGATCAATTTTCTGCCTCTCCCTCCGCCGTGTTGCTCTGTCCTCATCGAGTTTTGTGCACAGCAGCATGACGGACTGGGACATGTCCCGCATGCCCACAGCCATCTCCCTCATGCCCTCAGCCATTGAGCTTATGCCCCTGTCAATGTTGCCCATTGTGTCATTTAGGCCCTTCATCTGGCGCTGTACTAACTGGATTGCCTTGCCTTGTAGGCGCTGTACCTTCACCATGGTGGCCTCCAGCCCTAAGAACACACCATGGCTCTCACCCTGTGGAGGTGGACTGCGCACCCGAGCCCTGCGGCGGTGTCTGGCCCCTGTGTGTGCACCCTCAGAGGCAGAGGGCAAACCGGCATTGCTACCATCCAGTGGCACAGTGGATGTGTCCTCCCCCCTCGAGTTTTCTGATGAGGACTCTGACACCTGCAGTCTGGCAACTGCACGCCTCCTAGACCTCACCAATGCAGGTGGTGTTGATGCGGGTGAGGCCAGCTGGAGTGGCGAGGGTGGATGTGGTGGCGAGGCTGGCTGTGGTGGCGTGGCTGGCTGTGGTGGTGATGCTGGCTGTGGTGCTGTTGTCTGCCCAGCACTCGTGGTGGCCTTCTCTGTCCTGTCCTTCCGGGGTGCCCTCTCTCCCTTCTCCTGAGCATTCCTGCGCGAAGTATCGCCTGTGGACAGAAATTCAACATCAGCTCAGTGTACCTGCAGCCCTGCATTGCTTACATCATAATAAATTTCTGCATCACTATCTCATTGTCCTCTGCCTGCTTATCGCTTATGTGTGTCACACGCCTTGTTGTTCTGTGCGAATCTTGTCATGATAGGGGTTTCACAGACTACATCTCCCATAATGCATTGCTGGTATGCACAAACCCCTGTACTGGAGTGGGATTCACATTGCACAATTGGGGATTTGGGATAGGGGAAGGGGGGGCACAATGCTGTGTATGTGTCTTACCTTGTTTGGTAGCAGCTCTGGCAGAGCTGTCTGCATCCCCAATCCCGACGATACTTTCGGGCTCAATCGTGGTCTCCACGAGCTCCTCAAGATCAGTCAGGGCAGGTGCCCTGTTCCTGCCTCCTCCTGTCCGGCTGGCCTCTTTCTTCAAATCAGCCATCTTCCTCTTTGTGATGATACGGATATCGTACCACCGCTTCTTCAGCACATCAATGTCCCAGGGGGTCACTCCGATGGCATTTACCTGCGCCTGGATTCCAAGCCAGATCCGTCTTTTCTCGGATTCAGCCACTTGCAGGGACTGCTTGCCAAACAGCTTATTGTGCTGCTTCACCACCTCCTCCACAAGTACCTGCAGTTCCTTTGGGCTGAATTTTTGTTTCCTCTTCCTTTCCCCTCCATCTCTCTCTGTGTCCTGGCTGGCCATTGTGTCAGATTTCCTGTGCAGGTTCAGCCACTGGCTCTGTTGCTCTCCTCTGCACTCCCAGCCTCTCCAGTGTCTGCTGATTGTGTGCACCTGCCTGGGTGTGGCCACTTCCTGGTTGGGTGGGGTGTGGTTTGCACAGGATTGGCTGATTCCTCAATTGCTGTTCATTTGAATTACCGAATCGGTATTTACCGATTCGAAAAATACCTAATCGGTATTTACCGAATCGGTAAATACCGGATCGGAAGCACCGGTCGGTATTGTAGAATCGGTAAATATTTACCGAATTTTACCGAATCGGTAAGTGTTACCGAAAAATTAGGTACATAGCAAATACCGATTTCTAAATACCGATTAGGTAAAATTCGGTATTTAGGAATCGGTATTTCTAGGTTACCTACATATGGCCCATAGTCACTTATAACGCCAGTAGCTCAAACCCAAACAAATGAGAGACCTATTGCATTTCCAATCCCTGTTTTTTTTTGCAAAGCAGTTCGATGATGAAAGTGTTATTGTGACCTACTGAATCAGGGAAGTTCATCAGCTAACACACTGGTTTTTGACCAGTTGCTCTTATCCACCACCTGTGCCTGTTTCAGGGACTATATAATCTTGTGGTATTAAGTATTGGTTAATTTTATTGAACCGAGTGCCAATGAAGTTGGGCAAGAGCCTGAGAGGCGGATTTATGCTCAGGAATCCCAATCAGCATACATGCCACAGCATTCTGTAAGACCTGCAGTTTGCTTAACAGCTTCTGCTGCAAGTTGATGTGCAGTGCATTTCAGTAGTCTAACTTTGAAAGAACAAGGGAGGTAACCACTAGTTTCTTCTGATTGAGCGAGATGAATGGAAGAACCTTTCTTAGCATCTTCAGAATAAAGGAAGATGAATAGGTCACCGGGTTTATCTGTTTGTCAAATGAGAGTTTGCCATCAAACACAATCCATAAGGTTTTGAATTTGGCAAAAGGGACTAGTAGATCTCTTAATTCTGATGGCCACCAGTCTGGGGACCAGAATGAAGTACAATTATCCAAAAGGAGACCTTCCATTTTGCTGGAATTTACTTTTAGGGAGTTGTTAGCCATCCATTGGCTGATCTGTTGCATACAGCTGTGGAAGTTATCAGATGAGAATGCCTGGTTTCTGGACACGCAGTTCACTATCTGGGTATCATCTGCATAACTTACCAAAGACAGCCCAAATTCATTGCTGAGATTAGCTAAGAGCATAACAGACAAACTAAAAAGCATTGGGCTTAAAGACGACCCCTGGGGTACCCCACAAGGAATAGAAAAAGAGCTGGAGGTTTACCCATCTCTTGCAATAAATGGATCACTTTCAGATGGAAAGGATCTAAGCACAGCAAGAGTGGAGCCTCTAATGTCCAGTGAACTGAGCCAGTCAATCAGTACCCATGATTGACCATTTCAAAAGCAGCCGAGCAGTCTAGCAAGATCAATGCTGCCCCTTTCCAGAATACCTCTGAGCTCTTCAGAGGCCACTTTCAACACAGATGAAGGTGTCCGTTCCTGCACATAAATAATCTTAAATGGCGATCTGTAAATTCTATGTGTGCTACTTTGTGCAGCACACATACAAGTTACAATTCATCATTTTTCAAATCATGCCCTGCCCTACACATCATGCCCTGCCCTACACACACCTTCCCAGACAGCCCAGGGAGCACACCTGGGACTATGCATTCCCTGGGAGTGAGTGGAAATGTACTGGCAAGATGGCTGACACTGGGGACTGGTGTGAGGAGTACATGGCTATGATGGTATTGTGCTTCAGGATCAACACCTTGTAGCAGTGCTAGTCATCTTGTGAGTATACCTCCCCACGCTGT
Source organism: Triturus cristatus (assembly GCF_964204655.1). NCBI lineage: Eukaryota > Metazoa > Chordata > Amphibia > Caudata > Salamandridae > Triturus > Triturus cristatus. The sequence goes on from NC_140582.1 coordinate 1,128,357,231, forward strand.
GATGTAGCGATAGGCCCTGATGAACAATTTGGGAGGTCACATACATACAAAATAATTCCTTTAGGCACTTGTAAATGCATTCATTCTTCAATACACCTTGGCATATATATATAAAAAATATTTACATTTTATAGAAACACACATTCATTGGATGATGTCATGCATGATGTCATGAGTGATGTCATTTGAGATGTCATCAATGATGTCATCAGTGATGTCACTGACCATGTCATGAGTGATGTAAAATGTGACATCATCAACAGTGCATTGCGGGCGCACGAGTTATAGTTTGCTCAACTAACTATAACAGGCGAAGTTCTCTGGTTTTATGTGAGTCAAATGTTCAACTAACTATAACGTCCCTGAAACCTATAATTTTTTTAGTGAATTTCTAAGGTTTTTTAAATGCTAATTCCTAAGTATAACGTCTGTAAAACCTATGTTTTTTTCAGTGAATATATATATATATGTATATAGATACTCCGCTACTTGGCCACCTTTCCCTGGTGCAAATGAACGGGCACGGACCACAAAATGCGTGCAAATTTGCATTTATTTATCTACCAGTCAGCCATTACGCGTTTTGGCCTTTGCAGGACTTGATCACATGACACTGCTGTGTTGTTGATCTACCGTATTTAAAGTGACAGGTGCTCAAAAACACAGTAATAGACATTAACAAAAGACTGCATGGTTTAGCTCAACTGATAATGATGCTGCAGCAACTACATTACGACATTTAAATTACTGCTGTCATAAAATCGGGTTGATTATACAATTTTAATAAAATGCTTAAATGCATTGTGACTAAAAGCGTTATACTTCAAAATTACAGTTCATTTTTCATACAGGCTTGAAATGCCTTTTGTCCCATAAAATCAAATTAACTCAAATTAGGGTCTGATGACATATACTTGTGTTGATGTTATCAATTACGTTTCACAATGCCATACTGATTAAAGTGCTTTACGTGCATACCTCACCATTTGATGCCAATCTAAAGTGCCATAGTGCTAATACTTAAAAAAATTATATACTGGGAGTATAGCAGCTTGAATTTCTCTTAAACACTGTTTGTGATAATTGTCTCAATACATCAATTGTTCAATTCTCCTATATTTTCGCATTATTGCTACGTCCCTCGTAAGATGGCTTCTCGGCTTGGTGCTAACTACTGTTTTTCAATATGATTTTCACATGATGTTTTGAATGCATTGGCTGTTAATAAATAATTTCTTTAAAGACATGTAAACAAATCCTCTGTAGTGTTGAGTCCTCCCGGAAATTTGGAATCAAGTTCCAATATATATTGAGTCTACAATTTCCTCAACATTCCCTCCCTGTTTTCCCCTCTTCTATTTAATGGCACTGCATCAATCAAATAATATTTGAGAAGTTCCAAATTGTTGTTGTGCCTCTCTTTGAAGTGGTGAGAAACAGGGTAGGCTGGGTCTTGATTGGTAATCGCCCGGATGTTTTGGAGTATCCGTTTGTATGCCTGCAGTGTAGTACTAACAGAACGTACTCCACAAGGGCACTCCAACACATATATCACATGGTCTGTTTTACATGTCAATAGCGTATTGATCTTATGGTCTTTGTCACTAAAAGGTGTTGTGTACGCTGGTTTGTTTTCCCCAAACTGACATGCCCTGCAGGTTTTACATTTAAAGAAACCTTTTATTTGCTCAGGGGGGCGCACAGGGACCCCAAGGGCCCCAAAAAGTATTTCTTCTGTGTTTAGTTTCTATTAAGCCCCCGGGTGGGCCAGGTCCCGGGGGCAATGCCATAATTGTGATGCGGGGGCCACTGCTGCCTAGGGACCGCCACCTCCCTGGGGCAATAGTTATCAATAAATGTGGCTCTTTTGTTTATAGAAAAAGGCATTGGGCTCCTGTACTCCCATGCAGCCCCGGGGACGGCCACCCCGCGGCTTATTTTATTAAATGCAGGGGAGTCACACAACCACCTCCCCAAGGATAAATAAAAAAAAGAAGTGTGGGGGGGCTCGAGCCCCCCCACACTGCCCCAGGGACAACCACCTCCCCAGGGCATGGATCCATTAAATTTGGAGGTTTGTTGTGGACCCCTCGCCCTGAGGACCACCATATCCCCTATTACAAAGATGGGAGGGGGGCCGCAGACCCTCTCTCCAGGACCCCTTCATAGCCCTGGGGACAACCACCCCTCAGGGCTGGCTCCAGCAATTGCATTTGCTATGGGATGACGAGAGCACTGCTCCCGCCATCCTATAGCTAAGAAGTGTTCCACTGTGAACAAGTAAGAGCATTTTGCTCTCGCTTGTTCACAGTGGAGCACTTTGCTTTTTACCTTCAGGGAGCTGCATTTCAGCAGCTCCATGGGGGTAAAAAGGCATGCCGGCTACTGCAAGAGACGGTATCTGGCCGGGACGGCGGTACCAAAACAGAGGGCCATGCCTCGGTGAATGGGGTCCCCGGAAGAGAAAATGGCCATGAGGGGGGCCCCACTTTTATATTAGGAATGGTCGTGTCCCGGGGTTTGGGGTAACCAGGGGCCGTAATTGGCCTATGGAAGTGGGGGGCATTAAATATACATTTTTTATCTCTTGTGATAGGAGTCGCGACCTTATCGCTGCTCTCAGCTCGGTGGGTTCAAGGGTCCACCATAAATAAATAATTACATTGTATACAATTCAGAAGATAGTCTTGCAGTTGTGAACTTTTTAATAGAGCTAATGAGATTGAAGTTAATTATAACATTAAAATTGACAGTTAGAAATAATATAAAAAAAAGAAATTAAAAGTTAAATTTGAAAATTAAAATGTGTTGTAGTACATTCAATTCAAGCTTGTGTTTTCTAAATTCGCAACTGGTTCGCGAACACGGAAAATATATCAAAAGAGTATATATTTAAAAAAATATCTATCTTTTACTGATGGGTTATAGGATGGCTCTAACAAAAGCCATTGTGTTCAATATGACTTTGTTGCAGCTACATGTAAGTGCGGATACGCAGCTTAAGGTTGTTGAGAAACATCTTTGAAGTGAACTCCATTACTTCTATAGATGTCATGTATATCAAAACATAGATTGTTGTTATAGATGGAGCCCATCCTATGGTAAGCAGAAACAGCTTTATTAACATGCTTCCTAGCTTTGTCAATCTGTGGACAGAATTGATTTGACCACTTCCATTTCTGTCTTTGGACAATGTTAGAGTATACAAAGACAGTTTGAGGGAAAAGCAACATCAGTTGTGCAACAGTATCTTTCATTAGGATTTCCAGCCCTGCCCCAGTCAATGTGCCTAGGTCATTGCCACCACAGTGCACAATCATGAGGTCAGGGTGTTGGGGATGCAAAAAGGTTTTAACCAAAGGCATCAATTGGTACCACTTTGATCCTCTCTGTGCAAACCATTTAATATCCACATTTTGCAAACCTAGGTCTTTGTCAATACCTCTGTGTTCAGCATACCTTTTGCCCTAGAAAACATAGCTGTGCCGTGCAATACATATTGTAGGCATTTTGAAGGGATGTGTGAAAGGAATCAAAAGACATATGTAGCTGTGTAAGTCAGTTGGTAGAATAAGAGGTATCTAAAATGGTGGAGAAGATTAAGCCTGGGCTGTAAATTTCATTCCGCTCACGTAATTTGCGGAATTTGGGTAATTTTGCGTTTCGCGGAGAATGCAGAATTTCCCAAAATTCTACGTTCCGTGGCTTTGTGAAATTTTTTTCTTGTTTGCATTCTCAAAATGCGTGTTCGCGAGATATTTCCCCCCGAGCACACAAACTGCAATCGCGAACAGGAAAAAAGCATTGTGAACAGTCAATTCCGCATGTTCGCGGCATTTCTGCATGTTTGCAGAGATTTTTTACCATTTCGCGGAGCTTTGCGTAGCGCGACTATGCAAATTCCGCCCACCCCTAGAGAAGGTGCAGATATCTGATTGGTTGTACGTAAACATTGTGTACTCAAAAAATAGGATGCATGTTACTTTCCTGAAAAAGCATCTTTCTGATTGGTTATAAAAAAATGTTTGAAAGCTAGAGCAGATAGGATAAGCTAATATTTTGCAAAAGTCAACCACACAAGCTATTTACTTTTATAAGCTAGTGTGCTGAATTTGAAAATATGGTGACCTTGTGACCTTCTGGTGCAGTTGAATGTTGCAGAAAGTTTTACTATGGAAACTAGGATTAAACAGAATAAGTGATATGCTACTGAAGTAATATTTCCCAAATCAGTACTATGTCTAGAAGTGGTGTGTTCTTAAAAAATAATATTAGTGTTATTGGAAATAGGATTTTGAACTCTCATAAGTGTTTGCGGCTCCATCGGGGTGCTCAACTGTGGCACTGCGGTGGAGTCGCAACTCCGATAAATTACCGAAGCATATTGGGTACTTTTGGAAGAGAGTAATAAAGGGGTAATATGTGTAACCAATAGAAATAGATTTTAGAAGTTTGAAAAACTGAAGGGAACATTTTGATATGTTACTTACATTCATTTGGGTGCAAAAAGAGGGAGAAAGTTTGCATTTACTTGTTTTACCTTGCTTAGAGTGCTGTACCACATTTATTGTGTTGGAGAGAAATATTTAAGGAGTTGCTGACATTTTGAAATTCTGCAATAGTATTTCAGAGATGAGTTACAAATGTGGAAGGTGTGTTATGTAATGTGTAGGAGTGCTTCAGTGTTTGTGGTGATAGTTTTAAGTCGGTAATGCATTACCTATAAAGCTTGAATAGCATAAAAGAAATGTGATGTTTGAGATATGTTACCAAGTATATGAATGTGTATTGTAGTTTGTTTTATTGTATAGAATGTAGAGTGAAATAGGTTGGGCATATGAATATGTGTGCTTCCTGAGTGTCTAATGAAAGCAGTAGAGAAAATTGATGTTTAAACCATGTTGACAGATATATTAAACTATATGCCAGTCTGTATAACTCTATACCCATGTGCCCTGTATTATGATGAGAAAGGAATAGATACACTTTCTTCTACATACATGTAGAGAGTATGCGGTCTGAAAAACAGGTTTTCAAGTATATGTATGTTTCTTTTTATGTATAATGCCACTAGCAAAAGGCACAGACGCATGCATGCCTTCAGAAACATGGTGAGACTTACAACAGTGACAAAAGAAGTAATGCTGTTTCAAATGTAGGTAGGCGCAACATTCTGAGCAGTTCATTAATGGTGAATCTGCAAGAGAAAAGTGAGGTTTAGGACATGTTGGTAGAGGGATTAGTGATTAGGGTATTTTGTATGAGTCTGCGGAAAGGTACACTTGAGTTAGGCTGTATAAATGTAGGTGATTATTTGAAATGGGATGTGCAGTCTGTATAGTTTGAAGGTCTGCATGCTCTTGTGACTGAGGTATGTGTCTACTTGTAGATGTAGTCTCACCTGTCTGTGTTATGCATCTGAAGATGCTAGCTGAAAAAGCTGGTAGCTTCTCCTACAGGTGAACAAATATTCTCAGCTCTATGTCATTTGCTTGTACCAGCATACACGTGTTACATATGAAGGTGTTATAGAGCCACTGAAATAGAATATTCAAATCCCACAAGCGCTTTTTTATGAGCAGAAAAGAATATATACCCCTTCTGCTATACAGATTGAGAGAGCGTTTGGTCTGAAACACAGGTTTTCAACTATTTGTATGTTTATTTGTATGTATCATGTCACTAGCTAAATGCACAAACACATGCATGCTTGCCTTCAGACACTTGGTGAGACTTACAACAATGACATAGTTAGGATTGCTGTTTTAAAATTGGTAGGCCTAACATTCTGAGCAGTCGGTGAATAGTGAAGCTGCAAGAGAAAAGTGAGGTTTAAGACATGTTGGCAGAGGTATTAGTGATTAGGCAACTTCTTATGAGTCTCTGGAAACATATACTCGAAGTAGGCCATATAACATTAGGTGTCTGCTTGAAATGGATAGTGCAGTCTGTCAAGTTAAAAGGTCTGTGTGCTCTTGAGACTGACCTATGTGTCTACTTGTGCATGTAGTCTGATGTGTTATGCATCTGAAGATGCTAACTTAAAAAACTGGTAGCTGCTCCTACAGGTGAAGAAATCTTCTCAGTTCTGCTCTGTCATTTTGTCATACAGGCAGACATGTCTTATACATGCCCCTCAAATAGGCTATTCAATACTCATGTGCACTGTTTTATGAGGAGAAAGGAATGCATACACTTTGTACACAAATTTAGAGAGCATGCGGTCTGAAACACAGGTATTCAACTATTTGTATGTTTCTTTTTATCTTTTATGTCACTAGCAAAAGGCACAGTCACATGCATGAAAGCTTCTTTCTTCACTTCTCTTACCTCTTTCTGTACCTTTCTTGACTCTTTCAGCACATTTCTTCTTCTTTGTGCACTCCCTTGCTTCTTTCTGCACTTCTCCTGCCTCTTCCTGCACCTCTTTTGCTTCTTTCTGTACATCTCTTCCTCTTTCTGCACCTCTCTTGCTTCTTTCTGCAAGTTTCTTGCTTCTTTCTGCACCTCTCTTGACTCTTTCTGTACCTCACTTAACTCTTTCTGCATCTCACTCTCTTCTTTCTACAGCTCTCTTGCTTCTTTCTGAACCTCTCTTGCTTCTTTGTGCAACTCCATTAGTTCTGCACCTCACTCTGTTTTTCTGTACCTGTCTTGCTTCTTTTTCTGTACCTTTCTTGCTTCTTTCTGCACGTCTCTTAGTTCTTGCTGCACTTCTCTTTCCTTTTTATGTGCCTCTCTTGCTTCTTTCTGCACCTCTCTTCCTCTTTCTGTACCTCTCTTGCTTCTTTCTGTACCACTCTTGCCTCTTTCGGCACCTCACTTGCTCCTTTCTGCACCTCACTCTGTTCTTTCTACACCTGTCTTGCTTCTTTCTGTACCTCTCTTATTTCTTTTTGCACTTCTCTTGCCTTTTTCTGCACCTCTCATGCTTCTTTCTATGCCTCTCTTCCTCTTTGTGCACCTTGATTGCTTCTCTTTGCGTCTCCTCAAATAGACTATTGAACACCCTCGTGTCTTCTTTTATGAGCAGAAACAAATACATACACCTTCTTGTACACAAATGTAGAGAGCATGTAGTCTGAAACACAGGTATCCAAGTATTTGTATGTTTGTTTTTATGTATCATGTCACTAGCAAAAGGCATAGACACATGCATGCATGCCTTCAGAAACATGGTGAGATTTACAACAGTGACATGGGAAGGATTGTTGTTTTAAATTTGGGTAGGCCTAGTATTCTGAACAGTTGGTGAATAGTGAAGCTGCAAGAGAAAAGTGAAGTTTAAGACATGTTGGCAGAGGGATTAGTGATTAGGCTACTTCATATGAATCTGTGGAAAGGTACACTCGAAGAAGGACAAATAAATTTAGGTGTGTGCTTGATATGGGCAGTGTAGTCTGTCAAGTTTAAAGGTCTGCATGCTCTCATGACTGAGATATGTGTCTACTTGCACATGTAGTCTCACATTTGTTATGCATCTGTAGATGCCGGCTTAAAAAACTGGTAGAGTCTCCTACAGGTGGACAAATCTTCTCAGTTCTACTCTGTCATTTGCTCGCACCAGCAGACGTGTTACATATGTAGGTGTTATAGAGCCCCTCCCATTGACAATTCAATTGCCATGTGTGCTGTTTCATGAGGAGAAAGGAATACATATACCTTCTTGCACACACATTTAGAGAGCATGCAATCTGAAATGCAGGTATTCAACTATTTGTTTGTTTCATTTTATATATCATGCCACTAGCAAAATGAACAACAGGATATTATTCAGTTGGGAAAGATATAGAAACAACTAAATATTGAACAAAAATACATATATCTACAAGTCAAACAACAGGTGCAATATGGTTTGCTGCATGAAAAAAAAAGAATGCCAATGTTCATCATTTAAACCTATTCTAATGTACATCAGTGGTCAAGCTGGAACAGGGAAATGTTTCTTAATTAAAGTCTCTTGCTTCTTTGTGCAACTCCATTAGTTCTGCACCTCACTCTGTTTTTTCTGTACCTGTCTTGCTTCTTTCTGTACCTTTCTTGCTTCTTTCTGTACGTCTCTTAGTTCTTGCTGCACTTCTCTTTCCTTTTTATGTGCCTCTCTTGCTTCTTTCTGCACCTCTCTTCCTCTTTCTGTACCTCTCTTGCTTCTTTCTGTACCGCTCTTGCCTCTTTCGGCACCTCACTTGCTTCTTTCTGCACCTCACTCTGTTCTTTCTACACCTGCCTTGCTTCTTTCTGTACCTCTCTTAGTTCTTTTTGCACTTCTCTTGCCTTTTTCTGCACCTCTCGTGCTTCTTTCTATGCCTCTCTTCCTCTTTGTGCACCTTGATTGCTTCTCTTTGCGTCTCCTCAAATAGACTATTGAACACCCACGTGTCTTCTTTTATGAGCAGAAACAAATACATACACCTTCTTGTACACAAATGTAGAGAGCATGCAGTCTGAAACACAGGTATCCAAGTATTTGTATGTTTGTTTTTATGTATCATGTCACTAGCAAAAGGCATAGACACATGCATGCAGGCCTTCAGAAACATGGTGAGATTTACAACAGTGACATGGGAAGGATTGTTGTTTTAAATTTGGGTAGGCCTAATATTCTGAACAGTTGGTGAATAGTGAAGCTGCAAGAGAAAAGTGAAGTTTAAGACATGTTGGCAGAGGGGTTAGTGATTAGGCTACTTCATATGAATCTGTGGAAAGGTACACTCGAAGAAGGCCAAATACATTTAGGTGTGTGCTTGATATGGGCAGTGTAGTCTGTCAAGTTTAAAGGTCTGCATGCTCTCATGACTGAGATATGTGTCTACTTGTACATGTAGTCTCACATGTGTTATGCATCTGTAGATGCCGGCTTAAAAAACTGGTAGAGTCTCCTACAGGTGGACAAATCTTCTCAGTTCTACTCTGTCATTTGCTCGCACCAGCAGACGTGTTACATATGTAGGTGTTATAGAGCCCCTCCCATTGACGATTCAATTGCCATGTGCACTGTTTCATGAGCAGAAAGGAATACATATACCTTCTTGCACACACATTTAGAGAGCATGCAATCTGAAATGCAGGTATTCAACTATTTGTTTGTTTCATTTTATATATCATGCCACTAGCAAAATGAACAACAGGATATTATTCAGTTGGGAAAGATATAGAAACAACTAAATATTGAACAAAAATACATATCTACAAGTCAAACAACAGGTACAATATGGTTTGCTGCATGAAAAAAAAGAATGCCAATGTTCATCATTTAAACCTATTCTAATGTACATCAGTGGTCAAGCTGGAACATGGAAATGTTTCTTAATTAAAGTTGTGACCAGTTATCAACACAAAACTACAGAATCACATTTATCGTGTGTTATAACAGCTCTAACTGGATTAGCAGCAAACAACATTAAAGGCATTACTTTACATTGATTACTTGTGCATCCTATTGAACATGATAATAAATTGGAATATCAGAAGCTATCTGGAGAAGCATGTTATGAAGTCTCAAGAATACTGAAGAAAATAAAACATTTAATCGTTGATGAGGTGAGCATGGTCTCAAATTTAATACTTGACTTTGTGCACTTGAGAATGCAACAGATTTTAAAAACAGATTACGATGTTCTGTTTGGAGGAAAATATTGTATTTGGAAACTTACCCCTGTAAACGGAGAACCTGCTTTTAAAACTCTTCTCCATGATGACACAGGGATATCTTTGGGAGGTATTGGGAATGTAAATATTTGGTGACAGTTTGAATATAAAGAGCATGTTAAGAATATGTTACAAGCAGGTGATGAAGATTATGGCAATATTCTTAAAGACATAAGAATTGGTGTCTTGACGGAGCATGGAAAACAAGCTTTAGAAAGTCGACTACTAAGGAACTTGTTTACAACTGGGACAAACAGCAACTGAAGTAATGTACAATATGCTTGTAGAAAACAAATATATAGTTTGTCTAATGCCTACACTGCAAGAGTGTTCTACATTTAATAAACAACTGCTCAAACTGGAAAAAGAAGACATTTTGGAATTTAAAGCTATTGAGAAAACTGAACACCAGGGAGTGAAATTCCTGTTAGTGACAAACTACAGGCTAAATTAGATTCTTTGTAAAAGTCTGTAACAAAAACTCCAGAATTACAAAAAACTTTACATGTATGTAAAAACTGTAGAGTAAATTTGTATCATCATTTGAATATAGAAGAAGGATTAGTAAATGGAGCAATGGGAAAAGTTGTTGATTTTTTACATTTTCAAAATAGACATTGATTATACAATTTCATCAGATTTATGAGGTAAGACAGATTAGGCGTTTTGTTGTACGTTTTTTCTTGTAAACGACCTCTATGTTCTCAGACAACAGTTTCCTCTGTCTCTAGCATATGCAGTAACTATTCATAAATCTCAAGGTTTAAGTATAGAGAGAGCTTGTTTTAAATATTGGAAGTACGGTGTTCAAAGAGGGAATGGCATACATTGCATTGTCCTGAGTAAGAACATTGTCTGGTTTGTAGTTGATAGATTTTGATGAGGAAAATTGTGTAAGAGAGTACAATTGTTTTAGAGGACTTTATGCTCCTGATTTTGGTGAATATCCCATATATGAGAAACGTGTAGTGTGTCCAAAACAGAAATTTGCCAAACATTCAACTGAGGTTCAAAAAAAGAAAACAATTGGAGAGAAACTTAAAGGTGTAAAGAAACAAAATGCCAGTTCGAAATTAGTTCAGGTACCAACTGTTATGCTAATGTGAGTCCGAATATTGTGTTTCATCTACCACATCTTCATAATGAAATCATGGGAAATCATGAAAAAATATTCTGTTCTGCACTACATCATGTATTTCAACAGTTGGTAAGTGACAGAATTAAAATGCATGCTGCTTCTGGCATTTAGCATCTTTTAGATATATGTACTGGCTCATTGACATTTACTCTCAACATACAACAACATGCACAAGAACGACTATGCTTGGTGTGTTAGGACATGAAGGAATACACATTGAAAACTTATTTGGACTAAGTTACAGATGGGATCATAAGTGTGGAGTGTTCATTTACTTCTACCACTCAAATACAAACAGAAAGATTCCTATGCTTATCAATTCCAGACTGCATATCAGTACCTTTTAACAATTTGATAAGAACAGCAAATCAGGATATGAGATTTTCACATTTTAGATCAGAGATCTTGTCTACATTACATAGAGAAAGATTTGGAAAATATCTAATTTTAATGTTACAATGTTGTAGAGCAAATGGCAGACAATTGGAAACAAAAATTACCAATTTTAAAGGAAGTCAGATATATATTTCAGGAAGAACTTTTACAACAGTAGCTATTATTTTCCATGATGGACCAACTGCAACATCTGGACACTATACTATTTATTTGAAGTGTAACAAAGGATGTACACATTGCAATTAAACCCACTTGGATTTCAATGCGAGATTGCCTTATAAATTGCGACATGTTATTTCTGCAGCCAAAGTTTTGACTACAGCATTCGGCCTATTGGGGAAGATGTCAAAATAGAGTAGAGAGCACTGCATGCTACTAGTGTTTATAATTAGTGATTCGATTAGTAATTGTGTTAATTCATATTACATTTTCAAAATTGAGTTTAAAAGCAAATAGTTTATATAAATGTTGTCTATTGTAACTGATTTAAAGGAGAGTGTACATTTTGTGAAGAGTTAATGCAGATTAAAGAAGTGATTAACAAAGTGTAGTTAGGAAAATGCATAGCTACACATATTGATAATTATTTTCTATGATGATTTTTTTTTTCTTCAATCGATTTGATTATTTTTTTCCCGCTGTTCAATGATGATGCTACATTGAATTTACTGAGCATGGTGAAGTTAAGTGGAATCTGAGAACAGCAAATAAGGGAAATTAAGAATGTTATGTAATGCAAAATTTATGTTGTGTTCTCAAAAATATAATATTATAATTTGTCTAATATATTATCATTAAATACATTTTTCTTTTTCTTCTTCATAATGGCTACTGTTGAAGTCTGAAAACAGTTTTAATACTGTTTAGGATAATGCTACTCTAAAGCAGTTTTACTGAGTGTTGTATGTAAATTACTTGAAAGGTATGAATACATATTATAATATGCATAATAACCCGTACATTTAATTGTTTTTTGTTTCTAAGATAGATAATGTTCATCTTTTAGACTATTTGAAAAGCATCACCATATTTCTGAGGAGAAGTATTAGACTTACTTTTTACATAAGTGCATAAACCAATAAAAGAGCTTTTATTGCAAGTTATTTACTCCTCATTATACAGAGGAGGTGGGAATTGAGATCTCTATCCAAGGAATTTTCAGATGCATACTTAGAAATCAGATGTCTGCTTCTGTGACTCAATACTCTAGTACAACTGATAAGATTTATGCACCTGTCTGATAAATTACATAGTTTTGAAGTTAGAGTTAAGAGATGCACAACACGTGTCAGAATACATGTAGAAGCTTGCACATACTAGAATATGTCTTCATCACACCACAGGCCAGATATACGACTGATTTTTGATGTCTCTGATGGGTTTTAGGCCAGTTTGCGACCGCAAAAAATGCGTAGCCCATGTACCAACCCTATTTAGAGAGTCGCTAATCAATTAGCAACTCACAAAATAGGGTTAGTGACTCTCTATTAGGAAGTGGCGTTCCAAGGGTGTTCCTTCCTAATAGTGACTCCAAAACCTATGTGTGAATGTTTTGCGACCGCAATTGCATAACAGTTTACCACCCTTCTCAGAAGGGTGGTAAGGCACTCACAAATGGAAAGGGGTCCCCAGGGGACCTCTTCCCCTTTGGGAATGCATGCACACTTATTTTTTAAGGAAAATGGTCTGCATTTAAAAAAAAAAGACAAACTGCTTTATCTAAAAGAAGTCCCATACATGGTGGTCTGCTGACCCCAGCAGGCCACCATCCCTTTGAGTGCTAGCCATTTCCAATGGGGTGGCAAATTGTGACTCCCTCATTAATATTCATGAGTCATGCAATTTGAGACCCCATTAGGAATTGCAAACTGTGTCTCTGATACTATTGTACATAGCATTTTGCGACTCACAAATTGCGAGGCGCAATTTGTCGCAATTTGTGAGTCGCAAAATGCTATGGTCATAAATCTGTCCCCACAAGTTCTATAAATTTCTCCTCCTCATACAGGACAGGTGGATATTGAAAGTGCTCTTTATTATATTAAAAAAATTGACAATTTTGAAGTATGATGTATCTTTTCATTTGAAGAAGTATTTTAAAATATATTATAGAGCTAATAGGTCTATGTTTTAATGGATAGAATCTACTGTATACAGCACAACCCATGCACTTATCCAACCATTCAAACACTATCCTTGCAGTAAATCATTCATTCACACACTATGCATATAGACATCCAATCATGCAGATACTACTAATGCACATATTCAATCACCCATACACTACTCTGACACTGTTGCAATCACCCAGGTAGTACCCATACACTCAACCATTCACCCAGGCACTACCCATGCACTTCTCTATTCACCAAGGCACTACCTATGCACTCATGGAATTACCCAGGGACTAGCCATGCAATCATACATCCAAACAGACACTATGCATGCATGTATCTAATCACCCAGGGACTACTCATACACTCATTCATTCACCCAGGTATTAACCATGTACTCATGCAATCACCCAGGCAGTACCCCTGTACTCAAATATTCACTAAGGCACTACCCATGGACTCATACAGTCATCAAGACAGTACCCATGCACTCATCCAATCACCCATGCCCTACCCATGTACTCAGTGGATGAGCCATGCACTATCGTTGAACTAATCCATTCACTCAGGCACTGCCCATGCAGTCATCCAATCACTCAGGCACTATGCTTGCACTCATCCAATTACCCAGGCACTACCCATGCACTCATCAAATCACTCAGGCACTATCCTTAAACTGAACCATTCACTCATGGAGTACCCATGCACTCATACATTCACTCAGGCAGTACGTTTGCACTCATCCAATCTCCCAGGCACAACCCATGCAGTCATCCATTCACCCAGGCACTACTCATACTTTCATTCATTCATCCAGGTACTATCCATGCACTCATGGAATCACCCAGGCATTGCTCTCACACTCATCCTATCTACCAGGCACTATGAATGCACTCATCCATTCACTCAGTCACTATGAATGCACTCATGCATTCCCTCAGACAGTACTCATGCCCTCATTCAATCACACGGGCACTGCCCATACACTCATCCAATCATCCAGGCACTGCCCATACTCTCATTGATCCATCCAGGTACTATCCATGCACTCATGGAATCACTCAGGCACTGCTCTTGCACTCATCCAATCTTTCACGCACTATGCATGCACTCATCCAATCATCCAGGCAGTACCCATACACTCATTCATTTACCAAGGTGCTATCCATGCACTCATGCAGTCACTCAGGCACTGCTATTGCACTCACCCATTCATCCACGACCTACCCATGCACTCCTCCATTCACTCAGGCACTGTCCATGCAGTCATGCAATCATTGAGGCAGTACCCATTCATTCATCCAATCACAGAGACACTACCCATGCACTCACCCATTGAGCCAGGCACCATGCTTCCTCTTATCCATTCACTCAGGCACTACCCAGGTACTCACCTTATCACCCAGGCATTACCCATGCACTCACTGAATCACTCAGACACTATCTTTCAACTCAACCATTCACTTATGCAGTACCTATGCACTCATGCATGAACTTAGATAGCACTTATGCACTCATGCAATCACCCAGACACTACCCATGCCCTCATCCAATCACCCAGGTACTACCCATACTCTCATTCATCCATCCAGATATTATCCATGCAGTCATGGAATCACCCAGGCACTTATCCAATCTCCCAGGCACTATGCATGCACTCACCCAATTACCCAGGCACTACCCATACACTCATTCATTCACCCAGCTACTATCCATGCACTCATGGAATCACCCAGGCACTTATCCAATCTCCCAGGCACTATGCATGCACTCACCCAATTACCCAGGCACTACCCATACACTCATTCATTCACCCAGCTACTATCCATGCACTCATGGAATCATGCAAGGACCTGCTATTGCACTCACTCATTCATCAAGCAACTACCCATGCACTCATCCATTCACTCAAGCACTCTCCATGCAGTCATGCAATCAATGACGCAGTACCCATTTATTCATCCAATCATACAGACACTACCCATGCACTCACCCAATGAGCCAGGAACTACCCTTCCACTTATCCATTCAGTCAGGCACTACCCAAACACTCGTCTAATCACTTAGACACTATCCTTCAACTCAGCCGTTCACTCACACAGTACCCATACACTCATGCATTCACTCAGACAGTCTCATGCACTCATACAATTACCCAGGCACTACCCATGCGCTCATCCAATCACCCAGGCACTATCCATACAATCATTTATTCACCCAGGTACAATCCATGCACTCACGTAATCACCCAGGCAGTATTCTTACATTCATCACACACAAATTTAGACAAGCAATCAATTTCACTACATACAATTTTTCTATTTTTGACCAGTACAGGTGGTTCCCTAAGAATCTTTTTTTTTTAACTACTTTGAGTTTTCTTTGTATTTTCTAACATGTATTTTATTTTTTGTGGTGTTTTTGACTTTTTTAAAGTAAAAAAAAAATTAAGAAGTCCAACTTTAGTGTTTCTAAACAGCAAAGAAACACAATGATGGCATCAATGGAAAGTTTACCAATGCAGAGCGTTGTTAAATGCTTCCTGTAAACGGCAAGTTCAGGGAAGATCTGGGGTTGAGGAGTGGTAAGAACAGCTCCAGCTGATGATGAAGATTTATTTCCATCATCTGCTGCAGCTTGCTCCCTCTTCTACCAAGCCATCAGTTCTTGTGCAAGACCAGTTGGGTGTATCGTCTGGAGAAGTTTCCGCATTGAAGATGTGCCACAAGAATATTTGTTCTCCGATCCTCTGGAGAGGGCTTTGTAGCACATGGTACAGATGACTTTTCACGTAGTCACCTTTTTACCTCCCTCTGGCACGGTTAAAAAAATGCCCAAACAATGCTCTCCTTTTGTTTTTTCACCGACTCTTAAATGTCGTCAATCTCCTCCTGCTGGTTTACCTCTGGATGTGATGTTGCCATTTTTGGTTGTTAGTTAGTCACAATACTAAAAAATATATGCAGATGCATAGATGGTGAGATATGCACATAGCTATGTATATGGTGGGACTTTTGAGTTTACTTAAAGATGCAGAGAGGTATATATTTTTGGGAAAATTGCTTGATGGTTTATATCTATTAGGAAATCTCATACATGTTTACAAAATGGTCTATGTTCAGTAAGGCTGATGAAAATGTCATGTATATGGTGAGGGTGGTGTTTTTCTTTAAACATGATTTGTTTAAAATTGAGGAGGATTAATAGTGCAGAATTCCCCGAGAATTCTTGTGCTAGCTTCATTTGGAGTGTAACTTTTGTTTGAGAAATGATGTAGGTATGCCATTCACAAAAGGTTTTGTGCTTTGAAAAAGTTCAAAATTTTGTTTTCTGTTTTAGAAACTTAACTATGCATGTGCACACTTAGTGACAAAGCAATGTATGCTTCGGGAGAGCCATGTATGCACTCATGTATTATGTGTGATATCTAGACTTCACTGACATATAGCTCAGTAGAAAAGCAGATATACAGTAATACAGGTAGTTTGATTCTGAGAGAAGGAAATAACCAAAGAGTCATAGATATGGTCACAGCTGTTATGTATCTAACAGCAATGAAGGTACTTTCATATTCAGTCAGGCAGTAATCAGGCCCTTATGCAATCACCCTGCTACAAGTCAGGCAGTCATCAAATCAGTGATTCACTATCCATGGAGTTATTTAATTAACTAGACGTAATGCATGTACTTTTGCAACCAGGCAAACACAAATTATGTAATCATTCAACTATGCAGGCTCTTCCTATACATTCATCTAAATCACCAGACACTAACAATTACATATGCAATTAACAAGGCTGTAACTATGCAGTCATTATAATAGTTGTGCAGAACCTATACAATCATCTAAACACCCACTTACAACCCATGGATTCATTGAAATACCGAGGCACAAGCGTGCAATCATGCAAACACTGAGGCACTACTAATGCACTTATCTAATTACGTAGAGAGTACTACTGTGGTAAACCTATCATCCATCCAGTACTTTGAACTCATTTAATTACAGAGGCAATACTCTTGCACTAATACAATGACCCCAGCAGTACATTTACTTTCATCCAATCTCTCAAGCTTTAACAATAGTGTCATACAATCACTCAGACACTACTAATGTATTTATGTAAACACCCATGCACTACCTGTTCACTGATCCAAAAGCCCATGGGCAGCAGCATCTAGTCATCCTATCACTGAAACACTACTCATGCATAATCCAATCTGATAGGTGCTATGCATGTGCTTAAACAATCATGGATGCACTATCCATGCACTCAATACATCACCTTTTTTCTATTTATACACTCCTGCAATAATTCAGACACTAGAGTGGCACTCATTTAATCATCCAACCACTACCTATGCATGTATTGAATTATTGAGCCATTAGTCATACACTTATCTAATCATGCAGGTACTACTCACGCACTCATCCAAACACCCAGATAGATGCGACATACTCATGTAAACACCCGGGCAATAACTATGCAGATATAGAATGATTCATTCATTCTCATATACTCAGGGAATCATCCAGGTACTACCTGTATCCTCAAAGAATCACCTAACCTAGGCACTGCCTATGCACCAATTCAATAATTCAGGTAATATTCATGTATTCAACCACAAACACATGTTTTACATGATTTACTAAGGAATATGTAATCTTTTAGACCCCTCTGCTGAATTATATATGCACGCTGTGACACACTTTTTGCATATATTTGGAAGAATTAGTGAGCTATGTGCTTTGATAGAGGTTAAGGTGCCGATTGTTATATGCACTGTTTCCCAGAATTTAAATCTGATACTTTTAAGTAGAACAGTACTGAGATACTAAATACACCAGTAACACAGTGGTAGAGAGGCATGCACATATCTCTTATGATGTGTTTTTGAATTTACAGTGTTGAGACACTGTATGTACTTGTACAGTTGAGGTTAAATTTACAAGATAGTAATGCAGCGCGGAGCCGCAATCCATTTGGCTGAGCTGTGCTGCATTAATTTCAAAGCACAGGGAGGCATTATATTTACAACAATATGATGGATCCCTATGCTCTCTTCCATACAGGCGCACAACTGGCTGCCATGCAGCAATGGAGGCACACTTGCATCATGATGCAAGGGTGTCTGTGTAGTGGGGATGATTGTTTTGGTGCAGGAAGGGATACTTTCCTGTACAAAAAACAATCACAAGAGTTATTTTCCTCTTTCTATGTGAGCTGCAAAATGCAGCACACATATCAAAAAGGAAAACATGAGGAGAAAAACAAAGTATTTGTCCTCATTGCACCTCCTTACACCTCCCCTGGGGAGGCGCAGGATTCTGACATATTCCCAGGTTTACGGATTGTTGTAAATTTGGGTGTTGCATGGAAACACCCACAGCAACACCCATGGCACACTCATTTCATGCAAAGTGCTGCATGAAAAGGGTCCGTATTTACAAGTTCATGAAAAGCCATGCAGAGTGGCTTTACCTGGCCTTGTAAATATGGAGCATCACATTATGCCCCATTGTGCCAAAAAAGTGACCTGCCGGAAAATGCATGGGGTTCTAAATATGCCTCCTTGGCATGCTGTTCATTTCAACATTTCATGCTGTTCATTTCAACATTTACCACAGAAGGGATAAACTGTTCTTTCACCATGTATAAGTGAGAAGTGAGATATGGTGCAGCTGTGCTTTGCTTTGGGTTTGTTATATTGAACTAAGTGCATTAGGTAATATAGCTAGGTTCATCTGTAGATTTAAAACTGCAACATAACATGACAACTGTTTTTGTATTATGTATAAGTCAGTAGTAAAGTAGTTGGGACATTGGTTAGGGTAAATATTAAAATATACTTTTTTTGACAGAACAATATCTGCATAAGTACACACAGCTAGAATGCCAATAAAAGCTGCACATTGTGCTTGCAGAAATGATTTACAAATGAGGCAACATGCAGAAAAAGTGGTGAAAGAATAAAGAGAACAAAGTCTTTTCTTAAAAATATATGTGGATGTTTGCAAAGATTACAATATAAATAAAATACAATTATGACTATGAGAAACAATAGGAGTGGATAAAGTGTACATTGCAAGAACAGAAAAGATTTGAAAAAAGATGGACACACCTTAACCAGGAGACAGAAGCAATTTAAGGAAAACAGAGCCAGGATGTTTCGTAGTAGAGTCGTTGTAAATTTGGTGAGGAATTTAAAAAAGTATAGAAGAAGTAGAGATGCAGTGAAACAGAAAGAAGTTGAAAGAGTAGTTGATTAGGCATGAAGACTCTTGATAAAATGGCATTGTGCAGGAGGCGACAAAACCAGAAGAAAAGCTAAGCGAATAGAAGTAACTTGTGTACAGTTTTTAGTGGAGAATGGATACATACTTCTTTTACAGAGCCTTTTTTTAATGAAGAAATCTATCTCCAGGATAATAGATATGTTCATGCTATTGATGAAAGATGAAGATGTTATGAAATGAAGAAAGGCTGTCCTAAAGCAAAAGAGGTGATGGTACTTAGAAATGTAGAAGACGTTATTGCAGAAGAGGTACAAAGAAGGCAGACGATGGAATTGGAGTAGTGTTTGTAGTATGAGACATCAATCCATTGATATATTAAGGAAATTCCTATGTACATTTCCAAGGCAAAGTTTAAAACACAAAATAGGAACATGGGTTTGAATCCCTGCAAGCTGAGAACGCATACAAATTTGCAGGTATACTTACTAGCTTGTTTATAAAAGAAAGTATGCCAAAGCACCTTTCATCTATTTAGGATGTTAGCTGTATACCATTCAACAACGCAAACTTTAGTTTAGGAAGCTGTATTATGGGAAAACTCCTGCTTAATGTTTAGGAGAAATTAATAGGGCACTTTTGCATGGTACTGTGGTAGAGGTAGGAAAGGTTTGTGCTGATGTGCCGTTTCGTTTTTTTGGTCCAGGACTGTAGAGATATTGAAGAGTTGACAATAGCAGTAGTTGCCGAACAGGATTCCGGTACTACAATTGATAGTTTTGAAGAAGAGGTTACAAAACTTAACAAAGTATGTTCTGAAAAAACAAGAGTATTTTTGTATATGCTGTCACTGCACTCACTACAAGAATCAAAAGGGACTGTTGACTTATATTTAAAAAGTGAAATAGAGAATAATGATAACTGGCAGAAGTTTGCACTTTACTAGATTGTAGAACAACGATATGACTTGTCCACTCGACAAGTTATATGTAAGTACTGCTACAATAAATTAGAGTATAATAAATTGCTTGCTAGAGCTGTGCATA
Source organism: Triturus cristatus (assembly GCF_964204655.1). Classification (NCBI taxonomy): domain Eukaryota; kingdom Metazoa; phylum Chordata; class Amphibia; order Caudata; family Salamandridae; genus Triturus; species Triturus cristatus. The sequence continues at coordinate 1,128,377,808 of NC_140582.1, forward strand.
ACAAGTTAGAACTGGTTCTCATTCCAGAAGCACTTCAAGGTTTAAACATGTATGAGTCCATTCTTATCCAAACTATACATCCATTTCAGGCTACAGCACGTATGGAGCCAAAGTCAGGTGAGTTACCCCCAACAGAGCTGCAAAAGGTCTAAAAAGTAAAGTAGTATATTTGCCATTAGATGTCAAGAAAACATTGAAACGGTTTGGAGGAAGGAATAGTAATTCTTGTAAATGATGTGCCTACCAAGAACAAGAAGATATGGCAGGATGTTACTAAAGTTAAAAAGCAACCTTATATCTGGTACAAAACAATGTTTACAATAGAAATGTGGAAAGCCTGCAAGATATCACACATATGGAGCATAAGACATTCCCATCCGCAGGTCAGATTGAGAAGGTGGATCAGTCCAGAACAGAAGAGATTTATGATGATGACAGCATCCACCCTTTGCATTCTAAAGAGGTTATTGGTGATGTTATTGGGCTGTTTCAAATGAAGGAAGCAAACGGAGCTCCATTATGTGTGTGGGGAAAAAGATTTAGAAGCTTGGTGTTTCTCACATCTTTTTCCTACTGGAGTAGATGGCAGGCATGATGAGTGGCCTGGTCCAATGCCTGCAGCCGAGTATAGATGTAGTAGACTTTATTCAGAAGACCCTAGATTTCGTCAGTGTATTCCATATATTTTCACCTACTATATGAGAGTGACTTGTCTGGTTTCTCATATGCTGTGAATCATGTTCTAAAAACAGGAGTTAATTTGCATAATATATCAGCAGAAGAACTTTAGATGAAAGTTCAATGAGAAGATAAGCACTTGAAATACAATTTAATATTCCTAATGGCATGTCAGTGTGGGACTAATAAAAATTGGTATCGCAGTCATGGTAAACTGAAGTGCATCTTTAGGAACCTTGGAGCACCTACTAGGTTCCTGATGCTTAGTTATGCTGATTATGCATGGAATAACCTGCTACAATTCTCGCAGGAGGCAAAATTCAAATATAAAAGACATTCATCTGAAGTCGCCCGGAGAACTGTGCTCACTAGACCCTGCAAATGTTTGCAGATATTTTATTCACAGATTTCAAGCAATGATGTTTTTCATCTTGAACAAAACAAAACCTCCTCTTGGTGAAGTAATTGATATATTTTGGTGTACAGAGTACCAAGCCAGAGGTGCTCCCCATACTCACATGCTGCTGTGGGTAAAAGATGCCCAAAAGTTTGGAACAGACAGTGATGAGTCTGTGTTGTCTTTTATTGAACATTATGTAACTTGTTCCATACCAAAGGAGAGTAGTGACAACATATTAAGAGAAAAAGTTCTACAATTCAAAATCGTAGATGCTGAAAATACTGTCAGTGAAAATACAGAGCAAAAGGGAAATTTTATACAATATGTTGTTTCGGATTCCCATGACCTGTCATCTCACAAGGAAGAGTCAACAGCTTTTTGCCTGCAGTCAGACATACACTTACAAGGAAATCCCTCAAAAAAATGCATTAATGACTTCAACCCTGTGATTCTCAAGATGTGGAATGCAAACATGGATGTACAGTTTGTTGCAGACAACTCAATTGCCGTTGCTTGGGATGTTGCATCTTGTTTAACAAAGTCAGGGAAAACTAGGATGAAAGAGATGTGGGTAGAGATTTCAGCAGAAAAGAGTCTTATGAAGAAATTGTACAGTTTTAGTTTGAAAATGCTTTCTCACAGAGAGATAGGCACCTATGAATGTGTAGTTTGTTTTCTGAATCTAGAGGAGTTCTATGGGTTAGTTTAGGGGTTGCTAATACTCATAACAGAGTATTGAAATATTTTCCTGAAATTCAATATCTTGCAGAATTTGAGCCACACAGTACACATATTCTGAAGATTAGCATGCTGGATACGTGCTATCCAAGAAGAAGTCATCATCTGTAAAGGATGTTTCTTTATGAAATACTTCAACATTACATTTTCTGAAGTAATGTCAGCGATAGCATAGAAAAAAGGTAAATTTGCTGTGGCTGGATGTGAAGGATGTTTGGTGAGACATAACAAAGGAAATGTAATCAACCATTGAAAGCTAAGTTGCCAAACTCCAGACAAAAGAGAGTTTTTCTACTTGGCCTTGTTACAGTTGTTTAAGCCATGGCGAACTGAAAGTGAGCTACTTGGAGAATTTGACTGATGAAAACTCTTTCTTCGCTGTGAAAGACAGCATTGAGTGCTCTGTGTTTCCAGTGTATTTTCAAATGTTGAGAGATGAGATTTAACAAGAAGAAACAATTGATGTTGAGAGAGGAAAAGAGAGTTCTCAGTGCAGTCAAAGTTCAGCACCTGGAAGTCAAGATCTTCTTGGACAGCCAATCATTGGAAATGAAGCTGCAATAGCTATTAATGAAGTGGATAATGCAGTGCAGTAAGTAAGACAGGAAACTGTGGAACTAGAGCTACTAATACAGCAATTGAATGCAGAGTGGAAATGCATTTTTGTAGAGGTAAAAGGTAAAGAAGATCATGGGTTTCTCCAAGAGAAAAAAAATATGTATGTTGTACATACAAACTTGTTCTATTGTACATAAGTGGTCAAGCTGTAACTAGAAAAAGCTTCTTGATTACAGTACTGACAAGTTACCTACTGAAGACAACAGATTTGAATTTGTCATGTGTAGTCACTGCACCAAGAGGCTTAGCTACTCATAATGTTAAAGGAGTTACCCTTCATCAATTATTAATGCTGCCTGTTGAACATGACAACAAATTACAATCCAAGAAAGTATCTGGCAATGATTGTCATGAAGTGGCAAGAGTATTAAAGAAATTAAAGCTCCCTATGAAGTCATCATGGTGTCTAAGCTAATGCTAGCTTTTATACATTAAAGAATGCAGCAAATATTAAAAACTGACTACGATGTACTTTTTGGAGGAAAACATTTAATAGTCTTTGGAGATTTGCTACAACTAACTCCCATAAAAGGACAATCTATATTCAAGAAACTACTACAAAATGAAACAAGGAATTCCCTAGAAAGTATTCAAAATGTAAACATTTGGGAAAACTTTCAATACAAAGAGTTAAACCAAAATATGCGTCTAGCTTCAGCTATGCATTATGCAGATATACTAAACGATATAAGAGTGGGAGTCCTCACAAAAGAGATAAAAACAGTATTACGAAGCTGTCTCATCAAAAATGTTTATCAAGTAATGTTTCAGCTGCTGAAGTAATGCATAACTTTGTTAAGGAAGAGATGTCTATTGTTTGTTGGTAGTAATTTCAATGAACAATTATTGCAACTAAAAAAAGAAGAGATCGTCAAAATTAGAGCAAACTGTTTACACAATTTGCAAAATTTGAGCTCCTCTCAGTGTTCTCACTGTAGTTCCAACAGAGCACCCTTAGTGTTGACTGTATTGCTAACACTACAGTCAACACTGAGGGGAGTACAAATTGTATCCTGATGCAAAGCTGCAAACTAGTCTGGGATATTATGTAGAGTCTGGCCACACCCTTTCCCCTGCCCAAACTGATTTTCATGGCCTCCTCTCCCATTTATCACACGTTCCTAATGTTTCCTTTTGTAAAAATTAAATCCTGGCCCATTGATTATACTTCATCTGGCCCGAGCCGGAGAGTACAGCCTGAGCCGGAGAGTACGGCCCGGGTGCTAGTATGGCCTGGGTGCGGAGATTCCAGCCCGACTGCGGATGTAAAGATACGACTCGTAAATGATCTCTGTGTATACTAAAAGTCATAAAGTTAGACTTTTGTCTCTCTACGGTTACCTTTGTGAATCAACCTCAATATATATAAGATGTCAAACAGGATGGACAGAGTGCAATGACATACAAGTGACATTCCAATCAAGACTACCTAAAAAGTTACCAAACTCATATCTGCTATTTCTAGAACCGAAGTTCTAAGGAGAATCTAGGATAACAAAATGTGGCATTGTGTTGACATATATATGGATTAAGTGTTTCTGAGACATTATTCAGCATATTGGAGGTATTGTCTACAGCAAGCTGTTAGGAATGAAGGACTCTTTTTACCTGCAGGAAAGGACTTTTGAAACATTTGAGGACTACATTGTGTTACTATAGATAAAAAGTAAATGGAGGTAGTATATTACCAGTACTCTTAAGTTCCATGTGAAAATTCTCTTCACCAATAAAAAGTGCCCATATGTTTTTGCTACAGTAACCTCTATGTAGTACTATGAGTTATTTTTTTCATAACTGGACTGAGAACATTTTAGACATTATTTGACCTAGCAGGGTTGATGTTTACAAAATGATATGCAAAAATTAAGACTGTTTCATAATTGTTGGGCATTGTGTACCAGATATAAAAATATCAGAAACAGTTTTAACATGCTGGGCACGATTCACAAAAGTAATCTGAGTTAAGGTTGTTAGGGGGGAAAACATGGTGACCGCTTAGGACGCGGTCGCGGTGGCTCCCGAGGATCGGAGACCAATAGGGAGGTTATGCCCGCATAAAAAGCAAATATTAATGATGGCATAAGGTGCACATATTATTTTTGAGCCCGTGTCTTTACGGTGGGGTGGGTAGAAGAAACTGATTAGGCTCTACCTTGTGGTGTGTGGTTTGGCGTTTTTGGCATTTTGGCATCCTCTGCATCCTCAGGGCTCCCGGGAGGGGTCCGGTTAACTGTCTGCTGGGGTAGAGACCCTGGACAGCTTGCTGGCATCGGTTGAGTTTACGGGGCTGCTGATCCACTGGGCGGGGTGGCTTGGGAGCTCAGCAGGGGCCGGAGGGCGGTGGCTCAGCGCTCCAGACGTGGAGGATTGGGCAGAGTCAGCACAAGCACAGGAGGCTCCCAATGTGAATACACCTGAGGAGAGCCAGTGCCCCATGCAGGTCGTACGCTACGGGGCAGCTTGGTAGCAGTGGAAAAGTCTTGGAAGACACCAAAGTGGACAGGTGCAGGCAATGTGGAAGGAGATAAGGATGTGAGAGGAGATACTGAGAAAAATGCGGCAGGGAGAGGCAGCACTGGGGTGAAAAGTAGAGGCCACTCGAGAGTACTAAGGAGTGCTCCCTCAGATAATAAGGTGGGGAGCAGTCAAACACAGGGGTATTCCAACTCCGAGGAAAGGTGGAGGGGTCAGTAGAGAAGAAGGCTCAGCAGAATAGGTATCAATTGAGAAGTGGAATGGAAAGAATTTGCATGAGGGGTATACAAAGCAAATCCCAAACAAATAGTGTTCTTCTGAAGCAAGTGGATTTAGATACAGGAGAGTGGGTGACCCCAAAATAGAGAAGGTCGAAGGGGAAGAGAGAGGAGGCACAAGTAACAAGCCTTAAGATCACACCTTCATTGAGGACTTTTTTCAAAGTAGTACCCAAGACACTGTTGTTAAAGAATACTGCTCTAGCATATATGAAAGTAGGTCGCTAGGTGGAAAGGATATTATAAGCCCAAACAAATTCCAGGAGTTAGCAAGTATCTCCGAGCCCCAGGAAATAGATCCTTTAGAGAGAAGGAGAAGCTCAAGTGGGAATTGAGGTGCCTTTTATCCATCGAAACATATAGTCATATTCTGCTCAATCTCAGTCTCAGGTTCACTTACAGTTCCAGTCTCAGTCTCAGTCTCAATCTCAGACACAGGCAATACCTTTTGAAGATTCACCAATATCTTTTGAAGATGGGGCTGGAATGAGCTCCATAGAAGCAAAGCAACCCCAACACCAATCACAGCCTCAGCTTGAATCACAGCCCCAGTTAGTCACTGATCTAATCCAACTATTAACTACTGAAATTAGAAACAGATTTGAAATATCTGAGACAAACCAAAAAGAGATTAGGTTTGCTTGTGACAGCCTAGAAAAGAAGCTAGATGACATAGCTGTTAGGACTTCACAGTTGGAAACCTCAGTGAAAGACCTAACACTTCAGTCAGAGGTTAACACAAAAGAGATCAGAGTTGTTATGGGAAATGAGGTGTTATTGAAAGAGAAGATAGGGTCATTGGAGAATAATCAAAGTAGATGTAACCTGCGTATCTTAAAAATTCCAGAAGGAGCGGAGGGGGAAGATATATTAAACGGCAAAGGCCCCTATTATCTGCCAAAGAAACTGACCAAACAGGTCTCTGGTCGTAACCTTAGATCTAACTCCTTAGCCCTTTTAAAAGTTGCTCGAATACGCCTTAGTCGGACTGGGGGCAAAGCCTTCTCGTACCTTGCCCCTCGGTACTGGAACCAACTGCCTATTGCACTGCGTGAATGTCCCTCATATACCGTCTTCAGGAAACAACTAAAAGCCTTTTTGTTCTGAATCTATGTCTCAACCTGACTCTGGCCTCCACTCTCTTTTCACTAGGTAAGCACCGAGATGCCCCCGGGTGAGTCGTGCGCTATACAAATTTACTTAACATAACATAACATATAAAGGTATTTGTGGTACGTTTGATTAAGGAAGGAGCACACATAGACTGTACAGAAGAAGATCTAATTAAAGATAGACAGAGGGTACACAGAGATCCATATAGACCGAATATGAACAAAGCTAAACCAAGGAAAATGTTGGTACACTTCCACACATATAAAATCAAGGAAGAAATTCTCATCAAAGCGTTGAAACAAAAAACATTGACAGTGGATGCAATTAACTTTGAAATTAGATACGATACCTCTCAATTCACGGCAAATAAACAATGGGAACTTGGCATTTTGATTGAGCCCTTTAAAAAACAGGGTGCGATGGCATAGTTAAAATTCCTGGCCAGTCTGTGTGTAATGCGCAACAACAGGCTGCAGACCTTTTGCAGTATAGAGAAAGCAGAGGAATTTCTCAAATTAATATCAGGGGCTGACACAAGATAGGGAAAGTTGAACTTACTCCCCTTCCAGCTTTTTACATCCTATTTTTCTCCTTTTTTTCTTTTCTCTTTCTTTTCCCTTCCGCTTTCGTCTAGAGTAGAAGGTGGACACAGGGAATATAAGTTCCTTTAGCTTAGGTTTATGTTCCAAATGAGAGGATGGTTAAAAGCTATAAGTAAATTGAAGTGGTGAAATGAAATTTCAAAATTGGAAATAGGTCTCCAAGGTTCGGAGGGCCACCTTAGGCCTAGGCCATCAAGAAAGAAGAGGAGGGTTTTCCAACGGGGGAGGGGCTCATGGGTTGTATTTTGTGAACAGGTGGGGAAGCAGTGGGAGAAAACACAAATAAAAGATTTTGTCCTTGATAAACTAAGCTGGAACTCAAGTTGTAATAGAGTTATGAGGTTAAGAAATATAAAATGACCAATAGTCAGAAGGAGCAGATAGAAATCTTATCGTGGAATGTCAATGGGCTCAGGGTGAGGCAGAGAAGGGAAAGGATCCTGCAGTACTTAAAGACGCCCCGGCTAAATTATAATCCTTCAAGAGACTCATCTAACTAGTAAAGAGATCGGTGAGGTGTTTAAATCTAGAAAATGCTTACAAATAGTGATATGTACAATGCAGCAACTCACTATAAGAAGGGTGGCGATTCTTGTTAAAACTAACCCCCAGATTACAATAGAGGGAAGTAGGGTAGATAAGGCTGGGAGGTGGGTGATTGCCAAGGTGAGATGCTATGATCAACTATATACTCAAGTTGGATATTATGGTCCTACCCTCGATGATCCTATCCCATTTGGTAATCTACTTTCAGAACTTTTAGATTTCCCTAACCCTGTTATTATGGCAGGAGATTGTAATGTGGTTTTGGATGAGAGCTTAGATCGTTCCACAAAGAGTAGATGCATTGGACATAATAAATAGAGGACTCTGATAATAAATTCAAAAAAGAGTTTAGGTTGGTGTGATATCTGGAGAGAAAGTAAGGGATCCCTAAAGAGTTTCACTTTTAATAATAAAAAATACGGACATCAATCTAGAATAGATCTGTTTTTAGTTAATCAAAATATAAAAGATCAAGTCAAAGATGCCAATCATGTGGGATCACATATGTCGGATCATTCGGCCATAACCATACTCTTGGTCCCTCCAAGTATTGCAATACAAAGGAGATGGGCTATGGATCGCACTATTTTGTATGATGAGGAAATGATGGATAAACTACAGCTGGAATCTCAAGAATTCTTTGAAAACAATTTAGAGAAGTGCGTCAATTTGGAAGAGTATGGGATACCTATAAAGCCTTTGTAAGGGGTAAAATAACATCAATCCAATCATACAAAAATAAACAACGAAGGGCTGAGATAGCGAACATTGAAAACAAAATTCAGAGGTCAGAACAACAAATACAAAGTAATGAGATAGAACAGGGGTTGGGTCAAACATCTATTCAGACTCTTAAAATGGACCTTTTTTTTTTATTATTTCTTTATTTCCACAGTAATTCTGGCGAGATTACAATTTATATACATGACATGCCTGGATATTATACAAAATATTATAATCAACCTCTAACAATTTAGATTTGAGACATATTAATACATTAATAACAAATCCATACAATGTTTCATGATGCAAGGTAATCTGACAAAACACCCCAAGTTAATAATCCAATACGTTTTTTTCTGACCCCCTTCAATGCATACAAACTCCATTCTAACTCATAGATACTATAAAATGTGTTTCTCCACAGTTCAAATTTCGGAGTGTCAAGGGAAAGCCAATCAGTTGCAATGCATAAACGGACCACAGTCATAGCTAAGATAATAAAATATTTATGCTCACTTAAGACAGGAAAACCATTTAAATTTGGTTCCACTCCCAATAGCAGCAGCACCGAAGATATCCTAAACGGATAATTTAGTACCGCTGACATAAATTTTTCAATATTGGTCAAGAAAGGTGATAATTTATTACATTGGAAAAATATATGCAGCATATCAGCATCGGAATCCCCGCATCTAAGACATTTCCCATCATATTTACTACCCCAGCTTGCCATCCTTTTAGGAGTATAATATAATCGAAAAACTGTTTTATACACTTGAGCTTTCAAGTTTGCAGCTAAACATATCTCTTTAGAAATGGATAAAGTATCCTGAATATCCACTTCCGGGACTCCAAGCAAATTTTGCCAATAGGCATTATATTTTTTCATATCATCCTCTCTGGACTGCATCAAAATCAAATAAAGTGAACCAATCCTTGATCTCCTCCGAATTCCCTCCACTAAATTATTAGACAAGGGCACACATTTTTTTTAAACAAAAATTTGTAACTTGGAGATATTTAAAAAAGGAATGTTGAGGTAGTTGATATTTAGCTGCTAATTCTATAAATGTAGCAAATATACCACTTCCATTATATAAATCTCCAATTCTAAATAAACCCTTTCTTATCCAACTTTTAGCAACATTATCCCAAAATACGGAAGGGAGAATTTTATCCGCAGTGAAGGGAGTATAAAAGGTGATTTTGCCAAAATGTATTAAATGCCTAACACTTCTCCAAACTTGATAAGCTGAAATCAAAACCTTAAATCGAGTATGCTTGTAATAATTACCCTCCAGTTCTTTTAATAAGCATCCTTTTGCTTGCTCACCCAATAACAGAAAAAATATCGAAGGAGCTTCCGCTTCATCCTCCGTAGGTTCACCTGTCAACATATATCTCATTCTTTGTAAAAAACATACATAATAATAAAGTAAAAAATCCGGTAGCCCACGTCCACCCCTTTCTTCAGGTAACGTCAGCCATTTCATAGCTCGACGTACTTTTCCTGGAGCCCAAAAAAATTCTCCACAAACAATCTGAAGTTGCGATATATTTTTGGGAGAAAACTTCAATGGAATACTCCGAAATAGATATAATATTTTGGCAAGAACCTTCATCTTGATAATGTTTCCTTTACCAATTATTGATATTTGGAGTCGTCTCCATCTAGCCAACGATTGCTTAATTTGTGATATTGTCTCTTGCCAGTTAATATCTACTATCTCTTGCATATGGGGTGTAATTTTTATACCTAAATATGTAACTACATTAATAACTCGTGGATCCTTAAACTGAATATTTTGTGTACATAATATTTGAGTTTTTTCCGAATTTAATTTATACCCAGACTTTCCACCAAAATCTCTGGCTAAATGTTCAATCTCGGTGATAGCCTCTCCTGGGTGAGTTGTTACTACTGCGATATCATCCGCATATGCAAAAACTGAATAAGCTAACTCCTTTACTATAAATGGTTTAATATGGGACGATTTCTGAAGACTAATGATGAAAGGATTTATAAACAACGCAAAAAGCAGAGGAGAACACGGACATCCTTGCCGTGTCCCTCTTGTTATAATAATCTTTTCAGATTTTAAACCCATTGCAGTTATTCTATCATTTGGTGTTTTGTATAGAACTTGAATTGAAGTTAAGATAGCTTTTCCAAAACCCATCCTTGACATAATTTGCCATAAATATGACCACTCCACCCGGTCAAACGCTTTCTCAGCGTCAAGTAATACTAGCGTTAAGTCCCTGTTCTCCCCCTCTGCAATATCAAATAAAGTGATGACCCTATTTATATGAGTAGCTGTGCCTCTTTTCGGAATAAAACCATGTTGGTTTATTGATACAAGCGGGGTTATAATCTTAGATATACGATTTGCAATCTTCTTCGAATAGATCTTTTAGGAGTTGTGGAAGGAAGACTACAAGAGAGGTGGGAAGCAAGTACATTTGCCCACTTTAATTACGGGGAAGGATGCGGCAAGTTACGTGCATGGAAGGTAAAAAGTGATCAGGCAATTTTTTTTTATAAAAGGACTAAAATATGGAGGGGCAGGCTGTCCAATTAGAGTGGGGGATAGTACAGAGGAAACTCTACTAAAGTACTTCGGGGAAGTGTACTCAGAAGATTTGAGTACGACGAGAAGGTAGGTGGAAGAATGGCTAGGCCAAGAACCCCACGTAAAGTCTTGGAGTCCCAAAGACATGCTATTAACAGTCCAATAACCGATCAAGAAATTAGAAATGCCATCAAACGAGTAAGGCGGCAGGTCCAGATGGCCTTCCAGTTGATATATATAAAAAGCTAGGGACATATCTAGTTCGGGTTCTTGGTAGGTTGTTTTCAGAGGTTTTCGAACGTGGTAGAGAGATTCCCCCCTCATGGAATGAAGCTACTGTCACTTTGATATCTAAACCAGATAAACCACCAGATTGTTGTGAGTCCTATAGGCCTATCTCGCTGCTTAATTCAGACTATAAGATCTTCACAAAAATATTATCAGACAGATTAAATGGGGTAGTGGGAGTGCTCCTTCATGAAGATCAGAAAGGCTTTGTGTGGGGTAGAGGAATTAAAGATCTAACCTATACTCTAATTAGAGCTATAGATATAGCATCCGCATATAAACTACCACTAGCAGTCATCACAGTGGACTCGACAAAGGTGTTTTATCGCGTAAACTGGACATACTTGCAGGAAATTTTAAGATTATCCAATCTGGGGGAGAACTTCTGCAGGGCAATAAACCTGTTATACCAAGACCCCACAGCTAAAATATTAGTAAATGGGAACATATCAAAAGCTTTCATCATTTACAGGGGGACAAGGCAAAGGTGTCCGTTATCTCTCCTGCTTTTCAACCTTTATATTAAACCCTTAGCGGAGAAAATAAGAAAACACAAGAGTATAATACCTTTTAAAAGTCGGGGATGGGAGAAAAAAGTATGATTATATGCAGACCATCTGGTGATATATACCTCAGATCTTATTCCTGCATTACTAGTAGTATATGATCTGGTAGCACATTTTGGGCGGATCTCAGGATATGAGATAAATGAAAGCAGAACAGTCATAATGACTAGGAATATCAATGCACCACTGAGCTGTGTAAAAGAGGAAATGAGATACCTAGGTATTACAGTTGTCCAAAAATAGAACAAATTCCAGAAACCAACTTTCAGAAAATCAATAAGGAAGTGGGGAAACTTTTACTTAGTTGGTCTCATTTGCCTCTGTCTATCTACGGAAGAATGAATCTTGTAAAGATGTCAATCCTACCAAAGTTTACATTTCTATTCCAGAATATCCCCATGGCCTTTAAGGAAGACTGGCTCAAAAAGATCCAGTCAAAAATTACTGGTTTTATTTGGGCCTCCAAAGGTGTAAGAATATCGTGGAAAAAATTAAGACGAAAATACAATAAAGGGGGCCTAAGGTTACCTGACTTATCCTACTACGCCTGGGTATTTCTATTAAGAGGAGGGAGATGTCTATTTAGTGCACTAGATTGCTCTGAAATTGGAAAAATGTTTGGGGCACTGCTTTGTAATGTAAAAGGAGGAGAGTATGGCTTTATATATAAATATGGAGACCCACGATACTTCAAAAAAAATACGCCTGAAAACCCTACAGGGCTTTGCAAGCACATGGTATAAGTTCAGGAGAGAACTAAAACTTAATTACTATAGTGAATTGGCTACTCTTTGGGACTCCACTGGATCACCAGAGTGGACCAAGGACTGTTTGGCCCTTCCATTAAAAGAAGCAGGAACAAAAACCTGGGACAATTGATGGAAAACAGCGTCTTAATTTCTTGGGAAGAGGGTCAAGAGATAGCCTTTGGTCGTCTGTCAAGATTTAAATATCTCCAAATAAAGAGCTGGAGCCTTACAGATGGTCTTGGTGCGGGACTGTCTAATGAACTGGAAGCTCGTATGACAAACTACGTAATGCGGAAAAAAGAGGTGGCAAACTGGTACTGGCTGTTAATAGAGATATCAGACGGAGACTTTAATCTGCCAGCAGCACTGTGGTAAAAGAACTTGCAGATGAAAGATTTATGGCAAGTATCTTGCGACTTGTTATACTCCACGGCACGTGCGGCAAATTTAAGGCAGAACCACCTTTTTTTGTCTCCACCGGGTCTATTGGGCTCCATACAAATTATCAAAATTGGGGAAAGGCGATACGCCAAGATGTCCTAAATGTGGTAAAGTAAAAGGCGATGATATACATATGTTCTTGGAATGCCCGGTGATTCAAGGGTTCTGGTTGGATGTTAGTAATACGATATTTTCAATACTTGGAGAGATGCTCTAGGTAAGCAAAACTTTTGTTTTCTTTGGGATCCAGGAGTATCACGAATCCTTGTTGAAAAATGCTAAAAATTGATATTTTACCTAACATTGCTTGCCCGTAGGGAAATATGTAACAATTGGGTAAAAGCCACTCCTCCAAATAAAATAGAATGGTTGGCTTCAATAAGGTATATTAAACGGTTAGATAGGGCACGTAAAACTAAGCAAAATGAGTTCTGGCTTCCCTATGAGAACTGGGAATAAGCCTTCATATAATAGTCCAATGATTAGGCCTCTATACCATATTGCTTGACTACCCTGGAGGTGGCTCTAGAGACGGATAGGAAAAACTAGCTACCTATGGTTGGGTATAGAGAGCAAGGTGTAGAGTGATCCACCCCGGGTCTAAAAACAAAAGATCACCGGATGGTGCTATTCCGAAGGAGACCATGGTGTTTGGTTTTTATCTTTTGTGAACTTGGGCAATGAGGACAATTTTTTTTAAAATTTGTTTTAGTAATCTGAGACAAAATCATAACTTTACTACTTTTGGTATTCACAAAAAGCATTTAGGAGTAGTAAAGTTAGGAATTCTAACTTCGCAACTTCTAAATGCCTTTTGTGAATACCGAAAGTCTTAAAGTTAGGATTGTCCCCAGTTTAGGAGTAGTAAAGTTAGGAATCCTAACTTTGCTACTCCCAAATGCCTTTTCTGAATACCAAAAGTCATAAAATTAAGATTTTTCTCAGTTAAGGAGTTGTAAAGTTAGTAATCCTAACTTTACTACTCCTAAATGCCTTTTCTGAATACCGAAAGTCATAAAGTTAGGATTTTTCGCAGTTTACATTTGTGAATTGGGCCCATAGTTTCTTTCATTAAGGTAATAACCTATCAGCAAACCAGTATTAAAAAACTTGTAGTGAGGGCAGTGAACAGTATCACATAGTTGTAATGATCTACTGTGCACATTTTTGTTTTTACAATCTTTAAATTGTCTTTTCCCACTGTTTAATGAGTCTTAATACAAAGCACTGTTGAAAGGGAATAAGTATAAAAGCTGAAAACAGGAAATTACAGTAAAACATTTCTCAATGTTGAATTAAAGTTTTGGTTAAAAAAAGTTGTATGTTGTTTGGTTGCCTAATATTCAAAATTAAATTCTAATAAATGTTTGTCTGTTTCTATTTTTTCACAGTGGTTGAGGTGTAGATATAGTACGTGTGTCAAATATCTAATCTATTGATGGATTCATTGAGTTACTACTCATGTGCTCATCCAATGTCCCAGGCACAACAGTTGTGCTGTCCAATCATCAAGCCACTACCTAAGCAGTAATCTAATACCTCAGGTACTGGACTTGAATTCATCTAACCTTCCAGCCACTACTCAGGCACTCATCCAATCACCCAGGCATTACCCATGCACTATGCAATCACCCAGGTAGTGCCCATGCACTCATCCAATCACCAAGGCACTATCTATGCACTCACCCAATCACGCAGGCACTATCCATGCATTCACCCAATCACCCAAGCACTATCCATGCACTCACCCAATCACCAAGGCACTGCCCTTGCACTCATTCTTTTACCCAGGCACTACCTTGCACTCAACCAATCACTCATGCATTAGCTGTCCACTCATTGATTTACTCAGGCACTACCCTTGCACTGATCCATTCACTCACGCACTATACATGCACTTATCGATTCACTCAGGTACTAACCATGCACATATCCATTCACCCAGGCACAACCTTTGCATGCATCCATTCACATAGGCACTACGCATGCACTCACCCATTCACCCAGGCACTACCCTTGCACTCATCCATTCACTCAGACACTATGTATGCACTCATCCAATGACTCAGCCACTACCCATGCAAACATCCATTTACTGAGGCTATAACCATGCATTCATCCCATCACCCAGGCACTCCTTTTGCACTCATCCAATCACCCAGGCACTACTTACGCACTCATCTAATCACCCAGGCTCTATCCATGCATTCACCCAATCACCCAGACACTATCCATGCACTCACCCAATCACCCGGGCGCTAACCTTGCAATCATGCATTTGGCTAAGCACTACCTTATACTCATCCAATAAATCAGGCATTACCCTTTCCCTTCAGTAATTTACTAAGGCACTACCCTTGCACTTGTCCATTCACTCATGCACTACACATGCACATATCCACTCACCCAGGAACTACCTTTGCACTCATCCATTCACACAACCACTACCCATGTACTCATCCTTTCACACAAGCAGTTCCCCTTCACTCATCCAATTACCCAGGCACTATCCATGCACTCAGCCAATCAGCCACCAACTATGCATGTGCTCATCCAATCACCCAGGCACTATACTTGCATTCATCCATTCAACGAGGCACAACTTATGCGCTAATCCAATCACCTAAGCAGTACACATACACTCATCCATTCATTCAGGCACTACCCATGCAGTAATGAAATCAACCAGGGACTACCCATGCACTCATCCATTCAATTAGGTGCTATCCATGAACTCATTCAATCCCCCGGGTGATATGCCTTCACTCATCCAGTTACCCAGGAACTACCCATGCACTCATCCGATCACTCAGGTACTACCCATACACTCATCCAATTGCCCAGGCACTATGCATGCACTCATGCAATCACCCAGCCATGATCCTATCACTCATACACTCACTCAGGCGCTACCCATGCACTCATCCATTCACCCAGTCACTACCCATGCACAAATCCAATCACCCTTGCACTCATTAATTCACTCAGGCACTAAACAAGCCTTCAACCATTTGCTCAGGCCCTACCCATGTGCCCAGCCAATGACCCAGGCATTACCCTTGCACTCATCAAATCACCCAGGCGCTATGCTTGCACTCATCTTGTTACCTCTGTGCTACCCACACACTCATACAATCAACCAGGTACTACCCATGCACTAATCTAATCTCTAAAGCAGTACCCATGCACTCACTCATTCACTCAGGCACTATCTATGCACTCTCCCAATCACCTAGGCAGTATTTATGCTCTCATCCAATCACCCAGTGACGACCCTTGCACTCATCCATTCACTGAGGCACTACCGATGCACTCATCCACTCACCCAGGCACTACTCATGCACTCATCCAATCACCAAGGAAGTAACCATGCACTCATCCAATAGCCTAGGCACTATCCATGCACTCATCCAATCGCCTAGGCTCTATGCTTGCAATAGTTCATTAAATCATGCACTACCCATGCACAAATCCATTCACTCAGGCACTACCCATGCACTCATCCATTCACTCAGGCCTTACCAGTGCACTCATCCAATCACTCAGGTACTAAACATACACTCATCCAATGACCCAGGCACTATGCTTGTACTAATTCATTAAATCATGCACTACAGATACACTAATCCATTCTCTCAGGCACTAACCATGCACATATCAAATCACCCAGGCAACCACCCACGCACTCATCCTATTGCCCAGGCGCTACCCTTGCACTCACCCATTCACGCAGCCACTACCCATGCAGAATGCAATAACCCAGACACTAACCATGCACATATCTATATATATTTATTTAAGCAAATTCCTTCATTCCAAGGAAAAGACCAGCACTCTAGAGGTTTGCTCCACTCAAATTATTTTTTTACAGTGATGGCATTATCTACGCGTTTCAGCTGCCACCCGCAGCCTTGGTTACGATATTGAGCCACATTTTTTTCTTTTTTTAAATACATGCATCTTTACCCGACAAAGGGAGGGCAAAGAACATAAAATTACCATAGACAGAGGACATTTCCCAGTGTTGAAATATTTTGGTGCCATCTTGGAACATGTTCATTTTGTTTACAATGCTCCTAAATAGTAAAATACTTACACATCCTTTTCCATATAATTAAAACTTTCCACAATGGATTCATTTTGATCATACTTTGTAACCAGATTTCTAAATGAAAGTGCATTCTTACATTGTTGACACGATATTCTAAAAAACGAATTTAGAACTTGCAATAAATAAATAGAAATGGGACAGTTCCCCTTTCCCAGATAGTGCTTTAGTGCTTCAGATTCAGAAACAATTCAATAGCACCGATTAGAGACATTTTGTTCTATTTAATATCACATCCTTCGAATACATTCTCCCATATCTATAGTCAATGTATCAGAAAACATCAGGAGTGTGAACTTGTATTATTAGGAGCAGTAAAAATATCAAATCCCGTTCTCAATGATGTGCATTGGTGCTGAATGCTCCCTAAGCTGCCATAGTTTTTACACTCAGTTTCTTATTGTGTTAACCTCATTTTCATACCTCTTGTATATAAAGTGCTAGTGACTAATTGACGTATTTATTTCAGACATATGTATCTATTTTTGTTTTTTTCTTTATGTTAATCTTTTTTCTTTTCTCTTATTGTAAGTGCCAGTGCTTTCTAAAATACTAATATTAATAACGTGCAAGTGCTGAGCTCATATTAATAAAGTGCTAGTGCCGATGTCCTCCTCCTAAAATAATATTTTTTGTATAAAACTAAAAGTCGGCTTTCTTGAATGTGCAGTTTTTACAGCATATTTAATAAAGACATCTGAACAAATCCTCGTCCACGTTCAGTCCATTTGGCTCCGTGCTGTCTAATTCTAAGATATAATAAGTTTGCAATTTCCATAACTCTTTTTCTCTATTGCCTCATCTTTTCTTTTTGGGCACTTTGGCTATATAGCTGTAACGCATTAGTGTAGGATTACTTTGATGCTTCTTTTCGAAGTGCCTAGCCACAGGGTAGCTTCGATCGTTATTACTTATACCTCTCCTGTGTTGCAGGATCCTTTTATGGGCTGGTAACATAGTACTTCCTGCATATGTTTTTTCACACGGGAACTTTAAAATGTAAACTATAAAACTTGACTTGCAGGTTAAAAATCCTCTTATGTTTACAGTTTAGTTAAAAACCATTTTAACATTTGATAGATTTTCTCCATGTTGGCAGGCTTTAAATTCAAACATTTTTTAAAACCTTCACTCTACTTACTGTCTACCAGTAATCTCCCTATATTTACTTGTCACCATATGATCTCTCAAGGATTTGGATTGTTTATAGGTTATTTCTGCATTCTTCTTAACCTGTGATCTTATTATAAGGTCACATTTAATAAAGTGCCAGTGCTTTTTTTAAATTAACCCAATTTCTTCATGTTTTGTGGTATACGTTGTTATAAATCTATGTCTGTTCTTCTTTACAGCTATTTTGGATGGCTCAAATAACAATTTCTCTCTAGTTAACATCCTAGCTTTTTGGAAGGCATTTTCCAAGATTTTAGTTGTATAGTTGAATAGCCTCTCTGCAAAAACCTGGTCCTCATTTCCTATTCCACACATATGTAATCTTCCATAGTACTACAAGTTCTTCGCGCCCTATTGAATTCACCAAATGGAATGCTTGTAATAAGAGGGGGTTGAATGTGAGCTGGCTGCATGAAGTATCATATTTCCAGCTGTGAGATTTCTAAAAAAATTGGTTTCCAAACTATCTCCCCTCACCAGCACTCTTACATCTAGAAATTTGATGGTATTTTTACTGCATTTCGCTGATTTTGTACTTGTAAAATCTGAGCCTAACAATAACATGCCTATAACCAGTTAAATTCTAAGTTTTTTAAAATTCCTTTTCCTTACTGTAATTTCCTTGTGACATTTGTTTCTACATCGCCGTTTAACTTTTTTTTATTTCCTAACTATAACATCCCTGTAATGTTTTTTTTTTTAA
The DNA here is from genome assembly GCF_964204655.1 of Triturus cristatus. NCBI lineage: Eukaryota > Metazoa > Chordata > Amphibia > Caudata > Salamandridae > Triturus > Triturus cristatus. Next base: position 1,128,396,580 of record NC_140582.1, read on the forward strand.
ATTGAATTGTAAGGGTTTTTAAAATTAATTTACTAATTATAACCACCAACCTTTGACACATAGGTGCCGATTAGGATCCTGGAAAAAAATTCCCCGTACGACTCGTATCCGGTCTTTTTACCGTACGAATCGTACAAGTGCCGTACAAACTACGATTCGCATGGGAAAAAGTCCATACGAATCGCATTGGGAATAATTCCCCACACGTTCTCGGGTCGGAAAATGTGTCCGACACGTCCCCGGACGATTTACCGCACAAATGTGAAAAGTGAAGTCCGACCGCGCAAGTACGATCCATCCCGTGCGTCCGATGTTACAACCGGATGGAAAAAACACCGTCCGCACCGAACTCCTATAGCATCCATGGAGACATGTGCCCGCATATGCGCCCAATACCCCCCCCAGCCCCCGTATCTACGCGCCCAACCACCCCCCCAGCCCTCGTATGTACGAGTCGAACCCCCACCCGTGTATGTACACCCGTGTACGTACGAGTCGAACCCCCACCCGTGTATGTACACCCATGTACGTACGAGTCGAACCCCCACCCTTGTATGAACACCCGTGTACGTACGAGTCGAACCCCCACCTGTGTATGTACACCCGTGTACGTACGAGTCGAACCCCCACCCGTGTATGTACACCCGTGTACGTACGGCCCGTACCCCCACCCGCGTATGTATGGAGCGTACCCCCACCCCAACAGTGAATGTACGGACTGTACCCTCACCCGCGTATGTATGGAGCGTACCCCCACCCCAACAGTGTATGTACGGACCGTACCCTCACCCGCTTATGTACACCAGTGTATGTACGAACCATACCCCCACCCGTGTATGTATGGAGCGTACCCCCACCCCAACAGTGTATGTACGGACCGTACCCTCACCCGCGTATGTATGGAGCGTACCCCCACCCCAACAGTGTATGTACGGACCGTACCCTCACCCGCGTATGGACACCAGTGTATGTACGAACCATACCCCCACCCGCGTATGTATGGAGCGAACACACACCCCACCAGTCTAAGTACGGAGCGCACCCCAGGCCCCAACACCAGCACCCTCAACCAACATCGCGCATGTACGAGTCATACCAAGCCAGAGACAAGGACAGCACTGTACAACAAAATGGCCGATGTACGCACCTGTGGAGGAGTGTGGCTCAATGGTTAGAGTGGCAGACCCTGAAGCAGAGTTCTGGCCAGGGACCAGGGTTCGATTCCCGCCTCGGCGGGGCTCGGGCTTAATTTCCTCGGACCTGTCTATTCTCGTCTCGGTGCCTATTCTAATCATGGGTCCCACGCTGCAACTCTGGGCAATAGCTTGCTTAGCCTCCACACCGGCCCCAACAGCGCTAAGGATGCCTGGCTTCACCCTGGGGGTGCCCAGGAGTGGACACTTCACAGGGAAAGCCAGGAGGGGTTCCACAGCGGTATGAGTATCAGCGCCAGGAAACCGCAAAGACGACACCGCAAGGTGGCCGTCTGGTGACAGTGCGCTCTATAAGTACCTTGACATTTACATTTACATTTACATTTTACCTTACAGACGCTAAAAACACACGTACACAACCAGGACAAAGCAAAACAACACAAGAAGACTCCATTCGAATCGCACAAAGCCACAAAACATGTCCAACAAGCACAAATACAACTTATTCACTGACCTGCAACTGCCAAACTCCCAAACAGAGGCCGAAAACACAACCACTCCTTATAACACACCCACCCAAAGTTCAAACACAGCCACACCCACCAATGGACCAATAAAAAGGCCCAACACACACAAACCATGATCCTTTGCAACAGACCCACTGCTGCCAGACCACACAGAGAAACAACAGCACCATACTACAACCTCCACTACACCTTACACCTGCACACCTTCACACAACCACCTTCACAAACACCCCCTCATCACATTCACACACACACCTGCACAACCACACCCACACACCCACAACCATCCACACCCACACCCCCCACAACCATCCACATCCACACCCCTCACCATGCCCACTAACAAGAATCCAAAGTTCACTAGCCAAGAGTTGGAGGTCCTTGTCGACGAAATCCTCAGAGGCGAACCCCCACCCGTGTATGTACACCCGTGTATGTACGAGTCGAACCCACACCCGTGTAGGAACACCCGTGTACGTACGAGTCGAACCCCCACCCGTGTATGTACACCCGTGTACGTACGAGTCGAACCCCCACCCGTGTATGAACACCTGTGTACGTACGAGTCGAACCCCCACCCGTGTATGTACACCCGTGTACGTACGAGTCGAACCCCCACCCGTGTATGTACACCCCCGTACGTATGAGTCGAACCCCCACCCGTGTATGTACACCCGTGTACGTACGAGTCGAACCCCCACCCGTGTATGAACACCCGTGTACGTACGAGTCGAACCCCCACCCGTGTATGAACACCCGTGTACATACGAGTCGAACCCCCACCCGTGTATGTACACCCGTGTACGTACGGCCCGTACCCCCACCCACGTATGTATGGAGCGTACCCCCACCCCAACAGTGTATGTACGGACCGTACCCTCACCCGCGTATGTATGGAGCGTACCCCCACCCCAACAGTGTATGTACGGACCGTACCCTCACCCGCGTATGTACACAAGTGTATGTACGAACCATACCCCCACCCGTGTACGTATGGAGCGTACCCCCACCCCAACAGTGTATGTACGGACCGTACCCTCACCCGCGTATGTATGGAGCGTACCCCCACCCCAACAGTGTATGTACGGACCGTACCCTCACCCGCGTATGGACACCAGTGTATGTACGAACCATACCCCCACCCGCGTATGTATGGAGCATACCCCCACCCCAACAGTGTATGTACGGACCGTACCCTCACCCGCATATGTATGGAGCGTATCCCCACCCCAACAGTGTATGTACGAACCGTACCCTCACCCGCGTATGGACACCAGTGTATGTACGGACCGTACCCTCACCCGCGTATGTATGGAGCGAACACACACCCCACCAGTCTAAGTACGGAGTGCACCACAGGCCCCAACACCAGCACCCTCAACCAACATCGCGCATGTACGAGTCATACCAAGCCAGAGACAAGGACAGCACTGTACAACAAAATGGCCAATGTACGCACCGTACAGACGCTAAAAACACACGTACACAACCAGGACAAAGCAAAACAACACAAGAAGACTCCATTCGAATCGCACAAAGCCACAAAACATGTCCAACAAGCACAAATACAACTTATTCACTGACCTGCAACTGCCAAACTCCCAAACAGAGGCCCAAAACACAACCACTCCTTATAACACACCCACCCAAAGTTCAAACACAGCCACACCCACCAATGGACCAATAAAAAGGCCCAACACACACAAACCATGATCCTTTGCAACAGACCCACTGCTGCCAGACCATACAGAGAAACAACAGCACCATACTACAACCTCCACTACACCTTACACCTGCACACCTTCACACAACCACCTTCACAAACAACCCTCATCACATTCACACACACACCTGCACAACCACACCCACACACCCACAACCATCCACACCCACACCCCCCACAACCATCCACACCCACACCCCTCACCATGCCCACTAACAAGAATCCAAAGTTCACTAGCCAAGAGTTGGAGGTCCTTGTCGACGAAATCCTCAGAGTCGAGCCACACCTCTTTGGAACATTGGTCAGACAGACCAGCATTTCCGAAAAAACAGCCATGTGGCAGACGATTGTCGATGCTGTGAATGCTGTTGCGTCCACCAGAAGGATCAGGCATGAATGCCAAGCCAGGTGGTACGATCTGCGGAGGACGGTCCGCCGCAAAATGACCGACGACCACAACCAGGCCAACATCACTGGAGGAGGGCCGGTCCGCAGACGCGTACAATACCATCCCTGGGAGGAGAAGGTGATGGCCATACTGCCGGTGTTGGCAGTGGAGGGAGTAGAAGGACTCCGAGAGCCTGGTGAGTATACAAACAACTCACCTCACATGGGGGGAACGTCATCCACAACCAAACTCACAATCATGCACGCAACCACCCCAAAGCTATCGCATGACTCAACCACTCTCCATAAACACGTACATGCCACTAGCGCCACCATGCCCCATGCACCCAGCTGGACAATGCCAAGTCACAGGCCACAGAAAACACCAACACAAGACACGGTAACCCGGATGGCGGGAGTGTGGGCCTCAAAAATCACATAGTGCAACTCAGAAGCAGACAACAATGCCCTCTGCCCATATGGCCTAGGTCACAGCCAGACAAACAGTGTGTCCCCACACAGGAAAGACTTGCCTGCAAATGGCGGACGCCTTGCATTAAGAAATGGGGGTGAAGGCACTTTTTGCACATGACAGCAGCCAATGAACAGCCAACACTCTGGAAGAGTGGCAGCACACACCACCACAGCAGCAGCGCAGACACAGACACTACACCCAATGGGTGCCTCATGAACAAGCCAAGGGCCATTCAAAGATCTGCAAACAGTGTGTGTGCCTAGGAAGCTGGGCTGAGGTGACAGAGGGTGACACACAGAGGGAGGGAGACGGGGAGAGAGAGGGAGGGAGACACAGGGAGACGGACAGAGGGAGGAGGCTGACACAGGGAGGGAGGGAGAGGGGGACAGAGAGGGAGTGAGAAAGGGAGACACAGGGAGACCAATTCAGCCTTGGGTGGTGTGGGAATGTCTGCTCATCAGCAGGTGGACTGCGTGCATGTAGACAAGGGTGGCCAGTGCCTGAATCCCCCTCTCTTCTCCATGGCAAAACACTGGGCCATGTCTCAACCTGTGCACGAGCACAACGCCAGCTACCTGCATTATATAAGTGTGTGGAACAACTCCATGTGCCCACGTACAGTGCAACACGGAAGGCGCCAATGCATGGCTCGCCACACCTGCTCACTCCACTGCTGACTGCAGTCACAATTGACGCAGCAAGTAAGACTGTGTCACACATAGGTAAAGTCTCAAAAGCTGTGGCCAAGGGACATACCCATGCACAAGTGCACTGTGAGTGGAATGCAAGACATATCCAAATACTCAGAGGAAATGTGCCAACTTTGAAACGAATGAAACATGGATGTTGCATGGAACAAAAATAACATTGTCTCTCTCACACACAGGTCAACGTCGTGGATCACCCCCCAACACTGGGGGGGAAGACTCACAGGACCCGGCTCTGCGGGAGGACGATCCCACCGGCAGCGACGACTCTCACCACTCTGTGGACGACCCTGACCAACCTGGCACCTCTGGTGTCCAACCACCTGCAGCACCTGCGTCAGGTACAACTGGGCCAACCACCACCTCCACTCCTGCCACATCCCAGGAGACACCCAGGATCCCTGCCCCACGACCACCACACAGCCAGGCCCGCCAGGAGGAACACGGTGTACCGGGCACCCAGGAGGAGGCAGGCGAAAACGCAAATGCCACCCCTCAGGGGTCCCGGAGACCCGATGTGCCCACAAGGGCGGGCCAGGTGCAAGTGGGCAGGGGTGGTGGGAGTGGAGGATGGCGGAGGCGCGAGCCTGACCAGTTGGCTGCGGAACCGGTATATTCCCATGTAAGAAACATCCTGGCACATAACGGCAGGACACCACGGGCATGAGCCAGGTTGTGTCCACCCTCAACGAGATGAAGGGGACCCTCGAGGAGATCAAGACCCAGCAGGCCCAGCAACATGCGGAGCAACATGCCTGTCAACTGCGACACCAAGGACGGATGGAGGACAGACAGGCTGAGCTCGTGACGGTGCTCACGGGAATTAACCGTTCACTCCGTCGGATAGCCGACAACATGGGCAACCCTCCCTGTGCCACCAGGCGAAGAACATCACCACCCACAGGGAGGGATCAGGAGGAGGAGGATACATCCGACGGAGCATCCCAAGCATCGTCACGGCCTGCTTCTGAGGGTTCTCGCAGGAGGGCGGGTCGTCCACGGAAAAGACCGTGAGGGTCGGCGCAACAGCACCATCTCCCAGGACACCTGGCCTGGCACCTGGCCCACTGGACCAACAGCAGCACATCAGCAAATGACATTCTCTGCCACATGGACTTGCTGGTCACTGTCTGACCAATGTTGACAAAGACTGTGGCATGGACTCTGATGATTTCCAATGGCAAGGACACCAACTCCCCCAGTGAACTTTGGATTCCACACACCCGGAAAGCCCCTCTTGTCATACCCCCCCCAACACGTACCCCAACACAAATAAAAACTTACACGATCAAGAGGTGATGCCTACATTTTGCATTATTACCTTACATGTGTCTTGTAAAGTCTAAACATGCCTGAGTTCTCATATGACTTCAACCATCCAATTCCTGGGGCCTGAGTCTGGCACAGGACACACATGGGTCACAATGTATTAGGCAAGACAGACATGGAGCACCATACACACCCGTGATGGGCCCAACCAGCTGAGGGGGTGGCCGCACAACCGTGCCGACAGACATATTGAGTACAGCAACAATCATGCGCAGAGGTCAGGGATCATGTGGAGTGTCCTGGGGGGCACCCAGGTATGTGTAGACAGGTGGCAGAACCATGTCCTGCAAGCTTGAGTCAGGTGGATGCAGAGAATGGTGGCCTGGCCAACGTTGGATGCATGGGGATGGCACATGTCACAATACCCACACAGTCATGGACATCATGCACAATACAGAGTCTAATCCCAGACAAACAGCTTGCATCTTGCCACTCTACACATAGACACATAGCCACTATCACTGAGAACCATGCCAGACATGCCGTATGCACCGTGGCAACACACCAGCATTGATGGAGAAGAGGCACCTTGGAGGCATAGGGACACCTTTATTAGTCATGTATTCCGGAATGCAGAGGCAACTCGGAGTAAACATACACAGGTCATGTGGAGTAACATGTGGGTCCAACACTGGCACCCCCCTTCTGCACCACAAATGCTTGATAGCCATGGAACTGGCACACAAGTGTCGGGTAACAGCTAAACACCCCCTGCTGCTCACGGAGAGGCTGCCATACACCATTGATCCTCTGATGTGGAAGTCCCACACCATGTCAAGCCAATGCAAACCGTATGTGTCCGAGGGCAGTGTTACACACATTGATGCCATCATCACAATCCACTATCCCATTACAGATGACTGTCAACAAGTCTGACCATCTATTCAGGTGTATCCAGCTACATGTAATGTGTCCCATGGTGATGCGACATGTCTGCAGAGGAACCAAACATCGACAGGGGCAGTGTGCACACATCGTAAACAAGTGCCACACCCAATACACCCCTGATGCATCCCTTACCCTAAGGAGACTTCCAAACTTGTCCGTGCGTGTAACGCTGAGTCAGCACACGATGACGTGTCCATGAGGAATAGCAGTGCCACAACAATGCAACCAGCAGACGGCATGCGCAAGTACCTGGGGATGAGAGACACACAAGAAGTCAGCCACAAAAAGCACAGCCACTTGCATGTGCATGTACTCGACACATGTAAGGATGACAACATGCTAGGTCACAATTATGACTGTGGAAATACACTCATCACTGGCACCATCACTCGAGTGACACATCCACACACACCTCTGACTCACGTGGCATACATGCAGATGGACACACACATCGCAACACATGCCACACGGGGACCAATGCGTGCACACTCAGACACTGGTACTCACCACTAAGCAAAGAAGTCACGTATGAGCCGACTCCGGATGTCCTCTTGCGGAACCACATCCTCCACATCACTAGCCCCATTGCCAAGCCCTTCGTCCTCCACGGGTGGATGGTCCTGATCATCTTGATCCAAGATGAGTGGCACAGCTTTCTCAACTGCCATGTTGTGCAGCATGCAGCAGACCATGAAGATTTTGCAGACCTTCGCCGGGGCATATGGGAGGGCGCCGCCGGTCTTGTGTAGGCACCTGAATCGGCTCTTCAGGAGGCCAAATGTCCTCTCTATCACTCGCCTTGTCCGGCCATGGGCGGTGTTGTAGCGGAGCTGGGCCGGCGTGCTGGGGTTGCGGAGAGATGTGATCAGCCATGGCATGTTGGGATAGCCAGCGTCCCCTACATGGGAACCACATGGACATAAGTAGGACAGGAGAAGCGGTCGGGCTGGAAGTCTACGCAAAATACAGGACAGACAGAGTGTACCCACCAACAACACATGCTCGTTCGTTGCGCAGCTGCGTCATCATTTCAGGCACCCTGCTACGCCTCATGATGTAGGCATCGTGTGCTGATCCTGGAAAACGCGCACAGACATGTGAAATCACCATGTTGGACAGACACACCACAAAGGCATTGATGGAGTGGTAGTGCTTGCGATTCCGGTACGCTACCTCCTGTGCCTGTGGTGGTACCAAAGCCACATGTGTCCCATCTATGGACCCAATGACATGGGGCATCCCACCCAGGGCATAGAATCCACGCTTGATACCAGTCAACTGTTCAGGAGTTGGGAAATGGATGAACTCATCCAGGTGAAGCAACATGGCCTCTAAAAAATCAAGCAGCACACGGCTGAACATGCTCTGGGACATGCCACCAACATGAGCTATGGTATATTGAAAGGTACCCGTGGCAAGAAAATGTAGGGCTGCCATTACCTTCAGCTTGGGTGTCAGTGCCGTAGGATACCTGTGCAGCGGTTGCAGGTGTGGTGCCAGCCTTGCCATCAACTCCTCAATCAATGGTTGGGGGAAGCGGTAGCAGCATATACAGTCATTCTCCCGCATGTCAGCCAAGTCCGGAATTGGTCGGGGAAGAGGCGGCGCTCTGCAGTAATTTGGAAGTGACAAGGAAGAGTGAGTGCACTACAACAACAATTTATATGTACTGAGCACATGTTAATCTGTCAATACACATATGCTACATAGGGAGTCAGGTATGTGCTACATGCCCTGGACACGTATGGCTGCCAGGTGACACTCCTACCAAGACCCAGCTACACACGGAGATTGTGAACCTCCACATCCCATGGCATGGGACTAGCTGTGTCCCAGTGTAAGTGAACAGCCAGACGCAATACTGGAGTGACATACATCAACATATCAGCAGAAGTAGGATGTTGATTGTAGAGACAGGTAGCGGAACACTAGAGCCACAGGTCACATGACATTACACTAGGACAGCCCACACACCTTGCCATGAAGGTGAACATGTCATGACTGACCACACATACATTGAGAGGATGCAGACAGGTCCTTGTTACGCTACTCCGTGTCCCATGCATACATACACACCTTACATCCGATACCACATGTGGCCTGGTGTGCGTAACAGTGTGCCATGGCCATCTACACACAGACACATGTTGGTTGCAGCAACAGCAGATGCTTTTGAGGGAACACCAACATCAAGCTAATGTGAACACACCACACATACATGACATAGTCACATCGTGCACCGTGGGTAGTAACATGTCTGGTGTGGTAACCCCTGTAGCGGGCATCAGGGGACACTTGCGTGTGTTGTTGACTGTGCCATGCCAGTGACGCTCATCTCAAGTGTGCTGTACGACATGCACACATGTCAAAGGAGTGAAGGGCATGTCTGGCACATATTGCACCGTCACACATAACATCTGTACACATCTCATCATACATCTATTGCCTTCACAACTCAGGAGTAATGTGCCACATCACAGCCTTTCACACCTGTGCCCAACACATGTAGTACTGCACAGACAATGCCTTGATGTCCATCCATGGACAAGTATTTCAGCTCTATTCCTTTCTGTGTGCTGCCTGTCACCACTGTTATGTGTGTAAGGCACCGTACATTCACTCTGAGGGCGTGTGTACGTTCCCTATCACTATGGGAGGGCTGCCGTAGGCCTACCCATAGCAAGCAACGGCCCGTACAGGCGTGTGTACGGTCCGTATCACTATGGGTACGCATACGCGAGCAAACCCATAGTGATACGGACCGTACACACGCGTGTACGCTCACTATCACAATGGGAGTGCTCGCGTATGCGTACCCATAGTGATACGGAGCGTACACACGCGTGTACGCTCACTATCACTATGGGAGTGCTCGCGTATGCGTACCCATAGTGATACGGACCGTACACACGCCTGTACGGGCCGTTGCTATGCATTTGGGGTGCCCTAGGGCCCCGGAACGCACCGTACCTGTGTGTGAATCTCCAAATTACATAGGGGACACATGAGGGACAAGTATAAAGCCCTACATGCATGCTGGTTGTCATGGAGACCAAGTTTAAAGTTTGATTTTTTTTCAGCAGGTGCCCAGCAAAAGTCGGTTTGAATGAATCTACATTGTTGCAAAGTGGTTGTGGAGTTTACATCATGCTCAAGAAAAAAAAAGAGCAAAGCCACTGACTGTGCTAGGTTTAAAGGGATTGGAGGAAACATAGGATGCAAATGTGAGTGACCAATCACTCTGTACTCCTGTGCATGAAACAGGCCAGCAAGGCTGATATAAGGCAGCCAGGTCCCATGAGAGAGAACTTGCCTGCACATCTTTTGATTCTACAACACTGCTGCTGCTCGTGATTCCCTGGCACCATGTCAAGGTCTGTGGAGAGGGCCCAGCCTTTCACCCTGGAGGAGAATCTGGCAGTGCTGGATGTGATCCTCCCACAGTACCCCATGCTGTATGGGCGACCAGGGTTTCAGGTGAGTGCAGAGTCCACTAGCACAGACTGTGTCCCTTTTTTGTGACTGGGACTTCTGGCATTGTGTCCAGGTGTGACACACATGCATTGTACTGTAGAGTGGGTCCCAAGGGGGGGAATGCCTGATGTCTCCCAGCCAGAGCATGCTGTGGTGCATGTCTGCCGTCCTCACTTGCATTGTGTTTAATGTGACAATCACTGCATGGTGCATGCCACATTCTGCCTGTCTTATCCTCCTGGGAATGTTGCTTCTACAGTCCTCATGTGATTATGTGGTCAGCCCAGTGTGACAGGTGACTGTACCCACAGATGTGTGTTAGTTCAGTGTACCTGTGCTGAGAGTGTCCACATGATGTGTTCGTACCCTGGACATCGTGTGTGTGTAAGTCCCCTGTCATGTGGGTGGGTGCATATGTGGAGTGTAGCACCCAAGCTGCATGAGGGATGGATATACCCTGCCCATCTGATGCGAGCAGGGAGCAGTGCTGTGTGTCTGACGTGCAGAGCCAGACCCACACCTGTGAGCCCCCCCAGTCTAGTGGCACATGTGCAGAGTGAGGTTTGTAGCTGCATTTGGCAATGGCAAGTGAATGTCCTGTGCCTGTGTGTGTCTGTGTACTCTGCTGAGGTAGCGTCAGTGGCCTGTGGCATGTGACTGCTTTGAGGTGCTGCACATAATCCTGGTGTACATTCTGATGCACAGTGTGAGTCTGGATCATTTATTGTGTCATACCCCTCATGCCACCTGTGTACTTTCAATGGCACGTGGTGCATTTGCCCTTACACAGAGAAAAATGTCCCTATGACAAAGGTGCAATGCTTTGGCTGCATACTATGCCTTGTTGAAACCTGAAAAATAGTTCTAATGTGTGTCTCTGTGACATGTGGCAGGTGTATTGATGTAGTCTCACTTTTTCAACCCCACAGGTAGGCGCCTCTGCCAAGGAGCAGATCTAGAGGGACGCCGTCAGTGCCGTGAGGAGGACAGAGGGTCGCAAGCGGCGCCTGGCCCAGGTGAGAAAACGCTGGCAGGATATCCGGTGCTGGACGCGGAGGATCGCATGGGTCCTGCTGGGGGACTCACCTATGGGCCCTAAGAACCATGGGCGTCGCCGTCTGACCCACATCCACAAGCGTGTGCTGGCGGTGGTCTTTCCAGACATGGACAGGCGCTTACGGGAGAAGCAGCAGCAGGAAGGGGGTAGGTACATGTGTGTTTGTTGTGTGTCACCTGCATTTGCAAGTGCGCAGTTGAATGGATACACTGCCAGTGTTTAAATGTGCGGTGCAGGTCCTGTCACCCACAGTATAGCGGTGCTGTGCTTCCTCCCTTCCCCTCCTTGCCATGTGTTCCCTGGTCTGTGTGTAGTCACTCTTTCACAAGGGCATCTGGGCTGGCAGTTAATCCACGTGACCAATGCTTGCAGCATCATGTGTGGGATTGGTGTGTAACAGGTTTTGGGACCTTGCCTGTGCCCTGTCCAGTACAGTACTTGTGGGGTCCATGTCAATTGCCACTGGTGCTGAGTCCAGACATAGGAGTATGTCTCTGAAGTGTAATGCCTTACAGCAAGCATGTCCTATGTTGTGGCCTGTGACATGATGTGCATGAGTGTGCGATACGCAGAGTGCAGGGATGGTGGTCTGTGTTGCAGTCATTACCATTCAGGACCATGGAATATTGTGGCCACTACTGTCCCCTGGGGCATATTTTGCTAGGTATCATGTGTGTCATCACAATATGTGGACACTCTCAGTGTCTACAGCATAGGATGTGCTCTGTGCCATTGTCCCCTGGCACCATGTATATTTACGTAACGTGTTCTACAAGTGTCAACTGTACAGCCTGACCTAATTTTCCTCGTTCATACTCACGGTGGCCAGTGCCTGTGTGTCTTGTTACAATTACTGATGATGGCCATTTGTAAATGAGATCGTTGTACAGGCGCACATGGGGTATTTTGGGTCCAATATGGGTTTCTGGCAGCCCATGTGTATTTCTCCCAGGCTTAGAGATGCAAGTGCTTCCTGTGTCTCATCACAATGTCTCATGTAGGGGGTGGTTGGTGCGGGCAAGGCCTACATGTCGACACCTGAAATCTCATTGCTCGGTCTGGCCAGTGTGTGATGTTTGTCTGGACATACACTCAAGGTGCAGTGTCCCATTCATGTTGGGCATGTCTTTAAGTATTACCTTTCCAGCATGTGCCTCAAGTTCATGGAGATGGTCCCTGCTCATCCCTAGTTACGGCAACGCTGTGTGGTGCAGATGCAGTGCTGGATTGGCCCCAGAGCCTGGCTCCTCTGTCCAATTCCATATCATGTCATTTGCAAATGTGTCATGCTCTCCATAGTTTCTCAGTGGCATGGTGGGTGAACCAACTGTGTGTTGCAGGGCCTACATATGTGCCTTGTATTGTAGATGTTACTCATCTTTCATTTCAGGCTATGCACTGTAACCTATGTTTATTTGACTCATGTGACATATGTGTACAGGTGTCTGATTATTTCCTGTTTATTCACCTTGCCCACAGCATCGTCGGGGGACACGGATGGAGACACCGGCACGGACCGTGCGGAGGGACCGGGTACCAGTGCCAGCAGTGACACCTTAGCTGGCACATCGAGTGGAACTGAGGCCGAGGGGAGTGAGCCGAAGGACCTGTCCAGTACCACCACAGATTATGAAGCTGACGGGTCCGAGGCTGAGCACTCCGAGGGGGCGGAGGCTGCTCCAACAGCTGACAGCAGCACAACATCTCTCCCCGCCCCCTCCATTGCCATCACCGGCCTCCCACTTGCTAGTGTCCCTCCCTGGCGTGCTAGGTCACCACGTGTCTCCTTCCTGCCAGGCACCGCACCCCCTGCCCCTGTATCCACTGCTGCCGCCAATGCCGAGTCTGTGGACATCCTGCGGCAGTTGCAAGTTGGTCAGGCTGCGATGCTTAATGTCCTCCATGGCCACGGCCAAGTGCTCACCAACATGGAGGCATACTTGGAGGGCATTTCAGCATCGCAGGCTGACCAACGCAACTTGCTGCGGTCTATTGACTCGACACTGTCTGCAGCCGTGGGTCTCCTGCAGCACTTCGTTCCACCCCCTACCCATGCCCCATCCACACTTCCCACTCCCATGCCTGTCCCACGTACACCCAGACGTCAGCATGCACACACCCCACCAGACACAGGCACCACACCAGCAGGGAAGGCAAAGCGCACACCTCCTGGCACGCACACACAGGATGAAGTAGGCACACCCACTGGGTCGGGGGGGAAACGGAAGACACGCAGCCAGAGTGGGAGTCCACATTCCTCACGACCACCACCCTCCAAATCCACTCCCCTCAGCTCCCCTGGCCAAGAGTCGGACACAGGGTCAGTCCTGCCCAGTCTGTCCATCAGCCCCAGTGTGGCACCACCCCACAAGCGGTGGAGGCAGGACACCGGCAGGGGAGTTGAGTCCCCCCCTGTCCACCCCCCCAGTAGCGCTGCGACCCATCCCTGTGACCCCCCCCCTCCTTGGGGCCTTTGGTTCCTTCGGGTGCAGGGGAGACGCTGAGCGACCTGGCAGTTGTGTGCAGCGCCGTGCTCGAATCCACCTTTGGCGCTGCCCCACCCCCTGTGTTGGAGTCGTCCGTCCCTGCACCCACAACACCTCCCCTTGCCCCTCCTGTCCCTGCGGTGCCTGGTCGTTCCCCCCAACATGATGTGTCCCCCCTGTGGAAGACAAAGGAGTCTGACTGTGCAGGCAAGCTAGGGGACACACATACCACTGTGTCCCCCATCCGGATTGGAGTCATGTACTGCCCTATGGGCCTTGTATATATTGACATTCATGATGATTTTTACTGACATCCTGCTGAATAAAGCTATTTGTTTTTTCCTTTGAACACTACTGTTTATCTGGTGTTGCTGTTGGTGGACCTGCTCCATGATTTTGGGTGGTGATAATGTGGTGGGTGTGTGGGAAATGTAGTCTTGTGCTGGTCATAGGGTGGACCCTGGTATCTGTGTGCCATCACAAGCTGTTGGCTAAATTACTTTGTTCATGTAAGCAGTTACTGCATGGTGACATCGTCCCAAGGTGTGTTCCTTCCTCTGTGTAACCTGACATCTTCCCTGCAGGGTGTTTCCACTATGTGGTGCTGAGCTGTGTCTACATCAGCTGGGGGTGTGACGGACTCCTTCAACTTTGCACATGCATGCTGAGCGATGTCTCCACCTGCATCATTCGTGGCATCCTTGGTGGTCACTGTACTTGCGTATGTAGACTGTTGACAAGACTTCATGTGGACATGTGCTCTTTTATGCGCTATGCATGTGTGTACTCCCAGCCTCGCACACATGTGGTACATGTACTGCAGGGTCTTTGTGCACCTGACTGACATTTGTGGGCATTGTATCTGTGGGTACTCCACCCTTTGCGTTCCATGGGCACTGCTGGGAAAAATCTACACCCACCCCTCCTGTGTCTGGGCACTGCTGGGAGGACTCTGCACCCACCCCTCCTGCGTCTGGGCACTGCTGGGAGTTATAGGCCCCCACCCCTCCTGTGTCTGGGCACTGCTGGGAGGACTCTGCACCCACCCCTCCTGTGTCTGGGCACTGCTGGGAGTACTCTGCACCCACCCCTCCTGTGTCTGGGCACTGCTGGGAGGACTCTACACCCACCCCTCCTGTGTCTGGGCACTGCTGGGAGTGATAGGCCCCCACCCCTCCTGTGTCTGGACACTGCTGGGAGGACTCTGCACCCACCCCTCCTGTGTCTGGGCACTGCTGGGAGGACTCTGCACCCACCCCTCCTGTGTCTGGGCACTGCTGGGAGGACTCTACACCCACCCCTCCTGTGTCTGGGCACTGCTGGGAGTGATAGGCCCCCACCCCTCCTGTGTCTGGGCACTGCTGGGTGGACTCTGCACCCACCCCTCCTGTGTCTGGGCACTGCTGGGAGGACTCTGCACCCACCCCTCCTGTGTCTGGGCCCTGCTGGGAGGACTCTGCACCCACCCCTCCTGCGTCTGGGCACTGCTGGGAGTGATAGGCCCCCACCCCTCCTGTGTCTGGGCACTGCTGGGAGGACTCTGCACCCACCCCTCCTGTGTCTGGGCACTGCTGGGAGGACTCTACACCCACCCCTCCTGCATCTGGGCACTGCTGGGAGGACTCTGCACCCACCTCTCCTGTGTCTGGGCACTGCTGGGAGGACTCTGCACCCACCCCTCCTGTGTCTGGGCACTGCTGGGAGGACTCTGCACCCACCCCTCCTGCATCTGTACACTGCTGGGAGTGATAGGCCCCCACCCCTCCTGTGTCTGGGCACTGCTGGGAGGACTCTGCACCCACCCCTCCTGCATCTGGGCACTGCTGGGAGTGATAGGCCCCCACCCTCCTGTGTCTGGGCACTGCTGGGAGGACTCTGCACCCACCCCTCCTGTGTCTGGGCACTGCTGGGAGAACTCTGCACCCACCCCTCCTGTGTCTGGGCACTGCTGGGAGGACTCTACGCCCACCCCTCCTGTGTCTGTGCACTGCTGGGAGGACTCTGCACCCACCCCTCCTGTGTCTGGGCACTGCTGGGAGGACTCTGCACCCACCCCTCCTGTGTCTGGGCACTGCTGGGAGTGATAGGCCCCCACCCCTCCTGTGTCTGGGCACTGCTGGGAGGACTCTGCACCCACCCCTCCTGTGTCTGGGCACTGCTGGGAGGACTCTGCACCCACCCCTCCTGTGTCTGGGCACTGCTGGGAGGACTCTGCACCCACCCCTCCTGCATCTGGGCACTGCTGGGAGTGATAGGCCCCCACCCCTCCTGTGTCTGGGCACTGCTGGGAGGACTCTGCACCCACCCCTCCTGTGTCTGGGCACTGCTGGGAGGACTCTACACCCACCCCTCCTGCGTCTGGGCACTGCTGGGAGTGATAGGCCCCCACCCCTCCTGCGTCTGGCCATGTACGCTCCATACATACACTGTTGGGGTGGGGGTACGCTCCATACAGACGCGGGTGTGGGTACGGTCCGTACATACACAATGGGGTGTGGGTACGCTCCATACATACGCGGGTGTGGGTACGTTCCATACATACGCGGGTGTGGGTACGGTCCATTCATACACGGGTGGGGGTACGGTCCGTACATACACTGTTGGGGTGGGGGTTGTTCTGCTTGGGTTTTCGGATCAGATAGAACTTGCTCATCAGAGCCTCACTAACCCAGCCAGAACGTTACCCCCTCCCTAGAACCTATTTACAATCCTACAACCACATATATCTATCACCTAAGGACAGGGGATTCCTACTATGTATACCAAGATCTCACAATCGGCGGCCTCGCGATCCCCTACGAATCCAGACCTCTCTGCCCATACGACAGTATCACAAGTGGCGGCCTCGCGGTCCCATACGAACCCAGACCTCTCTGCCCAGACGACAGTATCAGCGCAATCGGCGGCCTCGCGATCCCCTACGAATCCAGACCTCTCTGCCCATACGACAGTATCACAAGTGGCGGCCTCGCGGTCCCATACGAACCCAGACCTCTCTGCTCAGACGACAGTATCAGCACAATCGGCGGCCTCGCGATCCCCTACGAATCCAGACCTCTCTGCCCATACGACAGTATCACAAGTGGCGGCCTCGCGGTCCCATACGTACCCAGACCTCTCTGCCCAGACGACAGTATCAGCACAATCGGCGGACTCGCGATCCCCTACGAATCCAGACCTCTCTGCCCATACGACAGTATCACAAGTGGCGGCCTCGCGGTCCCATACAAACCCAGACCTCTCTGCCCAGACGACAGTATCAGCACAATCGGCGGCCTCGCGATCCCCTACGAATCCAGACCTCTCTGCCCATACGACAGTATCACAAGTGGCGGCCTCGCGGTCCCATACGAACCCAGACCTCTCTGCCCATACGACAGTATCACAAGTGGCGGCCTCGCGGTCCCATACGAACCCAGACCTCTCTGCCCAGACGACAGTATCAGCAAAATCGGCGGCCTCACGGTCCCATACGAACCCAGACCTCTCTGCCCAGACGACAGTATCAGCACAATCGGCGGCCTCGCGATCCCCTACGAATCCAGACCTCTCTGCCCATACGACAGTATCACAAGTGGCGGCCTCGCGGTCCCATACGAACCCAGACCTCTCTGCCCAGACGACAGTATCAGCACAATCGGCGGCCTCGCGATCCCCTACGAATCCAGACCTCTCTGCCCATACGACAGTATCACAAGTGGCGGCCTCGCGGTCCCATACGAACTCAGACCTCTCTGCCCATACGACAGTATCACAAGTGGCGGCCTCGCGGTCCCATACGAACCCAGACCTCTCTACCCAGATGGCAGTCTCATACGACAGTTCATCCTATGGTCACCATAACATACAAAAAGGGCTCACTATTCATCAGATCACACAAGGATTGCCAGTTTGAGTATAGCCTGTTCTCAGGTTCGAGGGGCTCCTCTTTCCCTTATTCAGTTACCACTTACCTGATCAGGGTTAACATCTGTTCATGTAGCCGCAGCTGACTAGAAGAATAGGCTACCCTCTTATACAAGAACACGCAGCACATGTTGGTTCACTACAAACTGGATACTTTATTACTCATTACATACATAATCACATAACATTACGATATAACACATAACCTGCAAAGAAAAGTGAAAGATTAAGTTGTACACTCTAATAAGAAAGGGTCGACATCACCTTAGTAGTATGTAGCCTGCACTCAGTGGTCATCTAGGTTCCCTTCTCGTCTGTATCTCGGCTCGCCTGGAATCACCCTTCTTCGAGTCACTGGGACCTCTTCCTTATTGGCTACTCTCTCCTCTCTGGCTATTCTGCTAGGAAAGCATCTGTCTCTCGGTTCTTCTCCGCCTTCAAGATGGCGTCTGTCTTCCCTGGAATAAGTAGTAGCTTTACTGCTAACGGCCAGATGCCGCCTACGGACTGAACATGTAACTGCCTCAGACTTTCACTAATATAGAGGTGCATTTCCTCATGGAAAATTCCGGTCCGTAACCTGCCGCCCACCAAATTCTTGTACCTCCCCGTACCAAGGACACGTTCCCAGCCGGCCGGCCTGATGTAGTGTCTTCGGCATGAAGAAAAATACAATCCTTCGATAAGGGCCGGCCTGAACCGGTTCTCTCCAAGCGAATAACACCTCATAACTAAAACATAACTCTTGGCCTAGAAGCATCCCAAGCTGCCGAAGCAGAAAGAAAGATGGAGTCTCTCCCGTTTGAGGCCTACCAGGCCTGAATTCAGCACAGCTCCATGAAATACCCTCGCTACAGGACAGGTTATCCCTAATACTAACGAATCTATCCCCTAGGCTATGTGTGCAAGCCCTGTTCTATGGGGAAGAGCACAGAATCATGTCAAAGTGCCTAGTAAATAGGCTCCATTCACTACTCTAACCCTTAGGCTTGAATGGTAAGAGACTGAAGTCACATTCAATCACTTGTTAACACAAGAAGGCCAGGAAAATCGAGCAGAACAGGGGTACGCTCCATACATACGCGAGTGGGGTTATGGTCCATTCATACACAGGTGGGGGTACGGTCCGTACATACACTGTTGGGGTGGGGGTACGCTCCATACATATGCGGGTGAGGGTACGGTCCGTACATACACTGTTGGGGTGGGGGTACGGTGCGTACATACACGGGTGGGGAGTTGGTACGCTGCATGCATACACGGGTGGGGGTACGGTCCGTACATACACTGTTGGGGTGGGGGTGCGCTCCATACATACGCGGGTGAGGGTACGGTCCGTACATACACTGTTGGGGTGGGTGTGCGCTCCATACATATGTGGGTGTGGGTACGGTCCGTACATACACTGTTGGGGTGGGGGTACGCTCCATACATACGCGGGTGGGGGTATGGTCCATTCATACACGGGTGGGGGTACGGTCCATTCATACACGGGTGGGGGTACGGTCCGTACATACACTGTTGGGGTGGGGGTACGGTCCATACATACACGGGTGGGGTGGGGGTACGCTCCATACATACGCGGGTGTGGGTACGGTCCATTCATACACGGGTGGGGGTACGGTCCGTACATACACTGTTGGGGTGGGGGTACGCTCCATACATACGCGGGTGGGGGTACGGTCCATTCATACACGGGTGGGGGTACGTCCTTACATACACTGTTGGGGTGGGGGTACGCTCCATACATATGCGGGTGAGGGTACAGTCCGTACATACACTGTTGGGGTGGGGGTATGGTCCGTACATACACGGGTGGGGAGTTGGTACGCTGCATGCATACACAGGTGGGGGTACGGTCCGTACATACACTGTTGGGGTGGGGGTACGCTCCATACATACGCGGGTGTGGGTACGGTCCATTCATACACGGGTGGGGGTACGGTCCGTACATACACTGTTTGGGTGAGGGTATGGTCCGTACATACACTGTTGGGGTGGGGGTACGGTCCGTACATACACGGGTGGGGAGTTGGTACGCTGCATGCATACACGGCTGGGGGTACGGTCCGTACATACACTGTTGGGGTGGGGGTACGCTCCATACATACGCGGGTGTGGGTACGGTCCGTACATACACTGTTGGGGTGGGGGTACGCTCCATACATGCGCGGGTGAGGGTACGGTCCGTACGTACCCGTGCCCACACTGTGGAATGCTTGTGCAGCCCGTACCCAGGCCTTTGGCACATGGGTACGGGCCGTACCGCCATTGTTGGGGTGACGTGGGTGTGGGCGTGGTAGGACTCTTACCCACGCTCTTAAGGCGTGGGTACGGTACGTACCTGTAGTGTTGTGTTGCCGGTTCGCGTCGTCGCCCACTTCCGTTGTGGCAGACACTGGCGTTGCTGGACACGCCCCCACCCCCTCGAAGTGACCAGGGCCTGGAGGTCAGGTATGTCCAGGGCATGTGTTCTGTGTGACTTGGGTGGGCGTTTTGTGTCCTGCCTCTGCCCCCCCCCCTTTGCCCCTGGGTGTTGTTCTGACCTTCTGCGGCGTCTGCGTCGGTACCTGTAGAGGTGGTCGACTGCTATGAGGGCCGGGATGACACGTAGGTTCAGGTCCATGTCTGTCCGTCGCGTACAGGTGCTCCTTGTGCGCGTCGTCCTGATTTCCCGGCAGTTTTTGGCTGCCGGAAAATATTCTCTGCGCGGGATGACGTCGGTGCGAATCGTACTTCCTGGTTCGTGGAACGCAGGCTGCATGCGTCCCTACGTCACGTCGGCGCTTTTCCGGATGTCATTTGTGTGTTTATTTTCCTCGGTTGGTGTTTTGTACGATTCGTACGGAAATAGTGTTTCCGTGCGAATCGTACTTGCATGTTTGTAAAGTTTTGCAACCGGGTACGAGTCGGACGGATAATATGCTCCGACCGACGGTTCGTTCCCGGTTTCTCCAGGATCCTAATCGGCACCTGAGTGTGTGAGTGAGCGCATTAGTGTATCAGTGGGTGTATGAGTAGGTTTGTAAGTGGGTGTGAGAGCATATGGGTGGGTTCTAAGTGGGTATATTAATGTCTGAGTGGGTCTGTGAGTGGGTGGGTGAGTCTCTGAGAGGTCTGTGAGTCAGTGCATGAGTCTCTGAGTAGATCTCTGAGTAGGTGAGAGAGAGCATCAGTTATTGTGTAACTGGGTGCTGAGGTGTTTCACTGCGTCCTTGAGTGGGTGTAAATGTACGAGTTTGTCTGTGAAAAGATGTATGAGTGAATGGGTCCGTGAGTGGCTGTGAGAAGGCCCTAGTTATTCTGTGAGTAGGTACATAAGTGCCTCATTGTATTCTGCTTATTTTCCACTTTTCTGCCTTTTTCTGCTTACTTCTGACATTCATTTTGCCACTTTCTGCTCGATGCTGGCCTTTATTTTTCCTCTTTCTGCTCATTTCTGACCAGTGTTTTGTCTTTTTCTGCTCATTCCTGACATTTATTTTGCCTCTTTCTGTTTGTTTCTGATCCCTATTTTGTCTTTTTCTCCTGGTTTCTGAATTTTATTTTGCCTCTTTCTGCTCATTTCTGTCCTTTGTTCTTCCTCTTTCTGCTTGTTTCTGTACTTCATCTTGATTCTTTCTGCTCATTGCTGACCTTTAGTCTGCCTCTTTCTTCTAATTTCTGACCTTTATTCTGCCTCTTACAGTGGCTGTATGGATGTGTTTGTGGGTATGGCCTCGCAGAACCCCCTGGGTCCTGTGGTCCACTCCTCCCCAGAGCAAATATATTTTTTTTAAACGGGAAAGGGGTCATTTGGGCCCCTTTCAGGCCCAATGCGGCCCGTGGGACCACCACTTCACCGAGCGTAATTTCTGACCTTTATTCTGACTCTTTGTGCTCCTTTCTGACCTTTATTTTGCCTCTTTCTCATCTTTTCCCACCGGGACGGCAGGGGGAGCCTCAAGGTCCCCATGGTCCCCATGGTCCCAGCTGTCTTCCCACCTCCTGTGGAAGCCAGCATTGCTCTCACCGACTGGGAGCTGCTTAGCATTCAGCTCCCTGTCTGTCAGAGCAATCCTTTAATCTGTTTCCCTTCCCGCTTGACAGCGGACAGGGAAACAGACAAAAACTTTGCTCTCAGCAAGAAAGAGTGGTTTCACAGCTTTCGCTTGCTGAGAGCGGAGTTCATGTTTGCTCGGACTTGGCAGGAGATATATAGGCTCTCACCAAGTCAGAGCAAACAGCTATGTCCCGAGGTGGACACCCCAGGACATGGCAGGAGCTGGCCCTCGGTTGGTGGTCCCCAGGGACTTATTTGATCCAGGAGGGGTGCAGTGTGGCCCCCCCTCCTTTGATATGCAAAGGCAGGCCTTGGGAAGTGGTGGTCTCTGGGGCCGCATTTGGCCTGGAAGGGGCCCAAATGACCCCTTTCCTATTTCAAAAAAAATATTTGCTCAAGGGAAAATTGGATCACAGGGCCCAGGGGGTTCTTTGAGGCCACCCATTAGGTGTTATTTAACTCTCGGAAGGTTGTGGTCCCCAGGTCTTGGGGTGGTCCATGCCGCCCCCATCAATCTTTCTTTATCCATGGGGAGGTGGTGGTCCCTGAGTTTTATATAGCCCGTAGCAGGGTTCCCCAGGAGCCCATCTCCTTCTTATCAAAAATGCCCCCAGGGAAGTTTTGTTTGCCAGGGCTCAGTGAGCCTTAGGAGGGGGGCCCAGTGTGCCCCCCTCCTTTTTAAAACAATGCCCCCAGGACCTGGCCCAGCCAGAAACTGTATTCAAACAAGCATGGAAGCCCACACTTGTTTTTTTTATTTTTGCCACGGATTTGCAATTCGGCTCCCTCGCGTTTTCACAGCAAAATTATTTGGAGCTGTCAGTGTAACAGGAGGACCCCACCACCACACCTAGGAGGTCAGCGTATTCCTATCCTGTCCCTTTGCTTTGAAAAAAAATACTTTTTGGGGACTCGACTGAGGCAGAATACCAAGACGCTGACCTTTATTCTGTCTTTTTATGCTCATTTCTGACCTTTCTTCTGCCTCTTTCTGCTCAATTCTCTTCTTTATCCTGCCACTTTCTGCTCACTGCTGACCTTTATACTGCCTATTTCAGCTCGTTTCTCACCTTTATCTTGCCTCCTTCTGCTTGTTTCTCACCTTAATTCTGTCTTCATTTCTGAAGGCAGGGAAAGAAATGAAACCTCTGCTTCCAGCAGGCGCAAGCACTTTGACAGCTCCCTCCCACTGGAACTGGAGTGTTTGCTTTTGCTTGGCAGGATCTGTCAGCATATTTCTGACCACAGCTCATGCCTCTCCCTGAGAAAAATGATAGCCACAACTTGGGAGGAAATGGGCTTCTGTGAGCAGGATGCACGATGGTCCACTTATTTGTTCTTCTTTTATCTAATTGTGCTCTTTTCCTATCATTGCAGGCTGGACAAAGGTAAGCGGTGGATATTTAGAAGCATGGACATTATTTAGGGTTTGCCAAGGGTGGCAGATAGACCCCTGCCTAGACCCTTGAGACCCCTGGTATTGTCTTTCCAACTCCTGGCCTCAGAGGTAGCCAAATCAGTGACAGGAGCATAGGGGCAGCTCGTCCTTATGGACGTCCGTTAGTGGCCTGATTTCCTTGTTTTCTGCCATTTTTAATAATCACAGTTCAAGTAATAAAACATGGAGTGCAGTTAGCTAGAATATGAGCCTCCCTGTCAGCTGAGTCAAGCAAACTATGATTTTAAATGTATATTGTGTGAGTGCTTGCAGGTGGAAGTGAGTTTATGTGTGAGACAGTGTGTGTATGTGTGAATGTGTGTGTGTGTGTATGTGTAAGCATGCGTGTGTGAGTGAAAGTAAACATTAAATGGCATGGGATGTCACTTTTGCTGTCCCAGGCATTTTGGTGAATTTACGTCCATGGTTAGAAGGCAGGAAAGCTGAGAAATCTTTTAAGAAAAATACGCTAAGATTCTGGCCCAAATACGTCTGAAGGTTCTTGGAGCTTCTAATGCTCATTTTAAAAATTATCATTGTATACGTTATATCTGAAAGACTCAACTTTTGCTGAAATATTAATGTGAAACGCTGGACCAGACTAGCTTTCAACAGTTGTTTTTTAATTTAAAAATTCTATCACGTGCTATGACATCTTAAAGTATCCCTTCAGTCATAAGCATTTAAAAATAAATGTGTTGTAAACATTTACAATAAATGTTCATGTAGGGCTAGCATTTTAAATGCAAAACATGGGGCCCTGATTAAATCCTTTGAAAGCTAAAGTGGTATGTACCAAGGACAGACAAATGGAGAGGGAGGATGTTGTGATGTGGACGTTGAGTGATGACCTTGCACAGAGGCATGTGATTGGTGGATGTCTTGTCTACTGAAGTATATATTTCCTTCTAAGTATGTGTTCTGTATGTATATAGCCAAATGTATTATTGTTAATTTGCTAATGGCTCTGCTTAATGGTGTATTATATATGATATATAAATAACATGCCCATTCAGCTATGTGCTATAAGAAGATTGCATTTATCAAGGAATTTCTCAGACACAGCATTCCTTCACGTATAGTTCTGAAAGTGATTCAAACCCTGACCCTTCTTTCAGCTCCTTCACTCATCATGCACACCTTCAACCATGCTCTGCACATTTCCAGCCATGCTTTGGCCATCATCATTTTTGCAGAGTTCTGCCACTTGAAAATGGATTGCAAAGCATTTTTGACTGGTGCTACCTCATGTCCATTGTAGGAAGTTAAGACTGTCCTTGGTGCAAACCATTTTTACCTCTAGATTATGAAATCTGGTTTCTGGAGGTGGTAATGTGTGCCAAGAGTGTTCATGCTGTATTAAACTTGTGTAATTTCAGGCATTTTGCATTATGATTTTCATGCCAATATACATTCCATAATTGAGATTTCTTTAGAGGAAAAAGTGCATCAAAGGAGAATGAGCCCAATGCAAATTAATCTTATGCCAGCAACTGTTGGCTGCATTACACACTATATTTTGCATTAAATTCCACACCAGCATTTACCCTTAACACTGCAAAATATTTGGCCGTTTTGCTTTTTTTCTTCAAAATAAGTTTCACCAGGAGTTAGTTCTGTTATTTTTTGTGTTTTTATGCTGTCGTGTTTTGTGTTGCATTGGTGCAATAAGATGTTGATTTGCATTGTATTTGTGGCGTTGCTTTCAATTCTGTCTGTTTTGTTGTATTGTGCATAAAAACAAAGGAGCAGATTTACAAGCCCCTTGAGGCACTTTTGCGCCGCTGTTGCGCCACTTTTGTGACGCAGTGGCGCCGCAAAAAATATGGGCAATTTAAACGTGATGCATCTAGGGAGATGCGTCACGTTGTAAAGCCCTGCGTCACATTATACATGCATCATGTATAATTTATGCAGGGTGGGCGTCCCCATGCTGGAAAGCCTCGTAGAAGTGACGCAATGAAATCTACAAGATTTCACTGTCCCACTTCTAGGACGCCACTGCGTCAAAACCTTACGCCTGCTTGAAGCAGGCATAAGGAGTGAGGCAGTGTAGTGAGAATTGGCCTTAACATGCATTGCTGGAGTTGAGTCATGCTTAAGACACAACTCCAACAATGCGCAACTTTTGCACCAACAGATGCGTCAGAATTTCTGACGCATCTGTCAATCCTTGCACCATGGTGCGTTATATTGTAAATGCGGTGCATCAAAGGTGGCGCAAGGGTTTCGCAGGCGGGGGCAGGGAAACTGACACATCTCTACAGAGTTTCTTGTAAATCTGCCCCAAAAAGCGCAGACTTGGGACATCTGGTCGCGCCTGACTAAGACAAAATCAAAGTTCAGGGCCGACCACGGTGGAGCGCGCTTCGGATACACTGAGTGGTCTCTCATCGTCGAGCGAGGCACTTCCTCAGAGCAGGATTTGGATAGACGACAATGGCGGCTTGGATTTGCATGAGGCCTCTTGAGCTACAGGGGTTTCAGTGGGACAGTTCTGATATCCAGGCCGAGTTGTAGTTCGACATTGGGGGTGTAAATTTCTTTGACTGGTCAGTCCATGTATGGAGCTTTTTCTCAAACATTCTCAAAAGTTCTCCAAACTTCAGGAGGTGCATCCTGAAGTTCCTATTGAGGGTTTAAAGTGTCCACAAACAAACTCCAAGGTTCCAAAGGCTCTGAGTTGCTACTCAGAAGTTGGGACTACAGTTCCAATAATGCACTTGGCCAAATCTTTTAAAGTTGAGCTAAGGGTGGTCAGCTGGGTTCTTCTTGCTGGAAATGATGCCGTGGAAGCTCTTTTAACCTGTTGCTTTTGGGTAGTCCACTCCTTCTTTTTTTGAAGCTAGGCAAAAATCTTTAGGGCGGTAGTTCCTCAGTATACTGTCATTCAGAGTGCAGTTCTTTTGGTGCATACCAGGTTTCCAGCGGGGCAGTACTTCTTCTTCTTGAAGTTTCAGGCAGGGGATTTGAGTTGCTATATAGTTCTCCCATATATTCATCCAGTGTTTTAGGATGACAAGTAGGGGGGCACTTGGGAACAATGGGGTACAGGGTGTCACCCAAAAGAATGCCAGCGTCCTCCAAAGTGTGGCATATTCTTGTTCGGCAAAGCGGATGCACTTCAAAATTCAAGGTGGAGAAACTTTCTTCTTGTGGTTGAAATCTGGCTAAGCCATCCTACTGGTGTGGCTCATTTCCTTCCAGGCCTTCTGCAAATTATGTTACTGGCTGGTGGCTAAAGGACAACGGGGTAGGCCAGACTTGCATTCTTACTGTCCTGCTCTCTTGCTCTCTTTGAAGACCCAGCCCCCTTCCTGGCCTGTTCTCTGCAGCTGCAGATATCCCTGCACCAGATATCCTTTGTGTCTATGCAGAACACTCATCACCTCATCATATCAATTTGGTGAAGCCCGTCAAGGACTGGCCAATCATGAGAGGCTGCTAGAAGGTTGGATTTTAGCTCATGGAAAAGAAAGTTCTATAACTTTATTTCTGTATTAGTCATGCTACACACACCAGTGATAAGTTGTTGGATTTATTATTACAAATCTTTTACATTCTTGAAATATTATTTTAGCTCACTCCTGTCAGTAGTTACACTTTATTACAGTATCCCCATGTTAGCCTAGAGAGATAAAATGTTACAATGGGGAAACTGAAATTGGTAGTTTTTCTCTCACCAGGGCATGCAAACCTATTTTAAAATGTCCCTGCTTATTTTTACATGGCACCCTACCCTGGGGGCTCCTAGGGTAGACCCTATGGGTGACTTATTTGTAAAAATAAGGTAGTTTAATAATGCATATAATTCCAATTTAAAAGCAGCTTGCAAAGCAGGGTTGGTTTTTAAAAAGACAGCAGGCAACACAGTAGTGCACACTTAAATGGCATTAAATCTGCTAGGCCTCTAATCCTACATTCCCTATCATATACTTAGGAGTCCATAAACTAGGGACTTACAGGTAGGCTGTCTGTACCAATTTTAATTACACCTAATTACCATATACCTTTTAAAAGAGTACTGGCCCTGGGCCTGGTTAGCAGAGCTCAGGGTACAGTCAGAGTCAGTTTACCATTAGTACCAATCAAAAAAATCAGGGTGACCAGGGCAAACAGGACGACTTCTCCACATAGCTCCCCCCAAACAAAAGGTGATGGGTAACTATGTACACCCTGATAGCCCTCATCAGCTAAGTGGAAAAACCTGGAAAGTCCATCTGCAATGGAATGGGCAGTCCCAGGTCTGTGTTCCACTGTGAAGTCCATTTCCTGTAGGGAAATGGACCACCTCAACAACTTTTCATTCTGCCCCCTCATCTACATGAGACATCTGAGAGGCCTGTGGTCAGGTTAATCATTGAAGTGTGTGCCAAACAGGTATTTGTCTCAACTTCTTCAGGGATCAGCCCACATCAAAGGCTTCCCTCTCAATGACACTCCACCTTTGTTCTCTGGGGAGAAGTCACTGGCTAATGAGGGCAACTGGCTGATCAAGGCCCTCCTCATTTACTTATGTCAACACTGTCCCAATCTTATTTTCTGAAGCATCTGTTTGAACCATAAATTCCTTTGTGTTGTCAGGGGCCATTAACACTGCTGCTGAAAACATAGATTCTTTCAGAGTGTCAAAGTCCTTCTTACACTCTGGGGTCCAAATTACTTTCTTGGGCTGCTCATCAGAAGTGAGTTCTGTCAGAAGAACTACAATGGTTCCATAGTTCTGAACAAATGTTCTATAGTACCCAGTCAGACCAAGGAATGCCCTGACCTGTGTCTGAGTTGTAGGAGCTAACCAAATACACAATGGTTTGTATTGTGGGTTGGAGAGGTTGTACATGGCCTCCAGCTATAAGGTGGCCCCGGAACACCACTGAAATCTGCCCCATCTGGCACTTACTGGTCTTGATTGTCAGGCCTGTCTGTTGCATGGCCTATGCCACTCCCTTCAGGTGGTACAGGTGATCGTCCCAGGTGGAACTGTACACAGCTATATCATCCAGATAAGCTGAACTGAACTATTCTAACCCAGACAAAACCCTGTCCGCCAACCTTTGAAAGGTGGCAGGAGCCTTCTTTAAGCCAAAGGGCATTACTTTGAACTGGTACTAACCCTCTGGTGTGGAGAATGCTGACTTCTGCTGCTGGGAGGCAAAGCTGCCAGGGCTGCAAGTTCCACTACACCCAGGGCAACTAAGGGGGTGGGGCTTCTTTGAACAGACAGCATCTCCTCTTTTGTGCCCTGACTGACTACAGTCAAAACACCTCCCAATCTTTGAGAGATTGAAGAACATTCCTGCCTTTGCAGGGTCCCAAGTCTTTCCTTGGAACCCACTCCCCTTGAATTTGGGTTGACTCGGGCCTCCCTCCTTGCGCAGGTGGGTTTTGTGAGGACTCCTTGACTTTTTTATCATCTTTTCCTGGGCTTTTCCCTGGGGGTACGTGTACTCCTTTCTTCTTATCACCCACTTGGTGTAGATTAAAAATCCCTGGCACTCACCCACTCATTAGCTGTCTCCCCAGTTCCCTGGGACTAAATATTTTAGACTCCACTATGTGATGGGGTAACTTTTTCTTTTTTTATGAGTCTTATATAGCCGAAGGTATCAGGTATCAGAACGCTTTACACGAGCACCAGTTACGTTAAACGAGGACACATTCATTTTTGTTAAGCACGGGGAGATTAAGTAATTTGCCCAGAATCACAGGATATTGCGCTTCCTTGCTGAGACTGAAACCTGGTACCCCAGATTTTATGTTGACCACCCTAGCCGTTAGGCCAACTCCTCTCCCCAACTTCTCTTGTATATGAGTCAGGGTGTGCTCTTTAAGAAATAAATTGTACAGGCCCTCATAGGTACTCACTTTGTTACCTTGAATCCTGCCAGCTACCTGCTAGAGCTTCGCTGCAGTGTCCACAAATTCCACCCAGGACTGTGTATTTAGCTTCTGGGTGCCCCTGGACTTCACCCTGCACTGCTCTGGGGTGAGACCAAATTTCCTGATGAGACATGTTCTCAGTGTGGGTAGGGTTCTGCCTCTCCCCCTCTAGGGTCAGGAGTCTATCCCTCCCCCCTACTGGGATCAGCTCCCACGTGAGCACTTAGAATGGACCGTTCTTATCATAAGTGCCCTTTCAAATGCAGTCAGCCTATTGTCAATGCCATCCCCCTCTATATACTGTGGAACTATTTTCTTGGGAATGCCTGGGATCAAGCTCGCCATCCATGAACATTTCTCATTTACTCCTATTTCCCTGCCACAACTTATTTTTTCTTCCTCCCTTGCCCATTTCTTCTTCGGT
This sequence comes from Triturus cristatus, assembly GCF_964204655.1. NCBI lineage: Eukaryota > Metazoa > Chordata > Amphibia > Caudata > Salamandridae > Triturus > Triturus cristatus. The sequence goes on from NC_140582.1 coordinate 1,128,426,477, forward strand.
AGACCCAGCTTCTCCTTCTCTACAGCTATGTATGTCAGTTGAGCCTCATGCTCTTGCCTACTAAGGGCCCTCTCCACGGATCCTCTGTGGAGGAGCCTGCCCTCAATCCATTAGCTGAGAGTCTGAACCTGGTACTAGAGGCAACTGACACTTGGTCATCTCCCTTCTCCTGGAGGTTGAAGGAGAGGTATTCCTTCCCCTCCGCTTCATTCTCTGAAGCTGGCCCTGCCCAGGTCTTAAGGGACCTAACCATCTCTGCCTTTCAGATTCTATTAGCAACACATAGCGCCCAGCCCCTACTGTTTGCCCTAACTTCAGTTACTGTGAGGTTAGTTAGATTAGCCAGATCCAACTCCATAGCATCCCTAGTTTACGGTAGAAAAAACAGCTTTGCAAACAGATATAAAACAATTTAGAAAAATTAAAAATTGAATTGGTAAACAGTTTAATCCAAATTCCAAAATTTCTAGAAAAACTACAAAAAAGTGTTTTGCTCTAAGAAAGTTTACTTGATTTTTAAAGATCTTCACTTAGATGCATGTATGATGTGGCCAAACACAAGTACTGGATCCCACGTCTGCGAACCAAATGTTGGATGGTGGATTACTAGTTGGGGTAAGTATACACCTACCACTTGCAATAAGGCCACCAACACAATATAAGGCCTTGGTAGCTGGCTGTGAGCAGGCAGGCTTAACTTAAGTGACAAGTGTGTAAAGCATTAAAAAACACCAATACAATAAATAAGTAAGTCACCACACACAATAAAACCCCCAAACCAATTTATTAAAATAAAATATTTTAATAACTAAAATGAAATATAGACCATATACTAGGGACTTACAGGTAGGTTGTCAACACCAATTGTAATTACACCTAATTACCATATACCTTTTAACCGGAGCACTGACCCTGGGCCTGGTTAGCTGAGCCTAGGGCGCATTAAGCATCAGTAACCACCAGCATCCGTCAAAGAAAGGGGGGTGATCGGGGCAAAAAGGATGACTTTCCCACAGCCACTAAGGAGGTGAAATAGTGCTGCTTCATCCTCTTCAAAAGTTTAAGATAACAAAACTGTAGAAGAGATTGTGTCTTAGCACAGCCCTCTCAGGGTCCATTTAATTTGATACGGCCCGTGGTCACAGTTTCCCTCTTCGACGACAGTACTACTCTCTTTTGTAACATTGAGAACTCCCATCCCCGTGAGATGGCCACACACCTCCTCAACCGGTCTCTCATTCCTTTCAATATACCGTGATAAGAAAAGATGCCAATCGCAAATGCATATTACTATTTGGGGTGCCAAGTCCTATTTATATATACCACTATGTCCCTGCCTGGATTGTAAGGCAGCACGCATTTTGAAAGAAACACAAAAGAAATTCCCAATTTTGGAGACTGTGGGGCAGATATATGACTGTTTTTTGTGGTTGCAAAAGGGCATTCACCAAAAATGGTGGTGGTATGTACCAACGCTATTAGGAAGGGGCATGCCAAGGGCATCCCTTCTTAACAGTACATCCAAATGGTATGTACCATTGTTTTGCGACCCCATTTGCGGTCACAAAACACTTGCAGTTTACCACCTACTTCAAGTAGGTGGAAAACCATTCACAAACAGGAAGGGGTCCCCAGAAAAAGCTTTATTTTTCTTTTTTAAATGCATCCCATTTTCATTTGAGGAAAACGGGCTGCATTTAAAAAAAAAACTGCTTTATTGAAAAAGCAGTCACAGACATAGTGGTCTGCTGAACCCAGCAGGCCACCATTCCTGTGAGTGCTAGCCATTCCCAATGGGGTCGCAAATTGCGATTGCCTCATGAATATTGATGAGGCATGCAATTTGCGACCCCATTGGGAATTGCATCCAGTGTCTGAGACACTGTTGTACATTGCATTTTGCGAGTCGCAAATTGCAAGTGGCAAAGTGATGTAATTTGCGAGTCGCAAAATGCAAGCGTCGTACATCTGGCCCTGTAAACCTGAAACTCTTCTCTCAGGTGAGAGATGCTGAAATGCAGAGCCAAAAAAAATGGGTAATACCTTACAAGTACTAACAGTTGAATTATTGCAATGAACTGCCATGTCATGTTTGGGAGACATTTGCTTGGTAGAGCTCTGTGAGTATAAAGTTTTTTATTTGTGCAAGTATAAAGCCTGTCTACCTTTGTTTCCAATTAAGTTAAGCTGATTAGTAGATAATTGCGCGTTTAGCAATCAAGTGAATTAAGAAGTGAGCAGGTGTACACTCCAGCACAGCTAGTGTCTGATTGAGGTATACATTTTGCAGAAAACTTCAATAATAGTAAATTGCTTAGAGGCATGCGCTCTGTATTGAAATACCAACAAGTTATTTTCTCATTCTTATAATTGCCATTCTTTAACTGGCATTAATTGTTTTTGCCTTGGCTTGATTTTATGAAAACTGAGATACAAATTGAACACAAGAGTAGCATCTCTCTAAACAGCTAATGCAACTTGTATGTTTGTCATATTAGCTATCCATTTAGATAGCACTATCAGAGATATTAATTTAATGTAGCAGAAACATAAAGGATAAAAAAAAATTATTCATTGTTACCTTCTCTCAGCAGAATCGGAAAACACGGAGAACTGCCTTCTCTTATCCAACCTGATTCAATTTGTAAGTAATCTTGAATTGTTTGTACTTCATATTAAATCTACTACCCACAGTTTAAATTGCTGCCTACCAAAAGTTTGTTTACAATGGCCCAACATAACAAAAAAGAGGACATTTATTCAACTTTTATGCTTGGAGCATGTTTCCTATTTTTTGTTTTTATTTTGGAATTCAAAAAGTTTGCTGGTGTTATGCCCTAAAAGATGCAACAGATGCCGTTCTTAAGAGTATTCCTTAAAGGCATTTACTAATTAGCCTGTGCAACAAAACAATTGTATGTTTTTGTGCCTAAACGTGAATCTTTATCCCATTTGAAAATATATCACATTAGTGCAATTCACTTTGAAACTGTATTTTTACTCCTGGGGGAAGACATTATTCTGTATGTAGAAACCGAGTCGCCAGCCTACCTCTAATGCGTTTATGGGCCATGGAAACAGTTCTGCATACTGGTGGGAAAACAAGGCTTTTTGCAGTGTCCCCCCACTTTTTGCCCCCATTTGTACTACAAGAGGCTGGTTTTCTGACTCTGACTGTGCCCTGGGCTCTGCTAACCAGAGCCAGGGCCGGTGCTATGTATAAAAAGTATATGGTAATTAGATGTTGTTGATTCTACTCAGGACAGAACTATGCTTGGGACCATAGAACATCAACATGTAGGGACTGAGTTACCACACTACCTCAGTATCTATAAGCCCAAGTCCAACTAGCCATAGTGCCTCACTTGCTTTCCTAACGTTCCCAGAGAAACAAGTAAATTGGCACCCCAGAACACAACATTCTCGACCCTCCCAGGAATCACAGCAACAGGACACACCCCTTTTCTCTCTCATTCATACTTGTCCTCAATAAGATAAACAAGAAACACAAAGTTAAAACTTGTATTTAAACTATCGTGCTCTAAGATGCAATATACGCTCCACAATTAGAAAACAAATGCATACCAAAAATATTTTTAGCACGGTTAAAAAACCATATACAATAAACTTTCCAGTCATGTTCTAAAACTGATTAGCCACCTCCCCTTCCTACTGAAGCTAAATGAAAATATATCAAAGAGCTCTGGGACCTCATACCTTAGCATACATAGATTGGCGTTCTAAATCTCAGCTGAAGAAGCAATCAGGACCTTCGCTCTCAGTTACATGACAGGACCTGTTTGTCACACAAACAGCAGCTGCATTCTCATGTCATGTCTAGGTGCTAGTGCCTGACGAGAGAGAATAACAAGGAGCATTGTTGCTTGACCTTGTCTATGATGTTCAGACCAAATCTCAGGAAAATAGCAGAACACTAAAACATATGCTGGTTCTTTGTGAAAATAAAATATGGCACAAAAGTAAGTGTGTTTATATAGTAACACGTGCAAAGAGAAATACGGCCTATCAGGTTTACATAGGGAGAATGACAATGGGTCTGGCAGGAAAAACACAACACCCTCTCTTTGGTCAGGCTAATAGCATAAAAGAAAATACTAAATGCTATAGATGTACTTAGAAGGTAAGAAAACTCAAAGCACAGTTTAAAATAGGGTATTGTCAATTTAGAAAAATAATCAAATCAATGTGTTTTGGGAGAATCCATTGTGTCACTCACCAATTCAAAGGTTGAGGACTCCATAAATGAGTTTGACTCCGCATATGATGATTGGTCACCAGCCCAAGACACAAGCTCCATAGAAGAAACATGATCCTCGGTCTCAGCCGAGACTGACACCGGGCAACCTGCATCTCTGTTTGAAGAACCTGTATCCTGTGATTCATGTGCCGATGCATATGTTTCCTCAAAGGTGAGGGGCTCAAATTTCGCATTGTGGAGTAATCACAAACCTAAAGGACAGTCCTGAAAAAGGGTCGCTAAGGGACTCATCAGCAGTCCAAAGCAGTGGCCATTTGCAAAACCCATTGAAAGGGGCAACAGAGACAATGGAACACAGGTTGCATGCAGGCAAACCAGGCAGGCCAGAATCATAAGGACCAATTCAGATGCAGCTCCTGTATTAGTAATATTCCAAAGATTTGAGCATACGCTCACTATTGTGTTGGAGTGGTTCCAGTACCTGAGGGCCTGGAAGAGTAACATCCATTGCAGAGTAGGAATAGGATGAGAATGCCACAAATGAGGAATAACAGCAACAGGGATCTTCTGAACACACTGGAAAAAATGGAGTGAACAACAGCTGGTATTACTACAAAGATAGTTAGGAACGAACTAACGAGGCCGGAGCTGACAACCTTAAAAATGTGGGCGAGGCAGGCCATCTTAAAAGGCACTAAAAATTTGATGCACTAATTCTCCGAAATGCAGGGGAATATTTGTATTTAACAATAAATGCATTCCACTAAAAGTTCTAACAACCTGCAATTCGAAGGTTTAACGAGCAGACGTGAGAGCTACTATTTGTTGGAACAATGATGCTTTGAGTCTGCTTAGCTTGTTGAAGTCTGCCTTCAAAGTTAGAATGGAAGGCCAGAACAAGCTATCTGCCATCCCATGTGGCGGGGAAAATGAGATATTGTTGCAACAAGTGGATAACTGGGAAATGGACGCAATATACGGAACTCCAGCTCGTATTCTGCAACAATCTTGACGGCTAACCATTACATAACTCTCATTAGAAAGTACTGTAGAGAAGGGGAGAATTGTGGGACAGGGATTCCTTTTCAATAATAGGCCAGATTAGGTGCTGAAGCATTACATTCTCAGTGGATTTTAACATGTTTACAAACGTGTGGATGTCTGATAGAAGAATCGCATTCTTCTGCAGTATGGAATATTTCCCTATTGGCACATTCACAACGATGAAATAAAAAGGAATTGACCACAATTCATAAATGAAGCTGCTCCCAAGGGGTTCATATCTACCTATAGGAAAATGTTTCATGCAGGCTGTAAATTGAAAATGGACAGATATGGGAGAGCTGCCCAACAACTCAGATGTATGCCTGGAAATATTAAGGGAAGAAAGACTGCCCTGCTGAACCCTTGCTTTGCACCACAAGAGGATTACACTCATAAAGGCTGCACCTGCTGCACACTTTGGGTTTTGCCTGACTTCAATAGGGTTAAGGATTGGACTCCCTTAAGGCAACAGGTGCAAAAAAGCTTCAAGAGCTTCAAGAAGTCACTTGCATCAGCCCAGCCTACCAGCTTCACCTGGACTTTACAAGATTTGACAAAGTGCAATGGGCAATTGTAGACCCAAACCTACAAGAGGCTTCTGGAACCTTGAAACAAATTTCTGAAGTAGAAGGACTGCCCTACTTGATGCTTGAACTGAACAAGAGAGGACTGCACTCACAAGGAAGGCACCTGCTTCACTTACAGGGCTTCACAACAAAATGACTTTCCATGTTTTAAAGGATGAATGGACTCCTTGATCAGCAACAGGTAGAAAAGTGTTAAAAGGGCTACCCGCAACATGAACAACAAGGACAACTCTAGCTGACAAGCTTCACCTGGATATTACTTGGATTGAACACATATATTGAACGAGTTGTAGTCCCAGACCCCAAGACGCAAACCAGAGCTTCTGAACCTTTGGCTGGTGCTGTGAATCACTTTCCTGCATTAGCATCATGAAATACTTCTAGACGTAAGTGTAAAAGCATTACATTGCAGGGAGCCGGAACTATGACTTTGTCCCAGTCCAGCTTGACCTTTTTTGATCCTTTGAGTACAATTTGCTTGTAAGCACTACTTTCACGTTTAAACATTATAAATTCATATCTCCGGTTCCCTAATTTTTGTTGTTGTTATTTTAGTTTAATTTTAATTATCTAAACATGTCCTATTTTTATAAATAGGTGTTGGATTTTTTTTTGTATTGTTGCTTTTAATTGCTCCACACACCTGTCTCCTGTCTCCTAAATTAAGTTGAGCAAGGATTAACTGGCACATGCATCAACATAGGCTTTTGTGATTCCTTAATTGCGATTATTAAGGAATCGCAATTAAGGAATTGCAAAAGCCTATGCATGTAGGAATCGCTATAAAAATAGCGATTCCTACACATTCCTTAATTGTGACTCGCAAATTGCGGGTCGCAATTAAGGAATGCCGTTCCATTCATTCCATTGGGCCTCCAGGCCCATAGGAATGAACTGGAGATTGCATGAGCAATTTGCGAGTACCAGTAGGTACTCGCAAATTGCTCATGCAATTTCAAGGGCGCAAGGATATCAAAATGACACCCTATTGCACCCTTGAAATTGATCTGTTCACATATGTTGCACACACACATGCTCTAAGGGCATGTGTGTGCGCAACATGAAACTTTGAAAAATGCACAAAAGTGCATTTTTCAAAGTTTTTGCAAATTACCTTGAAGTTCAACTTCATGGTAATTTGCTCCTCCTATTAGCGAAATCGCTAATTTTTTTACTTTAATGCATTGCATTTAAGGAATCTCAATTTGGGATTCCTTAAATGCAATCGCAGTTTAAGTAATCGCAATTTAGAGATTCCTTAATTGCAATTTTTGCATTTGGAATGATGCATCCCAAATGCAAAAATACCGGTCGCAAAGGGGCAGATTCTGAGAATCTGCCCGTTTGCGACCGGTTTTTCCTTTGATGCATGTGCCTGTAAGTTATTGAGAACTTGACTGGACCTTATTTGTGATTGTGGTGTTATTACCAAGTGTAGGTACCTATCTGTACTCACTGAAAAAAACATCTTCTAACAATACCCACATTACATTCATTTCTGGGCATGCCCAATTCTTCCTGTGAATACCTGCCCTGGGACAACTGCTCCATGACCCTGAGACAGATTTACTACCTCTAAAAGTACCTGTGATTCTATAATTTTACAACTGTAAACCCACGTTTTGTACATCAGAAAAATTACTTATTCTCACAGAAAGGCCATTTCCACAAGTTGAAGACATACATCACTTCAAAAGAGGACTGAAGCACTATTATTTAAATTATAGTTGACTTCCTTGAAGTATTTAGTCATGCGAATTAGATTGAAGAAATTGTGACTTCCTTATTAAACTTCAGGAAGAGAACACAAGCACAATCTCCTGAACGAACAGCTGAAAAGATTGGCAGCGACCAAGATGGGAGCTGTGGCCTTCTTCCTATTTGCAAATTACAGTGTTTGCTAGAGCATAATTTACATCTTTGGCATTCACTGGTTGTGCATCTGTGGTGCGCTCTTCCTCTATCCTCTAGTATATTGCCTAAGCATAGTCTGGCCTCGCCTTTGTCCTTGATTACTCCCGTCCTCCATCAAGTTTAATACCTTTCATTTAATACAGATACATTCCCCCTACTAGCCCTTCCGTGCACATCAAAAGGTTTTGAAGGTTAAGCATTTGGCACAGCTTGAGGCAGCTATGAATAGCATTGTAAATCTAAGTAAATGCTTCTCTCCAAGCCTTCATTGTGTTCTGTCATTGAAGCTCACTTTTACTATTTTTCATCATTTGTGTTAAGTATGTATTTTATATTTATTGAAATTGACAAAGTGAGAAAACATTGCATATATATTTCCCCCAGACACGCAAAATAAATAAATAAATAATAAATAATAAATAATTATATATTTTAGCTAGATAGCTATTAAATTATACTCAGTCTTAAACACTGTGGGCCTCATTTATGAGGAAGTTATGCAGTGCAGGGCAGCAAGTCCATGACAGGGAAAAGGCAGGACTGCACTGTATTTAAGGCACTATGACTCATTCCTGTGCTTTCCCTTGCGCTGGCACCCATTTGATAGCTTAGCACCAACACAGGCATCCTTGAACCATGGTGCAGGGGTTCCTGCATTGCATGCAGGACTGTTTTGTGCAGGAAAGGGCACCTCTCTGAACAAACCCATTCCTGGGAGGCATATTTATTTTTCTATGTGTGCTGCAGAATGCAGCACTGCAGCACACAGAGAAAGTGGAACAAGGCTTTACAATGCAATAGGTCTCGCATTGACACGAGTTTGAGCTACTGGCAATGCAAATAACAATGCCTTTTATTTTTGTTTTCTTTTTAAAAACATAAATGAAAGGCATTGTAATTTACAATGCCAATCGCTTAAACTCGCGTCACTGCGAGACCTATTGCATTGAAAATGCTTGTTTAAACTTCTCTGCTTGGTTTGTAAGATCCTTCACGGAAAGGGTCCACTCTACCTGAGGCACAAGTTGCAGCCATACATCCCGGCCCGTCAGCTTAGATCTACTGATCTATTTCTTCTATGCCCCAAACGCTTTTGAATGACCAGGTTCAGGAGTCGCTCCTTCCCATTCTTGGCCCCCTATCACTGGAATCAGCTACTCTACCTATTCGAGCATCCTCTGTCTTTACCACTTTTAAGAAACTTCTGAAAACATGGTTATTCACACAGTGAGCCTTCCATTTACAGCCCCCCCCCTGCAAAGGCGCCTAGAGATCCCCCCAGGGATGATTTGTGCACCTAACAAATGGACCAAATAAAACAAATAAGAAGAATAAGGAGGGACCAAATGGCTTCAAAGTTCACATATAACTTCGGGGTACCCCTACAAACTGTACCGCTTATCTGGTTATTATTTTCGCACAAGACGAGTTGATTGAAGAAGTGCCTCTCTGTACTGGAAAATGCAAAACAAATAGCATAGATGCAGAAATTAAGACATTTATCACCCTGCTGTCGCAGAGTCAACTAATTAACATTGGTGATTCTGCATTTATTTCTGTATTGCACCTTAGTTGGTCTACGTATTCCTGGACTACGAACCACAACAGAGGAACACATTGTATTCTATAAGGTGAATCCATAATTAAGGGTGTTTAAGATGATGTGGTAAAATACGAAGTCTAAAAAATGCTTTTTTTTTAAACCCATCAGACTACAGTGTGTTTTTGTGTGTCTACACACACATAGAGTGTGAAGGAGCCAGCAAATCTTATAGCCTTTGTTCCATCAACTGATTGCAGATTTAGCTCCGTTGAGCTTAATGTAAAATTATCCTGTGAAAATAATCACAGCAATTCAACCACTGACCATTAAGACGATGGCATAGCCCAACTAGCTAGCTATCGCCGTGTCCGCCCCGAGTTACTCGTGACATTGTTACTCACACTTGCTGTTTCTTCAGGTTTCACAGTTGTGCTGCCTGCCAGCCTCCTCTTGAATATCTGCTGGTGCTGCTCCCAAAACAGATTGGGGGCTTAGCACGATGCACTCTGGGAAGTGGCCATTGTGTGCTTGTGACTTCAGGAAAGCATTCAGTGTTGGAGATACAATTCATTTATGGCTAAAAGGATACTAGCTGAGCACATGCGCTCTGGCCAACACGTTGAATACATTTGAACCAGGGCCCTGATATAACACAAGGATGCTCTCATGTGCACTGCACAGAATTTGTTCCCATAAGGGAGCTACCAGATTTCAGATCATGGGCATGAGTCACAGAGGACACGTTTAACTCCCACAACCCTGCAGGCAAACACAACCTTCATAATTCAGTACGAGTGGTGCGAGCGTGTGCGCCTCAGCGAACATGTGGTTTCAATTAACGCGCACGTGTCTGGGCACGATAATTGAAACCACATGGCCTTTGGTGCGCGTATTAGACACCAATAGGCCATGGGCGGAGCAATGCATCCACCTTTGGCCGTCTTTGGGAAAAACACGCACACAAAGGCCAATCGCAGAAGCCAAAAGGAAAAGCACACGCACGAGGGTGTGCAATTCCAGGCTCCGTTTTGAAACCCTGTACAAAAGGGCTCTCACCTGCGCGAGCAGTGCTACGCACTTCAACGCTAGGGCGCGAGCCCTAAAACACTAGGAGAAATAGAGGTATTTCTCCTATTTACAGCTCTCCTGGGAAGGTGTAAGTTTTTGGTACAAGTTATTGTAAATCTGGGGATGCTTAAAAACCATGGGAGTTGTTTGGGAACCACCCACGCAATGCTCATGGAATGCATACCCAGGACAGAGTTACATAATGCAGCTATTTGTGCTGAGCTACATTACTCCAGATTTTTTAAGCCACTCAGAGCCACGCAAAGTGGCCTTGCTTGACTTAAAAAATCTGACTTAGAGGTTTGTGTCACACATGAACCACTCTGCATGGGACAAACGTGACAAAAACCTCTCATAAATGAAGCTCTGTATGTCAAAATATTGAGAAACAAATATTGTGGGGCAAAAAATAATGTCTAAATATGAAAAAGCTAAATAATGTGAAGGTAAATGTACACAGGCAGGTATAGATTTACGATTCATAACTCCACACCTACATGCCTTGAAAAAAATATCAAAAAGTGTCATAGTGAGTCTTGTTGTGCATTGAAAGTTTCTGGATGTTCCATGAAGCGGGAGGTGGGAGAAAACGGGGGAGTTAAAAAAATGGTGTTTCCCACGTTAATTCCCGTAGGAGCTTTGAATATGACTACAACCTTAATCGCTGGATAGAATTTCACTAAATTTGGCAGAAAGGTAGATTTGATTATGCAAATTATGCTTCCACTTATTTGGTGCAAATCCATTGAGTAGCTGTTGAGAAAATAAAGGAAATCCAAACTAGTATATCTGCGATCGCTGCTAATTCATTATTAATAACAGGTTTGTGCAGAGAACTGCAGAGCTCTGATTGGTTGCCAACACTTCAAACTAGAAGGGTTGGCAGCCATCTAAGGACTCGGCTTCCAAACATTTAAAACAAATTAAAGGGGGTAGGGTAGGATTACCCTGACACCCAAGCTTTGGTTTTGTGTTCCCAGGGGGACCCTGGCAGGCCAAAAGCATTTTTTGTTAAACAAATTGGCTGAAAATTCACAAAGTTTGTGAATTCGAGGTAAAAAAAAAAAGCACAGTCATGCAGGATTGTTTTTAATTAAGTCCCTGGATGGGCCAGGTCCTGGGGGCATGCTGCATTCATTAAATTAAAGGAGGGGGAGCAAATATGGCCCCCTCCATGGCCATTTTTGTGCCCTAGGGATTACTACCTCACCAGGGCTTATGTTCCATTTTATATAGCGGCTTCATGACCCCCATGCCCTTTGGACCACCACCTCCCCAGGGCTTTAAATGAAATAAATAGGGGGGCCATGCAGACCCCCTGAGGCTTGGGGACCACCACTTTCCTGGGGCTTTTGTTAAATTAAACACAGGGCCGCGTGGAACCCCTAGGTTTTGGAGTTGTTAAAGGAAAAAATATTTATGTATATCTAGAGACGCAGATCCATGCATCAACAGCAATGCCGTGATTGGTTGGCCAAACCTGATAGTAAGTTGTGGCCTCCATCTTGTAAATTGGGACATGGTTCCTGGGGGCAGAGAAAGTAGAAATAGGATATAAGGGTAAGGATAGATGTATACCCGATCCCATGGGGCTGATAGAGGGGTCTGTGAGGGACTCCTCGTGAGGAATACATTGTGGACTTTTTTTTTGCACCCAAGAGGATCCGCAGATCCACCATGGAGCTAAGCGCCACTCCCGTGTGAATCTGTGGTGGATCCAGCTCCAATTAAAAAAACACATTGACCCTCTCACAGACCCACTCACACAACCCCACTATAACTCACACACCTATTCACACATCCATACAGGCCCTTGTATTCCCAAACCCAAACTCACACACCCACTTAAACACCCACCCACCAATCACACACCCATACAGCCACAAACATACCCACTCAGAGACCCAGAGAACCACAAACACACCCACTCATAAACACCCCCTCATACTCACACACCCGCTTAAACACCCACACAACTACTCACACACCCATACAGCTACTCACATACCCACTCAGAGACCAAGAAAACCACCCACACACCCACTCAGAAACCATGTAGGCACTCACACACCAAGAGACCCAGAAAACACTCACATACCCATTTGCATAATTAGCCACACACACACCTCTTTAAATACCCAGATAACCACTCATACATCCAGTCAAGGACCCACACAGGCACACACACACACACTCAGACACTTACACACCCATAAACAGACTCATATAGCTGGTGACACACCCACTCAAAAACCCACACCACTACTTGCACAACCACTCACACACCCATAGAGCAAGTCACACACCCATTTGGAGGCCCACAAAACCATTCACACACCCACTTATTGACCCACATAGCCACTCGCACATGCACTCACACACCCACTCGCACACTCACACACCAACTTACACACCTACACAACCCCACTCACACCCATACAGCCACTCACTCATCTAATCACAGACATACAAATCAACTCACATACCTACTCACAGACCCACACAGCCACTCACACATCCATGCACATACCTCCTCACACAAATCCACCCAATTGCACACCAACACAACCCCTCATAAATCCATACAGCCACTCATAGTTTAGTTTAGTTTAATTTAGTTTATCCATTTATAGAGCGCTTGGTTACACCAAACGGTGTGTCCCCGCGCTGAGACATAGGAGTGAGAGAACTGTTACAAAGGAGAGGCGCATGCTATATATCTATGAGATTTCAATCCTGCTATACAGCCATGTTTTTAGTTGTTTACGGATTTTTTTGTTCAGATGTCTCTGTTCTTAGGGCTATTGGAAGAGTGTTCCAAGTTTTTGCCGTCAGGTACCTGAAGGAGCAGGCTCCTAGTCTGGCTTTGGATATCCTTGGTACCTTCACCAAGGCCTTTCCTGAGGACCGCAGATTCCGACCAGGTGTGTATTCCATTAGGAGAGAATGAAGATATTTGGGGCTGCACTTCTTGAGGAAGTGATGACCATAGCACAATCCCTTAAAAGTAACCCTCTTTTCTACTGACAACCAGTGCAATTCTTTCAGGGCATTCTCCAAGTTTGCTCTTCTGGGTAAGCCGAGTACCAGTCGGGCAGCGGCGTTTTGTACCCGCTGCAGTTTGGCTAGTCCTGTTTTAGTGGCTCCGAGATATAGGACATTGCCATAGTCCAGTTGCGAGGTTATTGTCGCATGGACGATTGTTTTCCTGGCACTAGAAGGCAGAAGATCAAGGATCTTTCGCAGGATTTTTATAGCTCCATAGCATTTGCCCGCAACCATATGAATCTAGTTGTTGAAGTTCAGCTCAGAGTCGAAGTAAATTCCTAAGTTTTTGACCTCAGTTTTCGGGTTGGGCAGTTGGCCTAAAGATTCAGGCCACCATGCAGATGACCAAATGGTTGGTGATCTGCCCACCACCATTACCTCTGTTTCATTTCCATTTAGTTTGAGGCAGTGGTTGGACATCCAGTTCGCGACCTCTGATAAGCATTTCGAGAAACGCGTGGCTGCTTGCTCCTCATTTTGTGATAGCAGAACATTTAGCTGCGTATCATCAGCGTATGAAACAATCGATACATTATGTTGTTCCACACGCTCTGCTAGGGGACCTACATATAGATTAAAAAGAGTAGGACTCAGTATTGTGCCCTGAGGGACCCCCTGAGTGAGAGGCACACTCTTGGACAGGTAGGGTTTTTGAGCCACTCTACAACTTCGGCCAGAGAGGAAGGAAACCAACCAACTCAAGGCCTTATTCCTAATGCCACATGTTTCCAGTCTTTGTAGGAGTAACTCAAAAATCAACTCATACACCCACTCTCAGACCCACACAGCCACTCATAAATGTGCACTCCTCCCCACAAAATGGGCTGGACCCCAGGGGACAGGGTCCCAGGGTGGAAATCGGCCAAGGGAGGTGGGCCACATACATCCCTCCCCACTAAATATGAGATTGGGCCCAGGGGGATGGGGTACTCCAGGCTTAACATGGCAGGGGAGGGTGCATGTGCCCTTCTTTCCCTAAAATATGCACTGTGCCCTGGGGAATGGGGTCCCTGGGTCTATAGCAGAGTAGTGTAGTTCCTATATCCCTGATAGGCTCTGCGCATTGGAATAATATACACTATAAATTTGACATAGGACAGAGGTCAGTATGTCTCTATTGAGTACATTAAACTTAATTACTTGTGTGTGCCATCTAACACAGAGGTCAATAGAAACTTCTCGAATATACAAGAAGGGATACGTTTCTGACAACCACAGAAACATGACAACTTTGTTTCCCTTAGAGTTGGAACAATCTTAGAACCGTGGAAACAATAGATAACAGTTTCACCTAGTCAATCGTGCATGCTTCATTTCTACAGAGTTGCACAGAAATAGAGAGACGGACGTTTCAATAAAAAGGGTTTATTGAACAGTCTTATTTCTCATGCAAGAGATATGAACTGCTACAATCGTAAGACAGGCTGCGAAGTACAACATGTACAGAGTTAGCAGTAAGATAAAATAATACTGCAATAGCATGGTTTGTAGCTATGACATATATTCATACAATACATACATAACACAGGCTAAAATGTGGATACTCATCTGATGCTTCGAAATAATTCTACCCCAGTGTACCTAACCTAAGTGTAGTACGACGTAAGAAGTAGGTGCTGTTTTCTAAAGTATAGCTAACTATAGCTATAGTTTTAGTTTTGCCAAGAGTTGTCAAAAGTTTCTCTAAGTTCTAGTCTGCTTCATACCTTAAAATGTGCGAGGTTGGAATCTCTTTTCCGGAACTCGATATCTAACACCCCGCAAGGGGAGTCAGAAACACTGGAGCTGGATTCTCTGCGAGGAGGATGACAGCGTCTGGTCTGTGCGTCAGGCTGGAACTCGATTTCCTTCCAAACTTGCCATGGCGAACCGCAAGTAGGCAGTCGAGCTGCATCGTGCCGGAACCGTGGTTTGCCAGGGCAAGTGCAGGTATATTTATACCTTGAAGATGTTTAGGAATGCCTGTATTGACGTAAAAGTCGGGCATCGGAACGTCATGAATGAACCCCTAAGGAATAGATGTTCATGCATACTAAATGAGTTCTTGGGGAAATCAATATCCAAGCAAGGGAAATTCCTAAAGGCTTAAGAGTCTTGTTTTCCAAGAACTCGTTGTGACGTGGATGGACGGATGTAGGAGACCATGCCTGTATTTGGTTAGCATGGACAATGCCTAAATAAGGGCTAGATGTTCTATGCCTAAATAAGTGCAATATGAATTGTACCTCAGAATCAGAATAAGCTTTATTCGGTAAGATAATTTGCAAACCATAAAAGCATAAACAATTTAACATGTAAACATTTGTATAAGAACACATGAGTTAAAAAAGAGATACAATTTAAAAATGATCAGTGTAATCAATACAATACAAAATCTGTGCAAAATCGCAATCTTAAAAGAGAAAATTGATCCAATTATTATCATTTTCATTGGATAGTCATAAATTAGCCCCCCGCGTTTAGACAATTAGGCGTTTCTTCTGTACAAAAACTCATGTAGATTAAAAATCTTCAATATAACCAATTCAAAAAAATATGTGCAAAATCGCGATCATGGAATAGAATTTAGTCAGTTTGTTATCATTTTTCTTTACATGGTCATAGATTATAGATTATTTATTTATTTTTTGCTCTGAAAGACGGAAAAGAAAAGCCCCTGTTAGCAGAATTAGGACGCGTTGGGGGAAATTCCCAAATCATCGTAGGATACCTTATGTTTTAGTAATATCCGTCTCAGGGTCATATGGATTATATAATGATTTTTATAGTAAAATTTGAATATGGGATAAAAGAACCATATAACATTTACTTGTTTGCTAGAACATATCTTTTAGGTTTGGTTTCCAAGTTACAGGATAGATTATCAGAGAGTAGTATACAATATGTTATTTGATTCTAATACTCTGTGATTCTGATGCTAATTAGCAGACAAAGCATTGAAATTCATACATTAGTTTTAAATATATGACATTAAAAAGACACCCTATCGTTGGTTATCAGTGTGGTCTAAATCCAGATTGTTCCGACATTTAATAAGATTCTTTAAAAAAGGAATAACATTTAGGGTTATGCATTCATTGTCAAGACATTGGAGGGCCATAAAGGCAGGGCGACATTGTCGAATGCCCCATATTTTTAAAATTGGGACTATCTAAGGGCATAAATCAGGAAACCTATCTACGGAATCTAAATCTACACACAACAGCATCCTGGGGAGGGGGTCAGTGAGCTGGCAGTCTTCGGGAGGGTGGGTTGCATGGAGGGTTGGCCAACCCCCTGTCATGCACAGCCAATGGCAGTGCACAGCAGAGGTTGGATTAACAGATGGTATTTAAATAGTACTTTACTTTTTTTTTAAAACTAGAAATTCACTGAAACAAACAAAGGCTATAGGGACCTTATAGTTAGGAAATAACATTTAAACATAGAAATTAACAGGAAAAAACCAAAGGTAACTGGGAAATCTGTTATAGTTAGGAATTTCTTTTTTTTAAAAAGCTTAGACATTCACAAAAAAATAAGGTTATGTCAAGAAACTATAACTTGTTCCTTAAGGTAACTATAACTCGTGCACTCACCATGCACTGCTAATTTACTCACATATTACATTAGACATGATTACTTCTGTGACGTCATTGATAATATCACTGCAACAATGCAATACAATTATTGATGAGAAAACTGTGCATGACAGGGGTGTGAGTTACAGTTACATTAGGGCACAAGTTACTGTTACTTGACAGAACTAATACTATAATTGCTGAATTTCTGTGGTTTTATGTGTGTAAAATCTGAATATAACTATACCATCCCTGTAACCTTTGGTTTTTAGTGAATTTCTAAGGTTGTTTAAATGTTATCTTCATATATATTTTTTTATTCTATATTTACTTATATATTTATATATTCACGTTCACAATATTTTTGATTTAAATATTTAGGCCTTCATATTGTTCCCCCACAAGAAGAGGCAGCCATATAATTGCAGCTCACTGCCTTCTTAAACTAAGGGGAGATCATTGAGCTTCTATGTTTGACCACTAGGAAACATACCATAGTAGTCTCTCTTTCCTTAATGAGAAGTTTTAGTTTCATTTGTTTTCTATTTGTCCCTGCTCAGAGAGTGTAAAGGTGGTACTGATGGTTTGTTTTTATGTTAGCGAGAGTATAAAAAGAGTTGTAAAACAATGCTCCTACAGCAAATACAGAAAATAGAAGCTCAACTGCTGCTGCTGAAGATGACAGTGCTGTGTGGCCCCCTACACTCAATGGTTCTGTATCGCAGGAGCAGGCGCTATGTTAAGAACTTATATTGTGGAGTCCTTTTGAGTTCAGGCCCACTAAACGATCTGCCTGAAAGTATGATTTGTGCACTCTGTGCAGCAACTTTTGTTTCACTTTCTCAGCTGCAGCATTTTTGAATTCTAGTGTTTTCCTGGTGGGCTATATACAAGGGGGTTGCTTTCAGAGCAGGACAGGCTGCTAAGATCAAACAATGTCCCCATGGTCCCACTCTTGTCTCACCCTCATGCAGTTTGTGTTGCCAATTGTGCCATGACTAATGTTGGTTTCCAGTCTGGTCATGCGTCTTTTGGGGGCTGGAAGAGCCGCGTAATTCTAAGCCGATAGATGGTCAAAAGGATTCTCTCTTTTGGTGGCCTGCTTCAGGGACTATAGTGCAGCCAAAACAAAATAAAGGGCACATTTTCCCTCATTATGCCTGTAGGCTCCTGGCTCACTTTTTGTCATGGTGCGTTATGCAACTGCATTTCAATGACCTGCAGACAGAACTAGGCTAGGGAGAATGCCAAAACATTTCAGTGGCATATTTACCACTATGTGATGCAGCAAGTCACCTTACTGCGCTATGTGACAGGCAAGAGGGAGGAAGGCACCTTATTTAGCATAATGAGGTGCATTCCAGCCTTTTTTCCAACACTGGCGCCAATGTGCTTCCTAGTGCCAACACAGGCATGCTTGCACCATAGTGCAAGGGTGTCTGCGTTGTAAGCAGGACTGTTTTTGTACAGGAAGGGGCACCTTCCTGCACAAAAATAATCCCCTTAGACATTTTACTCTTATGCAGCACACATAGAAAGAGGAAAACGCATATTTCTCCTCCAGGGAGGTGTATCAGTATTAGCACATTCTCAGGTCTACTACTTATTGCAAATCTGAGAATGCATCAAAATCCATGGCAGGTTTCTTGGCAACACCAAAGCACCACCCATGAAATGTCTCACTTGGGCAGAGTAATTCAACGCAGCAATATACGCTGCATTGTGGTACTCTAGAATTATCAACCCACTCAGGGCCACGCAAGGTGGCCTTGCGTGACTTGATAAATGTCACTTAAGGGTTGCGTTGCGATTACACCCCATTGCGTGGTACAAATGCGACTCAACCCATTAATAAATATAGCCCTCACAGCCCAAGCCCCTATAATAATATGCGTTGCAAAGATCTATAATATAGCTGTCAAAGTATTCATATTTATTCCTGCATATTGGTGAGTAGGTTGCACGTATACGATCTCAGATCTCAATTGCTGAGCTCAAAATATGTACTATCAAAATTAAAATGGAATTGCACTTGATTCCACTTCGAGAATAGATATGCTTGGTGTTTAATTGTCATATTAATTTTTATTTAATTTATTAATGGATTTTTTTGATTTTATATTGCGCAGACTTGCCTCAAAGGCATTAGATTGCTTTTCAAGACAGCAGAGAGCCAAAGTTATTAGAACGCTTTTCAAGAAAGCAGGAAGCACGTTTAAGTTACCAAACATCATAAAACAACCTATTAGCAACAGATAAACAAAAGAAAAATAGAGGTCTTACCAGCAAATAAGATACAGGATCAGAATAACTTAGCTAAAAATCACAATGAAGCAGGTGCAAAGGCTGCAACTGCAGACAGAGCAAACATTTCACAACAGGAAACACAGATCAAATCAAAAGAGATGTGAGCAAGTTTGACCAAAGTGAATTCCCTTGAGAACATGAACGATATAGAGTTTGTGTGAAGGACTAGTGAGAGGGAGGTCTAGAAACTTGTTGGATTACCATAGAATCCCTATGTCATGCAGTGATCGTTCCAGGATCTTGGAGGTTTGAACAGGAGGGACTCAGTGTTTCTTGGTTCTTGTTGAGCTCTAGAGACTTTCATTTTTCTAACCAGGTAGGAGAGAGTGGAGTTGTGAAGGACCTTATGAGCACTTGGTGCAGTCTTAAATTGGGCACTTGGATCATCAATGGGAGTCCATTGCAAGAAACAAAAAATAGGAGCGGGTAGCTGCTTGGAACAACACTCTCAAAGAAGCTAGATGCACTTTAGGGAGACCAAAAAGGAATGAGTTTCCATAATCCAGTCTGAAAAGAACCGCCAGACTACAGGTTTCAAGTCGTTTTTAGGAATATACAGCCTAATCCACACTGCAGTCTTGTGGTTTTGGTTATGGCTGAGATTTGCCTTTGGAGGTCCAGAAGTTTGTCAGGGATGAAACCAAGTGACTGCTTCAATGGCTGGATTGCAGCTCAGGGGTAAGAAGGATTCCAGGGGTAAGAAGGATTCCAGAATCTTGTAGATTTCACTCAGCCACTTTTAGGAGGCGTTCCTGCGCCAGAAAGCACCCCCATGCTCCAGAACGCCTATATGTGGCGCAGGGCTTTACAACGTGACGCATCTGCCAGATGCGTCACGTTGTAAATACCCCGCAGCATGGCGCAGGATTTGCGCCGCCGCTGCGTCACAAAAGTGACACAACGGCGGCATAAATGAGGCGCAAGGGGCTCATAAATCTGCCCCGAGGTCTCTAGTAAAGCACAAACTTGATTTTGCGCTCTTTGCTGATACTTACAAAACAGATATAATATTAATTACATAAACATGGGCGGGCGAAGCTTCAGGCCCAAATCTAATTGAAGCTATTTCCCTGGGTTACAAAATGGTGCACGCGGACAGCAAGTTAAAGAGACGAGGGGGATTAGGCATTGTTACCAGGGACTCAATGGCCATAAAACACACTCCAGGCACGAATGAAACGTTTCCTTCCAAATTGAATTAACCAAAAACTACTAGCTGAATGGAACATTAATAAATCGCCACCCCCGTGCAAATGGAAACAATTCTTTCTAACATAAGCACCTGGATAGAGCACAGTATTATCAGCTCGGATCATCTAGTATTGGGCGACTTTAACTTCCATCTTGAAAACACAAAGGACAGTTGTGCCATCCGACTCTTAGAGCAATGGAGACCCTTGGCCTGGACCAGAGAATTGAAGGCCCGACTCACACAGCGTGTCACACACTAGATGGGATTTTTACAAGCAATTTGCATCTGGAAGTAACAAATAGGCTTCCCTTGTTATGGTGAGACCATACTGCTGTGTTTCTTTCAATCAACCCACCACGAAAAGCAGTTGTGGCAACACTTTTAGGGACTCAAAAATTCAGGGCAGGGGGAATAATTAACACAGCAGAACTCAAAAAGACCTTGCAAAACTCGCCACCTATAATAAGTTTAGATCCTCATCAGGATGTTGAAACAGCTATACAGAGATACACAACCTGGGTAAAAAGGCCACGGATATCTTGGCACCTCAAAAAGTGCAAAAGAGCCGTCTCTGTACCCCCTCTGAGCCCTGGTTTACTGAGTGCCTGAGCTTTCAGGAACGATTATGTAGGAAACTAGAGCGAGCATGGAGATCCAGGTATGATCTTCGTGAAAGAGAGATCTACAATAAATCCATTACTGAATACAAAACTCTCATCCAAAGAGAGGAAACACAATACTTCAATGAGAAAATTCACAAAGCTGCAAATTTAGCCAAAGAAGTTTTCAGCACAGTAACAAAATGATCAAAAATGGACGCAAAAACAGATGCCATGGCAATTAGGACCTTCTGTGATACTCTTGCAAGATTATTTCAAAGTAAAGTTACATATGACTTCGATTCCTTCACTCTAAGTTATAATGCAGAACCTATGCCCCCAATGAACAACTTCCTAACATCACATACAATTCTGGATAGATTCTCGCCCCAGAACAAAGAGCAGTTGCTGAATCTTATAAAGCCATGTAAACCAGGGTCCCCATTAGACCCCTGCCCCCCAAAAATTGTACACTTGGCACCCAGGATTTTCAGAGAACAATTGGCAAAAATCCTAAATAAAGTGATCAGTACAGGACATATTCCTTCCGAATGTAAAGGCAGCATAGATACTGCCTCTACTGAAAAAAAACAATCTTGACCCACAGGAACCTAGTAGTTACAGGCCCATTTCTAGAGTTCCTTTCCCGGCTAAACTACTGGTTAAAGCCCTAAATAATTAACATATGGCATGTATTGAGCGTA
Organism: Triturus cristatus; assembly: GCF_964204655.1. Taxonomy (NCBI): domain Eukaryota; kingdom Metazoa; phylum Chordata; class Amphibia; order Caudata; family Salamandridae; genus Triturus; species Triturus cristatus. Next base: position 1,128,448,262 of record NC_140582.1, read on the forward strand.
ATAATGTGCCGGATCCTTCCAAAAATGGTTTTAGAAGGGCACACAATACAGAACCAGCCTTGGTCACTGCTTCAGAAGAACTCAGATGGATCATGGATAATGGAGGTCAAGCCATCCTAATATTACTCAATCTCTCTACGGCTTTTCATACGGTCAACCACATCATTCTGATCAACTACTTAATCAAGTTGGCAATAAGAGGCGCGGCTTTGACTGTACTTGCGGACTTTCTAAGAGACAGAACAAACCATGTAGCCATGGGCGAATTTTCATCAAAACAATTATGTTTGCCTTGTGGAGTACCGCAGGGCTCCTCATTGAGCCCTACCCTCTTTAATCGGTGTCCTCTCTCCAGGTAGGACTGCAAAAGATTGCTGGCTGGATGCATGCCAACATGTTAAAACTTAACGGTGGAAAAACAGAAGTTTTAATTATTGGGAAAAACTAAGATCTTTGGGGCCCCCGACATTGGCCTCGTCAAATGGGTGATCTTCCCCAACCAGTGCAATTAGTCCGCAATCTAGGCTTAGTCATAGATGACCAGCTATCAATGAGGCAGAATGCAGTCAAGGTCACCTCAATCTGCTTCACCATCCTAAAATGGCTAAAAAAAATACTCTGGATGTTGCCTAGTTCCACACAAAGAACAGTGGTCCAGGCCCTGATTACTTCCAGGCTGGACTATGGCAACGTTCTGAATTTAGTAGCCAACAGGAGGTGGTTCAAAAACTGCAGGTAGTACAGAATTCGGGGGCCAGACTGCTTTGCCAGGTACCTAGAAAGGCCTCTACTTCAGGCTCTCTCTTTGACCTCCACTGGCATAGGATGGAGAATCGTATCAAATTCAAGGCACTATGTTACATGCATAAAATTAAATCGGGCACAGCGCCACAGTACTTGAGTGCCTTAGTCCATCCCTACCTCCCAACACGCCTTCTCCGATCCTCTACTCAGGTAAAATTTTTAGTCCCTAGGATCAAACGGGCACGTGTGTGTGGCCGGTCTTTTTCTTACCTGGCCCCTTCACTATGGAATTCTCTCCCCACGACACTCCAGCACAAAACCATCAATAACAACTTTCGCAAAGGCCTAAAAACGTGGCTATTCAACCAATAGTTTTTTTTCTCTCTCTTTCCACATGTGTCCGATGGCGCTGGGAAACCTCCGGGTAGCTGTGCGCCTTATAAAATTAAATTAAATAAAAAATAATAATCTGTGGAAAAGTAGGTCGCACACTGCTCGTCACACCAGCAAGTTACCCCAAAGGACTGTGGGGAATGTGGTGGCGACGGCGGGTACGCCTATGCCACGATAATAAATAATAATAAAAGGGATCTTGTCATGCGCAAACATAGCCCAATGGGCGTCAAGGCGCCTAATTCCAAATCCAGCTCAATGTGCGATGTGTAAAAAGAACAGTATGTGTTGCGTTAGCCATCCCTGGACACGTGTTTCGAGGTAGTTGCCTCTCGTCAGCAGGGAGCAGGTCAGTGTAAGGGGGTGCCGTGTGGACTGCCAAAATGTAATTAAAAACAGGTCAAGTACCTCTCATGGCGCGCAGGTGCAGACTCAAGGCTCGTCAGCCCGTTGGCTCAAGGGAGCCGTAATAAATTGTGGAAAAGTAGGTCGCACACTGCTCGTCACACCAGCAAGTTACCCAAAGGACTGTGGGAAATGTGGTGGCGACGGCGGGTACGCCTATGCCACGATGTGTAAAAAGAACAGTATGTGTTGCGTTAGCCATCCCTGGACACGTGTTTCGAGGTAGTTGCCTCTCGTCAGCAGGGAGCAGGTCAGTGTAAGGGGGTGCCGCCACTACATTTCCCACAGTCCTTTGGGGCAACTTGCTGGTGTGACGAGCGGTGTGCGACCTACTTTTCCTCAATTTAAACGGCTTCCTTAAGCTAACGGGCTGACGAGCCTTGAGTCTGCACCTGCGCGCCAGGAGAGGTACTTAACCTGCTTTTAATTACATTTGGCAGTCCACGCGGCACCCCTTTACATTGACCTGCTCCCTGCTGACGAGAGGCAACTACCTCGAAACACGTGTCCAGGGATGGCTAACGCATACACATACTGTTCTATTTACATTTTGTGGCATAGGCGTACCCGCCGTCGCCACTACATTTCCCACAGTCCTTTGGGGCAACTTGCTGGTGTGACGAGCGGTGTGCGACCTACTTTTCCTCAATTTAAACGGCTTCCTTAAGCTAACGGGCTGACGAGCCTTGAGTCTGCACCTGCGCGCCAGGAGAGGTACTTAACCTGCTTTTAATTACATTTGGCAGTCCACGCGGCACCCCTTTACATTGACCTGCTCCCTGCTGACGAGAGGCAACTACCTCGAAACACGTGTCCAGGGATGGCTAACGCATACACATACTGTTCTATTTACATTTTGTGGCATAGGCGTACCCGCCGTCGCCACTACATTTCCCACAGTCCTTTGGGGCAACTTGCTGGTGTGACGAGCGGTGTGCGACCTACTTTTCCTCAATTTAAACGGCTTCCTTAAGCTAACGGGCTGACGAGCCTTGAGTCTGCACCTGCGCGCCAGGAGAGGTACTTAACCTGCTTTTAATTACATTTGGCAGTCCACGCGGCACCCCTTTACATTGACCTGCTCCCTGCTGACGAGAGGCAACTACCTCGAAACACGTGTCAAGGGATGGCTAACGCATACACATACTGTTCTATTTACATTTTGTGGCATAGGCGTACCCGCCGTCGCCACTACATTTCCCACAGTCCTTTGGGGCAACTTGCTGGTGTGACGAGCGGTGTGCGACCTACTTTTCCTCAATTTAAACGGCTTCCTTAAGCTAACGGGCTGACGAGCCTTGAGTCTGCACCTGCGCGCCAGGAGAGGTACTTAACCTGCTTTTAATTACATTTGGCAGTCCACGCGGCACCCCTTTACATTGACCTGCTCCCTGCTGACGAGAGGCAACTACCTCGAAACACGTGTCCAGGGATGGCTAACGCATACACATACTGTTCTATTTACATTTTGTGGCATAGGCGTACCCGCCGTCGCCACTACATTTCCCACAGTCCTTTGGGGCAACTTGCTGGTGTGACGAGCGGTGTGCGACCTACTTTTCCTCAATTTAAACGGCTTCCTTAAGCTAACGGGCTGACGAGCCTTGAGTCTGCACCTGCGCGCCAGGAGAGGTACTTAACCTGCTTTTAATTACATTTGGCAGTCCACGCGGCACCCCTTTACATTGACCTGCTCCCTGCTGACGAGAGGCAACTACCTCGAAACACGTGTCCAGGGATGGCTAACGCATACACATACTGTTCTATTTACATTTTGTGGCATAGGCGTACCCGCCGTCGCCACTACATTTCCCACAGTCCTTTGGGGCAACTTGCTGGTGTGACGAGCGGTGTGCGACCTACTTTTCCTCAATTTAAACGGCTTCCTTAAGCTAACGGGCTGACGAGCCTTGAGTCTGCACCTGCGCGCCAGGAGAGGTACTTAACCTGCTTTTAATTACATTTGGCAGTCCACGCGGCACCCCTTTACATTGACCTGCTCCCTGCTGACGAGAGGCAACTACCTCGAAACATGTGTCCAGGGATGGCTAACGCATACACATACTGTTCTATTTACATTTTGTGGCATAGGCGTACCCGCCGTCGCCACTACATTTCCCACAGTCCTTTGGGGCAACTTGCTGGTGTGACGAGCGGTGTGCGACCTACTTTTCCTCAATTTAAACGGCTTCCTTAAGCTAACGGGCTGACGAGCCTTGAGTCTGCACCTGCGCGCCAGGAGAGGTACTTAACCTGCTTTTAATTACATTTGGCAGTCCACGCGGCACCCCTTTACATTGACCTGCTCCCTGCTGACGAGAGGCAACTACCTCGAAACACGTGTCCAGGGATGGCTAACGCATACACATACTGTTCTATTTACATTTTGTGGCATAGGCGTACCCGCCGTCGCCACTACATTTCCCACAGTCCTTTGGGGCAACTTGCTGGTGTGACGAGCGGTGTGCGACCTACTTTTCCTCAATTTAAACGGCTTCCTTAAGCTAACGGGCTGACGAGCCTTGAGTCTGCACCTGCGCGCCAGGAGAGGTACTTAACCTGCTTTTAATTACATTTGGCAGTCCACGCGGCACCCCTTTACATTGACCTGCTCCCTGCTGACGAGAGGCAACTACCTCGAAACACGTGTCCAGGGATGGCTAACGCATACACATACTGTTCTATTTACATTTTGTGGCATAGGCGTACCCGCCGTCGCCACTACATTTCCCACAGTCCTTTGGGGCAACTTGCTGGTGTGACGAGCGGTGTGCGACCTACTTTTCCTCAATTTAAACGGCTTCCTTAAGCTAACGGGCTGACGAGCCTTGAGTCTGCACCTGCGCGCCAGGAGAGGTACTTAACCTGCTTTTAATTACATTTGGCAGTCCACGCGGCACCCCTTTACATTGACCTGCTCCCTGCTGACGAGAGGCAACTACCTCGAAACACGTGTCCAGGGATGGCTAACGCATACACATACTGTTCTATTTACATTTTGTGGCATAGGCGTACCCGCCGTCGCCACTACATTTCCCACAGTCCTTTGGGGCAACTTGCTGGTGTGACGAGCGGTGTGCGACCTACTTTTCCTCAATTTAAACGGCTTCCTTAAGCTAACGGGCTGACGAGCCTTGAGTCTGCACCTGCGCGCCAGGAGAGGTACTTAACCTGCTTTTAATTACATTTGGCAGTCCACGCGGCACCCCTTTACATTGACCTGCTCCCTGCTGACGAGAGGCAACTACCTCGAAACACGTGTCCAGGGATGGCTAACGCATACACATACTGATCTATTTACATTTTGTGGCATAGGCGTACCCGCCGTCGCCACTACATTTCCCACAGTCCTTTGGGGCAACTTGCTGGTGTGACGAGCGGTGTGCGACCTACTTTTCCTCAATTTAAACAGCTTCCTTAAGCTAACGGGCTGACGAGCCTTGAGTCTGCACCTGCGCGCCAGGAGAGGTACTTAACCTGCTTTTAATTACATTTGGCAGTCCACGCGGCACCCCTTTACATTGACCTGCTCCCTGCTGACGAGAGGCAACTACCTCGAAACACGTGTCCAGGGATGGCTAACGCATACACATACTGTTCTATTTACATTTTGTGGCATAGGCGTACCCGCCGTCGCCACTACATTTCCCACAGTCCTTTGGGGCAACTTGCTGGTGTGACGAGCGGTGTGCGACCTACTTTTCCTCAATTTAAACGGCTTCCTTAAGCTAACGGGCTGACGAGCCTTGAGTCTGCACCTGCGCGCCAGGAGAGGTACTTAACCTGCTTTTAATTACATTTGGCAGTCCACGCGGCACCCCTTTACATTGACCTGCTCCCTGCTGACGAGAGGCAACTACCTCGAAACACGTGTCCAGGGATGGCTAACGCATACACATACTGTTCTATTTACATTTTGTGGCATAGGCGTACCCGCCGTCGCCACTACATTTCCCACAGTCCTTTGGGGCAACTTGCTGGTGTGACGAGCGGTGTGCGACCTACTTTTCCTCAATTTAAACGGCTTCCTTAAGCTAACGGGCTGACGAGCCTTGAGTCTGCACCTGCGCGCCAGGAGAGGTACTTAACCTGCTTTTAATTACATTTGGCAGTCCACGCGGCACCCCTTTACATTGACCTGCTCCCTGCTGACGAGAGGCAACTACCTCGAAACACGTGTCCAGGGATGGCTAACGCATACACATACTGTTCTATTTACATTTTGTGGCATAGGCGTACCCGCCGTCGCCACTACATTTCCCACAGTCCTTTGGGGCAACTTGCTGGTGTGACGAGCGGTGTGGGACCTACTTTTCCTCAATTTAAACGGCTTCCTTAAGCTAACGGGCTGACGAGCCTTGAGTCTGCACCTGCGCGCCAGGAGAGGTACTTAACCTGCTTTTAATTACATTTGGCAGTCCACGCGGCACCCCTTTACATTGACCTGCTCCCTGCTGACGAGAGGCAACTACCTCGAAACATGTGTCCAGGGATGGCTAACGCATACACATACTGTTCTATTTACATTTTGTGGCATAGGCGTACCCGCCGTCGCCACTACATTTCCCACAGTCCTTTGGGGCAACTTGCTGGTGTGACGAGCGGTGTGCGACCTACTTTTCCTCAATTTAAACGGCTTCCTTAAGCTAACGGGCTGACGAGCCTTGAGTCTGCACCTGCGCGCCAGGAGAGGTACTTAACCTGCTTTTAATTACATTTGGCAGTCCACGCGGCACCCCTTTACATTGACCTGCTCCCTGCTGACGAGAGGCAACTACCTCGAAACACGTGTCCAGGGATGGCTAACGCATACACATACTGTTCTATTTACATTTTGTGGCATAGGCGTACCCGCCGTCGCCACTACATTTCCCACAGTCCTTTGGGGCAACTTGCTGGTGTGACGAGCGGTGTGCGACCTACTTTTCCTCAATTTAAACGGCTTCCTTAAGCTAACGGGCTGACGAGCCTTGAGTCTGCACCTGCGCGCCAGGAGAGGTACTTAACCTGCTTTTAATTACATTTGGCAGTCCACGCGGCACCCCTTTACATTGACCTGCTCCCTGCTGACGAGAGGCAACTACCTCGAAACACGTGTCCAGGGATGGCTAACGCATACACATACTGTTCTATTTACATTTTGTGGCATAGGCGTACCCGCCGTCGCCACTACATTTCCCACAGTCCTTTGGGGCAACTTGCTGGTGTGACAAGCGGTGTGCGACCTACTTTTCCTCAATTTAAACGGCTTCCTTAAGCTAACGGGCTGACGAGCCTTGAGTCTGCACCTGCGCGCCAGGAGAGGTACTTAACCTGCTTTTAATTACATTTGGCAGTCCACGCGGCACCCCTTTACATTGACCTGCTCCCTGCTGACGAGAGGCAACTACCTCGAAACACGTGTCCAGGGATGGCTAACGCATACACATACTGTTCTATTTACATTTTGTGGCATAGGCGTACCCGCCGTCTCCACTACATTTCCCACAGTCCTTTGGGGCAACTTGCTGGTGTGACGAGCGGTGTGCGACCTACTTTTCCTCAATTTAAACGGCTTCCTTAAGCTAACGGGCTGACGAGCCTTGAGTCTGCACCTGCGCGCCAGGAGAGGTACTTAACCTGCTTTTAATTACATTTGGCAGTCCACGCGGCACCCCTTTACATTGACCTGCTCCCTGCTGACGAGAGGCAACTACCTCGAAACACGTGTCCAGGGATGGCTAACGCATACACATACTGTTCTATTTACATTTTGTGGCATAGGCGTACCCGCCGTCGCCACTACATTTCCCACAGTCCTTTGGGGCAACTTGCTGGTGTGACGAGCGGTGTGCGACCTACTTTTCCTCAATTTAAACGGCTTCCTTAAGCTAACGGGCTGACGAGCCTTGAGTCTGCACCTGCGCGCCAGGAGAGGTACTTAACCTGCTTTTAATTACATTTGGCAGTCCACGCGGCACCCCTTTACATTGACCTGCTCCCTGCTGACGAGAGGCAACTACCTCGAAACACGTGTCCAGGGATGGCTAACGCATACACATACTGTTCTATTTACATTTTGTGGCATAGGCGTACCCGCCGTCGCCACTACATTTCCCACAGTCCTTTGGGGCAACTTGCTGGTGTGACGAGCGGTGTGCGACCTACTTTTCCTCAATTTAAACGGCTTCCTTAAGCTAACGGGCTGACGAGCCTTGAGTCTGCACCTGCGCGCCAGGAGAGGTACTTAACCTGCTTTTAATTACATTTGGCAGTCCACGCGGCACCCCTTTACATTGACCTGCTCCCTGCTGACGAGAGGCAACTACCTCGAAACACGTGTCCAGGGATGGCTAACGCATACACATACTGTTCTATTTGCATTTTGTGGCATAGGCGTACCCGCCGTCGCCACTACATTTCCCACAGTCCTTTGGGGCAACTTGCTGGTGTGACGAGCGGTGTGCGACCTACTTTTCCTCAATTTAAACGGCTTCCTTAAGCTAACGGGCTGACGAGCCTTGAGTCTGCACCTGCGCGCCAGGAGAGGTACTTAACCTGCTTTTAATTACATTTGGCAGTCCACGCGGCACCCCTTTACATTGACCTGCTCCCTGCTGACGAGAGGCAACTACCTCGAAACACGTGTCCAGGGATGGCTAACACATACACATACTGTTCTATTTACATTTTGTGGCATAGGCGTACCCGCCGTCGCCACTACATTTCCCACAGTCCTTTGGGGCAACTTGCTGGTGTGACGAGCGGTGTGCGACCTACTTTTCCTCAAGTTAAACGGCTTCCTCAAGCTAACGGGCTGACGAGCCTTGAGTCTGCACCTGCGCGCCAGGAGAGGTACTTAACCTGCTTTTAATTACATTTGGCAGTCCACGCGGCACCCCTTTACATTGACCTGCTCCCTGCTGACGAGAGGCAACTACCTCGAAACACGTGTCCAGGGATGGCTAACGCATACACATACTGTTCTATTTACATTTTGTGGCATAGGCGTACCCGCCGTCGCCACTACATTTCCCACAGTCCTTTGGGGCAACTTGCTGGTGTGACGAGCGGTGTGCGACCTACTTTTCCTCAATTTAAACGGCTTCCTTAAGCTAACGGGCTGACGAGCCTTGAGTCTGCACCTGCGCGCCAGGAGAGGTACTTAACCTGCTTTTAATTACATTTGGCAGTCCACGCGGCACCCCTTTACATTGACCTGCTCCCTGCTGACGAGAGGCAACTACCTCGAAACACGTGTCCAGGGATGGCTAACGCATACACATACTGTTCTATTTACATTTTGTGGCATAGGCGTACCCGCCGTCGCCACTACATTTCCCACAGTCCTTTGGGGCAACTTGCTGGTGTGACGAGCGGTGTGCGACCTACTTTTCCTCAATTTAAACGGCTTCCTTAAGCTAACGGGCTGACGAGCCTTGAGTCTGCACCTGCGCGCCAGGAGAGGTACTTAACCTGCTTTTAATTACATTTGGCAGTCCACGCGGCACCCCTTTACATTGACCTGCTCCCTGCTGACGAGAGGCAACTACCTCGAAACACGTGTCCAGGGATGGCTAACGCATACACATACTGTTCTATTTACATTTTGTGGCATAGGCGTACCCGCCGTCGCCACTACATTTCCCACAGTCCTTTGGGGCAACTTGCTGGTGTGACGAGCGGTGTGCGACCTACTTTTCCTCAATTTAAACGGCTTCCTTAAGCTAACGGGCTGACGAGCCTTGAGTCTGCACCTGCGTGCCAGGAGAGGTACTTAACCTGCTTTTAATTACATTTGGCAGTCCACGCGGCACCCCTTTACATTGACCTGCTCCCTGCTGACGAGAGGCAACTACCTCGAAACACGTGTCCAGGGATGGCTAACGCATACACATACTGTTCTATTTACATTTTGTGGCATAGGCGTACCCGCCGTCGCCACTACATTTCCCACAGTCCTTTGGGGCAACTTGCTGGTGTGACGAGCGGTGTGCGACCTACTTTTCCTCAATTTAAACGGCTTCCTTAAGCTAACGGGCTGACGAGCCTTGAGTCTGCACCTGCGCGCCAGGAGAGGTACTTAACCTGCTTTTAATTACATTTGGCAGTCCACGCGGCACCCCTTTACATTGACCTGCTCCCTGCTGACGAGAGGCAACTACCTCGAAACACGTGTCCAGGGATGGCTAACGCATACACATACTGTTCTATTTACATTTTGTGGCATAGGCGTACCCGCCGTCGCCACTACATTTCCCACAGTCCTTTGGGGCAACTTGCTGGTGTGACGAGCGGTGTGCGACCTACTTTTCCTCAAAAAATAATAATCTGTATGTTGCCCCCTTGGCCAAACTGCTAAAGTCCTTAGGTTTCTCTGTAGTGTCCTACGCTCATATTGTGGTGTCAATCTCCTAAGATCAGGGAGAAGTTGGACACAGATTGAACTAGTGTTTGGTCCAAATAGATCAGTGGATGAAAGCAAAGTGCTTAAAATTAAATGGGGGTAAAACAGAGGTCATACCGTTCAGAAACGAGAGATCCCTTTGGTTGCCAATCTGCTGGCCCCGGAATACAGGACCCTTACCAATGCCAGTACAGAAGCAAGGAACGTAGGAATTATCTTTGATAATAAACTCCACTTTCATCATCAAGTAAAAGCACTCACATCTTCAGTGTTTCATAGTCTGAAATTAATAAAGAAGATCTGTCCATACATCCCTAATGAACTTCAAAAAACAGTTGTCATCTCTCTGATTCTGGCCAAAATAGACTACAGCAATGCCCTCTATATTGGCATTCGAAAAAAGTCGTCACAAAAACTCCAAACGCTGCAAAATGCTGCAGCTCGACTCCTCACCCGAATTCCTATACAGAAGTCGGCGGCTCAAGCATTGCTCAATCTGCACAGGTTACCTATAGCAAAACGACTGGAGTTTAAGACCTTATGCATAACCTTCAAAGCACTACATAGTTCAGGACCAAGCTATTTTCACTCACAATTTGCCTGGTACTCCCCGGGCAGAAGGTTTAGATCCTCAGACACGATGCTACTATCCCCTCCACGAGCAAAACGTGCTACCTGGGGTGGCAGGAGCTTTCTACTGAGAGCAGGTGCTCTATGGAACGGCCTACTGATTGGTATAAGGAAATGGTCTGACTTCGTGGCTTTTCTGAAGTCAATAAAAACCTGGCTGTTCACACATTAGTTTTCAGCACCAATCAATCTCCCTTTCAGTACTGAACAAGACAGCAGCAGCGCCAACACGCCTCTGGGCATTAAAGCGCTATAAAAAACCAAAAATCATATCAAGACCTGTGCATCGGTGGAGCTGCCACAATGACAGCTACACTGAAAGCACAGAGATCCCCACCTGCCTGAGTAAGATGTCTCCATCTTGCAGGTGGATCTCCAATAGGGAGGTATGATCCAGAGCCTCTGCTGACCTGAAGAGAAGGACTTTTTTGATTGCGGTTGCAAACGTGGCCTTAACATTTTGTGATCTTAAGTTGTTTTTCGGAAAGAAGACTGTCCGAAGATGTCATATATGGCACGGTCACTTGGCAGATGTGCACATATGCCCTTTCACTGCGGTTCCATTTGGCTTCTGACCAAGATGGGCCTGGGTTGTGCCGCTGGTGTGTTCTGATATGGCATGTGTCATACCTGTTCTGTGTTATGGAGGCTTATACTCAGCTGCCCTGGTTTTTCATGTGTTTTTCAAGGGATCCCAAACATCCTTGGTGCATCTGGTTTGTGACATAGGCATACACTTACGATTTCCACGCAGAATTGGATGCATGCAAAGCAGAACAACCTCTTTGCTCTTTCCATGTTGTAATTGTTTTATGAGAAAGACTTGGAATGCCTCTTCACTTAATGCACCAGGCTTGTGCAATAGAAGCCTACACTGCCATGCTGTAGGTGTTTTATGATGGAGGCTTTCACTGCCACCTCATGTGCAATCCTGTTTGTGGTGAAGCAGCCTGCACGGCTGTTTTCTGTGTCCTAATTAAGCATTGCTGCTTCAGTCACTGCTGCTTCACAGTCTACGCCTGTTTTTAAGTTAAAAAAGCGTTATTAAAGATATAAAAGAGATGCAAATGATAAAAAGGACCAAAACAATGAGATATAACCAATATATAATGCAAAGGGTTATGAAGGAAAACTAATTATGAAATATATTGAAATATATTCAGTTTAGTAAAATACAACATATCACAGAGTGAATAGAAAAAGAAAGCGAAATTTGCAATATATGACAAGTAGCATTTTATATAACTTAGGGGCATATTAACAAGGAACAGGGAAAATTAACGCTAAGGGCGCTCTCTCTGGCATCATCTATGAGGGGACCCATGGCAGGCACAATATTTTTCTGGAGAATGTGATCCGGGATGCCATCACATACACTGAGAATGGCAAAATGAAGACTGTCCAACTGGATTTGGGTGGTAAATACACCAGATACTCCCAAAATACTGTCACACATGAGGTGAATAGCTCTTTGTGGTATGTGTACTTTATGACATGTTAATAATGCCGATGGACACTTTACCACCTGCACTGCAGCACTTAATGAAACAGTGCTGCAGTTGCAGCTGGTAAAAATCCTGTGGCCAGGGTGTTAAGGGCAGGAGGGAAACAGGGTGAGCACCCCATGTAAAATAATAAAAACAACAATCAATAAAGGGCAAACACAAGTGTCCAGCGTGTGTCACAGTTTGTCTCATGGTGAAATGCCCGCAAATTGTGAAATGACTCCCAGAGCTAAGGCAAAAAGGTTTGGTGTGGGAAGGTGGTGTGTTCCTCAGTCAGGATGACCATCTAAGCAGTGCCCTGGAACTAATTATCTGCAAAGGGTCCTGCCCTTTAACAAGAAGATATAGCTCATACCTGGGCCTGTCCCCTCCCTTGTTCATCTAGGCAGCAGGGACCAATCCATGTGGGAGAACTGGTTTTGAGTGACCACAGGGAAGGTTTGGCTTATTTCACTGGCTACATTCTAAGGTGGGCACAGGAATGCTGCACAAGGGAAAAAGGTTCTGCTATCTTGGTTTTAGGAAGAAAAGGGGAATGCAGGATTGTTTTTAGTGAGATACACAGGAACTGCTCCAAAATGGGTAGGATTACCCCTGGGAATGTTTTCCTTGTTGGTGAGGAAGGGGCCAGTGTCATGCCCACCCACAGGCTAGTGCCAGGTGTAAAAGTGGCACACCTGGGTACCTTCGTAGGAGCACTAGTGGACCCATAGAAGAAAGAAAATGGACTGCACCTGCTGTTGTGACCTGTGAGGAGAACTCTTAGGGCTGTGCCTGCTTTCACATCTACCCAGTACTAAGAAATGGAGTCAAGGGGTTAGTTAGATGACCTCCTGTTAAACTAGTAGGACACAAAAGCTGCACCTGGTGGCTTCTGTGGCGCGAGGCCTGACCCCACCAAGTGCTAATCCTAATATCCTAGGTTAGGCTGCTGCCTAACCTTAACATTTGGGACCTAGAAACATTTAGCTAAAATCCTGACTGGAGAACCATTGTTGCATAGGGTCTACCCTGTCCGCTGCCGAGGATGCATTGTGGACCTGACTTCGCTGTAGTTCCTGCTATGTTCTCTGCTCAACACCAAGATCCGCCAATGACAAGGTGGCTTCCACTCCATTGCCCAACTTCCTTAATGCTACCATCAACAAGGACTCAATCAACGCGGAAGACAGTGAAGGCGGGGAACCCAGACTTCTTCATCCTTCGTTGACTATTGCATTTAGATCCGATCCTCCTGCAACTTGTGTTCATTACTGATCTGTCAATATACTGAACTGTTTCTAAGAAAAGAAAGTAACTCTTTGACCAGCACAAACCCAGTCCTTGTATCTGACTAGCACAGAGATCAACCGCAATCAGTCCTAACTTGGACTTTCACCCAGTTTTGCATCACCAGTTGCTTGTGCTTGATACTTTGCACTTATTGGTGCTATTTGTATTTACAACTTTACAAATTCACACCCCTGGTCCCCCTTATTAGATTCTTGTCGTTTTGGTGTAATTTTGTTCATTAAAATATTTTCTAGTGTTATAAATTGGAGTGGGATTTTTATTGTGTTGTTTTTTTTACTTTTTAACTCTTTTGCCACTTCTAAATACGGAACCATGTTTAAATATCGATGGTAAAAATATAGATGAAAAAAATATCGATGTAAAAATATTGATGAAAAAAATATCGATGTAAAAATGTTGATTACAAAAATATCGACTCTGTATACTTAAACAGGTAAGTACAATAATATTGACTCAAAAATATCGATGTAAAAAATATAGATGTAAAAAATATCGACTTTAAAATATAACATAACTTAAATTAATTAAATAATATTAATATTATTAACAAAATAAATTAAATGTAATATATATTTTAACTAATTATAACAAATAAACTTAATTTAATAAATATAAACACAAACAAATGGTACATATACAAATATTTACTTAAATACATTTTATTAACTATTATTTTTGTTAAATTTATAAACTTTTTTAATTATATAAAAATAAAACAAACACATATATCAATTATTTTAAATAAAATAAAATGTTCTATATTTAATTAACACATTAAACTATAAAAAAAATACATACATTTATTAACAAAATAAAAACATTAGTAGTTAAAACGTTGGATAGCAAGGGGGGTAAACATTACTATTCCCACTCCAGTGAGTGCAACAGTAGAGAAAGCGATGGATAGCGTAGGGGTGAAAATTACTATTCCTACTCCAATGAGTGCAACAGTAGGGAAAGCGTTGGATAGCGTAGGGGTAAAAATTACTATTCCCACTCCAGTGAGTGCAACAGTAGGGAAAGCGCTGGATTTCGGAGGGGTAAACATTACTAGTCCCACTCCAATGAGTGCAACAGTAGGGAAAGCGTTGGATAGCGTAAGGGTACAAATTACTGTTCCCACCCCAGTGAGTGCAGCAGTAGGGAAAGCGCTGGATAGCGGAGGGGTAAAAATTACTATTCCCATTTCAATGAATGCAACAGTGGGGAAAGCGTTGGATAGAATAGGGGTAAATATTACTATTCCCACTCCAGTGAGTGCAACAGTAGGGAAAGCGTTGGATAGCGGAGGGGTAGAAATTACTATTCCCACTCCAGTGAGTGCAACAGTAGGGAAAGCGCTGGATTCCAAAACAATAAAAAACAAAACCATCAACAATTTTATTAAATTTAATTTCCAATATTAACATAATTAATATATAAATTTAAATACATTATTATTAACAAAGATAATAAAAAATAATTATTTACACATTATTTAACACTATAATATCCACAACACACACCTAAAATTAATTACACAATTAAATGTAATAATTGATAATAAATTAATGAAAATTAATGTATTATTATTTATTAATTAATCAATAAAAAAATAATTTCTTATCACTTTTCACACCATTTACACATATAAACACCACAACACACACCTAAAATTAATTACACAATTACAATCAATAATGAATAATTAACTAATGGTAATTAATTTACAAATATTTAATCATTAATATATAAAAAATTAATTACTTACCACCCTTCACACCATTCACACATATAAACACCACAACACACACCTAAAATTAATTAAACAAATAACATAATTAATTATTAATTGACTAATTGAAATAATTAACAACTAATTATTAAACTATTATTAATTAATCAATTAACTCATTAATTATTCAATACATTTTATTTAATTAAATTACTTCCCACCCTATTCCCCTATAAACCCACAACCCACTACCGAACTAAAAACGCAAAATTCCAATTAAGAAAACAAAACAAAATTAAACTACTATAAATTATTATTTAAATCTATATAATTAAATTACTTCCCACCCTATTCCCCTATGAACCCACAACCTGCTACGGAACTAAAAATGTAGAGTTAAACTTAAAATAAATTAATAACTAGTAAAATTCTAAAACATATAATAAAATGACAAACAATTCTCATTAAAAACATTAAAATACATAACATTATTAATAAATCGATATTTTTATCAACTATATTTTTGTAAACAATATTTATTACAACGATATTTTTGTAATCAATATTACTTACCTGTCAGTCGATATTCTTGTAAACTATATTTTTGTTGGCGATATTTCTTCCCCACGACATTTTTGCGGCGATATTTATGTCCCACGATATTTCTCCGTCGATATTCCTGCTCTGCACCCTAAATACTTAACACATTTTCTTCAGTTTATCCTGTCTAATCTGTGCCATAGCTACCAGTGGTTTATCTCAGGTGTAAATTGCTGGACGTACCAAGAATACATGTTACAGAGTGATCATTAACAGTGAGCTATAGTTTAGAAAGAACCATGTGTAGAGTCAGTGCATGTTGACACACATTTTCACATTTAAAGACTTGTGATTTGATTTATTCATGCTTGAATGTTGTGTAGCCTGTTGCTGCACCTGAAGAGGGGGGCTTTGCACCTGTTTCTTTATCTGCACAAGCTTTATTTTCCATGAAAACACATACTGTGGTGCTGTGGTAGCCAGCATGTGCCCTGTCTGCAGGAGGACTTTACCTGCTAAAGAGCATTTTCATTTCCAAGGTTTACAGGTATTCTTGTAGATTGTTTCTTGTGCACCTATTGCAAAAGGCGAAGTTTAAGACTATAGATGTTGTGGGCCATTTAACTCTCAGGAAGTTGCAGTGTTGTCTGGAACTTCCAGCCTATAGTTGAGTCACTCTCACTATGTCACACCAGTCTTGGTTGTAACATTCTTGGAATACATGAACACTGAGTTTCAATCTACAAGAATGATTAATGCTGATTTTCTATACATAGTTGGCATTCACTAACTTTTGTTTGTCAAGCATTGGCCTAACAATGATTAGTCACTTCTACAATAATATAAATAAAGTTTGTTGCTCTGCATCTAGTGTATTTTGTGCTCTGGACAATACAACCACATCTCAGTTCATAGTTGAGTAGAATAGGCATGGGGTAAAAATATATAAAAGTAAGTTCTGTCCTTAATCCTATTCAATTTTTTTCATGAATGATGAAACAAATTTGGACTAAGGCTTATAGCACTGGTAAACAAACTGTCATATTTGTGGGAGCCTTCAACAAAAGACAAGTTGAACAATGACTAGGACTGCAGTTCCAGGTGGGCATGGGTACGGCAAGTGTAATGTATGGGTAATTACAGAACTGGTTTACTGTCTGATGAAATGAATTGGAAATAATTCTGTTCCAAGAAAGATATGACATCCATCAGCATGGTTGCAGGAAAGTTGGGCAGTCGTTATGAGGATGGTGAGAGGCCAACAGGACCTGAATCCTGGGGGCTCAAATCTGTTCCATCCTATTGCATGAGGTCTGGAGATGCATACCCAAAATTAACAGTGCAGTTGCTTTCACAATAACATTGCCTTAGACTCCATAGAAAGGGCTAGGGGCACAGTGACAGCCTAGCCTCCAATCAAATCCTGCTTCCACTTAGGCATGTGGTAAATGACAGTAGAAAAGTCTTCAGAATTGGAGAAAAGCATGCAGGAAAGGGCGAGACAATGCTAGGTTGACATAATTATTTCCCATCCGGTGATTGCAGGGTGTAGATGTGGTATTACCTGTCGGAATCAGTGATTCTGCCCCATTCATTCATGGACCCCTGTACCTTGCAATTCACAATTTGCCCTTATATTCATTGTAAAGTAATGCTGTTTTTAAACCCTACTTTGCCATTTTCTAATTTTTTAAAATGAAGAATACATTTTCCCTCGTGGTCGTATCCCCCCCAACCGGCCCCACCGCTCTTACCTGCAGCGCCGCTGGTTCTGAGGTGCTGATCAAGCAGGATGAGTAGACTACAGCACAACCTCAAGGCAATACTGTAGGAAATTGAGTTATTAGTTGTGTGGCCTGCATAAGTGATAGGTCCACAAATCTTCTTAATGGAAACCAATCACCCCATTGTAGCTCTTAACTCTCTCAGCTTAACACTCAGGTGCAGATTCCGATCGGGTACAAAATGTTCCCGTACGACTCGTATCCGTATATTTTTACATACGAATCGTACAAGTCCCGTTCCACCGGTGAAGTACGATCCGTACGTGAAAAATACATACGAATCGCTTTGGGAAAAGGTCTACGAAACGTACCCGGACAGTTTTACGTACAAATCGTAAAACTGAAGTCCGAGCGCACAAGTACGATCCGTAATGCCCTTCCGAATATACAAGCGTATGTAAAACGTCCCGTACGGAGCGAACTCTGTACCACTCGTATCGTACGAGTCGTACAGCACCCCCACGCGTATGTCCGCACGTCCCCCCCTTTTGTCAGCACCGTACCCCCCATGTCCGCACCGTACCCCAGCACCGTACCCCAGCCCCGTACTTGGACACACCGTACCCCAGCCCCGTACATGGACGCACCCTACCACAGCACCGTACCCCAGCCCCATAGTTGGACGCACCGTATCCCAGCACCGTAGCCCAGCCCCGTACTTGGGTGCACCGTACCCCAGCACCGTACTTGTAAGCACTGTACCCCAGCACCGTACCCCAGCCCCGTACTTGGACGCACCATCCCCCAGCACCGTCCCCCAGCATCGCGTATGTGCGGACCTTACAACATTGCGTATGCGAGCAAGGTACAACAACATCGCATATGGACGCACCTTACATATGCGAAAACGACTCGTACTGAACCAGGACACTGTAAAACAGCACAAGGAGGGTCAATTCGACTCGCACAACACCACAAAACACGTCTACAGTACAAAAAATATCAAAATGACTGACCTGGCACATCCAAACAGGTAAACAGAGGCCCAAACTCACAACCACCTCTTATAACACACCCACCAAAAATTCAAACGCAGGCACACCCACAAATGGACCAATAAAAAGGACGTACACACACAAACCATGAGCCTTTGCAACAGACTCAATGCAGCTACAGAGCACACCCCAACAACTGCACCCATACACCTTAACATATACACCTTCACACACACTCCTTCCCACAAACCCCCTCTCCACATTCCCATACACACCTTCACATTCACACCCACACACATCCACACCCTCACCCCACACCATGCCCACAGACAAGAATCCAAAGTTCACAAGGGAGGAGCTGGACATCCTTGTCAATGAAGTCATCAGAGTCGCGCAACAGCTCTTTGGAACATTGGTCAGACAGAACAGCATAGCCGAAAAATCACACCTGTGGCAGAGGATCGTCGATAGGATGAATGCTGTTGTGCCCATCAGAAGGACCAGGAATGAATGCCAAGCCAGGTGGTACGATCTGCGGAGTGCAGTCAAGCGCAAAATGAACGAGGACTACACCCAGAGCAACATCACTGGAGGTGGGCTGCCCCGCAGACCGGTACATTACCATCCCTGGGAGGAGATGGTGATGGCCCTGCTTCCGCCGGTGGGAGTACAAGGAGTTGAAGGAGTTGCAGAGCCTGGTGAGTACACAAACAACTTACGTAACATGGGGGTAATGGCATCCACACCCCAACTACACCAAATGCACGCAACTACCCCCAAGCCCTCACCGGACACCACCACACTCAAAAACAACGCTCATACCACTAACATGTGTATGCCCCATCCACAAAGCAAGGCCATGGCATGTCCCAGGCTACACGAAGCACAAACCCAAGACTGGATGTCTGGGATGCTGGGAGGGTGGGGCTCACAAAACACATTGTTCAACTCTGAATCAGACACCATTGCCCTCAGCTCATATGGCCCAGGTACATACCCATGCACCATGCTCAATGCACAGGGACTGGCAAAGTACTGACAAGGTAGCTGACACTTGGCAGTGCTGTAGCCAGCACAAGGCCCTCCTGTGACCACTGTAAACTCAAACACCAACACCACAAGCTCAGATATCTAGGACAGGAACTCACACTCACTGTCATGCCAGCATGCACCATGAGGGGACAGATACATCACCTGGGAGACCCACAGCCAAATCACACTACACCCCCCAGCAGGCCCTGTCACACACACCCCCCTTACACAAGCACACACCACCAGGGCAGGCAATGGATTTACCCACTCTCACAATGGACATGTGACACAACAAGATCAATCCATAGCCAAAGAAGCATCCAAGCCTAAAATCTACATGTCAAACACTCAGGAGAACATATCAATCTGTCCCCCGCAACATACCGATCCACACGTGAACAGTGAGGGGAATGCTAGGCACATACAACTATCTGGAGGAACTGTGCCAACTTGAATATGTATGAAACATAGATGTCGCATGAAACAGCATTAACATTGTCTCTCTCTCACACACAGGGCAACGTCATGGGTCTGCCCCACCTGGACCATCTGGTGTCCAAGCCTCTGCAGCACCTGCCTCAGGTACATCTGTGCCAACCACCACCCCCATTCCTGCCACATCCCAGGAGACACCCAGGAGCCCTGCCCGCACTGAACAACTGAGCCAGTCTGACCTGGAGGGAGAAGGTTTGCCGGGCACCCAGGAGGAGGCAGACACCCCCGCAACTGCCATCCCTCAGGTGTCCCGTAGACCCGATGTGCCCACAACGGCAGGCCAGGCTCGTGTGGGCAGGGGTGGTGGGAATGGAGGCAGGTGGAGGCGAGAACCTGACCAGCCAGCTGAAGGGACTGGTATGTCACACATACGCAACATCATGGACGCATACCGGCGTGACACCAGGGCCATCAGCCAGGTAGTGGAGACCCTCACAGAGATTAAGAACCAGCAGGCCGAGCAACACGCCAGTCAACAACAACACCAAGGACGGATGGAGGCAAGACTGGCTGAGCTCCTGGCGGTGCAAACGGACATAAGTCGTTCACTCCGTCGGATCTCCGACAACATGGCCAACCCTCCCTGTGCCACCAGGCGACGACCAACACCAGCCACAGGGAGGGAGTAGGAGGAGGATTCGTCCGACGGAGCGTCCCAAACATCGTCAAGGCCTGCATCTGAGGGTCCCGCGAGGAAGGTGGGTCATCCACGGAAAAGACCGTGAGAGGCAGCGGACCATCCCCATCTCCCAGGTCACCTGGCCTGGCACCTGACCTTCATGCGCAACAGCAGCACCTCATTCACTGACATTCTCTGCCACATGGACTTGCTGGTCACAGTCTGACCAATGATGACAAACACTGTGTTCTGGACTCTGATGACTTTAAATGCAAAGGATCCCATCTCCCCCTGCGAACTTTGGATTCTAGGCACACTGTATAGCACTTATTTTTACCCACAAAAGACGCCCCCCACCGATAATAAAACTAATTTTCTTTAATTAGATGTTGCAGTCATTTTGCATGAGTCCACAACATATGTGTGGGGAAATGTCAAACTATGCTTGAGTGTCGAACTAACTCCAGCCATCCATACACTGGGATCTGAGTCCCGTACAGGACACTCATGGGTCACAATGTTTTATCCAATACAGACATAGAGCGCAATACTCACCCGTGATGGCCTCAAGCTGCTGAGGGGGGCTTGCAATACTGTGCGGAAAGACCAATTCGGAAGAGCATCATTAAGGTGTAGAGGTCATGGCTCATGTGGAGGTGCCCGGGGAGGGTGTCCCAGGTATGTTTAGCCAGGTGGGTGCACTATGTCCTGCATGCTGGACTTCGGTGGATGTGAAGAATGTTGGCCAGGGCAAGGTTTGATGCATGGAGTTGGGCCAACGGGGTCTTGGATGACAGATGTCCAAGGTTGGTTTGGGGTCTGGGGTTGTGGACTGCCTCCTGAGTGTGGGTGAGGAGTCTGAAGGTCATCCTGCAGCAGACAGTGATCCATTGCAGCTATCTCAGGTGGAGGTTATGTGGCTGGGGCGTGGGATGTTGAAGCTGAGGTATGCAGATGCACCCTGGATGTGGACAAGTTTTCCGGGAGTTTGGCTGTACTTGCTCCATGGAGGGCGGGGCTGTAGCTGACACAGCTGGGGGACGGTCCATCTTGCCTTGGAGTGGATCTATCTTTGGGTCATGTGTTTCATGCGGAGGGTGTTGCAGCATGAGGTACAGATGCTGGTGAGTTGCATGGCAATTGTGAGCGACGAGTCCATGATTCACACCATCTTGTGTGCGTTGCAACTGGATGCTGGTGCAGTGCCCTGGCGGGTGGGACACAAGGAGTTGACCCAGCTGTAAGGGGACAATCCTCAGATGATTACCTCAGTCCTGTACAAGTCCAGCCTCAGGTGGCTGATGTTCAGCCATTCATCAACGGACCTCATGCCTTCTTGAAGGTTGGAACTGGCAATGGCGGTGTCTTTGGTGAGGGTGAGGAGCAGCTGGCTGTCAATGGCATACGAGATGATGATGAGGTTGTGTGCGCATGTGATGGTGGAGAGTGGGGTCATGGACACATTGAAGATTGACACGCTGAGAGATGAGCCCTGGGCCAGGTGCCAGATGACGCCACTGTACTACATGCTGAAGGCTTGAGTCCCACTCCCATGGCCTTGCTGGTGAGCCACTTGGTGATTTCATCCTGGTCCATCCCCTGGATACCAGTGTTGGAGATGTGGGAGCTGACAGTGTGTAAGCACATCGTGCATAATGCTGTGGAGAGGTCAAGGGGGGTGGCCTCACCATTGTTGAGAAGGGCAAAGTTGTCGGTGTTGGTGGCAATGATGACGGTTGCAGTGGGGTGATTACTGTGGAAGGCGGTCTTGCGCAGGTTGCCTGGAGCTCTTTGCGTGGAGGAAGTTTGTCAGTTGCTCATTGACTGTATTCCTGATTACATTTGCTGGCTAGGGAAGCACGTTGAGGTTCCTTGAGAGCCAGAGTTCCTGCCGTCCATTGTCTAAGAAGGGCCTGGGTCACTGCATGCCTCTATCTACCATGGAATGTGGCTACCTCCAAAGATACATACATGATGTGCTGGACGGGGGCCACAAGGATGGGGAATGATGTGGGTCCTGATGGAGAACCCCAGGGGATGTTGCACATGAGCCGGGTGTTGTATCTGCTGATGATGGAAGTCCAAAACCTGAGGGTGGTTGGTCACGCGTATAATAGTGCATTCTGCCTCTGTGTGCCAAGGCTTGCGTGTATGTCCATGAGCTTGCAGTGGTAGAAAGTTGCAAGGTATTGGCTCAGCCTTGCAAGGGTGGGGTGTCTTTTGGATGGAGAGCTGATGTCAGTGCACTCACGATGCTGATGAGCCCCTTGATGTCGTGCTGTTTTTTGGCCTCGTCCCCATCTGAAGGATCTCTAATTGTCCGGGCTGATGGTATGGTGATGGCTGTGTGTGCCGTTTTCCAGGGTTTGTAAGGCCACTGATGGTAATTTGTGTTGCAAGCTGTGCACAAGAGTCCTGCTAGACGTGTATGAGTCCAGTAGGTCTGCCTTGTCAAAGGTGGCTTAATTGTATATGTGCATCACTGGAAAGTCCGTCAACGTGGCTGGATTGTTGGATCAGTTGCTGATCAAGTGTGTGAGGTTGCATGGTGTGACGGTGGTGTTAGTTCCAGTGTCCCACACAGCATGTCTGTGTTGACTTACATCAAGCATCTTTGGGGGATTGGTAGCGGGGTGTGTGGCAGTGTGTTGCCCGTTGGAGACGTGAATGCTAATGTGGATGGACCAATGATGGATGCTGGTGTGGTTCTCATCCAGCCATAAGTTCCTGGCCCACAGCCATATGTATCCTGTGGATGTGAGGGCGTGCATGACGATGGACATGTTGAGGGCTTTGCGGAATTGTGGATGTAGGCCTGGAGATCTGTAGATGAGTGTTACTCTGAGGGTTTACAGGGGGTTTGTGCCAAAACGGATTTGTGACCCTGAGTGCGTACTTGGGAATAGATATCAAATCATCCTCTGGGATTGTTAGTGCCGTCCCTGCGGGTGCTCTTGTATCCGTCTGAGATGGCAATGAAGAAGTTTTGTGCTGAGGATGCTTTCATCCATGTCACTGTCATGATGGTGATGTGTGGGCCTGTGGTTTTGAGGAGGTAACAGAGTCCAATGATGTGCTGTTGGACGGAGCCGGTGTGGAGTAGGAGGGACATGACCTGGTTGGTGTGACAGGGCCTGGAAGGCGGGGCAGCGCTGTGTAGGCAGTTGGAGTTGCACATTCAGCATGCGAAGGTGTGGTGTGTGCGCTTAGGGTATGCCTGAGAGCAGGCAGTTGATTTTCGCTTGGGCATTGCTTGGAGGGTGGCTGCAACATGAGACTGTTGTATGATGTGGGTCATGCAAGGACATAAGGATCGTGCAATGTGCACGTTGCATGCGCTGACGGTCCTACCTTTGGCACCGCCTGGTCGCAACAGTGGCACAGACAAGCTGATGACAGCCTAATGAATGGGTGGAGGGAGGAAGGGAGGAGCATCTTGGAGGCGTGTGGGTTGCAGAATCGGGGGACTTGGTGGGCCCTTGCCACAGGGCCCGCAGCAGCAGGCGGCATGTACTAGAAACTAGCCCTAAAGTAGCACACAAAGACAAGGATGTCAGAAAGGACAACTGCAACAGGTGCATGTAAAGGAAGGAGTGTCAGGTTACTCATGGCTCACCCAGAGAAAATGGATGAACAATCACCAAAGATGACTGACACAGGATCAGGAAACAGAAGGCCAAGCTGCGCACAGGAGACACACCCTCAGCAGGCGTTGACGGCCCGTTGGTGGGAGCAACCTGCACAAATACATACACAACCATGGACTTCATGCACAATAGAGATTATTATCCATGAAGAACTGCATGCATGTTGCCGAACTACACATACACTCATATGTACAATCTTTGACAACTATGCCAGAGATGACGCATGCAAAGTGGCAAGAGTCCTGCATTGACAGAGATGAGGCACTTCGGAGGGTGAGGAAAACCTTTATTACTCAAGCTCACACTGAGGGAAATGCATCAATATGAACAGACTCACAGGTCATTTGACTGAACATGTGGGACCTACGCAGGACACCCCCTTCACAACACGGATGTTGTAAATCCAAATGAACTGGCACACAAGTTAATGGGATGAGCCAAACACCTCCTGCTGCACACGGAGAGGCTGCAATTCTCCATTGAGCCTGTCATGGGGATGTCCCACACTATGTTCACCCATAGCATCCCGTATGTTTCAGAGGGAATTGTTACACACATTGATGCCTTCATCAGAATCCAAAAACCATTACAGATGACTGTCACGAAGGGTGACTGTCAATTCATGGGAGTCATGCTACATGTTATGTGCCCCATGGTGAGTCAACATGTATGCATGGTAACAGAACATGCACAGAGGCAGTCCCCACACATTCCAAACACGTACCACCCCCAAAATGCCTTGCTGCAATCCTTACCCAAAATGAAATATCCCCATGTCCGTGCATGGATTTTTCTCCGCATACATGGTCATTTACTAAACAGGAACAATGTTGTCCCCATGCTAATTTAAAAGAAAGTGCCCCAGCTAAAATGTGTGGAATTACATCATCACTCGAGTGACACATCAGAACACACTTCTAAGTCACTTAGCATACAGTCAGCTGGACACACACATTGCAACACATGCCACCCAAGGCTACAAGCGTGCACACTCAGACCCAGTGACTCACAATTATGAGAAGAAGTTGCGTATGAGCTGACTCGGGATATCCTCCTCCTTCTCCTCCTCATCACTTGCCTCGTGACCAAGCCCTTCATCCTCCACAGGTGGATGTTCCTGCTCATCCTGCTCCAGGATGAGTGGCACTGCCTTCTCCACTGCCATGTTGTGCAGCATGCAGCACACGAGGAAGATTTTGCAGACCTTCGCCGGTGCATATGGGAGGGACCCGCCTGTCTTGTGAAGGCACCGGAATCGGCTCTTCAGGAGGCCAAACGTGCTCTCAATCACTCGCCTGGTCTGCCCGTGTGCATTGTTGTACCGGTGATCTGCAGCTGATCTTGGGTTGCGGAGAGGCGTCATCAGCCATGGCATGTTGGGATAGCCAGAGTCCCCTACATGGAAACATCATGTAAATAAGTGGGTCAGGAGATGCCGTAAGAGCCAGAGATACCGCAACACACAGGACAAACAGAGTATACCCACCAACAAGACATGCTCGTTCGTTGTGCAGCCGCAGCATCATTTGTGGCACCCTGCTACACCTCATGATGTAGGCATCGTGTGCTGACCCTGGAAAACGTGCACAGACATGGGAAATCAGCATGTTAGCAAGACACACCACAAGGGCATTTATAGAGTGGTAATGTTTACGGTTGCGATAGGCTACCTCCTGTGCCTGTGGTGGTACCAAAGCCACATGTGTCCCATCAATGGACCCAATGACAAGGGGCATCCCTCCCAGGGCATAGAAATCACCCTTGACACCTGTCAACTCCTCAGGAGTCGGAAAAGGGATGAATTCATCAAGGTGCTCCAACATGGCTGCCAAAACATCACGCAGGACATGGCTTAACATTGTCTGTGACATGCCACCAACATCAGCTATGGTGAATTGAAACGTACCTGTGGCAAAAAAATGTAGGGCTGCCATCACCTTCATCTTGGGGGTCAGCGCAGTGGGATACCTGTGTCGCGGTTGGAGGTGTGGTGCCACCTTGGCGGTCAAGTCCTCAATCAACTGTTGAGTGAATCTGTAACGTCGGATGCAGGCACGTTCCCTCATGGCACCCAAGTCTGGCATTGGCCAGTGGGACAGGCGGTGCCCTGCAGAAAATTGTGATGAATGACGAAGATTGCGAGCATAACAACATCAATGTCAATGAACAGAGCACATGCTCAACTGCAACTACACATCTGCTAAATACAGAGTCTGGTGTGTGCAATACATCCAGGACACGTATGCTAGCTTGGTGATACTCCTACGAAAAGCCAGATACACCTGTTGATTGGCAAGTCTACATGACATACCCTGAAACTAGCTTGGGGCCAGTCTGAGTGAACAGCCAGAGACATCACAGGAGTGACATACATCCACATAGCTGCATTTAAAGGATGTCATCACATACAGACAGATGACGGCAAGCTAGACGCACAGGTCACATGGAATGTCAAATGTACAGATCACACACATTGCCATGAAGGGGTACACTTGAAAACAGAAAACACAGACATTGAGACGACGCAGATATGTCCTCATGTGAAAATATCATGTCCGATGCATACAGACCCTGCTTTCGTGGGAATCCACATGTGGCATGGTGTGCGTAGATGTGTGCCATGCCCATCTCCACACAGACACATGTTGGATGCAGCCACAGCAGATGTAGTTGACGGAACAGTAACAGCAAGCTCATGGGAACACATGACACACACATGACATAGTCACATTGGGGCACGCTGATTGTGAAATGTCAGTTGTTAGTGTCCCTGTCCCTGGCATCAGGGGACAGTTGCGGGTGGTGGTGACTGTGCCATACCAGTGATGCTGTGCTTGACACGTTTGTACTACAGGCACACATGTGCAAAGTGTGAAGGGAAAGTGTGCCACATAGTGTCCCATCACACATGACATGTGTACACAGGTCATCACACATCAATTGTGCAACTACATGAGGAGACATGTGCAATATCACTGCTTGACACACCTAGGCCCTGCACATGAAAGTCTGCAATGACAATGACTTGATGTACAGCCTTTTGCGAGTCGGAGACCTCCATTCCTTTCATGTGCGTCTCCTATCACCAGTGTAAGCGTGTGAAACGCACCATACACACGCTCTGAGAGCGTGTGTACGGTCCGTATCACTATTGTAGTGGTGCCGTAGGAGTACGCGTGGTACGGACCGTACACACGTCGTGTGTACGGTCTGTATCACTATAGAAGTGGTGCCGTAGGAGTACGCATGGTACGGACCGTACACACGTCGTGTGTACGGTCCCTATCTCTATAGTAGTGGTGGCGTAGGAGTACGCATGGTACGGATCATACACATGTCGTGTGTACGGTCCGTATCACTATAGTAGTGGTGCCATAGGAGTACGCGTGGTACGGACCATACACACGCTCTCAGAGTGTATGTACGGTCCGTATCACTATAGTAGTGGTGCCGTAGGAGTACGCGTGGTACGGACCGTACACACGTCGTGTGTATGGTCTGTATCACTATAGTAGTGGTGCTGTAGGAGTACGCGTGGTACAGACCGTACACACGTCTTGTGTACTGTCCGTATCTCTATAGTAGTGGTGCCATAGGAATACGCATGGTACGGACCAAACACATGTCGTGTGTACTGTCTGTATCACTATAGTAGTGGTGCCATAGGAGTACGCGTGGTACGGACCATACACACGCTCTCAGAGTGTATGTACGGTCCGTATCACTATAGTAGTGGTGCCGTAGGAGTACGCGTGGTACGGACCGTACACACGTCGTGTGTACGGTCCGTATCACTATAGTAGTGGTGCCGTAGAAGTACGGTTGGTACGGACCGTACACACACGCGTACTCCTATGGCACCACTACTATAGTGATACGGACTGTACACAGGCTCTCAGAGCGTGTGTACGGTCCGTATCACTATTGTAGTGGTGCCGTACGTGTACGGGTACATGTGAAACGCACCGTACATGTTTTTTGGAATCGAAAATTACATAGGGGACAAGTATTAGGCCCAAAATGCATGCTGGTTGTCATGGATACAGAGATTTCAGTTGCAATGTGGCCATCATGTGGGCTTGAAAAGTCAGTTGGCCCAAAAATTACAATGTTGCAAAGTGGTGTTTGCCTTGCTATGATGCTCAAAATTTGAACCATGCTAATTCGTGTCATTGGTGTATGTTTAAAGGGATTGGAGGAAACGTAGGATGCAAATGAGTCTGACCAATCACTCTGTACTCCTGTAAATGTAAGTCCCCAGTAAGACTGATATAAGTCAGGCAGAACCCATGAGAGGCCAGTTGCCTGCACAACTTTCCTGTCGACCACACTGCTGCTGTCTGTGCTTCCTCTGGCACCATGTCGCGGACTGTGGAGAGGGCCCAGCCATTCACCATCGAGGAGAATTAGGCCTTGCTGAATGTCCTCCTCCCACAGTACCCCAGCCTGTATGGGAGACCAGGGGAGCAGGTGAGTGCTGACCCCACTACCTTTGACTGTGCACCTGTTTCGTGGCTGTCACTTCTGGCATTGTGTCCAGGTGTCATAGACATGCAATGAGGTTTAGAGTGGGTCCCAGGGGGGGAAAGTCTTATGTCTGTCATGCAGAGCATGAAGTAATTCCTGTGTGCACGCCTCACTTGCATTGTGCTTACTGTGATATTCACTGCATAGTGCATGACACATTCAGCCTGGCAAATCCTTGGTGGCATTTTTTGGCTATTGTCCTGAGATGATTCAGTGGTCCCCCCGGTGTGACAGGTGACTGTACCCACAGATGTGTATGAGTTGAGGGGAGCTGTGGTGAGAGTGTCCAAGTGATGTGTACGCCCTCCTGGACATTGATGTGTGTGAAGGTTCCTTGTCATGTGGGTGAGTGTCTATGTGAAGTCTTGCACCACAGCTGCATGGAGGAGGCAACAGCTCTACCCATCTGATGTGAGGAGTAAGCCGTGCTGTGTGTCTGACTTGCTGAGCTAGCCCGACACCTGTGACACCCCACAGGCAAGTGGCACATGTGCAGAGGGAGGTATGTATCTGCTGTTGCCAATGGCAGGTGATTGATCTGTGCCTGTGTGTGTCTGTGTACTCTGCTGAGGTTGCGTCAGTGGGCTGGGGCATGTAACTGCTTTGAGGTGCTGTCCATCAGCCTGGTGTTGCATGTGATGCACAGTGTGTGCCATGATCAGGGAGTGTGTCGCACCACTCCTGCCACATGTGTAGTTTCAATGCCATATAGTGCATTGGGGCTTCCACAGAGGCCAATGTCGATATGAGTAAGATGGGATTCCTTGGCACCATCCTATGCCCTGTTCAACATATCATCGATGTTCAAATGGGTGTCTCTGTGACATGGAGCAGGTGTAGTGATGTTGTTTCACTTTGTCATCCTCACAGGTAACTGCCTACGAGAAGGGGGAGATCTGGAAGCGGATCGTCAGGGCCGTGAGAGTGGTGGGGGTCGCAGTCGGCGCCTAGCCCAAGTCAGAAAATGGTGGCAGGACATCCGGTGCTGGACTCGGCGGATCGCCCGGGTCCAGCTGGGGCTCTCACCTCCACGCCCCCACAGCGGGCGCCGACGCCTGACCACCCACATTATGAGTGTCATGGCGGCGGTGTTCCCTGACCTGGATAGGCAGTTACAGGAGGGACAGCAGCAAGGAGGGGGTAGGTACCTGTCTGTTTGTTGTGTTGTGTGTCCCCAGCTTTTGGAAGTGCTCTGTAGCCTGGATACACTGCCGGGGTTTATATGTGCAGTGCATATTCTGTTCCCCAAAGTCAACCGGTGCTCTTATTTGTCCCTTCCCCTGCTTGACATGTGTCCCCTGGTCTGTGTGTAATCACAATTGTACATGGTCATCTAGCCTGCCAGTTGATCCAAGTGCACATTGCGTTCAGCATCATGTGGGAGGGTGGTCTGTGACATGTGTTGTTACCTTGCCTGTGCCCTGTCCTGTTCACTCTGTTGGGGGCCATATTTGTTGGCACTGATGATGAGTCTCAACATGGGAGTGTGAGGTTTCAAATGAACACCCTTGCAGCATGCATGACCAATGTTGTGGCCTCAGACATGATGTGCATGAGTGGGAGATATGCATAGTGCCAGGACGGTTGCTCATGTTACAGTCAGATCATTCCAGGAACAAGGAGCAGTGTGCCCACTACAGTCCCCTGAGACACCCTTGCCTCGTAACCATGTGTGTCATCCAACACTGTGTCCATTCTCAGTGTGTTCAGCATATGTTTGCCTTTGTCGCATTGTTCCCTGGCCTCATTTGTATTTATCCAAAGTGTGCTGCATGTGTCAACTGGACAGGGAGACCCCATTTGGCTTGTGCATACTCACACTGGGCAGTGCCTGTGTGTCTATTCACAACTATCTGTCGATGATTGTTTGTCACAAATATGTGTTGGCAGCCTCACGAGATGATGAGGAGTACATTTGGGAAGTCTTGCTGCACATTTTAGTAAAGCCTGATTAAGAGGTGTCACTTCTTGATCTGTCTCAATGACTTTGTCTCAGGTATGGGGGATTTGTGCGGGCGAGGCCTACATGGCCAGACCTTATGTCTCATTGCCAGGTCTGATCTGTGTGTGATAATTGGCTGGACAGAGAATCAACGTGCAGTGTCCCAGTGATGTTATGCAGGGTTTAATGCTTGTGCTTTGCAGCATGTGTCAATTGTTTAGATACATGATTCCTGCTCATTCATTTTTTGCACCAGTGTGTGGTCAAGATGCTACGTAGTTTGGTCTTTGTGTGCTGACATCTGTGTGGACATTCTGGCTTGCCATGGGGGTGTCTCCTCAGTGAAGGTATGCCTTTTTACAACACAATAGCAGGCCCATTAGCTCATGCATTGTCCTGGGTTTGGACATGTTTGCCACTCCACATGACAGGCAGTGGGTCAGATGTGTTGGCAACTGTGTCATCAGGTAACGGATGGCCATGTGACAACTGACATAATTCAAGTTGTTAGTCACAAGGTATTGTACCTTGGCACTCACAACACTTGTCAACAGGTCTTCATGTTTTCTATGCTTTAGTTTGATGTTTTGTTGTTAAGAACAATAATGTGCCTGCATGACAGATGTCTCCCAAGGAAGTGCACAGCAAACCACCTTTACACTTTCATGGAACACACTGGCACAATGTTAAAGAGGGCACTGTTCTAATGAGACTGTTTTTCAGATTATACATATACATGTTCCCCCAGTGTTGTGGAAATTGGGTAGGTCCTTGGTTGTTGGTGATACCAACTTACGAGTGTCAAGTCATCAAGCCCTCCGTGGGCCCATGTATATGTACTTTCTGCAACTACATTTCTTTCTAACAGTGGCTTCTTTAAAGAAGGCTGCCAGCTTCTTCAATGACTGGGTAAATGTAGTTTTGTGCGCACCTCCTTGGGAGCCATCTGTTATGAAGGCACACGTGTGTTCTGTTCACAAAATGGCACATTCCCACATTCTGACCGTGTCGATTGTGTCAAGTATTGTGATTCCCAAGGGACCAACCTTTTTTCGTTTTGTGTTCCAAAGTACTTACAGGTCACTGAGTGTGGGGACACCTTTGGTATTGAGGTGTGTTACTTTGCCTTGGGTGCACCACTACTGTTTCTTTCAGGGTAAACAAGAGGTGGCATGACTTCATTGTATTGCTGTGCTCACCTGTTCCCAGACACTAGCTCCTCAGTGTTTTCTCATTCAAGTTTTGGGCTGGTGTGTCCTATTGTTCCTTGTGTCCAAGTGGCATGGTGGGTCTAACAACTGGGGAGTACAGGGCTTACATATGTGCGGAGTAATCTAGCTGTTACTCATGATGCATTGCCTGATATGCACTGTGACCTATTGTTTTTTTACTCATGTGTCAGATGTATACAGGTGACTGATGTTTTTCTGCATCTTCACCTTGCCCACAGCATCATCATTGGAAACCGAGGGAGACACCGGCACGGACCTGGATGAGGGACCCAGCACCAGTGCCACCAGTGCTGGCGAGTCTGTGGGAGCCAGTGGCATGGAGGGCGAGGGGAGTCAGTCAGAGGACCTGTCTGGTGGTGAATCCAACTACGACGCAGACGGGTCCAAGGCTGACCTCATCGAGGGGGCGGAGGCTGCTACAACACCTGGCAGCAGCCCAACATCTGTCCCCGCCTCCTCCATTCCCAGCACCGCCCTCCCAGTTGCTCCGGTCCCTTCTGTCTGTGCAGGGCCCCACCATGTCTCCTTCGGGACAGGCACCGCACCCCCTGCCCCTGTCACCCCTGCTGCCCTCAGTGCAGAGTCTGTGGACATACTGCGGCAGTTGCAGGTTGGGCAGGCATCGGTGCTGACTGTCCTCCATGGCCACACCACACTGCTAACACAGATGGTGCCGTTCATGGAGGGCATGTCAGCATCGATGTCTGAACAACGCAGGTTTCTGCGGTCCATGGACTCTTCACTGACGGCAGCAGTGAGTCTCCTGCAGCGCTTCGTCCCCCCCTACCCCAGTACTTCACGAGCATCAAGGGTTCTTCCTTCCAGTTGTCCATGGTGCCCCCATGGTCCAGCAGCGAAGCACAGAGAAATCACCAAGCAAGAGCAAGTATCCACCTTGTTCAAGAGTTTTTAAAGGGAAGTGGATGGTTCCAGAAGCCAGACACCCATGGCCAATCCTAGGATGCAATGTCACCTTTCCACCCTCTCATCAATCAATCAATCAATCAATCATAGGCATTTGTATAGCGCACTGCTCACCCGGAGGGTCTCAAGGCGCTGGGAGGGTGCGGGGGGGGGAACGCTACTGCTCGAACAGCCAGGTCTTGAGTTGCTTCCTGAAGGCGAGATGGTCTTGCGTTGTCCGGAGGTGGATGGGGAGGGAGTTCCATGTCTTGGCTGCCAGGTAGGAGAAGGATCTTCCTCCGGCGATGGCTCTGCAGATGCGGGGGATGGTGGCGAGAGCGAGGCTGGCGGAGCGGAGTTGGCGGGTGGGCTTGTGGAAGGTCAGGCGGCTGTTGAGGAACTTGGGGCCCAGGTCGTGGAGGGCCTTGTGTGCGTGGGTGAGGAGTCGGAACGTGATTCTTTTGTTGACAGGGAGCCAGTGCAGGTCTCTCAGGTGTCCGGATATGTGGCTGTGTCGGGGGATGTCGAGGATGAGTCGTGCTGAGGCGTTCTGGATCTGTTGGAGTTTCTTCTGGAGTTTGGCGGCGGTGCCGGCGTAGAGGGCGTTCCCGTAGTCCAGCCGACTGGTGACGAGGGCCTGGGTGACCGTCTTCCTGGTCTCGGTGGGGATCCACCGGAAGATCTTTCGAAGCATGCGCAGGGAGTTGAAGCATGAAGACGAGACGGCGTTGACTTGTCCGGTCATCGAGAGGGAGGAGTCCAGGATGAAGCCTAGGTTGCGTGCGTGGTCCGTTGGCTTGGGGGTGGCTCCCAGGGCGGGGGGCCACCAGGAGTCGTCCCAGGCGGAGGGTGATGATCCCAGGATGAGGACCTCCGTCTTGTCTGAGTTCAGTTTCAGGCGGCTGTTCTTCATCCATTCTGCGACGTCTTTCATCCCTTCGTGTAGGCTGGCTCTGGCGGCGTCCGGGTCGCTGGTGAGGGAGAGGATCAGCTGGGTGTCGTCGGCGTAGGTGATGATCTTGAGGTTGTGTTGACGTGCGATGGTTGCGAGGGGGCTCATGTAGACGTTGAAGAGGGTGGGGCTCAGCGATGACCCTTGTGGAACGCCGCAGATGACTTCGGTGGCCGCTGACCGGAACGGGGGGAGGCGGACTCTCTGGGTTCTTCCGGCGAGGAATGAGGTGATCCACTCCAGGGCCTTCTCCTGGATGCCGGTGTTGTTCAGGCGCTGTACCAGGGTGCGGTGGCAGACAGCGTCGAACGCTGCGGAGAGGTCCAGGAGGATGAGGGCCGCAGTTTCCCTGTTGTCCATTAGGGATCTGATGTCATCTGTGGCTGCAATGATGGCGGTCTCCGTGCTGTGGTTGGCTCGGAAGCCGGATTGCGAGTGGTCGAGGGATCCGTTGGTCTCGAGGAAGGCGGCTAGCTGTCTGTTGACGGTCTTCTCGATGACTTTGGCAGGAAACGGGAGGAGCGAGATGGGGCGGTAGTTCTTGAGGTCGGAGGGGTCTACAGTTGGTTTCTTCAGCAGGGCACTGATCTCGGCGTGTTTCCAGCACTCCGGGAAGGTGGCGGTGTTGAAGGAGGCGTTGATGATGTCGCGGAGGTGGGGTGCGATGAGTCGGCCGTGTTGAAGATGTGGTGTGGGCAGGGGTCCGTAGGGGATCCGGAGTGGATGGTGTTCATTGTGCGTGTTGTGTCTTCGGTGCTGACTGGGGTCCAGGTGCGGAGGGTGGCGGTGGGGGGCATCGGTTCAGTGGTGGGGTTCGTGGTTGGTGGGCCGAAGCTGTTGTGAATGTTGGCGATCTTGTCGTGGAAGAAGGCTGCGAGGGAGTCGCAGAGGTCTTGCGAGGGAGTGATGTCATTGTTTCCGGCGTCGGGGTTGGAGAGCTCTTTGACGATGCTGACTAGTTCCTTGCTGTTGTGGGTGTTGTTGTCCAGTCGTTCCTTGAAGGCTGTCTTCTTTGTGGCGCGGATCAGTTGGTGGTGTTTGCGGGTGGCATGTTTGAGGGCCGTCATGTTGTCTGTGGTCTGGTTGGTGCGCCAGGTGTTCTCCAGGGAGCGGCAGTTCTTCTTGGAGGTGATGAGCTCGTTGGTGAACCAGGAGGCTTTCTTGCTGCCGCGTCTGCTGGGGGGGTTCTTCTTCAGTGGTGCGAGGGCGTCTGCGCAGTTGGTGATCCACTGTGTGAGGTTGTTGGCGGCTTTGTTGGGGTCCGTTGAGCTGGTGGGGGGGTTCTGGCTGAGGAAGGTGGTGAGCTGGTCTCCGGTGATCTTGTTCCAGCTCCTGCGGGGGGCTTGTTGAGGGTGGTGGTGGGTCGTCGTTTTACTGAAGCTGAAGTGGACGCAGCTGTGGTCAGTCCACTGGAGATTGGTGGAGTGGCTGAAGGTGACGTATTTGCTGGATGAGAAGACTGGGTCAAGCGTGTGGCCGGCGTAGTGGGTGGGGGTGGTTACCAGTTGCTTGAGTCCGAGGTTGGCCAGGTTGTCCAGCAGAGCAGTGGTGTTGCGGTCCTTGTTGTCCTCCAGGTGGAAGTTGAGGTCCCCCAGGAGGATGTGGTCGGTGGAATTGATGGCGTGCGGGCTGACGAAGTCTGTGATGTCTTCGCTGAACTGTGTGTGTGGTCCCGGTGGTCTGTAGATGAGGGTGCCTCTGAGCGTGGTCTTGGGGTCGGTGTGTATCTGGAAGTGGAGGTGTTCGGCGGAGGTGAAGGTGTCATCGGAGTTGGTCGTGATGCGGATGGTGTTCTTGTGGATGATGGCTATGCCTCCTCCTGTCTGGTTGACGCGGTCTTTCCTGGTGATTTTGTAGCCTTCCGGGACGGCGATGGCGACGTCGGGCGCTGAGGAGGCGTTCATCCAGGTTTCCGTCAGGAAGGCGATATCTGGTGCTGTCGAGTCGAGGAGGTTCCAGAGTTCGACGGCATGCCTGTGAACGGAGCGGGTGTTGAGCAGGATGCACATCAGGTGTTTGTTGCTGGGGCTCGGTTTAGCAGGTGCGGTGTTGGGTCGGAGGCCGGTGAAGCGGCAGGTCAGGCAGGTGAAGGGTCCGTGGGTGCATCTCGGGGTGGCTCGGTAGCAGGCGGTGTTTCAGCCGGCGTTGAGTGCGTGGAGGGTTTTGGCGTCGTAGATGTGCAGGGTGTGCTGGCGAGGGCGAGGACCAGGGGGTCTGGTGCTGGGCGCGCTCCAGGCGCGGACGGGCGCAGACGGGCTTACCTTTGGCGCACCTTCGGCGCTCCCGCTGCGCGCGGTCGCTCTGGGGGCGTCATAAGTAAGGAGCCGGGAGGGAGAAGCAGCTGGGTGGCGGGAGCGGGGCGGCGAATGGAATCACAGGGGGGCGGGGCCGCAGGGAGGCAGCGGCGGGAAATTCCAAGAAGCAGCGGGAAATTCCCAGGAGCAGCGTGAAATTCCCAGGAGCAGCGGGCAGCGAGCGAAGGAATCTGCAGGCAGGAGGCGGCAAAGGCAGGCAGGAGCGGCAGCAGTTAGTGGGGCGACCAAGCCCTGTGGATGGCTGAGCGGTCACCCTCCTACACAGCATGCTGAGACAGTTAAAAATGACATCATCCAGGAGTCACTAGTCACATCTCCTCTGGGTGCCTCAGCTCTGCCCCTTGCTGACATCACTGCCAGGGCTTTTCTCACTAAATCTTCAAGGGGGATTCCCTCCAGTGTTCGCCCCAGATGTCTGGGGTCCCTCCTTTCTTCTGTGGGCCCATCTGGCCGAGTTCACTCACCTGAACTATAGGTTATTCCGTTGAGGCGATGCTAGTTCTCCCATGCTACTCAAGGGCAGCTCTCAGTGCAAGCCAAACACACACTTGTTCTGTAAATCGCACCTGAGGGCAAGGGGGATTAAAAAGTCTATCACAGCGACAGGGGAGGCGGTCACAGAACCCACTCTCAAGGACGTCCGAGACGCAATTGCTGGAATCAAGACCTCATTGGAACACAAGATGGACACCATCACGGTGGAGGTCAACTTACTCCAGGTGGACATGAGCAAAATCAACGAGCAGATCAAGGAAGTGAAGCTCACCACGGCAAGCCTTGTGGAAAATGCCTCCCAGATGCAGACGGTGGTCAAGGAACTGCAGCAATTCCGGAAATTTGCTGAAATCAAGCTGGATGACTACGAAGGGAGCCTACGACGCAACAACGTGCAAATCCTGGGTGTTCCAGAGCGATCGGAGGGGCAGGCCACGGATGTCTTCGTCGAGGATCTTATTTTAAATCACCTGCAACCCAGGGGACTCGGGAAGTTTTCTGTAAGTAAGAGAGCACATAGAGTACCCGGGTGACGGCCGAATCCTGGGGCTCCCCCTCGTCCGATACTCGCTAGGATTTTCAACTTCCACGACAGAGACGTGATACTCCTGCATACCCGGACGGGGCCTCCCCTGAAATATGAAAACGCGGAAATAACTTTCTTTCCGGACTTCACCCAGTTCGTACAGAGGCAAAGACGCTCCTTCCTGGGGATTAAGAAGGCGTTGCGGGACAAGGGGTACAAATACACCATGTTGTTCCCAGCCAGGCTTCGAGTGGAAGCGGACGGAAAGGTCTGTTTTTTTGATAACCCGGATATAGCCGTGGACTGGCTGGAGAATCGCTGATTGCCTCCTCACGGAACATTGTGGTGAGAGGCTTCTGGGGGGGCGGGGTGGGGGTGTATTGGGTGTGGGTTTTTACTGCCACCTGATCTTTGATGGGGAGCCGAAACTCTGGCGAGACAGTCCGATGGTCATCACAGCAGATGGTGTGGGCCTTCAGAGCAGACATGTTGGACTTTCAGGCTGGCAAGTGATGTATCACAAAACTTTATTGATTGTGGTTGGGGGCAGGGGAGGGAGTGGGCACCACGTACCCCACTTTTTTACTTTTAGTATCTTGTAGGGCGACAGGCACTCTGCAGGCTTCAAACTGCCCATGAGTTATGGGCAGTTTGAAGCCTGGAGCGCAGGGGTGCAGGGAGGGGGGAGGTTGGGAGGGAAAGTTATTGTTTTTAAGATTTGAATTGTGTGTAGAGCTTGTTTTTTTCGACGTCACCAACATGGGCCACCGAGTAGGAGCAGCTTTTATGCCTCAATATAGATGGATACACGAAGGGATATAGAGGTTAGAGTACTCAGCTGGAATGTCAACGGCCTGGGTGACAAAATTAAACGTGGCATGGTCAACCAATATATCAGGTGACAGGCCCCAGATGTCATCCTCCTACAGGAAATACACTTTATTGGGAACACATGTCAGGCTCTGACAACAAAGGAGGATATAGGTTAGTCGCACATGCAAGCTTTACTACAGGGTTGTGAGGGGTGGGCATATTACCCAAAAACACGTTCCCTTTCACAGTACAAACCACATGGTCTGACGCACGGGGTAGATATATCGGGGTCTCTGGTATTTGGGAGGGCAAGACGGCCACATTTGTTTCAGTGAATGTTTCCCCCGACCTTCAAAACGATGCATTCAAAGACCTGGGTAATATCCTCTTGTCACTCCCTGTAGGTCTCCTAGTGATAGGAGGAGACTTCAACGCAGTGCTGTCTGGAACGCTTGACCGTCATCCTCCACGGGAACTCAGACCCTCACAGAAGTGGCTACCGGACTTTCTCGAGTCCATGGGACTGGTAGATGGATGGAGGATACACAATCCAGATAGGACTCACTACACGTTCTTGTCGGGAGCCCACCATAGTCTATCTCGTATTGACTGTATCCTAGTCCCGGCGGCACAGGCGTTCAATATCCGGAAGGTTCGTCACCTGGGTAGAGGCATCTCGGACCACTCTCCGTTCTGGATGAAGGTAGTCCTGGGTCAAATGAGCACCGAGAGGATAGCCCCCATTAATTCATGGTACCTCAACTCAACTCAAAAGGGCTTTATTTCGATAAAAATTATCATAAAAGCATAACAATTTAAAAAAAATTACAGAGAAATTTGATTATAAGTTCATCTAAAAGTATACCTTTTCAGTAAAAATAAATAAATACATCATCATATTAAAAGGGATTAAACAAGTGTTTTTAGCCTTTTACTTCTAATGGCCCATGCCCATGATAAAAATTTTGCCAGAACACAAGCATAAAAAGGGCGGGAGTCCGACATTAAAATGCGCAATGCTTCAACATGGTGCCTGGTTCCCAACAAGCGACACAAATGCTTTAGCCATCTGCTTCTTGGGTGAGCATACTCCTTACATTCAAATAGAAAGTGTGCCACAGTCTCTTCTCTGGACGTGCAAAATGGGCAGAGATCAGTGGTCTGATCTTTGGATTTCCACCGAAAGGTAAACGCACGAAGAGGAAGAGAACCAGTTCTAAATTTGAAGTAAAGGGACCTATCAAAGGGTCTTTCGATGATATCTAGGTATGGTTCCCGGAACGGTAAGTCCTTGAATTTCAGGAAGTCCTCCGTGAGGCTGCCCAAGGCGTTATTAGCATTCCGCTGGGTCGCGATCCAATTCCAAAATAATTTCTTCAAGAATGCTTTCGGAGGAGAAGACCTATTCTCCCAGGCTTCACTTAGACCCAAATCACATAAAAGGGCTTTCAAGTCTCTCAGCCATTTTATCTTGTGCCACCCGGGGGATGACATTACTTCGGAAAGGCCCTTTGCATATTTTGCCAATTCAGGGACTCTCCACAACCTGGCCCATAAGAGTAGTGGGCGAAGTTTTGCTAGATCGCTAATGGGATGGCGACCCAAATCTAACAGCAACGGGATCATTGGAGTGCCCTGAGGAAGTGACATAATCGCTCTATAGAACTTCCTCTCAGATCTTATTAACTCACTGATATAGTATGAGCCCGAGAGTTCGGCCCCATAGAGAGCAGAACTGACTCCCCTAGCAGCATAGATTTCAATGACAGGGGCAAAAGGTCTAGATGCACAAGCGCGCTGCTCTTTCAAAAGTGCCCCTGTTACCCTCTTGTGTGCTAGTAACATTTTGCTTAGATGGGGAGCCCACTGCATATTATGTGACAATCGGATTCCCAAGTAGTCAAATACATCCACCCTCCCCAAGGGTATAGCGTTCAATTGTGGGGAACGAACAGATTTTTTTTGGGGGGGGTTCATCACCAGGAACTTGGTTTTTTCAGTATTGATAATCAAGCCCCTTTGCACACAAAAATGCTGGAAGTTGTTAAGCAATTTTTGGAGGCCCATCGGGGTTTTAGACAGTAAGAGCGTGTCATCCGCAAAGAGGAGGGTCGGTATGCGCTCACCCGCCAGGGAAGGTTCATCTGAAGGATCTTTCAGCAGATGCTCGACCACTCCGTTGACATATAGTGAAAAAAGGGTGGGAGCAAGAACACATCCCTGGCGGACCCCTCTCTCAACCGGAATTCTACTAGTCTTCTCGCCTTCTGATCCCCATCTGATCTGGGCAAAAGTGTCTTCATGGAGTCTTACAATTAATCGTAAAATATAATGGGGTAACCCCATGTCACCAAGCACTCTCCAAAGACTCAGCCTAGGGACGAGGTCAAAGGCAGTCTTCAGGTCAATAAACGCAAGATAGAGACTGCCTTTGCCTATGACCACCACCTTCCAATATATTAAGAGAAGTCTGAATGCTTGTTCTATTGTGCCAGTACCTGCTCTGAAGCCTGCCTGGTAGTCGGAAAGGATGTTATTATCACTAATCCATTGTG
The DNA here is from genome assembly GCF_964204655.1 of Triturus cristatus. Taxonomy (NCBI): domain Eukaryota; kingdom Metazoa; phylum Chordata; class Amphibia; order Caudata; family Salamandridae; genus Triturus; species Triturus cristatus. The sequence goes on from NC_140582.1 coordinate 1,128,488,644, forward strand.
ATATTCTTAGCAACAATACTTTACCGACCACCTTTTGAGTTATGTCCAGCAGGCTTATGGGTCTATAGTTAGCTGGGTCATCCCTCGCCCCTTTTTTAAAGATGGGTACGACCTCAGCCCCTTTCCAGGATGAGGGGATTCGAGCACCCTTGGAAATTGCAATGAGCAAGCAGTAAATAAATTTAGCCCATTTCGGGACATCAGAGCGTAATAGATCGCCAGGGATACCGTCTGGCCCCGCCGCCTTTTGGGGCTTAATAGAACTAATGGCATGCTCTATTTCTTTTATGGAGAAGGTGGAATCAGAGTCTACTAGGTCTAACTCCCAATCCTTTTGTGCTGGAATGATATTAGTTATATCAGTGGCATACTCAGCTCTTCTTGTTAGGGAGTCGCAATTTACTGAAGTCACCTTCCTTTCCTGGTCATCCTTGGGAGTGCCAATAATAGTGTTGTTAGAAGGGGAAGAGTACAGCTTAGCAAAGTGGTTGACCCAGACTTGACTAGAGATATTACAAGTTATAAGGTCAGAGTCTGGTCTTTTTTTTTTCCTGATTATGTCCCAGAAGCGCCTTGGATCTTTCCCTTGGCTTGCCTCTTTTAGAGAGCACCAAAAATCTTCTTCCCAGTCCTTCTTAGCACTAACTAGTAGTTGTTTGTAGTTGTTTCTAGCTCGTTGTATAGCTACTTGGGATTTGCTTCTTATAGCCCCAATCAAGAGAGTTTTTGCGTGCCTACAAGCCGATGTGTACCATTCGCTTGTCGCTCTTGAGTTTCGAATTACCACATTTTTAGAAGAGGACTCCCTTTTCAGGAATACATTCCCAATTAACGTGAGTGCTTCCTCAAAAACAGATGTAGCTTTTCCAGGATTAGACAAAGCCAAATCAAAACTGTCCAACTTCGTCTGTGAGGCTAAAAGGACAGTATTTATAGTATTGAGTTTGGTCTCGTCTACTGATACTATATTCCACTTTAGTCGTCTCCCACATGCGGAGACTGAAACGTCCTGGGTTAGTTTGGAAGGGTTTTTAATAAAATTACTAATCCAAGGATTTTTAAGGGATAGGGAAAGTGAGTTGTGGTCGCTTTCAACTGAGGGTAAAACTACCATATCGTGTACCAAACCCCAAAGTTTAAAATCTAACAAGATATAGTCGATCCTTGAGGTGTGATTAATTCTGTTATATGTGACGGCACCCATGGTATCTGAAGTTGTGCGGCCATTTGTGGCTCGTAAGCCAAACTCCAGCGAAAGGGCATTGAGCTGGATCGCGCATTGAGACCATTTTTTGATCGGGGGGATTGTTAGAGCAGGAATTCCCCATCTAGCATCGTCCTCACCCAAGTCAAAGGTGTCACCCAACTGTAGTGGCTCATAGGTGCAGTTAAAGTCACCCGCCACCAGGACTTGAGCACCAGCTGTGTGTTCTCTAAGCTCTGTTTCTAGGATTGCCACTATCGGGGACATAGACCCATGCTTGGTACCTCTAACATATATATTATACAGGTCAAGCTTTAAGCCTCTACTGGGGCCTCTCAAGGATATTCCTAGAATATCAGGGCTATTGATTTGCTTAGGTTTTATATTACAATTTAAGTCGATGCTTACCCAGATAAGAAGGCCTCCCGAAGGACGACCCTTCCCGTTTCTTGGTGGCACTGCTGGAACAAAATGCGTAGTATAGCCAACTCGATATAGAGGATCCAGACTCCAAGTCTCTTGGAATAAGCAAATCTCATGGTTCCCCACTAGAACATTCCAGTCAGGGATGCTCAATTTCCTTTGGATGCCAGCTAAGTTCCAGCTAAGAATCTTAAGGCTACCCGTAGGATCGTGGGCAGTCTTAATAACAGTGCCCAAGTGGTCAAAAGAGGACGGGAATACGGCTGGTTGACTAGGTTCAGCAGGAATAGAAAACTGGGCATCAATAAGCCCTAAATGAGAAGAAGGGGAGGAACATAGAGCTACAGGTTGCAAGATTACTTGATTATTAGTTTGGGAAACCAGAGGTTTATAACAATTATCGGAATTTTCCTTAATTGTAAGACTTTCAAAAGGTTGTGAAATTTTGGTGCTAAATTGATTAATGCCCTCAAGTCCATATCCTAATCGCTGTGGTGGTCAATCCACTGCTTCCAGACAACTAAATCTATTGGTAACTGCAGCACCTTTCCAGCCTACAGGGGGGGCTATATTTCTAGCTTCCTGTACATACCAATCGTCCCATTCCTTTCTACTATCACGCGTACTGATATGGGGCCGGTTGCTAGCCAGGTTATCATGATACCTATTTGTAGGAGGGTAAAAGAAAGAGAGCCTTTTTATTTCTATGCCATCAGTCTTATCCCACATACCTCTATGGCAAATATAGTCAACCGTACGTGGGTCATCAAAGTTAACTATCACACAATTTCCCTGGATCGATTTCATCTCATTACCTAGCCAGGGTACCCTACGCACCATTAAGATCTTACTACGACAGTGTGCTGGGAGCGGTCTATTGGTGGTGAGCCAATGGAGTGCCTTATTTTTTAAGGACAGTGTCGGTTCCTCAGTGTTTGGATTCAGCTTAGGGACCCCGGTCAGAATTGCAACATATGGGCCTGCTTCAGGTGGTAGATGGATATGGAGCCCTCTAGAATCTATACTCTCGGTGTTAGGGGGCAAGGGGGCTACTTGTTTAGCAGGTGCAGATTCCATGGTAGTACTAGTAGGATGGACAGCAAGTTCGCATGGTTGATTGCCCTTTTTCAATAGAGCAGGGGGGGACTTTGGACCTACATTAGGGCCAATAGGGGTAATAGTAAGCGCTTTCGGCCCTGCCGTTAAGTTTATATTGGCTATTTTTGGTTGGCCTGGGTGGGCTGGGGCAACCTTCGTCTGGATCATACAGGATGCTTTCAGGGAAGCTATTTGCTTTTCTATGTTAGAGAGTGAAAGTTGTAAGGGCTGCAGATGGGCCTTAATGAGTTCACCCAGCCGAAGTAGTAGTTGGTTATTTATCTCACAGACTTTACAACCCTCACCAGAGCTATCCAACCTGCTAGAATTATTAAAGGTCGCAGAGCATGGCGTCGTATCAACTACAGCTTTGATAGACGTGCTCTGAGGTAGTGCACTCTTAGTGGGCTTAAGAGCGGTTGGTTTTTTTTTAGTAAGTTTATATTTATTCACTACCTTGGCCTTCTTCCGTTTGGGAACAGCGCCCTCCCTCTTCCCTCTTGACTGCTCAATAGTCAATACCTCCTGTCTTGGGCTCATAATTGGTTGCAGGATCTTCTCAGGCAACTCGCTTAGTTGTGTGTCCGAGAGTGCCAGTGATACTGAAAGATCAACCACGTTTGGGACACCATGTAATTCCACTGGGACTTCAATTAGGGGCCTAGTTTCCCCGTGGCTAGTAGGTGTTTTGGCTAATGCCAGAAGGCCTAGGGAGGAACGTCTAGCTAAGGCCAGATCCTGGGACACCCTGCGTTCCAAAAGAGACATACCCTGATTGATTGCCTCGTTGGCCCTAGTAATATATTGGTCAATTGGGCCAATTGCGTTAGTAACCCCTGGTATGGTTTTAGTCTTGCTACCTCTAGTCATCATGACAGTGCTAGTGTGCTCAAACACTCCCACACAATCGATTTCAAATATATCAAATGATCAACAGTGGGACACAAGATTTTCAACAGCAAATATAAAGGGGGTGGCCCAGTCCAGTCTTACCCGGTCTTGAACGGGCTTAAACGGGCCCGCCCTTTGCCCGGGCTTAGCCCGGCGTCGCCCGCGCGCGTCCCGCGACGCGGAGGGAGCCGTGAACTTTTAAGCGCCTCCGGGCGCGTTGGCGGCGTCAGCGGCCGCAAGGGAGTCTGGGGGCTGTAGTCTCCCCCCGCTCTCGTCCGCGATGTAAAGTGGCGGCGGCGGGGGAGATACACAGCAGAAGGGAGCCCAGGAGCTGCGGCGGCGATGGCAGAATGCGGAGTAGAGCAGAGCAACAAGAGTTTACCCCAACAGGTAGGCAGGTCTCTTCCAAAGTAGGCTTCCCGCTCCCCCGAGGGAGCCGTGAACTTTTAAGCGCCTCCGGGCGCGTTGGCGGCGTCAGCGGCCGCAAGGGAGTCTGGGGGCTGTAGTCTCCCCCCGCTCTCGTCCGCGATGTAAAGTGGCGGCGGCGGGGGAGATACACAGCAGAAGGGAGCCCAGGAGCTGCGGCGGCGATGGCAGAATGCGGAGTAGAGCAGAGCAACAAGAGTTTACCCCAACAGGTAGGCAGGTCTCTTCCAAAGTAGGCTTCCCGCTCCCCCGAGGGAGCCGTGAACTTTTAAGCGCCTCCGGGCGCGTTGGCGGCGTCAGCGGCCGCAAGGGAGTCTGGGGGCTGTAGTCTCCCCCCGCTCTCGTCCGCGATGTAAAGTGGCGGCGGCGGGGGAGATACACAGCAGAAGGGAGCCCAGGAGCTGCGGCGGCGATGGCAGAATGCGGAGTAGAGCAGAGCAACAAGAGTTTACCCCAACAGGTAGGCAGGTCTCTTCCAAAGTAGGCTTCCTGAGAGGCCCGGAAACCCAGATGAAAATTGCCCAAGCTACTGACAATTATTTCCAAGACAATGAGGGGACTGTTGACTCAGCTCAGACGTTATGGGAAGCCTACAAAACAGTTATGCATGGGGAAACCCTATCCCTGATAGCGGGAAAGAAAAAGAACAAGCAGGCAGTGTTAGTGCACGCAGAAGAAGAAATACTGAGAGTGGAAGATGAATTAGCTCAGATTGTGACAACCGAAAAGCTACATCTCCTAAATTTGAAACAAGACGAATTCAAAAGCATAGCCGATGATAGAGTCGGGGCACAGGGCAGATATACGCAGAGCAGAATCTATGAACACAGTGATAAGGTGGGGAAGCTAATTGCATTTTTGGAAAGGAGGGAGTGGGCGGCCCGGCTGGTGCCCGAACTGCAAGGCGAAGACACCGTCCCCATAAATGACCCGCAGGAAATAGCGAATCAAGTTGCAGACTACTATCAAACAGTTTACCGCATGACTGGTAACTACACAGACGAAGACAATAGTGAATTAGAGATATCAGACTTCCCACCCTCTCAGATGAAAATAATGAATATCTCGAGTTAGCTCTCACAGACGATGAGGTGGCACAGGCAATACGGGGGGGTGAACTCGGGAAAGGCGTCAGGTCCCAATGGCATTCCAATTGAATTGTACAAACTGAGATTGGATAAGATAGCCCGGTACCTCCGCTCGATGTTCTTAGAGAGCAGAGACAAGGGGATGCTCCCCTTTGACCAACGAGTTGCAAATATTGTAGTCATTCATAAGGAGGGCAAATCCAAAACCAGCTGTGCGTCCTAAAGACCCATATCACTGCTGAATGCAGAACCTAAGATCCTTGCTAAGTTATTAGCTACGCACTTGATTATGGGCAGAGTACCAACTATCCTAGAACCCGCTATACTGGTATCCCTAGATGCTACCATGGCATTCGATATGGTCGAATGGCCCTCTCTCTTCACTGTGCTAGACAAACTGGGTTTTGGTCCCATCTTTAAGAGCTGGGTCCGCCTGTTATATTCTAGCCCTATGGCCCAGATTGTCGTGAACAACCTTAAGTCTCCAGCTTTCCAACTGAGCCGTAGCACGCGCCAGGGTTGCCCTTTATCGCCGCTCCTTTTTGCATTAGCTTTCGAGCCCCTGGTGGCATGGATCCACAGAGATCAGGTGATACGCGGGATGCGGTGGTCCCCGGGTGGGGAAGGCAATATATCGTTATGCGCTGATATTCTGCTATACCTGACCTCTCCAAGAGCCTCCTTCATCGGCCTCCTGGACATTCTTGCAGTGTTTGGGAGATACTCCGGATTCACCATAAACTGGTCGAAGTCGGTGGTATACGTCCTACAGGGAGAACCTTCTAACCTCCCGAGGCGCTGCCCGATACAGATAGCGTCGGACGGCTTTCGCTATCTCGGCATCTTCATCATGCTGAGCTCGGAGCTCCGCTTTGCCCGCAACCTGATGCCACCTATTCAGAGGCTAAAAAGTGACGTCAAGCACTGGAAGTCTCTAACTCTCTCGTTGTTAGGCAAAGCGGTCCTCTTTAAAATGATGGCTCTGCCCCGCTTCCAAAGCGCCCTCCAGAACTCAATGGATCCAGTTCCCCCTTCTTACTTCAAAGAAATAGAGAATCTTCAAAGAGATGGGATGGTAAGCCCCGCATAGCCCTAACCAAATTGACCCTTAATTGGTATGATGGGGGCATCAGTCTCCCAGGTATTAAAAAGTATTATTGGGCGTCCCATTTGGCAGCTATCAACCAGGGGATCTATGGTCGACTGGATGACCCAGGGTATGCCATGGACAAATGGCTACTCCCTGGGGTGAATACACCAGAGCGCTCTATGCCAGGCCTTGCAGGTACCCTCTCATAGGACCGTCTGCACATTCGGTCCATGTTTGGCAGGCGGCTAACAAACAGCTGGGATGGGACCACAGACTTACCCTGGCAACTCCACTGGGGAACTCTGAAAAGCTGGGAAGCCTGTGGCAATCCACAGGCTTTGATAAATGGGACCTTATAGGACTCTCACAGATCAAAGACATCAGGGGTAAGGAGACTATTCTCCCCTTTGCCTCCCTCCAACAGCAGTACCGCCTGGCAGATACTGAATATTTTCGGTATCTTTAAGTCCGGCATGCTTTGCTCACTCACGTAACAACCAAATCCACACTTGCAGAGGCCTCCCCCTTGGACGACAGAAGATTCGATGGCCACCTCCCTGAGAAAACCATCTCCCTGATTTACAAAAAACTGATTAATAATATGGAAGATCCATTACAATCACTGAAGGAGAAATGGGTCAGAGACGGCTTAGAACTGGATGAGGAAGACTGGCAGGAGATGGTCTCCTCCCGAGAAAAGTGGCGGTCCAGGCAAGGCTACGATTGGTACAGCTCAAAATTCTGCACAGGATTTACTTCACAGCTTGGTACGCATGGGTGAAGCAGAAACTGGGGAGTGCGGACGTGGGTGCGGGGAGATTGGCACGTTTATGCACATCATATGGGACTGTGTACACATACAGTCTTATTGGCAAGCCATACATCACACTTTACGGGAGGTTCTGAATATTGACCTGCGGCTGGAGGCCCGTAGATGCCTCCTAAATATTTGGGAGCCTACTGACCTCACCTCCTATAACACACAATGGGCAACTCTGGCATTAATGATTGCGAAAAGGAATATAGCGCAGCACTGGGGGGCCCGTCAGTCACCTACAATGGGAAATGGAATAGAGTGTGGGGGCCATGGAATCACTACAGAGGGGATATCTGTACTCCACCGACTCCACTGCATGATTCTGAGACTCTTGAGACCCCTTGATTTATTTTACACTGTAAACTGTGATTTGATTTATTGTGTTCCATATTGAAATCTCGGACTTTGTATGGTCCCTTGCTCGTGAATGTCAATGGTGAATTTTATCGATGATGTTTAATAAAAAGAATTATAAAAAAAAAGTCTATCACAAGCCTAGTAAGCCTTTTGTGTAGCTCTCAACAGTCTTTAAACCTTGTGGGAATATCCAATGGCTTTTGCATCTCAGAGCGCTAGAGGTTGTGGGCAGTACTGCCGAAGCGCGGGTAAGAAATTGTTTTCTCTTAGTTATTTTTGTGGGTTTCGACCCACGGGGAATGCCGGTGAGGGACTGTGAAAGAGATTCTGAGGATCCTGATGCTTAAGGAGGATGTGGAGATCCTGTGATGTGAGACAAGTGAGAGCTCATCCCATTTTCCTAGGAGAGATGAAGTCAAACATGGCCACGTGGATGGAGCACGGTGTTTATAGCCATGCACCAAAGATGGCCACTGGTGCTTGTGTCAAGCCCAGATCTCATGAGATGAGCAAGATCTCGAGCAATGGGTGCTGATTTAGTCAATGTGGACCTGGCAGAGGAGAAATAAGGGGAGGGTCTTCACGCAACAACATACTTATGCTCAAGATGCATGAATAAGGGGAGGAGGGCTGCTAAAATGGACAGATGTGAAAGGTGGGATGGGGCAAGAGAGCAATACTGCCCTGTTTATGGAAGGGCAATATATTGTGGAAGGTTGTGCAGTGGAAGGTTGTGTAGTGCACGAGGTGGTCATGACACTATCCCTGGTACAGTGTGACAGCTGATTGATTGATACAGATTCTTTTGGCCCACAAATTTGCTCTTCAGGAGTTAATTGAAGTACTGTTAATTGCTCCATTTGTGTGGGGAGGCCATAGTTCCTGCTGTCGGAGAGAGATGTAAGTAACCCTGCATAGCAGGGTGACAAAAGCCTGGACTCTGAACCTAGCTGAGCCAAACAAATATGGCAATTCTTAATGGCCCCAATAGGTTTTACATATTTCTTTTTGGAACTTGTAGATTGGATTTTCTCAGTGAAGTAACACCCCATTTCGATACATCACTGACATCATTGGTCCAAAGGGAACCAAAACCGTACTCTAATGCAGTTTTGTAGAATAAAGTGTCATTTCAGGCAAACCAGTAAATCACACTGACTTTCCTTATTAGTGTACACTAACATTATATGACCTACCCCAGGTAAATATCTAATCCTGCAGAGTCTCCACTGCCCCAGGCTCCCTGTGTGCCACTACCTGGCTGCACACAAAAGCAGTCTCTCATGTGCAGTCCGCACATGTGTGCACATGCATGTGTAGACGTGTAATTAGCCAAGTGCCCCTTGCCTTGCTGCATCAACGGCCTTATCTTAAAAGGTGGGCACTGGCGGTAAACATGCGCAGTCCATTTGCCATCTGATTACTGAGGGTGAGTCACATGTAGCGAGACTCACCCATAGTAAAGAAAGTCCAAAACCAGGTGATACAAAAAGCTAAAAAGTCAGGCATATTGAATAGGCGGAACCCAATTACAACAAATACAGTTAGATATAATGAGATATTATGTACCTAAAGCAGGTAGTAGGTCACAGTAAATCAAAAATAAATATAGTTATGGTTCCAATGTACTACAAGGGATAGGGCTGCAAAGTACAATCACAATATAAAGCAGACACTAGCAGCTAGAAAAGAACTATCAAAGTAGCAATAAATGATACACTTTAATTGGGTGACTGTACATAAGAGGAAGCTTAATCAGTATGAGAGAAGATGACAAATCCCTAGTTGATAAAATAAAGCATATAAAAAGTGTTGAAAGTAATGCTTGAGTTAATATCAGCTTCCGGTAATTCAACCACCAGACTAGCCAATCCATCATTATTTTGAACACTATGCCACCCTGGTTTAGACACTACCATATGCAAATTACTTTTAACCCTGCTCCAATTGGAAGAGACCAGCCTGAACACAATGCTACGTGAACTAAGGTACACCTGACTGAAGAGCCTCAGGGCAAACCAGTCTTGGGCTGCTTGTGTTCCTCATCATAATTATAAATAGGAGATTCACAAAGCAGTCAGGCTTATCTACAAAGGCAAAGTATTTTGTGCAACACACACACACAAAAACAGACACACAAACACAGTAACACAGTGAATACACAACAAAAAAACTCCTCACTATTTTAGGAAAATAGAGAAGATTTATCTAGGCAAAATAAGACCAAAAAGACAAAAATCCAATCAGTAGAAGTTGAAATATGAATTTTTGGAGAGTGCTTCAAAATCAGTTGCGGTCATAAGTTTACTTGAGGTCGCGAGGGACAGGTGCAAATCCAAAGTTCAGGCTGATTGCGATCGATGACAGACCGGCTACAGAACCCAGACCGGTCCCACTGAAGAAATACCTTAGATTGAGCTTTGTCAACGTCGAGAGTCTAATGCATTGTCGTCGAGTCATACAAAGGGGTACCTCATTGTCGTCTAGCTCTGTTGAAGTGAATGCAATGAATCATCGTAGTGCCACTCAGAATGTCACTGTCAAGCCACGCAGGCTGAAGAATACAGTTCGAAACACAGTTGACCTCCTAAGCAATTTTGGGCGCAACTTTCGTGGTTCATCAAAATTACCTACCTCCTCTAAATCTTTGCAAATTAATTGGAACCACACAAAAGTTATTTCTATATATTGACATCTCTGCTCCCTATGCGCAGTTTTTTTTGCCATTTTCGCTTGTGACTTGTGCTGTTCACCTTGTTTTTCACAAGCACAAATTTGCACTAGTTCATACACTTTACATGTATATTCAATGTAATCGAGTTCCGTAATTGCTTTTCTATACCATGTTTATATACAGACCGCTCTTTGCATTTCTTGCTAAAACCATTAATGCCTTTCTGTCTTTTTGAAACTAGCGTGCATGTTTTCCAAAACGGTCTTTAAATATTACCTGTTGAGACACTGTTGTTTGTTATACATTGTGTGTGGACAGGATACTACCTATTGAAGTGTGAGTGTCAGCCCCTCCCATTATTCCCTGCCCAGGAAGATGCATCAGAATGCAGATAAATGCAGATGCGTGCTCAGAATGCAGATGAGCCTCACCTTTCTGTTTTTGTGGCTGTCTAGAAGGAATGCACGAAGTGTAGCTGTCACCCAACCAAGACGTATATTGGAGGAACCCTGTCGGTCACAAAGAGCAGTAAGTTCAGAGAAATGTTCACTTACCAAAAGTGCCATTTCTAAAACAGTAATGTCAAATCCAACTTCACCAGTAAGAATGATCATTACCATTCCAAACATATTAAAGATGAAAAAGCTACTCCTCTCAGAACCGGAATTACAGCTAAAAAGTGTATTAAGTCATTCCCAGTGCTGGCCTATGAGAGGGGTAGGCCTCACAATAGCGAAAAATAAAATTGGCTGTTAGTCACTACCAGGACCTAAAAAACATACAGGTACATGTCCTACCTTTTCCTTACATGGTACCCTCCCATTAGGGTTACTTTGGGCCTACCTTAGGTGTGACATATATGTAATAAAGGGGAGTTTAAAGCTTGGTAAGTAGTTTTAAATGCCAAGTCAAAGTGGCAGTAAACTGCCCACACAGGCACTGCAGTGGCCGGCCTAAGGCTAGTTTGAAAGACTACTTCTGTGGGTGGCACAATCAGTGCTGCGCCCCACTAGTAGCATTTGAAGTACAGGCCCTGGATATATGGTATGCCACTTTTCGAAAGACATACCAGTACAACAGATATGCTAGTCAGGTATACACCAAAGTCATCATGTTTAGGGGAGAATAAAGCACATGCACTTTAGCACTGGCTAGACGTGGTAAAGCTATAAGCGTCCTAAGGCCAACAAAAAGAATCATCCAAAAATGAGAGGCAAAAGGCAAACGTTTTGGGGAAAGACCACCCTAAGGATGACAGGTCTGATAGTGGGCAATGCATAGTGCCTTAGATGGTACTCTTTAAATAATCAGTAGCCAGTGCAGAGCTCTCTGAGCTGCTAAGCCCTTAAAAAGTTAATGATTTGGATGTTTGTTTGAAAGCGCTGAGTTAAGGTACATCTTTACATTCATCTCATACTTTAAATAGTTCTATCCCTATTCAAAACTCCACTAAAGACACATACAGAGCACAGGTTTGACAAACTAAACATAACGAATCCTCCAGGAATAGTAAGCACGTATTACTAGTCAACTAATTATTAAACTCTAATCTCGGGTTCTAGAGTAGCGCGCTACTCAATTCAAAGTGCTTCAATGCCTTTTCAGGCATAGCACTATGTAAATACAATTTAATATTAAAATATGTAGCTGGTAGGCATTGGCCTTTAAGAACTGACATTTTGCCAGATTTGCAGGAGATCTTCATGAAATAAGTAGGTCTACATACCATGTAAATGGGAGTCACTTCCACAGTCAGCGGGTATCCTGAATATTGCGGGGTATATTTACAATCCCCTTGTGACACTTTGGCACTGCCCTTGCATCACCTTTTGTGACGCAGCGGCGGTGCTAACAATGTGTCACATCGTGGCTCATTTACAATGTGACGCATCTAGGGAGATGTGTCCCGTTGTCAAGCCCTGCATCGCATTATATTTGTGTCAGGTATAATGTATGCAGGGTGGGCGTTCCCAGGCAGGAAAACCTCGTAGAAGTGACGCAGTGAAATCTACAAGATATCACTGCACCACTTCTATGACGTCACTGCATCAAAATCTTACGCCTGCATGGAGCAGGCCTAAGGAGTGACGCAGTGTATTAGGTATAGGCCTCCCAATGCATTGCTGTTGTTGCATCGTGCTTGCGACACAACTCCAGCGATGAGTTACTTTTGCGCCAACAGATGCGTCAGAATTTCTGCCGCATTTGTTTCTCCTTGCGCCGTATTGTAAATACAACGCATCTATGGTGGCGCAAGGGTTTTTCTGCCCGGCGCAATACAACTGACGTATCTCTGCTCTAATGCAGAGATGCGTCCGTTTCTTGTGAATCTGCCCCTACGTATGAGATTCTCAAGGGAAGGGTATCTGGACCTTCACAAGGGAAATGTCTCTAGGGGCATATACCTTGGGTACTGCACTTAAAATGGCCCAGCTAGCAAGGGCTATCAGAGGAAAGAACTTTTTCTCTGTTTCTGTTTCCAGCTGAAGGAGACTGATTCGGCAAAGAGGTGGGGGGTGCTGTTACCTTTCTCGACCCAGGGAATGCTATAGCCTCTGAAATCAGACTGAAAATTAAAGTTGTATTGTTTTTCCTTTTTTTTCCTCACTTAGGGGTGCACAAAGAGTGTACTGCGATTACTATTGATGTGTCTGCCTGGGGCAGAGCATTCCATGGTAACCGACGCGTTTATTGTTTTGCATACTGTATCACAAACGCTTTGTTTGTTTTTTCCTTTAAAAAATGGTGCTTTGCATGTCCTGTTAAAAAGCAGATCTCTAAAGGCACTTTGATACTTCATCACTGGATTGCGTCAAAATATACTAGGACCACCTCTTGGGATTTGGAATAGCACGCACTGGCAAAACTTCTCGGTAATGTCAGCTGATGTAATGTAATGATCTCCACAGCTTCAGACTTGACCACAAAACCTCAGTTAAAGCACACTTTCAACCTAAACTTGCGACACTTCTTTATTAACGTTATAATTTCGGAGGGAAGACTCAATCTCGTGCCGTCATCTGTTTTCATTAATTTTAGGGTTTCACCTTGGCTACATTTTAATATTTAGTAAATATTCATTATTTGCTTTGATCAGTTAAAGCAACAATCAAATGATCAATCCGAACGTAAATTAACAGACTAAAGGCATTCAACTATCAGCCAAACTTATCACAGCTTTTACGAATGTAGGGGCAGATTTACAAGAAAGTGACGCAGCTATAGACATACGTCACTTTCCTTGCGCCACCCTAAAAAATGCTTGCGCCACCATGGATGCACCGTATTTAGAATACGGCTCACCATGGCGGATTGACAGACGCGTCAGAAATTCTGACGCATCTGTTGGGGCAAAAGTCACGCATTGCTGGAGTCGTGTCGCAAGCACGATGCAACTCTAGCAATGCATTTTGTGGCCTATTCCCACTACACTGCGTCACTCCTTACGCCTGCTTCAAGCTGGCGTAAGGCTTTGACGCAGTGGTGTCCTAAAAGTGACCAGTTATATCTTGTAGATTTCACTGCGTCACTTTTACGAGGCTTTCCTGCGTAGGAACGCCCCCTGCATACATTATACCTGACGCACGTATAATGTGACGCAGGGCTTTACAACCTGACGCATCTCCATAGATGCGTCACATTGTAAATAGTACGCATTGTTTGTGCCGCCGTTGAGTCAAAAAAAGTAACGCAATGGCGGAGCAAAGAGGCGCAAGGGGCTTGTAAATCTGCCCCTTTATTTCTCTATGAAAAGTGAGTCCCAATTTAGAATGATCCTTTAAACATGTGCACCATGTGTTTTATGACCCAGAATGTTCTTCAAAATGCCCAATTTGGCACTTATTCTTATCGTATATTTCTGAGTGGAAATATTGTAGAATGGTCTTTATCTCCTAACAGAGTGATTTTATGAACCAACACCTGAGTTATTTGAAACTCTTTTTAGAAGATTATAGGTCAAAGCAATCCACTTCTTATCATGTACTACTTATGGGTGACTTTAATATACACTTGTGTGATTTGCATTGCCTAATTAGAATTTCAGTTTGTGCATTTAATTTCCATTTTTTGATTGGTTTTAAAACTCGTGAGCCGATTTGCAGAATAGCCGCTTCCTCACGCCGTTCCAGCGCAGCAGACCACGTGCTGACGCTGGGATTAGAGGTGAGCAGCCGCCATATTGGGGGAACAAAGGGTGGCGCGCCAGTAGCTGGCCGATCCCCGCCCTACTCCACACTGGACAAAAAGAGAACGTCATCCCGTCCGCGCAGCGGGCGGTCGCAGCAGACGGGAAGGCGCGCCAAAGGCAAGCCCGTCTGCGCCCGTCCGCGCCGGACCCGCGCCCAGCGCCATGACCCCTGGCTTAGCAACACAAGAATGGATCAGATACTCATCGGTTGACTTACTACAGCTGAGACCCTCTAGTGGGACTGCATGTTCCCAGTATGATCCCGGCGCCATTACCGGAGTGATTAGCACTTGCTGCCTTAGCTGTAAGTCTTTTTTACCTCTTATTAACATCAAATCCACCTCATCACAAGCCTACAACGCCAAGACTAAGAACATTACTTTCTCACTTATTAATGCGCGCTCTTTAGGCAGGCACAGGCAGGAGATTGCTGACCTGATTCAGGACAAGAAAATAGATTTGCTCTTTATTACAGAGACATGGATGGACGATGCGTCCGACCCTGATCTAGTGGTGGCAGTGCCGCATGGCTTTACTGTATACCGGCAAGATAGACAAGGGAAAAAAGGCGGGGGCTTGGCAATTATTACCCGGAATACTTTTCCGGTTAGAATTTTTCCCATATTCTCTAAAACATGCGAAGCCCTACACTTCACCATTAAGCTCACCCCCTCATATAATCTCAAAGGAGCACTTATTTATAGACCACCGGGTGCTCGATCTGAATTTCTGTCCACCTATATGTCGCTTATGGAACCCCTTGTAATCGAGGATACCTTTATGGTCTTGCGGGACTTAAACTTCCACCTTGAAAAAATGGAAGATACCGAAACCCTATCTCTTATGGCTGATCTTAGCACTCTAGGATTAACCCAGTTGATAACAGTACCCACACATGAGGCTGGTCACACATTAGATGGCATCTTTTCCAATACTAAAGAGATAACAGTAAATGATATACTGCCCCTTACTTGGTCTGATCATTTTGCCATCCTGAGTAACATTTCCATTACCCAGGCCTATATACCTAAACAGGCTCCCTTAACTCAAGAACTTTTTAGAGTCTGGAAGGATATTGATAATGCGACCCTAAGGGTATCCCTAATCAACTCCCGTCCGACCATTTCTGCAGACTCTAACATAGCTGCGCAGCAATTCTCTGACTGGCTAGGTAGTGCAGTGGAGACACTGGCCCCTGTTAAATCTATCTCCAGAAATAGGGAAGTGCCCTCTGCACCTTGGTTCTCTGAAACTCTAAGAAAACAAAAACAAATTGGCGAAGGTCTTATGATAGCGAAAGTAAAATCCTATATAAAAAGACATTGGTCATCTATAAAAAAATGATCAATGAGGCAAAAAAGAAATTTTATAGGGAACGAATTGAAAATGCAAAAAACTCTAGTAGGCAATTGTATGATGTGGTGAAATCTTTGACTGGGAAATTGCCTGACTTGGTCCCCCCGCCCTCTCAGGTGTTCTGTGACGCTTTGGCAAGTTTATTTTTCTCTAAAGTAAATGATATTTACTCTGACTTTTCAGTGATCGATAAACTAATGACCTCGGTATCTAGTCCCCTAAGTAAACACCTTGAGTGCTCACTAGCTCAATTCAAAGAGACAAATGAGGATCAAATAGCTGACATCATCAAACTCATTAAAACAGGCTCTGCCCTTGACCCCTGTCCTCCTAAGATTTTTTCCCCAATAATTGATTTGATCAGCGAAATCATCATGCAAATTTGTAATGCGATGTTTAAATCGGGGATTTTCCCGGACAGGCTAAAGAACACGCTATTAAAACCACTTCTTAAGAAGCCTGGTTTAGATAAAGATTCGCTGAAAAATTACAGGCCCATTGCCAGCCTGCCTTTTTTAGCCAAGGTGGCCGAGAAAGTAATGAATGATCAACTCTCAGAATACATTGAACAAAATGTCTTGCTTGATGACTCTCAGTTTGGCTTTCGGAAAATGCATGGCACCGAGACCGCGCTAATCAAAGCCGCTGATGACATTAGAACTATCAGAGACCAGGGGGGTACGGCGGTACTGGTTCTGCTGGATCTGTCTGCGGCCTTCGACACGGTCAATCACTCCATCTTGATTGACCGTGTCAGAGAGTTGGGCATCCACTCTAGGGCTGGAGCCTTGCTTGCCTCCTTTCTGTCTGGCAGAACCCAGGCCGTAACACTGGGGCCATTTAAATCGGGCGATCTGGCTTTACCCTGTGGGGTTCCTCAAGGCTCATCCCTAAGTCCGACACTTTTTAACATCTATGTGTCGGACTTAGCTAGGGTTATTAAGACCTACCGGATGAGCCTTACAACATATGCCGATGACACCCAGTTGGTGTTAGCCATCAATAATGATGGAGAAAGGGTAGCGGCTCGGTTTCAAGAAGGCATGCTGGCAATTAAGGAGTGGATGGCCTGTAATTGCTTAAGGCTGAACTCCGAGAAGACTGAGGTGATTATTTTCAGTAAACTATCACCTATGTGGTCATCTAGTTGGTGGCCCCCATTACTCGGAGCTATACCAACTCCAGTTCAGAAGGTCAGGAATCTGGGTGTCATCTTTGATGAGAAATTAAATTTTGTTAATCATGCCAATCAAACAGCGTCCTTAGCATTTTACAAACATAAACTTTTAAGAAAAATAATTCCATTTCTTCCAGAAAGTGCTAGGAAAACTGTGGTGAGTTCATTGATATTGTCATCTCTTGATTACTGTAACGGTTTATTTGCAAATGCTCAAGCTCGGGTGGTCGCCGAGCTACAATTGGTCCAGAATGCGGCTGCAAGATTGCTATCTGGGACCCCCAAATTTAAACCGATTAAGCAAGTAATCAGGAATTATCATTGGTTGACGGTCAAAAACCGGATCAGATTCAAAACTTTGTGTCTTATCTTTAAAGCCCTCCATCAGCTAGGGCCGGAGTTTCTTAAACAGAAGCTCACTCTCTATTGCCCTACCCAACAATTAAGATCCAAAAATCTACACCAACTAGTGGTGCCACGGACCAAGACCGTCACCTGGGGAGATAGATGTTTCACTAACACCGCAGCCAGACTTTGGAACACTCTTCCATTGGTGATTAGATCTACACCCACATTGTTCCAATTCAGGAAATTGTTGAAAACCTGGCTGTTTGACCAGTAGCTCTTCTCCTCACCTCATTACTTTTAATTCGCCACCGTCCTCATGGAGGCATTAGTTGAGTCATAGCGCCAAGACGCCTACGGGCATACGATGCGCTTTACAAATCTTAAAAATAAATAAATAAATAAATAAATAATTGATGACTTTCATGGATATAATTATGCGACGATCCCCCACTTTGAACATTCAGCACGGGGTGAGAGCCTAGAGTCCCTTTTGACTGAAGCCGACCTTTTTGAACCTGGCTTTGCTAATTACCTTGATCGGTGTCCCACGTTTAAATGTAAGGCCAGAGACATCATCATTGATTATATATTTCTGTCTCCCATGCTACTAGGTAAGGTATTAATAATTTATATTTATTAATAAGTAAATACACCATGGCTAAAGAAGGATGTCTGAGGATGGCATTTATGGACCTATCCTCAGCGTTTGACCTGGTTAACAGGTCAAAGCTATGGAATATTTTGCTGGAAAAGGGCCTTGATCCTTGTTAAGTACATTTTTTGGCTGATCTTCATCGAGACCTCTCAGCATCGGTTAGGATCTCCCAGGATGGTAAATGTACAAGATCTTTTAAATCAGGCAGGGGTGTTCATCAGGGGTGCATTCTGGCGCCCCTGCTTTTTACTCTTTATATTAATGACCTGGATAAGTCCTTATTGGAGGCGTCCCTGGATATTCCGCGTGTAGGAGACTGTTCAATCCCGGTTCTCCTATACGCGGATGACACTGTTCTCTTAGCACGTACTGCGGTAGGCCTCCAGCGGCTCTTAGATGCCTTTGGGGCCTACATGCAGTCTTTGGACCTGGTAGTGAATATTGGAAAGTCACATATTATGTCAACAGGTAACAGAGCTAGAAAAGCTAAATCTTTTTATTGTAATGGGTTGGAAGTGTCTCCGGTGTCCTCTTTTACTTACTTAGGGGTTCTATTTGATGATAGGTCCTCCTGGATACCCCAACAATTTTTTTTTTAATTGCAGTCATCCGATCCCCCTCAGGCTTATTAGGGTTCGCACAGCGTTTGGGGGCCAGACCTAAAGAGGCCATTTTAAAGATATACAGAGCAAAGTGCCTGGCTATTGCGGCTTATGGTTCCTCATATGGGGATTTAAAAAGCAGGTTGGGGTTCAGATAGCCGAAAACACATTTTTACGAAGTCTCCTGTCTGTACCACAATCTACCCCAACTTTTGCTATACATCAGGAATTGGGTTTAGGCTATGTTTCTGACATCTTGAGCACAGCTCCGTTGCTTTGTTGGCTCAAAACCTGGCTAAATCCTGAATTAACCCTGTATCACTAGATCTTACGGGATTGCGCCAATTTAGATAAAATTAAGTGGTTGTCCTATGTTAAACGTATGTTATTCAAAATAGGGCGGCCTGAATTATTTAAAGACCCCGAAAAGATCCGGAAGGAGGATGTGATGCGGGTGAAAATGAATTTTAAGAATGGATTGATGTTGGAACGGGAAGAACAGGAGCTAAGCAAACCTTTAGTTAGAGCTCACTTTTTGATAAAAACAACTATTCTTATTGCACCCTACTTGGTAATTGTGAATAAGCCTTTCCATCGCTGGCTCCTAACTAGGTTCCGTTTTAATTTGATTCATTTTTCACTGGGTTATCTTCTGGGGTGGTGTAAACCTGAGGGCGCGGTACCCTGTTAATGAGACAATTATTCACCTCAGGATACCTTACATTTTATGATGTTCTGTCACTTTTATGCTGATATTCGCATGAAGTTTTTGATACCTATTTTGAGAGGAAGGGTTTTTTTTCAGGTCAGACCAGCGTTATTCTATTTGCAGATGCGGATTCTGATGCTATTTTTAATATTGTGTGTTTTCTTGTTGCTGCTGTGAGGCTCAAGAAAAATAGAAACCCGATGTTGAATTTTGTTTAAACCCTTTTGATAATATTTATGGACATTTTTAATATTGAAAAACTTGGATACGATGATTCTCACAAGTGATATTGTTTTTTTAATAAATTTTGCTCATATGTTTTTATTATTGTCTGTGTTTGTTGTGATTTTAATTATTCGAATAAAGTGGATTGACTGACTGACTGGCATGTTCTCCTTTCAGTTCTTAGGCTAGTTTTTTGGCAGTCACTAAGCTTTGGATTTAGGATAACTGGGCACTTTTAGCACCACATTTAAGGGCCCAGGACTGGAGGGGCACCACTTGGAGGGTCAAGACTCACTCAGGCTGGGTCCAGGTGCGGGTCCAAAATGGTTGTGGCCTTTTTCGTCCCTGAGGCGCTGATTAGGATGCTAGCAAGCTAGCACTTCGAATCACTTGGAAGTCTTGGTTTCAAGCAGGAAAGTAGGACTCAAACAGCAGGGCAGTCCTGTAAGGGCACAGAGCAGGCTTTAGGCAGCAGTACAGTCCTCTTGGAGCAACTGGGCAGTCCTCTGAAGTCTACAGCAGGCAACAGGCAAATGGGCTGTACTCTGAGAGTCCTTCCACATGTCCGGAGTGAATTAAAGAATGGGTCTGAGTGTCCCTCTTTTCCTGTCCTGGTCCCAGTCTGTCGGCAGGATAAATAGGCAAGTCTGAAGTTCTTTGTGTATCAGCTGCAGCACTGTCTTTTGAGTGGGGCTGTGCAGAGCTCCTCCCCCCATTCTGCCTTGGGTGGTCTATCATGCCAATACCCAAGCTCTATATTGTGTGGCTATCAGGGAGGAATACATAAAGGGCCAGTCTCAACTACACCTAGTCATGTGATCCAGGAAACAGTCTAAAGGCAGCAAATGGTTAGGGCGAGAAAATGCCAATTTTTAAAAAGTCGTTTTTTTAGAATTGTGACTTAAATTACTACTTTACTTTTAGAGAGGTTTTTGAATTAAAATTCCCTAGATAACAAGCATGGCATTTCTACCTGCTCCCACACAAAAACAATCACTTATTAAATGTGTTAGGTAACCCAATCTTATTCTGTGAGAGAGGAATGTCTCACAGAAGCGAAATTATGGAAATCATCATTTTGTGTGTTTTTCTATACCAGGACATGTCCATCTTAAAAGTATAACATTTTAAATACAATGCACCCTGCCCTATGGGCTGTTTAGCTCCTACACAAAGGATGACTTATATGTCTGAAAAAGGCCACTATAATTTATGAAGGCTCACTAATAGCTTTTAATTTACCTTCCCTGGGTATACGGTATTCCACTTTACTGGGGACTTACATAAGTAAATTAAATGTGCCAATCAGTTTAAGTCAAATTTACCATGGTTTAAGGAGTGAGCACATACACTTTAGCACTGCTTAGCAGTTATAAAGTGTAGAGAATCTTAAGGCCAACAAACTCAATTTCAGTAAAACAGGAAAGGAGATGGAAAAGGGGTTGGGGGAACACCACCCTCAGGCTAAAAGGCCTAACGTGTGTCCCCTGTCAGCTGAAAGTGGGGAGAACTAACCAACCTCCTTACTGTGCATCACCAAGAACCCCTCCAACAGATCTGCTCCCAAAGCACCCCTCAGCAACTTCCACTAGTGCATCAAGAAAACCAAGAGAGCAGCAATCACTGCTCATATCGATAGCGCAGCCAAAGACACGAAGGAACTCTTCAAAATAGTCAAGGAATTCCCCAGTCCAACAGCCACAGAGAACACCAGCCACCCCTCCCAAGAACTCTGCAACACCCTCTCGGACTACTTCCACAGCTAGTTCACCACCATCTACATCAACTTTAACTCCAAACCCACCACTCTCCGTTTTGACAACCTCAACCAACAAGCCAAATGATCACCACCTGGGTTCTCCTCACCATTCAGACCACCATAGCCATCATGTCGACCATCCTGTCCGGGCTGACCCCTGCCCCCACCATATCTTCATCCTCAGAACCAACCCAATCAGCATCAAACTCACCAGCATCCTCAACACCTCCAGCTCCACAGCAGCATTTCTGTAGAGATGTACACACCTAGGTCTGACACCCCTAAAAAAGACCTCTGCCAACCCCAGCAACCTAAAAAATTACTGATTGTTCTCCCTGCTCCCCTAACCAGCTAAGGTACTCAAGAAAGCCATCAACCAACAGCTCTCCGAATACCTGGAACTAAATCACCTACTCAACACCTAACGATCAGGATTTCATACCCACCACAGCACTGAGATCGCACCGATTGCTGCCACACACAACATTAGAACTCTCCTCAACCATGGAGAAATCATTGCCCTGATCCTCCTCAACCTCTCTGATGCATTCAACACCATCTCTCAACACATCCCATCGACAGACTACAACATTGGCATACAGCTAAAAGCCAATAAGTGGATCACCTATTTCCTTACAGGATGCACACAGAGCATCCGACTGCCTCCCTTCACCTCGGCACCAAATGACATCATATGCGCCGTACCCCAAGGATCCTCCCTCAGCCCCATCCTGTTTAACATCTAGATGACCCCCCCTTGCCGGTCTCAACATAATCTCCTACGCAGATGACATTAAACTAATCTTCTCGCTCACCAAGGACCCCTCCTACGCCAACTTCTACAACATCATGACCAACGTTGACAAATGAACGAGAGACAACTGCCTCAAACACAACACAGAAGTACTGATCTTCGGGAAGAAAACCTCAGAACGGGAGCACAGCTGGTGGCCAGCAGAGATCAGACCAAAACCAACACCGAGAGACCATGCAAGCAACCTTGGCATCATTCTCGACAGAAAACTGACCATGAAACGACCAGTCAATGCAGTTGCCTCATCCTGCTTCCAAACCATTCGTATGCTCCACAGAATCTTCATATGGATCTCGATCAACACTAGAAAAAACTGTTACGCAGGCCCTCATCACCAGCCTCCTCAACTACCCCAACATTGTCTATGCCGGTTAGGCCTGGGCGGTGAATTCCGTTCCGCTCGTGGAATTTGTGGAATTTGGGTAATTTCGCGGTCCGCGGAGAACGCGGAATTGCCCCAAATTCTGCGTTCCTCGGCTTTGTGGAATTTTTTGCTTGCTCGCTTTCTCAAAATGCGTGTTTGTGAGATATTTTCCCCCAAGCATGCAAACAGCATTCGCGAACAGGAAAAAAGCTTTGCGAACAAGCAATTCCACGTGTTCGTGGAATTTCTGCATGCATGCGGAGACTTTTTACCGTTTTGCAGAGATTCGCGTAGCGCGACTACGCAAAGTCCACCCACCACTAACACCAGTACTCCACCCAGCTCCTCAAAAGACTCCAGAGAATAAAGAATACTTAAGCCAGTATCCCCAAATTGATTCAAATCACCCTCAACCCGTAAACCTCCACTGGCTCCCCATCCAGAAGAGATGCCAGTTCAAGATCCTCACCCATGACTACAAAGCCCTGCATGATCAAGGTCTGTACTATATCAACCATTGACAAAACTACCATCAGCCCCAAGACACCTGCCCTCTGCCTCACTTGCTCTCGCACACCCCCTGCATACGTCGCAGCCACAGCAGGGGCCGATCCTTCTCCTACATCTCCACCAAGACCTGGAACGACCTGCCCTTCCACCTCTGAACAGCACCCTCCCTGGCAGACTTCAGAAAGAAACTCAAGACCTGGCTTTTTCAACTGAGATATGACACTCTCAGCTCCCTCAGCACCCAGATACCCCTAGGGATGACAGTGCTGTGTTACAAAATGCTGATTGATCTTTCATTTGCATGAGCCATCTGAGGGATCTGTGGTCTGTTTGAACTCCGAAGCGCAACCCAAACAGGTATGGTGTCAGCTTCTTCAGTGTCCAGATCACAGCAAAGGCTTCCCTCTCAATAGCACCTTCTACTTATGAAGGTTACCAGTTTGTCTAGCCCCTCCTCATTAGCGGGGATAACACAGTCCTAATGCCATGCTTTGAAGCATCAGTCTTTATTATAAAGTCTTCATAGAAGTCAGGGTCATTGAGGTTGTCAAAGGCTTCTGTCCAGCTCAGCTTTTTGGGCTGCTTCTTAAAAGTCAGCTCAATTAAGGGGAAATAATCGTGCCATAGCCTTAACAAACCTCCTGTAATATCCAGTGAGGCTCAGAAAGACCCTCATGTCAGTTTGGGCAGTTCCCAGGATGGGATAGTTTCTACTTTGGCCTGGAGGGGCTGCACCTTGCCCCAGCAATGAGGTGTGGCAAGTAAACCACAGAACGCTGCCCTATCTGGCCCTTTCTGGCCTTGATAGTTAGGCCTGCTTGTTACAGTGCATGAAATACCTCCTGGAGGTGAAAGAAGTGGTCCTACAGCTACTATTGTAAACAGCTATGTCATCTAAGTAGGCAGCACTGAAGGACCCCATCCTAATCAGGACCTGGCTCATCAAACTCTGAAGGTGCCAGGGGCCTTCTTTACTAAATATATTATGCCAGAGAGTGATGGGACTTCTCTGCAAGCCATCTTCTAAATAGGGGACTCATCTCACATGGATTCCACATAGGCTGACATGAAGTTGATGCCCCTGTCGGACACCGCTACCTTGGGGATCCCCACTCAGGTAAAAATCCCTATCAGGACCTTAGCCACTGCAGGTGCAGTTATAGGTCTCTGAGGGATGGCCTTTGGGTATCTGATGGCACCATCCATCAATACCAGGATTAACATGTTGCCTAAGGGAGTTTTGGGGTCCGAGGTCCAACAATGCTGATGCCAATCCTTTAAATGGGGGTGCCAATGACAGGTAAGGGAACCAGAGTATTCTTCAGCTTTTACTTGTATTCCCACTGGCCTGACAGATGGGACATGACCTGCAGAGTGTATCTGGGGCTGTCTTCATATGGGCCAAAAAAGGAGGGTGACAAGCCTGGCAAAGGTCTTGACATGCCCCAGATGTTCTGCCAAGGATATATCATTGGCGAGACCCAGTAGGAAATGAAATGAAATGAAATGAAAGTGGCATTTATAAAGCGCATGCTCACCCATAGGCATCCCAGCGCTATTGGCAGCACTCCACACCTAGGCGGTCCTCAAGGGAAAAGATGGGTTTTTACTTTCTTTCGAAAGGTCAGATGATCGGCCTCTAAGCATATGTGAAGAGGCAAAAGATTCCAAAGCTTTGCCACATTATACAAGAAGAGTCGCCCCCCACTTCGAACTCTTCTGATTTTCTGGACCGTGAATAATCGTTTATTTTCAGATCTCAGCGCTTTATTAGGAAAGTAGGGCTGAATAAGAGAACGCATCAAAGGAGAGCCTTTGCCTTTGCCTGGACTCGTTCGTTGATGGGAAGCCAGTGGAGGGACGCAAGAGCTGGTTTTGCAGAGAAACGCCTAGGAGTATTCACCAGCCGTCAAGCTGCGCAATTCAGCACAGTCTGCAGTCTTCTAGTCGAGGAGAGCGGTGCTCCCAGATATAAAGCGTTAGAGTAATCTAACCGTGAAAGTATCAGTGCCTGGACCAGCAGCCTATTAACACCCAAAGGTAAAAGAAGAAAGATCTTTCTGATCAGCCTTAACATTCCATAGCAACTAGGCGAAACCTTTCGAGCTTGTTCTTAAAGTCTAGCTTATGGTCCAGCCACACACCAAGGTTCTTAATGTGTTCTTTGGGGATTTGGGCTGGACCCAGACAGCTGGGCCAGAGATGATCTATATTCAAGAGAGCTGAGTTGCCTTACTTCTTCAGGTGTGACCTGATCTTGACTTCCTTCGAGATAGAGTGCTCTAAGTCTTTGCCTAACAGACAATCCACAGGCATGGCAGGGCTCACAGCTATCTCAAGAGAACCTGAGACCCCCCAAAGGGAACTAAATAGTGACTTTGCATGGTTATCTACCACTAGAACATGGAATAATGGATTGGTTATAATCTGCTTTGAGGACAGCAGATGGCACTTGACAGTAGTCATACTTACCACTGTGTCACACAGAGCCTCTACCCATTGATGGTGACCCACTGCCACTACTTTTAAAAGTATCAGAAAGCATGTGTGCTTGTTACCCACTGACACTAGGGTAACCTCTGATGTACCCCCATACAACCATGGGCCATTTCCTTCACAAGTACAACACTGGCCAACCCTGGGGTCTGCCCATCAGATGAGGGCTGTGCCTTCTTGGGGCACTTGGGTTCTCTTTGTGTGCCCAAACTTGTAACACTCATAGAATTTGGGGACACACTTTCCAGTGTTCTTATCCACAAGCCAATTTTTCCTTTGCTCAGATTAGGACTGGGTCAAGTCCACTGTAACCCGTTTTAGAGGTTGTAAGAGAACTCTTTTTAATCTCCCACCCTCTTCTTTCTGGTGGAAACCCTGACCACTGTTTTTGGAATTCCTCCACGAATGCCTCTTGGACACTCAATGAGCTTACCATCAACCAGGTGTTGGTGCAGCTCTGTTAAGGAGGTACTGAACATATGCTCCATCAGAATTAGATTGTACAGTCCAGTAAAAGCATTCATCTTGCTGCTCCTTACCCAACCACTCAACTGTCTTGCCGGAGTAGTCCTGGTAGCCAACCTCAATGTTGGTTCTAAATTTCACCAAATGTTCAATTTGTGGTGAATTGCTTAGATTAGACGCCCCTCAAATCAGTCCATTACAATCAAACTTCTGAGAAGAAATGGAGGGAAGGAACAGCTAATACATTAGTTTGGTATATTTAGCAGTGGCATATTTTGTTCACAAAATCTGTCTTAGAAGTTGCTTTTCGGGCAGAGTGGAATCTGTAAAAGCCTTGAACTATGGCAATGCATATTAGAAAGTTCCCTTTGAAGTGACTTTGATGGGTTTTAACACAGACAGTTTTTCATTACTAATGGGTACAAACATATTTTCAATGCATTGTGACAAATAAGATTTCAATTCAGCTCAACCTCAATTAATTTTTGGATGCCCAAAAGAGACCAGTGTTCCTGAAAATGTTGAGGAAATGTGCTGCATTATATAAAATGGTGCACAAATATAATATACAATGGTGAAAAAAGGAGATGAAATTCACATGAGCACTGTGTATTAATATGTGAGCATAGTGCATAATCTGGCTCTTATCACTAACCTGAAAGACACCTAAATCAATATTCTCTGTGGCCTCACTGGTATATTGTTAGAAATGATATCCTTGGCATGGTACTACCCTAGACCTTTTGCCTTCACCCCTCCAGTTTTGCTAAATTTGTTTTTTGTTGATGTAGGAAAGTAGGATCTGCTTTCATGGTTACCCCCACTTTTTGCCTGGTGCTATGGTGTTTCTTACTAGTCTGACTGGGATCCTGCTAATCAGGACCCCAGTCTCTTTGCTTTCTCCCCTAAATTGTTATGGTAAGTACTTAGGTACACCCCAGATTGGATACTGTGGTACCCTTATAAGACCCTAGTATATGCTACTAAGGTACCCAGGGCATAGGTACCCCAGGGCCCCCCATAGGCTGAAGCATGTATGATACCACCTATGGGAGACAATTCAAACTGTCACTGCAGGCCTGCCATTGCAGCCTGGGTAAGCTGGTGCTAACACCACTTATGACAAATATAGGTTCCATATATATAGGGTGTTGGACGTGGCCCTTTTTGCAGGGTCATCCATGAACTTTTTGCCTTCCTCCTAGCCTTTTTTCAGACATGGTGTTGGTAGTTATAGGACTCTGGGTACTTAAGCACTGCCGTCCAGTGTAAAGTGTGTGTGCTCCCTGTGGTAAACATGGTAAGATTGGTCTACACCTGTTTGGCATATTTAATTTACTTGTCAGTCCCTTGTAAAGTGGTATCTCAGATACGTGGGGCCGATAAATTAAATGCTACTGGTGGGATTGCAGCGCTGATTGCGCCACCCACCAAAGTAGTCTTTCAAATCTGTCTCAGGCCTCTGCCATTGCAGGGCCTGTGCACGCAGTTTTACTGCCGCTGTGACGTGACACCTAAAGTGTGTGCTACATCTGTGACCCCCCTTTTACTGCATGTCAGTCACTCCTAAGGTAGGCCCTAGCTATCCCTATGGGCAGGGTGCATTGTAGGTAAAAGATAGGACATGTACCTTAAGTGTGTGACATGTCCTGGTAGTAACAAACAGCCATTTTGGTTTCTCACTGCTGTGAGGCTGCCCTCTTATAGGGATGCATTGGGGATTCCCAGATAAGTGTTTCAGTGGTAATTCCTGATAAGAGAGGAGCAGCGGGGTCAAATCTTGTATGTTTGGAATAGTAATAATAAATGCTGTGCAATGGTGTGTGCAGGTTTATTATCACTATTTTAGAAATGACACTTTTAGAAGTTGGCATTTCTATGTGCTATGTCTGCCTGCTTGATGTTTCTGGCTCTGGAGTGACAGGGGCTGGTGAGGTTTGTAGAGTTCCAAGGCGGGCAGGGTGAGTCAGCGCTAGGCTGAATGGAATATCTGCATTTGGAGTAGTGGGAGGAGTAGTCCCCTTACACTCAATAGGTCTGTGCCTGCCTAGGTGAATGCTGGCTCTGCCTCCCTGTGGTTGTTTCTGAGGACCGAGCCCCCATCTGACAAAGGAGGGTGTGAGCACTATACACAGAGTGCTCCAACACCCCAAGAACCAGTTGAGACTGGTTCCCCCAGCCCTGTGCCAAGGGCAGAACAAAGGAAAATTATGTATATATACTTGGGCTGTGACCTCATGAATTGTGCTTCCTTATGACTTGGGGGGGACTTGCTGCTGCTGGGCCCCAAGAGGAACCGTCAGGGACTGCCTCCCTGCTGAAGGGCCCTGTGATCTGGCCTGCCTGGGCCCAGCTGTGATCCTTTACATTTCTGGCTTCTAGCGCCTCGTGGGCGCTGTGTCCTTGAACCTAGACAAGAGGAGCGCGTATGCCTTGCAGCACTGGGCTGCAACCGAATGCTGAGGGAATCCCGGTGGCGTGGGGATTCCCCCACCCTGCATCGGGCTGCAGCGGGAGCTGACCCACATGCACCGCCTTCCGTGACAGAGTGGGAGCCCACCCCGCAATTTGTGTGCTCGATTGGGCGGGAACCTACCCCGCCAGTGGGTCTTATTTAAAAGCGGGAGCCCACCCCGTATTTGCATGGAGAAAGGAACCGCCGCGGCCCAAGCCTGAAGTCAGGTGGACTGCCTGGTTGTGGGCGACCTACCTTCAAGGCCCGTGGACCAATCCGGGTGGACGAAGCGCCGGAAGTCAGGCGATGCATGCCTGGACGTGGGCGGGGCCCCCGTATGTAAGACGGGAGCCCCACGTGTGAAGGTGTCTGCCGGAGCCTGTGAATAGAGAGGCTAGTTCACCCAGACGTCGCCGGACTGCCTCCATGTTCAAAGAGACTGGAACAGAGTCCAAGAGGAGCCCCGGTGAGAGGGGCCTGCAGGGCACATCATGGTGCCTAACTCCAACCTGAGGAGAGGACCGAGGTGTCTACCAGGAACCCTAGTGAGTGGGCCTGAGCAAAGAGCATTGGTGGTGCCCTCCAAGGCACAGTGGTGCCCATGCGATCTACTTTTTGCCGCATTGTGGCGCCTGATAATGGCACCAGATGAGCCCCAGTAAAGGGGGCTCCACAGGCACAGTTTGTGCCAGTGCTGTCCATTTTCCCCAGCTGCACTGCAACACTTGGTGCCCTCCTTGCATAGTTCAGTTAAAACCAGTTCAGGAAACCGTTGGCTTCCACTCTGGCATGAAACTGGACAAAGGACATGGGAGTATCCTCCCCACTGTCCGACCCCTCCCCTGGGATGGAACCCTGAATCATCCGAACCCTTTCCTTAGGGTTCTTAGGGCTTACCTGAGGGTAGGTCCTTAGATTTGTCGTGGGACAAGATTCATTTCAAGACACCACTTATTCTTCAACCGTCTGGGCGCTCTGGACTACGCTGGACTTCGCTCTGGGCACCAGGGCTGCAACTGAGAAGAATCCTGCTGCTCCTGATCTCGTTGCCCTGCTCGTCTGCTGCAACATCCATGCCTGTGCTCCATACAGGAACCTTCCAAGGCCTGTGGCATCCAAGACAGCTGAAGGAATCTCCCTTGAAGTGAAGGAGTCACTTCCCTGCATCTCCAGACACCGCAACTTAGCTGACTGGTCTGCTGATCCTGGGCTCCCACGGACTCTAAAAGGCTCAACAACACAGGTGGTGGTTCATCACAGTCCCTCGAGGCCTGCCCTGTCCTCTCACAAGTTTGAGGCCAGTATCCCTCTTAGGAGCCACAGGAACAGAACCCAGGTGCACCACATTGACTTGCTGTTGCAAAGGCTTGTTGGTGCCCTTCCATCAAGATCTTCGGGATCCAAGTAGCCCCCAACTCCAGCATCTCCCTGACCAAGATCTTTGTCCTCGCCACATCACTTGCACTGTGGGTCTGCATCTTTGGTGAGCTGCTTGAGATCCTCTTGCCACTCCCATGCCTCGGGCATGTGGGTCCTCTTGATGGTCATCCTTGATTTCTGCAGGCTCCCCTGATTGCTCGGGGCCTGCCCTGATTCCCCTGCTTGTGGCGAGTCACCTGGACCTTGCTTGTCCCGACACTGCACCTTCTAGGCTTTCAACATTGTTTGCAGTTTCCAAGGCAAGCTGGTGATCCCGACAAACTCCGACCCCTCGACTCTCAACATCGGACGTGAGACAGCTCGTGAACAGCTCCTGGTCTTCCACAGCGTCGCCTGGTCCTCACAGCTGCAGCTCCAAGGTCATTCCTTGCAACACCCGACATCAGTGAGCACTCGTCTTCCATGCCTCCTGGTCACTTCTGTGTGATCTAGACTCTGTCCCCTTTGCTTGCAGGTACTCTTCACCTCAAATCCCCCTTTGTGTTCCACCGGACACCTTCGCCTACTCCAGCAGCAGCATCTTCCTCAAGTCCTCCATTGGGTTTGACTGCTTTTTCTGACGCCACTTCACACCTACGCACCCGGCTTACCTGGTGTAGGTAACCTGGTTCCTGAGGTATCCACAGTTGTGGTGGCTCTCACCTTCTGTCTTCCACTGGATTTCTTCAGGGTCCACTGCGAAGGGTCCTTCTTCTATAAAATTGCAACCACGACTTAACCATTGACTTGCATTGAATCCACGGTCATCTTTCTAGTCTGCACATGGCCTCCGTGGGGCTCCTGGTTTCTTACCTCAGGTGGTTCCTTGGGTCCCCGGCACTTCTACTTCTTCTGGGTATAGTCTTGAATCGAATCGTGACTCGCATACCATTATTTTAGTATATGGTTTGGTCTCCCCCTGGTGACCATTGTGTATTTTGTGCTACTTACCAGTTTCTATTGAAAAGTGTTGTGTGCATTGTGTATATCTCCAGCTAGGAGATATCTGTATGTGTTAGTGAGTGTCTTATAATAAATACATATTTTTATAAATATACTGTGTGATTCTTTTTCACTTAATCTGTACCTATAAGATTATGTTCTGGTAAAACAAGCTGCTTTACACTCCTTCTGGACTACATCTGAAGGCTGCTTTCTAGAGCTACCACTTAGAGAGCTTTTTAAGCTTGTCTAAGACCAATAAAATCACCATAAGGGTTGTCTGGATTAGTGCAGGGTGTCCACTTACATAAGTATACACCATATACTAAGCCAACTTCTCACATTAGTGTGCAGCAGTTGGCATTCAAGCCTGCATTGTTTTACCAGATAATCTTGGAGTGGACTAATTCAAAGAACATCACTAATATTAGGCACATATAATACAGTTTAGAATAATTAAGTTCTACTGAACTTAGGATTGGGTAGCTAAGGGTCTAGCACAACCCTTTCTCCAACCTCAGAGTGTTTAGTTTCCATTAGGGTATGTAGGTGCAACACCTCTTTACACCTAGAACCTTGTTCTTAGTTGGGGATATTGTGTGTCTGCTAAGTGCAGTGGTCTAAAGTTTTGGGAACTAAGGACCCTGTGTAGCCTTAGAAAGATAAAGACAGGTGGCAACCCCACCATTAAGCTGCTCTTAGAGCTGCTGCATAAGGAGGATGGCCATCCTATTGAGGCAGAGTAACAGGATAATGTGGGTGGGGATACTTCTGAAGAGGGAGCATCAGGGGCTCTCCCTGATGAACTCAATTCTGAGTCTGGGCAGGGGGACTCAAATGATTCCAACCTGCCACACTCTGACTCCTCAGGGAATAGTGCAGATGGCGCAGAGGAGATACCCTTTGTTCCTCCTGGTAGGTTCCAGAGTAGACCAAGGAGGTCTAAATCCTCCTCTAGGGAATCCAATACTTCAGACACTTCCATAGTGACCTCTATATTTAGTAAGATGGATAGCTCTTTTGACAGGGATACCAATTGCTCAAACTTAAGAAAGCAAGGCTTAGGCTCAGGAAAGATCAGTTGGCCCTTGACAAAGAGTCCCTAGAAGTCCATAAAGCTAGGGGGACATTGGGACTAGAGTCCCATAGTGGCAGCAATAGTGCCCCTAGGATCAGAGAAACTTAATTTGACCATAGGAACTTGAACACGATAGTCCCTCATTACCAGGAGGGGGATGACATCCATAAATGGATCACTGCTTTGGAAAGGGCCTGTAAAGTTCAGAGGGTCCTCAAGAGCAGTGGGCAGCTATCCTGTGGCTCTCCTTTGCTAAAACGTGCAGAGATATGTTCCTCGCTGTTAGAGAAGAGAATGCTGACAATTACTCAGTACTGAAGAGTGCTCTCATAGATGGGTTTGGCGTAACCACTGAACAGTATAGGATTCCGTTCAGGGACACCCAGAAGGCCCTAACCCGGAACTGGGTAGATTTTGTGGACTGAGATATTAAGACACTGGAAGGCTGGCTTCATGGAAGTAAGGTACAGAACTACCAAGGATTGTACAATTTGATTATGAGGGAGCAGATCCTTAATAATTGTCAGATCCAGCTTTTGCACCAGTACCTTGTGGACTCTCATCTGACTTCTCCCCAAGAATTGGGAAAGATGGCAGACCAATGGGTTTGCTTCAGGGTTAAGCAGAAAAACTATGGTAATGGAGGTGACCAGAAAGAGCAAGATTTTTCTAAATCTCAGGATTCAGGGTGGGACAAAGCTAAAGATAACAGAGAGTCTTCTCGAGGGCCCCAAAAACCTGCATGTGGGGGGAGTCCCAAAATTCCAAGAAGGGCAAAAAGAAACCTTGGTGTTACTTCTGTAAGGTGAAGACCTATTGGACAAAGGATGCTGATTATCCAAAGGCCAAGAAAACTACTCCTACCACCACTGCCCGTAAGGTGCCTGCTCCCCCCGGCACCATTACAAGTGTTAGTACAGCAAACAAGGGATTGGTGGGGTTAACTTGGGGTACTGAGATGGGTTCTGACTTAGTTAGGACTCCAGCACAGGTTGTTTTATTCTGTGACAGTGGCATGTATATGCCACCTTACTGATAAGTCACACTAACTTGGGCAAGTACAGACAACAGCCTTTAATCAATGGAAAAGAACCAATGGCTTATAGGGACACAGTTGCCAGTGTCACTATGGTGACAGATAAACGTGTCTCCTGAGCAGACCATACGAAGGCAAATGTACCAAAAAACCAACACTACCAATGTTAGGACTGACCATTCCTTGCCAGTTGTGAGCCTCAGCTGAGATGGGGTAACTGGACCTTAGAGTGTTGTGCTATCTCCAGACCTACCTGTAGATTGTTTGTTGGGTAATGATCTAGAAACTTGAGCCTGGCCTGAAGTGGAGTTCAGGACTCATGCAGAGATGATGGTCATCTCTGCCGGTGTGTTTGCTAACACGAGGGCTCAGGCGAAATAGCTCACCACTGAAAAAGCACTGGATCCTGAGAAAATTGACCAAGTGCTACCCAAGAGAAGGAGCAGGAAGGGTAAGGAATTGCCCTCCTCACTAACTCTCAGTAAAGATCAGTCTCCTGAAGGAGATGTTCTAAGCCCCTGGGAAAGAACTGTCCCATAGGAGCTTGGGCCTGACCAGGCAAAGTTCTTGGGGGCAGGGGGGCCTTCCAGGGCAGATTTGAGTTTGGAGCAGCAGTCCTGCCCCTCTCTTGAGCCCCTCAGACAGCAAGCTGCTGCTAAGAGCAAGCTGCTGCTGAGGACGCAAGGAATATCAGTAGGTCCCATAGGATCTATTGGGAAGTTGGACTATGTACTCTGAAGGTTGAGACCCCAAGCCTGGTCCCCCCAGGAGGTTTGTAATATTCCAGAATTTCAGACGTTTTCTCCTCTGCCTGGCACATGATATTCCTCTTGCAGGAGACTTAGGGCAAAGCCAGACTTGGGAGAGGCTTGTCCCTCGCCGTTCACTGGCCCCATATGTCTTAAGACACAAAGGAGTTTTGCCGCTCCTGTGTCACTTGCCAAGCCAGTGGTAAATCAGGTGGCACAACAAAGGCCCCCTTAATTCAACTTCCAGTGGTTGGGGTCCCCTTTGAGAGGGTAGGGAATGACATTGTGGGTACGCTGAACACTATAACTGCATCTGGGCATAGTTACATACTAGTGGTGGTGAACCATGCCACTAGGTACCCAGAAGCTATTTCTCTTAGGACCACTTCAGCTCCTGTGGTGGCCAGGGCCCTCCTGGGAATCTTTTCCATAGTGGGCTTACATAAGGAGGCCTTAACAGACAGAGGTGCAAACTTCCTGTCTAGTTACATTACTGCCATGTGGGAAGAACGTGCAGTAAACGACAGGTTTAAAACACCACACCATCCACAGTGCAACGGGCTTTTTTGAAAGGTTCAACAAGACCCTAAAGGGTATGATCAAGGGACTCCCAGAAAGGTGTAGGCAAAAAATGTGATGTCTTATTACCCTGCCTTCTCTTTGCCCACAAAAGGTTCCTCAGAAATGGTTTGGCTACAGCCCATTTGAGCTTCTGTTTGGACTTCCAGTTAGTGGTCCATTGTGTATAGTGAAGGAACAGTGGGAGCATCCTCTCAAACCTCCTCAACAGGACATTGTGGACTATGTCCTTGGCCTGCACTCTTGCATGGCTGACTATATGAAATAGGCCAGCAAAAACCTGGAGGCCAGCCAAGAATGTCAAAAAGCTTGGCATGACCAAAAGGCTGTTTTGACAGTTTACCAGCCAGGCCAGAAAGTGTGGGTGTTGGAGCCTGTGGCCCCAGCAGCTCTCCAAGACATGTGGATTGGCCCCCACACTATCCATGATCAAAAAGGTCAGGTCACCTACCTGGTGGACCTAGATACTCCAAGAAGTCTCCATAGGTAACTTCATGTAAATCGCCTAAAACCTTTTGTTGACAGGGCTGAATGGGCTTGCTCATGGCAACTGATGAGGGACAGGAGGAAGAGAATGACCCTCTCAATGATTTCCTGTCAGAATCCTGATGATGGATCAGTAGATGTAGTTGCCTTTGCAGGCAGCCTCACTGATCAACAGCACACTGATTGCAGGCTAGTCCTCAATCAGTACATAAATATGTTCTCCCTGACACCCAGTCAAACCACCTGGTGTACCCACGAACTGGACACAGGTGACAGTCTGCCTGTGAAGAACAAAATCTATAGGCAGCCTGACCATGTCAGGGACTCCCTCAGGACAGAGGTCTAAGAGGTGCTAGAATTGGGGTTCATTGGGCCTTCTGATAGCCCCTGGGTTAGTCCAGTAGTCCTCCTGCCAAAACCTCACACCAAGGGTGGAAAACGAGAGATGAGGTTTTTTGTAGACTACAGAGGCCTCAATGCAGTCACTAGGAATGATGCTCATCTCATCATACCAATTCCAAGGGCAGATGAACTCATAGATACCTTAGACTCAGCCAAGTTTCTGAGCACATTTGACCTGACAGCTGGCTACAAGCAAATCAGACTAGCTAAGGATGCCAAGCCAAAAACAGCATTCTCAGCCCCTGGTGCGCATTATCATTTTATTGTGGTGCTCTTTGGTCTGAAGAATGCACCTGCCACATTTCAGAGGCTGGTGAATAAACTCTTAACAGGTCTGGAAGCCTTTACTGCAGCATATCTAGATGGTATACTTGTCATTAGCTCCACATGGGAAGAAAAGCTGGTCCACCTTGGAAATGTTCTAGTGGCCCTGCAAAAGGCAGGCCTCACTATCAAGGCCACCAAGTGCCAGGTAGGGCAGAGCAAGGTTGTATACTTGGACCACCTGGTAGATGGAGGCCAGGTTCAACCATTGGAGAGCAAAATCCAAAACATTGTTTGACTGGGTTGCTCCCACTACCCAGACTCAGGGCAGAGCTTTCTTGTGCCTGACTGGTTACTGCAGAAGATTGTGACTCCCCTGAATGATCTGACATCCAAGAGAATGCCCAAGAAAGTTCAATGGACCGTAAGCCTTCAAAAGGCATTTGCTTACCTAAAGCAGGCAATGTGCACTGCTCCCATCCTGCAAAGTCCTGACTACTCCAAAACTTTCATCGTCAGGACTGATGCATCTGAGATAGGGGTAGGGGCTTTGTTATCACAACTTAATGCAGAGGGCGAGGAGAAGGTTTACCCCCAGGGAGAAACATTTGTCAGCCATTGAGAAGGAGGCCTTTGCTGTGGTCTGGACCTTGAAGAAGCTGAGGCCAGACCTATTTGGCACTCACTTCATTGTTTAGACAGACCACAAGCCCCTCTTGTGGCTTAAACAGATGAAGGGTCAAAATCCCAAACTATTAATGTGGTCCATTTCCCTACAGGGGATAGGCTATACAGTGTAACATAGACCTGGGAGTAACCATGCCAATGCAGATGGACTCTCCAGATATTTCCACTTAGAAAATGAATACTCACAGTTAGCCTCATCTCCTTACGTTTGGGAGGGATGTAGGAAATTAGGATCTGCTTTTATGGTTACCCCCACGTTTTGCCTGGTGCGATGCTGTTTCTGACTAGTCTGACTGGGATCCTGCTAATCAGGACCCCAGTCTCTTTGCTTTTTCCCCTAAATTGTTCTGGTAAGTACTTAGGTACATCCCAGATTTCATACTGGGGTCCCTACTAAATGGTGCTAAGGTACCCAGGGCATAGGTACCCCAGGGGTCCCCCTTAGCCTGAAGCATGTATTATGCCGCAACAGATATAGGTACCCTATATATAAGGTCACTGCACTTAAAACCTATAAGTCACCCCTACAGCAGGAGTTTTCAATCCTGAAGGCAGGGTGCTCGGTTCTAAGTGTGAGGGTGCCCCTGCATGAGCAGGACACCCCTACAGCATTCGGAGTCCATTCTCCCGGGTTGTAAGTGAGCCAGCCATATAACTAGGCTTTCCTGTTTTCAGTTTATATTTTTGGTAAATTCTGGTGGGTTTTTCCAGTGTTTTCAAGTAATTTCAATGCTTTAAAAAAACATGGGTTATCAGTGGTTACACATTTTCGCGCAATTAAAAACAACAAAACCAGTGTTTTTACCGGTGTTTATGGAACTTTTTGCTTTTATTGTGGCTTGCTTTCTGGACTGATAGTGCATGGTATATAGACAGTGTAAGTACAGTGCAAATGAGGTACAAATAAATTTTTACAAATCAATCATATCATAGTACACCATACAATTCTTCTTCCATGAGTCTTTGGTCATGCTCACTCGCTCTTTCCTTCCCATGTTAACTTTTATCTGTCAAAAGGCCCTCTCAACATTGGCACTTGAGACAGGCAACGCTAAAATAGCCAGTATACAATTTGCTAAGTCTGGCCACTGACATAGCTTTCCATGCCAATACTGGTGCACCCGAAGATTGTGACTCTCTACGACAGGTTCTGCAACACTTGCGTTGAACTGGTCGCATATGCCCTCAGAGTTATTGAAGCAGTCAAAATTGAGGCAGCACTTTTGAAACTCCTGAGAAAATTTACCTCTACGGAAGAGATCTATAACTTGTGTAGAGTACCACAGTAAGGCTTCATTGACTTTAAATGCCATGGTTGGTGAAGGACTATTTCTCATACATTGTAAAATAAAAGTTCCTGAAATGCTCCTCAACATTTCTTTGCTTACCAAGTGGCAAGCATTCTAACATGGAATACGTTGCAGTGCCACAGTCACTCAGTTTCACATCTACACCAATTTATGCTGTGCACTTGGAAGACAAGGGTGTTTTCAGACTTTAGTTTTTTTTATTATGTCCACTACAGCAGTCATGCTTTCCTGTAAAAATATAAGAATGCAGTAGATTGTACTTTTTCTCAAATCACTCTCAATATGTGACCAAAGATTCTCATATTTCTTGTCCACTACAGCAGACATGTTTTCCTGTAAAAATAAAAAAATGCAGTAGAGTGTACTTTTTTTCAAATCACTATCAATATGTGACCAAAGATCCTCACATTTCCTGCCTTTGGCATCATCACTCAGCAAACGTTCTGTAAACGGTAGCCACATGGATAATATAGCATTCATGGCCTCTAGGACTGAGAACTACCAGCTAAGTGACACAGTTGGGATGACTCTTTCTTTGATGCCACACAAAGCGCAAAATGAGAAATATTAGCATTTTAGTTTCTGTGCATAACAAATCAGTGCACCAGAATGTATTAAAAATTAATTTTTATAGATTTTGACAGGTCATCACATAACATTTTCATATATGTAGCTGAATCACTGCAAATACAAACAAAATAACTCCATTCTTTGTTGAACTTGGTAAGAACTTTTTTCAGCAGCATTCCAAGTGACACTGTGTTCCATGTTTTCCAAAAGTCTGGTATCATGTTTTCACCACTATCCCAGATGCCTTGTGACTTCATTTTTTTCACATATACCTGTCACTATGCCTTGCATTGAATGTTTAAAGCCTGGGGTGTTTGGCAATTCACCTACTATCAATACAGACTCACTAGAAAAGGGGGCTTATGTATCAAGGGCTTTTGCCCATTCTCTGTGGGTAAATATGATGGTACATATTGGGAAAGATTCTTATGAAACCTACATTTTTCTAATCAGTGAAATACTCAAACGTAACCAAAAAACATATATGATTTTGATATTTCATGATTCTCTACAGTTTATAAAATAAATAAACAACACCTAAAACATGTTTCTAACCCCTCTATCTTTAGACCAAAGGCTGAAAAAAGGAAGAAGAAACAATATTTGAGTGGCATCCCTAAACAACAAAACTCAAGCCGAATAATGTTAACAGATTCTTTCTTACTGCTCCCTTATATAACAAAGTTACATTAAATTGGTCCCTTCAGGAAGAAATAAAAATGACTCTTTTGCTCTCCTGGCGTTTAGCTTGTGGTTGTGTAGGGTTTTTGTTCAGTGTTTATATGTTTACACTCGTGAGGGCTATTTCCCTTCCAATGGGGTTTTATCAGTTACATATAACATATACAGGGGCTTTGGGTCATAACGCGATGCCCATCTCGAAACTGGCTGCACTGTAAAGGCCCTCTGTTAGGCCCTCGGTGCTCCCGGTACCAGTCTTCTAGACCCGGACAGCACAACATGGCTGCTGCCGACCAGTGACATGATTCTGTCCTCCTGCTTCTGAGCCAAGCTCGAGCAGGTAAAGAAAGAACACTAGGTATCCTGTCACAGGGAGGTGTGACAGGAAACCATCTCCCAGCATGGTTTTACTTTGTATTGGGGCCGGGTGGGAGCGCTTGCCAGCACCACTATTTCTTCTTGAAGGGCGTGTTTGATGCCCTCCTTGCATAATCCAGTTCTAAGCATTTAAGGAGCCGTTGGCTCCCCCTCTGGCGCAAAACTGGACAAAGGACATGGAGTATCCTTCCCACTGTCTGCACCCTCCCCTGTGAGGGAACCCTGGATCATCCCAACCCTTTCGATTGGGTACTTAAGGGATTACCTGAGAGTAGGTCCCTAGATTGGTCAGGGGACATGATCCAATTCAGACACCACTTCAACTTTGACTGTCTAGGCACTTTGGACTGCGCTCTGGGCATTAAGGCTGCAACCGGGAAGACTCATGCTGCTACTGATCTCTTTGCCCTGCTCATCTGCTGCAACATCTGTGCCTGTGCTTCATACAGGAAACTTTCAAGGCCTGTGGGCATCCAAGACACCTGGAGGAATCTCCCTTGAAGTGAAGGAGTCACGTCCCTGCATCTGCAGGCACAGCAACTAAGCTGACCGGCCTGCTGATCCTGAGCTCCCACGGACTTTGAAAGGCTCAGCAAAACAGGTGGTGGTTCTTCACATCCCTGCCTGCCTGTCCTCTCACACCAGGTTGTATGCCAGTATTCCTCGCCAGAGTGGCAGGAACTGTTTTCCACACCCTTCTGTTACAACGTCTAGAAGACATTGAAATGATTGGCGCTGCACTAGCGTGGTTCCGCTCATTTCTGGGTAATCGCAGTCAAGCAGTTTGACTTGTCCCATATTCCTTGGAACCAAAAATGCTTAAATGCGGCATGCCACAGGGCTCGTCCTTGAGCCCTACTCTTTTCAATATATATATGGTTGCCCTGGCCTCATTAGTGGAACCCTTTGCTGTCCATAATATATCTTAAACAGGTAACACTCAGCTCTTCCTTTCAATTGACAAAGATACTCCGAAGGCCTCCAAAGCCTTTAAGAACTGTTTGGCAGCCATTTTGAAGACCATGGGGGCCAGCAATCTTCAGTGTAACACTGGAATAAGTGGGGAGGGACACCATTCTCCTATGTTGCAACTCAAGCAAGGAACATACTCCTGCTTCATTACCACAAGATCAGAGGGGAATGTCTCTTTAGGAAAGCTTTGAAAACTGGCTATTCGAGCTGGCATTTTGAGGGCTTTACTCAGGGGATGGGGTAAATGGTTGCAATTTAATTAGCTCCATGACACTCTGATGAGCAGCTGTTTGTGCTTTAAATATTGTTGATTGGTTGATTGATTGGTTGACATGTCAGACGATTTAGCAGTAGATCTTGCTATGTTCTTCTCTGAGGCAGCAAATCCTATTCAGCAGGACCTCCGAGTGACAATATCCAGGCTTGTGGAGCCCATTTCAGCTATGGTATCCGGCCTTATGGAGCCCTTTTCAGCCACAGCCTGCAGCTTTGTCTGGCTGGAGGTGTCCAACACAGCCCGATGCCTTGCCCACCTGAACTGTATCTTCTCAGGAATTTTTCTTCGGAATGTTTATAAGTTTGAAGGTGAGCCGAGTCTGTCCCTATCCACCCCTTATATCTGACTAGTGCTCCATCGGTGTCTGCCTCCTTAACTTTTGACTATGATTCGGTCGCACATGACCAACTACCCGTAGTTGGCGCTTCGATCTTTTAGAAATTAGATTTCACTAACTACTTTAAACACAGTAGTTCTACTGATTGGATTTAATTTATTGTGGTGCCATGTGATTTATAGAGATTTTTTCTATTTTTCTAAATTGTTTTGGGATTTTTCTTGTGTTGTGTTTTCACTTTATAACTATTTGTGTGCTGCATAAATACTTTACACATTAACTGCAAGCTAATCCTGACTGATCTTGGGCCAAGCTATCAGTGGGTTAAGCAAAGTTTAATTTAGTGACTTTTGTTGTTCACCCTGACAAGGTTTGTTGTTGAGGAGGGTTCCTCCCCCATAACCGATAACCTAATTTCTTACACATAATATTGTTATTATGAAATATTCATGGTATCCCTCAAAAGAGGAGTGCTGCATTTCCTCAATGAGCAGTGAGTGAAATAGGCTATAAATGCAGTCTTCCCTTCTCTTTTCAATGCTTATACCACACAAAAATGTAAGAGATGTTTTACTCTTTGTTTGAAATCGGTTATCAGGGTGAATTTCTGCTA
The DNA here is from genome assembly GCF_964204655.1 of Triturus cristatus. Lineage (NCBI taxonomy): Eukaryota > Metazoa > Chordata > Amphibia > Caudata > Salamandridae > Triturus > Triturus cristatus. The sequence continues at coordinate 1,128,529,616 of NC_140582.1, forward strand.
AACCGAATTGGAACTCATAGTACTGCCATTTGGGAAATGATACCGTTTGAGCGTGGTAAACAGTTTTCAGAGAATACCTAATGAAACCTTAGAAAAATTTGTAGAAATTGTACCTTACATGAAGAGCAGACTGTATCTAATATGGAGGCAGGCCACAGAAGGGAGCTGTGCCTCTGGGGCTTTTTTGGGCTGGTGGTACAGTCCTTAAAGGACTGAGGCTATCTGGGCTACAAGTGGTAGGTGGGGGTGGGGACGTCGTCAGGTATAGGTGTAGACATGGATTGGACTAGCAGCCACCATTTTGTAGTTGGTGACACGGTGGCTTATTGCAGGGTTTAGGCCCAGGATATCTCATTGATTGCAGCATTTTGTTTGGGGAAGTGTGGAGCTTTGAAGTGCTTCGGTGCAGTGAGATGAAGGACAAGGTGGACTTGTCCTTGTGCCTTCTGCAGGAGGCTGGCCGCGATGACCTACTATCAGGTAGTGGATTGAATTATCTTCGGGACCAGCCTCTGCTTAGGGACTCTGACGGTGTGATGGCCGTGGTCTTTGACTACTTGCCGCCACAGGTGAAGGCACTTAAGGCAGGTGATGAGTGGAGTAGCGAGGTTTTGCAGGTGGCCTCCGGGCCTCACGTGAGTACTGTGCATTATGCTCAGGCTGACATGAGCGGTGCAGGAGGCAAGGTGGGAGAGGGAGGGGCAAGACTCAAGGATCTCTAGCAGGCAGGAAGGGCTCAGCAGCATGGGTCTCAACAGCTAACAAGGGGACACAAGGTAGTGGGGGCCCAGCGCAGTCAGCGGTGGGCACAAGTAGAGTGGCTGGGGCAGGCACAGCATGCCAGCCCCGGATACAATCGCAGGTGGGACAGGTGTGGCTAGGGGCATGAGGGCGCAGGCATTTGACCCCGCATGGCTGTGGAACGGAATGACAGACAGAGCTTTAGAGCTGAAGCTGCACAAGGAGGCTAGGCTGGCGCTGATAGCTGGGGTTAGTGAGGTTTCAGGTGAGTCAGGATGGCCAGCCGTGCTGGAGCTCAGAATAACGGAGGGTCTCTGCCATTGAATCAGCATGACTGGAATGGAGTGAGGATGAGGCAGGGGATGCGGGGGCTTTTGGCAGTGCATGGTTAGGTGTAGGGAAGGTGCTTAAGCCGGTGAAAGTCAATGGGAAAGCATCAAAGGACGGAGGTGCCATGATGGTGGACAATGGGGAGCACTCTAAAGCAGTCATTGGGAGGAGCGGGAAATGGGAATGGAGATGGGGTGGGCAGGTAACAGGTTTGTGATCCTAAGAGGTAGACTAGTGGCCAGGTAGGGGGAGGGCATTTTGAGGAGGTCAGGGATACAGCAGAGAGTTGGGTGTGGGCAGAAAGAGTCATGGGTCAGGCCAGGGCCCCAGCACACGTGGCTTCACTATGTTTGGTTGGGTTTCAGATACAGGCTGCATACCAGACTCAGGAGAGTCCAGTGTGGCTTCTTTACCCTGAGGGGAAGATACAGCCTGGTCCAGCATGGCTGGCCCAAGTGCAGAGTTGGACAGCTACCAGTGGAGCTAGGGAAGATTTAGTGAGGCCTCCTTGGTGAAGGGCAGGACAAGGTCTGGTGGAGCCTGCCCTGCATGGGAGGAGTCTGGGTCTGACGTGGCCCCATGTGCTGCAATGTAAGTGGGAACCTGATGCTTGGTAGGATGCAGAGGTTATGGTCAGCCCCAAAAGTACTCCGAGAGGCGAAATGGCAGTTCAGGAGGAGGACAACAGCTTGGTGCTGGACTATGAAGAGGAGCATTTGGAAGAAGGGGAGCTGGTTGAAAATGAGACAGTGGGGCTGAGTGGGAATGTTGGTCAAAGGGTTGGAGGAGAAAGGGGGGCAGCTAATAGCACCTCCATTCATTTTGTGCATGGGTCACAAGGGGGTGGCGGCAACATAAGCTCATGGACAGGGTACTGTTACAAAATGCTCAAGGTGGCATTCTTTGGTGTGGTGCCGACCTTAAAACCAGGTAAGAAATTGGCAAACGGGTCTGGCCCATGGAAGTTACTAGGGGTATAGCTTTGGGGGCCAGCGAAGTGGAGGGGTGAGTGTGCAGTGGGTTTGAGGAAAGGAACGTATGTGGCTGACAGGGGCATTGGAACAGATGATCAAGCAACAGAGACACAGTTAACTACTCAGGAAGGGAAGGAGGAGGAGGCAGGGGGTCAGGGTGACAGAAAGGTTGACAAGAAGGAGAGCAAGCAATTGAAGATATAGAATCCCCTACACTGGAATTACGAAGACTTGGGGGCGCATTTAATGGTGTCTATGAAGGAAATAATATGGAATGGAGATTACAAGGAAATGTTTAATTTGCTACATAGGGAAATCGGGACCCAAGAGGTGTCTAAAGAGAAGGAATGTTAACTAGCCCAGAGACCAAAGGTGCCAGTGACTATAGAGAATTGGACAGCTGTGTTTTTGATATAGGCCAGCATTTATTGCGAGAAATTCCCAGAAAGATTTATAGCCTTATTTAAGTATATAGATACCATCAGAAATGCACACCTAACATTTGGGGGCTATGCTTATGTGAGATATGACGAAGAATTCCAGACTCATTTGGTGGCAGATGCTGAGTGAAAATGGAGGGAACTGAATAATGCTTTGTGTCTGCAAACGAGGCGGCCCGCACGGCCAGCATTCAAGGTCTGCATGTCAAATAGACTGCCTATAGTTTACCAGCCCTTTCAATGTCGCCTCACCCAAGTGATGGGTGGGGTCAGGAGCGAGAGGACAGAGAGGGCAGTTAGGAGCATGCTGGGCATACAACAGGGGGACGTATACCAGAAAGTACTGCAAATTTCAGCACAAGAGTTCTGTGCAGCAAGAGACCCCTTTATACATTGTGGGGGAGCAGGGTCTGGCTAGCAGGGAGCGGAGGCAGTTTGGTGGCAGCCCAAAGCAGTTAGAAGTCGGTGTGGTGCTCATGGGCCAGTGGGAAAAAGTTCATATGCCGGTTAAGACACAGAGGATATTGTATTGGTTGCACTGGTACCATCATTGAAGGGATGCAGACATTTTGAGAGAGGGGTTACAGAATGGGTTTCATTTCAAATATGAGGGGCCACGGAAGAGGAGATGGGTGAGAATTTGAAGTCTGCAGAGGAGTGGCCTCAAGTGGTGAGAGACGAGCTCCAAAGGAGGTAAGCGAGAGCAGTATGGGGGGCCCCTATGTGGAGTGGCCTTTGCCTAACTTAATTGTGTCCCCAATGGGAGTGGTCCCTAAGAAGAAGCAGGGTCAGTTACGCTTGATACAGTGAAAGTCAGCCAGTTAATGATTTTATTACTGATGACCTACCTTCGGTGCCATTTTCAAAAGTGGATGTAGCAATCAAGATGGGGTGAACCGCGGGGGAGGGGCTTACATGGCAAAGAGCAACTTTAAGTCTGCTTTCCAATTGTTGCCGGTCCACCCAGATGATTTTATGCCACTTGGGATACAGTTTGAGAACGAGTGGAATGTAGACAAGGCATTACCAATGGGATGTTTTCGTGTGCCCTCTTTGAGAAATTCAGTACCTTTGTTCAGTGGTATTTTCACCTTTGAGATGAGGGACAGGACAGTGACACATTACTTTGATGACCTTCTTTTTGTGGGTCCTCCAGGCTCGAAAAGCAAAAGGATGATGTGGGGGGCCCTTGGCAGGTGAAATGACAGTGAGGGTCTGATACGTTACTGACATTTCTCGGAATGGAGTTGGACAAATTGCAGATGAGAGCATGGTTGCCAGTGGACACGAAGATTGCAATGATGGGGCTAATAGAAGGGATGCTGAATTAGAAAAAGGTTCAGGTCAGGGAAGGACATGTGCTATTGGGGCATTTGAACTTTGCTTGCAGGGTGGTCAGGGCAGGCAGGACCTTTATCAGGCACTTGGGGTTGGCACGAGTGGTTCATCTCTTCCACACCACAGGGTGCGGCTGTCGGCATGTGTGAGGATTTGAGAATGTGGAGCATCTTCTTGCAGCAGTCAAATGGGGTATCACTGAAAGGACTGGGTAAGAGGATAGTATAGGATGTGCATGTATTCTCAGATGCAGCCGGGGGAGCTGGTTTTGGGATGTATAGGCAAGGACATTGATGTGCCGAACAATCTTTTCAACATTGCTAAGGAACTCCCCAACCTGGCTGCCAGCAAAAACAACATCACACCCTCACAGGAGCTGTGCGACAACTTCACCCACTTCTTCCATGAAAGGATCACAATCATATACATAAACTTTGCACCCGACCCATAACTACAGACTTCCTCAACAGATACGCCACCACAGTAAGCAACATGAACCACACACTGACCACCTGGAACATCCTCTCCACCAGGACACCACCTCCACCATGAAATTCAACCATTCTGCAGCTCCCAAAGACCCATGCCCACACCACATCTTCAACCTCTGAAACCAAAGGATCGACCAGGAACTCACCACCCTACTCAACATCTCTATCACCACTGCAACATTTCCCGACACCTGGAAACACGTCAAAGTCAGATCACTACTCAAAAAACCCTCCCCGACCCCAGCAAACCCAAATACTACCATCCAATCTCCCTACTCCCATACCCAGCAAAGGTACTGGAAAGGATCATCAACAATCAACTCATGAAATATCTGGAACAGAACCAGCTACCCTATCCCTCCAAATCTCACTTCCACAGCAATCACAACGCCAAAACCGACCTGATTGCAGCCACCGACAGAATCCGAACACTCCTCGACCGAGGAGAAAGAGCAGCTTTCATCCTCTTTGACCTCTCACCAGCTTTAGCACTGTAATCCCACCACACACTGATCGAAAGAATCCACTACATCAGCATCCAAGGGTGCGTGGTCAGAACCCAGAGGATCCAACTCCCACCTTTCACATATGAACCCAAAGAGATCAGGAGCCGTGTCCCCCTGAGATCATCTCTCAACCCCATGCTCTTCAACGCATATATGGCCCTGCTGCCCAACAACGTCAGTTCCCACAGTCTCAGCATATTTTCCTATGCAGACAACACCCAACTCATCCTCTTGGGCATCGACAACCCACCATCACCAGAACTAACTTCCACAGATGCATGACAAATGTCACCAAATGGAAGAAGAACAACTGCCTACAGCTGAACACAGACAAAACGGAAGTACTGATCTTTAACAACAGCAGCAACACATTGAAACAACTCTTGGTGGCCCTCAAACCTAGGACCAGCACCCACTCCCCCCAACCATACCAGAAACCTCTGAATCATCATTGACAACAAGCTCACCATAAAATCACAGATCAACACCATCTCCTCCACCAGCTTCTTCACTCTGCACATGCTACATGGGATATCTTTAAGTGGCTACCCCTACACATGAAATGTATAATGACACAAGCCTTCATCACCTGCCGACTGGACTATGGCATTGCCCTCTATGTAAAAATCTCTGCATAATTTCTACAGAGACTTCAGACCATACAGAAGCCGCAGCCAGACTCATCCTTGGCCTTCCCCGATGGACATGCATTACACCCCATCTCAGGGAACTCCACTGGCTCCCCCTACAGACGAGATGCCGGTTCAAGCCGCTGACCCATGCAAACAAGGCTCTACACGACCAAGGACCTGTCTACATAATTCACTTTTTGAACTTCCACCAACAATTGAGAAGACTACTTTCCACCTCGCTTTCAATTGCCCATACACCCCCCCATCTACCGAAGCAGAAGTGGAGGACACTCCTTCTCCCACCTCGCAGCAAAGACCTGGAACAGCCTCCCCACACTCCTGTGGAACATCACCTCACTTCAGGAATTCCGCATGGTTCTCAAGATCTGGCTGTTCGAATAAACCTCCGTGGCCTGCAAGGGTCTGGATGATTATCTGCCCTTTCTAAATCCTGATTGATTGATTTCTTGATGGAATGGTCTGAGAGTTGGAAAGGGGGAGTCATGAGCATGGAATTCTTGGAATTCCTTCTGTTGATGGTTGCCTTGTATTTGTAGGAGACCCAATTTGCAACTGAGTCAGTGCTGTTTAACGTAGACAAAATGGCAGTGGTGCATGTGTGCAGCAGGCATGAGATATTCAGGTACTGCAGCTATTGATAGTCTTTGTACTTGGCTGTTTGCACCACTATATACTGTTTAGGGTGCTGTATGTGTCTGGTATTGACTACATAGCAGATACGTTGTCTCATTCACAGTCGCAGAGATTCCATGGACTTGCTTTGGAAGTAGACACAGTGAAGATGCAGATGGCGCAGGACTTGTGGCAAGTCACCCAAAAAAGTTTCTGCAGCTTGTGATGAGTTCATTGGCAAGGTTAAAAAGAATGTTGTATGCTCAGGAGTGGTCGGAATTCATCAAATCTGGGGCAAGGCTGACAAGAACAGAGGAAGAGGAATTTTGAAGGTGTGAGGATGTGGTTCAATTTATCATGAATATGATGGAAAACGTTTGGTTGTGAGTTACAATTGCGGGTAAGGTGGCAGGGATAGCATTTATAGGTAAGCTACTTTGGGGCCATGCACCATTGGCTGAGGAAATGGGGAAGTAGTTGCTGGAAGGTTGAGCAAGGGAGAAGGGAAAAGGTGGCCAGTAGATTCATCAATTGGCTTGCTCAGTGTTGCAGAAGGTGGTTGGTGCGGCGTGCCGTCATGAAGGTGAGGCAGAGTTGTTCACCTTGCTAATGATGTGGATGTTCTTTGGAGCATTTTGGGTGGCAGAACTAATGGGTGGCAGGGACGGGGTCATGGGTGATACTGTTACATTGGGGCCCTCAAAGACAGATCAGAGGGCAGTAGGCAGGACAGTCCCAAAGAGACAGTTTTGCCTAGTAGGCCTGAGTGGGAGGTTCAGAGGTGAAGGAGTCATGGTAGGGGACAGAGTTTTTCGGCATCTGGATTGGTTGGTGTGACAGCATTTCAAATGCTAGTACTGTGGAAAGCAGTGGCATGCAGTGGACTGCCCCCAGTGGACTTCCAAACTCATTCCTTTAGAATAGGGGCAACTACAAAATCCAGGATGAGGGGTTGGTCGGGGCCAAGATACAGGAATTGGGGAGGTGGTCCTCCAACTGTTATAAAAGATACTTGAGATCGGTTGGTGGCGAAGTGTGCTCTGGTGAGTTTATCTACTAACATTTGTGATGTTTTTTGCAGGCAAGGTCCATGGCCCAGAAAAGAGAACTTATCGGTTTGTTCGTGGAACATTCCTATGTAAAATGGGCTGAGAGGCATGCATCTGAGAGAACATATGGGTGTGATTTGAGATTTGACTGGGAGGCTATTGGAGTGCATTGGTGTGGTAAAGGGGGTATGTGTTGGTGGCAGCTCTTGCTGGCATTTAATGGTTTATTAGAGGGCAAAGGTTGCTCCGATGTTTTGGCGATCCATCTAGGGAGAACGATTTGGTGATGTAGGGTTTGACTTTGATAAAAGATATGAAAAATGACTTGAAGGCGATACAGGCCCATTGGGCATGATGTTTTGTGCTGTGGTCAGAGTTGATACCCTGGAGAGGGGCAGAGAGGCCAGCGGCGAGTAACAAAGGTAGGCAGAAGTTAAACAGAGAAATGAGGACATTTTGCAAGGAAGAGGCACAGTAGTAAAAATGGATTTGAAATTTGAGATGGTCAGTATTTTTTGGGGTGACGGTGTACACGTGTCTGAGATGGGTATGGAGCTGTATTTGATGCAGATGACAGAGGCACTGGCAGAGCTTTTAGGTACTCCAGTTAAAGGACAGCTATGAAGGTTAAGAGTCCTTGGGAGGCTTAAAAAATCATTTTGTGGCTTGTTCTGAGTGGCTATTTGCATAGAAGGTTTTCATGTTGAGTCAGTTTTAACAATGCTGGGTATGGAGAAGCAGCTCAGAAAAGGGAGGGGAGTAAGTAGAAAATTGATGAATTAAGAAAGTTCAAGGTTTATGAGTATCCAAATTAAGTTACGTTATGAAAGTATAACGTAGAGGCAGTGACAGGCAGTCTGCTTGGGGTAAAGGTGGTGGGGGACCCATCGGGCTGGGCGGAGGAAATGTAAGTGAATGTGATGTTTAGTGAGGTTAGTAGTTTTGTAAGCCAGATTTGCCTAGGGCGAATTTTTTTGGTGGTGCACCTGCTTCAATAAAGCAGCCATTTCTAGACTAAAGACTGTCAGTCTTCAGTGCGGTGCCTTCTTGCTTTATTGGTGGAGTGTTAGGGGCTGTATCATGATTGTGTTGTTAGCGCTGTGCAGAAGCAGAATTGGTCTAACTGTTTGCTTTTTCCAGCACTGTCTACATTGTTTACATTAATTGGGAAAATCAAAAAGGTAATACAAGAGCTGCAGATGGCACAGCTCAGAAATAGTCAATTATACATCCTTGTTTCCAAGCTTTGTTGCCTGCAGCAACTGAATCAGCGATTTTGCAAAAGCACAACAGCAATTACAGCTCACTGTTTCCAACTTCTCCTATCTACAATTCATGCACCATCACACAGAAAGCTTAGTATTTAAATGTATGCTCTTTAGGGCACTGTAAACGCTAGGGGTCTCATTTAGGGCATTTTGCCACAGGGCAGTGCAGTAAGACAACTTGCTGCGCTGCCGTAAACCAAAGTGAAAATGCAAGAATGCACTGTATTTAAGCAATACGGTGCATTCCTGTCTTTTCTGCCTGCGCTGGTGGAAAGAGGAATCCTAGTCATGCCTCACCTCAGGAGTCGCACAGATTTAACGCTGCAACTTCCATGAAATGTCTCCTAGCGCAGAGTAAGGCTATGCAGTGATTTGTGCTGTGTCACCTAACTCAAAGCCACAGATTGTGACTTTGCGTGGCTTCAGAAATCTTTATGAGAGCCCTGCGTCACACATGTAGCACTTAACGTGGAGCAATTTTGACGCATCATAAATAAGCTCATAAATATGCCACACTAGGACACAGGCAGCACCCAGGGCCAGATGTACGACCCCATTTTGCATGTGCAAACGGGTTTGCAAGCCGTTTGTGCATGCAAAATCTAATAGGGCCATGTACAATCCCTATTTAGCAAGTCACAATTATTTTGCAACTCGCTAAATAGGAATTGTGAGTCGCTATTAGGAAGGGGTTCCAAGGGCCTCCCTTCCTAATAGCGAGTCAGAGGGCTATGTAAGAATGTTTTGCAACCGCAATTGCGGTCGCAAAACACTCCCAATTTACTTCCCTCTTCAAGAGGGTGATAAAGCACTCACAAATGGGAAAGGGGCCCCTTGCGAATGCAGGGGAAAATATTTTTCTGGGGCAGGCAGTGGTCCTAGGGACTACTACCTGCCCTTAAAAAAGGAAACAAAAATATTTCCTTATTCTTTTTTTAAATGCATTCCGTTTTCCGTCAAGGAAAACGGGCTGTATTTGAAAAAAAGCACTGCCTTATTTAAAAGCAGTCCCAGACATGGTGTTCTGCTGACCTCACCAGGCCACCATACCTTTGAGGGCCAGCCATTCCTAATGGGTTGGCAAATTGCGAGGGCCTCATTAGTATGCATGAGGCATGCAATTTGAGACCCAATTAGGATTCGCTAACAGTGCCTCAGACACTTCTGTACATGACATTTAGTGACTGGCAAATTGCGACTCGCAACGAAGCGCACTTTGCAAGTCGATAAATGACATGGTCTTACATCTGGCCCTCAGTTCTAAGTTTATCAAGCGCAGCTGTTCAAGATAGGGCCCTAAATTCTTAATTACATCATTTAAACATGCATGGTAATTTAAAATTAATTGATGAGAAAAATGAGTTCACACATTGCCAGTGCTTAGTGTGAGCTGGTGGTTGCAGGTGGGGCCCACCAGCACATTTGGGTGAACAGCACTTTTTTTTATCTCATCAGCTATTAGCCGAGAGCAAGAGAGGAAAAACAGACAAAGGGGAAAGAAGGAGGAAGAGAAAGACGGAAAAATCGTCACAAAAGGAGAAAGCAGGAACCTGCAGGAGTGACATGAATGGAAAGGGAGTGTCTGGACTAAAGAGGCATGTGGTGAATTCAAGACTACCAGCTTTGGTATTCATTGCACTGGCATTTGATGGCACCGGCCATCAGCTTCTGAGCAGAGCTTTGGACACCGGCAATTTTTTTACAAATTAAGTACTGCTTGACATTCCTGAACAAGGTATATCCTGTTTCCTTCGCACTGATGAGAACGGCTGGTCTTTAGCTCGAAAAACGTGCAATTTTTGGCCCGAATATGCTTATTTCGAGTTTTCCTCCCACAGCTGTTCTTTTGAACAAAGTCATGATTGAGCTTTTCAGCCTTCTTTTGTGACAGTCCAATAATTAATGCACCCGTTGTTGTTGGATAAGCTGCTTGGGGAAGAAAGCTAGATTTAATCACACAGAACGTTCTGTTCTTTGCCTGTGCTGCCAGTGTCGCCTAGCGGCAAGGGTAATGTTTGACAATAATGGAATTTAAAGATGCCAGGGTTTCACCAAAGCATGATGAATTGAGAAGGATCGACTTTGCCATTGAAAACACCAATAGCTGCTTACATACCTGAAGCAATTAACATGGATTTGTAGAGCGCAAAACTTGTCCCCTGTGAGGGTATCCAGGCTATAAGTGATGATTAGGTGAGCTGCTAACAGGGGGGCATATCAGCAAGGAGGCGATATAAAATTATCGCCGCTTTTGCGTCTGTTTTCGGACGAAAAGAGGCGAGAATTTTATCGCCTTATCAGCAAGGTCACGCTATCCCGTGAATCCTTGCATTAGCTCCTGTTCCCGTAATGCCCACCTTTGCATCTCTAATGAGATGCAAAGTGGGCGTTCCGTCCCAAAATAACTGGAGAAATGTCGCTAACCGACATTTCTCCAATTATTAATGGGCACGCTATCAAGCATAGTGATCAGAAAAGTAGCGCTAACCTTGGTTATCACTCCGGGGCATATTATCAAGCACGGCGTTAAAATTATCGCTGCTTTAGCGGCAGTAAACTGCCGCAAAAGCAGCGATAATGGGTTTGATAATATGCCGCAGAGAATTCCAATAGAAGCCCATGTTGACACCAGAACATGGTCTTTTATGGGAATTCTCAAGGGCATATAATTTCAAGCCCATTATCGCCGCTTTAGCTGCAGTTTTCTGCCGCTAAAGCGGCGATAATTTTAACGCCGTTTCTTGATAATATGCCCCTACTTTCCTTGCGCCTGCTTTTAGTTTGACTTAGCCATTATATCCAATGTAAGGTGGATATCATGGCTAAATCTGCCCTGCCCTATCAACAAGCTATCGCCAAACTTTGTCAGATTATCGCTGGATTTCCAGCGATAATCTCACATTTGGCAGTTAGCGCTTGGAATTTTATTGCTTTTGAGATAAGCGTTGCTGATAGCACGCTATCTCAGTGATAAAATTCCACGTTAGCCGGCGATAATTATCCTAGCGCTAAGTGCGCTTAGCAATAATTATCGCCGGTCCTTGATGATATGCCTCATCATGTCCTAGGACAAAATCCCATTTCTTCTTCACAGACCTGTAAAGGTGGAATTTCTCCTTTGTAAATGATAGTTCTTCTCTCAAGGACTTTCTGCCAGTATGGTTTAATTTCGTAAGAGGAAATCTATTCATAGGGGTGGACTTCTCGACTTTAAAAGGAGGTCTGTCATTAAAAGTTTTGTAAACTCTAAATGCCCACTGATTTGTGGGTAGTCACAAGGCTCCACCGATAGTGTGACATCCTGGGCATGTTTTAGGAAGACCCCAACTCTAACAGGGGTGCAGCGAAAGACATTTCTCTATGAAAACACAGAGATCCAAGGATTGTTGTTTACATTTCCAATTGTATAAATGCATATGTTTGCATTAATATGTGAATAAATGAATATGGGCTTGGAAAGCTAGGACAGTATCCGGCTCTTGGGTGTACATATGGAATTCTGGAATCCTGTAAAATCAAGGTTTGCTTAAAATGAGAAGCAGCATTTCGACTTTCACCTTAGGAATTTTGTAAGTCAGTCCAAGAAAAAACAAATGTTTGAGCAAAGAGGAGCATAGTTTACTACATCAATGTTCAACAACCTACACTCACTGTAAGATGTTTAAAAGTAAACTTTAACTCAATCAGAGCTGAAGTGCAAGCTTAGAGCAGCCCCAGACACGATCTGGCAAAGTGCCCAGGAGAACTATTTCTATTGGTTAGCAAGGATGCGACTATAAATGTAAGGAAATCACATGTTACTCCCTCACTGTTGATTTGAGGGATGGATTAGCTAAGAATTCCTCAACCTGCTGTGCTGAAAGCATATAGCAATGTGGAGTTGATGCAGATGCGGCTTCGCTCATAGAGCAGCAGACCTCAGAATTGGGGAACCAGGCTCAGAGTTCCATAACCTTATAAAGGCACTCAACCTTCAGCCTCGCTCCCCTATATGGGCATGGAACTCCTCGGTGAGTTGCAATGTCCTTATAATGTACAGGAGAGGGTTCTATGTCCCATATGTATATCAATCTCATTATCTCCTTAAGCTTAAAATAGAAGACACATTTAAGCAATGATTAGAACTACATCGAGTGTCGTCGACAGCTTTTATCCTCACAAAGCTATAAATAAAATCTATCTGGCCTAGTGTGAGATGAGTACTTGTTGTCCCAGCTAAACTGACTCCATTAGTCTACATGGTAACAGCAAGCACATTGAGCTCCTATTATGATTGGTAATGTGTGGACGTTTGCCAATTTTTTTTGTGTTCAAATTGTTTTATTAGTTTGAGAAAAAAGGTTTACAATCAGACAATAGTGTGATACAAACAAAAGGAATGAGGTACAGGATACTCATGACAAAGCAATGATTTACATGTAGCAGTTGTTACGGCTGAGTATCTAAGCATGGTTCAGATGTAGAAGGACAAAAATGTGGGCCATGACTTGTATATAACTAACAAGGTATGCAAACTAAAGGCACAAAACATACCGTAGCTTGTATGAGCTGAATTTGACAAGTGGACTCATTTCTATCGCCTGTATATCAAGAGTCGCCAAACAAAAGAAGGGGGTGAGGAGAAAGATGGGAAGGGAGGCGGGAGGGTATGGCAGGATTTCTGCTTCATAAACATAGTGTTTAGTGTTGAACCATAATGAGGTCCATCTAGAGCTATTGATGGGCTCCGGAAGTGGTTTGTCTAAAATGTTTAACGCATTGGCAGTATCGGAAAGAATACGGTGAGAATGAAATGTGATGGATTTCGACGTCGTGATAAAGGAGGAGGTGCTAAAAGAGAAGCAAAGCTCACGTTCAATATATACCCAAGGAAGAGTGTTTTGTGAGTCTGGGAGAAATCAGGCAGCCGCTTGGGCCACTACAAAGGCTGTTTGATATAGGTTCCAAGAAAACCTAGATCTCTTATCATTCCAAAGGACCTTGGAGATGAGTTTGTCTAGTTCTTGGAAGGAGGGGGAAGAATTTTAGAGGGAGCATGGATGATAAAAAATTAAATATCAGGGTGATCATCATTTTGAGTGTTTGGAGCCTACCCCACCAGGAGATGAAATTCAGGACATCCCTAACTTTGCCAATAGAGTGAGATTCATTAAAAAGTACTGTATCCGTGAGATCTCTAAAGAAACAGATTCCCAGATATCTAAGGCGTGTGGATTGCCACTTAGGATCTGACTCGACTAGGTTAGCAGCAAGACACAGTGGGTTTCATGGGATTGCCTCAGTTTTGTCTTTATTCTGGATATAGGCAGATGTTCATTATAGAAGAGATTGATGATTCAATATCCTCAGAAAAGATAAGGATGTTGTTTGCATATGCAGCTGTTTTAAAACTGTTTTGCCCAAATTGAAGGCCTTTGATTTTTGGATCCGCATTAAGAAACCTAAGTAGGTCGTGGCAATAGTTAGTAAAAAACCAAGGAAGAGAGGGACAATCCTTGTCTTGTTCCTTGCTGGAGGTCGAAGTATGAGGAGGTAGAACCATTAATCCTAATGTTTACTTTGGGGTTCACATAAAGCGTCAGCACCATGCTAATAAAAGAGTTACCTAATTTGTGGGACTCCAGTACCGCTTGTAAAAAATGCCAAGACACTTTGTCAAATGCCTTTTGCAAGTCAAGAGCAATCGACGCAGTTGGCAGTGAGGAGAGTCAAGCTTTTTCTAGAATGTGACAAAAAGTGCAAATATCATCTCTTGAGAGACGTCCTTTGACAAAGCCTGTTTGAGAGTTATGGATATGTTTTAGTATGTAACATTCCAGCCTATTGGCTAGGACTTTTACAAATATTTTGGCTTCCATTTTTAGTGGAGAAATGGGCCAAACATTTTTTGGATCAGAATGATCCATACCCTCCTTGTGTACGACTATTGTGGTGACCTCAGCAGCCATGCCTGAGTCCTTGCGCGACAGGGCATATTAATCAAAGATATTTTAAGGTACTTCATGATTGAAGGTGTAAACGTTTTATAAAAGACGATTGAGTAGCAATCCGGGCCTGGTGCTTTCCATGAGCGAATGGCCTTTATTTTTTAACAATATCCTCTCTTTTGTTTGTCTCATCCAAGAGCACCCTTTCTTCTTCAGATACTGTGGTGATAGGAAGCGAGCATGACGATTGCAGGGTAAACTATTTTTTGTAAAATTCACTTAGGACCTCAAGAATCTCTTGGTTCTGTACTTTTTACAAACCATCCTTGCCTGTAATGTGGGTAATTTGGGTATTGGGGTTGTTGAGTTTAAGGAAGGAGGCCAGTAGTTTACCAGCTCTGTTTCATAATAGCACTTGTCGTGATTTTTCGGCATGGACACCAAGGTAGGCGTCCGTTGAAGAGTACTCAAAATTTAACTTTTTTTCCTGGACATCATTTTAATGATTTGCCATCTCACAGCATATTCAAACGCATCCCATAATACCAGAGTTAACAGAGCGTTCATTTGCCCCAAAAAAATCTCAATCTCTTTGTTGAAATCCGTAACATCAGCCTTGTTCTCTATGATCTCAATATTTAGGCAACAGGTTCGGCTCCCACCTTTGTCAGCAAGGCTAACAATGGACATCGACATTGCATCATGCTCAGAAATAACTATTGGATGGATTTTTGTATCCAACGTGCCTTTTAAAAGGGAGGTGCCAACGAGGAGATAATCAATATGTGAAAAACTCAGTGAGGGGAAGAGAAGAATGTAAGGTAACTACCTTTTGGATTTTGTAGTCTCAAGACATCTAGTTGATTATGTGAAAAACATAGGTTAAGCAGTTGTTTGTGTGGCCTGGAAGTTCTGTACTTGAACACTGAATGCCGATCACAGATTGGATCCAGAGGGAGATTAAAATCCCCCCCTATTGTTTTAGACCCTTGCTGGATATTTGCTAGTTTTTTGTTAATTGTACACCAAAAGTTAGAATCATCTACATTGGGGGCGTAGATATTCATAACGTATAGCTCATGAACCCCATTAATTATTCTAGTAAGTAGCCATCTCCCATTGGTGTCATGCTCAGCTGTGATTATTGTTAAGCCTGAGTTCTGAAATAAAAGCGTGGGAATCCCATTTTTCCCCCAACAAGCTTCAGAGCACGTTACGTCCAAGACCCACCCCTTCCTCCTTAGCAGTGCCTCTTTGACGCCCATCTTGGTTTCTTGAAGAGTACTAAGTCCTTGCAGTAGTCCAAGATTTTGACTCTTTTAACCGGGTGAGTCAATCCCTTGGTATTCATGGAAACAACTTTCATTCAGGGCATTTGAACAATATGTAGGTAACAGGTATACACTTTGGTGTATTGGGCTCAGTGTGAGATTGAGATGGTCAGCTGTGTTGAAGCAGATATCCTACTGGAAATGATTTAGGGAAAGAGGGGTTAGGAAAGAGAAAACAGCTGCGGGTCCTCTCACCTTCTCCAGATCATTCCAGAGAGGCGCTAGGCCCCCTTCCCACCAGGTGTTGTCTGTAAAAGACGTATTGTGTGGGAAAATACATGGTCGGTATACAGCAAGGGCTGCCGAGACCAGTACAGAAAGTACTGCTGGAAGATAGTATGTAGACAGCGGGAGGTGGAGAACACTAAGTACAGTGAGATCTATCCAAGTGTATGATACCCAAACTTTAAATTGTAGAAATAGGGTCGTTATACACAAATAATCCGAAAGGACCTTAAGTACTGTTCCAAACATCTTATGCTCCAAACATATTTAAAACATGTTCCAAACCAGATCATGTCCCAAACATAGGCAATCAGTATGAGATAAACAAAGTCATCATGAAATTCAGAAATTGTTGTGATCAACCTCTGTGACAATATTGAGTGTCTCAGTTGAGATGAGTTAAATAAGATGAAGTGATCTAACTGGTGTAGCTCTAGATAGTGTCTATATCTTAGGTGAGCAGGTAACTATGAGCAAAGGGCCAGCATACAAGCAGACTATAGGTATCTCCAGATACCATACCTAAAGATCAATTCTGAGGTCAGTATATCCTGTGTTAGGGAGCTCTTGTGGGGAGCTGGCTCTAATTCAATTAGTGCAGACAAGAGGTGTAGTAAGTCTAGGTAGGCTAAGGGTACAAGTAATGCTATAAAGAGATACTGTCAAATTTGAGCTCTAAGCGGCCTATCGCACAACCTCAGAGTGATAGTTGGATATTAATGCATAATACAGGTTTCACTAAGATGAGCACTCCAAAGACAGAGAGATTAGCTTCTTATGGTGAGACCGCAATATTACTAGCTTGATATTCTGATTAAAGTGGGTGGTAGATATGAGGATGGGGATGTGAATGTAAGAAAGGTGTGATCATAACACTTCAGAGAGGGAGTCAGTTGCTGTCAACTAACATAAGGTCATAAAAGGCAGAATATACAATCTGCCATCTTGAGTCAACCGAGGCAAAAAGTGTGAGCTGTGGAAACACTGCTCCTAATGATGTTCTGAGGTTTTCAGTCCCACCTACGACGTCCCGCACTATTCTGCTACCTGTAAAAGTTTTTATTTCACAAGGCAGGTGTCCCAGAGAGTGTTGTGTACCAGAGGTGCTGCGAAGCTAGAACTGAGCAGCCATCTTAGCCTCGCGCCAGGCCACACCACCCCATTTTTGGCAATCATTTTCTCCTAATCTTACAGAAGCACACCTTTCAAGGCAAGGCTTAAGTTCAGTGTGACAGAACCAATTGTTAGACTTAATAAGTTCAGTGTGAGTCAGTCAGTAAGTGTGATCAGCTAAAAGCTATACAAAAAATTAAAACACAAGTCAAAAAAAGCATTCTTAATAAAACAATTAAACACAACATTAGCTCTTAACACTACATTTTCTGCAGGATATCATTTGCCCACCATATTTCTCAGTCTGACAGCGGCCAGAATGAATTTATAAACCACTGTACGCACAAATTCGGACTGGAGCAAATTGGAGGTACATCAGAGCGGCTCTCCAATTCCTTCTATTGAGAGCCTTCATTATAGGGATAAGAAATACATTTAACATAAAGCTTACAGAACAAATAAATATAACTTTGATTGAACAGATTCAGAGTCACAAGGGCACAGATCAAGTTCTGTGGCCTTATATACACACCTTTGGGATAATAAAAACGAAAGGTGAGATGTGTTAAAGTGAAACCTAACCAAATAAAACTTGTACTAGGCAATGAGTAGAAAACTCAAATATGGTTCCATTAGGACAGTGTTAGAAAGAAGTTGATAGCTAACCACCGCCTTCTTTTTAAGTTCCAGCTATTCTCTCTTACTGGTAACTATGGCTAGAAAGTTCAGTGTCATTGAAGTAGATGTTGTCACAGTTTAGCCAATCAGCCATCTCTTTAGATTTCATATTATAATCATTCCGTAGCTAAATATCAATTTTCCGTACCTGCACCAAGTATATAGTTCCCACTGATCATTCTAAAAAGAAACTTGCATGAAGCTCTGAAATTATACGCACATGAGGAGTAGATAGCGTCCCGAGAGGTAATAGGTTTGTAAAATATGCATTTATACAGAAGCAAGATCTGGAGCCAAGGAGATATTTCCTTAATATATTAGCATCTGAAACTTGGAAGTATTTTTTATTAATTTTAGGCTTCTATTGCTTCCAAGTTCAGAACTCAGAAAATCTTGGCAAAAAGCTGGCAAAGGATTTCAAATATCAACGTTTTGTGGCAAGAGGTAAAAATCCCTCTTGTTTATGCCCATTTGTAATCGTAAAGCACCAAAGGTGCCTATATTATTGTTTAAAAAACATAATGCAAGCACATTTAATGAGGATTTTGCACTATGATGTATGGATATTTCACCATGGGACAAGCATCTATGCACTCTAGGCATGGGTGTTTACATAGCTGTCACTTTTTATGCTACCTTTTTTCTTTTATGGGGGTTGCACACCCAGTACGTGTGTTTTCCCTTGCCCTACAATGTGGCACTTCGCTACCTGCATCTGCAGAGTTGTTTAATTAAGTAATGCAGTGCAGGTGCGAAATGTCTGTAAGCCCCAAGGTAAGGACACAGAAGAAATGCTACATGCCTTACAGGATGTATAGAATAGTTTATTCTTAAATTCACCTGTTCTGTATACCCGCTATTATACCAGACAAGGCCAATTAGACTGCAACTAAGTAATCTAATAATGCTGTTGGTTTTCTTGGTTTTGAAATGTGTGGCAGTGCAGGTTTGGTGGAAGGCCACCATCTGTTCAGGTGGCCATTCACCAAACATTTTTGTTTTTCAGAAAGAAACTACCAAAGCAGGAGCCTCTTTCTGAAAAAACAAAAGCCTAATGCCCCACACATCCTTGGAGTTTTCTCCCACAGTGTGGCGGTCATTATTTATTTTTTCTATGTGTGTCTTCCAGGTTTTGCGTGGCAGTGATGAACAGTAAAAAAGAACTCAAACTAAATAGGGCAGGAGGTCTGATGTTCTCACTCTGACAGCCCCCGCTCTGTCAGAATATATTATCAAAGGCATAGTCAGCGAGGGCACCACCATTAGAAAAATTTGCCCCCCCCCCCGAATCCACAGACAATGGGCAGACTGATGGATAAGTGGACAGAGTACTCAATCACATCTGACAGAGTATCCATCACACTTATGATTAAGCATCCTGTCTGCCAAACTTTAAATTGGGATCTTACTCTTTTTTCTGGAAGTCAAAACCCTCCAGCAGGCCAAGATCCAATGCCGGGCACTGGTGAGGACCCCTAATAGATGGATATGTCAATATTAAGCTCCTGATGGAGTTGTCGATTTTGTCACTAAGAGCTCCAAGTCTGACAAAGCTGATTTGCTTGACCTCTGAACTGGAATTGGTGCCTTCCTCTGGTTCAAGGTGTTACACTTTTTTGATACTCAAAATCCTCCAACAAGACTCAAAGAGGCCGGATGCCTTTCTCCAAGGTTTTGCTGAACTGTTTTCAGGACTGCAAAAAGCTCTGTGTTGAATCTGGTTTTCATTCCTGCTATGGTTGCAGCCTCCCTCGGTAAGTCTCAGCTCCTTGCCCCAGTCCTTGGAAGGTGGAAAAAATTACTAAGACACAATTTTCTCTAATGTCTGGAAGAGTTCTGGTCAATGTTGCAACCCTTCAGACCTCAAGACAGGCATGTTATAAGCACCAGGTCTCTCTGTCCAGTCAGGGCTCTTGTAGGACCAGTCCTTTGTGTTCACTGGGCCTTGTTAGAGTCAGGGGTATGTCTGCTTTAGGAACCTCTGGTGCAGTAAATAGGAGGTCATCTGACCCTTATAGAGCAGTTCCAATCCCTGGGTGGCAGGAAGAAGGCGGGCATCAGGAGCCTTCTTTCTTTCCAACAGCACTCCTAACAGTAGTACATGTTTGTCATATAAGTGACTGCTGTAAAAGCAAACTGCAGGGCCACATATAATAGCTAAATTCAATGCCACTGGTTACATTTCTGGACCCTCTACCATGAGAAACTAGCTAGACCAATTAGGGGAAGCCAATTTAAAGCATCACATTTTGGAGCAGAGCATCTGTACTATGTCACTGACATTGAAATGCCACAGGGGATGGAATCTTAATACCACAAAAATAAGGGACCAGAAAAATACATAAAATCTCGGCCGACTATGAATAAAATGTAGGCTTTCTATCTGCAACTTTGCACATAAAATGTACACTAGGTACACTAATTGGCTAACATGGGAATACTGTCATACAGTGTAACTATTGACTGGGGTGAGCTAAAATATTATTTCAAGTACTTAAAAGATTGGTAATGATAAATCTAACAACCTGCCACTGTTGAGTTCGTCATAACTATTACAACAAATAATTATAGAACTGTTTTTTCTGTGAGCCAAAATCCAGCCTTCTACTGGCCATCCCTGATCGACCAGCCCTTCATAGGCTTGCCAAACTGCATTGATGATGTGCTATGTGGCCTGCACATAGTCAGAGGTTATCTAATGGGGGGAGATCTGCAGATGCAGAGAACAGGATAGGATGGGGGCTGGGTAAATCAAACTGGGCTTCAAGGGAAGCAGGACTGTAAGGAATGCCAGCCAGGCCTATTCCCCTTTTCTATACCCCCTAGCCAGATGGCATCCTTAGAAATGGCACTTGTGGGAGGTCTGGAAAGGGAGTGTTAAGGGAAATGAGCAACACCAGTGGGTTGGCTTAGTCAGTCCAAGGAGAGGATATTTAAAGTGCAGTGTTTTGTGGGACAAGAATATGCAATACTATGGAGGAAGCTGTTTGGCTTTCGGACGGCACCATGTACACGATTGGTTAGGGGTGCATCCCTGCTTGCCGCCCAAGAACATTGAATAAATATGTGAGAGCTGCATAGCAACTCAAATCTGCTGCCTGGAGCTACAAAGAGAAGAAGGACTGCCCTGCTGGAACCCTAATCTGCACCCTAAAGGATTGCACTCTGAAGGACTGCTCCTGCTGCACACTTTGAACTACAGCCCTGAGACTTTGCATTGCTTAAAATGGACCAAGGAGTAAACTCCCTAAAAGCAACAGGTTAACAGAGCTCACCGGCATCTTCTCTCCCAAGAATTCCCCAGCCTGTAGTGCGTCTGGTTGACTTTTAAAGATTTGGCCAGTTACATTGTGGGAATTGTGGTCCCAAACTTCTGAGGATCATCTCAGAGCTTCAAGACCCTTGGATTTATGTTTTGGACACTTTGACCCCTCAAGAGGAACTACAGGAAGAAGTACCAGAAGTTTAGATTAGTTACGACAACTTTGGAAAGAGCTCCATACGGTAATTGACGCATCGACGAGAGTTAGGCCGCCAACCTTGACCAGTGAACTTGCCTGGATTCCAGATTCTTCTAGCTGAAAGCTACGGAGCTCAAGGCTTCCAGAAAATCCTAGCACTAACCCTAGCTACCATCATCAACGCAAATCCCTGCCTGAAGAGGAACCTTGCTCGATGACGAAGCTAAAATTTTGTCTGGGGCATCCCGCTTGCTGTATCCTACCAGGACTCCATCGCGGTCGACCTCAAACATTGACTTTGTCCCAGTCATGCGCGACCAGATGTTTCAAGTTGGCGCTATATGTTTTTTAGCACTAGTAAGTGTTTATTCTTTAATAATTAGTTTCTCTGGTTCCCTATATTGAAGTTTTTTTTATTTTGGTGTCATTTTAATCACATAAGTATTCCCTAGTTATATACATTGGTTGCAGACTTTCATTGTGTGTTGTGTCTTACTTATGTAATGTATTGGTGTTTTTAAATGCTTCAAACACCTGTCTCCTAAGTTAAGCTTGCCTGCTCATTGCCAGCTACCTAGGATTGAGCAAGGGAATCATTTATTGAGACCTTAGCTGGACCTATTATAGCCTTGGTGGCCTTATTGCATGTGGTAGGTTCATACTTACCCTTACCAATAATCTACCTTCCAACATCTGCACAATCAGTATGCCCTTCATATTGATCAAAGCACAAATTTCATATCTACTTCCCAAAACGAATTTTATAACATAAAACTGAAGTTACACTGCTTACATGAGTTGCCACAAAACCTGCAGGAGAAACCTGTTACTACTCTCTCTCTGACTTCTAAAAACTTGACAAACAGGCCATTGGTTGGCTGCATGATCCTGTCTATAATTTAAGAGTTGAACCTTCCAAATGTATTAGAGAATTATACGAATGGGGCCTTCAGCATTATGGACAAGTTGACTCCCACAACCATTTAATTAGTGAGCGCAAAAATCTTGCAAGGCAGAATTCCTTTTCCCAAGTGATAGGTGCCTCCAGCATATGTCCAGCTAACACCCAGCAGCAGCAACTCTCCATCAGCATTCCTAGCTTGTCATATAACAACATTCTATCCCACTAGTTCCATGTATTCTAGATTCTATGTAATCATCATCTCTACAGTGAGATTCAAGCAAACTGAATATTACTTCAACAATGAAATTACCCCAGGGCCAATTTTCGTCTATCTGTTTTTGCTGGCTTTAGAACTCTGTGGACTTTACAACTATTAAAAGGTAGGAAAGTGCCCTTACTTCCCACTAAAACATATCCGATTTTGGACAATTGCACTGTCTATTTGGCCAATGGTCCATCTAGGTTCATTGTAAATTGTGCTTGAGTGCACCTATTATAAGGTATGGTGGGCTTCAGTGTGTTTACACTACCCCTATATATATTACAAAATATATGCCAGGAGTTGGCTGGTCTGCATTTTAAATATAGCACATTGTCATATACTGCTGCAATGTAAGAAAAGCCTATATTTATTTAATCATAAGTCACCCCTAAAGTGTGCTTTGTAAGCCCATAAGGCAGGGTACTAATATATAAATATATATCAAATAATGTGCACTAGATATTGCAGTTTGTGTGTCCTAGAGTGAAAAGATAAAAGTCAAAACCTATTTCATCATGTAGGTCTCACTGACATTTCCCTAAGTAAACTTAAATAGGAATAAAAATGTATTGTTGAAAGTAAAGTAACATTATAAAAATGTACTAAAGACAGAACTGTCTTAAAATCTGTTCTGCTACTGATCACCCTTCCAGAGCTGGATTAACCATTTTTGGCTCAGACAACAATGGCCTGCCTCTTGGCCAAGGAATGGTCAATGGGTCTTATCTGTTCACTCTTACAAGAAATTACCCAACTGAAAGTGGACTGAAACAGTTGACACAACAAATAATGGTGTTAGAGCAACCTCTTTTGAGGTAAGGAGGGCTTACTAATCATTCCCAGGACCTTCCCAGACAGCCAGGCCATAGTCACCGCTAGAATGAATATAAGTTTTCCTCGGTTAGATGGGAGGACAGCTCATCTAAACAGTGCGGTGGCATAGGAGGTAAAGACAGGCCTTCCTGGTGGCAGCTGGGGTTTGTCATCTTGAAACAGGGGAGAAACTGAAAGAAATCCTCCATGCATAATTATTGAAGACACTATACAAGCAAACTCTTTATCATGCAAACTTATCCTTCATTCAATTGTATGTTACACAGGCACCAAAATGCTCCAAGGTGCTTCTCCAGGTCATACAGGCACAATTCACAAAGGCTAGTGCACAGCCCTTCATCGTATCTAAATGCTAAGTTTTAGGCCTAGATGATGGCAATTAGGAATGCAAGTTTCCAATTTCCAACCATTGAATATACATGGAGCAATAACTATCTCCGGGTAGCATGTAATGTCTTCTCCTACTTTACTGAGGATACAATAGAGAAAGTCATTATCAAATCCAAAATAACAAAGTTCTTATCAGATCTATTCTCTTCGGACCTTGCGAAGGAAAATTGGGAATTTCCCTCCACTCTATGGTTACAAATAATAAACTAGTCCTTAAATCAGGACTCTCTCCTACTTTCTCTTAAGGTCCTCTCCAAAAGTAGCTTAATTTAAAACCTGAAATGCTGGACAATTACAAGTCCATCACTCAGACCCTGTTTCCTTTGTAACATCCTGGAAAGAATTGTCTACTATAAGACCTTGAATCTGTTTTTCTTTTAGTAACGGCACCATCACCTCCCTCCTTAAAATGGGAAAAGTATTCCTCCTTTTCCTTCTTGACTAATCAACAGTATTTGATTCCTTTGATACAAACCTTTTCCGAACACGTTAAATGGCAGAATCAGTGTTGAAGGTCAACTGGTTCAGTCTCTCCTTCTCAAACAAGATACCATGACAATTGCCTCTCCATAACTACTAAAATCGGACATCCGGTCCCTCGAAATGTCATCCTTTACCTCTTCTACTCCAGTCATGGAATATGCCTTAGCAAAATGTATTTTCTCCAGTATACTGAGGGTATCCACTAGGATATATAGATGGGTTGCTCAAAAGGAACCCCTGGAACACAGGTTAAGAACCCCTTCAGCTTCCCAGGAAATCAGACTTCACAGGTAACTCCTTGTTAATCTTGATATCAAAGATGTTGCTAGCAGAACCAGGTTCCAATAAAACTATGTCAAATGCTCAAGACCTTCCTTCCAAAACAAAACTTAGCCTGAGTGTCCAAACACTTAGCATATTGTCCTCTCATCTGGGATATGTTGATGAGGGTGGGATGTTTCTCATCTGTACTGTGATACTGCTTGAAGTGACATTGTAATTAAATAAACTGTACCAATGTCGGTAGTTTAATAATAAGAATGTAATGTATAATTAAGGACCACAAGCAGCAGGGAGGAAGGTGACACCAGGGTGAACGGCTGTAGAAGTAATCATGAGCGTTCGGTGACGTGCACTAATACTGAGTGAACATTCTAACTGACGTGAGAGGAAGGTGATAGGAGGGAGCAGTGAAGATAAACTATGCACAACCTAACTTGCAATTAACCTCAATTACAACATCTCCCTTCTTTGAAATAAGAAATGGTTAATACATTACATATTCTCTGTACATATTGGGTAAACGAGAAAACCTTCCAGAACTGGTACATGTTCCATCATACATATTTGTGGAAGAGGCATTTGAGCTTAAATCAACATCATATTCAGGAACAACACAACTAGGTACTCTGGAGCTCTGGGCATCAGAGTGAACAAAATCATGTTTGTTGCACTCACTTTCCCTTTCATCCACAGTCTGTGTAGAAAGCATATATTTTCCACAAGTGGACTCACCACCACCATTGGGTTCCAAATCACCAGAGTGGTCACTTGTTTCACTAACTGCATTCTCAATAGGGTCGGACCCAAACCAAAAGTAATTGTCTTCTGACTCTAAATTTTCATCTCAAGCTCCAACTATTAAATCTTTCTGTCCAGGTTTGAGTTTCAAAACATCGCTTTTGTTCCTCCACCCTAGGTTATGCAAACAAACTGCACTATCAGATACTTTCACAACCTCACAAGGTTTATAATACTTAGATTCTCCTTTCTGTTGAATAAATGGTTTGACAATAACCCAATCGCCTTTATTTATTTCCTTAGTAGTGGCTCTATGAATCTTGTTGTGGTATTCTTTTGATTTTAGTTGGTGCTCTATAATTCTTTCTCTAACATTGAGTTGGGTATCATCAACTTCAACATATTTTGAATTACCTTCTTCAGGAATAGCAAACTTGGGAGTGAAAAATGTGTTACTTTGTCTGCCTTTCATGAGAAAAAATGGAGAATGTCCAGTTATGCTGTTGGTCGTGTTGTTGTATGCATTAGATTTAGGAGAGTAAAAAGGAGTTTTTTTCAGCTGGATGCCATATTGTTTTAAAAATGCGACCCTCTTCTCTGAGGTAAGTTGGTTCCCATTGCCAGAAACTAATGTATGTGGAAGTCCTTCTAAGGAAAAACCATTCTCCAAAAATTCAATTACAGAATTAGAGTCTATAGTTGATACAAATTTATCATAAATCCACTTACTATAATAGTCACTTACTACTATTAACATTTTTGAATCATGTTCTAAAATGTTGAATGGATCAGCGAAATCTATGGCAATCTTGTTCCAAGAAATATTGGGGATATGAACTAATTGCATTTCATGTACTCTGGGTTTCCAGTGCTTTTCTGACTTTAAGCTAACTACACATTTCTCAACAAATACATTAACATCGGAATCCAACCGTGGCCACCAATAGTATTTTTTAAGCATCTTTTTTGTCATGTGGAACCCAAATGACTGTTTTGTGCCAAATCAATCAACTTCGTCCTCATTTTGGTTGGAGGAATCAAGAGATCTCCTCTTAAAAGAAAACCTTTTTCTATACTCTGGTCATTGGCAACGTGAACACATTTTTTAAGGTCAGATGATACGTTTCTAATAGGTGGCCACTTACTTAAAATATATTCCTTAACTTTAATATGAACAGGGTCATTGTTAATTAAATGTAACCATTCGAAACCACTGCAAACTTGTTCAATTTCATTAAAGTCATCTACATAAGATACCACACAATTCGTGTCTTCTTCTACTTTTGGTTCTGAAGAATTCAAAGGTAAACGTGACAAAAAATCTGCTCTCACATTGTTTTTGCCCGCAATATGTTTTATAGAAAAATTGCACTCTTGAAGTTTCGCTAATAGTCTTACCAACCTGGCATAGGCTTTACCATTACCTCTGCCTAAACCGTCCATCATGAAGGTTAGAGGTTTATGATCTGTGATTAATTCAAATCGTTTTCCCCACAAGTATATTTTGAGCTTTTCAACCGCCCAGACACAAGCAAGTGCCTCTCTCTCTATTGTACTGTAATGAATTTCAGATTCATGTAACCTTCTGGAAATAAAAGCAACTGCGTGTTTACTTTCTGTGTGAAGACAGCTCCAATACCTACAGAACTAGCATCAACCGTTACAATATTGGTACCTTTAGAATCATATGGTTTTAACATTGGAGCTTCAACAATGGCATTTTTGACCATTGCAAAGGCACGATCCTGAATATCAGTCCACACACATTTTTCACCCTTGCGTAATAACATCCCCAAAGGCTCAAACATGTCACAGTAGTTTCAAATAAAATGTTAATAATATTCACTGAGACCTAAAAAAGATCTCAGTGAATCTTTATCTTCTGGTGTAGGAGCCTCAGAAATTGCTTTGACTAAGTCCAATATTGGTTTGATTCCATTACCACTCAAGATATGGCCTAAGTACTCTCTTTCAGTTTGGAGAAACTTACACTTACTTTTAGAGACAGTCATGCCCCTCTCATTTAACTTGTGGAGCACAGTGTCCAGGATTTTATTGTGCTCTTCGATGGTACTGGCATGGATGAGAATATCATCCTGAAATTTCTGAACACCTACTACACCTTTCAAAATAAATTCCATCAACTTTTGGAAGACACTAGCTGATGATGCCAATCCAAACAGAAGTCTGACAAATCTGTATGCACCCAAAGTAGTAATGAACGTGGTATAATCTTTAGAATCATCAGACAGCTTTACCTGATGATATGCCGATTTGAGATCTGTTAAAGAAAAATACTTCGATCCAGCAGTGGCTGCCAAAATCTCCTGAATTTTTGGCAAAGGATGACAATCCATCAGATATTCCTTTTTAATGATCTCAAATCCGCACATAAACGCATATCGCCATTTAAAAAAAAATCAAAACTATAGCAGAAACCCATTCTGCTGAGTCAGTTTGCTCAATAACTTCTTCTTCCACTAATTTGTCGAGAACATTTTGCAAATCATTTCTGACATATAAAGAAATAGATCTCACCTTATGTTTCACAGGTATTGCATTTTTCTTCAATTTAATGGAATGTTCAAATCCCTTGACACAACCGATGCGATCTTCAAACAGTGCCTCATATTTACAAAGTACAGTTTCTACTTTTTCCAAAGAAGAATATGAAACAGGAGAAGTAACAGAGGAAACAACAATATCATCCAAATCAATACCCGGTTTAAGAATTATACCTAAACGAGCTAGGTCTTTCCAGCCTACAATGTTTCTTCCCCGTTCAGCAACATAAATTTTGGTTGTAATGGATCTCCCTTTAATACTTAGTTGATCTTCAAAATAGCCCAACATGTTAATGTCAAAATCACCAAACGCCTTTGGGTTGACATCTGACGCAAGTAAATCTATATGTGGCCAGTGCTCTTCATATTTCTTGTCAGAAACAATAGTGATTGGCGAACCAGAATCTGCCATAATATTGAACTCAACCTTACCGATATACGCAACTCCTAAAGGACCTTAATGGAATTGCAAGGATCATCAATTGTTTTTTTTCTTTTTTTTTTTTTGAAACCGTTTATTACAATTTCAAATATATACAGGTATGGGCCTACAACCTTCCGGCCGGCCGCTAAAGTGACAGAAATAAATGACATATATACAATAAGGCACTTGGCGTTACAGAGACGCTAAAACAGGAGGTATCAACAACGTGGGCCACATGACTCTGAGCCCACAATACGGTTTCGTTTTATACAACACAACAACATAAAACCACACCCGCAAGGCAACCCGAGAGCGAAAGTGACAACATATGCTCCTCAAATGGGGGGACCCCAACCATACACTAAAATCGAAGGAGGGGAAGGGGAATAGGTCCGGGACTGGGAAAACACTGTGCCCGGGATTGAGGGAGGGGGTCATCTAGGGGGACGGAGCTGGTGAAGCGGGAGGCAACAACGGCGGCTCTCAAATACCCCCGCGGTAGGCGTTCCAGGGGCCCCACACCTTCAGCCACGCCCCAGGCTTACCCCGCGCCACATACACCACCTTCTCTCGGTACATGCACCAATCCATGTGTTCTTTCCAGGCCGACACTGCCGGGGGCCTCTGGGATCCCCACAGTTGAGCGATGTCACGTTTAGCAATCATATAACCCAGCGTCACCCATCGCGTCTGCGGAACCGAGTAGTCGGTCGGTTTCCACACATTCAGCAGGCATCTCCTCGCTTCAGGCACCAGCACGACATGCGTAACCGCTCGCAGGACCTCATGCACACCACGCCAGAATCGCTCCACCCTCGGACATTCCCACAGAATATGTAAAAAAGTCGCCAATGCACCGCACCCACGCTTACACAGTCCATCCTCGGCATAGCCCATACGCAGAAGCCCTGGCCCCGTCATGTACACCCGGTGAAGTATCTTAAGCTAGACGAAGCGAAGGCGGGATGGCCACCTCCTTCGGGGAGGCCACCGCGGAAATCCAGTCCTCGTCGTCCAGCTCCAACCCATCGGCAACCCAAGCCTCGCGGAGCCCAGTCAGTAAGCCCGAGCGGTCATTAATCAACTTCTTGTAGATGAGGGAGATCGTGCTGTCCGGAACGTGGCCATCTAGCACTCTATCCTCCAGTGGGGAGGACTCCGGGATGGCGGCCACGTCTGGGAAGACAGAACCCAGTGCGTGACGGACCTGCAGGTATCGAAAGTATTCACTGCCCTGCAGCTGAAACTCCGCCTGCAGTGTCTCGAATGTTTTGAATCCTCCCCTCGTCCAGAGATCCCCCACTGTACTAATGCCTATCGTGTCCCACCTATCGAAGCCCTTCGAGGTCCATAGGGAGCCCAACCTCTCAGACGCATACAACGGTGACGCCCGGGTCAAACGGTCCTTCCATCCCATAGCTGCATTGGCCCCGTGCCATACTCGCACCATGACACGCGTGGGTCCCGTCAGGCGGGAATCGGGCACGCTAGTGTAGAGCGCTCGATTGTAATCGCCACCGGGCAGGAGCGTCTTGTCCATTTCAAATGCCGGGTTTAAGGCGGGCCCGTAAAGGCCGTGATTAATTGCAGCTAATTGGGAGGCCCAGTAATACCGCTTAATATCCGGGAGGGCGATCCCTCCGTCATACCACGGGAGCGTCAACTTTGCCAGGGCTATCCGCGGCCTCCCGTCCCAAAACAGGCGGCGCTGCAAACTCTCCACCTCACGGAAGTAGCGCGCCGGGACCAGGTCCATCGAGTTCTGGAGAGCGTATAGAAAGCGCGGTAATGACATCATCTTGAACAATGCCGCCCGGCCGAGCGGCGAAAGCGGCAAGCGCCGCCAGCGCGCGACGTCCTCCTTCAAGCGCTGGAGGGGGGGAAGCAAATTCCGCTCGTAGCGGGCCACCGGGTTCAGCGTAATATAGACGCCCAGGTAACGAAACCCCTGCGAGGCAATCTGGATCGAGCAGCCCCGCGGGAGAACAGGAGCCTCCCCGGAAAGCACATAGACACAGGATTTAGCCCAGTTGATGACAAGACCTGAGTTACGGCCGAAGGAGCGCAGAACATCGACCAGGACAATCAGTGATTTACGCGGGGAGGCTAAGTACAACAGGATGTCGTCGGCATAGAGGGACACGCGGTCCTCATACTCAGGGGTCCAACGGAGACCACGGATAGAAGGGTGCCACCGCAGCCACTCCGCCAGGGGTTCCAAGGCCAGTGCAAACAGGAGCGGCGACAGGGGGCAACCCTGTCGCGTGCCCCGTCCCAGCACGAATGGGGCCGAGACTCGACCATTCACCACCACCTGCGCCAAAGGGGCAGAGTACAACAATTTGACCCAGCTGATGAATCCCGGGCCAAATCCAAATTTCGCCAACATCGCCCAGATGTACGGCCACTCGAGCGTGTCAAACGCCATGGTGGCGTCCAAGGACGCCAAGATGGCCGGCTCCCGCACGAATGGAACACGCGCGAGCACCCCGTGCACGCGCCGCAGGTTAAGGGCCGTGTTGCGATGGGGAATAAAGCCGGACTGGTCTTGGTGGACCAGATCGCCCACCACGCCGACCAGCCGGTTGGCAAGCACCTTGGCGAGGATTTTAGGCTCCGCATTTAAGAGCGAGATCGGCCGATAGGATGTGACCCGGTCTCGCGGTCTCCCCTCCTTGTGGATAACCACGATGGTAGCTAGACGCTGGTCCGGCGGGAGGGAGCCCCGCGAGTGGGCCGCAAGGAACATCGCGCGGAGGTGAGGTGCCAGTACATCCGGTCGCAGCTTATACAATTCGATAGGAAGGCCATTCGGGCCCATGGCCTTGCCCGAGGCGACCGAGCGTATGGCGAGGGCGATTTCATCCGAGGTGGGAGCGGCATCCAACGAATCCCTGTCCTCCACTGAAAGCGAGGGCAGCGCGATGTCCCGCAGCAGGGCATGGGAATCCTCCTCCGAGCAAGGAGAGACAGGAGAATATACCTCGCGGAAATAAGCCGCGAAGCAAGAAACAATACCTTCCGGCTCAGTAATTCGTACACCATCCATCCTCTCAATCAGCGGGACCACACGACTAGCTCTCTCCTTCTTATCCAACCACGCAATCAGTTTGCCAGCCTTATCACCCACATTGTACAGTGGCCCGTGTTGCTCCCTGCTAAGGCCCCTGGCCGCCCTCGTGACGAGGGCCCTATAAGCCGCCTGCTTAAGGTGTAGAACATG
The DNA here is from genome assembly GCF_964204655.1 of Triturus cristatus. NCBI lineage: Eukaryota > Metazoa > Chordata > Amphibia > Caudata > Salamandridae > Triturus > Triturus cristatus. Next base: position 1,128,560,857 of record NC_140582.1, read on the forward strand.
CAGCGCCGCGTCAGTCACCCCACTCCCCAGACCACCCTCCAATTCAGTAATTTCGGCCTCCACCCGGGTCACCTCCTCCTGTGCGCGTCTGCGGGCATGGGAGATAAAGGAGAGGGCCTCCCCTCTGAGAACTGTTTTGAAGGCTTCCCACAGGGAGATAGCCGACGGGACGGACCCCACATTCTCCTCAAAATACCGTTGCAATGATTTAATCAGGTCAGCACGAATAGTGGGGTCACGCAGGTACCAAGCATTGATTGGAGCTACCCTGCCCTCTCCCCTCGGGAAGACACCCAAGTGCAACAGGAGCGGGGAATGATCTGAAATACCCCGCGCCAGATGGCGCACCTCTCCCACCCTCCCAGCATAGGCCGCAGGGACAAGGACATAATCAAGCCGCGAGAGGCTACCATGGGCACCCGAATGGAAGGTGTACTGCAGCTGGGTGGGATGCTTTAAACGCCAGCAGTCCACCAATCCCAGTGTGTCCAAAAGGCCCGCTAGCCACGCCTGTGCCCGGGGGAGGTCCCTAGGGGGATGACGATCCATAGTCCCAGAAGCCACCGCATTGAAATCCCCCCCAACCACCAGAAGCCCCCCCGGGAGGTCAAGAAGGAGGCGTCCCAGATCTGCAAAGGTGGTGGACTGTAGCCCCGGTGGGACGTACACAGAGACAAAGACAACTACCCTGCCCTCCATCCTCCCCACCAAGACAGTGTAGCGTCCCCTCTCATCATGGCGCACCTCGTCTATTTCTAGCGGGAGCGAGGTCTTGACCATAATGCCCACCCCCCGCGAGCCTGATGTGAAGCCAGAGTGGGCCACCAAGCGAAAGCCACGGCGATTCATGGCACAAAAGGAGTTACCAATAAGGTGTGTCTCCTGCAGAAAGACCACATCGGGCGAAATCCGCTTCAGATACTGCAGGACCACACCCCGCTTGATCCTATCACCCAGTCCGTTAACGTTCCAGGACAACAAAGTCAAATCCCTACCCCCCATCACATAACGAAGCCATCATTTGTCCCCCCCAGAGCATCTCAAAAACAACAATACAATAACGGGTTTGCCTTGCGGTAGAAACGAACCACACCCCACCCCAACCCACCCAACCCAACAGAACTCCCCCCACCCTGCACCCCTGCATGAGCCCAAACAGCCCCCCCAAAGTGCAGTGTGCCTGTCGCCCCATAGATAGAAAACTAACTAGTCCCCCAGAGGAGGAGGGAGATCCCCCAAGAGACCCCACACGACCTCCACAGGAGGGGAACTTACCCTAACAGTCAATAGTGACAACAACGCAGTCCAGAGCAAGGCCTACCATTAGTCCCTCAGTCCTGATCCGGCGGGCCCTCCCCACCAACCGCACCCCCCCACCCCCCCGGCCCCGATCTCCGGGCAAAGTGTCTAGCCAGTCCCCGGCCACCTCGTGACGATCAAAAAAGTGCGTGTGGCCATCCACCTCCACTCTCAGCTTAGCTGGAAAGAGCATCGCATATTTGAGATTCAGGTCCCTTAGGCGACGTTTAACTCCAAGAAAGCTCAGTCTCTGCTTTTGGACTGCCGGAGTGAAGTCAGGATAGAAATTGATGTCCATATTGTCAAGTTTGACCGGCCCTTGTAGCCTGGAAGTCTGTAGGATAGCGTCTCTGTCCCGAAAATTGAAGATCCGGGCGATGAGAGGCCTCGGAGGGGCTCCAACCTTAGGCCTACCCCCGGGGACCCTGTGGGCACGCTCCACCGCAAAGAATTTACTCAGCCCCTGAGGCTGGAGATGGGAGAGAACCAGGTCCTCAACAAATAGATCCGCCGCCTCCGCCTCGCGTCCCTCCGGCACCCCGATAATGCGGACGTTGTTCCTCCGGGCCCGATCCTCGGAATCCTCCAGCCGATGATTCATCAGGGCGCTCGCCTGGCCAAGCCTGCGCACCTCCTGTTGGAGGGCCGCCACGTCCGTTGTGAGGCCCGTGGTAGAGTGGGCCAAAGAGTCGACCCGGTCGTTGGTTTTAGACAAATCAGCCCTCACGAGGCCCACGTCCACGAGGACCGAGTCAATCTTCTGCGCCAGAGTGTCGAAGCGCTGGTCCACCGAGGCCTTCATCTCGGCGATGGCGCCCATGACGTCTCGGAGGGTCAGGTCCGTGGGCAGAGCGGAAGCATCAGTCGGGCCCGTAGGGGACCTACGCGGCGCCTCTGGGGATCCCTTCTGGAGGGTGTAGCGGTCCATACTGTTGGATTGATGGGCCGCGCCACGGCGGGTCGATTTTATCTTAGCCCGATCGCCATCTTGTTTTGTGGACATGGTTTCAATCCCCAAGACGAGTCAGTCTCCTCAAGAAAAGGGGGGGGCCGACAATCCAGTTCAAGGGGTCCAGGGGGGAGCGACCACCGCTCCGCAGGACGGACCGCAGCTGGCGGACCGGCAGGGCACCCCAACGAGACCACACCACCGCACACCGCCCCGCAACCCAACCTCGCCTGGCAGCAAGGAGGGCGCAAAAGCGAAAGTGAAAGTGCGGGGTACGCGAGTCACCCAGCCTTGCCCGCCGTTGTTGTTCACTTTGTGTCCGGATCGCCCCACAACTCCAGTACGGGGGGCCGGTGTGGAGAAGGCCCCAACCTCAATCGATGCTCCTGCCGGTGTCCGAGGTCCGATTTAAAAACGGAAAACGGGCGTCACCTCTGCTCGGGCTCACAAATACAGTCCCCTCATCTGGGACAGGATTCTGTCAGGATTTATGCAGGAGGTCGCGGAGGTCCTCGGGAGCCTCGCACCTACGCGGCCATCTTGGTTGCGCGCTAGGCTCCTCCCCAAGATCATCAATTGTTAAAACAATATCAGAACACATATCTTCATCAAAATCATCTACATTACTAACTTTAACTCTCTGGAAGCGATTTGGTTTAAAATTCTTACAAACACCCGCAAAATGCCTGTTAGACCTGTCAGCCCTTTGGGTGGTCCCTCCTCATCATTATTTATTTTGTCCCACTTTTGCCTCAAACCCTGTTAGTATTTTTCCTTTTTGGGAACCACCAGACTTTTTAGTGTTGATGCAGGGTCAGGGAGCCATTTTCCCTACCCCTGGAACTTCTGTCTGAGGGCCTGAAACACAAAATGGTGGCCACCCATTGTCACCTGAGACATAGCTGGAACCTACTAGTACCTTCCAGAACATTCTAGAACCCTGTGACAGTGTAAGGCAGGTTTAGAATGTTGGGAAGCCAGCTCAGAGTTGGCAGTTGGAGTAGGCAGTTGGCACCTGACTGGAGAGGAGAGAGGACAGAGAAACAGAAGGAGGAAGGAGTAAGGCAGCAGGGGTGGAAACTTGTGCCTGGAGTGGGGTCCAGAAACCCACCCTTGATACTAGTCCCTACTGACCAAGCCCAGCCTAAAGCCCTGTGTGGGATAAAGACCAGAAAATCATCTTAAGGACCTGAACAGCCGGAACAGGCCTTAAAGGAGAAGAACAGCAAGTTCCTGACCTGTTTGGTGGAATCCTCCTGGAGACCCGACGTCGAGAAGCCTGGAGACCTGGAGCCCGAGGTGGAGAAGCGGCGCTGACAGAAGGCAGACGTCGTACCCGGAGCCACTAGCGGTCGAGTGAGGGCGCCGACGGAGGTCGTGGAGAGACACCGGAGGTCGAGTAGAAGTCACCTGAGGTCGAGGTGAGGCGTCGACGGGGGAGTGAAGTCCGCCCTCCGGAGTCGCCGGAAGCTGAAGTAAAGCGCGCAGGAGGTCGGGAGTGGAGGTCGCACTCCGGAGTCGCCTGAGGTCGAGGTGAAGCGCGCAGGAGGTCGGGAGTGGAGATCGCACTCCGGAGTCGCCGGAACCCGAAGTGGAGCCGACGGAGGTCGGGAGTGGAGGTCGCACTCCGCAGTCGCCCGGAAGCGGGGGAACCGTGACCCTGTGACGCCGGAACACGACATCGAGCCGAGGCCGCCCAGCGACATCAATCCGGAGCCGCCTCACGGCATCGACCCGGTGTCAGGTAAAGCAGATCGACGCAACATCGAACCGAGGCCGGCCAGCGACATCGAATCGGAACCGCCCGACGGCATCGACACGGCGTCAAGTGGAACAGATCGACGCAACATCGAACCGGAGCCGCCCAGCGACGTCGACCCGGCGCCGAGCGGAGCCGATCTTCGTGAAAAGGGCAGTAAGTGGTAGAACGGGCATCTGAGGCCCTGTGGAGCCCTAAAATACCAGTCTTGGGGCTAGAGGGGTGTTAGGACCAACTTGAGAGTGCTAGGGGGTGAACTGAGACTGGTGCAGGGACCTGTGTGAGGGACTGTGTAGTTGGAAGAATCAGAACCTTAGGTTTCCCTCATTCTACCTCAGCTTAGGCCCCAGCCTTGACCACTCTAGGTGGGACATCCCCAGGCCACCCCAGTGACCCTAAGCTGTACTTGGGCATGGTAAAATCAATCTACCTCATAAATGTGATCTGATTTGCAATTGTTTGATGGCTTATATTATTTATTGAAGGTGTTTTATTTATTGTCTGACCGTATTTATTCCTGCCTTGTATTTATTGTCTGACAGTATTTATTTGCCCTATGTATTTATCGCACCTCTATTTATTCCTTGTGTATTTATGACCTAATCCTATTTATTGCACCTGCAAAGTGTTATTATTTAATTGACCTGCTATTTCTGAAGAAAATCCTTTTGTATTGTATTTGTGTCATAACCCTGCAACTAAGAGAAAAATTAAGATAAACACAAAGAGATTCTTTCATAAATTTTTACTGTGTAGAGTCGTTTTTGGAACGGATGAACGCATGGTTATTGTGAGGGTGTGACGTACGCTTAACACGGTGCCTGACCCCCGACCGCTCGAGCCAAGCTACCCCTTGTGTTGGGAAAAACCGGGTGACTGCTAACCCGGTTGCCCGGGGTTGTCTAACATAATTGGTGTTCAGCGGTGGGATAGAGCTGTGCTTGCGTCCACTCGACAATAACTGTGGGTAGTCCATAGGCCTACACCGGGAGTTTTCTCAAAGCGGACTTCCTAATTCTGAGTTTTGTTTTTTCCAAATTTACTCTGGTGGTGGGAGGAGGTATTACAAAAGGTACCCCCCTGCATAGCTTCTGTAAACACCTGTCTTCTATTCTGAGTGGGCAAAATGGAGTTTGTGTTGGAAGATGTGGAAACTTACACTGTGGCCCAAATCAGAGAGTTTTGTCAGCGAGAGGGGGTGTATTGTCCCCCAGGTGCCAAGAAGGCTGAACTCCAGACCAGCTTGAGGGCTTGGGGGGAGGCACGACGGGAAAGTAAGGCTGAGCAGGAGGACAGGGATGGAGAGCCTGTTAGCGAGGGGGCTGGGTTGTACCAACCTGAGGTGGGGAACCTGTTAGCGGGGCCCAGAACACTTTCCAGGAAGGGCAGCACTGTCTCTAGCGGTGGCTTATCTGAAGCAGAGTTAACGGACCGGAGGGAGAAAAGACAGCTCACATGGGAGTTGGCAAAGCTGGAGAAAGAGAAGGAGGGACAGAGGATGGCTCACGAGTTGAGGCTGAGGGAAATAGATCTCCAGATCCTACAAGTCGGGGCATACACTGTTCCTAATGGTGGCAACAAAGACAAAGAAATCACCAGGGAACCCAAACCCTATCTGCCAAAAGACATAGTAGCTAGCTATAGTGCAGGGGATGATATTGCCAAGTGGCTAGCGGCCTATGAGGTCTCTTTAAGGGCCCATGGGGTGCCAGAGAAGTACTGGGGAGGGGGATTGTACAAATACATGCCTCCAGCTGGTAGGGATGCATTATTGGCCCTAGAGCAGGATGAGCAGACCCACTACCCCACCATGAAAGTGGCGCTCGTAAGAAAGTTTGGACTAACAACCGAGAAGTACAGACAGAAGTTCCGGGGTAGCCACAAACTGGGCACACAGAATTGGGTGGATTTCCTGGACTATGCAAAGAAGGCATTAGAGGGTTGGATTCAGGGCAGTGAGGTGAGGGACTACGAGGGGTTGTTTGATTTAATGTTGTGTGGTAAATAATTTAATTACCGGGACTTAATTTGATACAGAAACATAATAAAATAGCTCAGTAAATAAGAGGCAGAATCCGTGGTATTAGAGGTTCGGAATGGGCTTTATTCCAATGGTCGATTATAATCGGTTGCTCCAGGTTCCATCACCACGAAGGTTCAGGAAGTGAAGTACATACATTATTGATAATTATTCACTTTTATACAATAGGCATTACAGTGAGGCCAATGCAAGAGGCGTAACAATTGATAGCAAAGATAACATTTCACATGCGTAGCTGAAGGAGGCGTAATTGGGTGTAACAAGGAAAACGTCATTGGTTATGATGTCACATATGGGTGGACCTATGAAATAATTTCGCAATGTCAGCAGAAATACTTGGCAGAGATGCGCGCGCAGCAGTATGACGTGTGATTGACGTGCGACTAGGGGGTGAAGGGGACTTGACATTTAGCTCTACATGTGGCGACAGAAGTCTGGAGGGTCAAGTCAACCTAATCCACAAATCATATCTAACATCCTATGTTTAAAGAACCATGTTATCCAAAAGAGAGGTCTCTTAGAGTAGAATCTTATTCTATACTGACTATACTGACTGTTAGTGCGTGTACAAGCGTCTAAGTGTCTACACTAGATGCGAGGGCAGGAATCTTCCATAGTAACAGGGCTATGAATTACTTGCATGAAGACAGAGAAACCGGGCCTTTGCTCGGTAGCTGGAAGAATGTTTACTTAAACTACTAGACAGGAATGCATCGGGCAGGGAACGGAGCAGATAATTTCGAAGGTAAAATACAGTTTCTTGGCAGGCAACAGGCTGATGTCAGGCTTCGTGAGCCGCGCAGGGAATGAGACAAAGTTCATGGTCACAGATGCAGGCTCAGACTGGAGCTTCAGAGGCAGAAAGCAAGAAAAGCTTGATGACAGAATCCGGGCCTACTTGCCTGGACTGAAAAATGGCATAAGTGAACCATATAAAGCCGGTGGCCTTTCATACTTAGGAATGGAATATCCGGCCTATTCATGGCGGATCTGAAAGAGGACATGTTGACGGTGGACGCACATGGGTTTGCGTCTTCATAACTGGAACTGGAGGGAGCATACATGTACTTGTGATTCATACATGAAACCGTTGGGGTCCAAGATAGGGGACATAACTGATCAGAAAAATCCATATTTCCACATTCCCTCCTTGTCCCCTACTTGCCCGTCAAGAGATATCAATCTTCATCAATCCATTGATCTGTTCATATAGCATCATTTGTTCTTCTTTTTTCTTCTGGGACGAATGAAATCTTGGTGATGGGACACACGATGTGGCACACAGACCACAAATCGCTGGTCCACATTGTAGACATAGACAGCAACTGAATAGTATGAGAAAGCCAATACCTAGGAAGGATAGGACCTTCCATCCAAAGGTAGATAATACATTCCAAAACCAACCGGACCAAGTCCAGGTGCCTGGATTCTGGTGTATCTGGCTTACAATCTTATGAAGGCGAGTTATGGCTTTATATACAGATGGCGAATTTTCTGGTATGAAAATGCAACAACTTGATCCGATGACCCTACAAGCTCCGCCCCTATCGGCCAGGATGACGTCAAGGACAAGACGATTTTGAAGCACAACAATCCGCATAGCAGACTGCTCTTCTGTTAAATTGCCTAAGGCGGAAATAGTTTCGTTCACTACTGCTTCAAGGGTTCTGGTTAATCTACGTATCAGCTTACTATTAGTAACTGTACCTATATAGGGAAAGAGACCTTTATTGAAATCTGTGTATTTTTCCCATGCTGTTTCAGTGTAATCGACTATCGGGAGATCTCTCCTTACTCTAGTATATACTAAATGAGTATTTCTGTGATAATCAGGAGGAGCTAGAAAAACAGGCGGCAAAAGAAATCCAATGTAGCAGGTACCATCCCAATCTAGAGGCAAACGTACATATGCCGTCTGACCACATATGAAATAGGAATGGCGGGAAGCTCTAAATGTAGACTTGCCTTGATCACTAAATTCTACTACAGTGGTGCATCTACTATGGCCCATATGTATGGAACCATTCTTTCTTACACATAATTCACCTTTTACTGGAAATATTGACATAGCGGGCAAAATTGGAGTAGCTTCGGATTCGACATTTAGGATCATAAGATTAAGCGTAAAATTACCTAATCCATACACTTCATTTTCGAGATCAGTTCCTGTTCTCTGGGGAAATCCCTCCTTGTTAGGATAGCAGACCTTAAGTAAAACTAAATTCAAATTTCCCCATACCCAGTTATCTTGATAAACTGCAGAATTCGAATCTAGGGAATTGATTAAGCTAAACCATGCTCCACAGGAGCCGTTGTGTGTGAACGGGTATGGAAAGAGAGGTAGAATTCCTTTATAATTCTGATAGGGAGGGAGTCGGCCACATATCCAACAATTTGTAGCATTGCTAACCTGATGGGAATGATGTAACATATTAATAAACGTGTTATTGCGCAGCGCAAATCTATAAGACAACTCAAGCGGAGGTAATTCACTAAAAGAATGTTCAGCAGTAACATTATAAACGTGTCTAAAAATAGGATAATATATATGCAACAATATACTTGCAGTAATTATTAAAAGACTTAAGGAAAACAAAATTAATAACGTCACTGTACAATGACTACGCAGTGATTTACAGTACGCCTGTCGTTTCAACATTTTTCGGGTGCATTCTCTATTCAGGTCCAAGGGATACATGTCAGAGACAATTCAACCGCTTCACCTCGGAGAGGACTTAAACAATCAAATTGCTTGACTGATTGGACCTGAGTTTTAGTTTATAAAGTTCGGAATTTCTCTTTTCAACAAAAGGAAGTTTTGAGTCAATGGGTGAAGACACACAAGGTGTGGTGTTTACGTCCGATGGTAGTCCATGAAATTTCTTGATATGACTTGAATGTATCCAGCCTTTTCTGCCCTCGATCTTCACGGCTGTCCTTGTGGTGAGCAAGACCAATTTCGGTGACTTCCACCTAGGATCCAGCTGAGTCTTTCGATCAAAGTTCCTCACTAAAACGAGATCCCCCGGAATTACGTCATGGGGTTTCACCTCAGTGTTGTCAGGAAAAGCTGCAGCTACCTGTGAACGACAAGATTGTAGTGCAGACATCAAGGAAGCCAAATAATCTGTCAGCATATTACAGTCAATATCAGTTATTTTGCGTGGTATAGGTGTCCCCCACATATTTGGTGGTCTGCCGAAGATCACTTCATACGGGGATAGCCCTGTTCGAGAGTGTGCTACCATTCTTGTGTAAAAGAGTGCAACTGGTAACGCTACTACCCAGTCGACACCTTTCTCTCTGCATATTTTGGACAATCTAATTTTCAGGGTCTGATTATGTCTTTCTACGAGACCTGCTGCTTCGGGGTGTCGGACACAGTGGAATTTCCACTGATAGCCTAACAAAAGTGAAACGTGTTTCATTAATTCGGATGAGAACGGCTGGCCGTTATCTGAGTGAACAACACGTGGTAAACCGTATCGTGGGAAGAATTCTCGAACTAACTGTTTGGCAGTAGTCGGGGCCGTGTAATCTGAAACCGGGTATGCCTCCGTCCAACGGGAAAGAGCACAAACAACTACGAGAACATATTTGAATCCTCGACATCGTTCCATCTGGATATAATCCATCTGGAGGACTTCAAAAGGGTGATCAGGAGGCTGAAATCCACCCTGTTCTACGGGAACGCTTTTTCCTGGGTTGAACCGACAACAGATCATACAGGTACGAACTTTTTGTTTGGCTGCAGCTCGTAAATGTTTATTGAACCAAATGTGTTGAATGCTGTCTAGCATAGCTTTTTCTCCTAGATGTGCTGGACTATGTACAGTGTTAATTATAACCTGGACCATTGAATCAGGAAGGAACCACACAGACTTTTCCTTCATCAACCATCCTTGATCCGTTTGGATCCCTTCTAATTCAGTCCATTTCTTTATTTCTTCTGGTGTAGCATGTGTCTGTATATCAATTACGTCAAGAGTAGGATCTTTAACCGTCATACAATGTGTTGGCGTCGGGACTATTGTCTTTGTCATGTCGGATGTTTGAGTTTGAGCAGTCTGTTTAGCTGTTCTGTCAGCTAAATCATTGCCTTGAGAAATGATATCAGTAACTTTCGTATGAGCTTTACATTTCATAATTGATATTGCAGTGGGTAGATGTATTGCATCTAATAAAGCATGAATGAGGGGTCCGTGCTGAATGTGGGCACCGTGAGAAGTTAAATAACCTCTCTCTCGCCACAGCACGCCGAAGTCATGTACAACTCCGAATGCATAACGTGAATCAGTGTATATGTTGACTTTTTTATTTGTGGCTTGAATACAGGCTTGTGTCAGAGCGACGAGCTCTGCTGCTTGAGCGGACAAGGTATTTATGCAATTTGTTTCAATGATTTCAGTGTCTGTTGTGACTGCGTAAGCGGCCACTAGTTCTCCTGTACCTTTTCTCATACATGAACCATCTACATACAACGTCAGGTCTGGGTCTGACAATGGGACATCTGTCAAGTCTTGTCTGGGTTTCGTCGTGATTGTAATAACATCAATACAGTCATGAGCTAGTGGGTCTGTTCCATTTACAGGTAAAAGTGTGGCAGGATTCAATGTGTTACAACGTCTGATTTCTATATGTGGCTGAAACAGTGTTAGTTCGTACCCTGTAAGTCTTGCTATAGTCAAATGTTGTGTTTGCGTTCGATTCACAAGAACCTCCACTGCATGTGGTACTTGTACTGTCAATGGATGTCCTAACACTATGGCATCGCTTTGTCTGATTGCTAAAGCTGTCGCTGCCACTGATTTCAGGCACGCAGGCAGAGCCTGAGCTACGGGATCTAATGTACTAGAAAAATAAGCACACGGTTTGTGTGATCCTGCTTGTTCCTGTGTGAGTACTGACAAAGCAGTACCTTCTCGTTCTGTAACAAAGAGTGTAAAATGTTTTCTGTAACATGGTGTTGCTAAAACAGGTGCTTGGCATAGAGCTTTCTTTAAGCTTTCAAAAGCTTGTGTATGTTCCTGAGTCCAAGGGAGAACAGTCGATGTGGCTGCCTCCTGTGTTGTCAACTGAATGAGTGGTTTTGCTAGAAATGCATACTGAGGGATCCACTGCCTACAATATGAAGTGAGGCCTATAAAAGCCCGCACCTCCTTTTGTGTCTTGGGTATTGGCATGTTAGCTATTAACTGAATGCGGTCGGGTGTAAGCTGCCTTCCCTCCTTGGACAGCGAGTGTCCAAAATAAACAACTCGCTGGACACAGAATTGCAGCTTAGAAGGGGACACCTTGTGCCCCTTTTCGGCTAGAAATCGTAAAACTGTCAGTGATGCTTTCTCACATTCGGGTTCGCTTCTAGCGGTGATCAGCAGATCATCGACATATTGAAGCAAGGCAGTGTTAACTGGCATGTGGATACTGTCGAGTTCTCGTTTCAGTGCTTGGCTATAGATGCTGGGGCTTTCTGTAAATCCTTGAGGTGCGCGTGAGAATTTGAAGCTACGTCCATTTAAACTAAATCCGAACAAATATTGGCTTTCCGGATCTATTGGGACGCTGAAAAAGGCATTTTTGAGATCAATTACAGTAAAGAATGTTGCTTCGGAATCAATAGCTGTCAGTAATGACGAGATATCTGGGACCACAGGGAATTGTGGCACAATGCATTTGTTCAATTCGCGCAAATCAATAACCAATCGATATACTGGCGAGGCCTTCGGATCTGTTCGTTTAAGAATCGGAATTATCGGTGAATTACATACATTGGAGTCTGTTTCTACAACCACTCCTTGGGCAATGAGCTCGTCAATGATTTGTAGTAAAGCCACTACAGCATCTGGTGGTAACTTGTATTGTCGCATTCGTGGTAGTACCACTCCTGCCTTTAGTGTAACTCGATATGGTGTAATATTCATGCAACCAACATCAGTAGGGCCTTGTGCCCATAGATGTGTAGGTAAAGTCTGCAGTCGGGGATCCATGTCTCTAGACACATAGTGACCTTTGAAATCACGTAAAAACAATCTTACTCCTTCCGGAGAACAACATATTATAGCTCCTAGAGCTTTCAGTGTTTTTATACCTAACAAGTTTTCTGGACAGGATTTAGTGAGCAATAAATCTGTAGTTCGGGTCAAAGGTCCTATCGTAAGTGGAAGAGGCTGTGATACTTCATTAACAATAGGTTTTCCTGAAAAACCAAGGGAAATATTCTGTGAGCCTGAGAGGGGTGCCCCTGGAACTTCACTACGTTTTATGGTTGTTCGACTTGCCCCTGTATCAAGTAAAAATTTCCTATCTTGACCTAATAATTCACTATGTACATAAGGTCCTTCTTGGTCTACAGGGACCTCGATAAGGGGTAAGTCAACTTCCTTCTCTAGGCTGTTTCATGCATATCGTTGGTAATCAGGATAGTCATACTGTGCGGTCTGGTACAGCTGTCGTGTCGTGGTTTGCGTGGCAGCAACAGGCAGCGCAGGTGCAGCTGGCACAAACTGTATAGACTGTTGTGGAGCTGGCATGGACTGTGCATGCTGCAAGGCTCCTTGTTCATTCTGATCCTGTCTAAGTGGCCGTGGTCTTTCTTTTGTAATACCTGTGGCGATATTACGCTTCAGGACTGGACAATCGTGTACATAATGACCTGGTTGTTTACAATAGTTGCATGTCCCTTTTACAAGTCCTGCTGAATCACCGGAATGTGTCGTACCCTTTTTATGTCCTTCAGCTGGAACTGTCTGGGAGACTAGCATTTTCATTTTCGTGTCTTTCATGCGTCTTTGTTCATGATCTTGTTCCTCTCTAATTCTATTGTGATGATACTGTAACATTTGTAACATTTGTGATGGGGTGTTACCTTGCCAGGTACTCTCGAATTTTAATACTCTATTCTTCACTTGGGGCAAGGAATTTTCAACTAATTTTGTCACAAACAGATGTGGGTATGATTCGCTACTTGCTTTTATGCCACTATTTATACCAAAACATTTTTCAAATCGTGCATAGAAATCACTAGTGTCTTCATCTTGCTTTTGTTTACAGGCTGAAATTGCACCCCAGTCTTCCTTTTTCGTGGTTAATAAACGTGGCAGTACCTGTACTAGTAAACCTGGTAGTGCTTTAGTTTTGTCCCCAAGCCCCGAACCTGGACCTCGGGCCTTTTCTTCATTTTCTAATGCTGTCCAGTCTATCTTTTGGTCTCCCACCTCCCACTCTTTTTCCTTGAGTTTTTCATAAATGCCAGCAGGCATCAATACCTTTAATATGGTCATAATGTCGGGATAGGTATACTCTCCCATGAGTAACATGTCTTTAATTTCTCGGTGGAAACCCGCTGGGTCTTTGTCATGACTGGGTACCACTTTCTTCATTTCTAACAATTCTATTTTCGATATGGGCGTATATACAAATACACGTTTAAACTCATTGTCCTCGCCTTTTATTGGGTGTACTTCTCGTAAGGGATTCTGTCTGTCCATGTAATACGTGGTTCTTTCCTTAATGGGCAGTGAGACATGTTCTGGGCATATAAAAAGAATGTACTGCTTTCTTGATTCTAGTATTTCTTTAATTAGCTTAGTACCTGAACCTCTCCATCTATTCGTGAGTTATTCAGTCAATATATCAGGTAAGGGACCAGGATCTGAATGTTGGCTTTTATATAGTATAAGAAGTTGTTGAATCATATAAATCCCAGCTAAACGCTGTTCATCTGGGGTGAGATTCAAAAATGTGTGTGCTACTGTATCATCATCATACTTTCCGGGACTGTCAACCCAACGAACGGCTGACCTGGCTAATTCTTGTTCATCCATAGAATCGAGAAAATGATAACCCCTTCGTTCTCGCAGTAATTTGTCAGCGGCTTGGAACGAATGCTCGGGGGACCTTATATTTATTATAGGTGTTTGAAAATTCCTGTTATTTTCTAGACATATCGGACGTATCGGGTCAGTAAGACATCTAGTACTATTACAAGATCTTCCTCTACCTACATAGGCTATAGTTTCTGACTGTCCTGTGGGCAGTCCTGATCCTTCCTCCTCCTCATTTTGTTCAAACTGGTCTACCGCTAATCTTTCTTCGTGTAGGCGTTCTATTTCTTTACGGATCTTTCGGCACATGGCTATTATACAGTTTTGCTTATCATGTCTCCCTTCTGATATATTCTGGCTCCATCTGGTAAGAATTTGCATTGCTTCCGGGTCTACCCCCGGTCGGTCTTGATTTCTGATCACACAATTTATGAGGAAACGTAACAGTTCCCCCTGTATTTCCACTTTCTGGTATTCCATAGCTCTGTTAATACATTCAGAATCTCGCCCTGTTTGGACAAAATGGTATATATTATCTAGATGCATAGTCATTCCTGGTAACTTCCCTAAATACACCGCGGCTCGTCTGATACGTAATGATGCCAGGGTCATTTCGTCCTCTTTTCCGGGCACAGGGTCATATCTACAATCTATAAGAAGTTCCTTAAGCGTACGGGCATTTATGAGTTTGGGAGTACGTGAATGTGCAGATTCTTGAAAAGTAAGTTTATTTATTCTGGGTGGCGTAGAAAAAATGTTGGTAGCACCTCCCGTAGCCCCATCTGGGGTATCGGGCGTGAAAGGATTCGTTGAACGCGATACAGCAACTATAGGTGTGGACACAGCTATGGAAGTAGCTGTAGGAACAGATGTGGAAACAGATGTGCTTGCCGGAACTTGTGTCAGGATTTGGTGCTGTAGAGATACAGATACAGGATCTTGGCGTTGAACCTCCCCGGCCAACGGTCTATGTGGGGCGGGGTTAGCATACTCGGGAGCTGCGTCATCTAAATATGAGGAAAGAAAAACATCTTCTGCGGTTCTAGGATGCCCCTTGGGATGTATCTTTATTGGAAATAATGGGGGTGGCAAGTCTTTTGGTATCCCCGGAGTAGCCTTAGGTAATCCTTCGGCCAGAAGGGGATACATACCCTTCATAAGGGCATGTCTTTGTCTGTCTACTTGTTCTGATTTCACTCGTGCACCTTCTTCAATTAATAGATTTTCTCGGACTTCATTTGAATTCTCTTTACTCTTCTCTTCCTGTCTACGTGCTTTTTCTGTACGTCTATACGATTCTTTACGCCATAATTCAATGGCGTCTTTCTGTGATTGTCTAGCTTTCTTTTTCCATAATTCTTCCTCTACTTTCACGATGCACTCTGCATCCCAGGTCCCAGCCGCGGGCCACCTCTGACTTTCTGGTAATTCCTTAGTGTAGTCTACCCATAAATCAAGAAATAATATAGCGTCTAAGCCGTGTTTATGATACATGAAGTACCCTGGAGTGTCCCTAGGAGGAATAGGAACAGCTTCTTCGAGTACCCCTTTTCTAGTTGTGATCTGTCTTAATTTCGAAAAGAGCGGCATATTGAGAACTGATCTGATACTTGATCTTGAACAAACTTAATACAGTAATCACAATAATGAACAGTCATTCATACCACAATATGCAGAACGTACTAAAAACATTTAACATTTAACATTTAACTGAGCAACAATGATGATGACGATCTAAGGAAAACTTAATCACTAAACATAATACTCGACTTGAACTGAATTATTCTGAATTTATATACTTGATATACTAGATATACTGCTAAACAGTACAGATACACTGCTGAAACAGTGCAGACCGGATTTGTGTACCCAAACCCGTCTGGACCGGCACAACCTATGTGCACGCCAGAACGCCTCCCCAGTAATGGTACTCACCGGGTAGCTCGGAACGGAAGGCCTCGGAAACTGAACTGAACTTGAACCGGACTGGACTCGACTCGAACACTTCGGAAACTGGACTCGACTCGGGACTTCGGAAACTGGTGGGCCTCTGTATACCTCGGATCTTGCTCTCTCAGCTAGGCTCTGGTCGGGATACTTCGCACTTCTCACCGCCTCGTCTGGGTGTTGATCGCAGCCTCAGTCGCCCCCGCTTGACCGGAGGGAGATACAGGAAATCCTGCTGGTACGCGTTGTTGTCCGTCCAGCTGTGGCAGGAGACCGGGTCTGCAACGCACCACCGGCGCGTGAGATGAGAAAGAGTCCCTGTTCGGGCGCCATTCATGTGGTAAATAATTTAATTACCGGGACTTAATTTGATACAGAAACATAATAAAATAGCTCAGTAAATAAGAGGCAGAATCCGTGGTATTAGAGGTTCGGAATGGGCTTTATTCCAATGGTCGATTATAATCGGTTGCTCCAGGTTCCATCACCACGAAGGTTCAGGAAGTGAAGTACATACATTATTGATAATTATTCACTTTTATACAATAGGCATTACAGTGAGGCCAATGCAAGAGGCGTAACAATTGATAGCAAAGATAACATTTCACATGCGTAGCTGAAGGAGGCGTAATTGGGTGTAACAAGGAAAACGTCATTGGTTATGATGTCACATATGGGTGGACCTATGAAATAATTTCGCAATGTCAGCAGAAATACTTGGCAGAGATGCGCGCGCAGCAGTATGACGTGTGATTGACGTGCGACTAGGGGGTGAAGGGGACTTGACATTTAGCTCTACATGTGGCGACAGAAGTCTGGAGGGTCAAGTCAACCTAATCCACAAATCATATCTAACATCCTATGTTTAAAGAACCATGTTATCCAAAAGAGAGGTCTCTTAGAGTAGAATCTTATTCTATACTGACTATACTGACTGTTAGTGCGTGTACAAGCGTCTAAGTGTCTACACTAGATGCGAGGGCAGGAATCTTCCATAGTAACAGGGCTATGAATTACTTGCATGAAGACAGAGAAACCGGGCCTTTGCTCGGTAGCTGGAAGAATGTTTACTTAAACTACTAGACAGGAATGCATCGGGCAGGGAACGGAGCAGATAATTTCGAAGGTAAAATACAGTTTCTTGGCAGGCAACAGGCTGATGTCAGGCTTCGTGAGCCGCGCAGGGAATGAGACAAAGTTCATGGTCACAGATGCAGGCTCAGACTGGAGCTTCAGAGGCAGAAAGCAAGAAAAGCTTGATGACAGAATCCGGGCCTACTTGCCTGGACTGAAAAATGGCATAAGTGAACCATATAAAGCCGGTGGCCTTTCATACTTAGGAATGGAATATCCGGCCTATTCATGGCGGATCTGAAAGAGGACATGTTGACGGTGGACGCACATGGGTTTGCGTCTTCATAACTGGAACTGGAGGGAGCATACATGTACTTGTGATTCATACATGAAACCGTTGGGGTCCAAGATAGGGGACATAACTGATCAGAAAAATCCATATTTCCACAGTTGAAGGAACACCTGCTCGAAAAATGTTTCCCTGAACTGCGTCAACACCTGGTGGATAGCAAGCTGACCAATCCCCGGAAGCTTGCTGAGGAGGCGGACATTTGGGCTAGTACCCGGGTGTCCACAAGGGGGACTGGAGGGGATACTCAAAAGGCCGGACAGGGCGCCCCCCAGAAGAAAGAGGGAGGGGAAAAGAAAAAGGAGTTCTCTAAAGGCCCCCAAAATAACTTCCAAGGAAAGGGAACAGGATTCACCCCTAGGGCTAACCCACCCAGAAACCCTAATCCTGGCCAGAGTCAGCAGCCAAGGGTTGTCCATTGCTTCAAGTGCGGTGGCGTCGGACACTATAAGGGAGATGCGAAGTGCCCGAAAAGACCACCCCCTCCCATTGGAGGAAAGGCCCCCGAAGTAGCTAGTGTAGTGCTCGGGGAGGAGATGCCCTTAACTAAGGGAAGGGAGTGGGCGGGTGTCACTTTAGTGTCCCTGGGAGAACGGGAGATGGTTCCTAAGATCCAGGTGCCCGCAAATACCACAAAGTATGGGCAGTGGGTCACCATCAACGGCCAAAGAGGGGAGGCTCTGAGAGACACAGGAGCCAGTATGACTATGGTACGTAGCCAACTGGTGTCTCCAGAGCAGGTAATTCCCGATGTACTCCACCCAGCCGCGATGGCTGATGGCATAACCGGCCACTATCCGGTGGCCGAGGTTCCCTTTGAATGGGAGGGGGTTGCAGGTTCACTTCGAGTTGCCGTAAGCCCTGCCGTGCCGGTCGATTGTCTACTGGGGAATGACATGGAGCACAATGCTTGGAAGGAGGTGGAATACCGGACTCATGCTGAGATGCTGGGTACACCTGACTGGGCCTGTGTTAGCACAGGGTCCGCGACTACCCGGAGAGGGAGTTTGTTTCGACTGGAGCCTGGAACAAAGGCACAGCCGGCTGCCGACCGAGGGAAGAACCGAGGACAGGAGGAGCCTGCCTCGGCATCCGCGCCCCGTGTGACGGATAGGCCACCGGAGGTGGTGGACCAGGAGTCCGCGGTGGGGGATGTTACCAAACTGGAGGACCTACCCATCCCGGCCGAGTGGCACGTGGAGGGAGGGCCGACCAGGGAGGAATTCTGCAAGGGCCAGAGGGAGTGCCCTACCCTTGAGGGACTGAGGCGACAGGCCGAAGCCCAGGCAGCAGGGAACGTTGAGGGGAACTACAACCTTTACTGGGAGGATGGCCTCCTCTACAGTGAACCCAAGGCACCCCTACATGGATCGTCACGAGCCTTAGTAGTCCCTCAACGTTACCGAGCCTTCCTACTGGAATTGGCTCACGAGATCCCCTTGGCAGGACACCTGGGGCAAGACAAGACTTTCGCCCGTCTTGTCCCACACTTTTATTGGCCACAAATGAAGGTGTCGTCCGACACCTACTGCCGGACATGTGTGTCTTGCCAAGCCAGTGGGAAAACAGGGGTGAAGCTGTAAGCTCCCCTGGAACCACTTCCTGTCGTTAGCACCCCCTTTGAAAGGGTGGGCATCGACATTGTGGGTCCATTAGATCCGCCTACTACAGCTGGTCACAGGTTTATCCTGGTTCTGGTGGATCATGCCACACGGTACCCAAAGGCTATACCTTTAAGGACCATTACAGCACCTGTTGTGGCAAGGGCCCTGATGGGAATCTTTACCCGAGTGGGTTTTCCCAAGGAAGTTGTGTCCGACAGGGGGACCAACTTCATGTCAGCATACATGCGGGCCATGTGGAAGGAGTGTGGAGTGACCTACCGGTTCACAACTCCTTACCACCCCCAGACCAATGGTCTGGTGGAGAGGTTTAACAAAACCTTGAAAGGCATGATCAGAAGTCTGCCTGAAAGCCTGCGGAGGAAATGGGACGTCCTCCTACCCTGTCTATTGTTTTCCTACAGGGAAGTGCCACAGAAGGGAGTGGGCTTCAGCCCCTTCGAGCTTTTGTATGGGCACCCTGTGCGTGGACCTCTCAGCCTGGTGAGAGACGGATGGGAAAGAACTCCCAGAAAGCTTCCCCAGGACGTGGTGAGCTACATGCTGGCCTTCCGAAGCCAAATGGCTAAGTTGTGGAAGCAAGCTTCTGACAACTTGGAGGCCAGCCAAGCAGTAATGAAGGCGTGGTATGACCACAACGCTCACCCGGTGGAATTGGAGCCTGGCCAGAAGGTGTGGGTGATCGAACCAGGAGAGCTTAGCGCCCTCCAGGATCGCTGGTCAGGACCCTTTGAGGTATTGGAGAAGAAGGGTAAGGCTACCTACTTGGTGGATCTTAAGACCCCTCGTCAGCCCCTACGGGTGCTGCATGCCAACCGCCTCAAACCCCACCACGAGAGGCCCGAAGTCATTTTGATGATGGTGACTGACGGAGCAGAGGACGTGGAAAGCGAGCCTCTCCCCGATTTGTTTGCGTCTCAAGAGAAGGATGGGTCGGTGGAGGGAGTGATTCTCTCCCCATCTCTAACTCCTGAACAGCAGGAGGACTGCCGCCAGGTCCTGGGACAGTACTCTTTGTTGTTCTCCCTTGTTCCGGGTAGGACTCACCTGTGCGTCCATGATGTGGACACAGGAGACAGCCCACCTGTGAAGTCCAAGATCTACCGGATGTCAGACAAGGTGAAGGCCAGCATTCACAGTGAAGTCACTAAGATGCTGGAGCTAGGAGTGATCGAACTTTCCAGCAGCCCCTGGTCCAGTCCGGTGGTGCTAGTACCAAAAGCCGCACCACCGGGTGCCCAACCGGAACTGAGGTTCTGTGTGGACTACCGGGGACTGAACTCAGTAACCAAGACTGATGCTCATCCGATCCCAAGGGCGGATGAATTGATTGACCGGCTGGGAGCTGCCCAATATCTAAGTACCTTTGACCTTACTTCTGGGTACTGGCAGATCTCTCTGACTGACGGAGCTAGGGAAAGGTCAGCCTTCTCCACGCCCAAAGGCCACTACCAGTTCTGTGTGATGCCCTTTGGGCTCAAGAACGCACCTGCCACGTTTCAGCGTCTGGTGAACCAGATCCTCACTGGAATGGAGAGTTTCTCTGCTGCTTATCTGGATGACATAGCCGTCTTCAGTAACAGCTGGAAGGATCACTTGCGTCACCTGCAAGCTGTTCTCCAGGCCCTGAGACAAGCTGGTTTAATGATCAAGGCCAGCAAGTGCCAGATCGGGCAGGGGTCGGTAGTGTACCTTGGACACTTGGTGGGTAGGGGAGCGGTGCAACCCCTCCAGGCGAAGATCGAGGCCATCATGGCCTGGGAACCCCCCAAGACTCAGACTGAGGTCCGAGCTTTTCTGGGCCTCACCGGATATTACCGCCGCTTCGTGAAGGGATACGGTACCATTGTGGCCCCCCTCACGGAGCTTACGTCCAAGAAACAACCTCGACGGGTAGTCTGGACGGAGGCTTGTCAGCAGGCCTTTGTATAACTGAAGCAAGCCATTTGCGAGGCCCCGGTCCTACGGGCCCCAGACTTTTCCAAGGAGTTCATTGTCCAGACGGATGCATCGGAACATGGCATTGGGGCAGTGTTATCGCAACTCAATGAAGAGGGTCTGGATCAACCCGTGGTCTTCCTATCCCGGAGACTACTTCCCAGGGAACAGAAGTGGAGTGCAATAGAGCGTGAAGCCTTTGCAGTGGTATGGGCTCTGAAGAAGCTGCGGCCATACCTGTTTGGCACGCACTTCCTAGTTCAGACCGACCACAGACCCCTTCGTTGGCTGATGCAGATGAAGGGGGAGAATCCTAAGTTGCTAAGGTGGTCTATCTCCCTACAGGGAATGGACTTTCAGGTGGAACATCGGCCTGGAGTGGACCACGCCAATGCAGACGGTCTCTCAAGGTATTTCCGCCTTAGTGATGAGAACTCCCAAGGGGTTGGGTAGCTCTCCCCACTTTCAGCTGGGGGGGACGCGTGTTAGACCTGTCAGCCCTTTGGGTGGTCCCTCCTCATCATTATTTATTTTGTCCCACTTTTGCCTCAAACCCTGTTAGTATTTTTCCTTTTTGGGAACCACCAGACTTTTTAGTGTTGATGCAGGGTCAGGGAGCCATTTTCCCTACCCATGAAACTTCTGTCTGAGGGCCTGAAACACAAAATGGTGGCCACCCATTGTCACCTGAGACATAGCTGGAACCTACTAGTACCTTCCAGAACATTCTAGAACCCTGTGACAGTGTGAGGCAGGTTTAGAATGTTGGGAAGCCAGCTCAGGGTTGGCAGTTGGAGTAGGCAGTTGGCACCTGACTGGAGAGGAGAGAGGACAGAGAAACAGAAGGAGGAAGGAGTAAGGCAGCAGGGGTGGAAACTTGTGCCTGGAGTGGGGTCCAGAAACCCACCCTTGATACTAGTCCCTACTGACCAAGCCCAGCCTAAAGCCCTGTGTGGGATAAAGACCAGAAAATCATCTTAAGGACCTGAACAGCCGGAACAGGCCTTAAAGGAGAAGAACAGCAAGTTCCTGACCTGTTTGGTGGAATCCTCCTGGAGACCCGACGTCGAGAAGCCTGGAGACCTGGAGCCCGAGGTGGAGAAGCGGCGCTGACAGAAGGCAGACGTCGTACCCGGAGCCGCTAGAGGTCGAGTGAGGGCGCCGACGGAGGTCGTGGAGAGACACCGGAGGTCGAGTAGAAGTCACCTGAGGTCGAGGTGAGGCGTCGACGGGGGAGTGAAGTCCGCCCTCCGGAGTCGCCGGAAGCTGAAGTAAAGCGCGCAGGAGGTCGGGAGTGGAGGTCGCACTCCGGAGTCGCCTGAGGTCGAGGTGAAGCGCGCAGGAGGTCGGGAGTGGAGATCGCACTCCGGAGTCGCCGGAACCCGAAGTGGAGCCGACGGAGGTCGGGAGTGGAGGTCGCACTCCGGAGTCGCCCGGAAGCGGGGGAACCGTGACCCTGTGACGCCGGAACACGACATCGAGCCGAGGCCGCCCAGCGACATCAATCCGGAGCCGCCTCACGGCATCGACCCGGCGTCAGGTAAAGCAGATCGACGCAACATCGAACCGAGGCCGGCCAGCGACATCGAATCGCAACCGCCCGACGGCATCGACACGGCGTCAAGTGGAACAGATCGACGCGACATCGAACCGGAGCCGCCCAGCGACGTCGACCCGGCGCCGAGCGGAGCCGATCTTCGTGAAAAGGGCAGTAAGTGGTAGAACGGGCATCTGAGGCCCTGTGGAGCCCTAAAAGACCAGTCTTGGGGCTAGAGGGGTGTTAGGACCAACCTGAGAGTGCTAGGGGGTGAACTGAGACTGGTGCAGGGACCTGTGTGAGGGACTGTGTAGTTGGAAGAATCAGAACCTTAGGTTTCCCTCATTCTACCTCAGCTTAGGCCACAGCCTTGACCACTCTAGGTGGGACATCCCCAGGCCACCCCAGTGACCCTAAGCTGTACTTGGGCATGGTAAAATCAATCTACCTCATAAATGTGATCTGATTTGCAATTGTTTGATGGCTTATATTATTTATTGAAGGTGTTTTATTTATCGTCTGACCGTATTTATTCCTGCCTTGTATTTATTGTCTGACAGTATTTATTTGCCCTATGTATTTATCTCACCTCTATTTATTCCTTGTGTATTTATGACCTAATCCTATTTATTGCACCTGCAAAGTGTTATTATTTAATTGACCTGCTATTTCTGAAGAAAATCCTTTTGTATTGTATTTGTGTCATAACCCTGCAACTAAGAGAAAAATTAAGATAAACACAAAAAGATTCTTTCATAAATTTTTACGGTGTAGAGTCGTTTTTGGAACGGATGAACGCATGGTTATTGTGAGGGTGTGACGTACGCTTAACACGGTGCCTGACCCCCGACCGCTCGAGCCAAGCTACCCCTTGTGTTGGGAAAAACCGGGTGACTGCTAACCCGGTTGCCCGGGGTTTTCTATCAATGCCCTACCTTGAAACACTTAGTGCATTTCTTCCCCAGTGCCGGGCATCCTGAATAATCCGCCTTATGATTCTTTGAACCACGCCTAAAACAAACAAAATAATTAGAATCTGAAACAGTATTCTGTTTGCTCCTTTTTCATTACTAGCATCATTTTTCTTTTTCTCATGCATATAAAAAACATTAGTCTTTGAGTTTCTCTCAGCCGAAAGTTCCTTTGAGCTTTCAAGTGAACGCTCTATTCCTTTTTCAATGTCTATAGCTTCCTGAAAGGAAGGGTTCCTGCACGGCAACAGTGTGTTTGAATGAGTTTGAGTTTGAAAGTATTTTTAAAGCGCACGTATACCAGCGGTTTCTTGGCGCTATGGCTGACGGGAAACTGAGGTTAAAAACAGGGAGGGAAGGGGGAGCGTTTATTCAAGGGACTTTGTGAATAAGTGGGTTTTAAGGCGTTTACGGAACTGTGAATAGAGGGTGATGGAACGAAGTTCAAGGGGAAGGGAATTCCAGAGGGTAGGGGCAAGGATAGCAAATTTAGATCCTCCCCACTTCTTTCTCCGGAAGCGTGGGATGGTGAGGAGGAACTGGGAGGAGGAACGTAAAGTCCTGGTGGGGATATATGAGGCAATTTCAGAAGAAATGAAGGCTGGCGCCAAGCCCGATCGGGCCAAAAAGGTAATGGATGCGAGCTTGAATTGAATTCTAGCTCGCACGGGGAGCCAATGTAGTGAATTCAGAAGTGGGGTGGAATGGTGAAATTTAGGGAGATTGAAGACCAGGCGAGCCGCCTGGTTTTGTATCTGTTGTAGGCGACGCAAACTGTATGCGGGGATACCGGCATACAGGGCGTTCCCATAGTCCAGGCGGGACATCACCATGGCCAAGATAATGAGTTTGAGGGCAGAGAAAGTGAAGAAGCGGGACACCCTGCGTATAGTGCGCAGTGAGAGGAAAGAAGAGGATACCACAGAGCTGACCTGGGAGTGAAGGGTGAGTTGAGAATTAAGTTTTATGCCTAAAGTTTTAACTGAGGAAGAGGGAGCAGGAGAGGGACCAAGGGCGGGGGGCCAGAAGAGAGGGGACCAGGGGCTGGATGAACCGCCCGTCAGCACCAACTCGGTTTTATCAGGGTTGAGTTTCAGGTGGTTGTGGTTCATCCAGTCCCTGATATGGAGCATGACAGTTTGGAAATTAAGAACAGCAGAGGGAGAAGAGAGATTAAAGACCAGTTGGAGGTCATCCGCATAATTGAATACGGTGACCTCCATCTGTTGAAGAGAAAAAATTGAAGGGGCAATATACAAATTAAACAGAAGGGGAGAGAGAGAGGAACCTTGGGGGACCCCGCACTGAACTTTCCGGATGTCCGCTGTGAATTCACCCAGGCGGACAGCCTGGGTGCGGTTGCTCAGGAAGGAGGATAACCAGACCAGGGCAGTCCCCCCGATCCCCGCCGCCCCGATACGGGAGAGTAGAATGTTATGATCCACTGTATCAAAGGCGGCTGAGAGATCGAGGAGCACAAGGGCCTGGTGCTGATTAGTATCCATGCCCTCCCTGAGGGTGTCAAGAACCGACATAACAACGGACTCCGTAGAGTGTGCGGGGCGGAAGCCAGCTTGGCGGGAGGCAAGGGCTCCGTGCTTCTCCACAAAGGAACTCAGGGCGCGAGTGACGTGGCGCTCGAGCACTTTAGCCAAAAACGGCAAAAGGGAGATGGGGCGGAAATTGGCTGGGACAGAAGGGTCTGCCCCCGGTTTTTTCAAAATGGGCACAATTACCGCGGATTTCAGGGAGCTGGGGACTATGCCTTGAGAGAGGGAGCTATTTAGGAGGTGAAGGGGAGGGTCTGGGCAAGAGACAAAGATGTGACGGAGGATATGGGCAGGACAGGGATCGTGCGGGGAGCCAGATTTGATCAAAGGGATCAAAGAGGTAAGACTTTCCTTAGTGATAGGAGGAAAGGTGGTCAGTGCGCCCTTGGGGGGAGGACATCGAGGAGCATCAAAAGATGGGGAAGGAGGAGGGATGTTGGCCTTGATGGTTAAAATTTTATGAATGAAATAATTATTAAGAGAGAGGCAAAGATCTTCAGACGGGACTGGTTTTAGAGTAATTCGGTCTGAGAACGCCAGGTTGTGAACGATGGTAAAAATCTCCTTAGACTGGTTCTCTGCTGCTAAAATCTTGGAGGAGAAATAAGATGTTTTAGCCTCCAAGATGTCTTTTTTGTACTGGCTCAGGATGTTAGAGTATTCCAGTTTCAAAGTGGGGCAATAGTTTCTCCTCCAGGCCCGCTCCGCGCGCAACAGTCTCTCCTGTATCTTTTTCTCAAAACAATAAAAAATGAACTGGTCCCTTATATACATCTACCATTTAATTAAATACGCATTTGGTGGCCAGAACACGTAAACAAGCAATGTACTCCTCAATTGTTTCTGTTTCCAATTGTTTTTGCATAGCAAAACGGTGTCTACCAATCATAATGTTTGGCTCCTCTCCAAATTGCTTTTCTAAGCGCTTGACAGCTTTCTGATACTCATCAAGTGGTATGAACTGACCAGGAGGGACTTCATACTCAGGTAAACTATCGAAAATCTCTTAACCTGCGACCCCCAGCGGACCGAACATAATAGCTTTTTTACTTTCAGGTTCAAACTTCTTTCCATCAATGGCCACTGGGTAGTTTTCAAAAGCGCGTAACCAATTTTTCCATTTCATATCAGGTTTGCCAGGGTCAGTTAGAAACGCTGCAGATGCATTGATGTTTGAACTATTAGACTTTGTGTCACTCACCAAAAAATCTTCTTCTTTTTCGATTATGGAAGCAATTTTGAAGAATTAGTAAATATTGAATATAGAATAATTGATTTATGGAGAAATTCTATTTTTAGTTATCATGAAAATGAAAAAATGTAAAATAAAGAGAAACTCCTTGACTTAGAAACACTGAAGAAATAAGTTCAAATTTAAAAAAATGCGAAAGTATGAACTTTAGTGAGCTCTTAGAAAGCGTGTGCGCTATATGTATTACAAGTTCAGCGTCAATTACCTCCTTTTGTTTGTCAAACAAACTCCGTTGCGTAATACTGGTAACTGACAGAAGCATTGTAACTTACTTGAAAGAGGTGAAAAACAAAATGGAGTCACGCAACGTAATTGCGTGCACGCATGCGTAGGTGGCACCGAATACGTCATACGAAGTCAGTTACAGCTGATACTGACGTTGGAAACTGACAGTTGACTGACGTTAGAATTTGACAGTTGCATACCAGCGATGTTGTGCCGTTAACTATCCTCCAACAGCAATCATAACTCCTCAGCAACTACAATATTTGAAATTGCATGCACCAAGCATACGAAAGGATAAAACTGCCAACTCCGAAAACAGTCAGGAATATGTAGTAACTTGCCTGAAAATTATCTCTTGAAGACTTGACTCACGACGTAAGACAATTTGAATAACAGCTGATCCTAGCTGATGCTACGAGAAAGCAGAATAAAAGGTAGCAGAAATAAGTGACCAATTAAACCGAAGTAAACAAATTAATTTGTGACTTACCTGAATAAAATCTTTTGAAGTCCTCAATAATTTCTTCCCCAAATCGAACTCAGCTGAAGCGGGCCTTTCTTTTACAAATCGCATCCCGAACTCGTCGCCATTTGAAGTGACATTGTAATTAAATAAACTGTACTAATGTCAGTAGTTTAATAATAAGTATTTAATGTATAATTAAGGCCTACAAGCAGCCGGGAGGAAGAGTGACAGCAGGGTGAACAGCTGACGAAGTAATCATGAGCGTTCGGTGACGTGCACTAAATACTGCGTGAACATTCTAACTGTCGTAAGAGGAAGGTGCTAGGAGGGAGCAGTGAAGATAAACTATGCACAACCTAACTTGCAATTAACTTCAATTACCACACTGTTAAACCCAGTGACAGGGTAAATTGCAGTTTCTGCATGTACTATGTAATATTGCACTTTGATGTAAAGCACAGGGTCTGGCATGCACTATATCATGAGGTAAATCTAAAATAAACGAGTAATCCAAATTTTGTCTTCTATGCTTTCTTTTTCTACCGCACACTTACATCTAGTTTTGTCACAAGCAGCGCTTACATCAGTGTTTCAACGTGCCCAGGAGAACACATATCACACAGCATCTAAAGGACATCCACTAGCTCCCCATCCAGAAAAGATTCCAGTTCAAGCTCCTGACCCATGCCTACAAAACCATCTACCACACTACATGAACCACCAACTGACCTTCCACTAACCTTCCAGAAACCTTTTCTCTCACACCTTGCCTTTGCTGAGATGCCACGCATCCACGGTAGCCGCACTGGAGAACGCTCATTCTTCCACTCCACCGCCAAAGCCTGGAACATGCTTCCTCTCCTCCTCCACACTTCACCATCTCTGAACCACCCACTCTTTGACTGAGAACTGCAGCCCAGTACCTGGATATCTCCAGGGGTGATGAGCCCTGCTATACAGATACTACTTGATTATTTGATTGATTGACACTGAATTCAGATCCATTGATGAAGGAGTTTTCCCTAAATTTAACATGTTTCACAGGTTGAAAGTTGTCAGTGCAATGCTTTTGTATGGAATCAAAATCTTAAACATTCACATGCATATTAATAAAGTGTAAACCATGAAACAAATATGAACCTTGAATTCTTGTGCTGATGACCTAGCCGCGCCACAATAAAATAGTGACTTTCACTCACTGAATAGCTTGACAAGTTGTTTTTCCCAACGTGGAAACAATTATTATTGAGCAGGTCTTCCAGAATTACAAACAGCACACACAGCATCCTCCCATGAATTATAATTCACTCTCTATAAATGCAGGGGCCGTGATAATGAGGCTCTTTGCTTTCTTCAAGGTAAACCTTGGTAAAAAGAGATTCTTTCATGTTCATTCATGGTGAGTCTAATACAATCCTCCTTGAGGAATAATCCTGATATAGTGAGCAGAGGTTACTCTATTTGTACATTAGAAACTTATTAAACTTAAGAACTGTATGTGGGCTCCCAAGCTGTCTCAGAATTAAGAAGCAGAGAATGCTTGTGAGAAAATGCCCCCTTTCCGTGGTCATCACATTGTTTGCTAAATTCTATTGCTGGTTTATGAACTCTGAACACTGGGGCACTGCTGCCCCATACCCATTGTATGCACTCTGACCCCTAAAACATATAGAAATTGGCTAATCCCTAAATGAAGACTTTAACTCTCCTATAAGACCAAAATATATGGTGCAGACACTGCACCGATGGAATGGGAAGTTAAACGTCAGTTGTGCAATGGTCCACTTATTCTACCATCCACTAGGGTGACAAGAAAAACATGACTTCAGGTGTACTATTGTAGCCTGACTGTTGCAGTTTAAACCTGCAGTGCGACCTGTTAAATACCAGTTTTGGACAGGTAACAACCTTTTCTTTTACCAATTAATAAGTCACATCTATGTAGGTATTGTATCCAATAAGGTAGGATGCATGATATTTAAAAGTGGGACATTTTGCGAATGTTTGTCGGATGGATGAGGCTGGCTTGGTGTGTAGCTGAGGTGCTGATGCCAGATCACGTTTGCCAGTTTAACGTGAGTTTGCAGTGAGGATAGACCCCCCCCAGTTGCTGGCTCAAATGGGTTGAGCTTGGTGAGAGGTGATTGACAGCTGCGTCCTCCTGGTTCCCTCGGGATGCTCCATTTACTGGCTGCTGCAGTCGAGTACACCAGGCACCTTTGCTGCAGGTGCTGTGAAACTTGCGGCCTCTGGTGCTGCTGGGGGAGGTGGAAATTAATGTCCCCTGTGTGAGTACTTTCCTTCTGAAGGGAGCGGAAGCTAGGAGTGGAAGTCAGACACCAGACCCCTGATCGACCTGAGCCAGTGCACTTCGAGGTCTATCATGGAGCCAGGAGGAAGGGCAAAAAGGTTGGTGGTACAGAGGAAGTGGAGGTGAGCAAAGAGTAATTACCCCTCTGCTTCTTGGAACTCCTTGAAACTGAATGGAACTTGAATTGATTAGCTTCGACAAAAGCAGTTGCACTGTGCTTATCTGATGTCATTGTTATCTAGTGGCTAGCTACATTTTGCAAAGATATTTTGATACTTTGGCCCTCTTGAGGGATCAATATATATAAATATAGTACAGAAGTAAAGCACATTAAAATGATCAGAAGTGTATTCAAGTGATTGTTTGGGCCCTAGAAGAAAGTTTGGAAACTTCTGAACATGTTACCTCCAGAATAATGGGATTTATAAACATACCAAACTTTTTGACTGCTGGAAATTCACCAGGACCAATCCACTTGGTGTATCCGACCCAGGCTGCATCGCTGGCAGACTGAAATTGCATTTTGGTCCTATTCTAATGGAACTATTGACTATTGTTGGCGCTTTACTTTTTCTTGGCACTTTTTCCACTTAAATCAGGAAAAAGATGAATAACTTTCTAGTTTAATACTTCCAAATGCTTTGCTCATTTCCATTAGGTTAAGCTTGTTTACTCTATGCATAGCTAACTACGGGGTTGAGGTCAGGTTTAAATTTGTGAAAACTTTGACTGGATCTGACAAGATAGTGACTTTATTACTAGTGGTGGGCACCAATCCCCACAACCAATAAACCACTTTCTCACAAAGCTTGTTGGTCAAAAAACAATTCTGAACATAATGGGAAGCTGTGATCTATTCAATTTATGAAGTACATAAACTAGTACTCCTTTCTGTTCTAATAGATGCCTTTGAAGATTAGCTCCAACATATCTAAAATGGGAATAGTAAGTGAATATTTAGGACAGATAGTACAAACTGTGCCCACTGTTCACTTTTACTGACAATGAGATGGGCATTTTTAAGGACTGGAATGCAGAAATGTGGCTGTGCATCAATCAGGTCTTCTTTTTTCATCTCTCCTGAAAGTTGTTAATACTGGGCAATTTTAAAGATAAAACAGTAGGCTTTTGCTGATGACCCCAGGGAAATTAGGACTAACATTCCTATGGTGCACATTCCATAATTCAGAGCAATGTGATCCAGTAACTATTAAGGGATTTCTTTTGTCCACTAATCATTTTCCCCACAGAAACCCAAAATCGTGTATGTGTTATATGTTTCTGCTGATGATGTGCAATCTAAAGTCTCCACTTGAGTTAAACCCATTTGATCCTATCTTTTGTGTAGCTTAACTCTAGGAGCCTGTTTGTCTTCACCCATCTGAAATGAGATGACTACAAGGGATTTTCTCAGGCAAAAGTATTGTGAAAGTCAACAGGCTATTTTTTTTATCTCATCTGTGCTGTTGTCTAGGTTATTTGTTCTACTGTCTTCTGTGTCTGGCAATCAAGGTGCAAATGGAAGAAGCTCAACCTGCATTATGTTGAGTGTTGCAGCTGAAGTTAGGAAGACTGTACTTAATATTATAAACTGTAAGAAAGTTAATAGAATTCCCACCATAATAATGGCCTTTCTTTACTGAATTACTCTGTGCTGCAAATATCGTAATAACAGCACTTACTCATCAAAGGTCATCAAATAATTTTTATAACCCATTCTATTAATTGAAAATGTGTTCAGCAGCAAGCCTGCAAAAACATGGACATTCTACAAACATGGTACATTTTACCTCACCTAGTGCAGAGATCAAAAACAGAGATAAATGAGGGGCAAGAAAATATGAATTTTGGGGCAAGATGTACTATGTGATAGGTCACCAAATGTGGATGCAAATCAAGCAAAGTCTCTATTTACAGGAGGTTACAGAACGGCCTGCCAGAAAATTAGGCATGACACCCTCTTTGGTTACAAACATAGAGATTGTGGCCCTAAAGAGACCACAGTTGCAGTCCCAAACCATTGATACATACCTTTGCAACTGGTAATTAGGAGCAGACGCCTCTTTTATTCACCTAATTACAAGTCAGAATGGCTCACAAATCTCATTTTGCGTGTGAGAAAGACTTTTTCGACTCACAAAATGGATTTGGTTCAATGCACGTAACATGTTTTCATTTGCAAACATTGTGACTTTGCGAATTGTGGAATTTACGAACTCTTAAGAATTTAGGGACACATGTATCTAAATTAAGTAATCGCTATTAAAAGTGTTTGAAACTTCAAGAATTTCATATAGCGACTCGTAGGGGGTCGCAAATCGACCTACGTCATAATATTAATGAGGTAGGTCGCAATTTGTGACCCCCTAGGAATCGCAAAAATCTCGGGGATGGTGGCCTGCTGGGGTCAGCAGACCACCATGTCCGTGATTTATTTTAAATCAAGCAATAATTTTTTTTCTAAATGCAGCCCGATTTCCTTAAAGTAAAACGGATTGCGTTTAGAAAAACAAAATACAAGTTTTCTTTTCATTTTTGAAGAGTAGACAGTGGTCTGCGTGACCACTGCCTGCTCGCATGCATTCACAAATGCGAAGGGGTCCCCAGTTGACCCCTTTCCATTTGCGAAGGGGTTACCACCAACTTGAAGTTTGTAAAATAGGAAGGTTTTGAACTGGATTTCGGTCACAAAACATTCCCCATACAGATGCAATTTGGTATTAGGAAGGTTCACCCTAAACATGGCCCTTCCTAACAGCAAATCACTAACCAATTTTGTGATTGAGTATAGGTTACCAAATTACTAAATAGAGTTTGGTACATTGCGAAAGCCTTTTTTTCTGGTCGCAATCAGCCGGTTCTGCGAATCGGCCATTTGCGACCTTAAAAAAGGTACATACATGTGGCCCTTAGTGCATTGGGCCCTCAGATTTGACTAGCTGGAGTACAAAAAGTGGTCAATTCACAAAGGCATTCATGAGTACATGAAGTAGTACTTCTGTAGTACTTTGCCAACTCATAAATGCCTTTGTGATTTGTATTTAAAATATTTAGAATTGGAATATTCACTGTCTAATATTAAACAAATAGTATAATTAGAAAGGGCTGTGCTCCCTGTACACTTTTATTAAGAAGGAGTTCAACATTTCAGGCTTATTCACAAAGCCAACTAAAAGAATGTGAAATAATGGTCCTATAGTTTCGAATACTCATAATTTCTTTTGTGAAGTAGCTCCAAAAATTCCAACATGGGATTATTCAAGTGCTATTCATATGTAATTACTGCAGATAGAAATGTTCTATTACTTACTGGTAATCTTCATTACTCCAGGTCCCGCTGTCCTCGTCCCATTCATTTACATATTGGAGATAAACATCTCCCGAAATAAAAAAAGAGCAGAGGCATGCTGGGACCCCAATACTGCCCCTCCCACCAGGAGTACATAAGCAGTACTTACCCAGCATCCCGTCTGTACAACCAAGCCCAGACAGGAAGGCCGGCCACCCGGGAGGGAGGGAGGGGCGCATGAATGGGACAAGGACAACGGGACCTGGAGTAATGAAGATTACCGGTAAGTAATAGAACATTACCCCAAGGTCCCTTATGTCCTCGTCCCATTCATTTACATATTGGAGAATACCAAAGCAGAAAACCGGCCGTCCGCACCCACAAGCAACCCAGGAAACCACAACAAAAGCAGCAACCCAAGGGAGCACCGAGAAGGAGGAAAAGGGGAACCGCAGGAAACAACCGGCCCGCAACCCAGAACAGGACAGCAGGACCAAAACAAGGACCGGAGACAACCCAGAAAAACAGAAGGCCAGAGCCTCAACAAGGAGGCCGCCAACCAGAGAAACCGGAGACAGGGCAACCGGAACCAAGACCCAAAGGACACGGCCAAGCAACCCACCGGACAAGGCCGCCCAGCCCAGAACCACCGGAAGGCACACATGACACTCCAGCCGCAAAGACACAGAGCAAACCGCGACAGCCCCGAAGAAGGCGAACAGAGAGCAGGCACAAGCACCCAGACCAACAAGGAAGGAGGAAAGCAGAGGCCAGAAACCGGCCCACCCCACCATAATGAACGACCCGGCCCCAGAGAGCCCTGAGCAAGGGCCGAACAGGAGCAAGACCCCAACCAAACAGAAAGACAGGCAAGGTGACAGAAAACTGAAAACCCCAGGAGGCCGAAAAACCCCACCAGGAAGGAGGCCACCAGCCAAAACAGGAAGGACACCAAACCCAGAACAGCAGGGAAGAGGAGGCCAACCCAAAGACCAAGGGCCAGAGACACCCCCCAGAAAGAACCAGCCGACAGCCGAGGAGAGGCAAACGACCGGAAATCAACAACAAACAAGCCCAACAAGGGCGGGGACAGAGTCACCGGCCACAACCCCCAGAAAGCCCCCAACCCCAAAAGGGAGGGAGAACAGGGCATGAAGGAAGGCCAGAGCAACTGGGAACACCCAGCAGCCCCCAAACCAGGAAACAACCAGGCAGGAACCCACTGAACCACAGAGGGCAGACAAAAACAGGCGTCAACAAGGCAGAGGACCACACGGCAACCCACACCCAGGCCAAGCACGCAGCAAGGCCAGGAGCAGCCAAACAAAGAAACGGCCCCAGGGCACACAGCACCCAGACCAAAAGGCCACAAGGCCCAACCCCAGCAACACCAGAGAGGAGCCAAGAAAACAGCACAAACCAGGGCAACAAATGCCCAAAAGGAGCCAGGAAGCCAGGACCAGAGCCAAGCAACCCGAAGACCCGCAGACCCAACCAAACCCAGGAAGGAGCCCACGTAGCGTCAAGGCCATGGCAAAGGGCAGGGAGGAACAGAAAAACCCCAGCACACCACCGCCGGACCACAAAAAAGGCCGGAAAACAGGAAAGCGCCAAAGCGGAAGCCGCAGAGAAGGCAGAGGGCCAAGCAGCAGGAAAACCCCAGACAACCCGCAGCCAGGAGGGAGGACCCCACAGGGGCAAGAGCACCACAGAACCGCACCACAACCAGAGAGGGGCGGGATGACACCCAAAAAGACACACCCTCGGAACAAAGCAAGGGAGAAGCGAGCCAGGACACCTGAACCAGGAAAGAACCAGGAACGCCCAGCAAAACACACCCCAGAGCAGGCCGAAAACAACAGCATAGCCACAAAGCCAAGGAGGCACAGCTCGAGGCCACCCAGAACCAGCAGGAAGCCGGCAAACCCGGAGTCACAGGACCCCATACAGGCCCCAACACAGGCAAAACAAGACCGGGAAGAAAACCGACGGCAAGAGAAGGCCCCGAAGGACCCACCAGGACGCGGCCACAACCGCACAGCGCCCCGCCAGGACACAAAAGAGAGCCCAGGCAAGGATGCAGAGCCGAAAAAGGTGGCCAATCAGCCACACAAAACCCCGCAGGAGCAGAAAAGCCCCAGCAGACACAAGACCAGAACCACCCCGGTACCAAACGCACCAGAGTGCAGACGGACCAAGAAATCAACAGGACCCGGCAGTGTCTTTGGGGGAACAGTAGAACAGAAGAGGGGAAACAGGTGCCACGCCAAGGACACAGCAGCAGCGTAAGACAGCCAGGCCCAAACAGCAGCGGCACGAACCCCAGGGACCAAAAGGCGAACCGCCACTGGAAACACAACCCGGGGGGGACGCCAAGGAAAGGAGGAGCAGACGCCCAACCACACCAGACAGAAAACCAGGCGGGGCGGACAGGAAACACTGGAAACAAGCCAAAGGCAAGCACAGGGAGAGCCAGGGCAGGAGCAAACAAAAACAGAAGCAGCCAGACTCCAGAAGCAACCCCAGCACACAGAAAGCCCCGGGACAAACACCCGAAGCCCCAGGCCGGAGCAAAGGAGAACAGAACAGCTGCACGCATGGCAGCACGAGCCACCCAGGTGCAGGCAGAGGAGGCAGAGAGCCCCAGAGAGCCCCAGGCACGACACCAGGAAGCCACAAGAGGAACCAGGCACAGCCCAAGGGATGGACAAACAGGAGCCCCCATGCATCAAACCCCAACCAACCACGCAGTAGCCAGGAAGCGAAGGTGAACACCCAGAACCCACAGCGGAGCAGAGGCCACAACACAACAGCCAGCCCGTAACGGAGGGAAGGCCACCCAAAAAGGAGCGGACAGACAGACGGACCCAACACACCCAAGGCAAGACCATGACACCCGCACCTGTGACACCCCGAAAACCAGGGCAGCAAGAAAAGCGGGGAAAACCCCAGGCAGGACCAACAGGAACCCAGGGGAGCCAACAGGACCCCCCCTGTAGCCGCTCAAGGAGCAGGAACAGCGACCCACCACCTACCAGGGGCAGGGAGCCGTGGAGGAACCCAAAGGAGAGGGGACCAGAAGCACACCCCAACAGGCCACTACCAAGGAAGCGAAATGCGACCCCGACACAGGAGCAGCAGAGGAGAAGGCGCAAGCAAGCAGGCAGGGAGACCCCAGCAACACAGGGAACCCCAGGAGCGAGCACAGACAGAGCCAGCAAAACAAAAAGGAACCAGCCACCACAGAGGCGACAGGAACCCACGCCAACCCGACGCAGGCCACCAAACAGAAGAGCGAATGCCAACAGCCCAGAGAAGCAGCAAACAAACCCAACAGAGAGGAGAACCCCCCCAACAAGGCCCAAAAAGAAAACACAGAAGAGCCGGGAAAGAGGAAGAGGCAGCGGCGGGCCACACTACGCAAGCCACCCGACTCAGGGCCACCAGCAATCAGGAGAAAATCCGCGACCACCCCCCAGACCACACACCCCAGGCGGGGGCTGAGCCCGGAGCAACAGCAGGCACAGGGGAGCATAGCCCCAACCAAGGGCGCATCCGAACCGGGCAGGCGAGGGAAAGAGCCGGCAGCATGCGAACCAAGACGGAGGAGGAGAGTAGCCCCGACAGGATGCCCCCCGAGAGGAGCGGCTTAAGCAGACTGCTCACCCACAAAAGCACAGCCCCCACCAAGGTGCAACCGACCAGGGCAGCAGATGCCGGAGCCTGGAGACCACCGCAGGACCCCCGCGAAGAGCAGAGCAGCCCCAGCAGGATGCCACCCAAGCGGAGCCGGCTGAAGGCACAGAAAGCCGACACCGGACCCCAACCCAGAAAACCAGTGCCAAAACAGGTCAAGCGGCAAGGCAGCCACCACACCCCGAAGAAACCAGCACACGAAGAGGCAGCAGCCAGAAGGAGCGCCCCATCGCCACAGGCACAAACCCTGCCAGCAGGAGAAGGACCCGGACACACAGCAGGCAATCAGGCAGAAGGCGTCGCAAGAAGCCACGCACCCTAACAACACCAGAGCAGAGCAGCCTAAGCGAAGAGCAACAGCACAGCACCAGCACACAGGGAAGCCAGGAGGGCACCGACAGGGATGTAGCTCAGAGGCAGAGCACATGCAGCGGAAGCATGAGGTCCCGGGTTCAAACCCCGGCATCCCTAGGAGCCACCGCAGCCCAACAACGCAACAGCAGGCAAAATAAGACAGTATTACACAACCATACATGTGCAGAAACAGACACACTGAGACACCAGGAACACTTAGCCATGAGAGTAAGAGGTCAAGACCACAACCATCTGAAAGATGGAGCCGGCAGCGGGACACTTACCCCAGCAGCGTAGGGACCCGTCACACCAAAGTCACATAACGCAGCCACAGCCTCCGACGCCCAAAGCTAAGGCAGGTGGCAGAGATAACAGCACTCTAGGTGACACAAGACCGAGAGCAGGAAATTTTCATGTTGCTGAAAGCAGATGTTAAAGGCTCAATTTATCGACCCTGAAGGCATCCAGGCGCTGCCCATTGGCATGGTGAGAGAAAGTGATCCGCCCAGAAGTACAGGATGGTGCACCGACGCCGAGACCCGAACGCGGAACCCCGCTCCCGAGTCGGCATCTCTGCAAGGTGCGCCACATCCTCTTCCCTCAGGAATCCAATGGCTCCCAAACACACACCCCTGTACAGAGGATGCAAGGCAGGACACAGACAACATGTTCAAAGAAGGTACAAATTGCCACTGCTATGCGTAACTCACCCGGGAGGGGGCCAGGAGACAGAGAGGAACAAGGCCCCCACCCTCCCACAGCCCAAGGCACACCACCAGAAACACTGCCAGGGAGGGGCGGATACATTCAGGGAAGCACTATGGCACGTCTTCCACCCAGCCAGGACCCAGGAAGACGCGCCCCATGACCTGGAAGAGAGCCGAGGCCGACGCACCAGCCGCAAAAGGCGGGCAGGCACACAACAACCGGCAATGAAGTACTCAGCCTCCCAGCAAGCCCGGCAGGCCAGGAGGCATGAGAGCAGACACCCCGACCGAACAGCCAGGCAGCCGGAAGGGGAGTTCCAAGTAGAAAAGCCACCCAAGCCCAGCAGGAGCAGCACCAGCAACCACTACACACTTCTGTCGACAGACAGAAAAAAAGAACAGACGGGATGCTGGGTAAGTACTGCTTATGTACTCCTGGTGGGATGGGCAGTATTAGGGTCCCAGCATGCCTCTGCTCTTTTTTTCTGTCGGGAGATGGTTATCTCCAATATGTAAATAAATGGGACGAGGACATAAGGGACCTGGGGGTAATGACTGTCCCCCATTTGCATTTTTTATGCTAATACAGTTTTGTACATTTCGGGGCAAGTCACAAATGCATTTATGAACATGTGAGTAGTACTTCTGTGGTACTACTAATCATCCTATAGTGTGTACATCTCTAATGAAACTGTAGCTGCTTAAGGCAGTGCTTGACTTGGTTTTCAGACGCTGCCAGATAGTCCACCTTAAAAGAGCAAGTGTGTTGGCTGTTTTTGTGGCCTCACCACAGCCCACAGAACCAGAAAAATGCCCATGTACTAATTAGGGGGGAAGGCTTAACTGGTGTAATTCTCTCTGGCATAATTACTCCTAATTATCGCAAAATGACTTGTAATTATGAGTGGTTGTGTGATAGGCGTAATCCAGCATTTAGTGCTATTTTCTTCATCCAAAATGGGCCTGAGAATGCATTTTGCACTAAGAAATAGCTCTAGAAGCTACAGGACACAAACAGCAGCCATCAGCATCTCACTCTCTCTTAAGTTCATTGTTCCTGCTCTTCTGCAGTAGGATTTTTGCCCCATATTACTCTTAATTACTCAAACTGGCATAAATGCATAATTTTGGAAAATTTGCATCACAAGAGAAATGGGTAATTGCTAAAATCACTCTGATTACTGCAGTGTAATAAACATTTCTCTCAGGACTAATACTAATACTTTGAAGCAGGCCCAATTGACAGTACTTGACTGCCTGAAAGACCAGCACAACACTGGCATGAACTAAGAGATAAAAGGTGAGCTAAGACTGCCTTTCAGAGATCAGTTTGACTCTGTCAATGCGATTGCTTGGGCATGGTAGGGGTTCTGGCCTCCCTCACCAGAGCTCAACATTCAGATTCCCTGCAATGAAAGCTGCCAGAATGAATCAAAAAGCTTCCACAAAAATAGTGGAAATTAACACAATCTTGATCCACAGACTATTGGTTTCTTAACCTGTGAGGGCACAACCCACAGTTGTATTGAAAAACAAACGTTTCAAAGAATAACACATTGAAAAGTAAATATTAAAACAAATGTCACAAACTGCACATTGAAAAATGTCTTTATAATTAGACTTAGAGTCAGTGTTCCTGATCACTTTTTGACTTTTGCCACAAATATTTTCATTAAAATGTCATCAAATCATATTTTCGACAGCATTTTAGTAAACCATATTTTGTATATACTTTCTAAAGAATCCAAAATTATAAACTATATTTTTTTACTGAAACCTGCCTCTAAATAAAAAAAAAACTTTTAAAGTGCACACCAACACTTTGTTATACAGTTTGGTTGATAT
Organism: Triturus cristatus; assembly: GCF_964204655.1. Classification (NCBI taxonomy): domain Eukaryota; kingdom Metazoa; phylum Chordata; class Amphibia; order Caudata; family Salamandridae; genus Triturus; species Triturus cristatus. The sequence goes on from NC_140582.1 coordinate 1,128,599,861, forward strand.
TTTAGATTTAGGGATTATGGAAGCTGGAAACAGGTAGTCATTTGGTTGAGTGAACTGCATGTTTGATGGGGCAGGAGCACCACAAATCTGAGGTCCTGCTCTAGCTCTGCCAAAATATAAATGATCTCCAAAGCCACCTACAGTTAGAACAGGATGTAAATATTAAAATAGTGGTTGACTTCTTTCACACGGATTTGCAGAAACAGCTGGACAATCGCACATTAACAGATCCTTTTGCCTTTATTTGCCAAAAACAAAAATACAAAAAAAAATTACTATTGCTGATCATTTTATCAATAGCTGTCTACTTGCCTTAATTGTTGCTACTCTATTTTACTGTACTGTTTTATCACCCTATTGTTTTAGTTATCATTCCATAGCAGCATTTTTCAACCCACTTTTCATTCCTGTACTGCAAACCAGAAGCTCCACATATGTTAACTTTCTCTCTTGTCATGTGGCTCATTTGTGTCTCTTCTAATCATCTACAAAATCTTACTTGCAGTGATATCCGTTCTCACTAGCCTTCTTGGTGTGTTGTTGGCAAGAAGAATGACAGCAATATAAATGACAGCCCCTCGAAGTAGGATTGAACTCCAGCTAAAAATTGCTTTTGGCATCAAATCTTCCTAGCAGAACAAAGCCAGATGTTGTAGCTGTCATGATTGCTTCATCACTGGATTAAGTTAAAGCCCCTTTGGTCTGACTTCATGGTCTGACTTGGACTGACTCCATTTTAAGTAGGCCTGACTCCATCTTGGGTAACAGGAGTCAACATTTTCTCAATTTTAGGAAATGGGAGTCTCCATTTTTCCCTAATTTGTGCAGAATGATTGTCACGTCTGACATTGACGCAGATGTCATCTGGTATTACCATTCTTAGAACTGTGAAAGTGTCATGTCATTCATATTATAACATGGATGCAACATCAGTCTCAGACAAGTGTCTAGCTATCACAATGTGAAGGTCAAATAAGAACAAACGCAGACATATAGCCAAAATAGGGTAGTCCCTCTCCCACTACTAATGTTTGCAAAGATACTTTACTTATATCAAGGACCCCCATTGATTTACAAACATAACTGAATGCTCTGTAGCCTTTTGAGTTAATAGGGGATTAGAACTTTATCCATCTAAATCAAAGTTCTTGTCAATAAATCCCCGCTGATCTTTTAGATGGAAGAGTACCCTTTATTATCTAGGTGTTAGACTAACAAACAATCTGACATGGGGGCTCAAATTATAAAATTGTAATATTCCCTTTAATTAGATAAAAGTTATATTACCTTACATCAGAAGGCATCTGCAATTCAGAGGAAATATAAGGCCACACCAGGAGGCGTGGTGTAACCTGCCTTTACTGTTTATAGAGCAAAGGCACTGTCAGCAATTAGCTACAGTGCTGAGATTTGGGGCTATGTAGACACAGCAATTCTTACTAAGACTGAAATTAGTTTATTAGGGCCCTTTTTAATCTACCTAGGATCTCCTGCGCGTTTGCCCTGTATCTCCAGCGCGTTTGCCTGTGTCAAAGTGGTTGGAGTTGCGTTCGCACCTTAGGCATTCTTGCCAAGGACAGATGGGACATTTGGCCTGACTACTGCAGGTACCATCGGTGAATCTATCATCTTGAATCCTTGGATCACTGGTTTTGTATATAACGAAGCAATGTTTATTTTGGTTATTGTTTGCACACTTTTTTACATTCTTGACAGTAGCTATTAACAGATCCTGAAGAAAACCACAACACTTTTGAGGTCATTGGCTGAAACATGTCGATCACTGTCTGATACGACTGAATCTAATGATTTCCGTCACACCGTTTGTTTTTAATCCTAGCACAAGGAAGCCAGAAAAAAGGTCATGTGGGGA